>NW_027182268.1:26474526-27839526 GCF_029961685.1 Aristolochia californica | reverse complement strand
ATGATAAATCATATTACAATTATCTATGATTAATTATGTCAGCTTTTTGCAAATGGGCAAAATAATGGCATGTTTGACTCGGGTAAATATCCCACCGCAAGTTCACATGAGAATGTAATGAGCGTTTCTTATTCTCTTTAAAAGCTTTGAATCCATAGCTCATTTGTGTCTTTAACATGTTTCAAACATGCATATCCATTTTTAAAACATGTGTGGACGAAATCTGTTTCTTGCAAAATTCCAAGCTATTAGGGTTAAACTAGTGAAATTTCCCAAAATTGGATAACAAAACTTTTGTGTTCATTTGTGTAGGGTGAATAAATTTTCTTTATTTATATTTGTTATTGTTTTAAATTTTTTCCACACATCAACTATAAATTTTTTATTTTGTTGTGATCTTTTTTGCCTTTTTTCTTTACGGGATGAAGGGGGGAGCGAAAACTCAAAGTTCTGATTTGAGAAAAAAGTGTACATCTAAAATGGAAATGCACAATACACAAATGTAGAGAGAGATATTTCCAAAGAGTGTCTATATGTTTTAGGGATCGTATGCACTTTTTTCGTTTTTATATCTAAGGTTTTGCAATCCTCGGGAAACGGGGGAGGTGGGCGATTTTTAACTGAGTGTTGACTTCAAATCCATAAGTCATTTCTTACAAAAATATAGCCCGTTATGCATGAAAAATCACTTTACAATCATCTATGATTGTTAGCTCAGCTTTTTGAATATGGGCAAAATAATGGCTTGTTTGACTCGGGCAAATATCCCACCGCACGTTCACTTGAGCATTTAATGAGCGTTTGTTATTCTCTATAAAAGCTTTGGATCCTTAGGTCATTTGAATCTTTAACATGTTTCTGGCATGCATATCCATTTTTAAAACATGTGTAGAAAAAATCTCCTTCATGTAAAATTCCAAGATATTATTTTTGAACTAGTGGAATTTCCCAAACTTGGATAACAAAACTTTTGTGTACATTTGTGGTGTGTGAATAAATTTTCTTCATTTACATTTTTTATTGTTTTAAACTTTTTCTGTACATCTACTATGAAATTTTCATTTTTCTGTGATTTATTTGCCTTTTTTGTTTACGGGATGAAGGGAGAGCAAAAAACTCGAAGTTTTGATTTAAGAAAAATGTGTACATCTAAAATGGAAATGGACAATGCACATATGTAGAGAGAGATAATTCCAAAGAGTGTCTGTAATTTTTAGGGATTGTAAGCACCTTTTCGTTTTTATATCTCAGGTTTTGCAATCGTCGAGAAAAATGGGTTGCGGAGGATTTTTAACTGAGTGTTGAATTGCAATCTGTAAGTCATTTCATAAAAAAATATAGGCCGTTACGCATGATAAATCACATTACAATCATCTATGATTAATTATGTCAGCTTTTTGCAAATGGGAAAAATAATGGCATGTTTGACTCGTGTAAATATCCCATTGCAAGTTCACTTGAGAATTTAATGAGTGTTAGTTACTCTCTTTAAAGGCTTTGCATCCATAGCTCATTTGCGTCTTTAACATGTTTCAAACATGTATATCCATTTTTAAAACATGAGTGGACGAAATCTCTTTCTTCCAAAATTCCAAGCTATTAGGGTTAAACTAGTGGAATTTCCCAAATTTGGAAAACAAAACTTTTGTGTTCATTTGTGTTGGGTGAATAAATTTTCTTAATTTATATTTGTTATTGTTTTAAATTTTTTCCATACATCAACTATAAAATTTTCATTGCCTTGTTTGTTTTCGGGATGAAGGGAGAGCGAAAAACTCGAAGTTTTGATTTAAGAAAAATGTGTACATCTAATACGGAAATGCACTAGTGTCTGTAATTTTTAGGGATTGTAAGCACCTTTTCATTTTTATATCTCAGGTTTTGCAATCATCGGGAAAAATGGGTTGCGGTGGATTTTTAACTGAGTGTTGAATTGCAATCCATAAGTCATTTCATACAAAAATATAGCCCGTTACGCATGATAAATCACTTTACAATCATCTATGATTGTTAGATCAAATTTTTGACAATGGGCAAAATAATGACTTGTTAGACTCGGGTAAATATCCCACCGCACGTTCACTTGAGAATTTAACGAGCGTTTGTTATTCTCTTTAAAAGCTTTGGATCCATAGGTCATTTGAATCTTTAACATGTTTCAAGCATGCATATCCATTTTTAAAAAATGTGTAGAAAAAATCTCCTTCCTGTAAAATTCCAAGCTTAATAGGGTTGGACTAATGGAATTTTCCAAACTTGGATAACAAAACTTTTGTGTTCATTTATGGTATGAGAATAGATATTTTTTATTTACATTAATTATTATTTTAAATATTTTCCACACATCAACTATAAAATTTTTATTTTGTTGTGATCTTTTTTGCCTTTTTTGTTTACGGGATGAAAGGGGGAGCAAAAACTCAAAGTTCTGATTTAAGAAAAAAGTGTACATCTAAAATGGAAATGCACAATGCACAAATGTAGAGAGAAATATTTCGAAAGAGTGTCTGTATGTTGTAGGGATCGTATGCACTTTTTTTGTTTTTATATCTAAGGTTTCGCAATCGTTGGGAAACGGGGGAGGTGACCGATTTTTAACTGAGTGTTGAGTTCAAATCCATAAGTTATTTCTTCCAAAAATATAGCTTGTTACGCATGACAAATCACTTTACAATCATCTATCATTGTTAGCTCAAATTTTTGAATATGGGCAAAATAATGGCTTGTTTGATTCGGGCAAATATCCCACCGCACGTTCACTTGAGAATTTAAGGAGCATTTGTTTTTCTCTTTAAAAGATTTGGATCCATAGGTCATTTGAATCTTTAACATGTTTTTGGCATGTATATCCATTTTTAAAACATGTGTAGAAAAATTCTCCTTGATGTAAAATTCCAAGATATTAGTTTTTGACTAGTGGAATTTCCCAAACTTGGATAACAAAACTTTTGTGTTCATTTGTGGTGTGTGAATAAATTTTCTTCATTTACTTTTTTTATTGTTTTAAACTTTTTTCGTACATCAACTATAAAATTTTCATTTTGCTGTGATCTATTTGCCTTTTTTGTTTTCGGAATGATGGGAGAGGCAAAAACTAGAAGTTTTGATTTAAGAAAAATGTGTACATCTAAAACGGAAATGCACAATGCACATATGTAGAGAGAGATAATTCCAAAGAGTGTCTGTAATTTTTAGGGATTGTAAGCACCTTTTCGTTTTTATATCTCAGGTTTTGCAATCGTCAGGAAAAATGGGTTGCGGAGGATTTTTAACTGAGTGTTGAATTGCAATCCATAAGTCATTTCATACAAAATATAGCCTGTTACGCAAGATAATTCACATTACTATCATCTATGATTAATTATGTCAGCTTTTTGCAAATGGGCAAAATAAATGGCATGTTTGACTCGGGTAAATATCTCACCGCAAGTTCACTTGAGAATTTAATGAGTGTTTGTTATTCTCTTTAAAGGCTTTCCATCCATAGCTCAGTTGCGTCTTCTTCTTGTTTCAAACATGCATATCCATTTTTAAAACATGTTTGACGAAATCTCTTTCTTGCAAAAATCCAAGCTATTAGGGTTAAACGAGTGGAATTGCCCAAAATTGGATAACAAAACTTTTGTGTTCATTTGTGTTGGGTGAATAAATTTTCTTATTTTATATTTGTTATTGTTTTGAATTTTTTCCATACATCAACTATAAAATTTTCATTTTGTTGTAAGCTTTTTTCCTTGTTTGTTTTCGGGACGAAGGGAGAGCGAAAAGTCAAAGTTTAGATTCAAGAAAAGGGTGTACATCTAAAAGGGAAAACCACAATGCACAATTGTAGGGAGAGATAATTCCAAACAGTGTCTGTAATTTTTAGGGATTGTAAGCTCTTTTTAGTTTTTATATCTCAGGTTTTGCAATCATCGGGAACAATTGGTGGCAGAGGATATTTAATTGAGTGTTGAATTGCGATCCATAAGTCATTTCATACAAAAAATATAGCCCGTTATGCATGATAAATCACTTTGAAATCATCTATGATTGTTAGATCAAATTTTTGAAAATGGGCAAAATAATGACTTGTTTGACTCGGGTAAATATCCCACCGCACGTTCACTTGAGAATTTAATGAGCCTTTGTTATTCTCTTTAAAATCGTTGGATACATAGGTAATTTGAATCTTTAACATGTTTCAAACATGCATACCCATTTTTAAAACTTGTGTTGAAAAAATCTCCTTCATGTAAAATTCCAAGCTTAATAGGGTTGGACTAATGGAATTTCCAAAACTTGGATAACAAAACTTTTGTGTTCATTTGTGGTGTGTGAATAGATATTTTTTATTTACATTAGTTATTATTTTAAATATTTTCCACACATCAACTATAAAATTTTAATTTCGTTGTGATCTTTTTTGCCTTTATTGTTTACGGGATGAAGGGGGGAGAGAAAACTCAAAGTACTGATTGAAGAAAAAAGTGTATATCTAAAATGGAAATGCACAATGCACAAATGTAGAGAGAGATATTTCCAAAGAGTGTATGTATGTTTTAGGGATCGTATGCACTTTTTTGGTTTTTATGTCTAAGGTTTTGCAATCGTCAGGAAACGGGGGAGGCAGGCGATTTTTAACTGAGTGTTGACTTCAAATCCATAAGTCATTTCTTACAAAAATATAGCCCGTTACGCATGACAGATCACTTTACAATCATCTATGATTGTTAGCTCAACTTTTTGAATATGGGCAAAATAATGGCTTGTTTGACTCGGGCAAATATCCCACCACACGTTCACTTGAGAATTTAATGAGCGTTTGTTATTCTCTTTAAAAGCTTTGGATCCATAGGTCATTTGAATCTTTAACATGTTTCTGGCATGCATATCCATTTTTAAAACATGTGTAGAAAAAATCTCCTTCAGGAAAAATTCCAAGATATTAGTTTTGGACTAGTGGAATTTCCCAAACTTGGATAACCAAATTTTTGTGTTCATTTGTGGTGTGTGAATAAATTTTCTTTATTTACTTTTTTTATTGTTTTAATCTTTTTCCTTACGTCAACTATGAAATTTTCATTTTGCTGCGATCTATTTGCCTTTTTTGTTTACGGGATGAAGGGAGAGCGAAAGACTCGAAGTTTTGATTTAAGAAAAATGTGTACATCTAAAACGGAAATGCACAATGCACATATGTAGAGAGAGATAATTCCAAAGAGTGTCTGTAATTTTTAGGGATTGTAAGCACCTTTTTATTTTTATATCTCGGGTTTTGCAATCGTCTGGAAAAATGGGTTGCGGAGGATGTTTAACTGAGTGTTGAATTGCAATTGATAAGTCATTTCATACAAAAATATAGCCCGTTACGCAAGATAAATCACATTACAATCATCTATGATTAATTATGTCAGCTTTTTGCAAATGGGCAAAATAATGGCATGTTTGACTCAGGTAAATATCCCACCGCAAGTTTACATGAGAATTTAATGAGCCTTTGTTATTCTCTTTAAAAGCTTTGCATCCATAGCTCATTTGCGTCTTTAACATGTCTCAAACATGCATATCCATTTTTAAAACATGTGTGGACGAAATCTCTTTCTTGCAAAATTCCAAGCTATTAGGGTTGAACTAGTGGAATTTCCAAAAATTGGATAACAAAACTTTTGTGTTCATTTGTGTTGGGTGATTAAATTTTCTTTATTTATATTAGTTATCGTTTCAAATTTTTTCCACACATCAACTATAAAATTTTTATTTTATTGTAAGCTTTTTGCCTTGTTTGTTTTCGGGATGAAGGGCGAGCGAAAAGTCAGAGTTTTGATTTAAGAAAAAAGTGTACATCTAAAATGGAAAAGCACAATGCACAACTGTAGGGAGAGATAATTCCAAAGAGTGTCTGTAATTTTTAGTGATTGTAAGCTTTTCTTAGTTTTAATCTCTCATGTTTTGCAATCGTCGGGAAAAATTGGTGGCAAAGGATTTTTAACTGAGTGTTGAATTGCAATCCATAAGTCATTTCATACAAAAATATAGCCCGTTACGCATGATAAACCACTTTACAATCATCTATGTTTGTTAGATCAATCTTTTGAAAATGGGCAAAATAATGACTTGTTAGACTCGAGTAAATATCCCACCGCACGTTCACTTGAGAATTTAATGAGCTTCTCTTATTCTCTTTAAAAGCTTTGGATCCATAGGTCATTTGAATCTTTAACATGTTTCAAGCATGCATATCCAATTTTAAAACATGTGTAGAGAAAATCTCCTTCATGTAAAATTCCAAGCTTAATAGGGTTGGACTAATGGAATTTCCCAAACTTGGACAACAAAACTTTTGTGTTCATTTGTGGTGTGTGAATAGATATTTTTTATTTACATTAGTTATTATTTTAAATATTTTCCACAAATCAACTATAAAATTTTTATTTTGTTGTGATCTTTTTTGCCTTTTTTGTTTACGGGATTAAGGGGGGAGCGAAAACTCAAAGTTCTGATTTAAGAAAAGAGTGTACATCTAAAATGGAAATGCACAATGCACAATGCACAAATGTAGAGAGAGATATTTCGAAACAGTGTCTGTATGTTTTACGGATTGTATGCACTTTTTTCGTTTTTATATGTAAGGTTTTGCTACCGTCGGGAAACGGGGGAGGTGGGCGTTTTTTAACTGAGTGTTGACTTCAAATCCATAAGTCATTTCTTACAAAAATATAGCCCATTACGCATGACAAATCACTTCACTATCATCTATGATTGGTAGCTCAACTTTTTGAATATGGATAAAATAATGGCTTGTTTGACTCGGGCAAATATCCAACCGCACGTTCACTTGAGAATTTAATGAGCGTTTGTTATTCTCTTTAAAAGCTTTGGATCCATAGGTCATTTGAATCTTTAACATGTTTCTGGCATGCATATCCATTTTTAAAACATGTGTAGAAAAAGTCTCCTTCATGTAAAATTCCAAGATATTAGTTTTGAACTAGTGGAATTTCCCAAACTTGGATAACAAAACTTTTGTGCTCATTTGTGGTGCATGAATAAATTTTCTTCATTTACTTTTTTATTGTTTTAAACTTTTTCCCTACATCAACTATGAAATTTTCATTTTGCTGTAATCTATTTGCCTTTTTTGTTTACGGGATGAAGGGAGAGCGAAAAACTCGAAGTTTTGATTTAAGCAAAATGTGTACATCTAAAAAGGAAGTGCACAATGCACATATGTAGAGAGAGATAATTCCAAAGAGTGTCTGTAATTTTTAAGGATTGTAAGCACCTTTTCGTTTTTATATCTCAGGTTTTGCAATCGTCGGGAAAAATGGGTTGCGGAGGATTTTTAACTGAGTGTTGAATTGCAATCCATAAGTCATTTCATACAAAAATATAGCCCATTACGCATGATATATCATATTACAATCATCAATGATTAATTTTGTCAGCTTTTTGCAAATGGGCAAAATAATGGCATGTTTGACTCGGGTAAATATCACACGCCAAGTTCACTTGAGAATTTAATGAGCGTTTGTTATTCTCATTAAAAGCTTTCCATCCATAGCTCATTTGCATCTTTAACATGTTTCAAACATGCATATCCATTTTTAAAACATGTGTGGATGAAATCTCTTTCTTGCAAAATTCCAAGCTATTAGGGTTAAACTAGTGGAATTTCCCAAAATTGGATAACAAAACTTTTGTGTTCATTTGTGTTGGGTGAATAAATTTTCTTTATTTATATTTTTATTGTTTTAATTTTTTTCCATACATCAACTATAAAATTTTCATTTTGTTGTAAGCTTTTTGCCATGTTTGTTTTCAGGATGAAGGGAGAGCGAAAAGTCAAAGTTTTGATTTAAGAAAAAGTGTGTACATCTAAAATGGAAAAGCAAAATGCACAATTTTAGGGAGAAATAATTCCAAACAGTGTCTATAATTTTTTGGGATTGTAAGCTCTTTTTAGTTTTTATATCTCAGGTTTTGCAATCGTCGGGAAAAATTGGTGGCAGAGGATTTTTAACTGAGTGTTGAATTGGAATCCATAAGTCATTTCATAAAAAAATATAGCCTGTTACGCATGATAAATCACTTTACAATCATCTATGATTCTTAGATCAAATTTTTGAAAATGGGCAAAATAATGACTTGTTAAACTCGGGTAAATATCCCACCGCACGTTCACTTGAGAATTTAATGAGCGTTTGTTATTCTCTTTAAAAGCTTTGGATCCACAGGTCATTTGAATCTTTAACATGTTTCAAGCATGCATATCCATTTTTAAAACATGTGTAGAAAAAATCTCCTTCATGTAAAACTCCAAGCTTAATAGGGTTGGACTAATGGAATTTCCCAAACTTGGATAACAAAAATTTTGTGTTGATTTGTGGTGTGTGAATAGATATTTTTTATTTACATTAGTTATTATTTTAAATATTTTCCACACATCAACTATAAAATTTTTATTTTGTTGTGATCTTTTTTGCCTTTTTGTTTACGGGATGAAGGGGGAGAAAAAACTCAAAGTTCTGAATTAAGAAAAAAGTGTACATCTAAAATGGAAATGCACAATGCACAAATGTAGAGAGAGATTTTTCCTAAGAGTGTCTGTATGTTTTAGGGATCGTATGCACTTTTTCGTTTTTATATCTAAGGTTTTGCAATCGTCGGGAAATGGGGGAGGTGGGCGATTTTTAACTGAGTGTTGACTTCAAATCCATAAGTCATTTCTTACAAAAATAAAGCCTATTACGCATGACAAATCACTTTACAATCATCTATGATTGTTATCTCAAGTTTTTGAATATGGGCAAAATAATGGCTTGTTTGACTCGGGCAAATATCCCACCGCACGTTCACTTGAGAATTTAATGAGCATTTGTTATTCTCTTTAAAAGCTTTGGATCCATAGGTCTTTTGAATCTTTAACATGTTTTTGGTATGGATATCCATTTTTAAAACATGTGTAGAAAAAATCCCCTTCATGTAAAATTCCAAGATATTAGTTTAGCACTAGCGGAATTTCCCAAACTTGGATAACAAAACTTTTGTGTTCATTTGTGGCGTGTCAATAAATTTTCTTCATTTACTTTTTTTTTGTTTTAAACTTTTTTCGTACATCAACTATGAAATTTTCATTTTGCTGTGATCTATTTGCCTTTTTTGTTTACGGGATCAAGGGAGAGCGAAAAACTCAAAGTTTTGATTGACGAAAAATGTGTACATCTAAAACGGAATTGCACAATGCACATATGTAGAGAGAGATAATTCCAAAGGGCATCCGTAATTTTTAGGGATTGTAAGCACCTTTTCGTTTTTATATCTCAGGTTTTGCAATCGTCGAGAAAAATGGGTTACAGAGGATTTTTAACTGAGTTTTGAATTGCAATCCATTAGTCATTTCATACAAAAATATAGCCCGTTACGCATGATAAATCACATTACAATCATCTATGATTAATTATGTCAGCTTTTTGCAAATGGGCAAAATAATGGCATGTTTGACTCGGGTAAATATCCCACTGCAAGTTCACTTGAGAATTTAATGAGCGTTTGTTATTCACTTTAAAAGCTTTGCATCCATAGCTCATTTGCATCTTTAACATGTTTCAAACATGCATATCCATTTTTAAAACATGTGTGGACGAAATCTCTTTCTTGCAAAATTCCATGCTATTAGGGTTAAACTAGAGGAATTTCCTCAAAATTGGATAACAAAACTTTTGTGTTCATTTGTGTTGGGTGAATAAAGTTTCTTTATTTATATTTTTTATTGTTTTAAATTTATTCCATACATCAACTGTAAAATTTTAATTTTGTTGTAAGCTTTTTGCCTTGTTTGTTTACGGGATGAAGGGAGAGCGAAAAGTCAAAGTTTTTATTTAAGAAAAAAGTGTACATCTAAAATGGAAAAGCACAATGCACAATTGTAGGGAGAGATAATTCGAAATAGTGTGTGTAATTTTTAGGGATTGTAAGCTCTTTTTTAGTTTTTATATCTCAGGTTTTGCAATCGTCAGGAAAAATTGGTGCAGAGGATTTTTAACAGAGTGTTGAATTGCAATCCATAAGTCATTTCATACAAAAATATAGCCCGTTACGCATGATAAATCACTTTACAATCATCTATGATTGTTAGATCAAATTTTTGAAAAAGGGCTAAAAAATGACTTGTTAGACTCGGGTAAATATCCCACCGCACGTTCACTTGAGAATTTAATGAGTGTTTGTTATTCTCTTTAAAAGCTTTGGATCCATATGTCATTTGAATCTTTAACATGTTTCAAGCATGCATATCCAATTTTAAAACATGTGTAGAGAAAATCTCTTTCATGTAAAATTCCAAGCTTAATAGGGTTGGACTAAAGGAATTTCCCAAACTCTAATAACAAAACTTTTGTGGTCATCTGTGGTGTGTGAATAGATATTTTTTATTTACATTAGTTATTATTTTCCACACATCAACTATAAAATTTTTATTTTGTTGTGATCTTTTTTGCCTTTTTTGTTTACGGGATGAAGGGGGAGCGAAAACTCAAAGTTCTGATTTAAGAAAAAAGTGTACATCTAAAATGGAATTTCACAATGTACAAATATAGAGGGAGATATTTCCAAAGAGTGTCTGCATGTTTTAGGGATCGTATGAACTTTTTCGTTTTTATATCTAAGGTTTTGCAATCGTCGGGAAATGGGGGAGGCGGGCGATTTTTAACTGAGTGTTGACTTCAAATCCATAAGTCATTTCTTACAAAAATATAGCCCGTTACACATGACAAATCACTTTACAATCATCTATGATCGTTTGCTCAACTTTTTGAATATGGGAAAAATAATGGCTTGTTTGACTCGAGCAAATATCCCACCGCACGTTCACTTGAGAATTTAGTGAGCGTTTGTTATTCTCTTTAAAAACTTTGGATCCGTAGGTCATTTGAATCTTTAACATGTTTCTGGCATGCATATCCATTTTTAAAACATGTGTAGAAAAAATCCCTTCATGTAAAATTCCAAGATATTAGTTTTGGACTAGTGGAATTTCCCAAACTTGGATAACAAAACTTTTGTGTTCATTTGTGGTGTGTGAATAAATTTTTTTCATTTAATTTTATTATTGTTTTAAACTTTTTCCGTACATCAACTATGAAATTTTCATTTTGCTATGATCTATTTGCATTTTTTGTTTACGGGGTGAAGGGAGAGCGAAAAACTCAAAGTTTTGATTTAAGAAAAATGTGTACATCTGAAATGGAAATGCACAATGCACATATGTAGAGAGAGATAATTCCAAAGGGTGTCTGTAATTTTTAGGGATTGTAAGCACCTTTTCGTTTTTATATATCAGGTTTGCAATCGTCGGGAAAAATGGTTGCGAAGGATTTTTAACTGAGTGCTGAATTGCAATCCATATGTCATTTCATACAAAAATATAGCCCGTTACGCATGATAAATTACATTACAATCATCAATGATTAATTATGTCAGCTTTTTGGAAATGGGCAAAATAATGGCATGTTTGACTCGGGTAAATATCTCACCGCAAGTTCACTTGAGAATTTAATGAGCGTTTGTTATTCTCTTTAAAAGCTTTCCATCCATAGCTCATTTGCATCTTTAACATTTTTCAAACATGCATATCCATTTTTAAAACATGTGTGGACGAAATCTCTTTCTTGCAAAATTCCAAGCTATTAGGATTAAACTAGTGGAATTTCCCAAAATTGGGTAACAAAACATTTGTGTTCATTTGTGTTGGGTGAATAAATTTTCTTTATTTATATTTTTTATTGTTTTAAATTTTTTCCATACATCAACTATAAAATTTTCATTTTGTTGTAAGCTTTTTGCCTTGTTTGTTTTCGGGATGAAGGGAGAGCGAAAAGTCAAAGTTTTGATTTAAGAAAAAGTGTGTAGATCTAAAATGAAAAAGCACAATGCACAATTGTAGGGAGAAATAATTCCAAAAAGTGACTGTAATTTTTTGGGACTGTAAGCTCTTTTTAGTTTTTATATCTCAGGTTTGGCAATCGTCGGGAAAAATTGGTGGCAGAGGATTTTTAACTGAGTGTTGAATTGCAATCCATAAGTCATTTCATACAAAAATATAGCCTATTACGCATGATAAATTACTTTACAATCATCTATGATTCTTAGATCAAATTTTTGAAAATGGGCAAAATAATGACTTGTTAAACTCGGGTAAATATCCCACCGCACGTTCACTTGAGAATTTAATGAGCGTTTGTTATTCTCTTTAAAAGCTTTTGATCCACAGGTCATTTGAATCTTTAATATGTTTCAAGCATGCATATCCACTTTTAAAACATGTGTAGAAAAAATCTCCTTCATGTAAAACTCCAAGCTTAATAGGGTTGGACTAATGGAATTTCCCAAACTTGGATAACAAAACTTTTGTGTTCATTTGTGGTGTGTGAATAGATATTTTTTATTTACATTAGTTATTATTTTAAATATTTTCCACACATCAACTATAAAATTTTTATTTTGTTGTGATCTTTTTTGCCTTTGTTTACGGGATGAAGGGGGAGCGAAAACTCAAAGTTCTGAATTAAGAAAAAAGTGTACATCTAAAATGGAAATGCACAATGCACAAATGTAGAGAGAGATTTTTCCAAAGATTGTCTGTACGTTTTAGGGATCGTATGCACTTTTTCGTTTTTATATCTAAGGTTTTGCAATCGTCGGGAAATGGGGGAGGTGGGCGATTTTTAACTGAGTGTTGACTTCAAGTCCATAAGTCATTTCTTACAAAAATTTAGCCTGTTACGCATGACAAATCACTTTACAATCATCTATGATTGTTAGCTCAACTTTTTGAATATGGGCAAAATAATGGTTTCTTTGACTCGGGCAAATATCCCACCGCACGTTCACTTGAGAATTTAATGAGCGTTTGTTATTCTCTTTAAAAGCTTTGGATCCATAGGTCTTTTGAATCTTTAACATGTTTCTGGCATGGATATCCATTTTTAAAACATGTGTAGAAAAAATCCCCTTCATGTAAAATTCCAAGATATTAGTTTAGGACTAGCAGAATTTCCCAAACTTGGATAACAAAACTTTTGTGTTCATTTGTGGCGTGTGAATAAATTTTCTTCATTTACTTTTTTTTTTGTTTTAAACTTTTTCCGTACATGAACTATGAAATTTTCATTTTGCTGTGATCTATTTTCCTTTTTTGTTTACGGGATCAAGGGAGAGCGAAAAACTCAAAGTTTTGATTGAAGAACAATGTGTACATCTCAAATGGAAATGCACAATCCACATATGTAGAGAGATAATTCCAAAGGGTGTCCGTAATTTTTAGGGATTGTAAGCACCTTTTTGTTTTTATATCTCAGGTTTTGCAATCGTCGAGAAAAAAGGGTTACGGAGGATTTTTAACTGAGTTTTGAATTGCAATCCATTAGTCATTTCATACAAAAATATAGCCCGTTACGCATGATAAATCACATTACAATCATCTATGATTAATTATGTCAGCTTTTTGCAAATGGGCAAAATAATGGCATATTTGACTCGGGTAAATATCCCACTGCAAGTTCACTTGAGAATTTAATGAGCGTTTGTTATTCTCTTTAAAAGCTTTGCATCCAGAGCTCATTTGCATCTTTAACATGTTTCAAACATGCATATCCATTTTTAAAACATGTGTGGACGAAATCTCTTTCTTGCAAAATTCCATGCTATTAGGGTTAAACTAGTGGAATTTCCTCAAAATTGGATAACAAAACTTTTGTGTTCATTTGTGTTGGGTGAATAAAGTTTCTTTATTTATATGTTTTATTGTTTTAAATTTTTTCCATACATCAACTATAAAATTTTAATTTTGTTGTAAGCTTTTTGCCTTGTTTGTTTTCGGGATGAAGGGAGAGCGAAAAGTCAAAGTTTTTATTTAAGAAAAAAGTGTACATCTAAAATGGAAAAGCACAATGCACAATTGTAGGGAGAGATAATTCCAAAGAGTGTCTGTAATTTTTAGGGATTGTAAGCTCTTTTTTAGTTTTTATATCTCAGGTTTTGCAATCGTCGGAAAAAATTGGTGGCAGAGGATTTTTAACAGAGTGTTAAATTGCAATTCATAAGTCATTTCAAACAAAAATATAGCCCATTACGCATGATAAATCACTTTAAAATTATCTATGATTGTTAGATCAAATTTTTGAAAAAGGACAAAAAAATGACTTGTTAGACTCGGGTAAATATCCCACCGCACTTGAGAATTTAATGAGCGTTTTTTCTTCTCTTTAAAAGCTTTGGATCCATATGTCATTTGAATCTTTAACATGTTTCAAGCTTGCATATCCATTTTTAAAGCATGTGTAAAAAAAATTTCCTTCATGTAAAATTCCAAGCTTAATAGGGTTGGACTAAAGGAATTTCCCAAACTCTAATAACAAAACTTTTGTGGTCATTTGTGGTGTGTGAATAGATATTTTTTATTTACATTAGTTATTATTTTAAATATTTTCCACACATCAACTATAAAAATTTTATTTTGTTGTGATCTTTTTTGCCTTTTTTGTTTACAGGATGAAGGGGGAGCAAAAACTCAAAGTTCTGATTTAAGAAAAAAGTGTACATCTAAAATGGAAATGCAAAATGCAAAAATGTAGAGGGAGATATTTCCAAAGATTGTCTGAATGTTTTAGGGATCGTATGAAATTTTTCGTTTTTATATCAAAGGTTTTGCAATCGTCGGGAAACAGGGGAGGCGGGCGATTTTTAACTGAGTGTTGACTTCAAATCCATAAGTCATTTCTTACAAAAATATAGCCCGTTACACATGACAAATCACTTTACAATCATCTATGATTGTTTGCTCAACTTTTTGAATATGGGAAAAATAATGGCTTGTTTGACTCGAGCAAATATCCCACCGCACGTTCACGTGAGAATTTAGTGAGCGTTTGTTATTCTCTTTAAAAACTTTGGATCCATAGGTCATTTGAATCTTTAACATGTTTCTGGCATGCATATCCATTTTTAAAACATGTGTAGAAAAAATCCCTTCATGTAAAATTCCAAGATATTAGTTTTGGACTAGTGGAATTTCCTAAACTTGGATAACAAAACTTTTGTGTTCATTTGTGGTGTGTGAATAAATTTTTTTCATTTAATTTTATTATTGTTTTAAACTTTTTCCGTACATCAACTATGAAATTTTCATTTTGCTATGATCTATTTGCATTTTTTGTTTACGGGGTGAAGGGAGAGCGAAAAAATCAAAGTTTTGATTTAAGAAAAATGTGTACATCTGAAATGGAAATGCACAATGCACATATGTAGAGAGAGATAATTCCTAAGGGTGTCCATAATTTTTAGGTATTGTTAGCACCTTTTCGTTTTTATATCTCAGGTTTTGCAATCGTCGGGAAAAATGTGTTGCGGAGGATTTTTAACTGAGTTTTGAATTGCAATCCATAAGTCATTTAATACAAAAATATAGCCCGTTACGCATGATAAATTACATTACAATCATCAATGATAAATTATGTCAGCTTTTTGGAAATGGGAAAAATAATGGCATGTTTGACTCGGGTAAATATCTCACCGCAAGTTCACTTGAGAATTTAATAAGCGTTTGTTATTCTCTTTAAAATCTTTCCATCCATAGCTCATATGCATCTTTAACATGTTTCAAACATGCATATCCATTTTTAAAACATGTGTGGACGAAATCTCTTTCTTGCAAAATTCCAAGCTATTAGGGTTAAACTAGTGGAATTTCCCAAAATTGGATAACAAAACTTTTGTGTTCATTTGTGTTGGGTGAATAAATTTTTTTTATTTATATTTTTTAGTGTTTTAAATTTTTTCCATACATCAACTATAAAATTTTCATTCTGTTGTAAGCTTTTTGCCTTGTATGTTTTCGGGATGAAGGGAGAGCGAAAAGTCAAAGTTTTGATTTAAGAAAAAGTGTGTACAAATAAAATGAAAAAGCACAATGCAAAATTGTAGGGAGAAATAATTCCAAAGAGTGACTGTAATTTTTTGGGATTGTAAGCTCTTTTTAGTTTTTATATCTCAGGTTTTGCAATCGTTGGGAAAAATTGGTGGCAGAGGATTTTTAACTGAGTGTTGAATTGCAATCCATAAGTCATTTCATACAAAAATATAGCCCGTTACGCATGATAAATCACTTTACAATCATCTATGATTGTTAGATCAAATTTTTGAAAATGGGCAAAATAATGACTTGTTAGACTCGGGTAAATATCCCACCGCACGTTCACTTGAGAATTTAATGAGAGTTTGTTATTCTCTTTAAAAGCTTCAGATCCATATGTCATTTGAATCTTTAACATGTTTCAAGCATGCATATCCATTTTTAAAACATGTGTAGAAAAAATCTCCTTCATGTAAAATTCCAAGCTTAATAGGGTTGGACTAATGGAATTTCCCAAACTTGGATAACAAAACTTTTGTGTTCATTTGTGGTGTGTGAATAGATATTTTTTATATACATTAGTTATTGTTTTAAATATTTTCCACACATCAACTGTAATATTTTTATTTTGTTGTGATCTTTTTTGCCTTTTTTGTTTACGGGATGAAGGTGGAGCGAAAACTTAAAGTTCTGATTTAAGAAAAAAGTATACATCTAAAATGGATATGGAGAATGCACAAATGTAGAGAGAGATATTTCCAAAGAGTGTGTGTATGTTTTAGGGATCGTATGCACTTTTTCGTTTTAATATCTAAGGTTTTGCAATCGTCCGGAAACGAGGGAGGTGGGCGATTTTTAACTGAGTGTTGACTTCAAATCCATAAGTCATTTCTTACAAAAATATAGCCCGTTACGTATGATAAATCACTTTACAATCATCTATGATTGTTAGCTCATCTTTTTGAATATGGGCAAAATAATGGCTTGTTTGACTCGGGCAAGTATCCCACCGCACATTCACTTGAGAATTTAAAGAGCGTTTGTTATTCTCTTTAAAAGCTTTGGATCCATAGCTCATTTGAATCTTTAACATGTTTCTGGCATGCATATCCATTTTTAAAACATGTTGAGAAAATATCCCTTCATGTAAAATTCCAAGATATTAGTTTTGGACTGATGGAATTTCCCAAACTTGCATAACAAAACTTTTGTGTTCATTTGTGGTGTGGGAATAAATTTTCTTCATTTACTTTTTTTATTGTTTTAAACTTTTTTCGTACATCAACTATGAAATTTTCATTTTGCTATGATCTATTTGCCTTTTTTGTTTACGGGATGAAGGGAGAGCGAAAAACTCAAAGTTTTGATTTCAGAAAAATGTGTACATCTAAAAAGGAAGTGCACAATGCACATATGTAGAGAGAGATAATTCCAAAGAGTGTCTGTAATTTTTAGGGATTGTAAGCACCTTTTCGTTTTTATATCTCAGGTTTTGCAATCGTCAGGAAAAATGGGTTGCGGAGGATTTTTAACTGAGTGTTGAATTGCAATCCATAAGTCATTTCATAAAAAAATATAGCCCGTTATGCATGATAAATTACATTACAATCATCAATGATTAATTATGTCAGCTTTTTGCAAATTGGCAAAATAATGGCATATTTGACTCGGGTAAATATCTCACCGCAAGTTTACTTGAGAATTTAATGAGCTTTTGTTAATCTCTTTAAAAGCTTTCCATCCATAGCTCATTTGCATCTTTAACATGTTTCAAACATGCATATCCATTTTTAAAACATGTGTGGATGAAATCTCTTTCTTGCAAAATTCCAAGCTATTAGGGTTAAACTAGTGGAATTTCCAAAAATTGGATAACAAAACTTTTGTCTTCATTTGTGTGGGGTGAATAAATTTTCTTTATTTATATTATTATTGTTTTAAATTTTTTCCATACATAAACAATTAAATTTTAATTTTGTTGTAAGCTTTTTGCCTTGTTTGTTTTCGGGATGAAGGGAGAGCGGAAAGTCAAAGTTCTGATTTAAGAAAAAAGTGTACATCGAAAATGGAAAGGCACAATGCAATATTGTAGGGAGAGATAATTCCAAAGAGTGTTTGTAATTTTTAGGGATTGTAAGCTCTTTTTTAGTTCTTTTATCTCAGGTTTTGCAATCGTCTGGAAAAATTGGTGGCAGAGGAATTTTAACTGAGTGTTGAACTGCAATCCATAAGTTATTTCATACAAAAATATAGCCCGTTACGCATGATCAATCACTTTACAATCATCTATGATTGTTAAATCAAATTTTTGAAAATGGGCAAAATAATGACTTGGTAGACTCGGGTAAATATCCCACCGCATGTTCACTTGAGAATTTAATGTGCGTTTGTTATTCTCTTTGAAAGCTTTGGATCCATAGGTCAATTGAATCTTTAACATGTTTCAAGCATGCATATCCATTTTTAAAACATGTGTCGAAAAAAACTCCTTCATGTAAAATTCCAAGCTTAATAGGGTTGGACTGATGGAATTTCCCAAACTTGTATGACAAAACTTTTGTATTCATTTGTGGTGTGTGAATAGATATTTTTTATTTACATTAGTTATTATTTTAAATATTTTCCTCACATCAACTATAAAATTTTTATTTTGTTGTGATGTTTTTTGCCTTTTTGTTTACGAGATGAAGGGGGAGCGAAAACTCAAAGTTCTGAATTAAGAAAAAAGTGTACATATAAAATGGAAATGCACAATGCACAAATGTAGAGAGAGATTTTTCGAAAGAGTGTCTATATGTTTTAGGGATCGTATGTACTTTTTTGTTTTTATATCTAAGGTTTTGCAATCGTCGGGAAACGGGGGAGGCGGGCGATTTTTAACTGAATGTTGACTTCAAATCCATAAGTCATTTCTTACAAAAATATAGCTTGTTACGCATGAAAAATCACATTACAGTCATCTATGATAGTTAGCTCAACTTTTTGAATATGGGCAAAATAATGGCTTGTTTGACTCGGGCAAATATCCCACCGCATGTTCACTTGAGAATTTAATGAGCGTTTGTTATTCCCTTTAAAAGCTTTGGATGCATAGGTGATTTGAATCTTTAACATGTTTCTGCCATGCATATCCATTTTTAAAACATGTTTAGAAAAAATCCCCTTCATGTAAAATTCCAAGATATTAGTTTAGGACTAGCGGAATTTCCCAAACTTGGATAAAAAAACTTTTGTGTTCATTTGTGGCATGTGAATAAATTTTCTTCATTTACATTTTTTTTGTTTTAAACTTTTTCTATACATCAACTATGAAATTTTCATTTTGCTGTGATCTATTTGCCTTTTTTGTTTACGGGATCAAGGGAGAGCGAAAAACTCGAAGTTTCGCTTTAAGAAAAATGTGTACATCTAAAACTGAAATGCACAATGCACATATGTAGAGAAAGATAATTCCGAAGAGTGTCTGTAATTTTTAGGGATTGTGAGCACCTTTTCGTTTTTATATCTCAGGGTTTGCAATCGTCGAGAAAAATGGGTTGCGGAGGATTTTTAACTGAGTGTTGAATTGCAATCCATTAGTCAGTTCATACAAAAATATAGCCTGTTACGCATGATAAATCACATTACAATCATCTATGATTAATTATGTCAGCTTTTTGCAAATGGGCAAAATATTGGCATGTTTGACACGGGTAAATATCCCACTGCAAGTTCACTTGAGAATTTAATGAGCGTTTGTTATTCTATTTAAAAGCTTTGCATCCATAGCTCATTTGCATCTTTAACATGTTTCAAACATGCATATCCCTTTTTAAAACATGTGTGGACGAAATCTCTTTCTTGCAAAATTCCATGCTATTAGGGTTAAACTAGTGGAATTTCCCAAAATTGGATAACAAAACTTTTGTGTTCATTTGTGTTGGGTGAATAAAGTTTCTTTATTTATATTTTTTATTCTTTTAAATTTTTTCCATACATCAACTATAAAATTTTAATTTTGTTGTAAGCTTTTTGCCTTGTTTTTTTTCGGGATGAAGGGAGAGCGAAAATTCAAAGTTTTGATTTAAGAAAAAAGTGTACATCTAAAATGGAAAAGCACAATGCACAATTGTAGGGAGAGATGATTCCAAAGAGTGTCTATAATTTTTAGGGATTGTAAGCTCTTTTTTAGTTTTTATATCTCAGGTTTTGCAATCGTCGGGAAAAATTGGTCGCAAAGGATTTTTAATAGAGTTTTTAATTGCAATCCATAAGTCATTTCATACAAAAATATAGCCCGTTACGCATGATAAATCACTTTACAATCATCTCTGATTGTTAGATCAAATTTTTGAAAAAGGGCAAAAAAATGACTTGTTAGACTAGGGTAAATATCCCACCGCATGTTCACTTATGAATTTAATGAGCATTTGTTATTCTCTTTGAAAGCTTTGGATTCATATGTCATTTGAATCTTTAACATGTTTCAAGCATGCATATCCATTTTTTAAAACATGTGTAGAAAAAATCTCCTTCATGTAAAATTCCAAACTTAATAGGGTTGGACTAAAGGAATTTCCCAACCTCTAATAAGAAAACATTTGTGTTCATTTGTGGTGTGTGAATAGATATTTTTTATTTACATTAATTATTATTTTAAATATTTTCCACACATCAACTATAAATTTTTTATTTTGTTGTGATATTTTTTGCCTTTTTTGTTTACGGGATGAAGAGGGAGCGAAAACTCAAAGTTCTGATTTAAGAAAAAAGTGTACATCTAAAATGGAAATTCACAATGCACAAATTTAGAGAGAGATATTTCCAAAGAGTGTCTGCATGTTTTAGGGATCGTATGAACTTTTTTGTTTTTATATCTAAGGTTTTGCAATCGTCGGGAAACGGGGGAGGCGGGCGATTTTTATCTGAGTGTTCACTTCAAATTCATAAGTCATTTCTTACAAAAAAAATAGCCCGCTACGCATGACAAATCACTTTACAATCATCTATGATTGTTAGTTCAACTTTTTGAATATGGGCAAAATAATGGATTGTTTGACTCGGGCAAATATCCCACCACACGTTTACTTGAGAATTTAATGAGCATTTGTTATTCTCTTTAAAAGCTTTGGATCCATAGGTCATTTGAATCTTTAACATGTTTCTGGCATGCATATCCATTTTTAAAACATGTGTAGAAATAATCCCCTTCATGTAATATTCCAAGATATTAGTTTTGGACTAGTGGAATTTCCCAAACTTGGATAACAAAACTTTTGTGTTCATTTGTGGTGTGTGAATAAATTTTCTTCATTTACTTTTTTTATTGTTTTAAACTTTTTCCGTACATCAACTATGAAATTTTCATTTTGTTGTGATCTATTTGCCTTTTTTGTTTACGGGATGAAGGGAGAGCGAAAAACTCGAAGTTTTGATTTAAGAAAAATGTGTATATCTAAAACGGAAATGCACAATGCACATATGTGGAGAGAGATAATTCAAAGAAGTGTCCGTAATTTTTAGAGATTGTAAGCACCATTCCATTTTTATATCTCAGGTTTTGCAATCATCAGGAAAAATGGGTTGCCGAGGATTTTTAACTGAGTGTTGAAATCATATCCATAAGTCATTTCATTTAAAAATATAGCCCGTTACATATGATAAATCACATTACAATCATCTATGATTAATTATGTCACCCTTTTCAAATTGGGCAAAATAATGGCATGTTTGACTCGGGTAAATATCCCACCGCAAGTTCACTAGAGAATTTAATGAGCGTTTCTTATTCTCTTTAAAAGCTTTGCATCCATAGCTCATTTGTATCTTTAACATGTTTCAAACACGCATATCCATTTTTAAAACATATGTGGACGAAATCTCTTTCTTGCAAAATTCCAAGCTATTAGGGTTAAACTAGTGGAATTTCCCAAAATTGGATAACAAAACTTTTTGTGTTCATTTGTGTTGGGTAAATAAATTTTCTTTATTTATATTTTTTTTTTGTTTTAAATTTTTTCCAAACATCAACTATAAAATTTTCATTTTGTTGTAAGCTTTTTGCCTTGTTTGTTTTCGGGATGAAGGGAGAGCGAAAAGTCAAAGTTTTGATTTAAGAAAAAAGTGTACATCTAAAATGGAAAAGCACAATGCAAAATTGTAGGGAGAGATGATTCCAAAGAGTGTCTATAATTTTTAGGGATTGTAAGCTCTTTTTTAGTTTTTATATCTCAGGTTTTGCAAACGTCGGGAAAAATTGGTCGCAAAGGATTTTTAATAGAGTTTTTAATTGCAATCCATAAGTCATTTCATACAAAAATATAGCCCGTTACGCATGATAAATCACTTTACAATCATCTCTGATTGTTTGATCAAATTTTTGAAAAAGGGCAAAAAAATGACTTGTTAGACTCGGGTAAATATCCCACCGCATGTTCACTTATGAATTTAATGAGCGTTTGTTATTCTCTTTAAAAGCTTTGGATCCATATGTCATTTGAATCTTTAACATGTTTCAAGCATGCATATCCATTTTTTAAAACATGTGTATAAAAAATCTCCTTCATGTAAAATTCCAAGCTTAATAGGGTGGGACTAAAGGAATTTCCCAACCTCTAATAAGAAAACATTTGTGTTCATTTGTGGTGTGTGAATAGATATTTTTTATTTACATTAGTTATTATTTTAAATATTTTCCACACATCAACTATAAAATTTTTATTTTGTTGTGATATTTTTTGCCTTTTTTGTTTACGGGATGAAGAGGGAGCGAAAACTCAAACTTCTGATTGAAGAAAAAAGTGTACATCTAAAATGGAAATGCACAATGCACAAATTTAGAGAGAGATATTTCCAAAGAGTGTCTGCATGTTTTAGGGATCGTATGAACTTTTTCGTTTTTATATCTAAGGTTTTGCAATGGTCGGGAAACGGGGGAGGCGGGCTATTTTTAACTGAGTGTTGACTCCAAATCCATAAGTCATTTCTTAGAAAAATATAGCCCGCTACGCATGACAAATCACTTTACAATCATCTATGATTGTTAGTTCAACTTTTTGAATATGGGCAAAATAATGGCTTGTTTGACTCGGGCAAATATCCCACCGCACGTTCACTTGAGAATTTAATGAGCGTTTGTTATTCTCTTTAAAAGCTTTGGATCCATAGGTCATTTGAATCTTTAACATGTTTCTGGCATGCATATTCATTTTTAAAACATGTGTAGAAATAATCCCCTTCATGTAATATTCCAAGATATTAGTTTTGGACTAGTGGAATTTCCCAAACTTGGATAACAAAACTTTTGTGTTCATTTGTGGTGTGTGAATAAATTTTCTTCATTTACTTTTTTTATTGTTTTAAACTTTTTCCGTACATCAACTATGAAATTTTCATTTTGCTGCGATCTATTTGCCTTTTTTGTTTACGGGATGAAGGGAGAGCGAAAAACTCGAAGTTTTGATTTAAGAAAAATGTGTATATCTAAAACGGAAATGCACAATGCACATATGTGGAGAGAGATAATTCAAAGAAGTGTCTGTAATTTTTAGAGATTGTAAGCACCATTCCATTTTTATATCTCAGGTTTTGCAATCGTCGGGAAAAATGGGTTGCGGAGGATTTTTAACTGAGTGTTGAATTGCAATCCATAAGTAATTTCATATAAAAATATATCCCGTTACGTATGATAAATCACATTACAATAATCTATGATTAATTATGTCACCTTTTTGAAATTGGGCAAAATAATGGCATGTTTGACTCGGGTAAATATCCCCCCGCAAGTTCACTTGAGAATTTAATGAGCGTTTCTTATTCTCTTTAAAATCTTTGCATCCGTAGCTCATTTTTATCTTTAACATGTTTCAAACACGCATATCCATTTTTAAAACATGTGTGGACGAAATCTCTTTCTTGCAAAATTCCATGCTATTAGGGTTAAACTAGTGGAATTTCCCAAAATTGGATAACAAAACTTTTTGTGTTCTTTTGTGTTGTGTGAATAAATTTTCTTTATTTATATTTTTTTTTGTTTTAAATTTTTTCCAAACATCAACTATAAAATTTTCATTTTGTTGTAAGCTTTTTGCCTTGTTTGTTTTCGGGATGAAGGGAGAGCGAAAAGTCAAAGTTTTGATTTAAGAAAAAAGTGTACATCTAAAATGGAAAAGCACAATGCAAAATTGTAGGGAGAGATGATTCCAAAGAGTGTCTATAATTTTTAGGGATTGTAAGCTCTTTTTTAGTTTTTATATCTCAGGTTTTGCAAACGTCGGGAAAAATTGGTCGCAAAGGATTTTTAATAGAGTTTTTAATTGCAATCCATAAGTCATTTCATACAAAAATATAGCCCGTTACGCATGATAAATCACTTTACAATCATCTCTGATTGTTTGATCAAATTTTTGAAAAAGGGCAAAAAAATGACTTGTTAGACTCGGGTAAATATCCCACCGCATGTTCACTTATGAATTTAATGAGCGTTTGTTATTCTCTTTAAAAGCTTTGGATCCATATGTCATTTGAATCTTTAACATGTTTCAAGCATGCATATCCATTTTTTAAAACTTGTATATAAAAAATCTCCTTCATGTAAAATTCCAAGCTTAATAGGGTTGGACTAAAGGAATTTCCCAACCTCTAATAAGAAAACATTTGTGTTCATTTGTGGTGTGTGAATAGATATTTTTTATTTACATTAGTTTTTTAAATATTTTCCACACATCAACTATAAAATTTTTATTTTGTTGTGATATTTTTTGCCTTTTTTGTTTACGGGATGAAGAGGGAGCGAAAACTCAAACTTCTGATTGAAGAAAAAAGTGTACATCTAAAATGGAAATGCACAATGCACAAATTTAGAGAGAGATATTTCCAAAGAGTGTCTGCATGTTTTAGGGATCGTATGAACTTTTTCGTTTTTATATCTAAGGTTTTGCAATGGTCGGGAAACGGGGGAGGCGGGCTATTTTTAACTGAGTGTTGACTCCAAATCCATAAGTCATTTCTTAGAAAAATATAGCCCGCTACGCATGACAAATCACTTTACAATCATCTATGATTGTTAGTTCAACTTTTTGAATATGGGCAAAATAATGGCTTGTTTGACTCGGGCAAATATCCCACCGCACGTTCACTTGAGAATTTAATGAGCGTTTGTTATTCTCTTTAAAAGCTTTGGATCCATAGGTCATTTGAATCTTTAACATGTTTCTGGCATGCATATTCATTTTTAAAACATGTGTAGAAATAATCCCCTTCATGTAATATTCCAAGATATTAGTTTTGGACTAGTGGAATTTCCCAAACTTGGATAACAAAACTTTTGTGTTCATTTGTGGTGTGTGAATAAATTTTCTTCATTTACTTTTTTTATTGTTTTAAACTTTTTCCGTACATCAACTATGAAATTTTCATTTTGCTGCGATCTATTTGCCTTTTTTGTTTACGGGATGAAGGGAGAACGAAAAACTCGAAGTTTTGATTTAAGAAAAATGTGTATATCTAAAACGGAAATGCACAATGCACATATGTGGAGAGAGATAATTCAAAGAAGTGTCTGTAATTTTTAGAGATTGTAAGCACCATTCCATTTTTATATCTCAGGTTTTGCAATCGTCGGGAAAAATGGGTTGCGGAGGATTTTTAACTGAGTGTTGAATTGCAATCCATAAGTAATTTCATATAAAAATATATCCCGTTACGTATGATAAATCACATTACAATAATCTATGATTAATTATGTCACCTTTTTGAAATTGGGCAAAATAATGGCAGGTTTGACTCGGGTAAATATCCCCCCGCAAGTTCACTTGAGAATTTAATGAGCGTTTCTTATTCTCTTTAAAATCTTTGCATCCGTAGCTCATTTTTATCTTTAACATGTTTCAAACACGCATATCCATTTTTAAAACATGTGTGGACGAAATCTCTTTCTTGCAAAATTCCATGCTATTAGGGTTAAACTAGTGGAATTTCCCAAAATTGGATAACAAAACTTTTTGTGTTCTTTTGTGTTGTGTGAATAAATTTTCTTTATTTATATTTTTTTTTGTTTTAAATTTTTTCCAAACATCAACTATAAAATTTTCATTTTGTTGTAAGCTTTTTGCCTTGTTTGTTTTCGGGATGAAGGGAGAGCGAAAAGTCAAAGTTTTGATTTAAGAAAAAAGTGTACATCTAAAATGGAAAAGCACAATGCAAAATTGTAGGGAGAGATGATTCCAAAGAGTGTCTATAATTTTTAGGGATTGTAAGCTCTTTTTTAGTTTTTATATCTCAGGTTTTGCAAACGTCGGGAAAAATTGGTCGCAAAGGATTTTTAATAGAGTTTTTAATTGCAATCCATAAGTCATTTCATACAAAAATATAGCCCGTTACGCATGATAAATCACTTTACAATCATCTCTGATTGTTTGATCAAATGTTTGAAAAAGGGCAAAAAAATGACTTGTTAGACTCGGGTAAATATCCCACCGCATGTTCACTTATGAATTTAACGAGCGTTTTTTATTCTCTTTAAAAGCTTTGGATCCATATGTCATTTGAATCTTTAACATGTTTCAAGCATGCATATCCATTTTTTAAAACATGTGTATAAAAAATCTCCTTCATGTAAAATTCCAAGCTTAATAGGGTTGGACTAAAGGAATTTCCCAACCTCTAATAAGAAAACATTTGTGTTCATTTGTGGTGTGTGAATAGATATTTTTTATTTACATTAGTTATTATTTTAAATATTTTCCACACATCAACTATAAAATTTTTATTTTGTTGTGATATTTTTTGCCTTTTTTGTTTACGGGATGAAGAGGGAGCGAAAACTCAAACTTCTGATTGAAGAAAAAAGTGTACATCTAAAATGGAAATGCACAATGCACAAATTTAGAGAGAGATATTTCCAAAGAGTGTCTGCATGTTTTAGGGATCGTATGAACTTTTTCGTTTTTATATCTAAGGTTTTGCAATGGTCGGGAAACGGGGGAGGCGGGCTATTTTTAACTGAGTGTTGACTCCAAATCAATAAGTCATTTCTTAGAAAAATATAGCCCGCTACGCATGACAAATCATTTTACAATCATCTATGATTGTTAGTTCAACTTTTTGAATATGGGCAAAATAATGGCTTGTTTGACTCGGGCAAATATCCCACCGCACGTTCACTTGAGAATTTAATGAGCGTTTGTTATTCTCTTTAAAAGCTTTGGATCCATAGGTCATTTGAATCTTTAACATGTTTCTGGCATGCATATTCATTTTTAAAACATGTGTAGAAATAATCCCCTTCATGTAATATTCCGAGATATTA
Source organism: Aristolochia californica (assembly GCF_029961685.1). Classification (NCBI taxonomy): domain Eukaryota; kingdom Viridiplantae; phylum Streptophyta; class Magnoliopsida; order Piperales; family Aristolochiaceae; genus Aristolochia; species Aristolochia californica. Next base: position 27,812,350 of record NW_027182268.1, on the reverse strand, counting down.
GTTTTGGACTAGTGGAATTTCCCAAACTTGGATAACAAAACTTTTGTGTTCATTTGTGGTGTGTGAATAAATTTTCTTCATTTACTTTTTTTATTGTTTTAAACTTTTTCCATACATCAACTATGAAATTTTCATTTTGCTGCGATCTATTTGCCTTTTTTGTTTACGGGATGAAGGGAGAGCGAAAAACTCGAAGTTTTGATTTAAGAAAAATGTGTATATCTAAAACGGAAATGCACAATGCACATATGTGGAGAGAGATAATTCAAAGAAGTGTCTGTAATTTTTAGAGATTGTAAGCACCATTCCATTTTTATATCTCAGGTTTTGCAATCGTCGGGAAAAATGGGTTGCGGAGGATTTTTAACTGAGTGTTGAATTGCAATCCATAAGTAATTTCATATAAAAATATATCCCGTTACGTATGATAAATCACATTACAATAATCTATGATTAATTATGTCACCTTTTTGAAATTGGGCAAAATAATGGCATGTTTGACTCGGGTAAATATCCCCCCGCAAGTTTACTTGAGAATTTAATGAGCGTTTCTTATTCTCTTTAAAATCTTTGCATCCGTAGCTCATTTTTATCTTTAACATGTTTCAAACACGCATATCCATTTTTAAAACATGTGTGGACGAAATCTCTTTCTTGCAAAATTCCATGCTATTAGGGTTAAACTAGTGGAATTTCCCAAAATTGGATAACAAAACTTTTTGTGTTCTTTTGTGTTGTGTGAATAAATTTTCTTTATTTATATTTTTTTTTGTTTTAAATTTTTACCATACATCAACTATAAAATTTTCATTTTGTTGTAAGCTTTTTGCCTTGTTTGTTTTCGGGATGAAGGGAGAGCGAAAAGTCAAAGTTTTGATTTAAGAAAAAAGTGTACATCTAAAATGGAAGGGCACAATGCAATATTGTAGGGAGAGATGATTCCAAAGAGTGTCTGTAATTTTTAGGGATTGTAAGCAATTTTTTAGTTTTTATATCTCAAGTTTTGCAATCGTCGGGAAAAATTGGTGGCAGAGGATTTTTAACTGAGTGTTGAATTGCAATCCATAAGTCATTTCATACAAAAATATAGCCCGTTACGCATGATAAATCACTTCACAATCATAGATGATTGTTAGATCAAATTTTTGAAAATGGGCAAAATAATGACTTGTTAGACTCGGGTAAATATCCCACCGCATGTTCATTTCAGAATTTAATGAGCCTTTGTTATTCTATTTAAAAGCTTTGGATCCATAGGTCATTTGAATCTTTAACATGTTTCAAGCATGCATATCCATTTTTAAAACATGTAGAAAAAATCTCCTTCATGTAAAATTCCAAGCTTAATAGGGTTGGACTAATGGAATATCCCAAACTCTCATAACAAAACTTTTGTGTTCATTTGTGGTGTGTGAATAGATATTTTTTATTTACATTAGTTATTATTTTAAATATTTTCCACACATCAACTTTAAAATTTTTATTTTGTTGTGATCCTTTTTGCCTTTTTTGGTCATGGGATGAAGGGGGAGCGAAAACTCAAAGTTCTGATTTAAGAAAAAAGTGTACATCTAAAATGGAAATGGACAATGCACAAATGTTGAGAGAGATATTTCCAAAGAGTGTCTGTATGTTTTAGGGATCGTATGCACTTTTTCGTTTTTATATCTAAGGTTTTGCAATCGTCGGGAAACGGGGGAGGCGGGCGATTTTTAACTGAGTGTAGACTTCAAATCCATAAGTCATTTCTTACAAAAATATAGCCCTTTACGCATGACAAATCACTTTACAATCATCTATGATTGTTAGCTCAACTTTTTGAATATGGGCAAAATAATGGCTTGTTTGATTTGGGCAAATATCCCACCGCACGTTCACTTGAGAATTTAATGAGTGTTTGTTATTCGCTTTAAAAGCTTTGGATCCATAGGTCATTTGAATCTTTAACATGTTTCTAGCATGCATATCCATTTTTAAAACATGTGTAGAAAAAATCCCCTTCATGTAATATTCAAAGATATTAGTTTTGGACTACTGGAATTTCCCAAACTTGGATAACAAAACTTTTATGTTCATTTGTGGTGTGTGAATAAATTTTCTTCATTTAATTTTTTTATTGTTTTAAACTTTTTCCATACATCAACTATGAAATTTTCATTTTGCTCTGATCTATTTTACTTTTTTGTTTACGAGATGAAGGGAGAGCGAAAAAATCGAAGTTTTGATTTATGAAAAATGTGTACATCTAAAACGGAAATGCACAATGCACATATGTAGAGAGACATAATTCCAAAGAGTGTCTGTAATGTTTAGGGATTGTAAGCACCTTTTCGTTTTTATATCTCAGGTTTTGCAATCGTTAGGAAAAATGGGATGCGGAGGATTTTTAACTGAGTGTTGAATTGCAATCCATAAGTCATTTCGTACAAAAATATAGCCCATTATGCATGATAAATCACATTACAGTCATCTATGATTAATTATGTCAGCTTTTTGCAAATGGGCAAAATAATGGCATGTTTGACTCTGGTAAATATCCCTCCGCAAGTTCACTTGAGAATTTAATGAGCGTTTGTTATTCTCTTTAAAACTTTGCATCTATAGCTCATTTTCATCTTTAACATGTTTCAAACATGCATATCCATTTTTATAACATGTGTGGACGAAATCTCTTTCTTACAAAATTCCAAGCTATTAGGGTTAAACTAGTGGAATTTCCAAAAATTGGATAACAAAACTTTTTGTGTTCATTTGTGTTGGGTGAATAAATTTTTTTTATTTATATTTTTTATTGTTTTAAATTTTTTCCATACATCAACTTTAAAATTTTAATTTTGTTGTAAGCTTTTTGCCTTTTGTTTTCGGGATGAAGGGAGAGCTAACAGCCAAAGTTTTGCTTTAAGAAAAAAGTGTACATCTAAATTGGAAAAGCACAATGCACAATTTTAGGGAGAGATAATTCCTCAGAGTGTCTGTAATTTTTAGGGATTGTAAGCTCTTTTTAGTTTTTATATCTCAGGTTTTGAAATCGTCGGGAAAAATTGTCCGCAGAGGATTTTTAACCGAATGTTGAATTGCAATCCATAAGTCATTTCATACAAAAATATAGCCCGATACGCATGATAAATCACTTTACAATAATCTATTATTGTTAGATCAAATTTTTGAAAATGGGCAAAATAATGACTTGTTAGACTCGGGTAAATATCCCACCGCACGTTCACTTGTGAATTTAATGAGCGTTTGTTATTCTCTTTAAAAGCTTTGGATCCAAATGTCATTCGAATCTTTAAAAAGTTTCAAGCATTCATATCCATTTTTAAAACATGTGTAGAAAAAATCTCCTTCATGTAAAATTCCAAGCTTAATAAGGTTGGACTAATAGAATTTCCCAAACTCTAATAACAAAACTTTTGAGTTCATTTGTGGTGTGAGAATAGATATTTTTTATTTACATTAGTTAATATTTTAAATATTTTCCACACATCAACTATAAAATTTTTATTTTGTTGTGATCTTTTTGGCCTTTTTTGTTAACGGGATGAAGGGGGAGCAAAAAGTCAAAGTTCTGATTTAAGAAAAAAGTGTACATCTAAAATGGAAATGCACAATGCACAAATGTAGAGAGAGATATTTCCAAAGAGTGTCCGCATGTTTTAGGGATCGTATGAACTTTTTCGTTTTTATATCTAAGGTTTTGCAATCATCGGGAAACGGGGGAGGCGGGCGATTTTTAACTAAGTGTTGACTTCAAATCCATAAGTCATTTCTTACAAAAATATAGCCCGTTACGAATGACAAATCACTTTACAATCATATATGATTGTTAGCTCAACTTTTTGAATATGGGCAAAATAATGGCTTGTTTGGCTCGGGCAAATATCCCACCGCACGTTCATTTGAGAATTTAATGAGCATTTGTTATTCTCTTTAAAAGCTTTGGATCCATAGGTCATTTGAATGTTTAACATGTTTCTGGCATGCATATCCATTTTAAAACATGTGTAGAAAAAATCCCCTTCATGTAAAATTCCAAGATATTAGTTTTGGAGAAGTGGAATTTTCAAAACTTGGATAACAAAACTTTTGTGTTCATTTGTGGTGTGTGAATAAATTTTCTTCATTTACTTTTTTTTTTTGTTTTAAACTTTTTTCGTACATCAACTATGAAATTTTCATTTTGCTGTGATCTATTTGCCTTTTTTGTTTACGGGATGAAGGGAGAGCGAAAAACTCGAACTTTTGATTTAAGAAAAATGTGTACATCTAAAACGGAAATGCACAATGCACATATGTAGAGAGAGATAATTCAAAAGAGTGTCTGTAATTTTTAGGGATTGTAAGCACCATTCCGTTTTTATATCTCAGGTTTTGCAAACGTCGGGAAAAATGGGTTGCAGAGGATTTTTAACTGAGTGTTGAATTGCAATCCATAAGTCATTTCATAGAAAAATATAGCTCGTTACGCATGATAAATCACATTACAATCATCTATGATTAATTATGTCAGCTTTTTGCAATTGGGCAAAATAATGGCATGATTGACTCGGGTAAATATCCCACCGCAAGTTCACTTGAGAATTTAATGAGCGTTTGTTATTCTCTTTAAAAGCTTTGCATACACAGCTCATTTTCATCTTTAACATGTTTCAAACATGCATATCCATTTTTAAAACATGTGTGGACGAAATCTCTTTCTTGCAAAATTCCAAGCTATTAGGGTTAAACGAGTGGAATTTCCCAAAATTGGATAACAAAACTTTTTGTGTTCATTTGTGTTGGGTGAATAAATTTTCTTTATTTATATTTTTTTTTTGTTTTAAATTTTTTCCATACATCAACTGTAAAATTTTAATTTTGTTGTAAGCTTTTTGCCTTGTTTGTTTTCGGGATGAAGAGAGACTGAAAAGTCAAAGTTTTGATTTAATAAAAAAGTGTACATCTAAAATGGAAAAGCACAATGCACAATTGTAGCGAGAGATAATTCCAAAGAGTGTCTGTAATTTTTAGTGATTGTAAGCTCTTTTTTAGTTTCTATATCTCAGTTTTCGTAATCGTCTGGAAAAATTGTTGTTGATCAAATTTTATAAAATGGGCAAAATAACAACTTGTTAGACTCGGGTAAATATCCCACCGCACGTTCACATGAGAATTTAATAAGCGTTTGTTATTCTCTTTAAAAGCTTTGGATCCATAGGTCATTTGAATCTTTAACATGTTTCAAGCATGCATATCCATTTTTAAAACATGTGTAGAAAAAATATCCTTCATGTAAAATTCCAAGCTCAGTAGGGTTGGACTGATGGAATTTCCCAAACTTGGATAACAAAACTTTTGTGTTCATTTGTGGTGTGTGAATAGATATTTTTTATTTACATTAGTTATTATTTTAAATATTTTTCTCACATCAACTATAAAATTTTTAATTTGTTGTGATCTTTTTTGTCTTTTTTGTTTACGGGATGAAGGGGGAGCGAAAACTCAAAGTTCTGATTTAAGAAAAAAGTGTACATCTAAAATGGAAATGCAAAATGCACAAATGTAGAGAGAGATATTTCCAAAGAGTGTCTGTATGGTTTAGGGATCATATGCACTTTTTTGTTTTTATATATAAGGTTTTGCAATCGTCGAGAAACGGGGGAGGCGGGCGATTTTTAACTGAGTGTTGACCTCAAATCCATAAGTCATTTCTTACAAAAATATAGCCCGTTACGCATGACATATCACTTAACAATCATCTATGATTGCTAGCTCAACTTTTTGAATATGGGCAAAATAGTGGCTTGTTTGACTCGTGCAAATATCCCACCGCACGTTCACTTGAGAATTTAATGAGCGTTTGTTATTCTCTTTAAAAGCTTTGGATCCATAGGCCATTTGAATCTTTAAAATGTTTCTGGCATGCACAACCATTTTTAAAACATGTGTAGAAAAAATCCCCTTCTTGTAAAATTCCAAGATATTAGTATTGGACTAGTGGAATTTCCCAAACTTGGATAACAAAACTTTTGTGTTCATTTGTGGTGTGTGAATAAATTTTCTTCATTTACTTTTTTTATTGTATTAAACTTTTTCCGTTTATCAACTATGAAATTTTTATTTTGCAGTGATCTATTTGCCTTTTTTGTTTACGGGATGAAGGGAGAGCGAAAAACTCAAAGTTTTGATTTAAGAAAAATGTGTACATCTAAAACGGAAATGCACAACGCACATATGTAGAGAGAGATAATCCCAAAGTGTGTCTGTAATTTTTAGGGTTTGTAAGCACCTTTTCATTTTTATATCTCAGGTTTTGCAATAGTCGGGAAAAATAGGTTGCGGAGGATTTTTAACTGAGTGTTGAATTGCAATCCATAAGTCATTTAATACAAAAATAATGCCCTTTACGCATGATAAATCACATTAGAATCATCTATGATTAATTATATCAGCTTTTTGCAAATGGGCAAAATAATGGCTTGTTTGACTAGGGTAAATATCCCACCACAAGTTCACTTGAGAATTTAATGAGCGTTTGTTATTCTCTTTAAAAGCTTTGCATCCATAGCTCATTTGCATCTTTAACATGTTTAAAACATGCATATCCATTTTTAAAAAGCGTGTGGACGAAATCTCTTTCTTGCAAAATTCCAAGCTATTAGGGTTAAACTAGTGGAATTTCCCAAAATTGGATAACAAAACTTTTATGTTCATTTGTGTTGGGTGAATAAATTTTCTTTATTTATATTTGTTGTTGTTTTAAATTTTTTCCATACATCAACTATAAAATTTTCATTTTGTTGCAAGCTTTTTGCCTTGTTTTTTTTCGGGATGAAGGGAGAGCGAAAAGTCAAAGTTTTGATTTAAGAGAAAAGTGTACATCTAAAATGGAAAAGCACAATGCACAATTTTAGGGAGAGATAATTCCAAAGAGTGTCTGTAATTTTTAGGGATTGTAAGCTATTTTTTTGTTTTTATATCTCAGGTTGTGCAATCGTTGGAAAAAATTGGTGGCAGAGGATTTTTAACTGAGTATTGAATTGCAATCCATAAGTCATTTCATACAAAAATATAGCCCATTACGCATGATAAATCACTTTACAATCATCTATGATTGTTAGATCAAATTTTTGAAAATGTTCAAAATAATGACTTGTTAGACTCGGGTAAACATCCCACCGCATGTTCACTTCACAATTTAGTGAGCGTTTGTTATTCTCTTTAAAAGCTTTGGATCCATAGGTCATTTGAAACTTTAACATGTTTCAAGCATGCATATCCATTTTTAAAACATGTGTAGAAAAAATCTCCTTCATGTAAAATTCCAAGCTTAATAGGGTTGGACTAATGGAATATCCCAAACTCTCATAACAAAACTTTTGTGTTCATTTGTGGTGTGTGAATAGATATTTTTTATTTAGATTAGTTATTATTTTAAATATCTTCCTCACATCAACTATAAAATTTTTATTTTGGTGTGATCCTTTTTGCCTTTTTTGTTTACGGGATGAAGGGGGAGCAAAAACTCAAAGTGCTGAATAAAGAAAAAAGTGTACATTTAAAATGGAAATGGACAATGCACAAATGTAGAGAGAGATATTTCCAAAGAGTGTCTATATGTTTTAGGGATCGTATGCACTTTTTCGTTGTTATATCTAAGTTTTTGCAATCGTCGGGAAACGGGGGAGGCGGGCGATTTTTAACTGAGTGTTGACTTCAAATCCATAAGTCATTTCTTACAAAAATATAGCCCGTTACGCATGACAAATCACTTTACAATCATCTATGATTGTTAGCTCAACTTTTTGAATATGGGCAAAATAACGGCTTGTTTGACTCGGGCAAATATCCCACCGCACGTTCACTTCAGAATTTAATGAGTGTTTGTTATTCTCTTTAAAAGCTTTGGATCCATAGGTCATTTGAATATTTAACATGTTTCTAGCATGCATATCCATTTTTAAAACATGTGTAGAAAAAATCCCCTTCATGTAATATTCCAAGATATTAGTTTTCGACTAGTGGAATTTCCCAAACTTGGATAACAAAACTTTTGTGTTCATTTGTGGTGTGTGAATAAATTTTCTTCATTTACTTTTTTTATTGTTTTAAACTTTTTCCGTACATCAACTATGAAATTTTCATTTTGCTGTCATCTATTTGCCTTTCTTGCTTACAGGATTAAGGGAGAGCGAAAAACTCGAAGTTTTGATTTAAGAAAAATGTGTACATCTAAAACGGAAATGCACAATGCACATATGTAGAGAGAGATAATTCCAAAGAGTGTCTGTAATTTTTAGGGATTGTATGCACCTTTTCGTTTTTATATCTCAGGTTTTGCAATCGTCTGGAAAAATGGGATGCGGAGGATTTTTAACTGAGTGTTGAATTGCAATTCATAAGTCATTTCATACAAAAATATAGCCCATTACACATGATAAATCACATAACAATCATCTATGATTAATTATGTCAGCTTTTTGCAAATGGGAAAAATAATGGCATGTTTGAGTCGAGTAAATATCCCACCGCAAGTTCACTTGAGAATTTAATGAGCATTTGTTATTCTGTATAAAAGCTTTGCATCCATAGCTCATTTGCATCTTTAATATGTTTCAAACATGCATATCCATTTTTATAACATGTGTGGACGAAATCTCTTTCTTGCACAATTCCAAGCTATTAGGGTTAAACTAGTGGAATTTCCCAAAATTGGATAACAAAACTTTTGTGTTCATTTGTGTTGGGTGAATAAAATTTTTTTATTTATATTTTTTATTGTTTTAAATTTTTTCCATACATCAACTTTAAAATTTTAATTTTGTTGGAAGCTTTTTGCCTTGTTTGTTTTCGGGATGATGGGAGATTGAAAAGCCAAAGTTTTGATTTAAGAAAAAACTGTACATCTAAAATGGAAAAGCACAATGCACAATTTTAGGGAGAGATAATTCCTAGGAGTGTCTATAATTTGTAGGGATTGTAAGCTCTTTATAGTTTTTATATCTCAGGTTTTGAAATCGTCCGGAAAAATTGGTGGGAGTGGATTTTTAACCAAGTGTTGAATTGCAATCCATAAGTCATTTCATACAGAAATATAGCCCGTTACGCATGATAAATCACTTTACAATCATCTAGGATTGTTAGATCAAATTCTTGAAAATGGGCAAAATAATGATTTGTTAGACTCGGGTAAATATCCCACTGCACGTTCACTTGAGAATTTAATGAGCGTTTGTTATTCTCTTTAAAAGCTTTGGACCCAAAGGTCATTTGAATCTTTAACATGTTTCAAGCATGCATATCCATTTTTAAAACATGTGTAGAAAAAATCTCATTCATGTAAAATTCCAAGCTTAATAGGGTTGGACTAATGGAATTTCCCAAACGTGGATAACAAAACTTGTGTTTATTTGTAGTGTGTGAATAGATATTTTTTATTTGCATTGGTTATTATTTTAAATATTTTCCACACATCAACTATAAAATTTTTATTTGGTTTTGATCCTTTTTGCCTTTTTTGTTTACGGGATGAAGGGGGATCGAAAACTCAAAGTTCTGATTTAAGAAAAAAGTGTACATCTAAAATGGAAATGCACAATGCATAAATGTAGAGAGAGATATTTCCAAAGAGTGTCTGTATGTTTTAGGGATTGTATGCACTTTTTCGTTTTTATTTCTAAGGTTTTGCAATCGTCAGGAAACGGGGGAGGCGGGCGATTTTTAACTAAGTGTTGACTTCAAATCCATAAGTCATTTCATTCAAAAATTTAGCCCGTTACGCATGACAAATCACTTTACAATCATCTATGATTGTTAGCTCAACTTTTTGAATATGGGCAAAATAATGGCTTGTTTGACTCGGGCAAATATCCCACCGCACGTTCACTTGAGAATTTAATGAGCGTTTGTTATCCTCTTTAAAAGCTTCGGATCCATAGGTCATTTGAATCTTTAACATGTTTCTGCCATGCATATCCATTTTTAAAACATGTGTAGAAAAAATTCCCTTCATGTAAAATTCCAAGATATTAGCTTTGGACTATTGGAATTTCCCAAACTTGGATAACAAAACTTTTGTGGTCATTTGTGGTGTGTGAATAAATTTTCTTCATTTACTTTTTTTATTGTTTTAAAATTTTTCCGTACATCAACTATGAAATTTTCATTTGCTGTGATCTATTTGCCTTTTCTGTTTACGGGATGAAGGGAGCGCGAAAAACTCGATGTTTTGATTTAAGAAAAATGTGTACATCTAAAACGGAAATGCATAATGCACATATGTAGAGAGAGATAAGTCCAAAGAGTGTCTATAATTTTTAGGATTGTAAGCACCTTTTCGTTTTTGTATCTCAGGTTTTGCAATCGTTGGGAAGAATGGGTTGCGGAGGATTTTTAACTGAGTGTTGAATTGCAATACATAAGTCATTTCATACAAAAATATAGCCAGTTACGCATGATAAATCACATTACAATCATCTATGATTAATTATGTCAGCTTTTTGCGAATGGGCAAAATAATGTCATGTTTGACTCGGGTAAATATCCCACCGCAAGTTCACTTGAGAATTTAATGAGCGTTTGTTATTCTCTTTAAAAGCTTTGCATCCATAGCTCATTTGCATCTTTAACATGTTTCAAACATGCATATCCATTTTTAAAACATGTGTGGACGAAATCTCTTTCTTGCAAAATTCCAAGCTATTAGGGTTAAACTAGTGGAATTTCCCAAAATTGGATAGCAAAACTTTTTGTGTTCATGTGTGTTCGGTGAATAAATTATCTTTATTTTATTTTTTTTGTTTTAAATTTTTTCCATACATCAACTATAAAATTTTAATTTTGTTGTAAGCTTTTTGCCTTGTTTGTTTTCGGGATGAAGGGAGAGCGAAAAGTCAAAGTTTTGATTTAAGAAAAAAGTGTACATCTAAAATGGAAAAGCACAATGCACAATTGTAGGGAGAGATAATTCCAAAGAGTGTCTGTAATTTTTAGTGATTGTAAGCTCTTTTTTAGTTTCTATATCTCAGTTTTCGCAAACGTTGGGAAAAATTGCTGGCAGAAGAATTTTAACTGAGTGTTGAATTGCAATCCATAAGTCATTTCATACAAAAATATAGCCCGTTACGCACGATAAATCACATTACAATCATCAATGATTAATTTTGTCAGTTTTTTGCATATGGGCAAATAATGGCTTGTTTGACTCGGGTAAATATCCCACCGCATGTTCACTTCAGAATTTAATGAGCGTTTGTTATTCTCTTTAAAAGTTTTGGATCCATAGGTCTTTTGAATCTTTAACATGTTTCAAGCATACATATCCATTTTTAAAACATGTGTAGAAAAAATCTGCTTCATGTAAAATTCCAAGCTTAATAGGGTTGGACTAATGGAATATCCCAAACTCTCATAACAAAACTTTTGTGTTCATTTGTGGTGTGTAAATAGATATTTTTTATTTGCATTAGTTATTATTTTAAATATTTTCCACACATCAACTACAAAATTTTGATTTTGTTGTGATCCTTTTTGCCTTTTTTGTTTACGGGATGAAGGGGGAGCGAAAACTCAAAGTTCTGATTTACGAAAAAAGTGTACATCGAAAATGGAGAGAGAGATATTTCCAAAGAGTGTCTGTATGTTTTAGGGATCGTATGCACTTTTTCATTTTTATATCTAAGGTTTTGCAATCGTCAGGAAACGGGGGAAGCAGGCGATTTTTAACTGAGTGTTGACTTCAAATCCATATGTCATTTCTAACAAAAATATAGCCCGTTACGCATGACAAATCACTTTACAATCATCTATGATTATTAGCTCAAGTTTTTGAATATGGGCAAAATAATGGCTTGTTTGACTCGGGCAAATATCCCACCGCACGTTCCCTTGAGAATTTAATGAGCGTTTGTTATTCTCTTTAAAAGGTTTGGATCCATAGGTCATTTGAATCTTTAACATGTTTCTGGCATGCATATCCATTTTTAAAACATGTGTAGAAAAAATCCCCTTCATGTAATATTCCAAGATATTAGTTTTGGACTAGTGGAATTTCCCAAACTTGGATAACAAAACTTTTGTGTTCATTTGTGGTTTGTGAATAAATTTTCTTCATTTACTTTTTTTATTGTTTTAAACTTTTTTCGTACATCAACTATGAATTTTTCATTTTGCTGTGATCTAATTTGCCTTTTTTGTTTACGGGATGAAGGGAGAACGAAAAACTCGAAGTTTTGATTTAAGAAAAATGTGTACATCTAAAACGGAAATGCACAATGCACATATGTAGAGAGAGATAATTCCAAAGAGTGTCCGTAATTTTTAGGGATTGTAAGCACCTTTTCGTTTTTATATCTTAGGTTTTGCAATCATCCGGAAAAATGGGTTGCGGAGGATTTTTAAATGAGTGTTGAATTGCAATCCATAAATTATTTCATTCAAAAATATAACCCGATACGCATGATAAATCACATTACAATCATCTATGATCAATTATGTCAGCTTTTTGGAAATGGGCAAAATAATGGCATGTTTGACTCGGGTAAATATCCCACCGCAAGTTCACTTGAGAATTTAATGTGCATTAGTTATACTCTTTAAAACCTTTGCATCCATAGCTCATTTGCATCTTTAGCATGTATCAAACATGCATATACATTTTTAAAACATGCATGGACGAAATCACTTTCTTGCAAAATTCTAAGCTATTAGGGTTAAACTAGTGGAATTTCCCAAAATTGGATAACAAAACTTTTGTGTTCATTTGTGTTGGGTGAATAAATTTTCTTTATTTATATTTGTTGTTGTTTTAAATTTTTTCCATACATCAACTATAAAATTTTCATTTGGTTGTAGGCTTTTTGCCTTGTTTATTTTCGGGATCAAGGGAGAGCGAAAAGTCAAAGTTTTGATTTAAGAAAAAAGTGTACATCTAAAAAGGAAAAGCACAATGCACAATTGTAGGGAGAGATAATTCCAAAGAGTGTCTGTAATTTTTAGAGATTGTAAGCTCTTTTTAGTTTTTATATCTCTGGTTTAGCAATCATCGTGGAAAATTGGTGGCAGAGGATTTTTAATTGAGTGTTGAATATCAATCCATAAGTCATTTCATTCAAAAATATAGCCCGTTACGCATGATAAATCACTTTACAATCATCTATGATTACTAGATCAAATTTTTGAAACTGGGCAAAATAATGACTTGTTAGACTCGGGTAAATATCCCACCGCACGTTCACTTGAGAATTTAATGAGCGTTTGTTATTCTCTTTAAAAGCTATGGATCCATAGGTCATTTGAATCCTTAACATGTTTCAAGCATGCATATCCATTTTTAAAACATGCGTAGAAAAAATCTCCTTCATGTAAAATTCCAAGCTTAATAGGGTTGGACTAATGGAATTTCCCAAACTTGGATAACAAAACTTTGGTGTTCATTTGTGGTGTCTGAATAGATATTTTTTATTTACATTAGTTATTATTTTAAATATTTTCCACACATCAACTATAAATTTTTTATTTTGTTGTGATCCTTTTTGCCTTTTTTGTTTACGGGATGAAGGGGAGCGAAAACTCAAAGTTCTGATTTAAGAAAAAAGTATACATCTAAAATTGAAATGCACAATGCACAAATGTAGAGAGAGATATTTCCAAAGAGCGACTGTATGTTTTAGGGATCGTAGCCCTTTTTCATTTTTATATCTAAGGTTTTGCAATCGGGATGAAGGGAGAGCGAAAAGCCAAAGTTTTGATTTAAGAAAAAAGTGTACATCTAAAATGGAAAAGCACAATGCAAAATTGTAGGGAGAGATAATTCCTAAGAGTGTATGTAATTTTTAGGGATTGTAAGCTCTTTTTAGTTTTTATATCTCAGGTTTTGAAATCGTCGGGAAAAATTGGTGGCAGAGGATTTTTAACTGAGTGTTGAATTGCAATCCATAAGTCATTTCCTATAAAAATATAAGCCGTTCCGCATGATAAATCACTTTACAATCATCTATGATTGTTAGATCAAATTTCTAAAAATGGGCAAACTAATGACTTGTTAGACACGGGTAAATATCCCACCGCACGTTCACTCTAGAATTTAATGAGCGTTTGTTATTCTCTTTAAATGCTTTGGATCCAAAGATCATTTGAATCTTTAACATGTTTCAAGCATGCATATCCATTTTTAAAGCATGTGTAGAAAAAATCTCATTCATGTAAACATCCAAGCTAAATAGGGTTGGACTAATGGAATTTCCCAAACTAGGATATTTTTTATTTACATTAGTTATTATTTTAAATATTTTCCACACATCAACTATAAAATTTTTATCATGTTGTGATCCTTTTTGGCTTTTTTGTTTACGGGATGAAGGGGGTGCGAAAACTCAAAGTTCTGATTTAAGAAAAAAGTGTACATCTAAAATGGAAATGCACAATGCACAAATGTAGAGAGAGATATTTCCAAAGAGTGTCTGTATGTTTTAGGGATCGTATGCACTTTTTCGTGTTTATATCTAAGGTTTTGCAATCGTCGGGAAACGTGGGAGGCGGGTGATTTTTAACTGATTGTTGACTTCAAATCCATAAGTCATTTCTTACAAACATATAGCCCGTTACGCATGACAAATCACTTTACAATCATCTATGATTGTTAGCTCAACTTTTTGAATATGGGCAAAATAATGGCTTGTTTGACTCGGGCAAATATCCCACCGCACGTTCACTTGAGAATTTAATGAGCGTTTGTTATTCTCTTTAAAAGCTTTGCATCCATAAGTCATTTGAATCTTTAACGTGTTTCTGGCATGCATATCCATTTTTAAAACAAGTGTAGAAAAAATCATCTTCATGTAAAATTTCAAGATATTTGTTTTGGACTAGTGGAATTTCCCAAACTTGGATAACAAAACTTTTGTGTTCATTTGTGGAGTGTGAATAAATTTTCTTCATTTAATTTTTTATTGTTTTAAAATTTTTCCGTACGTCAACTATGAAATTTTCATTTTGCTGTGATCTATTTGACTTTTTTGTTTATGGGAAGAAGGAAGAGCGAAAAACTCGAAGTTTTGATTTAAGAAAAATGTGTACATCTAAAACAGAAATGCACAAAGCACATATGTAGAGAGAGATAATTCCAAAGAGTGTCTGTAATTTTTAGGGATTTTAAGCACCTTTTCGTTTTTATATCTCAAGTTTTGCAATTGTCGGGAAAAATGGGTTGCGGAGGATTTTAACTGAGTGTTGAATTGCAATCCATAAGTCATTTCATTCAAAAATATAGCCGTAACGCATGATAAATCACATTACAATCATCTATGATTAATTATGTCAGCTTTTTGCAAATGGGCAAAATAATGACATGCTTGACACGGGTAAATATCCCACCGCAAGTTCACTTGAGAATTTAATGAGCATTTGTTAATTTCTTTAAAAGATTTGCATCCATAGCTCATTTGCATCGTTAACATGTTTCAAACATGCATATCCATTTTTAAAACATGTGTGGACGAAATCTCTTTCTTGCAAAATTCCAAGCTATTAGGGTTAAACTAGTGGAATTTCCCAAAATTGGATAACAAAACTTTTGTGTTCATTTGTGTTGGGTGAATAAATTTTCTTTATTTATATTTGTTATTGTTTTGAATTTTTTCCATACATCAACTATAAAATTTTCATTTTGTTGTAAGCTTTTGGCCTTGTTTGTTTTCGGGATGAAGGGAAAGCGAAAAGCCAAAGTTTTGATTGAAGAAAAAAGTGTAGATCTAAAATGGAAAAGCACAATGCACAATTGTAGGGAGAGATAATTCCAAAGAGTGTCAGTAATTTTTAGGGATTGTAAGCTCTTTTTAGTTTTTATATCTTAGGTTTTGCAATCGTCGGGAAAAATTGGTGGCAGAAGATTTTTAACTGAGTGTTGAATTGCAATCCATAAGTCGTTTCATACAAAAATATTGCTCGTTACGCATGATAAATCATTTTACAATCATCAATGATTGTTAGATCAAATTTTTGAAAATGGGCAAAATAATGACTTGTTAGACTCGGGTAAATATCCCACCGCACGTTCACTTGCGAATTTAATGAGCGTTTGTTATCCTCTTTAAAAGCTTTGGATCCAAAGGTCATTTGAATCTTGTTTCAAGCATGCATGTCCATTTTTAAAACATATGTAGAAAAAATCTCCTTCATGTAAAATTCCAAGCTTAATAGGGTTGGACTAATGGAATTTCCCAAACTTGGATAACAAAACTTTTGTGTTCATTTGTGGTGTGTGAATAGATATTTTTTATTTACATTAGTTATTATTTAAAATATTTTCCACACATCAACTATAAATTTTTTATTTTGTTGTGATCTTTTTTGCCTCTTTTGTTTACGGGATGAAGGGGGAGCGAAAATTCAAAGTTCTGATTTAAGAAAAAAGTGTAGATCTAAAATGGAAATGCACATTGCACAAATGTAGAGAGAGATATTTCCAAGGAGTGTTTGTCTGTTTTAGGGATCGTATGAACTTTTTTGTTTTTATATCGAACGTTTTGCAATCGTCGGGAAACGGGGGAGGCGGTCGATTTTTAACTGAGTGTTGACTTCAAATCCATAAGTCATTTCTTACAAAAATATAGCCCGTTACGCATGACAAATTACTTTACAATCATCTATGATTGTTAGCTCAACTTTTTGAATATGGGCAAAATAATGGCTTGTTTGACTCGGGCTAATATCCCACCGCACGTTCACTTGCGAATTTAATGAGCGTTTGCTATTCTCTTTAAAAGCTTTGGATCCATAGGTTATTTGAATCTTTAACATGTTTCTGGCATGCATATCCATTTTTAAAACATGTGTAGAAAAAATCCCCTTCATGTAAAATTCCAAGATATTAGTTTTGGACTAGTGGAATTTCCCAAACTTGGTTAAAAAAACTTTTGTGTTCATTTGTGGTGTGTGAATAAATTTTCTTCATTTAATTTTTTTGTTGTTTTAAAATTTTTCCGAACATCAACTATGAAATTTTCTTTTTGCTGTGATCTATTTGCCTTTTTTGTTTACGGGAAGAAGGGAGAGCGAAAAACTCGTAGTTTTGATTTAAGAAAAATGTGTACATCTAAAACGGAAATGCACAATACACATATGTAGTGAGAGATAATTCCAAAGAGTGTCTGTAATATTTAGGGATTGTAAGCACCTTTTTGTTTTTATATCTCAGGTTTTGCAATCGTCGGGAAAAATCGGTTGCAGAGGATTTTTAATTGAGTGTTGAACTGCAATCCATAAGTAATTTCATACAAAGATATAGCCCGTTACGCATGATAAATCACATTACAATCATCTATGATTAATTATGTCAGCTTTTTGCAAATGGGCAATATAATGGCATGTTTGACTCGGGTAAATATTCCACCTCACGTTCACTTGAGAATTTAATGAGCGTTTGTTATTCTCTTTAAAAGCTTTGGTTGCATAGGTCATTTGAATCTTTAACATCTTTCAAGCATGCATATCCATTTTTAAAACATGTGTAGAAAAAATCTCCTTCATGTAAAATTCCAAGCGTAATAGGGTTGGACTAATGGAATTACCCAAACTTGGATAACAAAACTTTTGTGTTCATTTGTGGTGTGTGAATAGATATTTTTTATTTAAATTAGTTATTATTTTAAATATTTTCCAAAAATCAACTATAAATTTTTTATTTGGTTGTGATCTTTTCAGCCTTTTTTGTTTACGGGACGAAGGGGGAGCGAAAACTCAAAGTTCTGATTTAAGAAAAAAGTGTACATCTAAAATGGAAATGCACAATGCACAAATGTAGAGAGAGATATTTCGAAAGAGTGTCTGTATGTTTTAGGGATCATATGCACTTTTTTGTTTTTATATCTAAGGTTTTGCAATCGTCAGGAAACGGGGGAGCTGGGAGATTTTTAACTGAGTGTTGACTTCAAATCCATAAGTCATTTCTTAAAAAAGTATAGCCCATTACGCATGACAAATCACTTTACAATCTATGATTGTTATCTCAACTTTTTGAATATGGGTAAAATAATGGCTTGTTTGACTCGGGCAAATTTCCCACCGCACGTTCACTTGAGAATTTAATGAGCGTTTGTTATTCTCCTTAAAAGCTTCCGATCCATAGGTCATTTGAATCTTTAACATGTTTCTGGCCTGCATATCCATTTTTAAAACATGTGTAGAAAAAATCCCCTTCATGTAAAATTCCAAGATATTAGTTTTGGACTAGTGGAATTTCCCAAACTTGGATAACAAAACTTTTGTGTTCATTTGTGGTGTGTGAATAAATTTTCTTCATTTACTTTTTTTATTGTTTTAAAATTATTCCGTACAGCAACTATGAAATTTTCATTTTGCTGTGATCTATTTGCCTTTTTTGTTTACGGGATGAAGGGAGAGCAAAAAACTCGAAGTTTTGATTTAAGAAAAATTGTGAACATCAAAAACGGAAATGCACAATGCACATATGTAAAGAGAGATAATTCCAAAGACTGTCAGTAATATTTAGGGATTGTAAGCACCTTTTTGTTTTTATATCTCAGGTTTTGCAATCATCGGGTAAAATGGGTTGCAGAGGATTTTCAACTGAGTGTTGAATTGCAATCCCTAAGTAATTTCATACAAAAATATAGCCTGTTACGCATGATAAATTACATTACAATCATCTACGATTAATTATGTCAGCTTTTTGCAAATGGGCAAAATAATGGCATATTTGACTCGGGTAAATATCCCACTGCAAGTTCACTTGAGAATTTAATGAGCGTTTGTTATTCACTTTAAAAGCTTTGGATCCATACGTCATTTGAATCTTTAACATCTTTCAAGCAAGCATATCCATTTTTAAAACATGTGTAGAAAAAATCTTCTTCATGTAAAATTCCAAGCTTAATAGGGTTGGACTAATGGAATTTTCCAAACTTGGATAACAAAACTTTTGTGTTCATTTGTGGTGTGTGAATAGATAGTTTTTATTTAAATTAGTTATTATTTTAAATATTTTCCACACATCAACTATAAAATTTTTATTTTGTTGTGATCTTTTTTGCCTTTTTTGTTTACGGGATGAAGGGGGAGCAAAAACTCAAAGTTCTGATTTAAGAAAAAAGTGTACATCTAAAATGGAAATGCACAATGCACAAATGTAGAGAGAGATATTTCCAAAGAGTGTCTGTATGTTTTAGGTATCGTATGCACTTTTTCGTTTTTATATCTAACGTTTTGCAATCGTCGGGAAATGGGGGAGGCGGGCGATTTTTAACTGAGTGTTGACTTCAAATCCATAAGTCATTTCTTACAAAAATATAGCCCGTTACGCATGACAAATCACTTTACAATCATCTATGATTGTTAGCTCAACTTTTTGAATATGGGAAAAATAATGGCTTGTTTGACTCGGGCAAATATCCCAGCGCACGTTCACTTGAGAATTTAATGAGCGTTTGTTATTCTCTTTAAAAGCTTTGGATCCATAGGTCATTTGAATCTTTAACATGTTTCTGGCATGCATATCCATTTTTAAAACATGTGTAGAAAAAATCCCCTTCATGTAAAAATTCCAAGATATTAGTTTTGGACTAGTGGAATGTCCTAAACTTGGTTAACAAAACTTTTGTGTTCATTTGTGGTGTGTGAATAAATTTTCTTCCTTTACTTTTTTTATTGTTTTAAACTTTTTCCGTACATCAACTATGAAATTTTCATTTTGCTGTGATCTATTTGCTTTTTTTTTTACGGAATGAAGGGAGAGAGAAAAACTCGAAGTTTTGATTTAAGAAAAATGTGTACATCTAAAACGAAAATGCACAATGCACATATGTAGAGAGAGATAATTCCAAAGAGTGTCTGTAATTTTTAGGGATTGTAAGCAAGTTGTTGTTTTTATATCTCAGGTTTTGCAATAGTCAGGAAAAATGGGTTGCAGAGGATTTTCAACTGAGTGTTGAATTGCAATCCATAAGTAATTTCATACAAAAATATAGCCCGTTATGCATGATAAATCACATTACAATCATCTACGATTAATTATGTCAGCTTTTTGATAATGGGAAAAATAATGGCATATTTGACTAGGGTAAATATCCCACCGCAAGCTCACTTGAGAATTTAATGAGCGTTTGTTATTCTCTTTAAAAGCTTTGTATCCATAGGTCATTTGAATGTTTAACATCTTTCAAGCATGCATATCCATTTTTAAAACATGTGTAGAAAAAATCTCCTTCATGTAAAATTCCAAGCTTAATAGGGTTGGACTAATGGAATTTCCCAAACTTGGATAACAAAACTTTTGTGTTCATTTGTGGTGTGTGAATAGATAGTTTTTATTTAAATTAGTTATTATTTTAAATATTTTCCACACATCAACTATAAAATTTTTATTTTGTTGTGATCTTTTTTGCCTTTTTTGTTTACGGGATGAAGGGGGAGCAAAAACTCAAAGTTCTGATTTAAGAAGAAAGTGTACATCTAAAATGGAATTGCACAATGCACAAATGTAGAGAGAGATATTTCCAAAGAGTGTCTGTATGTTTTAGGTATCGTATGCACTTTTTCGTTTTTATATCTAAGGTTTTGCAATCGTCGGGAAACGGGGGGGCGGTGGGCGATTTTTAACTGAGTGTTGACTTCAAATCCATAAGTCATTTCTTACAAAAATATAGCCCGTTACGCATGACAAATCACTTTACAATCATCTATGATTGTTAGCTCAACTTTTTGAATATGGGAAAAATAATGGCTTGTTTGACTCGGGCAAATATCCCACCGTACGTTCACTTGAGAAATTAATGAGCGTTTGTTATTCTCTTTAAAAGCTTTGGATCCATAGGTCATTTGAATCTTTAACATGTTTCTGGCATGCATATCCATTTTTAAAACATGTGTAGAAAAAATCCCCTTCATGTAAAATTCCAAGATATTAGTTTTGGACTAGTGGAATGTCCTAAACTTGGATAACAAAACTTTTGTGTTCATTTGTGGTGTGTGAATACATTTTCTTCCTTTACTTTTTTTATTGTTTTAAACTTTTTCCCTACATCAACTATGAAATTTCATTTTGCTGTGATCTATTTGCCTTTTTTGTTTACGGGAAGAAGGGAGAGCGAAAAACTCGAAGTTTTGATTTAAGAAAAATGTGTATATTTAAAACAGAAACGCACATTGCACATATGTAGAGAGAGATAATTCCAAAGAGTGTCTGTAATTTTTAGGGATTGTAAGCACCTTTTCGTTCTTATATCTCAGGTTTTGCAATCGTCGGGAAAAATGGGTTGCGGAGGATTTTTAACTGAGTGTTGAATTGCAATCTGTAAGTAATTTCATACAAAAATATAGCCCGTTACGCATGATAAATCACATTACAATCATCTATGATTAATTATGTCCGATTTTTGAAAATGGGCAAAATAATGGAAAGTTTGACTTGGGTAAATATCCCACTGAAACTTCACTTGAGAATTTAAAGGGCGTTTGTTATTCTCTTTAAAAGCTTTGGATCCATAGGTCATTTGAATCTATAACATGTTTCAAGCATGCATATCCATTTTTAAAACATGTGTAGAAAAAATCTCCATCATGTAAAATTCCAAGCGTAAGAGGGTTGGACTAATGGAATTTCCCAAACCTTGGATAACAAAACTTTTGTGTTCATTTGTGGTGTGTGAATAGATATTTTTTATTTACATTAGTTATTATTTTAAATATTTTCCACACATCAACTATAAATTTTTTTTTTTGTTGTGATCTTTTTTGCCTCTTTGTTAACAAGATGAAGGGGGTGCGAAAACTCAAAGTTCTGATTTAAGAAAAAAGTGTACATCTAAAATGGAAATGCACAATGCACAAATGTAGAGAGAGATATTTCCAAAGAATGTCTGTATGTTTTAGGGATCGTATGCACTATTTCGTTTTTATATCTAAGGTTTTGTAATCGTCAGGAAACGGGGGAGGCAGGCGATTTTTAACTGAGTGTTGACTTCAAATCCATAAGTCATTTCTTAAAAAAATATAGCCCGTTACGCATGACAAATCACTTTACAATCATCTATGATTGTTAGCTCAACTTTTTGAATATGGGCAAAATAATGGCTTGTTTGACTCGGGCAAATATCCCACCGCATGTTCACTTGAGAATTTAATGAGCATTTGTTATTCTCTTTAAAAGCTTTGGATCTATAGGTCATTTGAATCTTTAACATGTTTCTGGCATGCATATCCATTTTTAAAACATGTGTAGAAAAAATCCTCTTAATGTAAAATTCCAAGATATTAGTTTTGGACGAGTGGAATTTCCCAAACTTGGATAACAAAACTTTTGTGTTCATTTGTGGTGTGTGAATAAATTTTCTTCATTTACTTTTTTTATCGTTTTATACTTTTTCCGTACATCAACTGAGAAATTTTCATTTTGCTGTGATCTATTTGCCTTTTCTTGTTTACGGGATGAAGGGAGAAGGAAAAACTCGAAGTTTTGATTTAAGAAAAATGTGTACATCTAAAACGGAAATGCACAATGCACATATGTAGAGAGAGATAATTCCAAATAGTGTCCTAAATTTTTAAGGATTGTACGCACCTTTTCGTTTTTATATCTTAGGTTTTGCAATTGTCGGGAAAAATGGGTTGCGGAGGATTTTTAACTGAGTGTTGAATTGCAATCCATAAGTCATTTCATATAAAAATATAGCCCGTTACGCATGATAAATCACATTACAATCATCTATGATTAATTATGTCAGCTTTTTGCAAATGGACAAAATAATGGCATGTTTGACTCGGGTAAATATCCCACCGCAAGTTCACTTGAGAATTTAATGAGAGTTTGTTATTCTCTTTAAAAGCTTTGCATCCATTACTCATTTCCATCTTTAACATGTTTCAAACATGCATATCCATTTTTAAAACATGTGTGGACGAAATCTCTTTCTTGCATAATTCCAAGCTATTAGGGTTAAACTAGTGGAACTTCCCAAAATTGGATAACAAAACTTTTGTGTTCATTTGTGTTGGGTGAATAAATTTTATTTATTTATATTTGTTATTGTTTTAAATTTTTTCCATACATCAACTATAAAATTTTCATTTTGCTGTAAGCTTTTTGCCTTGTTTGTTTTCGGGATGAAGGGAGAGCGAAAAGTCAAAGTTTTGATT
Source organism: Aristolochia californica (assembly GCF_029961685.1). Lineage (NCBI taxonomy): Eukaryota > Viridiplantae > Streptophyta > Magnoliopsida > Piperales > Aristolochiaceae > Aristolochia > Aristolochia californica. The sequence goes on along the minus strand of NW_027182268.1, from coordinate 27,789,223 downwards.
TAAGAAAAAAGTGTACATCTAAAATGGAAAAGCACAATGCACAATTGCAGGGAGAGATAATTCCAAAGAGTGTCTGTAATTTTTAGGGATTGTAAGCTCTTTTTAGTTTTTATATCTTAGGTTTGGCAATCGTCGGGAAAAATTGGTGGCAGAAGATTTTTAACTGAGTGTTGAATTGCAATCCATAAGTAATTTCATACAAAAATATAGCCCGTTACGCATGATAAATCACATTACAATCATCTATGATTAATTATGTCAGCTTTTTGCAAATGGGCAAAATAATGTCATGTTTGACTCGGGTAAATATCCCACCGCAAGTTCACTTGAGAATTTAATGAGCGTTTGTTTTTCTCTTTAAAAGCTTTGGATCCATAGGTCATTTGAATCCTTAACATGTTTCAAGCATGCATATCAATTTTTAAAACATGTGTAGAAAAAATCTCCTTCATGTAAAATTCCAAGTTTAATAGGGTTGGACTAATGGAATTTCCCAAACTTGGATAACAAAACTTTTGTGTTCATTTTTGGTGTCTGAATAGATATTTTTTATGTACATTAGTTATTATTTTAAATATTTTCCACGAATCAACTATAAATTTTTTATTTTGTTGTGATCTTTTATGCCTTTTTTGTTTACGGGATGAAGGGAGAGCGAAAACTCAAAGTTCTGATTTAAGAAAAAAGTGTACATCTAAAATGGAAATGCACAATGCACAAATGTAGAGAGAGATATTTCCAAAGAGAGTCAGTATGTTTTAGCAATCGTATGCACTTTTTTCGTTTTTATATCTAAGGTTTTCCAATCGTCGAGAAACGGGGGAGGCGGGGGATTTTTAACTTAGTGTTGACTTCAAATCCATAAGTCATTTCTTACAAAAATATAGCCCGTTACGCATGACAAATAACTTCACATTCATCTATGATTGTTAGCTCAATGTTTTGAATATGAGCAAAATAATGGCTTTTTCGCCTTGGGCAAATATCCCATCGCACGTTCACTTGAGAATTTAATGAGCGTTTGGTATTCTCTTTAAAAGCTTTGGATCCATAGGTCATTTGAATCTTTAACATGTTTCTGGCATGCATATCCATTTTTAAAACATGTGTAGAAAAAATCTCATTCATGTAAAATTCCAAGATATTAGTTTTGGACTAGTGGAATTTCCCAAACTTGGATAAAAAAACTATTGTGTTCATTTGTGGTGTGTGAATAAATTTTCTTCATTTACGTTTTTTATTGTTTTAAACTTTTTCCGTACATCAACTAAGAAATTTTTATTTTGCTGTGATCTATTTGCCGTTTTTGTTTACGGGATGAAGGGAGCGCGAAAAACTCGAAGTTTTGATTTAAGAAAACTGTTTACATCGAAAACAGAAATGCAATTTGCACATATGTAGAGTGAGATAATTCCAAAGAGTGCCTGTAATTTTTAGGGATTGTAAGCACCTTTTCGTTTTTATATCTCAGGTTTTACAATCGTCGGGAAAAATGGGTTGCGGAGGATTTTTAATTGAGTGTTGAATTGCAATCCTTAAGTTATTTCATACAAAAGTATAGCTCGTTACGCATGATAAATCACATTACAATCATCTATGATTATTATGTCATCTTTTTGCAAATGGGCAAAATAATGGCATGTTTGACTCGGGTAAATATCCCACCGCAAGTTCACTTAAGAATTGAAAGAGCGTTTGTTATTCTCTTTAAAAGCTTTGCATCCATAACTCATTTTCTTCTTTAACATGTTTCAAACATGCATATCCATTTTTAAAACATGTGTGGATGAAATCTCTTTCTTGCAAAATTCCAAGCTATTAGGGTTAAACTAGTGGAATTTCCAAAAATTGGATAACAAAACTTTTGTGTTCATTTGTGTTGGGTGAATAAATTTTATTTATTTATATTTTTTATTGTTTTAAATTTTTTCCATACATCAACTAAAATTTTTTCATTTTGTTGTAATCTTGTTTCCTTGTTTGTTTTCGGGATGAAGGGAAAGCGAAAAGTCAAAGTTTTCATTTAAGAAAAAAGTGTACATCTAAAATGGAAAAGCACAATGCACAATTGTAGGGAGAGATAATTCCAAAGAGTGTCTGTAATTTTTAGGGATTGTAAGCTGTTTTTAATTTTATATCTCAGGTTTTGCAATCGTCAGGAAAAATTGGTGGCAGAGGATTTTTAACTGAGTGTTGAATTGCAATCCATACGTCATTTCATACAAAAATATAGCCCGTTACGCATGATAAATCAATTTACAATCATCTATGATTGTTAGCTCAAATTTTTGAAAATGTTCAAAATAATGACTTGTTAGACTCGGGTAAATATCCCACCGCATGTTCACTTGAGAATTTAATGAGCGTTTGTTATTCTCTTTAAAAGCTTTGGATCCATAGGTCATATGAATCTTTAACATGTTTCAAGCATGCATATCCATTGTTAAAACATGTGTAGAAAAAATCTCCTTCATGTAAAATTCCAAGCTTAATAGGGTTGGTCTAATGGAATTTCCCAAACTTGGATAACAAAACTTTTGTGTTCATTTGTGGTGTGAAAATAGATATTTTTTATTTACATTAGTTATTATTTTAAATATTTTCCACACATCAACTATAAAATTTTTATTTTTTTGTGATATTTTCTCCCTTTTTTGTTTACGGGAAGAAGGGGGAGCGAAAACTCAAAGTTCTGATTGAAGAAAAAAGTTTTCTTCTAAAATGGAAATGCACAATGCACAAAAGCAGAGAGAGATATTTCCAAAGAGTGTCTGTATATTTTAGGGATCGTATGCACTTTTTCGTTTTTATATCTAAGGTTTTGCAATCGTCGGGAAACGGGGGAGGCGGGCGATTTTTAACTGAGTGTTGACTTCAAATCCATAAGTCATTTCTTACAAAAACTATTGCCCGTTACGCATGACAAATCACTTTATAATCATCTATGATTGTTAGCTCAACTTTTTGAATATGGACAAAATAAAGGCTTGTTTGACTCGGGCAAATATCCCACCGCACGTTAACTTAAGAATTTAATGAGCGTTTGTTATTCTCCTTAAAAGCTTTGGATCCATAGGTCATTTGCTTCTTTAACGTATTTCTGGCATGCTTATTCATTTTTAAAACATGTGTAGAAAAAATCTCCTTCATGTAAAATTCCGGGATATTAGTTTTGGACAAGTGGAATTTCCCAAACTTGGATAACAAAACAATTGTGTTCATTTGTGGTGTGTGAAAAAATTTTCTTCATTTATTTTTTTTATTGTTTTCAACTTTTTCCGTACATCAACTTTGAAATTTTCATTTTGCTGTGATCTATTTTCCTTTTTTGTTTACGAGATGAAGGGAGAGCGAAAAACTCGAAGTTTTGATTTAAGAAAAAAGTGTACCTCTAAAAAGGAAATGCACAATGCACATATGTAGAGAGAGATAATTCCAAAGAGTGTCTATAATTTTTAGGGATTGTAAGCACCTTTTCGTTTTTATATCTCAGGTTTTGCAATCGTCGGGAAAAATGGGTTGCGGAGGATTTTTAACTGAGTGTTGAATTGCAATCCATAAGTAATTTCATACAAAAATATAGCCCGTTACGCATGATAAATCGCATTACAATCATCTATGATTAATTATGTCAGCTTTTTGCAAATGGGCAAAATAATGGCATGTTTGACTCGGGTAATTATCCCACCGCAAGTTCACTTGAGAATTTAATGAGCGTTTGTTATTCTCTTTAAATGCTTTGCATCCATAGCTCATTTGCATCTTTAACATATTTCAAACATGCATATCCATTTTTAAAACATGTGTGGATGAAATCTCTTTATTGCAAAATTCCAAGCTATTTGGGTTAAACTAGTGGAATTTCCCAAAATTGGATTACAAAACTTTCGTGTTCATTTGTGTTTGGTGAATAAATTTTATTTATTTATATTTTTTATTGTTTTAATTTTTTCCATACATCAACTAAAAAATTTTCATTTTGTTTAATCTTTCTGCCTTGTTTGTTTTCGGGATGAAGGGAGAGCGAAAAGTCCAAGTTTTGATTTAATAAAAAAGTGTACATCTAAAATGGAAAAGCACAATGCACAATTCTAGGGAGAGATAATTCCAAAGAGTATCTGTAATTTTTAGGGATTGTAAGCTCTTTTTAGTTTTTATATCTTAGGATTTGCAATCGTCAGGAAAAATTTGTGGTAGAGGATTTTTAACTGAGTGTTGAATTGCAATCCATAAGTCATTCCATACAAAAATATAGCCCGTTACGCATGATAAATCACTTTACAATCATCTATGATTGTTAGATCAAATTTTTGAAAATGGGCAAATAATGACTTGTTAGACTCGGGTAAATATCCCACCGCACATTCACTTGAGAATTTAATGAGCGTTTGTTATTCTCTTTAAAAGCTTTGGTTCCATAGGTCATTTGAATCTTTAACATGTTTCAAGCATGCATATCCATTTTTAAAACATGTGTAGAAAAAATCTCCTTCATGTAAAATTCCAAGCTTAATAGGGTTGGACTAATGGAATTTCCCAAACTTGGCTAACAAAACTTTTGTGTTCATTTGTGGCGTGTGAATAGATATTTTTTATTTACATTAGTCATTATTTTAAATATTTTTCACACATCAACTATAAAATTTTTATTTTGTTGTGATCTTTTCTGCCTTTTTTGTTTACGGATGAAGGGGGAGTGAAAACTCAAAGTTCTGATTTAAGAAAAAAGTGTACATCTAAAATGGAAATACACAATGCACAAATGTAGAGAGAGATATTTCCAAAGAGTGTCTGTATGTTATAGGGATCGTATGCACTTTTTCATTTTTATATCTAATGTTTTGCAATCGTCGAGAAATGGGGGAGGCGGGCAATTTTTAACTGAGGGTTGACTTCAAATCCATAAGTCATTTCTTACAAAAATATAGCCCGTTACGCATGACAAATAACTTTACAATCATCTATGATTGCTAGCTCAACTTCTTGAATATGAGCAAAATAATGGCTTGTTTGACTCGGGCAAAAATACCACCGAACATTCACTTGAGAATTTAATGAGCATTTGTTATTCTCTTTAAAAGCTTTGGGTCCATAGGTCATTTGAATCTTTAACATGTTTCAAGCATGCATATCCATTTTTAAAACATTTTTAGATAAAAATCTCCTTCGTGTAAAATTCCAAGCTTAATTGGGTTGGACTAATGGAATTTCCCAAACTTGGATAACAAAACTTTTGTGTTCATTTGTGGTGTGTGAATAGATATTTTTTATTTACATTAGTTATTATTTTAATTATTTTCCACACATCAACTATAAAAATTTTATTTTGTTGTGATCTTTTTTGCCTTTTTTGTTTTCGGGATGAAGGGGGAGCGAAAACTCAAAGTTCTGATTTAAGAAAAAAGTGTACATCTAAAATGGAAATGCACAATGCACAAATGTAGAGAGAGATATTTCCAAAGTGTGTCTGTATGTTTTAGGGATCGTATGAACTTTTTCGTTTTTATATCTAAGGTTTTGCGATCGTCGGGAAACGGGGGAGGCGGGTGATTTTTAACTGAGTGTTGACTTCAAATCCATAAGTCATTTCTTACAAAAATATAGCTCGTTACGCATGACAAGTCACTTTACAATCATCTATGATTGTTAGCTCAACTTTTTGAATATAGGCAAAATAATGGCTTGTTTGACTCGGACAAATGTCCCACCGCACGTTCACTTGAGAATTTAAAGAGCGTTTGTTATTCTCTTTAAAAGTTTTGGATCCATAGGTCATTTGAATCTTTAACATATTTCTGGCATGCATATCCATTTTTAAAACATGTGTAGAAAAAATCTCCTTCATGTAAAATTCCAAGATATTAGTTTTGGACTAGTGGAATTTCCTAAACTTGGATAACAAAACATTTGTTTTCATTTGTGGTGTGCGAATAAATTTTCTTCATTTACTTTTTTTATTGTTTTAAACTTTTTCCGTACATCAACTCTGAAATTTTCACTTTGCTCTAATCTATTTACCTTTTTTGTTTACGGGATGAAGGGAGAGCGAAAAACTCAAAGTTTTGATTTAAGAAAAATGTGTACATCTAAACTGGAATTGCACAATGCACATATGTAGAGAGAGATAATTCCAAAGAGTGTCTATAATTTTTAGGGACTGTAAGCACTTTTTCGTTTTTATATCTCAGGTTTTGCTATCGTCGGGAAAAATGGGTTACATAGGATTTTTAACTGAGTGTTGAATTGCAATCCATAAGTCATTTCATACAAAAATATAGCCCATTACGCATGATAAATCACATTACAATCATCTATGATTAATTATGTCAGCTTTTTGCAAATGGGCAAAAAATGGCATGTTTGACTCAGGTAAATATCCCACCGCATGTACACTTGAGAATTTACTGAGCGTTTGTTATTCTCTTTAAAAGTTTTGCATCCATAGCTCATTTGCATCTTTAACATGTTTCAAACATGCAAATCCATTTTTAAAACATGTGTGGATGAAATCTCTTTCTTTCAAAATTCCAAGCTATTAGGGTTAAACTAGTGGAATTTCCCAAACTTGGATAACAAAACTTTTGCATTCATTTGTGTTGTCTGAATAAATTTTCTTTCTTTACATTTGTTATTGTTTTAAATTTTTTCTATACATCAACTATAAATTTTTCATTTTGTTGTAAGCTTTTTGCCTTGTTTGTTTTCGAGATGATGGGAGAGCGAAAAGTCAAAGTTTTGATTTAAGAAAAAAGTGTACATCTAAAATAAAAAAGCACAATGCACAATTTTAGGGAGAGATAATTCCAAAGAGTGTTTGTAAATTTTAGGGATTGTAAGTTCTTGTTTGTTTTTATATCTCAAGTTTTGCAATCGTCAGGAAAAATTGGTGGTAGAGGATTTTTAACTGAGTGTTGAATCGCAATCCCTAAGTCATTTCATACAAAAATATAGCCCGTTACGCATGATAAATCACTTTACAATCATCTATGATTGTTAGATCAATTTTTTGAAAATGGGCAAAATAATGACTTGTTAGACTCGGGTAATTATCCCACCGCACGTTCACTTGAGAATTTAATGTGCATTTGTTATTCTCTTTAAAAGCTTTGGATCCATAGGTCATTTGAATCTTTAACATGTTTCAAGCATGCATATCCATTTTCAAAACATGTGTAGAAATAATCTCCTTTATGTAAAATTCCAAGATATTAGTTTTGGACTGGTGGAATTTCCCAAACTTGGATAACAAAACTTTTGTGTTCATTTGTGGTGTGTGAATAAATTTTCTTCATTTACTTTTTTTATTGTTTTAAACATTTTCCGTACATCAACTATGAAATTTTCATTTTGTTGTGATCTATTTGCCTTTTTTGTTTACGGGATGAAAGGAGAGCGTAAAACTCAAAGTTTTGATTTAAGAAAAATGTGTACATCTAAAACGGAAATGCACAATGCACATATGTGGAGAGAGATAATTCCAAAGAGTGTCTATAATTTTTAGGGATTTTAAGCGCTTTTTCGTTTTTATATCTCAGGTTTTGCAATCGTCGGGAAAAATGGGTTGCGGAGGATTTTGAACTGAGTGTGGAATTGCAATCCATAAGTCATTTCATACAAAAATATAGCCTGTTACGCATGATAAATCACATTACAATTATTTATGATTATTATGTCAGCTTTTTGCAAATGGGCAAAATAATGGTATGTTTGACTCGGGTAAATATCCCACAACAAGATCACTTAAGAATTGAATGAGCGTTTGTTATTCTCTTTAAAAACTTTACATCCATAGCTCATTTGCATCTTTAACATGTTTCAAACTTGCATATCCATTTTAAAAACATGTGTGGATGAAATCTCTTTCTTGCGAAATTCCAAGCTATTAGGGTTAAACTAGTGGAATTTCCCAAAATTGGATAACAAAACTTTTGTATTCATTTGTGTTGGGTGAATAATTTTTTTTATTTAAATTTGTTTTTTTTTTTAAATTTTTTCCATACATCAACTATAAAATTTTCATTTTTCTGTAAGCTTTTTGCCTTGTTTGTTTTCGAGATGAAGGGAGAGCGAAAAGTCAAAGTTTTGATTTAAGAAAAAAGTGTACATGTAAAATGGAAAAGCACAATGCCCAATTGTAGGGAGAGATCATTCCAAAGAGTGTCTGTAATTTTTAGGGATTGTAAGCTCTTTTTAGTTTTTATATCTCAGGTTTTGCAATCGTTGGGAAAAATTGGTGGCAGAGGATTTTTAACTGAGTGTTGAATTGCAATCCATAAGTCATTTCATACAAAAATATTGCCCGTTATGCATGATAAATTACTTTACAATCATCTATGAGTGTTAGATCAAATTTTTGAAAATGGGCAAAATAATGACTTGTTAGACTCGGGTAACTATCCCACCGCACGTTCACTTGAGAATTTAATGAGCTTTTGTTATTCTCTTTAAAAGTTTTGGATCCATAGGTCATTTGAATCTTTAACATGTTTCAAACATGCAAATCCATTTTTAAAACATGTGTGGATGAAATCTCTTCCTTGCAAAATTTCAAGCTATTAGGGTTACTCTAATGGAATTTCCCAAACTTGGATAACAAAACTTTTGTGTTCATTTGTGTTGTCTGAATAAATTTTCTTTCTTTACATTAGTTATTATTTTCAATATTTTCCACACATCAGCTATAAAAGTTTTATTTTGTTGTGATCTTTTCTGCCTTTTTTGTTTACAGATGAAGGGGGAGCGAAAACTCAAAGTTCAGATTTAAGAAAAAAGTGTACATCTAAAATGGAAATAAACAATGCACAAATGTAGAGAGAGATATTTCCAAAGAGTGTTTGTATGTTTTAGGGATCGTATGCTTTTTCCTTTTTATATCTAAGGTTTTGCAATGTTCGGGAAACGGGGGAGGCAGGCGATTTTTAACTGAGTGTTGACTTCAAATCCATAAGTCATTTCTTACAAATATCTAGCCCGTTACGCATGAAAAATCACTTTACAATCATCTATGATTGTTAGCTCAATTTTTGAATATGGGCAAAATAATGGCTTGTTTGACTCGGGCAAATATCCCACCGCACATTCACTTTAGAATATAATGAACGCTTTTTATTCTCTTTAAAAGCTTTGGATCCATAGGTCATTTGAATCTTGAACACATGTTTCTGGCATGCATATCCATTTTTAAAACATGTGTAGAAAAATTCTCCTTCATGTAAAATTCCAAGATATTAGTTTTGGACTAGTGGAATTTCCCAAACTTGGATAACAAAACTTTTATGTTCATTTGTGGTGTGTGAATAAATTTTCTTCAGTTACTTTTTTTATTGTTTTAAACTTTTTTCGTACATCAACTATGAAATTTTCATTTTTCTGTGATCTATTTGCCTTTTTTGTTTACGGGATGAAAGGAGAGCGAAAAACTCAAAGTTTTGATTTAAGAAAAATGTGTACATCTAAACCGGAAATGCACAATGCACATATGTAGAGTGAGATAATTCCAAAGAGGGCCTGTAATTTTTAGGGATTGTATGCACCTTTTCGTTTTTATATCTCAGGTTTTGCAATCGTCAGGAAAAATGGGTTGCGGAGGATTTTTAACTAAGTGTTGAATTGTAATCCATAAGTCATTTCATACAAAAATATAGCTCATTACGCATGATAAATCACATTACAATCATCTATGATTATTATGTCAGCTTTTTGCAAATCGGCAAAATAATGGCATGTTTGACTTGGGTAAATATCCCAGCGCAAGTTCACTTAAGAATTGAATGAGCGTTTGTTATTCTCTTTAAAAGCTTTGCATCCATAGCTCATTTGCATCTTTAACATGTTTCAAACATGCATATCAATTTTTAAAACATGTGTGGATGAAATCTCTTTCTTGCGAAGTTCCAAGCTATTAGGGTTAAACTAGTGGAATTTCCCAAAATTGGATAACAAAACTTTTGTGTTCATTTGTGTTGGGTGAATAATTTCTTTTTATTTATATTTGTTATTATTTTAAATTTTTTCCATACATGATAGATGCCATATCCTGACATGAGAACTAGGTTAATTATAATAGAATAACCTTTATAATTGTGTTATAGGTGGTTACTTATCGGTTTTCAAATGAAATGAGCATTTATTGAATTTGGCATTAATCACTGTCAATATTGCATATTTCTCTCTCCTGAATTATATTTCATTATTTTTTAGTCTTATTTCTTCCTGAAATGCTTTTTATAGATTCAATTATGGAATTTCAGGAGAATTTGGGTGGAGAAAAAGATATTTACCAAAATGCCCTTAGTGAAATGGAGGTAATTTCTAGGGAAAATCGTTTTAAAATAAGAAAATCATATTTAAAGGAGGGAGGCGTCGAGCGAAGTGAAGGAGGAGCGTGAAAGGAAAACAGAAAATAGAGTATCAAAAAAACAAGGAGCACCATCGACCGAAACAGGGGAGGATCCGAGAGGAGTTCCCCACCGCCGTTCGCCGGGCCACCGTCGTCCACCGCCGTCCAGCAACCGTGAACAACCCCGAGGAGAGCTCGAGAGAGTCTCCGTCGAGGTGATTTCGACAGTGCTATTTTTTGCTCGCCAGGCTGGGAGGGGATCCGAGAGGGCTTCTCCGGTGCCACTTCTTCTTTCCGACCATCCTCCGGCGTCGGTTACGTATTTTCGACCAGTCCCGGAGCTATTCCGACTCCAACCGAGACTCGAGAGAGCCGGTTGGAGAACGTCAGCTCTATTTCGTTCTTCGCCGGACGTTACCTCCGTCCGTCGGCTTCTAACCGTCATCGCCGGCGTCGTCTCTACCTCCGGCCACTCACTCTTGCTATCCTAAGCCACCAATTTCCCGAAATTTCAGCACCCGTGAGAACGAGTTGCTGCCCGAGCGAGAGGAGGAAGAAGGGGAGTAATTCGTCATTATTGAATTTAATTTTTCATATAGTTTGAACTTAGGTTTTGAATGTTAATTGAATCTGATTTGATAATTAAGGTTTATTTAAGATTTATTTTCTTGATATTTGATTAAATTAGCTAATTAGGGTAAGATTATAATTGAGGTTGGATTTTGGTATTTTAATCTGATTTCTGTCTTTAACTCTAGGCGCCCGAGAGGGGCTAGATGCAAGGATTGAGAATCCGGATTCGTGCTTACGTGGCGCTCGAGAGAGGCACGAATCACGATAAAATCCAAAGTTGATAATTTTAGCATCATCACAATAGGAAATTGATTCTCTGCATTCTATTGTAATCCGATTTCTGTCTTTAACTCTAGGCACCCGAGAGGGGCTAGACGCAAGGATTGAGAATCCGGATTCGTGGTTACGTGGCGCTCGAGAGAGGCACGAATCACGGTAAAATCCAGAGTTGACGTTTCCTGTTGTGCAAGTAGTTAATTAAATCATTGCTTGATAATTTAGGAAGTAGTTAATTAAATTATTGCTTGATAATTTAGGATATAATTAGTGTTTAGTTCAGATTAATTCATCATATTTGGTTAGGCTAGTTGACAGAAGAATACACAAAATTCAATCCTCCCTGTGGATATGACCCTCGCTTACTGCTAGATTACATGAACGATTCGTACGCTTGCAAGGTATAAAAGTCAATGTAACTAAAATTATACATCAATACATCAACTATAAAATTTTCATTTTGTTGTAAGCTTTTTGCCTTGTTTGTTTTGGGATGAAGGGAGAGCGAAAAGTCAAAGTTTTGATTTAGGAAAAAAGTGTAAATCTAAAATGGAAAAGCACAATGCCCAATTGTAGGGAGAGATCATTCCAAAGAGTGTCTGTAATTTTTAGGGATTGTAAGCTGTTTTTAGTTTTTATATCTCAGGTTTTGCAATCGTCGGGAAAAATTGGTGGCAGAGGATTTTTAACTGAGTGTTGAATTGCAATCCATAAGACATTTCCAACAAAAATATAGCGCGTTACGCATGATAAATCACTTTACAATCATCTATGATTGTTAGATCAAATTTTTGAAAATGGGCAAAATAATCACTTGTTAGACTCGGGTAAATATCCCACCGCACGTTCACTTGAGAATTTAATGAGCGTTTGTTATTCTCTTTAAAAGCTTTGGATCCATAGGTCATATGAATCTTAAACATGTTTCAAGCATGCATATCCATTTTTAAAACATGTGTAGAAAAAATCTCCATCATGTAAAATTCCAAGGTTAATAGGGTTGGACTAATGGAATTTCCTAAACTGGGATAACAAAACTTTTGTGTTCATTTGTGGTGTGTGAATAGATATTTTTTATTTAAATTATTTATTATTTTAAATATTTTCCACACATCAACTATAAAATTTTTATTTTGTTGTGATCTTTTCTGCCTTTTTTGTTTACGGGATGAAGGGGGAGCGAAAACTCAAAGTTCTGATTCAAGAAAAAAGTGTACTTATAAAATGGAAATGCACAATGCACAAAATTAGAGAGAGATATTTCCAAAGAGTGTCTGTATGTTTTAGGGATCGTATGCACTTTTTCGTTTTTATATCTAAGGTTTTGCAATCGTCGTGAAACGGGGGAGGCGGGCGATTTTTAACTGAGTGTTGACTTCAAATCCATAAGTCATTTTTTACAAAAACTATAGCCCGTTACGCATGACAAATCACTTTATAATCATCTATGATTGTTAGCTCAACTTTTTGAATATGGGCAAAATAATGGCTTGTTTGACTCGGGAAAATATCCCACCGCACATTCACTTGAGAATTTAATGAGCGTTTGTTATTCTCCTTAAAAGCTTTGGATCCATAGGTCATTTGAATCTTTAACGTGTTTCTGGCATGCTTATTCATTTTTAAAACATGTGTAGAAAAAATCTCCTTCATGTAAAATTCCAAGATATTAGTTTTGGACGTGTGGAATTTCCCAAACTTGGATAACAAAACTATTGTGTTCATTTGTGGTGTGTGAATAAATTTTCTTCATTTATTTATTTTTTTTTTTTAAACTTTTTCCGTACATCAACTATGAAATTTTCATTTTGCTGTGATCTATTTGCCTTTTTTATTTACAGGATGAAGGGAGAGCAAAAAACTCGAAGTTTTGATTTAGGAAAAAAGTGTACATCTAAAAAGGAAATGCACAATGCACATATGTAGAGAGAGATAATTCCAAAGAATGTCTGTAATTTTTAGGGATTGTAAGCACCTTTTCGTTTTTATATCTAATGTTTTGCAATCGTCGAGAAAAATTGGTTGCGGAGGATTTTTAACTGAGTGTTGAATTGCAATCCATAAGTCATTTCATACAAAAATATAGCCCGTTACGCACGATAAATCACATTACAATCATCTATGATTAATTTTGTCAGCTTTTTGCAAATGGCCAAAATAATGGCATGTTTGACTCGGGTAAATATCCCACCGCAAGTTCACTTGAGAATTTAATGAGCGTTTGTTATTCTCTTTAAATGCTTTGCATCCATAGCTCATTTACATCTTTACCATGTTTCAAGCATGGATATCCATTTTTAAAACATGTGTGGATGAAATGTCTTTCTTGAAAAATTCCAAGCTATTAGGGTTAAACTAGTGGAATTTCCAAAAATTGGATAATAAACTTTTGTGTTCATTTGTGTTGGGTGAATAAATTTTATTTATTTAAATTTTTTATTGTTTTAAATTTTTACCATACATCAACTATAAAATTTTCATTTTGTTGTAAGCTTTTTGCCTTGTTTCTTTTCGGGATGAAGGGAGAGCGAAAAGTCAAAGATTTGATTTAAGAAAAAAGTGTACATCTAAAATGAAACAGCACAATGCACAATTGTAGGGATAGATAATTCCAAAGAGTGTCTATAATTTCTAGGGATTGTAAGCTCTTTTTCGTTTTTATATCTCAGGTTTTGCAATCGTCGGGAAAAATTGGTGGCAGAGGATTTTTAACTGAGTGTTGAATTGCAATCCATAAGTCATTTCATACAAAAATATAGCCCGTTATGCATGATAATTCACTTTACAATCATCTATGATTGTTAGATCAAATTTTTGAAAATGGGCAAAATAATGACTTGTTAGACTCGGGTAAATATCCCACCGCACGTTCACTTTAGAATTTAATGAGCGTTTGTTATTCTCTTTAAAATCTTTGGATCCATAGGTCATTTGAGTCTTTAACATGTTTCAAGCATGCATATCCATTTTTAAAACACGTGTAGAAAAAATCTCCTTCATGTAAAATTCCTAGCTTAATAGGGTTGGACTAATGGAATTTCCCAAACATGGATAACAAAACTTTTGAGTTCATTTGTGGTGTGTGAATAGATATTTTTTATTTACATTAGTTATTATTTTAAATATTTTCCACACATCAACTATAAAATTTTTATTTTGTTGTGATCTTTTTTGCCTTTTTTGTTTACGGGATGAAGGGGGAGCGAAAACTCAAAGTTCTGATTTAAAAAAAAAGTGTACATCAAAAATGGAAATGACAATGAACAAATGTAGAGAGAGATATTTCCAAAGAGTGTCTGTATGTTTTAGGGATCGTATGCACTCTTTCGTTTTTATATCTAAGATTTTGCAATCGTCGGGAAACGGGGTGGCGGGCGATTTTTAACTAAGTGTTGACTTCAAATCCATAAGCCATTTATTACAAAAATAAAGCCCGTAACATATGACAAATCACTTTACAATCATCTATGATTGTTAGCTCAACTTTTTGAATATGGGCAAAATAATGGCTAGTTTGACTCGGGCAAATATCCCACCGCACGTTCACTTGAGAATTTAATGAGTTTTTGTTATTCTCTTTAAAAGCTTTGGATCCATAGGTCATTTGAATCTTTAACATGTTTCTGGCATGCATATCCATTTTTAAAACATGTGTAGGAAAAATCTCCTTCTTGTAAAATTCTAAGATATTAGTTTAGGACTAGTGCAATTTCCCAAACTTGGATAACAAAAATTTTGTGTTCATTTGTGGTGTGTCAATAAATTTTCTTCATTTACTTTTTTTATTGTTTTAATCTTTTTCCGTACATCAACTATGAAATTTTCATTTTGTTGTGATCTATTTGCCTTTTTTGTTTACGGGATGAACGGAGAGCGAAAAACTCGCAGTATTGATTTAGGAAAAATGTCTACATCTTAAAAGGAAATGTACAATACACATATGTAGAGAGAGATAATTCCAAAGAGTGTCTGTAATTTTTGGGGATTGTAAGCACCTTTTCGTTTTTATATCTCAGGTTTAGCAATCATCGGGAAAAATGGGTAGCGGAGGATTTTTAACTGAGTGTTCAATTACAATCATCTATGATTAAATATGTCAGCTTTTTGCAAATGGGGAAAATAATGGCATATTTGACTCGGGTAAGTATCCCACCGCAAGTTCACTTGAGAATTTAATCAGCATTTGTTATTCTCTTTAAAAGCTTTGCATCCATAGCACATTTGCATCCTTAACATGTTTCAAACATGCATATCCATTTTTAAAACATGTGTGGATGAAATCTCTTTCTTGCAAAATTCCAAGCTATTAGGATTATACTAGTGGAATTTCCCAAAATTGGATAACAAAACTTTTGTGTTCATTTGTGTTGGGTGAATAAATTTTCTTTATTTATATGTGTTATTGTTTTAAAATTTTTCCATACATCAACTATAAAATTTTCATTTTGTTGTAAGCTTTATGCCTTGTTTGTTTTCGGGATGAAGGGAGAGCGTAAAGTCAAAGTTTTGATTTAAGAAAAAAGTGTACATCTAAAATGGAAAAGCACAATGTACAATTGTAGGGATAGATAATTCCAAAGAGTGTCTGTAATTTTTAGGGATTGTAAGCTCTTTTTAGTTTTTATATCTCAGATTTGCAATCGTCAAGAAAAATTGGTGGCAGAGGATTTTTAACTGAGTGTTGAATTGCAATCTATAAGTCATTTCATGCAAAAATATAGCCTGTTACGCATGATAAATCACTTTACAATCATCTATGATTGTTAGATCAAATTTTTGAAAATGGGCAAAATAATGACTTGTAGACCCGGGTAAATATCCCACTACACGTTCACTTGAGAATTTAATGAGCATTTGTTATTGTCTTTAAAAGCTTTGGATCTATAGGTCGTTTGAATCTTTAACATGCTTCAAGCATGCATATCCATTTTTAAAACATGTGTAGAAAAATTCTCCTTCATGTAAAATTCCAAGCTTAATAGGGTTGGACTAATGGAATTTCCCAAACTTGGATAACAAAACTTTTGTGTTCATTTGTGGTGTGTGAATAGATATTTTTTATTTACATTAGTTATTATTTTAAATATTTTCCACACATCAACTAAAATTTTTTTATTTTGTTGTGATCTTTTTTGCCTTTTTTGTTTACGGGATGACGAGGGAGCGAAAACTCAAAGTTCTGATTTAAGAAAAAAGTGTACATCTAAAATGGAAATGCACAATGCACAAATGTAGAGAGAGATATTTGCAAAGAGTGTCTGTATTTTTTAGGGATCGTTTGCACTGTTTCATTTTTATATCTAAGGTTTTGCAATCATCGGGAAACGGGGGAGGCGGGCGATTTTTAACTGAGTGTTAACTTCAAATCCATAAGTCATTTCTTACAAAAATATAGCCGGTTACGAATGAAATATCACTTTACAATCATCTATGATTGTTACGTCAACTTTTTGAATATGGGCAAAATAATGGCTTGTTTGACTCGGGCAAATATCCCACCGCACGTTCACTTGAGAATTTAATGAGTGTTTGTTATTCTCTTTAAAAGCTTTGGATCCATAGGTCATTTGAATCTTTAACATGTTTATGGCATGCATATCCATTTTTAAAACATGTGTAGAAAAAAGCTCCTTCATGTAAAATTCCAAGATATTAGTTTTGGACTTGTGGAATTTCCCAAACTTGGATAACAAAACTTTTGTGTTCATTTGTGGTGTGTGAATAAATTTTCATCATTTACTTTTTTTATTGTTTTAAAATTTTTCCGTACATCAACTATGAAATTTTCATTTTGATGTGATTTATTTGCCTTTTTGGTTTACGGGATGAAGGGAGAGCGAAAAACTCAAAGTTTTGATCTAAGAAAAATGTGTACATCTAAAACAGAAATGCACAATGCACATATGTAGAGAGAGATAATTCCAAAGAGTGTCTGTACTTTTATGGATTGTAAGCACCTTTTCGTTTTTATATCTCATGTTTTCCAATCGTCGGGAAAAATGGGTTGCAGAGGATTTTTAACTCAGTGTTGAATTGCAATCCATAAGTCATTTCATACAAAAATATAGCCCGTTATGCATAATAAATCACATTACAATCATTTATGATTAATTATGTCAGCTTTTTGCAAATGGGCAAAATAATGGCATGTTTGACTCGGGTAAATATCCCACTGCAAGTTCACTTGAGAATTTAATGAGCGTTTTTTATTCTCTTTAAATGCTTTGCATCCATAGCTCATTTGCATCTTTAACATGTTTCAAAAATGCATATCCATTTTTAAAACATGTGTGGATGAAATCTCTTTCTTGCAAAATTCCAAGCTATTAGGGTTAAACTAGTGGAATTTCCCAAAATTGGATAACAAAACTTTTGTGTTCATTTGTGTTGGGTGAATAAATTTTCTTTATAAATATTTGTTATTGTTTTAAATTTTTTCCATACATCAATGATAAAATTTTCACTTTTTTGTAAGATTTTTGCCTTGTTTGTTTTCGGGATGAAAGAAGCGCGAAGAGTCAATGTTTTGATTTAAGAAAAAAGTGTACCTCTAAAATCGAAAAGCACAATGCACAATTTTAGAGAGAGATATTTCCAAAGAGTGTCTGTAATTTTTAGGGATTGTAAGCTCTTTTTAGTTTTTATATCTCAGGTTTTGCAATCGTGGGGAAAAATTGGTGGCAGAGTATTTTTAACTGAGTGTTGAATTGCAATCCATAAGACATTTCATATAAAAATATTACCCGTTATGCATGATAAATCACTTTACAATCATCTATGATTGTTAGATAAAACTTTTGAAAATGGGCAAAATAATGACTTGTTACACTCGGGTAAGTATCCCACCGCACGTTCACTTGAGAATTCAATGAGCGTTTGTTATTCTCTTTGAAAGCTTTGGATCCATAGGTCATTTGAATCTTTAACATGTTTCAAGCATGCATATCCATTTTTAAAACATGTGTAGGAAAAATCTCCTTCATGTAAAATTCCAAGCTTAATAGGGTTGGACTAATGGAATTTCCCAAACTTGGATAACAAAACCTTTGAGTTCATTTGTGGTGTGTGAATAGATATTTTTTATTTACATTAGTTATTATTTTAAATATTTGCCACACATCAACTATAAAATTTTTATTTCGTTGTGATCTTTTTTGCCTTTTTTTTTTTACGGGATGAAGGGGGAGCGAAAACTCAAAGTTCTGATTTAAGAAAAAAGTGTACATCTAAAATGGAAATGCACAATGCACAAATGTAGAGAGAGATATTTCCAAAGAGTGTCGGTATGTTTTACAGATCGTATGCACTCTTTCGTTTTTATATCTAAGGTTTTGCAATCGTCGGGAAACGGGGGAGGCGGGCGATTTTTAACTGAGTGTTGACTTCAAATCCATAAGTCATTTCTTAAAAAAATATAGCCCGTTACACATGACAAATCACTTTACAATCATCTATGATTGTTAGCTCAACTTTTTGAAAATGGGAAAAATAAAGGCTTGTTTGACTCGGGCAAATATCCCACAGCACGTTCACTTGAGAATTTAATGAGCGTTTGTTATGCTCTTTAAGAGCTTCGAATCCATAGGTCATTTGAATCTTTAACATGTTTCTGGCTTGCATATCCATTTTTAAAACATGTGTAGAAAAAATCTCCTTCATGTAAAATTCCAAGATAATAGTTTTGGACTAGTGGAATTTCCAAAACTTGGATAACAAAACTTTTGTTTTCATTTATGGGGTGTGAATAAATTTTATTCATTTACTTTTTTTATTGTTTTAAACTTTTTCCGTACATCAACTATGAAATTTTCATTTTGCTGTGATCTATTTGCCTTTTTTGTTTACGGGATGAAGGGAGAGCGAAAAACTCGAAGTTTTCATTTATGAAAAATGTGTACATCTAAAACGGAAATGCACAATGCACATATGTAGTGAGAGATAATTCAAAAGAGTGTCTGTAATTTTCAGGGATTGTAAGCACCTTTTAATTTTTATATCTCAGGTTTTGCAATCGTTGGTAAAAATGGGTTGCGGAGGATTTTTAACTGAGTGTTGAATTGCAATCCATAAGTCATTTTATACAAAAATATAGCCCGTTACGCATGATAAATCACATTACAATCATCTATGATTAATTATGTCAGCTTTTTGCAAATGGGCAAAATAATGGGATTTTTTACTCGGGTAAATATCCCAACGCAAGTTCACTTGAGAATTTAATGAGCGTTAGTTATTCTATTTAAAAACTTTGCATCCATAGCTCATTTGCATCTTTAACATGTTTCATACATGCATATGCATTTTTAAAACATGTGTGGAAAAAATCTCCTTCATGTAAAATTCCAAGCTTAATAGGGTTGGACTAATGGAATTTCCCAAACTTGGATAATAAAACTTTTGTGTTCATTTGTGGTGTGTGAATAGATATTTTTTATTTACATTAGTTATTATTTTAAATATTTTCCACACATCAACTATAAAATTTTTTTTGTTGTGATAGTTTTAGCCTTTTTTGTTTACGGGATGAAGGGGGAGCCAAAACTCAATGTTCTGGTTTAAGGAAAAAGTGTACATCTAAAATGGACATGCACAATGCACAAATGTAGAGAGAGATATTTCCAAAGAGTGTCTGTATGTTTTAGGGATCGTATGCACTCTTTCATTTTTATATGTAAGGTTTTGCAATCGTCGGGAAATGGGGGAGGTGGGCGATTTTTAACTGAGTGTTGACTACAAATCCATAAGTCATTTCTTACAAAAATATAGCCCGTAACGCATGACAAATCACTTTACAATCATCTATGATTGTTGGCTCAAGTTTTTCAATATGGGCAAAATAATGGCTTGTTTGACTCGGGCAAATATCCCACTGCACATTCACTTGAGAATTTAATGAGCGTTTGTTATTCTCTTTAAAAGCTTTGGATCCATTGGTCATTTGAATATTTAACATGTTTTTGGCATGCATATCCATTTTCAAAACATGTGTAGAAAAAATCTCCTTCATGTAAAATTCCAAGATATTAGTTTTGGACTTGTGGAATTTCCCAAACTGGGATAACAAAACTTTTGTGTTCATTTGTGGTGTGTGAATAAATTTTCTTCATTTACTTTTTTTATTGTTTTAAACTTTGTCCGTACATCAACTATGAAATTTTCATTTTTCTGTGATCTATTTGTCTTTTTTGTTTACGGGATGAAGGGAGAGCGAAAAACTCGAAGTTTTGATTTAAGCAAAATGTGTACATCTAAAACAGAAATGCACAATGCACATATGTAGAGAGAGATAATTCCAAAGAGTGTCTGTAATTTTTTGGGATTGTAAGCACCTTTTTGTTTTCATATCTTAGGTTTTGCAATCGTCGCGAAAAATGGGTTGCGGAGGATTTTTAACTGAGTGTTGAATTGCAATCCATAATTCATTTCAAACAAAATATAGCCCGTTATGCATGATAAATCACATTACAATCATCTATGATTAATTATGTCAGCTTTTTGCAAATGGGCAAAATAATGGCATGTTTGACTCGGGTAAATATCCCACCGCAAGTTCAGTTGAGAATTTAATGAGCGTCTGTTATTCTCTTTAAATGCTTTGCATCCTTAGCTCATTTGCATCTTTAACATGTTTCACAAATGCATATCCATTTTTAAAACATGTGTGGATGAAATCTCTGTCTTGCAAAATTCCAAGCTATTAGGGTTAAACTAGTGGAATTTCCCAAAATTGGATAACAAAACTTTTGTGTTCATTTGTGTTGGGTGAATAAATTTTCTTTATTTATATTTTTATTGTTTTAAATTTTTTCCATACATCAACGAAAAAATTTTCATTTTGTTGTAAGCTTTTTGCGTTGTTTGTTTTCGAGATGAAGGGAGAGCGAAAAGTCAAGGTTTTGATTTAAGAAAAAAGTGTACATTTAAAATTGAAAAGCACAATGCACAATTGTAGGGAGAGATAATTCCAAAGAGTGTCTTTAATTTTTAGGGATTGTAAGCTCTTTTTAGTTTTTATATATCAGGTTTTACAATCGTCGAGAAAAATTGGTGGCAGTGGATTTTTAACTAAGTGTTAAATTGCAATCCATAAGTCATTTCATACAAAAATATAGCCCATTACGCATGATAAATCACTTTACAAACATCTATGATTGTTTGATCAAATTTTGGAAAATGGGCAAAATAATGACTTGTTGGACTCTAGTAAATATCCCACTGCACGTTCACTTGAGAATTTAATGAGTGTTTGTTATTCTCTTTCAAAGCATTCGATCCATAGGTAATTTGAATCTTTAACTTGTTTCAAGCATGCATATCCAGTTTTAAAACATGTGTAGACAAAATCTCCTTCATGTAAAATTCCAAGCTTAATAGGGTTGGACTAATGGAATTTCGCAAACTTGGATAACAAAACTTTTGTGTTCATTTGTGGTGTGT
Source organism: Aristolochia californica (assembly GCF_029961685.1). Lineage (NCBI taxonomy): Eukaryota > Viridiplantae > Streptophyta > Magnoliopsida > Piperales > Aristolochiaceae > Aristolochia > Aristolochia californica. The sequence goes on along the minus strand of NW_027182268.1, from coordinate 27,767,598 downwards.
GAATAGATATTTTTTATTTAAATTAGTTATTATTTTAAATATTTGCCACACATCAACTCTAAAATTTTTATTTTGTTGTGATCTTTTTAGCCTTTTTTGTTCACGGGATGAAGGGGGAGCGAAAAGTCAAAGTTTTGATTGAAGAAAAAAGTGTACATCTAAAATGGAAAAGCACAATGCACAATTGTAGGGATAGATAATTCCAAAGAGTGTCTGTAATTTTTAGGGATTTTAAGCTTTTTTTAGTTTTTATATCTCAGGTTTTGCAATCGTCGGGAAAAATGGGTTGCGGTGGATTTTTAACTGAGTGTTGAATTGCTATCCATAAGTCATTTCATACAAAAATATAGCCCGTTACGCATGATAAATCACATTACAATCATCTATGATTAATTATGTCAGCTTTTTGCAAATGGGCAAAATAATGGCATTTTTTACTCGGGTAAATATCCCACCGCGAGTTGACTTGAGAATTTAATGAGCGTTAGTTATTCTCTTTAAAAGCTTTGCATCCATAGCTCATTTACATCTTTACCATGTTTCTGGCATGCTTATCCATTTTTAAAACATGTGTAGAAAAAATCTCCTTCATGTAAAATTCCAAGATATTAGTTTTGGACTAGTGAAATTTCCCAAACTTGGATAACAAAACTTTTGTGTTCATTTGTGGTGTATGAATAAATTTTCTTCATTTACTTTTTTTATTGTTTTGAACTTTTTCCGTACATCAACTATGAAATTTTCATTTTGCTGTGATCTATTTGCCTTTTTTGTTTACGGGATGAAGGGAGAGCGAAAAACTCGATGTTTTCATTTAAGAAAAATGTGTACATCTAAAATGGAAATGCACAATACACATATGTAGAGAGAGATAATTCAAAAGAGTGTCTGTAATTTTTAACGATTGTAAGCACCTTTTCGTTTATATATCTCAGGTTTTGCAATCGTCGTGAAAAATGGGTTGCAAAGGATTTGTAACTGAGTGTTGAATTGCAATCCATAAGTAATTTCATACAAAAATATTGCCCATTACGCATGATAAATCACATTACAATCATCTATGATTAATTATGTCAGCTTTTTGCAAATGGGCAAAATAATGGCATTTTTTACTCGGGTAAATATCCCACCGCAAGTTCACTTGAGAATTTAATGAGCGTTAGTCATTCTCTTTAAAAGCTTTGCATCCATAGCTCATTTGCATCTTTAACATGTTTCAAACATGCATATCCATTTTTAAAACATGTGTAGAAAAAATCTCCTTCATGTAAAATTCCAAGCTTATTGGTTTTGGACTAGTGGAATTTCCCAAACTTGGATAACAAAACTTTTGTGTTCATTTGTGGTGTGTGAATAAATTTTCTTCATTTACTTTTTTTATTGTTTTAATCTTTTTCCGTACATCAACTATGAAAATTTCATTTTGTTGTGATCTATTTGCCTTTTTTGTTTACTGGATGAAGGGAGAGTGAAAAACTCGAGGTTTTTATTTAGGAAAAATGTGTACATCTAAACCGGAAATGCACAATGCACATATGTAGAGAGAGATAATTCCAAAGAGTGTCTGTAATTTTTAGGGATTGTAAGCAGCTTTTTGTTTTTATAGCTCAGGTTTGGCAATCGTCGGGAAAAATGGGTTGAGGAGGATTTTTAACCGAGTGTTGAATTGCAATCCATAAGTCATTTCATAAAAAAATATAGCCAGTTACGCATGATAAATCAAATTCCAATCATCTATGATTAATTATGTCAGCTTTTTGCAAATGGGCAAAATAATGGAATGTTTGACTCGGGTAAATATCCCACCGCAAGTTCACTTGAGAATTTAATCAGCGTTTGTTATTCTTTTTAAAAGCTTTGCATCCATAGCCCATTTGCATCTTTAACATGTTTCAAACATGCATATCCATTTTTAAAACATGTGTGGATGAAATCTCTTTCTTGCAAAATTCCAAGCTATTAGGTTTAAACTAGTGGAATTTCCCAAAATTGGATAACAAAACTTTTGTGTTCATTTGTGTTGGGTGAATAAATTTTCTTTTTTTATATTTGTTATTGTTTTAAATTTCTTCCGTACATCAACTATAAAATTTTCATTTTGTTGTAAGTTTTTTGCCTTGTTTGTTTTCGGGATGAAGGGAGTGCGAAAAGCCAAAGTTTTGATTTAAGAAAAAAGTGTACATCTAAAATGGAAAAGCACAATAACAATTGTAGGGAGAGATAATTCCAAAGAGTGTCTGTAATTTTTAGGGATTGTAAGCTCTTTTTAGATTTTATATCTTAGGTTTTGCAATCGTCTGGAAAAATTGGTGGCAGAGAATTTTTAGTAGAGTGTTGAATTGTAATCTATAAGTCATTTCATAAAAAAATATGGCTTGTTATGCATGATAAATCACTTTATAATCATCTATGATTGTTAGATCAAATTTTTGGAAATGGGCAATATAATGACTTGTTAGACTCGGATATATATCCCACTGCACGTTCACTTGAGAATTCAATGAGCGTTTGTTATTCTCTTTAAAAGCTTTGGATCCATAGGTCATTTGAATCTTTAACATTTTTCAAGCATGCATATCCATTTTTAAAACATGTGTAGAAAAAATCTCTTTCCTGTAAAATTCCAAGCTTAATAGGGTTGGACTAATGGAATTTCCCAAACTTGCATAATAAAACTTTTGTGTTCATTTGTGGTGTGTGAATAGATAATTTTTATTTACATTAGTTATTTTTTTAAATATTTGCCACACATCAACTATAAATTTTTTATTTTGTTGCGATCTTTTTTGCCTTTTTTGCTTACGGGATGAAGGGGGAGCGAAAACTCAAAGTTCTGATTTAAGAAAAAAGTGTACATCTAAATTGGAAATGCACAATGCACAAATATAGAGAGAGATATTTCCAAAGAGTGTCTGTATGTTTTAGGGATCGTATGCACTCTTTCGTTTTTATATCTAAGGTTTTGCAATCGTCGGGAAATGGGGGAGGTGGGCGATTTTTAACTGAGTGTTGACTTCAAATCCATAAATCATTTCTTAAAACAATATAGCCCGTTACGCATGACAAATCACTTTACAATCATTTATGAGGGCAAAATAATGGCTTGTTTGATTCGGGCAAATATCCCACCGCTCGTTCACTTGAGAATTTAATGAGAGTTTGTTATTCTCTTTAAAAGCTTTAGATCCATAGTTTATTTGAATCTTTAACATGTTTCTGGCATGCATAACCATTTTAAAAACAGGTATAGAAAAATTTCCCTCATGTAAAATTTCAAGATATTAGTTTTGGACTTGTGGAATTTCCCAAACTTGGATAACAAAACTTTTGTGTTCATTTGTGGTGTGTGAATAAATCTTCTTCATTTAATTTTTTTATTGTTTTAAATTTTTTCCGTACATCAGCTATGAAATTTTTATTTTGTTGTGATCTCTTTGCCTTTTTGGTTTGCGGGATGAAGGGAGAGCGAAAAACTCGAAGTTTTGATTTAAGAAAAATGTGTACATCTAAAACGGAAATGCACAATGCAAATATATAGAGAGAGATAATTCCAAAGAGTGTTTGTAAGTTTTAGGGATTGTAAGCACCTTTTCAATTTTATATCTCATGTTTTGCAATCGTCGGGAAAAATGGGTTGCGGAGAATTTTTAACTGAGTGTTGAATTGCAATCCATAAGTCTTTTCATACAAAAATATAGCCCGTTACGCATGATAAATCACATTACAATCATCTATGATTAATTATGTTAGCTTTTTGCAAATGGGCAAAATAATGGCATGTTTGACTCGGGTAAATATCCCACCGCAAGTTCACTTGAGAATTTAATGAGCGTCTATTATTCTCTTTAAAAGATTTGTATCCATAGCTCATTTGCATCTTTCACATGTTTCAAAAATGGATATCTATTTTTAAAACATGAGTGGATGAAATCTCTTTCTTGCAAAATTCCAAGCTATTAGGGTTAAACTAGTGGAATTTCCAAAAATTGGATAACAAAACTTTTGTGTTCATTGGTGTTGGGTGAATAAATTTTCTTTATTTATATTTGTTATTGTTTTAAATTTTTTCCATACATCAATGATAAAATTTTCATTTTGTTGTAAGCTTTTTGCCTTGTTTGTTTACAGGATGAAGGGAGAGTGAAAAGTCAAAGTTTTGATTTAAGAAAAAAGTGTACATCTAAAATGGAAAAGCACAATGCACAATTTTAGGGAGAGATAATTTCAAAGAGTGTCTGAAATTTGTAGGGATTGTAAGCTCTTTTTAGTTTTTATATCTCTAGTTTTGCAATCGTAGGGAAAAATGGGTTGCGGAGGATTTTTAACTGAGTGTTGAATTGCTATCCATAAGTCATTTCATACAAAAATATAGCCCGTTACGCATGATAAATCACATTACAATCATCTATGATTAATTATGTCAGCTTTTTGCAAATGGGCAAAATAATGGCATTTTTTACTCGGGTAAATATCCCACCGCAAGTTCACTTGAGAATTTAATGAGCGTTAGTTATTCTCTTTAAAAGCTTTGCATCCATAGCTTATTTGCATCTTTAACATGTTTCAAACATGCATATCCATTTTTAAAACATGTGTAGAAAAAATCTCCTTCATGTAAAATTCCAAGCTTTATAGGGTTGGACTAACGGAATTTCCCAAACTTGGATAATAAAGATTTTGTGTTCATTTGTGGTGTGTGAATAGATATTTTTTATTTACATTAGTTATTATTTTAAATATTTTACACACATGAACTATAATTTTTTTTTTTTTGTTGTGATATTTTTAGCCTTTTTTGTTTACGAGATTAAGAGGGAGCCAAAACTCAAAGTTCTGATTTAAGAAAAAAGTGTACATCTAAAATGGACATGCACAATGCACAAATGTAGAGAGAGATATTTCCAAAGAGCGTCTGTATGTTTTAGGGATCGTATGCACTGTTTCGTTTTTATATCTAAGGTTTTGCAATCGTCGGGAAACGGGGGAGGTGGCCGATTTTTAACTGAGTGTTGACTTCAAATCCATAAGTCATTATTTACAAAAACATAGCCCGTAACGCATGACAAATCACTTTACAATCATCTATGATTGTTAGCTCAAGTTTTTGAATATGGGCAAAATAATGGCTTGTTTGACTCGGGCAAATATCCCATTGCACGTTCACTTGAGAATTTAATGAGCGTTTGTTATTCTCTTTAAAAGCTTTGGATCCATAGGTCATTTTAATCTTTAACATGTTTTTGGCATGTATATCCATTTTTAAAACATGTGTAAAAAAAATCTCCATCATGTAAAATTCCAAGATATTAGTTTTGGACTAGTGGAATTTCCCAAACCGGGGTAACAAAACTTTTGTGTTCATTTGTGGTGTGTGAATAAATTTTCTTCATTTACTTTTTTTATTGTTTTAAACTTTTTCCGTACATTAACTATGAAATTTTTATTTTGCTGTGATCTATTTGTCTTTTTTGTTTACGGGATGAAGGGAGAGCCAAAAACTCGAAGTTTTGATTTAAGAAAAATGTGTACATCTAAAACGGAAATGCACAATGCACATATGTAGAGAGAGATAATTCAAAAGAGTGTCTGTAATTTTTAGGGATTGTAAGCACCTTTTTGTGTTTATATCTCTGGTTTTCCAATCGTCGAAAAAAATGGGTTGCGGAGGATTTTTAACTGAGTGTTGAATTGCAATCCATAAGTCATTTCATACAAAAATATAGCCCGTTGCACTTGATAAATCACATTACAATCATCTATGATTAATTATGTCAGCTTTTTGCAAATGGGCAAAATAATGGCATGTTTGACTCGGGTAAATATCCCACCGCAAGTTCAGTTGAGAATTTAATGAGCGTCTGTTATTCTCTTTAAAAGATTTGCATCCTTAGCTCATTTGCATCTTTAACATGTTTCAAAAATGCATATCCATTTTTAAAACATATGTGGATGAAATCTCTGTCTTGCAAAATTCCAAGCTATTAGAGTTAAACTAGTGAAATTTCCCAAAATTGGATAACAAAACTTTTGTATTCATTTGTGTTGGGTGAATAAATTTTCTTTATTTATATTTCTATTGTTTTAAATTTTTTCAATACATCAACGAAAAAATTTTCATTTTGTTGTAAGCTTTTTGCCTTGTTTGTTTTCGGGATGAAGGGAGAGCGAAAAGTCAAGGTTTGGATTTAAGAAAAAAGTGTACATCTAAAATGGAAAAGCACAATCCATATTTGAAGGGAGAGATAATTCCAAAGAGTCTATAATTTTTAGGGATTGTAAGCTCTTTTTAGTTTTTATATATCTGGTTTTGCAATCGTCAGGAAAAATTGGTGGCAGAGGATTTCTAACTAAGTGTTAAATTGCTATACATCAGTCATTTCATACGAAAATATAGCCCATTACGCATGAGAAATCACTTTACAATCATCTATGATTCTTGGATCAAATTTTTGAAAATGGGCAAAATAATGATTTGTTAGACTCGGGTAAATATCCCACTGCACGCTCACTTGAGAATTTAATGAGCGTTTGTTATTCTCTTTAAAAGCTTTCGATCCATAGGTCATTTGAATCTTTAACATGTTTCTGGCATGCATATCCATTTTTAAAACATGTGTGGATGAAATCTCTTTCTTGCACAATTCCAAGCTATTAGGGTTAAACTAGCGAAATTTCCCAAAATTGGATAACAAAACTTTTTTGTTCATATGTGTTGGGTGAATAAATTTTCTTTATTTATATTTGTTATGGTTTTAAATTTTTTCCATACATCAACTATAAAATTTTCATTTTGTTGTAAGTTTTTTGCTTTGTTTGTTTTTGGGATGAAGGGAGAGCGAAAAGTCAACGTTTTGATTTAAGAAAAAACTGTGCATCTAAAATGGAAAAGCACAATGCACAATTGTAGGGAGAGATAATTCCAAAGTGTTTCCGTAATTTTTAGGGATTGAAAGCTCTTTCTAGTTTTTATATATCAGGTTTTGCAATCGTCGGGAAAAATTGGTGGCAGAGGATTTTTAACTAAGTGTTAAATGTCAATCCATCAGTCATTTCATAGCAAAATATATCCCATTACACAAGATAAATCACTTTACAATCATCTATGATTCTTAGATCAAATTTTTGAAAATGGGCAAAATAATGATTTGTTAGACTCGGGTAAATATCCCACTGCACGTTCACTTGAGAATTTAATGAGCGTTTTTTATTCTCTTTGAAAGCTTTGGATCCATAGGTCATTTGAATCTTTAATATGTTTCAAGCATGCATATCCATTTTTAAAACATGTGTAGAAAAAATCTCCTTCATGTAAAATTCCAATCTTAATAGGGTTGGACTAATGGAATTTCCCAAACTTGGATAACAAAACATTTGTATTCATTTGTGGTGTGTGAACCGATATTTTTTATTTACATTAGTTATTATTTTAAATATTTGCCACACATCAACTATAAAATTTTTATTTTGTTGTGATCTTTTTTGCCATTTTGGTTTACGGGATGAAAGGGGAGCGAAAACTCAAAGTTCTGATTTAAGAAAAAAGTGTACATCTAAAATGGAAATGCACAATGCACAAATGTAGAGAGAGATATTTCCAAAGAGTGTCCGTATGTTTTAGGGATCGTATGCACTCTTTCATTTTTAAATCTAAGGTTTTGCAATTGTCGGGAAACGGGGGAGGCGGGCGATTGTTAACTAAGTGTTGACTTCAAATCCATAAGTCATTTCTTAAAAAAATATAGCCCGTTACGCATGACAAATCACTTTACAATCATCTATGATTGTTAGCTCAACTTTTTGAGAATGGGCAAAATAATGGCTTGTTTGACTCGGACAAATATCTCGCCGCACGTTCACTTGAGAATTTAATGAGCCTTTGTTATTCTCTTTAAAAGCTTTGGATCCGTAGGTCATTTGAATCTTTAACATGTTTCTGGCATGCATATCCATTTTTAAAACATGTGTAGAAAAAATCTCTTTCATGTAAAATTCCAAGATATTAGTTTTGGACTAGTGGAATTTCCCAAGCTTGGATAACAAAACTTTTGTGTTCATTTGTGGTGTGTGAATAAATTTTCTTCATTTACTTTTTTTATTGTTTTAAACTTTTTCCGTACATCAACTATGAAATTTAGATTTTGATGTGATCTAGTTGCCTTTTTTTTTTACGGGATGAAGGGAGGGCGAAAAACTCGAAGTTTTTATTTAGGAAAAATGTGTACATCTAAACCGGAAATGCACAATGCACATATGTAGAGAGAGATAATTCCAAAGAGTGTCTGTAATTTTTAGGGATTGTAAGCAGCTTTTTGTTTTTATAGCTCAGGTTTTGCAATCGTCGGGAAAAATGGGTTGAGGAGGATTTTTAACCGAGTGTTGAATTGCAATCCATAAGTCATTTCATACAAAAATATAGCCAGTTACGCATGATAAATCACATTACAATCATCTATGATTAATTATGTCAGCTTTTTGCAAATGGGCAAAATAATGGAATGTTTGACTCGGGTAAATATCCCACTGCAAGTTCACTTGAGAATTTAATCAGCGTTTGTTATTCTCTTTAAAACCTTTGCATCCATAGCTCATTTGCATCTTTAACATGTTTCAAACATGCATATCCATTTTTAAAATATGTGTGGATGAAATCTCTTTCTTGCAAAATTCCAAGCTATTAGGATTAAATTAGTGGAATTTCCCAAAATTGGATAACAAAACTTTTGTGTTCATTTGTGTTGGGTGAATAAATTTTCTTTATTTATATTTGTTATTGTTTTAAATTTTTTCCATACATCAACTATAAAATTTTCATTTTGTTGTAAGCTTTTTGCCTTGTTTGTTTTCGGGATGAAGGGAGAGCGTAAAGTCAAAGTTTTGATTTAAGAAAAAAGTGTACATCTAAAATGGAAAAGCACAATGCACAATTATAGGGAGAGATAATTCCAAAGAGTGTCTGTAATTTTTAGGGATTGTAAGCTCTTTTTAGATATAATATCTCAGGTTTTGCTATCGTCGGGAACAATTGGTGGCAGAGGATTTTTAACAGAGTGTTGAATTGCAATCTATAAGTCATTTCATAAAAAAAATATAGCTTGTTATGCTTGATAAATCACTTTACAATCATCTATGATTGTTAGATCAAATTTTTGAAAATGTGCAAAATAATGACTTGTTAGACTCGGGTACATATCCCACCACACGTTCACTTGAGAATTCAATGAGCGTTTGTTATTCTCTTTGGAAGCTTTGGATCCATAGGTCATTTGAATCTTTAACATGTTTCAAGCATGCATTTCCATTTTTAAAACATGTGTAGAAAAAATCTCCTTCATGTAAAATTCCAAGCTTAAAAGGGTTGTACTAATGGAATTTCCCAAACTTGGATAACAAAACTTTTGAGTTCATTTGTGGTGTGTGAATAGATATTTTTTGTTTACATTAGTTATTATTTTAAATATTTTCCACACATCAACTATAAAATTTTTATTTCGTTGTGATCTTTTTTGCCTTTTTTGTTTACGGGACGAAGGTGGAGCGAAAACTCAAAGTTCTGATTTAAGAAAAAAGTTTACATCTAAAATGGAAATGCATAATGCACAAATGTAGAGAGAGATATTTCCAAAGAGTGTTTGTATGTTTTAGGGATTGTATGCACTCTTTCGTTTTTATATCAAAGGTTTTACAATCGTCGGGAAACGGGGGAGGCGGGCGATTTTTAACTGAGTGTTGACTTCAAATCCGTAAGTCATTTCGTACAAAAATATAGCCCGTTACACATGACAAATCACTTTACAATTATCTATGATTGTTAGCTCAACTTTTTGAATATGGGAAAAATAATGGCTTGTTTGACTCGGGCAAATATCCCACGGCACGTTCACATGAGAATTTAATGAGCGTTTGTTATTCTCTTTAAATGCTTCGGATCCATAGGTCATTTGAATCTTTGACATGTTTCTGGCTTGCATATCCATTTTTAAAACATGTGTAGGAAAAATCTCCTTCATGTAAAATCCCAAGATATTGGTGTTGGACGAGTGGAATTTCCCAAACTTGGATAACAAAACTTTTGCGTTCATTTGTGGTGTGAATAAATTTTCTTCATTTACTTTTTTTATCGTTTTAAAATTTTTCCGTACATCAACTATGAAATTTTCATTTTCCTGTGATCCATTTGTCTTTTTTGTTTACGGGATGAAGGGAGAGCCAAAAACTCGAAGTTTTGATTTAAGAAAAATGTGTACATCTAAAATGGAAATGCACAATGCACATATGTAGAGAGAGATAATTCCAAAGAGTGTCTGTAATTTTTAGGGATTGTAAGCACCTTTTTGTTTTTATATCTCAGGTTTTGCACTCGTCGGGACAAATGGGTTGCGGAGGATTTTTAACTGAGTGTTGAATTTTAATCCATAAGTCATTTCATACAAAAATATAGCCCGTTACGCATGATAAATCACATTACAATCATCTATGATTAATTATGTCAGCTTTTTGCAAATGGGCAAAATAATGGCATCTTTGACTCGGGTAAATACCCCACCGCAAGTTCAGTTGAGAATTTAATGAGCGTCTGTTATTCTCTTTAAAAGCTTTGCATCCTTAGCTCATTTTCATCTTTCACATGTTTCAAAAATGCATATCCATTTTTAAAACATGTGTGGATGAAATCTCTGTCTTGCAAAATTCCAAGCTATTAGGGTTAAACTAGTGGAATTTCCCAAAATTGGATAACAAAACTTTTGTATTCATTTGTGTTGGGTGAATAAATTTTATTTATTTATATTTTTATTGTTTTAAATCTTTGCCTTACATCAACAAAAAAATTTTCATTTTGTTGTAAGCTTTTTGCCTTGTTTGTTTTCGGTATGAAGGGAGAGCGAAAAGTCAAGGTTTTGATTTCAGAAAAAAGTGTACATCTAAAATGGAAAAGCACAATGCACAATTGTAGGGAGAGGTAATTCCAAAGAGTGTCTGTAATTTTTAGGGATTGTAAGCTCTTATAAGGTTTTATATATCGGGTTTTGAAATCGTCGGGAAAAATTGGTGGCAGAGGATTTTTAACTAAGTGTTAAATTGCAATCCATCAGTTATTTCATACAAAAATATAGCCCATTACGCATGATAAATTACTTTAAAGTCATCTATGATTCTTAGATCAAATTTTTGAAAATGGGCAAAATAATGACTTGTTAGACTCGGGTAAATATCGCACTGCACGTTCACTTGAGAATTTAATGAGCGTTTGTTATTCTCTTTGAAATCTTTGGATCCATAGGTCATTTGAATCTTTAACATGTTTCAAGCATGCATATCCATTTTTAAAACTTGTGTAGAAAAAATCTCGTTCATGTAAAATTCCAATCTTAATAGGGTTGGACTAATGGAATTTCCCAAACTTGGATAACAAAACTTTTGTGTTCATTTGTGGTGTGTGTATAGATATTTTTTATTTACATTAGTTATTATTTTAAATATTTGCCCACATCAACTATAAAATTTTTATTTTGTTATGATCTTTTTTGCCTTTTTTGTTTACGGGATGAAGGGAGAGCAAAAACTCAAAGTTCTGATTTAAGAAAAAAGTGTACATCTAAAATGGAAATGCACAATGCACAAATGTAGAGAGAGATATTTCCAAAGAGTGTCCACATGTTTTAAGGATCGTATGCACTCTTTCATTTTTATATCTAAGGTTTTGCAATCGTCGGGAAACGAGGGAGGCAGGCGATTTTTAACTGAGTGTTGATTTCAAATCAATAAGTCATTTCTTACAAAAATATAGCCCTTAACGCATGACAAATCACTTTACAATTATCTATGATTGTTAGCTCAAGTTTATGAATATGGGCAAAATAATGGCTTGTTTGACTCGGGCAAATATCCCACTGCACGTTCACTTGAGAATTTAATGAGCATTTGTGATTCTCTTTAAAAGCTTTGGATCCATAGGTCATTTGAATATTTAACATGTTTTGGGCATGCATATCCATTTTTAAAACATGTGTAGAAAAAATCTCCTTCATGTCAAATTCCAGGATATTAGTTTTGGACTAGTGGAATTTCCCAAACTGGGATAACAAAACTTTTGTGTTCATTTGTAGTGTGTGAATAAAATTTCTTCATTTACTTTTTTAATTGTTTTCAACTTTTTCCGTACATCAACTATGAAATTTTCATTTTGCTGTGATCTATTTGTCTTTTTTGTTTATGGGATGAAGGGAGAGCCAAAAACTCGAAGTTTTGATTTAAGAAAAATGTGTACATCTAAAACAGAAATGCACAATGCACATATGTAGAGAGAGATAATTCCAAAGAGTATCTGTAATTTTTAGGGATTGTAAGCACCTTTTTGTTTTTATATCTCAGGTTTTGCAATCGTCGGGAAAAATGGGTTGCGGAGGAATTTTAACTGAGTGTTGAATTGCAATCCATATGTCCTTTCATACAAAAATATAGCCCGTTACACATGATAAATCACATTACAATCATCTATGATTAATTATGTCAGCTTTTTGCAAATGGGTAAAATAATGGCATGTTTCACTCGTGTAAATATCCCACCGCAAGTTTAGTTGAGAATTTAATGAGCGTCTGTTATTCTCTTTAAAAGCTTTGCATCCTTAGCTCATTTGCATCTTTAACATGTTTTAACAATGCATATCCATTTTTAAAACATGTGTGGATAAAATCTCTGTCTCACAAAATTCCAAGCAATTAGGGTTAAACTAGTGGAATTTCCCAAAATTGGATAACAAAACTTTTGTGTTCATTTGTGGTGGGTGAATAAATTTTTTTAACTTATATTTTTATTGTTTTAAATTTTTTCTATACATCAACGAAAAAATTTTCATTTTGTCGTAAGCTTTTTGCATTGTTTGTTTTCGGGATGAAGGGAGAGCGAAAAGTTAAGGTTTTGATTTAAGAAAAAAGTGTACATCTAAAATGGAAAAGCACAATGCACAATTGTAGGGAGAGATAATTCCAAAGAGTGTCTGTAATTTTTAGGGATTGTAAGCTCTTTTCAGCTTTTATATATCAGGTTTTGCAATCGTCGGGAAAAATTGGTGGCAGAGGTTTTTAACTAAATGTTAAATTGGAATCCATAAGTCATTTCATACAAAAATATAGCCCATTACGGATGATAAATCACTTTACAATCATCTATGATTGTTAGGTCAAATTTTTGAAAATGGGCAAAATAATGACTTGTTAGACTCGGGTAAATATCCCACTGCACGTTCACTTGAGAATTTAATGAGCGTTTGTTATTCTCTTTGAAAGATTTGGATCCATAGGTCTTTTGAATCTTTAACATGTTTCAAGCATGCATATCCATTTTTAAAACATGTGTAGAAAAAATCTCCTTCATGTATAATTCCAAGCTCAATAGGGATGGACTAATTGAATTTCCCAAACTTGGATAACAAAACTTTTGTGTTCATTTGTGGTGTGTGAATAGATATTTTTTATTTACATTAGTTATTATTTTAAATATTTGCCACACATCAACTATAATATTTTTATTTTGTTGTGATCTTTTTTACCTTTTTTGTTTACGGGATGAAGGGGGAGCGAAAACTCAAAGTTCTGATTTAAGAAAAAAGTGTACATCTAAAATGGAAAAGCACAATGCCCAAATGTAGAGAGAGACATTTCCAAAGAGTGTCCGTATGTTTTAGGGATCGTATGCACTCTTTCGTTTTTATATCTAAGGTTTTGCAATCGTCGGGAAACGGGGGAGGCGGGCGATTTTTAATTGTGTGTTGACTTCAAATCCATAAGTCATTTCTTATAAAAATATAGCCCGTTACGTATCACAAATCACTTTACAATCATCTATGATTTTTAGCTCAACTTTTTGAATATGGGCAAAATAATGGATTGTTTGACTCGGGAAAATATCCCACCGCACGTTCACTTGAGAATTTAATGAGCGTTTGTTATTCTCTTTAAAAGTTTTGGATCCATAGGTCATTTGAATCTTTAACATGTTTCTGGCATGCATATCCATTTTTAAAACATGTGTAGAAAAAATCTCCTTCATGTAAAATTCCAAGATATTAGTTTTGAAGTAGTGAAATTTCCCAAACTTGGATAACAAAAATTTTGTGTTCAATTGTGGTGTGTGAATAAATTTTCTTCATTTACTTTTTTTATTGTCTTAAATTTTTTCCGTACATCAACTACGAAATTTTCATTTTGCTGTGATATATTTGCCTTTTTTGTTTACAGGATGAAGGGAGAGCGAAAAACTCGAAGTTTTGATTTAAGAAAAATGTGTACATCTAAAACAGAAATGCACAATGCACATATGTAGAGAGAGATAACTAAAAAGAGTGTCTGTAATTTTTATCGATTGTAAGCACCTTTTCGTTTGTATATCTCAGGTTTTGCAATCGTCGTGAAAAATGGGTTGCGGAGGATTTGTAACTGAGTGTTGAATTACAATCCATAAGTCATTTCATACAAAAATATAGCCCGTTACGAATGATAAATCACATTACAATCATCTATGATTAATTATGTCAGCTTTTTGCAAATGGGCAAAATAATGGCATTTTTTACTCGGGTAAATATCCCACCGCAAGTTCACTTGAGAATTTAATGAGCGTTAGTTATTCTCTTTGAAAGCTTTGCATCCATAGCTCATTTGCATCTTTAACATGTTTCAAACATGCATATCCATTTTTAAAACATGTGTAGAAAAAATCACCTTCATGTAAAATTCCAAGTTTAATAGGGTTGGACTAATGGAATTTCCCAAACTTGGATAATAAAAATTTTGTGTTCATTTGTGGTGTGTGAATAGATATTTTTTATTTACATTAGTTATTATTATAAATATTTTCCACACATCAACTATAAAATTTTTATTTTGTTGTGATCTTTTTTGCCTTTTTTGTTTACGGGATGAAGGGGGAGCGAAAACTCAAAGTTCTGATTTAAGAGAAAAGTGTACATCTAAAATGGACATGCACAATGCACAAATGTAGAGAGAGATATTTCCAAAGAGTAGCTGTATGCACTCTTTCATTTTTATATCTAAGGTTTTGCAATCGTCGGGAAACGGGGGAGGCGGGCGATTTTTAACTGATTGTTGACTTCAAATCCATAAGTCATTTCTTACAAAAATATAGCCCGTAACGCATGACAAATCACTTTACAATAATTTATGATTGTTAGCTCAACTTTTTGAATATGGGCAAAATAATGGCTTGTTGGACTCGGGCAAATATCCCACCGCACGTTCACTTGAGAATTTAATGAGCGTTTGTTATTCTCTTTAAAAGATTTGGATCCATAGGTCATTTGAATCTTTAACTTGTTTTTGGCATGCATATCCATTTTTAAAACATGTGTAGAAAAAATCTCTTTCTTGTAAAATTCCAAGAAATTAGTTTTGGACTAGTGGAATTTCCCAAACTGGGATAACAAAACTTTTGTGTTCATTTGTGGTGTGTGAATAAATTTTCTTCATTTACTTTTTTTATTGTTTTAAAATTTTTCCGTACATCAACTATGAAATTTTCATTTTGTTGTGATCTATTTGCCTTTTTTTTTTAGGGGATGAAGGGTGAGCCAAAAACTCGAAGTTTTGATTTAAGAAAAATATGTACATCTATAACGGAAATGCACAATGCACATATGTAGAGAGAGATAATTCCAAAGAGTGTCTGTAATTTTTAGGGATTGTAAGCACCTTTTCATTTTTATATCTCAGGTTTTGTAATCGTCGGGAAAAATTGGTGGCAGAGGTTTTTAACTAAGTGTTAAATTGGAATCCATAAGTCATTTCATACAAAAATATAGCCCATTACGGATAATAAATCACTTTACAATCATCTATGATTGTTAGATCAAATTTTTGAAAATGGGCAAAATAATGACTTGTTAGACTCGGGTAAATATCCCACTGCACGTTCACTTGAGAATTTAATGAGCGTTTGTTATTCTCTTTGAAAGCTTTGGACCCCATAGGTCTTTTGAATCTTTAACATGTTTCAAGCATGCGTATCCATTTTTAAAACATGTGTAGAAAAAATCTCCTTCATGTAAAATTCCAAGCTCAATAGGGATGGACTAATGGAATTTCCCAAACTTGGATAACAAAACTTTTGTGTTCATTTGTGGTGTGTGAATAGATATTTTTTATTTACATTAGTTATTATTTTAAATATTTGCCACACATCAACTATAAAATTTTTATTTTGTTGTGATCTTTTTTACCTTTTTTGTTTACGGGATGAAGGGGGAGCGAAAGCTCAAAGTTCTGATTTAAGAAAAAAGTGTACATCTAAAATGGAAAAGCACAATGCCCAAATGTAGAGAGAGACATTTCCAAAGAGTGTTCGTATGTTTTAGGGATCTTATGCACTCATTCGTTTTTATATCAAAGCTTTTGCAATCGTCGGGAAACGGGGGAGGCGGGCAATTTTTAACTGAGTGTTGACTTCAAATCCATAAGTCATTTCTTACAAAAATATAGCCCGTTAGGCATGAAAAATCACTTTACAATCATCTATGATCGTTAGATCAACTTTTTGAATATGGGCAAAATAATGGCTTGTTTGACTCGGGCAAATATCCCACCGCACGTTCACTTGAGAATTTAATGAGCGTTTTTTATTCTCTTTAAAAGCTTAGGATCCATAGGTCATTTGAATCTTTAACATGTTTTTGGCATGCATATCCATTTTTAAAACATGTGCAGGAAAAATCTCCTTTATGTAAAATTCCAAGATATTAGTTTTGGACTAGTGGAATTTCCCAAACTTGGATAACAAAATTTTGTGTTCATTTGTGGTGTGTGAATAAATTTTCTTCATTTACTTTTTTTATTGTTTAAAATTTTTTTCGTACATCAACTATGAAATTTTCATTTTGCTGTGATCTGGTTGCCTTTTTTGTTTACAGGACGAAGGGAGAGCGAAAAACTCGAAGTTTTTATTTAGGAAAAATGTGTACATCTAAACCGGAAATGCACAATGCACATATGTAGAGAGAGATAATTCCAAAGAGTGTCTGTAATTTTTAGGGATTGTAAGCAGCTTTTCGTTTTTATATCTCCGGTTTTGCAATCGTCGGGAAAAATGGGTTGAAGAGGATTTTTAACTGATTGTTGAATTGCAATCCATAAGTCATTTCATACAAAAATATAGCCAGTTATGCATGATAAATCACATTACAAACATCTATAATTAATTATGTCAGCTTTTTGCAAATGGGCAAAATAATGGTATGTTTGACTCTGGTAAATATCCCACCGCAAGTTCACTTGAGAATTTAATCAGCGTTTGTTATTTTCTTTAAAACCTTTGCATCCATAGCTCATTTGCATCTTTAACATGTTTTAAACATGCATATCCATTTTTAAAACATGTGTGGATGAAATCTCTTTCTTGCAAAATTCCAAGCTATTAGGATTAAACTAGTGAAATTTCCCAAAATTGGATAGCAAAACTTTTGTGTTCATTTGTGTTGGGTGAATAAATTTTATTTATTTATATTTTTTATTGTTTTAAAATTTTTCCATACATCAACTATAAAATTTTCATTTTGTTGTAAGCTTTTTGCCTTGTTTGTTTTCGGGATGAAGGGAGAGCGAAATGTCAAAGTTTTGATTTAAGAAAAAAGTGTACATGTAAAATGGAAAAGCACAATGCACAATTGTAGGGAGAGATAATTCCAAAGAGTGTCTGTAATTTTTAGGGATTGTAAGCTCTTTTTAGATTTTATATCTCAGGTTTTGCAATCGTCGGGAAAAATTGGTGGCAGAGGATTTTTTACAGAGTGTTGAATTGCAATCTATAATTCATTTCATAAAAAAATATAGCTTGTTACACATGATAAATCACTTTACAATCATCTATGATTGTTAGATCAAATTTTTGAAAATGGGCAAAATAATGACTTGTTAGACTCGGGTAAATATCCCACCGCACGTTCACTTGAGAATTCAATGAGCGTTTGTTATTCTCTTTAAAAGCTTTGGATCCATAGGTCATTTGAATCTTTAACATGTTTCAAGAATGCATATCCATTTTTATAACATGTGTAGAAAAAATCTCTTTCATGTAAAATTTGAAGCTTAATAGGGTTGGACTAATGGAATTTCCCAAACTTGGATAACAAAACTTTTGTGTTCATTTCTGATGTATGAATAGATATTTTTTATTTACATTAGTTATTATTTCAAATATTTTCCCCACATCAACTATAAATTTTTTATTTTGTTGTGATCTTTTTTGCCTTTTTTGCTTCCGGGATGAAGGGGGAGCGAAAACTCAAAGTTCTGATTTAAGAAAAAAGTGTACATCTAAAATAGAAACGCACAATGCACAAATATAGAGAGAGAAATTTCCAAAGAGTGTCTGTATGTTTTAGGGATCGTATGCACTCTTTCGTTTTTATATCTAAGGTTTTGCAATCGTCGGGAAACGGGGAGGCGGGCGATTTTTAACTGAGTGTTGATTCAAATCCATAAGTCATTTCTTACAAAATTATAGGCAGTTAGGCATGACAAATCACTTTACAATCATCTATGATTGTTAGCTCAACTTTTGAATATGGGCAAAATAATGGCTTGTTTGACTCGGGCAAATATCCCACCGCACATTCACTTGAGAATTTAATGAGCATTTGTTATTCTCTTTAAAAGCTTAGGATCCATAGGTCATTTGAATCTTTAACATCTTTCTGGCATGCATAACGATTTGAAAAACATGTATGGAAAAAATCTCCTTCATTAAAAATTCCAAGATATTAGTTTTGGACTAGTGGAATTTCCCAAACTTGGATAAGAAAATTTTGTGTTCATTTGTGGTGTGTGAATAAATTTTCATCATTTACTTCTTTTATTGTTATAAACTTTTTCTGTACATCAACTATAAAATTTTCATTTTGCTGTGATCTATTTGCCTTTTTTGCTTATGGAATAAGGGAGAGCGAAAAAATCGAAGTTTTGATTTATGAAAAATGTGTACATCTAAAACGGAAATGCACAATGCACATATGTAGAGAGAGATAATTCCAAAGAGTGTCTGTAATTTTTAGGGATTGTAAGAACCTTTTCGTTTTTATATCTCAGGTTTTGCAATTGTCGGGAAAAATGGGTTGCGGAGGATTTTTAACTAAGTGTTGAATTGCAATCCATAAGTCATTTCATACTAAAATATAGCCCGTTACGCATGATAAATCACATTACAATCATCTATGATTAATTATGTCAGCTTTTTACAAATGGGCAAAATAATGGCATGTTTGACTCGGGTAAATATCCCACCGCTAGTTCACTTGAGAATTTAATGAGCGTTAGTTATTCTCTTTAAAAGCTTTGCAACCATAGCTCATTTGCATCTTTAACATGTTTCAAACATGCATATCCATTTTTAAAACATGTGTGGATGAAATCTCTTTCTTGCAAAATTCCAGCTATTAGGGTTAAACTAGTGAAATTTCCCGAAATTGGATAACAAAACTTTTGTGTTCATTTTTGTTGGGTGAATAAATTTTATTTATTTATATTTGTTATTGTTTTAAATTTTTTCCATACATCAAATATAAAAATTTCATTTTGTTGTGAGCTTTTTGCCTTGTTTGTTTTCAAGATTAAGGGAGAGCGAAAAGTCAAAGTTTTGATTAAAGAAAAAAGTGTACATCTAAAATGGAAAAGCATAATGCACAATTGTAGGGAGAGATAATTCCAAAGAGTGTCTGTAATTTTTAGGGATGGTAAGCTCTTTTTAGTTTTTATATCTCAAGTTTTGATATCGTCGGGAAAAATTGGTGGCAGAGGATTTTTAACTAAGTGTTGAATTGCAATCAATAAATTAATTCATACAGAAATATAGCCCGTTACGCATGATAAATCACTTTACAATCATCTATGATTATTAGATCAAATTTTTGAAAATGGGCAAAATAATGACTTGTTAGACTCGGGTAAATATCCCACCGCACGTTCACTTGTGAATTTAATGAGCGTTTTTTATTCTCTTTAAAAGCTTTGGATCCATAGGTCATTTGAATCTTTAACATGTTTCAAGCATGGATATCCATTTTTGAAACATGTGTAGAAAAAATCTCCATCATGTAAAATTCCAAGCTTAATAGGGTTGGACTAATGGAATTTCCCAAACTGGGATAACAAAACTTTTGTGTTCATTTGTGGTGTGTGAATAGATATTTTTTATTTACATTAGTTATTATTTTAAATATTTTCCACACATCAACTATAAAAAAATTTATTTTGTTGTGATGTTTTTTACCTTTTTTGTTTACGGGATGAAGGGGGGAGCGAAATACTCAATGTTTTAATTAAGAAAAAAGTGTACATCTAAAATAGAAATGCACAATGCACAAATGTAGAGAGAGATATTTTCAAAGAGTGTCTGTATGTTTTAGGGATCGTATGCACTCTTTCGTTTTTATATCTAAGGTTTTGCAATCGTCGGGAAAGGGGGAGGCGGGCGATTTTAAACTGACTGTTGACTTCAAATTCATAAGTCATTTCTTTCCAAAATATAGCCCGTTACGCATGACAAATCACTTTACTATCACATACGATTGTTTGCTCAACTTTTGAATATGGACAAAATAATGGCTTGTTTGACTCGGGCAAATATCCCACCGCACGTTCACTTGAGAATTTAATGAGCATTTGTTATTCTCTTTCAAAGCTTTGGATCCATAGGTCATTTGAATCTTTAACATGTTTCTGGCATGCATATCCATTTTTAAAACATGTGTAGAAAAAATCTCCTTCATGTAAAATTCCAAGATATTAGTTTTGGAGTAGAGGAATTTCCCAAACTTGGATAACAAAACTTTTGCGTTCATTTGTGGTGTGTGAATAAATTTTCTTCATTTACTTTTTTTATCGTTTTAAAATTTTTCCGTACATCAACTATGAAATTTTCATTTTCTTGTGATCTATTTGTCTTTTTTGTTTACGGGATGAAGGGAGAGCCAAAAACTCGAAGTTTTGATTTAAGAAAAATGTGTACATCTAAAACGGAAATGCACAATGCACATATGTAGAGAGAGATAATTCCAAAGAGCGTCTGTAATTTTTAGGGATTGTAAGCACCTTTTTGTTTTTATATCCCAGGTTTTGCACTCGTCGGGACAAATGGGTTGAAGAGGATTTTTAACTGAGTGTTGAATTTTAATCCATAACTCATTTCATACAAAAATATAGCCCGTTACACATGATAAATCACATTACAATCATCTATGATTAATTATGTCAGCTTTTTGCAAATGGGCAAAATAATGGCATCTTTGACTCGGGTAAATACCCCACCGCAAGTTGACTTGAGAATTTAATGAGCATTTGTTATTCTCTTTCAAAGCTTTGGATCCATAGGTCATTTGAATCTTTAACATGTTTCTGGCATGCATATCCATTTTTAAAACATGTGTAGAAAAAATCTCCTTCATGTTAAATTCCAAGATATTAGTTTTGGACTAGTGGAATTTCCCAAACTGGGATAACAAAACTTTTGTGTTCATTTGCAGTGTGTGAATAAATTTTCTTCATTTACTTTTTTTATTGTTTTCAACTTTTTCCGTTCATCAACTATGAAATTTTCATTTTGCTGTGATCTATTTGTCTTTTTTGTTTACGGGATGAAGGTAGAGCCAAAAACTCGAAGTTTTGATTTAAGAAAAATGTGTACATCTAAAACAAAAATGCACAATGCACATATGTAGAGAGAGATAATTCCAAAGAGTATCTGTAATTTTTAGGGATTGTAAGCACCTTTTTTGTTTTTATATCTCAGGTTTTGCAATCGTCGGGAAAAATGGGTTGCGGAGGATTTTTAACTGAGTGTTGAATTGCAATCCATAAGTCCTTTCATACAAAAATATAGCCCGTTAAACATGATAAATCACATTACAATCATCTATGATTAATTATGTCAGCTTTTTGCAAATGGGTAAAATAATGGCATGTTTGACTCGTGTAAATATCCCACCGCAAGTTCAGTTGAGAATTTAATGAGCGTCTGTTATTCTCTTTAAAAGCTTTGCATCCTTAGCTCATTTGCATCTTTAACATGTTTTAACAATGCATATCCATTTTTAAAACATGTGTGGATGAAATCTCTGTCTCACAAAATTCCAAGCTATTAGGGTTAAACTAGTGGAATTTCCCAAAATTGGATAACAAAACTTTTGTGTTCATTTGTGTTGGGTGAATAAATTTTTTTTCTTATATTTTTATTGTTTTAAATTTTTTCCATACATCAACGAAAAAATTTTCATTTTGTCGTAAGCTTTTTGCGTTGTTTGTTTTCGGGATGAAGGGAGAGCGAAAAGTCAAGGTTTTGATTTAAGAAAAAAGTGTACATCTAAAATGGAAAAGCACAATGCACAATTGTAGGGAGAGATAATTCCAAAGAGTGTCTGTAATTTTTAGGGATTGTAAGCTCTTTTCAGTTTTTATATATCAGGTTTTGCAATCGTCGGGAAAAATTGGTGGCAGAGGTTTTTAACTAAGTGTTAAATTGGAATCCATAAGTCATTTCATACAAAAATATAGCCCATTACGGATGATAAATCACTTTACAATCATCTATGATTGTTAGATCAAATTTTTGAAAATGGGCAAAATAATGACTTGTTAGACTCGGGTAAATATCCCACTGCACGTTCACTTGAGAATTTAATGAGCGTTTGTTATTCTCTTTGAAAGCTTTGGATCCATAGGTCTTTTGAATCTTTAACATGTTTCAAGCATGCATATCCATTTTTAAAACATGTGTAGAAAAAATCACCTTCATGTAAAATTCCAAGCTCAATAGGGATGGACTAATGGAATTTCCAAAACTTGGGTAACAAAACTTTTGTGTTCATTTGTGGTGTGTGAATAGATATTTTTTATTTACATTAGTTATTATTTTAAATATTTGCCACACATCAACTATAAAATTTTTATTTTGTTGTGATCTTTTTTACCTTTTTTGTTTACGGGATGAAGGGGGAGCGAAAACTCAAAGTTCTGATTTAAGAAAAAAGTGTACATCTAAAATGGAAAAGCACATTGCCCAAATGTAGAGAGAGACATTTCCAAAGAGTGTCCCTATGTTTTAGGGATCGTATGCACTCTTTCGTTTTTATATCTAAGGTTTTGCAATCGTCGGGAAACGGGGGAGGCGGGCGATTTTTAATTGTGTGTTGACTTCAAATCCATAAGTCATTTCTTATAAAAATATAGCCCGTTACGTATCACAAATCACTTTACAATCATCTATGATTTTTAGCTCAACTTTTTGAATATGGGCAAAATAATGGATTGTTTGACTCGGGAAAATATCCCACCGCACGTTCACTTGAGAATTTAATGAGCGTTTGTTATTCTCTTTAAAAGTTTTGGATCCATAGGTCATTTGAATCTTTAACATGTTTCTGGCATGCATATCCATTTTTAAAACATGTGTAGAAAAAATCTCCTTCATGTAAAATTCCAAGATATTAGTTTTGAAGTAGTGAAATTTTCCCAAACTTGGATAACAAAACTTTTGTGTTCATTTGTGGTGTGTGAATAAATTTTCTTCATTTACTTTTTTTATTGTCTTAAATTTTTTCCGTACATCAACTATGAAATTTTCATTTTGCAGTGATATTTTTGCCTTTTTTGTTTACAGGATGAAGGGAGAGCGAAAAACTCGAAGTTTTGATTTAAGAAAAATGTGTACATCTAAAACGGAAATGCACAATGCACATATGTAGAGAGAGATAACTAAAAAGAGTGTCTGTAATTTTTATCGATTGTAAGCACCTTTTCGTTTGTATATCTCAGGTTTTGCAATCGTCGTGAAAAATGGGTTGCGGAGGATTTGTAACTGAGTGTTGAATTACAATCCATAAGTCATTTCATACAAAAATATAGCCCGTTACGCATGATAAATCACATTACAATCATCTATGATTAATTATGTCAGCTTTTTGCAAATGTGCAAAATAATGGCATTTTTTACTCGGGTAAATATCCCACCGCAAGTTCACTTGAGCATTTAATGAGCGTTAGTTATTCTCTTTAAAAGCTTTGCATCCATAGCTCATTTGCATCTTTAACATGTTTCAAACATGCATATCCATTTTTAAAACATGTGTAGAAAAAATCACCTTCATGTAAAATTCCAAGTTTAATAGGGTTGGACTAATGGAATTTCCCAAACTTGGATAATAAAACTTTTGTGTTCATTTGTGGTGTGTGAATAGATATTTTTTATTTACATTAGTTATTATTATAAATATTTTCCACACATCAACTATAAAATTTTTATTTTGTTGTGATCTTTTTTGCCTTTTTTGTTTACGGGATGAAGGGGGAGCAAAAACTCAAAGTTCTGATTTAAGAGAAAAGTGTACATCTAAAATGGACATGCACAATGCGCAAATGTAGAGAGAGATATTTCCAAAGAGTAGCTGTATGCACTCTTTCATTTTTATATCTAAGGTTTTGCAATCGTCGGGAAACGGGGGAGGCTGGCGCTTTTTAACTGATTGTTGACTTCAAATCCATAAGTCATTTCTTAAAAAAATATAGCCCGTAACGTATGACAAATCACTTTACAATAATTTATGATTGTTAGCTCAACTTTTTGAATATGGGCAAAATAATGGCTTGTTGGACTCGGGCAAATATCCCACCGCACGTTCACTTGAGAATTTAATGAGCGTTTGTTATTCTCTTTAAAAGATTTGGATCCATAGGTCATTTGAATCTTTAACTTGTTTTTGGCATGCATATCCATTTTTAAAACATGTGTAGAAAAAATCTCCTTCATGTAAAATTCCAAGATATTAGTTTTGGACTAGTGGAATTTCCCAAACTTGGATAACAAAAATTTTGTGTTCATTTGTGGTGTGTGAATAAATTTTCTTCATTTACTTTTTTTATTGTTTAAAATTTTTTTCATACATCAACTATGATATTTTCATTTTGCTGTGATCTGGTTGCCTTTTTTGTTTACGGGATGAAGGGAGAGCGAAAAACTCGAAGTTTTTATTTAGGAAAAATGTGTACATCTAAACCGGAAATGCACAATGCACATATGTAGAGAGAGATAATTCCAAAGAGTGTCCGTAATTTTTAGGGATTGTAAGCAGCTGTTCGTTTTTATATCTCCGGTTTTGCAATCGTCGGGAAAAATGGGTTGAAGAGGATTTTTAACTGATTGTTGAATTGCAATCCATAAGTCATTTCATACAAAAATATAGCCAGTTACGCATGATAAATCACATTACAAACATCTATAATTAATTATGTCAGCTTTTTGCAAATGGGCAAAATAATGGTATGTTTGACTCGGGTAAATATCCCACCGCAAGTTCACTTGAGAATTTAATCAGCGTTTGTTATTCTCTTTAAAACCTTTGCATCCATAGATCATTTGCATCTTTAACATGTTTTAAACATGCATATCCATTTTTAAAACATGTGTGGATGAAATCTCTTTCTTGCAAAATTCCAAGCTATTAGGATTAAACTAGTGGAATTTCCCAAAATTGGATAGCAAAACTTTTGTGTTCATTTGTGTTGGGTGAATAAATTTTATTTATTTATATTTGTTATTGTTTTAAAATTTTTCCATACATCAACTATAAAATTTTCATTTTGTTGTAAGCTTTTTGCCTTGTTTGTTTTCGGGATGAAGGGAGAGCGAAATGTCAAAGTTTTGATTTAAGAAAAAAGTGTACATGTAAAATGGAAAAGCACAATGCACAATTGTAGGGAGAGATAATTCCAAAGAGTGTCTGTAATTTTTAGGGATTGTAAGCTCTTTTTAGATTTTATATCTCAGGTTTTGCAATCGTCGGGAAAAATTGGTGGCAGAGGATTTTTTACAGAGTGTTGAATTGCAATCTATAAGTCATTTCATAAAAAAATATAGCTTGTTACGCATGATAAATCACTTTACAATCATCTATGATTGTTAGATCAAATTTTTGAAAATGGGCAAAATAATGACTTGTTAGACTCGGGTAAATATCCCACCGCACGTTCACTTGAGAATTCAATGAGCGTTTGTTATTCTCTTTAAAAGCTTTGGATCCATAGGTCATTTCAATCTTTAACATGTTTCAAGAATGCATATCCATTTTTAAAACATGTGTAGAAAAAATCTCTTTCATGTAAAATTCGAAGCTTAATAGGGTTGGACTAATGGAATTTCCCAAACTTGGATAACAAAACTTTTGTGTTCATTTGTGATGTGTGAATAGATATTTTTTATTTACATTAGTTATTATTTTAAATATTTTCCCCACATCAACTATAAATTTTTTATTTTGTTGTGATCTTTTTTGCCTTTTTTGCTTCCGGGATGATGGGGGAGCGAAAACTCAGAGTTCTGATTTAAGAAAAAAGTGTACATCTAAAATAGAAACACACAATGCACAAATATAGAGAGAGATATTTCCAAAGAGTGTCTGTATGTTTTAGGGATCGTATGCACTCTTTCGTTTTTATATCTAAGGTTTTGCAATCGTCGGGAAACGGGGGAGGTGGGCGATTTTTAACTGAGTGTTGATTCAAATCCAAAAGTCATTTCTTACAAAATTATAGGCAGCTACGCATGATAAATCACTTTACAATCATCTATGATTGTTAGCTCAACTTTTGAATATGGGCAAAATAATGGCTTGTTTGACTCGGGCAAATATCCCACCGCACGTTCACTTGAGAATTTAATGAGCATTTGTTATTCTCTTTAAAAGCTTAGGATCCATAGGTCATTTGAATCTTTAACATCTTTCTGTCATGCATAACGATTTGAAAAACATGTATAGAAAAAATCTCCTTCATTTAAAATTCCAAGATATTAGTTTTGGACTAGTGGAATTTCCCAAACTTGGATAAGAAAATTTTGTGTTCATTTGTGGTGTGTGAATAAATTTTCATCATTTACTTCTTTTATTGTTTTAAACTTTTTCTGTACATCAACTATAAAATTTTCATTTTGCTGTGATCTATTTGCCTTTTTTGTTTATGGAATAAGGGAGAGCGAAAAAATCGAAGTTTTGATTTAAGAAAAATGTGTACATCTAAAACGGAAATGCACAATGCACATATGTAGAGAGAGATAATTCCTAAGAGTGTCTGTAATTTTTAGGGATTGTAAGAACCTTTTCGTTTTTATATCTCAGGTTTTGCAATTGTCGGGAAAAATGGGTTGCGGAGGATTTTTAACTAAGTGTTGAATTGCAATCCATAAGTCATTTCATACTAAAATATAGCCTGTTACGCATGATAAATCACATTACATTCATCTATGATTAATTATGTCAGCGTTTTGCAAATGGGCAAAATAATGGCATGTTTGACTCGGGTAAATATCCCACCGCAAGTTCACTTGAGAATTTAATGAGCGTTAGTTATTCTCTTTAAAAGCTTTGCATCCATAGATCATTTGCATCTTTAACATGTTTCAAACATGCATATCCATTTTTAAAACATGTGTAGGAAAAATCTCCTTCATGTAAAATTCCAAGCTTAATAGGGTTGGACTAATGGAATTTCCCAAACTTGGATAATAAAACTTTTGTGTTCATTTGTGGTGTGTGAATAGATATTTTTTATTTACAATAGTTATTATTTTAAATATTTTCCACACATCAACTATAAAATTTTTATTTTGTTGTGATCTTTTTTGCCTTTTTTGTTTACGGGATGAAGGGGGAGCGAAAACTCAAAGTTCTGATTTAAGAAAAAAGTGTACATCTAAAATGGACATGCACAATGCACAAATGTAGAGAGAGATATTTCCAAAGAGTGGCTGTATGTTATAGGGATCATATGCACTCTTTCATTTTTATATCTAAGGTTTGGCAATCGTCGGGAAACGGGGGAGGCGGGCGATTTTTAACTGATTGTTGACTTCAAATCCATAAGTCATTTCTTACAAAAATATAGCCGTAACGCATGACAAATCACTTTACAATCATCTATGATTGTTAGCTCATGTTTTTGAATATGGGAAAAATAATGGCTTGTTTGACTCGGGCAAATATCCCACCGCACGTTCACTTGAGAATTTAATGAGCGTTTTTTATTCTCCTTAAAAGCTTTGGATCCATAGGTCATTTGAATCTTTAACATGTTTTTGGCATGCATATCCATTTTTAAAACATGTGTAGAAAAAATCTCCTTCATGTAAAATTCCAAGATATTTGTTTTGGACAAGTGGAATTTCCCAAACTGGGATAACAAAACTTTTGTTTTCATTTGTGGTGTGTGAATAAATTTTCTTCATTTACATTTTTTATCGTTTTAAACTTTTTCCGTACATCAACTATGAAATTTTCATTTTGCTGTGATCTATTTGCCTTTTTTTTTACGGGATGAAGGGAGAGCGAAAAACTCGAAGTTTTGATTTAAGAAAAAAGTGTACATCTAAAACGAAAATGCACAATGCACATATGTAGAGAGAGATAATTCCAAAGAGTGTCTTTAATTTTTAGGGATTGTAAGCACCTTTTCGTTTTTATATCTCAGGTTTTGCAATCGTCAGGAAAAATGGGTTGCGGCGGATTATTAACTGAGTGTTGAATTGCAATCCGTAAGTCATTTTATACAAAAATATAGCCCGTACGCATGATAACTCATATTACAATCATCTATGATTAATTATGTCAGCTTTTTGCAAATTGGCTAAATAATGGCATGTTTGACTCGGGTAAATATCCCACCGCAAGTTCACTTGAGAATATAATGAGCGTTTGTTATTCTCTTTAAAAGCTTTGTATCCATAGCTCATTTGCATCTTTAACATGTTTCAAACACGCATATCCATTTTTAAAACATGTGTGGATGAAATCTCTTTCTTGCAAAATTCCAAGCTATTAGGGTTAAACTAGTGGAATTTCCCAAAATTGGATAACAAAACTTTTGTGTTCATTTGTGTTGGGTGAATAAATTTTATTTATTTAAATTTGTTATTGTTTTAAATTTTTACCATACATCAACTATAAAATTTTCATTTTGTTGTAAGCTTTTTGCCTTGTTTGTTTTCGGGATGAAGGGAGAGCTAAAAGTCAAAGTTTTGATTAAAGAAAAAAGTGTACATCTAAAATGGTAA
Source organism: Aristolochia californica (assembly GCF_029961685.1). Taxonomy (NCBI): domain Eukaryota; kingdom Viridiplantae; phylum Streptophyta; class Magnoliopsida; order Piperales; family Aristolochiaceae; genus Aristolochia; species Aristolochia californica. The sequence continues at coordinate 27,738,505 of NW_027182268.1, read as the reverse complement.
AGCACAATGCACAATTGTAGGGAGAGATAATTCCAAAGAGTGTCTGTAATTTTTAGGGATTGTAAGCTCTTTTTAGTTTTTATATCTCAGGTTTTGCAATCGTCGGGAAAAATTGGTGGCAAAGCATTTTTAACTAAGTGTTAAATTGCAATCCATAAGTCATTTCATACTAAAATATAGCCCATTACGCATGATAAATCACTTTACAATCATATATGATTGTTAGATCAAATATTTTAAAAATAGGCAAAATAATGACTTGGTAGACTCGGGTAAATAACCCACCGCACGTTCACTTGAGAATTTAATGAGCGTTTGTTATTCACTTTGACAGCTTTGGATCCATAGGTCATTTGAATCTTTAACATGTTTCAAGCATGCATATCCATTTTTAAAACATGTGTAGAAAAAATCTCCTTCATGCAAAATTCCAAGATTAATGGGGTAGGACTAATGGAATTTCCCAAACTTGAATAACAAAACTTTTGTATTCATTTGTGGTGTGTGAATAGATATTTTTTATTTACGTTACTTATTATTTTAAATATTTGCCACACATCAATTATAATTTTTTTATTTTGTTGTGATCTTTTTTGCCTTTTTTGTTTACGGGATAAAGGGGGAGAGAAAACTCAAAGTTCTGATTTAAGAAAAAAGTGTACATCTAAAATGGAAATGCACAATGCACAAATGTAGAGAGAGATATTTTCAAAGAGTGTCTGTATGTTTTAGGGATCGTATGCACTCTTTCATTTTAATATCTAAGGTTTTGCCATCGTGGAGAAACGGGGGAGGCGGACGATTTTTATTTGAGTGTTGACTTCAAATCCATAAGTCATTTCTTACAAAAATATAGCCCGTTACGCATGAAAAATCACTTTACAATCATCTATGATTGTTAGCTCAACTTTTTTAATATGGGCAAAATAATGGCTTGTTTGACTCGGGCAAATATCCAACCGCACGTTCACTTGAGAATTTAATGAGCGTTTGTTATTCTCTTCAAAAGGTTTGGATCCATAGGTCATTTGAATCTTTTTCAAGTTTTTGGCATGCATATCCATTTTTAAAACATGTGTAGAAAAAATCTCCTTCATGTAGGATTCCAAGATAATAGTTTTGGACTAGTGGAATTTCCCAAACTTGGATAACAAAAATTTTGTGTTCATTTGTGGTGTGTGAATAAATTTTCTTCATTTAATTTTTTTATTGTTTTAAACTTTTTCCGTACATCAACTGTGAATTTTTCATTTTTCTGTGATCTATTTGCCTTTTTTGTTTATGGGATGAAGGGAGAGCGAAAAACTCGAAGTTTTGATTTAAGAAAAATGTGTACATCTAAAATGGAAATTCAAAATGCACATATGTAGAGAGAGATAATTCCAAACATGTCTGTAATTTTTTGGGATTGTAAGCACCTTTTCGTTTTTATATCTCAGGTTTTGCAATCGTCGGGAAAAATAGGTTGTGGAGGATTTTTAACTGAGTGTTGGATTGCAATCCATAAGTCATTTTATACGAAAATATAGCCCGTTACGCATGATAAATCACATTACAATCATCTATGATTAATTATGTCAGCTTTTTGAAAATGGGCAAAATAATGGCATTTTGGACTCGGGTAATTATCCCACCGCAAGTTCACACTAGAATTAAATGAGCGTGTGTTATTCTCTTTAAAAGCTTTGCATCCATAGCTCATTTGCTTCTTTAACATGTTTCAAACATGCATACCCATTTTTAAAACATGTGTGGATGAAATCTCTTTCTTGCAAAATTCCAGCTATTAGGGTTAAACTAGTGAAATTTCCCGAAATTGGATAACAAAACTTTTGTGTTCATTTTTGTTGGGTGAATAAATTTTATTTATTTATATTTTTTATTGTTTTAAATTTTTTCCATACATCAAATATAAAAATTTCATTTTGTTGTGAGCTTTTTGCCTTGTTTGTTTTCAAGATTAAGGGAGAGCGAAAAGTCAAAGTTTTGATTAAAGAAAAAAGTGTACATCTAAAATGGAAAAGCACAATGCAAAATTGTAGGGAGAGATAATTCCAAAGAGTGTCTGTAATTTTTAGGGATGGTAAGCTCTTTTTAGTTTTTATATCTCAAGTTTTGATATCGTCGGGAAAAATTGGTGGCAGAGGATTTTTAACTAAGTGTTGAATTGCAATCCATAAGTTATTTCATACAGAAATATAGCCCGTTACGCATGATAAATCACTTTACAATCATCTATGATTGTTAGATCAAATTTTTGAAAATGGGCAAAATAATGACTTGTTAGACTCGGGTAAATATCCCACCGCACGTTCACATGTGAATTTAATGAGCGTTTGTTATTCTCTTTAAAAGCTTTGGATCCATAGGTCATTTGAATCTTTAACATGTTTCAAGCATGCATATCCATTTTTGAAACATGTGTAGAAAAAATCTCCATCATGTAAAATTCCAAGCTTAATAGGGTTGGACTAATGGAATTTCCCAAACTGGGATAACAAAACTTTTGTGTTCATTTGTGGTGTGTGAATAGATATTTTTTATTTACATTAGTTATTATTTTAAATATTTTCCACACATCAACTATAAAAAAATTTATTTTGTTGTGATGTTTTTTACCTTTTTTGTTTACGGGATGAAGGGGGGAGCGAAAAACTCAATGTTTTAATTAAGAAAAAAGTGTACATCTAAAATAGAAATGCACAATGCACAAATGTAGAGAGAGATATTTTCAAAGAGTGTCTGTATGTTTTAGGGATCGTATGCACTCTTTCGTTTTTATATCTAAGGTTTTGCAATCGTCGGGAAAGGGGGAGGCGGGCGATTTTAAACTGACTGTTGACTTCAAATTCATAAGTCATTTCTTTCCAAAATATAGCCCGTTACGCATGACAAATCACTTTACTATCACATACGATTGTTTGCTCAACTTTTTGAATATGGGCAAAATAATGGCTTGTTTGACTCGGGCAAATATCCCACCGCACGTTCACTTGAGAATTTAATGAGCATTTGTTATTCTCTTTCAAAGCTTTGGATCCATAGGTCATTTGAATCTTTAACATGTTTCTGGCATGCATATCCATTTTTAAAACATGTGTAGAAAAAATCTCCTTCATGTAAAATTCCAAGATATTAGTTTTGGAGTAGTGGAATTTCCCAAACTTGGATAACAAAACTTTTGCGTTCATTTGTGGTGTGTGAATAAATTTTCTTCATTTACTTTTTTTATCGTTTTAAAATTTCTCCGTACATCAACTATGAAATTTTCATTTTCCTGTGATCTATTTGTCTTTTTTGTTTACGGGATGAAGGGAGAGCCAAAAACTCGAAGTTTTGATTTAAGAAAAATGTGTACATCTAAAAGGGAAATGCACAATGCACATATGTAGAGAGAGATAATTCCAAAGAGTGTCTGTAATTTTTAGGGATTGTAAGCACCTTTTTGTTTATATATCTCAGGTTTTGCACTCGTCGGGACAAATGGGTTGAAGAGGATTTTTAACTGAGTGTTGAATTTTAATCCATAAGTCATTTCATACAAAAATATAGCCCGTTACACATGATAAATCACATTACAATCATCTATGATTAATTATGTCAGCTTTTTGCAAATGGGCAAAATAATGGCATCTTTGACTCGGGTAAATACCCCACCGCAAGTTCAGTTGAGAATTTAATGAGCGTCTGTTATTCTCTTTAAAAGCTTTGCATCCTTAGCTCATTTTCATCTTTAACATGTTTCAAAAATGCATATCCATTTTTAAAACATGTGTGGATGAAATCTCTGTCTTGCAAAATTCCAAGCTATTAGGGTTAAACTAGTGGAATTTCCCAAAATTGGATAACAAAACTTTTTTATTCATTTGTGTTGGGTGAATAAATTTGATTTATTTATATTTTTATTTTTTTAAATTTTTCCCTTACATCAGCAAAGAAATTTTCATTTTGTTGTAAGTTTTTTGCCTTGTTTGTTTTCGGTATGAAGGGAGAGCGAAAAGTCAAGGTTTTGATTTCAGAAAAAAGTGTACATCTAAAATGGAAAAGCACAATGCAAATTTGTAGGGAGAGATAATTCCAAAGAGTGTCTGTAATTTTTAGGGATGGTAAGCTCTTTTTAGTTTTTATATCTCAAGTTTTGATATCGTCGGGAAAAATTGGTGGCAGAGGATTTTTAACTAAGTGTTGAATTTCAATCCATAAGTTATTTCATACAGAAATATAGCCCGTTACGCATGATAAATCACTTTACAATCATCTATGATTGTTAGATCAAATTTTTGAAAATGGGCAAAATAATGACTTGTTAGACTCGGGTAAATATCCCACCGCACGTTCACTTGTGAATTTAATGAGCGTTTGTTATTCTCTTTAAAAGCTTTGGATCCATAGGTCATTTGAATCTTTAACATGTTTCAAGCATGCATATCCATTTTTGAAACATGTGTAGAAAAAATCTCCATCATGTAAAATTCCAAGCTTAATAGGGTTGGACTAATGGAATTTCCCAAACTGGGATAACAAAACTTTTGTGTTCATTTGTGGTGTGTGAATAGATATTTTTTATTTACATTAGTTATTATTTTAAATATTTTCCACACATCAACTATAAAAAAATTTATTTTGTTGTGATGTTTTTTACCTTTTTTGTTTACGGGATGAAGGGGGGAGCGAAAAACTCAATGTTTTAATTAAGAAAAAAGTGTACATCTAAAATAGAAATGCACAATGCACAAATGTAGAGAGAGATATTTTCAAAGAGTGTCTGTATGTTTTAGGGATCGTATGCACTCTTTCGTTTTTATATCTAAGGTTTTGCAATCGTCGGGAAAGCGGGAGGCGGGCGATTTTAAACTGACTGTTGACTTCAAATTCATAAGTCATTTCTTTCCAAAATATAGCCCGTTACGCATGATAAATCACTTTACTATCACATACGATTGTTTGCTCAACTTTTTGAATATGGGCAAAATAATGGCTTGTTTGACTCGGGCAAATATCCCACCGCACGTTCACTTGAGAATTTAATGAGCATTTGTTATTCTCTTTCAAAGCTTTGGATCCATAGGTCATTTGAATCTTTAACATGTTTCTGGCATGCATATCCATTTTTAAAACATGTGTAGAAAAAATCTCCTTCATGTAAAATTCCAAGATATTAGTTTTGGAGTAGTGGAATTTCCCAAACTTGGATAACAAAACTTTTGCGTTCATTTGTGGTGTGTGAATAAATTTTCTTCATTTACTTTTTTTATCGTTTTAAAATTTTTCCGTACATCAACTATGAAATTTTCATTTTCTTGTGATCTATTTGTCTTTTTTGTTTACGGGATGAAGGGAGAGCCAAAAACTCGAAGTTTTGATTTAAGAAAAATGTGTACATCTAAAACGGAAATGCACAATGCACATATGTAGAGAGAGATAATTCCAAAGAGTGTCTGTAATTTTTAGGGATTGTAAGCACCTTTTTGTTTTTATATCTCAGGTTTTGCACTCGTCGGGACAAATGGGTTGAAGAGGATTTTTAACTGAGTGTTGAATTTTAATCCATAAGTCATTTCATACAAAAATATAGCCCGTTACACATGATAAATCACATTACAATCATCTATGATTAATTATGTCAGCTTTTTGGAAATGGGCAAAATAATGGCATCTTTGACTCGGGTAAATACCCCACCGCAAGTTCAGTTGAGAATTTAATGAGCGTCTGTTATTCTCTTTAAAAGCTTTGCATCCTTAGCTCATTTTCATCTTTAACATGTTTCAAAAATGCATATCCATTTTTAAAACATGTGTGGATGAAATCTCTGTCTTGCAAAATTCCAAGCTATTAGCGTTAAACTAGTGGAATTTCCCAAAATTGGATAACAAAACTTTTTTATTCATTTGTGTTGGGTGAATAAATTTTATTTATTTATATTTTTATTGTTTTAAATTTTTCCATACATCAACTATAAAATTTTCATTTTGTTGTAAGCTTTTTGGCCATGTTTGTTTCCGGATGAAGGGAGAGTGAAAAGTCAAAGTTTTGATTTAAGAAAAAAGTGTACATCTAAAATGGAAAAGCACAATGCACAATTGTAGGCAGAGATAATTTCAAAGATTGTCTGTAATTTTTAGGGTTTGTAAGGTTTTTTTAGTTTTTATATATCAGATTTTGCATTCGCCGGGAAAACTTGGTGGTAGAGGATTTTTAACTGAGTGTTGAATTGCAATCCATAACTCATTTCATACAAAATAATAGCCCGTTAGCAAGATAAATCACTTTACAATCATCTATGATTTTTAGATAATATTTTTGAAAATGGGCAAAATAATGACATGTTAGACTCGGGTAAATATCCCACCGCACGTTCACTTGAGAATTTAATGATCGTTTGTTATTCTCTTTAAAATCTTTGGATCCATACGTCATTTGAATCTTTGAAATGTTTCAAGCATGCATATCCATTTTTAAAACATGTGTAGAAAAAATATCCTTCATGTAAAATTTCATGATTAATAGGGTTGGACTAATGGAATTTCCCAAATTTGGATAACAAAACTTTTGTGTTCATTTGCGGTGTGTGAATAGATATTTTTAATTTACATTAGTTATTATTTTAAATATTTTCCACACATCAAAAATAAAATTTTTATTTTGTTGTGATGTTTTCTGCCTTTTTAGTTTACGGGATGAAGGGGGAGCGAAAACTCAAAATTCTGATTTAAGAAAAAAGTGTACATCTAAAATGGAAATGCAAAATGAACAAATGTAGAGAGAGATATTTCCAAAGAGTGTATGTATGTTTTAGGGATCGTATGCACTTTTTCGTTTTTAAATCTAAGGTTTTGCAATCGTCGGGAAACGGGGGAGGCGGGCGATTTTTAACTGAGTGTTGACTTCAAATCCATAAGTCATTTCTTAAAAAAATATAGCGCGTTACGCATGATAAATCACTTTAAAATCATCTATGATTGTTAGATCAAATTTTTGAAAATGAGGAAAATAATGACTTGTTAGACTCGGTTAAATATCCCACAGCACGTTCACTTGAGAATTTAATGAGCGTTTGTTATTCTCTTTAAAAGCTTTGGATCCATAGGTCATTTAAATCTTTAACATGTTTCAAGAATGTGTATCCATTTTTAAAACATGTGTAGAAAAAATATCTTTCGTGTAAAATTCCAAGCTTAATAGGGTTGGACTAATGGAATTTCCCAAACTTGGATAACAAAACTTTTGTGTTCATTTGTGGTGTGTGAATAGATATTTTTTATTTACATTAGTTATTATTTTAAATATTTTCGACACATCAACAATAAATTTTTTATTTTGTTGCGATCTTTTCAACCTTTTTTGTTTACGGGATGAAGGGGGAGCGAAAACTCCATGTTCTGATTTAAGAAAAAAGTGTACATCTAAAATGGAAACGTACAATGCACAAATATAGAGAGAGATATTTCCAAAGAGTGTCTGTATGTTTTAGGGATCGTATGCACTCTTTCGTTTTTATATCTAAGGTTTTGCAATGGTTGGGAAACGGGGGAGGCGGGCGATTTTTAACTGAGTGTTGACTTCAAATCCAGAAGTCATTTCTTACAAAAATATAGCCCGTTACGCATGAAAAATCATTTCACAATCATCTATGATTGTTAGCTCAACTTTTTGAATATGGGCAAAATAATGGCTTGTTTGACTCAGGCAAATATCCCACGGCACGTTCACTTGAGAATTTAATGAGCGTTTGTTATTCTCTTTAAAAGCTTAGGATCCATAGGTCATTTGAATCTTTAACATGTTTCTGGCATGAATAACCATTTTAAAAACATGTATAGAAAAAATCTCCTTCATGTAAAATTCCAAGATATTAGTTTTGGACTAGTGGAATTTCCCAAACTGGGATAACAAAACTTTTGTGTTCATTTGTGGTGTGTGAATAAATTTTCTTCATTTACATTTTTTATTGTTTTAAACTTTTTCCATACATCAACTATGAAATTTTCATTTTGTAGTGATCTATTTGCCTTTTTTTTTTACGGGATGAAGGGAGTGCGAAAAACTCGAAGTTTTGATTTAAGAAAAATGTGTACATCTATAACGGAAATGCACAATGCACATATGTAGAGAGAGATAATTCCAAAGAGTGTCTGTAATTTTTAGGGATTGTAAGCACCTTTTCATTTTTATATCTCAGGTTTTGTAATCGTCGGGAAAACTGGGTTGCGGAGGATTTTTAACTGAGTGTTGAATTGCAATCCAAAAGTCATTTCATACAAAAATATAGCCCGTTATGCATGATAAATCACATTACAATCATCTATGATTAATTATGTCAGCTTTTTGCAAATGGGCAAAATAATGGCTTGTTTGACTCGGGTAAATATCCCACAACAAGTTCAGTTGAGAATTTAATGAGCGTCTGTTATTCTCTTTAAAATCTTTGCATCCATAGCTCATTTGCATCTTTAAGATGTTTCAAAAAAGCATATCCATTTTTAAAACATGTGTGGATGAAATCTCTGTCTTGCAAAATTCCAAGCTATTATGGTTAAATTAGTGGAATTTCCCAAAATTGGATAACAGAACTTTTGTGTTCATTTGTGTTGGGTGAATAAATTTTATTTATTTATATTTTTTATTATTTTAAATTTTTTCCGTACATCAACGATAAAATTTTTATTTTGTTGTAAACATTTTGCATTGTTTGTTTTCGGGATGAAAGGAGAGCGAAAAGTCAAAGTTTTGATTTAGGAAAAAAGTGTACATCTAAAATGGAAAAGCACAATGAATAATTGTAGGGAGAGATAATTCCAAAGATTGTCTATAATTTTTAGGGATTGTAAGCTCTTTTTAGTTTTTATATCTCAGGTTTTGTAATCGTCGGGAGAAATTGGTGGCAGAAGATTTTTAACTAAGTGTTAAATTGCAATCCATAAGTCATTTCATACTAAAATATAGCCAATTACGCATGATAAATCACTTTACAATCATCTATGATTGTTAGATCAAATTTTTGAAAATAGGCAAAATAATGAATTGTTAGACTCGAGCAAATATCCCACCTCACGTTCACTTGAGAATTTAATGAGCGTTTGTTATTCTCTTTGAAAGCTTTGGATCCATAGGTCATTTGAATCTTTAACATGTTTCAAGCTTGCATATCCATTTTTAAAACATGTGTAGAAAAAATCTCCTTCTTGTAAAATTCCAAGCTTAATAGGGTTGGACTAATGGAATTTCCCAAACTTGGATAACAAAACTTTTGTGTTCATTTGAGGTGTATGAATAGATATTTTTTATTTACATTAGTTATTATTTTAAATATTTGCCACACATCAACTATAAAATTTTTATTTTGTTGTGATCTTTTTTGCCTTTTTTGTTTACGGGATAAAGGGGGAGCGAAAACTCAAAGTTCTGATTTTAGAAAAAAGTGTACATCTAAAATGGAGATGCACAATGCACAAATCTAGAGAGAGATATTTCCAAAGAGTGTTCGTATGTTTTAGGGATCGTATGCACTCTTTCGTTTTTAAATCTAAGGTTTTGCAATTGTCGGGAAACGGGGGAGGTGGGCAATTTTTAACTGAGTGTTGACTTTAAATCCATAAGTCATTTCTTACAAAAATATAGCCCGTTACGCATGACAAATAACTTTACAATCATCTATGATTGTTAGCTCAACTTTTTGAAAATGGGAAAAATAATGGCTTGTTTGACTCGGGCAAATATCCCACCGCACGTTCACTTGAGAATTTAATGAGCGTTTGTTATTCTCTTTAAAAGCTTTGGATCCATAGGTCATTTGAATCTTTAACATGTTTTTGGCATGCATAACCATTTTAAAGACATTTATAGAAAAAATATCCTTCATGTAAAATTCCAACATATTAGTTTTGGACTAGTGGAATTTCCCAAACTTGGATAACAAAACTTTTGTGTTCATTTGTGGTGTGAATAGATATTTTTTATTTACAGTAGTTATTATTTTAAATATTTGCCACACAACAACTATAAATTTTTTATTTTGATGTGATATTTTTTGCCTTTTTTGTTTACGGGATGAAGGTGGAGCGAAAACTCAAAGTTCTGATTTAAGAAAAAAGTGTAGATCTAAAATGGAAATGCACAATGCACAAATGTAGAGAGAGATATTTCCAAAGTGTGTCCGTATGTTTTAGGGATCGTACGCACTCTTTCATTTTTATATCAAGGCTTTTGCAATCGTCGGGAAACGGGGGAGGCGGGCGATTTTTTACTGAGTGTTGACTTCAAATCCATAAGTCATTTCTTACAAAAATATAGCCCATTACGCATGACAAATCACTTTACAATCATCTATGATTGTTAGCTCAACTTTTTTAATATGGGCAGAATAATGGCTTGTTTGACTCGGGCAAATATCCCACCGCACGTTCACTTGAGAATTTAATGAGCGTTTGTTATTCTCTTTAAAAGCTTAGGATCCATAGGTCATTTGAATCTTTAACATGTTTCTAGCATGCATATCCATTTTTAAAACATGTGCAGGAAAAATCTCCTTCATGTAAAATTCCAAGATATTAGTTTTGGACTAGTGGAATTTCCCAAACTTGGATAACAAAAGTTTTGTGTTCATTTGTGGTGTGTGAATAAATTTTCTTCATTTACTTTTTTTATTGTTTAAAATTTTTTTCGTACATCAACTATGAAATTTTCATTTTGCTGTGATTTGGTTGCCCTTTTTGTTTACGGGATGAAGGGAGAGCGAAAAACTCGAAGTTTTTATTTAGGAAAAATGTGTACATCTAAACTGGAAATGCACAATGCACATATGTAGAGAGAGATAATTCCAAAGAGTGTCTGTAATTTTTAGGGATTGTAAGCAGCCTTTCGTTTTTCTATCTCAGGTTTTGCAATCGTCGGGAAAAATAGGTTGAAGAGGATTTTTAACTGATTGTTGAATTGCAATCCATAAGTAATTTCATACAAAAATATAGCCAGTTACGCATGATAAATCACATTACAATCATCTATGATTAATTATGTCAGATTTTTGCAAATGGGCAAAATAATGGTATGTTTGACTCGGGTAAATATCCCACCGCAAGTTCACTTGAGAATTTAATCAGTGTTTGTTATTCTCTTTAAAACCTTTGCATCCATAGTTCATTTGCATCTTGAACATGTTTCAAACATGGATATCCATTTTTAAAACATGTGTGGATGAAATCTCTTTCTTGCAAAATTCCAAGCTATTAGGATTAAACTAGTGGAATTTCCCAAAATTGGATAACAAAACTTTTGTGTTCATTTGTGTTGGGTGAATAAATTTTCTTTATTTATATTTGTTATTTTTTAAAACTTTTTCCATACATCAACTATAAAATTTCATTTTGTTGTAAGCTTTTTGCCTTGTTTGTTTTCGGGATGAAGGGAGAGCGAAAAGTCAAAGTTTTGATTTAAGAAAAAAATGTACATGTAAAATGGAAAAGCACAATGGACAATTGCAGGGAGAGATAATTCCAAAGAGTGTCTGTAATTTTTAGGGATTGTAAGCTCTTTTTAGATTTTATATCTCAGGTTTTACAATTGTTGGGAAAAATTGGTGGCAGAGGATTTTTAACAGAGTGTTGAATTGCAATCTATAAGTCATTTCGTAAAAAAATATAGCTTGTTACGCATGATAAATCACTTTACAATCATCTATGATTGTTAGACCAAATTTTTGAACATGGGCAAAATAATGACTTGTTAGACTCGGGTAAATATCCTTCCGCATGTTCACTTGAGAATTCAATGAGCGTTTGTTATTCTCTTTAAAAGCTTTCGATCCATAGGTCATTTGAATCTTTAACATGTTTCAAGAATGCATATCCATTTTTAAAACATGTGTAGAAAAAATCTCTTTCATGTAAAATTCCAAGCTTAATAGGGTTGGACTAATGGAATTTCCCAAACTTGGATAACAAAATTTTTGTGTTCATTTGTGGTGTGTGAATAGATATTTTTTATTTACATTAGTTATTATTTTAAATATTTTCCACACATCAACTATAAATTTTTTATTTTGTTGTGATCTTTTTTGCCTTTTTTGCTTACGGGATGAAGGGGGAGCGAAAACTCAAAGTTCTGATTTAAGAATAAAGTGTACATCTAAAATAGAAACGCACAATGCAGAAATATAGAGAGAGATATTTCCAAAGAGTGTCTCTATGTTTTAGGGATCGTATGCACTCTTTCGTTTTTATATCTAAGGTTTTGCAATCGTTGGGAAACGGGGGAGGCGGGCGATTTTAAACTGAGTGTTGACTTCAAATCCATAAGTCATTTCTTACAAAAATATAGCCCGTTACGCATGACAAATCACTTTACAATCATCTATGATTGTTAGCTCAACTTTTTGAATATGGGCAAAATAATGGCTTGTTTGACTCGGGCAAATATCCCACCGCACGTTCACTTGAGAATTTAATGAGCGTTTGTTATTCTCTTTAAAAGCTTAGGATCCATAGGTCATTTGAATCTTTAACATGTTTCTGGCATGCATAACCATTTTAAAAACATGTATAGAAAAAATCTCCTTCATGTAAAATTCCAAGATATTAGTTTTGGACTAGTGGAATTTCCCAAATTTGGATAACAAAACTTTTGTGTTCATTTGTGGTGTGTGAATAAATTTTCTTCATTTACTTTTTTTATTGTTTTAAAATTTTTTCGTACATCAACTATGAAATTTTCATTTTGCTGTGATCTATTTGCCTTTTTTGTTTATGGGATGAAGGGAGAGCGAAAAACTCAGAAGTTTTGATTTAAGAAAAATGTGGACATATGTAACGGAAATGCACAATGCACATATGTAGAGAGAGATAATTCCAAAGAGTGTCTGTAATTTTTAGGGATTGTAAGAACCTTTTCGTTTTTATATCTCAGGTTTTGCAATTGACGGGAAAAATGGGTTGCGGAGGATTTTTAACCTAGTGTTGAATTGCAATCCATAAGTCATTTCATACTAAAATATAGCCCATTACGCATGATAAATCCCTTTACAATCATCTATGATTGTTAGATCAAATTTTTGAAAATGGGCAAAATAATGACTTGAAAAACTCGGGTAAATATCCCACCGCACGTTCACTTGAGAATTTAATGAGCGTTTGTTATTCACTTTGAAAGCTTTGGATCCATAGGTCATTTGAATCTTTAACATGTTTCAAGCATGCATATCCATTCTTAAAACATGTGTAGAAAAAATCTCCTTCATGTAAAATTCCAAGATTAATAGGGTTGGACTAATGGAATTTCCCAAACTTGGAAACAAAACTTTTGTATTCATTTGTGGTGTGTGAATAGATATTTTTAATTTACATTAGTTATTATTTTAAATATTTGCCACACATCAATTATAATTTTTTTATTTTGTTGTGATCTTTTTTGCCTTTTTTGTTTACGGGATAAAGGGGGAGAGAAAACTCAAAGTTCAGATTTAAGAAAAAAGTGTACATCTAAAATGGAAATGCACATTGCACAAATGAAGAGAGAGATATTTTTAAAGAGTGTCTGTATGTTTTAGGGATCGTATGCACTCTTTCATTTTTATATCTAAGGTTTTGCAATCGTCGGGAAACAGGGGAGGCGGGCGATTTTTAACTGAGTGTTGACTTCAAATCCATAAGTCATTTCTTACAAAAATATAGCCCGTTACGCATGAAAAATCACTTTACAATCATCTATGATTGTTAGCTCAACTTTTTTAATATGGGGAAAATAATGGCTTGTTTGACTCGGGCAAATATCCAACCGCACGTTCACTTGAGAATTTAATGAGCATTTGTTATTCTCTTCAAAAGCTTTGGATCCATAGGTCATTTGAAACTTTAACATGTTTCTGGCATGCATATCCATTTTTAAAACATGGGTAGAAAAAATCTCCTTCATGTAAGATTCCAAGATAATAGTTTTGGACTAGTGGAATTTCACAAACTTGGATGACAAAAATTTTGTGTTCATTTGTGGTGTGTGAATAAATTTTCTTCATTTAATTTTTTTATTGTTTTAAACTTTTTCCGTACATCAACTATGAATTTTTCATTTTGCTGTGATCTATTTGCCTTTTTTGTTTACGGGATGAAGAGAGAGCGAAAAACTCGAAGTTTTGATTTAAGAAAAATGTGTACATCTAAAACGGAAATGCACAATGCACATATGTAGAGAGAGATAATTCCAAGAGTGTCTGTAATTTTTAGGGATTGTAAGCATCTTTTAGTTTTTATATCTCAGGTTTTGCAATCGTCGGGAAAAATGGGTTGCGGAGGATTTTTAACTGAGTGTTGGATTGCAATCCATAAGTCATTTTATACAAAAATATAGCCCGTTACGCATGGTAAATCACATTACAATCATCTATGATTAATTATGTCAGCTTTTTGAAAATGGGCAAAATAATGGCATTTTTGACTCGGGTAATTATCCCACCGCAAGTTCAATCTAGAATTAAATGAGCGTGTGTTATTCTCTTTAAAAGCTTTGAATCCATAGCCCATTTGCATCTTTAACATGTGTCAAACATGCATATCCATTTTTAAAACATGTGTGAATGAAATCTCTTTCTTGCAAAATTCCAGCTATTAGGGTTAAACTAGTGAAATTTCCCAAAATTGGATAACAAAACTTTTGTGTTCATTTTTGTTGGGTGAATAAATTTTCTTTATTTATATTTGTTATTGTTTTAAATTTTTTCCATACATCAACTATAAAATTTTCATTTTGTTGTAAGCTTTTTGCCTTGTTTGTTTTCAGGATTAAGGGAGAGCGAAAAGTCAAAGTTTTGATTTAAGAAAAAATTGTACATCTAAAATGGAAAAGCACAATGCACAATTGTAGGGATAGATAATTCCAAAGAGTGTCGGTAATTTTTAGGGATGGTAAACTCTTTTTAGTTTTTATATCTCAAGTTTTGCAATCGTCGGGAAAAATTGGTGGCAGAGGATTTTTAACTAAGTGTTGAATTGCAATCCATAAGTCATTTCATACAGGAATATAGCCCATTACACATGATAAATCACTTTACAATCATCTATGATTGTTAGATCAAATTTTTGAAAATGGGCAAAATAATGAGTTGTTAGACTCGGGTAAATATCCCACCGCACGTTCACTTGAGAATTTAATGAGCGTTTGTTATTCTCTTTAAAAGCTTTGTATCCATAGGTCATTTGAATCTTTAACATGTTTCAAGCATGCATATCCATTTTTGAAACATGTGTATAAAAAATCTCCTTCATATAAAATTCGAAGCTTAATAGGGTTGGACTAATGGAATTTCCCAAACTTGGATAACAAAACTTTTGTGTTCATTTGTGGTGTGTGAATAGATATTCTTTATTTACATTAGTTATTATTTTAAATATTTTCCACACATCAACTATAAAATTTTTTATTTTGTTGTGATCTTTTTTGCCTTTTTTGTTTACGGGATGAAGGGGGGAGCGAAAAACTCAAAGTTTTATTTAAGAAAAAAGTGTACATCTAAAATAGAAATGCACAATGCACAAATGTAGACAGAGATATTTTCAAAGAGTGTCTGTATGTTTTAGGGATCGTATGCACTCTTTTATTTTTTATATCTAAGGTTTTGCAATCGTCGGGAAAGGGGGAGGCGGGCGATTTTAAACTGAGTGTTGACTTCAAATTCATAAGTCATTTCATACCAAAATATAGCCCGTTACGCTTGACAAATCACTTTACGATCACATATGATTGTTAGCTCAACTTTTTGAACATGGGCAAAATAATGGCTTGTTTGACTCGGGAAAATATCCCACCGCACGTTCACTTGAGAATTTAATGAGCATTTGTTATTCTCTTTCAAAGCTTTGGATCCATAGGTCATTTGAATCTTTAACATGTTTCTGGCATGCATATCCATTTTTAAAACATGTGTAGAAAAAATCTCCTTCATGTAAAATTCGAAGATATTAGTTTTGGAGTAGTGGAATTTCCCAAACTTGGATAACAAAACTTTTGTGTTCATTTGTGGTGTGTGAATAAATTTTCTTCATTTACTTTTTTTACTGTTTTAAACTTTTTCCATACATCAACTATGAAATTTTCATTTTGCGGTGATCTATTTGCCTTTTTTGTTTACGAGAAGAAGGAAGAGGGAAAAACTCGAAATTTTGATTTAAGAAAAATGTGTACATCCAAAACGGAAATGCACAATGCACATATGTAGAGAGAGATAATTCCAAAGAGTGGCAATAATTTTTAGGGATTGTAAGCACCTTTTACTTTTTATATGTCAGGTTTTGCAATCGTCGGTAAAAATGGGTTGCAGAGGATTTTTAATTGAGTGTTGAATTGAAATCCATAAGTCATTTCATGCAAAAATATAGCCCGTTACGCATGATAAATCACATTACAATCATCTATGATTAATTATGTCAGCTTTTTACAAAAGGGCAAAATAATGGCATCTTTGACTCAGGTAAATATCCCCCCGCAAGTTCACTTGAGAATTTAATGAGCGTTTGTTATTCTCTTTAAAAGCTTTGCATCCATAGCTCATTTGCATCTTTAACATGTTTCAAACATGCATATCCATTTTTAAAACAAGTGTGGATGAAATGTCTTTCTTGCAAAATTTCAAGCTATTAGGGTTAAACTAGTGGAATTTCCCAAAATTGGATAACAAAACTTTTGTGTTCATTTGTGTTGGGTGAATAAATTTTATTATTTTATATTTTTTATTGGTTTAAATTTTTTCCTTACATAACCTATAAAAATTTCGTTTTGTTGTAAGCTTTTTGCCTTGTTTGTTTTCAGGATGAAGGATGAGCGAAAAGTCAAAGTTTTGATTTAAGAAAAAAGTGTACATCTAAAATGGAAAAGCACAATGCACAATTGTAGGAAGAGATAATTCCAAAGAGTGTCTGTAATTTTTAGGGATTGTAAGCTCTTTTTAGTTTTTATATCTCTGGTTTTGCAATCGCCGGGAAAAATTGGTGGCAGAGGATTTTTAACTGAGTGTTGAATTGCAATCCATAAGTCATTTCATACAAAAATATAGCCCGTTACGCATGATAAATCACTTTACAATAATCTATGATTGATAGATCAAATTTTTGAAAATGGGCAAAATAATGACTTGTTAGACTCGGGTAAATATCCCACCACACGTTCACTTGAGAATTTAACGAGAGTTTGTTATTCTCTTTGAAAGCTTTGGCTCAATAGGTCATTTGAATCTTTAACATATTTCATGCATGCATATCCATTTTTAAAACATGTGTAGAAAAATTCTCCTTCATGTAAAATTCCAAGCTTAATAGGGTTGGACTAATGGAATTTCCCAAACTTGGATAACAAAACTTTTGTGTTCATTTGTGGTGTGTGAATAGATATTTTTTATTTACATTAGTTATTATTTTAAATATTTTCCACACATCAACTATAAAATTTTTATTTTGTTGTGATCTTTTTTGCCTTTTTTGTTTACGGGATGAAGGGGGAGTGAAAACTCAAAGTTCTGATTTAAGAAAAAGGTGTACATCTAATATGGAAATGCACAATGCACATATGTTGAGAGAGATAATTCCAAAGAGTGTTTGTAATTTTTAGGGATTGTAAGCACTTTTTCGTTTTTAAATCTAAGGTTTTGCAATCGTCGGGAAACGGGGGAGGCGGGTGTTTTTTAATTGAGTGTTGACTTCAAATCCATAAGTCATTTCTCAAAAAACATATAGCCCGTTACGCATGACTAATCACTTTTCAATCATCTATGATTGTTAGCTCAACTTTTTGAATATGGGCAAAATAATGGCTCGTTTGACTCGGACAAATATCCCACCGCATGTTCACTTGAGAATTTAATGAGCGTTTATTATTCTCTTTAAAAGCTTTGGATCCATAGGTCATTTGAATCTTTAACATGTTTCTGGCATGCATATCCATTTTTTAAACATGTGTAGAAAAAATCTCCTTCATGAAAAATTTCATGATATTAGTTTTGGACTAGTGGAATTTCCCAAACTTGGATAAAAAAACGTTTGTGTTCATATGTGGTGTGTGAAAAAATTTATTTCATTTACTTTTTTTATTGTTTTAAACATTTTCCGTACATCAACTATGAAATTTTCATTTTGCAGTGATCTATTTCCCTTTTTTGTTTAGAGGATGAAGGGAGAGCAAAAAACTCGAGGTTTTGATTTAAGAAAAATGTGTACATCTAAAATGGAAATGCACAATGCACATAAGTAGAGAGAGATAATTCCAAAGAGTGCCTGTAATTTTTGGGGATTGTAAGCACCTTTTTCGTTTTTACATATCAGGTTTTGCAATCGTCGTGAAAAATGGGTTGCGGAGGATTTTTAACTGAGTGTTGAATTGCAATCCATAAGTCATTTCATACAAAAATATAACCCGTTTCGCATGATAAATCACATTGCAATCATCTATGATTAATTTGTGTCAGCTTTTTTCAAATGGGCAAAATAATGGCATGTTTGACTCGGGTAAATATCCCATTGCAAGTTCACTTGAGAATTTAATGAGCGTTTGCTATTCTCTTTAAAAGCTTTCCATCCATAGCTCATTTGCATATTCAACATGTTTCAAACATGCATATCCATTTTTTAAACATGTGCGGATGAAATCTCTTTCTTGCAAAATTCCAAGCTATTAGGGTTAAACTAGTGGAATTTCCCAAAACTAGATAACAAAACTTTTGTGTTCATTTGTGTTGGGTGAATAAATTTTCTTTTTTTATATTTGTTATTGTTTTAAATTTTTTCCATACATCAACTATAAAATTTTCATTTTGTTGAAAGCTTTTTGCCTTGTTTGTTTTCGGGATGAAGGGAGAGCGAAAAGTCAAAGTTTTGATTGAAGAAAAAAGTGTACATCTAAAATGGAAAAGCACAATGCACAATTGTAGCGAGAGATAATTCCAAAGAGTGTCTATTATTTTTAGGGATTGTAAGCTTTTTTTAGTTTTTATATCTCAGGTTTTGCAATCGTCGGGAAAAATTGGGGGCAGAGGATTTTTAACTGAGTGTTGAATTGCAATGCATAAGTCATTTCATACAAAAATATAGCCCGTTACGCATGATAAATCACTTTACAATCTTCTGTGATTGTTAGATCAAATTTTGGAAAATGGGAAAAATAATGACTTGTTAGACTCGGGTAAATATGCCTCCGCACATTCACTTGAGAATTTAATGAACGTTTGTTATTCTCTTTAAAAGCTTTGGATCCGTAGGTCATTTAAATCTTTAAAATGTTTCAAGCATGCCTATCCATTTTTAAAACATGTGTAGAAAAAATCTCCTTCGTGTAAAATTCCAAGCTTAATAGGGTCGGACTAATGGAATTTCCCAAACTTGGATAACAAAACTTTTGTGTTCATTTGTGGTGTGTGAATAGATATTTTTATTTACATCAGTTATTATTTTAAATATTTTCCACACATCAACAATAAAAATTTTCTTTTATTGTGATCTTTTCTGCCTTTTTTGTTTACGGGATAAAGGGGGAGCGAAAACTAAAAGTTCTGATTTAAGAAAAAAGTGTACATCTAAAATGAAAATGCACAATGCACAAATGTAGAGAGAGATATTTCCAAAGAGTGTTTGTATGTTTTAGGGATCGTATGCACTTTTTCGTTTTTATATCTAAGGTTTTGCAATCGTCGGGAAATGGGGGAGGCGGGCGATTTTTAATTGAGTGTTGACTTCAAATCCACAAGTCATTTCTTGCTAAAATGTCGCCCGTTACGCATGACAAATCACTTTACAATCATCTATGTTTGTCAGCTCAACTTTTTAAATATGCGCAAAATAATGGCTTGTTTGACTTGGGCAAATATCCCACCGCACGTTCGCTTGAGAATTTAATGAGCGTTTGTTATTGTCTTTAAAAGCTTTGGATCCATAGGTCATTTGAATCTTTAACATATTTCTGGCATGCATATCCATTTTTAAAACATGTGTAGAAAAAATCTCCTTCATGTAAAATTTCAAGATATTAGTTTTGGACACGAGGAATTTCCAAAACTTGGATAACAAAACTTTTGTGTTCATTTGTGGTGTGTGAATAAATTTTCTTCATTTACTTTTGTTATTGTTTTAAATTTTTTCCATACATCAACTATAAAATTTTCATTTTGTTGTAAGCTTTTTGCCATGTTTGAATCTTTAAAATGTTTCAAACATGCATATCCATTTTTAAAACATGTGTAGAAAAAATCTCCTCATGTAAAATTTCAAGATTAATAGGGTTGGACTAATGGAATTTCCCAAATTTGGATAACAAAACTTTTGTGTTCATTTGTGGTGTGTGAATAGATATTTTTTATTTACATTAGTTATTATTTTAAATATTTTCCACACATCAATAATAAAATTTTTATTTTGTTGTGATCTTTTCTGCCTTTTTAGTTTACGGGATGAAGGGGGAGCGAAAACTCAAAGTTCTGATTTAAGAAAAAAGTGTACATCTAAAATGGAAATGCACAATGAACAAATGTAGAGAGAGATATTTCGAAAGAGTGTCTGTATGTTTTAGGGATCGTATGCACTTTTTCGTTTTTAAATCTAAGGTTTTGCAATCGTCGGGAAACGGGGGAGGCGGGCGATTTTTAACTGAGTGTTGACTTCAAATCCATAAGTCATTTCTTAAAAAAATATAGCGCGTTACGCATGATAAATCACTTTACAATCATCTATGATTGTTAGATCAATTTTTTGAAAATGAGGAAAATAATGACTTGTTAGACTCGGGTAAATGTCCCACAGCACGTTCACTTGAGAATTTAATGAGCGTTTGTTATTCTTTGTAAAAGCTTTGGATCCATAGGTCATTTGAATCTTTAACTTGTTTCAAGAATGCATATCCATTTTTAAAACATGTGTAGAAGAAATATCTTTCGTGTAAAATTCCAAGCTTAATAGGGTTGAAATAATGGAATTTCCCAAACTTGGATAACAAAACTTTTGTGTTCATTTGTGGTGTGTGAATAGATATTTTTTATTTACATTAGTTATTATTTTAAATATTTTCCACACATCAACAGTAAAATTTTTATTTTGTTGTGATCTTTTCTACCTTTTTTGTTTACAGGATGATGGGGGAACGAAAACTCAAAGTTCTGATTTAAGAAAAAAGTGAACATCTAAAATGGAAATGCACAATGCACAAATATAGAGAGAGATATTTCCAAAGAGTGTCTGTATGTTTTAGGGATCGTATGCCCTCTTTCGTTTTTATATCTAAGGTTTTGCAATCGTCAGGAAACGGGGGAGGCGGGCGATTTTTAACTGAGTGTTGACTTCAAATCCATAAGTCATTTCTTACAAAAATATAGCCTGTTACGCATGCAAATCACTTTACAATCATCTATGATTGTTAGCTCAACTTTTTGAATATGGGCAAAATAATGGCTTGTTTGACTCAGGCAAATATCCCACCGCACGTTCACTTGAGAATTTAATGAGCGTTTGTTATTCTCTTTAAAAGCTTAGGATCCATAGGTCATTTGAATCTTTAACATGTTTCTGGCATGCATAACCATTTTAAGAACATGTATAGAAAATATCTCCTTCATGTAAAATTCCAAGATATTAGTTTTGGACTAGTGGAATTTCCCAAACTTGGATAACAAAACTTTTGTGTTCATTTGTGGTGTGTGAATAAATTTTCTTCATTTACTTTTTTTATTGTTTTAAACTTTTTCCGTATATCTACTATGAAATTTTCATTTTGCTGTGATCTATTTGCCTTTTTTGTTTATGGGATGAAGGGAGAGCGAAAAAGTCGAAGTTTTGATTTAAGAAAAATGTGTACATCTAAAACGGAAATGCACAATGCACACATGTAGAGAGAGATAATTCCAAAGGGTGTCTGTAATTTTTAGGGATTGTAAGAACCTTTTCGTTTTTATATCTCAGGTTTTGCAAATGTCGGAAAAAATGGGTTGTGGAGGATTTTTAATTAAGTGTTGAATTGCAATCCATAAGTCATTTCATACAAAAATATAGCCCGTTACGCATGATAAATGACATTACAATCATCAATGATTAATTATGTCAGCTTTTTGCAAATGGGCAAAAGAATGGCATGTTTGACTCGGGTAAATATCCCACCGCAAGTTCACTTGAGAATTTAATGAGCGTTAGTGATTCTCTTTAAAAGCTTTGCATCCATAGATCATTTGCATCTTTAACATGTTTCAAACATGCAGATCCATTTTTAAAACATGTGTAGAAAAAATCTCCTTCATGTAAAATTCCAAGCTTAATAGGGTTGGACTAATGGAATTTCCCAAACTTGGATAATAAAACTTTTGAGTTCATTTGTGGTGTGTGAATAGATATTTTTTATTTACCTTAGTTATTATTTTAAATATTTTCCACACATCAACTATAAAAATTTTATTTTGTTGTGATCTTTTTTGCCTTTTTTGTTTACGGGATGAAGGGGGAGCGAAAACTCAAAGTTCTGATTTAAGAAAAAAGTGTACATCTAAAATGGACATGCACATTGCACAAATGTAGTGAGAGATATTTCCAAAGAGTGTCTGTATGTTATAGGGATCGTATGCACTCTTTCATTTTTATATCTAAGGTTTGGCAATCGTCGGGAAACAGGGGAGGCGGGCGATTTTTAACTGATTGCTGACTTCAAATTCATAAGTCATTTCTTACAAAAATATAGCCCGTAACGCATGACAAATCACTTTACAATCATCTATGATTGTTTGCTCAAGTTTTTGAATATGGGCAAAATAATGGCTTGTTTGACTCGGGCAAATATCCCACCGCACGTTCACTTGAGAATTTAATGAGCGTTTGTTATTCTCTTTAAAAGCTTTGGATCCATCGGTCATTTGAATCTTTAACATGTTTTTGGCATGCATATCTATTTTTAAAACATGTTTAAAAAAATCCTTCATGTAAAATTCCAAGATATTAATTTTGGACTAGTGGAATTTCCCAAACTGGGATAACAAAACTTTTGTGTTCATTTGTGGTGTGTGAATAAATTTTCTTCATTTACTTTTTTTATTGTTTTAAACTTTTTTCGTACATCAACTATGAAATTTTCATTTTGCTGTGATCTATTTGCCTTTTTTTTTTTCGGGATGAAGGGAGAGCGAAAAACTCGAAGTTTTGATTTAAGAAAAAAGTGTACATCTAAAACGAAAATGCACAATGCACATATGTGGAGAGAGATAATTCCAAAGAGTGTCTTTAATTTTTAGGGATTGTAAGCACCTTTTCGTTTTTATATCTCAGGTTTTGCAATCGTCAGGAAAAATGGGTTGCGGCGGATTATTAACTGAGTGTTGAATTGCAATCCATAAGACATTTTGTACAAAAATATAGCCCGTTACGCATGATAACTCATATTACAATCATCTATGATTAATTATGTCAGCTTTTTGCAAATAGGCAAAATAATGGCATGTTTGACTCGGGTAATTATCCCACCGCAAGTTCACTTGAAAATTTAATGAGCGTTTGTTATTCTCTTTAAAAGCTTTGCATCCATAGCTCATTTGCATCTTTAACATGTTTCAAGCATGCATATCCATTTTTAAAACATGTGTGGATGAAATCTCTTTCTTGCAAAATTCCAAGCTATTAGGGTTAAACTAGTGGAATTTCCCAAAATTGGATAACAAAACTTTTGTGTTCATTTGTGTTGGGCGAATAAATTTTCTTTATTTATATTTGTTATTTTTTAAAATTGTTTCCATACATCAACTAGACAATTTTCATTTTGTTGTAAGCTTTTTGCCTTGTTTGTTTTCAGGATGAAGGGAGAGCGAAAAGTCAAAGTTTTGATTTAAGAAAAGGGTGTACATCTAAAATGGAAAAGCACAATGTACAATTGTAGGGAGAGATAATTCCAATGAGTGTCTGAAATTTTTAGGGATTGTCAGCTCTTTTTAGTTTTTATATCTCAGGTTTTGCAATCGTCGGGAAAAATTGGTGGCAGAGGATTTTTAACTGAGTGTTGAATTGCAATCCATAAGTTATTTCATAAAAAAATATGGCCCGTTATGCATGATAAATCACTTTACAAACAGCTATGATTGTTAGATCAAATTTTTGAAAATGGGCAAAAAAATGACTTGTTAGGCTCGGGTAAATTTCCCATCGCACGTTCACTTGAGAATTTAATGAGCGTTTGTTATTCTCTTCAAAATCTTTGGATCCATAGGTCATTTGAATCTTTAACATGTTTCAAGCATGCATATCCATTTTTAAAACATGTGTAGAAAAAATCACCTTCATGGAAAATTCCACGCTTAATAGGGTTGGACTAATGGAATTTACCAAACTCAGATAACAAAACTTTTGTGTTCATTTGTGGTGTGTGAATAGATATTTTTTATTTACATTAGTTATTATTTTAAATATTTTTCACACATCAACTATAAAATTTTTATTTTGTTGTGATCTTTTTTGCCTTTTTTGTTTGCGGGATGAAGGGGGAGAGAAAACTTAAAGTTCTGATTTAAGAAAAAACTGTACATCTAAAATGGAAATGCACAATGCACAAATGTAGAGAGAGATATTTCCAAAGAGTGTTTGTATGTTTTAGGGATCGTATGCACTTTTTTCGTTTTTATATCTAAGGATTTGCAATAGTCGGTAAACGGGGGAGGCAGACAATTTTTAACTAAGTGTTGACTTCACATCCATAAGTCATTTCTTACAAAAATATAGCCCGTTATGGATGACAAATTAGTTTACAATCATCTATGATTGTTAGCTCAACTTTTTGAATATGGGCAAAATAATGGATTGTTTGACTCGGGCAAATATCCCACCGCACGTTCACTTGAGAATTTACTGAGCGTTTGTTATTCTCTTTAAAAGCTTTGGATCCATAGGTCATTTGAATCTATAACATGTTTCTGGCATGCATATCCATTTTTAAAATATCTGTAGAAAAAATCTCCTTCATGCAAAATTCCAAGATATTAGTTTTGGACGAGTGGAATTTCCCAAACTTGGATAACAAACTTTTGTGTTCATTTGTGGTGTGTGAATAAATTTTCTTCATTTACTTTTTTTATTGTTTTAAACTTTTTCCGTACATCAACTCTGAAATTTTCATTTTGCTGTGATCTATTTGCCTATTTTTTTACGAGATGAAGGGAGAGCGAAAAACTCGAAGTTTTGATTTAAGAAAAATGTGTACATCTAAAACGGAAATGCACAATGCACATAGTTAGAAAGAGATAAGATTAATTATGTCAGCTTTTTGCAAATGGGCAAAATAATGGCATGTTTGACTCGGGTAAATATCCCACTGCAAGTTTACTTGAGATTTTAATGAGCGTTTGTTATTCTCTTTAAAAGCTTTGAATCCATAGCTCATTTGCATCTTTAACATGTTTCAAACATGCATATCCATTTTTAAAACATGTGTGGATGAAATCTCTTTCTTGCAAAATTCCAAGCTATTAGGGTTAAACTTGTGGAATTTCCCAAAATTGGATAACAAAACTTTTGTGTTCATTTGTGTTGGGTGAATAAATTTTCTTTATTTTTATTTGTTATTTTTTTAATTTTTTTGATACATCAACGATAAAATTTTCATTTTGTTTTAAGCTTTTTGCCTTGTTTGTTTTCGGGATGAAGGGAGAGCGAAAAGAAAAAGTTTTGATTTAAGAAAAAAGTGTACATCTAAAATGGAGAAGCACAATGCACAATTGTAGGGAGAGATAATTCCAAAGAGTGTCTGCAATTTTTATGGATTGTAAGCTCTTTTTAGTTTTTATATCTCAGGTTTTGCAATCGTCAGGAAAAATTGGTGGCAGAGGATTTTTAACTGAGTGTTGAATTGCAATCCATAAGTCATTTCATACAAAAATATAGCCCGTTACGCATGATAAATCACTTTCCAATCATCTATGATTGTTACATCAAATTTTTAAAAATGGGCAAAATAATGACTTGTTAGACTCAAGTAAATATCCCACCGCACGTTCACTTGAGAATTTAATGAGCGTTTGTTATTCTCTTTAAAAGCTTTGGATCCATAGCTCATTTGAATCTTTAACATGTTTCAAGCATGCATATCCATTTTTAAAACATGTGTAGAAAAAATCTCCTTCATGTAAAATTCCAAGCTTAATAGGGTTGGACTAATGGAATTTCCCAAACTAGGATAACAAAACTTTTGTGTTCATTTGTGGTGTGTGAATAGATATTTTTTATTTACATTAGTTATTATTTTAAATATTTTCCACATATCAACTATAAAATTGACCCGAGTCAAACATTCCATTATTTTGCCCATTTGCAAAAAGCTGACATAATTAATCATAGATGATTGTAATGTGATTTATCATGCGTAACGGGCTATATTTTTGTATGAAATGACTTATGGATTGCAATTCAACACTCAGTTAAAAATCCTCCGCAACCCATTTTTCTCGACGATTGCAAAACATGAGATATAAAAACGAAAAGGTGCATACAATCCCTAAAAATTATAGACCCTCTTTGGAATTATCTCTCTCTACATATGTGCATTGTGCATTTCCGTTTTAGATATACACATTTTACTTAAATCAAAACTTCGAGTTTTTCGCTCTCCCTTCATCCCGTAAACAAAAAAGCCAAATGGATCACAGCAAAATGAAAATTTCATAGTTGATGTACGGGAAAAGTTTAAAACAATAAAAAAAGTAAATGAAGAAAATTATTCACACACCACAAATGAACACAAAAGTTTTGTTATCCAAGTTTGGGAAATTCCACTACTCCAAAACTAATATCTTGGAATTTTACATGAAGGAGATTTTTTCTACACATGTTTTAAAAATGGATAAGCATGCCTTAAACATGTTAAAGATTCAAATGACCTATGGATCCAAAGCTTTTAAAGAGAATAACAAACGCTCATTAAATTCTCAAGTGAACGTGCGGTGGGATATTTGCCTGAGTCAAACAAGCCATTATTTTGGCCATATTCAAAAAGTTGAGCTAACAATCATTGATGATTGTAAATTGATTTGTCATGCGTAAAGGGCTATATTTTTGTAAGAAATGACTTATGGATTTGAAGTCAAAACTCAGTTAAAAATCGCCCGCCTCCCCCGTTTCCCGACGATTGCAAAACTTTAGATGTAAAAACGAAAAAAGTGCATACGATCCCTAAAACATACAGACACTCTTTGGAAATATCTCTCTCTACATTTTTGCATTGTGCATTTGCATTTTAGATGTACACTTTTTTCTTAAATCAGAACTTTGAGTTTTCGCTCCCCCTTCATCCCGCCAGCAAAAAAGCCAAAAAAGATCACAACAAAATAAAAATTTTGTAATTGATGTGTGGAAAATATTTAAAATAATAACTAATGTAAATAAAAAATATCTATTCACACACCACAAATGAACACAAAAGTTTTGTTATCCAAGTTTGGGAAATTCCATTAGTCCAACCCTATTAAGCTTGGAATTTTACATGAAGCAGATTTTTTCTACACATGTTTTAAAAATGGATATGCATGCTTGAAACATCTTAAAGATTCAATTGACCTATGGATCCAAAGCTTTTAACGAGAATAAAAAACGCTCATTAAATTCTCAAGTGAACGTGTGGTGGGATATTTACCCGAGTCTAACAAGTCATTATTTTGCCTATTTTCAAAAATTTTATCTAACAATCATAGATGATTGTAAAGTGATTTATCATGCGTAACGGGCTATATTTTTGTATGAAATGACTTATGGATTTCAATTCAACACTCAGATAAAAATCCTCTGCCCCCAAATTTTCCCGACGATTGCAGAACCTGAGATATAAAAACTAAAAAGAGCTTACAATCCCTAAAAATAACAGACACTCTTTGGAATTATCTCTCCCTACAATTGTGCATTGCGCTTTTCCATTTGAGATGTACACTTTTTTCTTAAATCAAAACTCTGACTTTTCCCTCTCCCTTCATCCCGAAAACAAATAAGGCAAAAAGCTTACAACAAAATGAAAATTTCATAGTAGATGTATGGAAAAAATTTAAAACAATAACAAATATAAATGAAGAAAATTTATTCACCCGACACAAATGAAAACAAAAGTTTTGTTATCCAATTTTGGGAAATTCCACTAGTTTAACCCTAATAGCTTGGAATTTTGCAAGAAAGAGATTTCGTCCACACATGTTTTAAAAATGGATATGCATGTTTGAAACATGTTAAAGACGCAAATGAGCTATGGATGCAAAGCTTTTAAAGAGAATAACAAATGCTCATTAAATTCTCAAGTGAACTTGCAGTGGGATATTTACCTGAGTCAAACATGCCATTATTTTGCCCATTTGCAAAACAATGACATAATTAATCATAGATGATTGTAATGTGATTTATCATGCGTCACGGGCTATATTTTTGTAAGAAATAACTTATGGATTGCAATTCAATACTCAGTTAAAAATCTTCCGCAACCCATTTTTCCCGACGAATGCAAAACCTGAGATATAAAAACGAAAAGGTGCTTACAATCCCTAAAAATTACAGACACTCTTTGGAATTATCTCTCTCTACATATGTGCATTGTGCATTTCCGTTTTAGATGTACACATTTTTCTTAAATCAAAACTTTGAGTTTTTCGCTCTCCCTTCATCCCGTAAACAAAAAAGGCATATAGATAATAGCAAAATGAATATTTCATAGTTGATGTACGGAAAAAATTTAAAACAATAAAACAAGTAAATGAAGAAAATTTATTCACACACCACAAATGAGCACAAAAGTTTTGTTGTCCAAGTTTGGGAAATTCCACTAGTCCAAAACTAATATTTTTGAATTTTACATGAAGGAGATTTTTTCTTCACATGTTTTAAAAATGGATATGCATGCTTGAAACATGTTAAAGATTCAAATGACCTATGGATCCAAAGCATTTAAAGAGATTAACAAACGCTCATTAAATTCTCAAGTGAACGTGTGGTGGGATATTTACCCGAGTCTAACAAGTCATTATTTTGCCCATTTTCAAAAATTTGATCTAACAAACATAGATGATTGTAAAGTGATTTATCATGCGTAACGGGCCATATTTTTGTATGAAATGACTTATGGATTGCAATTCAACACTCAGTTAGAAAACCTCTACCACCAATTTTTTTGGACGATTGTAAAACCTGAGATATAAAAACTAAAAAGAGCTTAAAATCATTAAAAATTACAGACACTCTTTGGAATTATCTCTCTCTACATATGTGCATTGTGCATTTCCGTTTTAGATGTACACATTTTTCTTAAATCAAAACTTCGAGTTTTTCGCTCTCCCTTCATCCCGTAAACAAAAAAGGCAAATAGATCAGAGCAAAATGAAAATTTCATAGTTGATGTGCGTAAAAAGTTTAAAACAATAAAAAAAGTAAATGAAAAAAATTTATTCACACACCACAAATGAACACAAAAGTTTTGTTATCCAAGTTTGGGAAATTCCACTACTCCAAAACTAATATCTTGGAATTTTACATGAAGGAGATTTTTTCGACACATGTTTTAAAAATGGATATGCATGCCTGAAACATGTTAAAGATTCAAATTACCTATGGATCAAAATCTTTTAAAGAGAATGACAAACGCTCCTTAAATTGTGAAGTGAACGTGCGGTGGGATATTTGCCCGAGTCCAACAAGCCATTATTTTGCCCATATTCAAAAAGTTGAGCTAACAATCAAAGATGATTGTAAAGTGATTTGTCATGCGTAACGGGCTATATTTTTGTAAGAATTGACTTATGGATTTGAAGTCAACACTCAGTTAAAAATCGCCCCCCTCCCCCGTTTCCCGACGATTGCAAAACCTTGATATAAAAACGAAAAAAGTGCATACGATCCCTAAAACATACAGACACTCTTTGGAAATATCTCTCTCTACATTTGTGCATTGTGCATTTCCATTTTTGATATACACTTTTTTCTTAAATCAGAACTTTGAGTTTTCGCTCCCCCCTTCATCCCGTAAACAAAAAAGGCAAAAAAGATCACAACAAAATAAAAATTTTATAGTTGATGTGTGGAAAATATTTAAAATAATAACTAATGTATGTAAAAAATATCTATTCACACACCACAAATGAACACAAAAGTTTTGGAAATTCCATTAGTCCAACCCTATTAAGCTAGGAATTTTACATGAAGGAGATTTTTTCTACACATGTTTTAAAAATGGATATGCATGCTTGAAACATGTTAAAGATTCAAATGACCTATGGATCCAAAGTTTTTAAAGAGAATAACAAACGCACATTAAATTCTCAAGTGAAAGTGCGGTGGGATATTTACCCGAGTCTAACAAGTCATCATTTTTCCCATTTTAAAAAATTTGATCTAACAATCATAGATGATTGTAAAATGATTTATAATGCATAACGGGCTATGTTTTTGTATGAAATGAATTATGGATT
Source organism: Aristolochia californica (assembly GCF_029961685.1). Classification (NCBI taxonomy): domain Eukaryota; kingdom Viridiplantae; phylum Streptophyta; class Magnoliopsida; order Piperales; family Aristolochiaceae; genus Aristolochia; species Aristolochia californica. The sequence continues at coordinate 27,708,098 of NW_027182268.1, read as the reverse complement.
ACAATTCAACACTTAATTAAAAATCCACTGCCACCAATTTTTCCCGACAATTGCAAAACCTGAGATATAAAAACTAAAAAGAGCTTACAATCCCTAAAAATTACCGACACTCTTTGGAATTTTCTCTCCCTACAATTGTGCATTATGCTTTTCCATTTTAGATGTACACACTTTTCTTAAATCAAAACTTTTACTTTTCGCTCTCCCTTCATCCCGAAAACGAACAAGGCAAAAAGCTTACAACAAAATGAAAATTTTATAGTTGATGTATGAAAAAATTTTTAAACAATAACAAATATAAATAAAGAAAATTTATTCACCGAACACAAATGAACAGTAAAGTTTTGTTATCCAATTTTGGGAAATTCCACTAGTTTAACCCTAATATCTTGGTATTTTGCAAGAAAGAGATTTCATCCACACATGTTTAAAAAATGGATATGCATGTTTGAAACATGTTAAGGATGCAAATGAGCTATGGATGCAAAGCTTTTAAAGAGAATAACAAATGCTCATTAAATTCTCAAGTGAACTAGCGGTGGGATATTTACCCGGGTCAGACATGCCATTATTTTGCCCATTTGCAAAAAGCAGACATAATTAATCGTAGATGATTGTAATGGGATTTATCTTGCGTAACGGGATATATTTTTGTATGAAATGACTTATGGATTGCAATTCAACACTCAGTTAAAAATCCTCCGCAACCCATTTTTCCCAACAATTGCAAAACCTGAGATATAAAAATGAAAAGGTGCTTACAATCCCTAAAAATTACGGACACTCTTAGGAATTATCTCTCTCTACATATGTGCATTGTGCATTTCCGTTTTAGATGTACACATATTTCTTAAATCAAAACTCCGAGTTTTTCGCGCTCCCTTCATCCCGTAAACAAAAAAGGTAAATAGATCACAGCAAAATGAAAATTTCATAGTTGATGTACGGAAAAAGTTTAAAACAATAAAAAAAGTAAATGAAGAAAATTTATTCAGACACCACAAATGAACACAAAAGTTTTGTTTTCCAAGTTTGGGAAATTCCACTAGTCCAAAACTAATATCTTGGAATTTTACTTGAAAGATATTTTTTCTAGACATGTTTTAAAAATGGATATGCATGCCAGAAACATGTTAAAGATTCAAATGACCTATGGATCCAAAGCTTTTAAAGAGAATAACAAATGCTCATTAAATTCTCAAGTGAACGTGTGGGGGGATATTTGCTCGAGTCAAAACAGCCATTATTTTGCCCATATTCAAAACGTTGAGCTAACAATCATCGATGATTGTAAAGTGATTTTTCATGCGTAACGGGCTATATTTTTGTAAGAAATGACTTATGAATTTGAAGTCAACACTCAGTTAAAAATCGCTCACCTCCCCCGTTTCCCGACGATTGCAAAACCTTAGATATTAAAACGAAAAACGTGCATACGATCCCTAAAACAAACAAACACTCCTTGGAAATATCTCTCTCTACATTTGTGCATTGTGCATTTCCATTTTAGATGCACACTTTTTTCTTAAATCAGAACTTTGAGTTATCGCTCCCCCTTCATCCTGTAAACAAAAAAGGCAAAAAAGATCACAACAAAATAAAAATTTTGTAGTTGATGTGTGGAAAATATTTCAAATCATAACTAATGTAAATAAAAAATATCTATTCACACACCACAAATGAACACAAAAGTTTTGTTATCCAAGTTTGGGAAATTCCATTAGTCCAACCCTATTAAGCTTGAAATTTTACATGAAGGAGATTTTTTCTACACATGTTTTAAAAATGGATATACAAGCTTGAAACATGTTAAAGATTCAAATGACCAATGGATCCAAAACTTTTAAAGAGAATAACAAATGCTCATTAAATTCTCAAGTGAACGTGCGGTAGGATATTTACCCGAGTCTAACAAGTAATTATTTTGCCCATTTTCAAAAATTTGATCTAACATTCATAGATGATTGTGAAGTGATTCATCATGCGTAACGGGCTATATTTTTGTATGAAATGACTTATGGATTGCAATTCAACACTCAGTTAAAAATCCTTTCGCATCAATTTTGCCCGACAATTGCAAAACCTGAGATATAAAAACTAAAAAGGGCTTACAATCCCTAAAAATTACAGACAATCTTTGAAATTATCTCTCCCTACAATTTTGCATTGTGCTTTTCCATTTTAGATGTACACACTTTTCTTAAATCAAAACTTTGACTTTTCGCTCTCCCTTTATCCCGAAAACAAACAAGGCAAAAAGCTTACAACAAAATGAAAATTTTATAGTTGATGTATGGAAAAATTTAAAACAATAAAAAATATAAATAAAGAAAATTTATTCACCCAACTCAAATGAACAGTAAAGTTTGGTTATCCAATTTTGGGAAATTCCACTATTTTAACCCTAATAGCTTGGAAATTTGCAAGAAAGAAATTTCATCCACACATGTTTTAAAAATGGATATGCATGTTTGAAACATGTTAAAGACACAAATGAGCTATGGATGCAAAGCTTTTAAAGAGAATAACAAACGCTCATTAAATTCTCAAGTGAACTTGTGGTGGGATATTTACCCGAGTCAAACATGCCATTATTTTGCCCATTTGCAAAAAGCTGACATAATTAATCATAGATGATTGTAATGTGATTTATCATGCGTAACGGGCTGTATTTTTGTATGAAATGACTTATGGATTGCAATTCAACACTCAGTTAAAAATCCTCTGCAACCCATTTTTCCCGACGATTGCAAAACCTGAGATAAAAAAATGAAAAGGTGCTTACAATCCCTATAAATTACAGACACTCTTTGGAATTATCTCTCTCTACATATGTGCAGTGTGCATTTCCGTTTTAGATGTACACATTTTTCTTAAATCAAATTTCGAGTCTTTCGCTCTCCGTTCATCCCGTAAACAAAAAAGGCAAATAGATCACTGCAAAATGAAAATTTCATAGTTGATGTACGAAAAAAGTTTAAAACAATAAAAAAAGTAAATGAAGAAAATTTATTCACACACGACAAATGAACAAGAACGGTTTGTTATCCAAGTTTGGGAAAATCCACTAGTCCAAAACTAATTTCTTAGAATTTTACATGAAGGAGATTTTTTCTGCACATGTTTTAAAAATGGATATGCATACTTGAAACATGTTAAAGATTCAAATGACCTATGGATCCAAAGCTTTTAAAGAGAATAACAAACGCTAATTAAATTCTCAAGTGAACGTGCGAGGTGGGATATTTACCCGAGTCTAACAAGTCATTATTTTGCCCATTTTCAAAAATTTGATCAAACAGTCATAGATGAGATTGTATAGTGATTTATCATGCGTAACAGGCTATATTTTTGTATAAAATGACTTATGGATTGCAATTCAACACTCAGTTAAAAATCCTCTGCCACCAATTTTTCCCGACGATTGCAAAACCTGAGATATAAAAACTAAAAAGAGCTTACAATCCCTAAAAATTGCAGACACTATTTGGAATTATCTCTCTCTACAATTGTGCATTGTGCTTTTCCATTTTAGACGTACACTCTTTTCTTAAATCAAAACTTTGACTTTTCGCTCTCCCTTCATCCCGAAAACAAACAAGGCATAAAGCTTACAACAAAATGAAAATTTTATAGTTGAAGTATGGAAAAAATTTAAAACAATAACAAATATAAATAAAGAAAATTTATTCAGCCAACACAAATGAACACAAAAGTTTTGTTATCCAATTTTGGGAAATTCCACTAGTTTAACCCTAATAGCTTGGAATTTTGCAAGAAAGAGATTTCATCCACACATGTTTTAAAAATGGATATGCACGTTTGAAACATGTTAAAGATGCAAATGAGCTATGGATGCAAAGCTTTTAAAGAGAATAACAAACGCTCATTAAATTCTCAAGTGAACGTGCGGTGGGATATTTACCCGTGTCAAACATGCCATTATTTTGCCCATTTGCAAAAAGCTGACATAATTAATCATAGATGATTGTAATGTGATTTATCATGCGTAACGGGCAATATTTTTTTTTGAAATGACTTATGGATTGCAATTCAACACTCAGTTAAAAATCTGCAGCAACCCATTTTTCCCGACGATAGAAAAACAATAGATATAAAAACGAAAAGGTGCTTACAATCCCTAAAAATTACAGATACTCTTTGGAATTTTCTCCCTTTACAGATGTGCATTGTGCATTTCCGTTTTAGATGTACACATTTTTCTTAAATCAAAACTTCCAGTTTTGAGCTCTCCCTTCATCCCGTATACAAAAAAGGCAAATAGATCAGAGCAAAATGAAAATTTCATAGTTGATGTATGGAAAAAGTTTAAAAAAATAAAAAAAGTAAATTAAGAATATTTATTCACACACCACAAATGAACACAAAAGTTTTTTTATCCATGTTTGGGAAATTCCACTAGTCCAAAACTAATATCTTGGAATTTTACAAGAATGAAATTTTTCTACACATGTTTTAAAAATGGATATGCATGCCAGAAACAATGTAAAGATTCAAATGACCTATGGATCCAAAGCTTTTAAAGAGAATAACAAACGCTCTATAAATTCTCAAGTGAACGTGCGGTGGGATATTTGTCCGAGTCAAACAAGCCATTATTTTGCCCATATTCAAAACGTTGAGCTAGCAATACTAGATGTTAGTAAAGTGATTTGTCATACGTAACAGGCTATATTTTTGTATGAGATGACTTATGGATTTGAAGTCAACACTCCATTAAAAATCGCCCGCCTCCCCCGTTTCCGATGATTGCAAAACCTTAGATATAAAAACCAAAAAAGTGCTTACAATCCCTAAAACATACAGACACTCTTTGGAAATATCTCTCTCTACATTTGTGCATTGTGCATTTCCATTTTAGATGTACACTTTTTTCTTAAATCAGAACTTTGAGTTTTCGCTCCCCCTTCATCCCGTAAACAAAAAAGGCAAAAAAGATCAAAACAAAATAAAAATTTTATAGTTGATGTGTGGAAAATATTTAAAATAATAACTAATGCAAATAAAAAATATCTATTCACACACCACAAATGAACAGAAAAGTTTTTTTATCCAAGTTTGGGAAATTCCATTAGTCCAACCCTATTAAGCTTGGATTTTTACATGGAGGAAATGTTTTCTACACATGTTTTAAAATGGATATGCATGCTTGAAACATGTTCAAGATTCAAATGACCTATGGATCCAAAGCTTTTAAAGAGAATAACAAACGCTCATTAAATTCTCAAGTGAACGTGCGGTGGGATATTTACCCGAGTCTAACAAGTTATTATTTTGCCCATTTTAAAAAATTTGATCTAACAATCATAGATGATTGTAAAGTGATTTATCATGCGTAATGGGCTACATTTTTGTATGAAATGAATTATGTATTGCTATTCAACACTCATTTAAAAATCCTCTGCCACCAATTTTTCCCCACCATTGCTAAACCTGAGATATAAAAACTAAAAAGAGCTTACAATCCCTAAAAATTACAGACACTCTTTAGAATTATCTCTCCCTACAATTTTGCATTGTGCTTTTCCATTTTAGATGTACACTTTTTTCTTAAATCAAAACTTTGGCTTTTCGCTCTCCCTTCATCCCGAAAACGAACAAGGTAAAACTCTTACAACAAAATGAAAATTTTATAGTTGATGTATGGAAAAAATTTAAAACAATAACAAATATAAATAAATAAAATTTATTCACCCAACACAAATGAACACAAAAGTTTTGTTATCCAATTTTGGGAAATTCCACTAGTTTAACCCTAATAGCTTGGAATTTTGCAAGAAAGAGATTTCATCCACACATGTTTTAAAAATGGATATGCATGTTTGAAACATGTTAAAGACGCAAATGAGCTATGGATGCAAAGCTTTTAAAGAGAATAAAAAAGGCTCATTAAATTCTCAAGTGAACTTGCAGTGGGATATTTACCCGAGTCAAACATGCCATTATTTTGCCCATTTGCAAAAAGCTGACATAATTAATCATAGATGATTGTAATGTGATTTATCATGCGTAACGGACTATATTTTTTTATAAAATGACTTATGGATTGCAATTCAACACTCATTTAAAAATCCTCTGCAACCCATTTTTTTCGACGATTGCAAAACCTGAGATATAAAAATGAAAAGGTGCTTGCAATCCCTAAAAATTACAGACACTCTTTGGAATTATCTCTCTTTACATATGTGCATTGTGCATTTCCGTCTTAGATGTACACATTTTACTTAAATCAAAACATCGAGTTCTTCGCTCTCCCTTCATCTCGTCAACAAAAAAGGCAAATAGATCACAGCAAAATGAAAACTTCATAGTTGATGTACGGAAAAAGTTTAAAACAATAAAAAAAGTAAATGAAGAAAATTTATTCACACACCACAAATGAACACAAAAGTTTGGTTATCCAAGTTTGGGAAATTTCACTAGTCCAAAACTAATATCTTGGAATTTTACATGAAGGAGATTTTTTTTACACATGTTTTAAAAATGGATATGCATGCCTGAAACATGTTAAATATTCAAATGACCTATGGATCCAAAGCTTTTAAAGAGAATAACAAACGCTCATTAAATTCTCAAGTGAACGTGAGGTGGGATATTTGCCCGAGTCAAACAAGCCATTATTTTGCCCATATTCAAAATGTTCAGCTAACAATCATAGATGATTGTAAAGTGATTTGTCAAGCGTAATGGGCTATATTTTTTTAAGAAATGACTTATGGATTTGAAGTCAATACTCAGTTAAAAATCGCCCGCCTCCCCCGTTTCCCGACGATTGCAAAACCTTTGAAATAAAAACGAAAAAAGTGCATACGATCCCTAAAACATACAGACACTATTTAGAAATATCTCTCTCTACATTTGTGCATTGTGCTTTTAGATTTTAGATGTACACTTTTCTCTGTAATCTGAACTTTGAGTTTTCGATGCCCCTTCATCCCGTAAACAAAAAAGGCAAAAAAGATCACAACAAAATCAAAATTTTATAGTTGACGTGTGCAAAATATTTAAAATAATAACTAATGCAAATAAAAAATATCTATTCACACTACAAATGAACACAAAAGTTTTGTTATCAAAGTTTGGGAAATTCCATTAGTCCAACCCTATTAAGCTTGGAATTTTAGAGATTTTTTCTACACATGTTTTAAAAATGGATATGCATGCTTGAAACATGTTAAAGATTCAAATGACCTATGGATCCAAAGCTTTTAAAGCGAATAACAAACGCTCATTAAATTCTCAAGTGAACGTGCGATGGGATATTTACCCGAGTCTAACAAGTCATTATTTTGCCCATTTTCAAAAATTTGATCTAACAATCATAGATGATTGTAAAGTGATTTATCATGCGTTACGGGCTATATTTTTTTATGAAATGACTTATGGATTGCAAAACCTGAGATAAAAAAACCAAAAGATCTTACAATCCCTAAAAATTACTGACAGTCTTTGGAATTATCTCTCCCTACAATTGTCCATTGTGCTTTTCCATTTTAGATGTACAGTCTTTTCTTAAATCAAAACTTTGACTTTTCGTTCTCCCTTCATCCCGAAAACAAACAAGGAAGAAAGCTTAGAACAAAATGAAAATTTTATAGTTGATGTATGGAAAAAATTTAAAACAATAACAAATATAAATAAATAAAATTTATTCACCCAATAGAAATGAACACAAAAGTTTTGTTATCAAATTTGGAAATTCCACTAGTTTAACCCTAATAGATTGGAATTTTGCAAGAAAGAGATTTCATCCACACATGATTTCAAAATGGATATGCATCTTTGAAACATGTTAAAGATGCAAATGAGCTATGGATGCAAAGCTTTTAAAGAGAATAACAAACGCTCATTAAATTCTCAAGTGAACTGGCGGTGGGATATTTACCCGAGTCAAACATGCCATTATTTTGCCCATTTGCAAAAAGCTGACATAATTAATCATAGATGATTGTAATGTGATTTATTATGCGTAACGGGCTATATTTTTGTATGAAATGACTTATGGATTGCAATTCAACACTCAGTTAAAAATCCTCCGCAACCCTTTTTTCCCAACGATTGCAAAACCTGAGATATAAAAACGAAAAGGTGCGTACAATCCCTAAATATTACAAACACTCTTTGGAAATATCTTTCTCTACATATGTGCATTGTGCATTTCTGTTTTAGATGTACACATTTTTCTTAAATCAAAACTTCGAGTTTTTCTCTCCCTTCATCCCGTAAACAAAAAAGGCAAATAGACCACAGCAAAATGAAAATTTCATAGTTGATGTACGGAAAAATTTTAAAACAATAAAAAAATTAAATGAAGAAAATAGATTCACACACCACAAATGAACACAAAAGTTTTGTTATCCAAGTTTGGGAAATTCGACTAGTCCAAAAATAATATCTTGGAACTTTACTTGATGGAGATTTTTTCTGCACATGTTTTAAAAATGGATATGCATGCCAGAAACATGTTAAAGATTCAAATGACCTATGGTTCCGAAGCTTTTAAAGAGAATAACAAACGCTCATTAAATTCTGACGTGAACGTGCGGTGGGATATTTTTCCGAGTCAAACAAGCTATTATTTTGACCATCTTCAAAAAGTTGATCTAACAATCATAGATGATTGTAAAGTGATTTTTCATGGGTAATGGGCTATATATTTGTAAGAAATGACTTATGGATTTGGAGTCAAAACTCAGTTAAAAATCGCCCGCCTCTCCCATTTCCCGACGATTGCAAAACCTTAGATATAAAAACGAAAAAAGTGCATACGATCCCTAAAACATACAGACACTCTTTGGAAATATCTCTATCTACATTTGTGCATTATGCATTTCCATTTTAGATGTACACTTTTTTCTTAAATCAGAACTTTGAGTTTTCGCTCCCCCTTTATCCCGAAAACAAAAAAGGCAAAAAAGATCACAAAAAAATAAAAAATTTATAGTTGATGTGTGGAAAATATTTAAAATGATAACTAATGTAAATAAAGAATATATATTCACACACCACAAATGAACACAAAAGTTTTTTTATCCAAGTTTGGGAAATTCCATTAGTCCAACCCTATTAAGCTTGGAATTTTACATGGTGGAGATTTTTTCTACACATGTTTTAAAAATGGATTTGCATGCTCTAAACATGTTGAAGATTCAAATGACCTATGGATCCAAAGCTTTTAAAGAAAATAACAAACACTCATTAAATTTTCAAGTGAACATGCGGTGGGATATTTACCCGAGTCTAACAAGTCATTATTTTGCCCATTTTCAAAAATTTGATCTAACAATCATAGATGATTGTAAAGTGATTTATCATGCATAACGGGCTATATTTTTGTATGAAATGACTTATGGATTGCAATTCAACACTCAGTTAAAAATCCTCTGCCACCAATTTTTCCCGATGATTGCAAAACCAGAGATATAAAAACTAAAAAGAGCTTACAATCCCTAAAAATTACAGACACTCTTTGGAATTATCTCTCCCTACAATTGTGCATTGTGCTTTTCCATTTTAGATGTACACTTTTTTCTTAAATCAAAACTTTGACTTTTCGCTCTCCCTTCATCCCGAAAACAAACAAGGCAAAAAGATTACAACAAAATGAAAATTTTAAAGTTGATGCATGGAAAAATTTAAAACAATAACAAATATAAATAAAGAAAATTTATTCACCCAAAAGAAATGAACACAAAAGTTTTGTTATCAAATTTGGAAATTCCACTAGTTTAACCCTAATAGCTTGGAATTTTGCAAGAAAAAGATTTCATCCACACATGATTTAAAAATGGATATGCACGTTTGAAACATGTTAAAGATGCAAATGAGCTATGGATGCAAAGCTTTTAGAGAGAATAACAAACGCTCATTAAATTCTCAAGTGAACTGGCGGTGGGATATTTACCCGAGTCAAACATGCCATTATTTTGCCCATTTGCAAAAAGCTGACATAATTAATCATAGATGATTGTAATGTGATTTATCATGCGTAACGGGCTATATTTTTATATGAAATGACTTATGGATTGCAATTCAACACTCAGTTAAAAATCCTCCGCAACTCATTTTTCCCGACGATTGCAAAACCTGAGATAGAAAAACGAAAAGGTGCTTACAATCCCTAAATATTACAGACACTCTTTGGAATTATCTCTCTCTACATATGTTCATTGTGCATTTCTGTTTTAGATGTACACATGTTTCTTAATTGAAAACTTCGAGTATTTCGCTCTCCCTTCATCCCGTAAACAAAAAAGGCAAATAGATCACAGCAAAATGAAAATTTCATAGTTGATGTACGGAAAAAAGTTTAAAACAATAAAAAAATAAATGAAAAAATTTTATTCACACACCACAAATGAACACAAAAGTTTTGTTATCCAAGTTTGGAAAATTCCACTAGTCCTAAACTAATATCTTGGAATTTTACGAAGGAGATTTTTCTACATATGTTTTTAAAATGGATATGCATGCCTGAAACATGTTAAAGATTCAAATGACCTATGGATCCAAAGCTTTTAAAGAGAATAACAAACGCTCATTCAATTCTCATGTGAACGTGTGGTGGGATATTTGCCCGAGTTAAGCAAGCCATTATTTTGCGCATATTCAAAAAGTTGAGCTAACAATCATAGGTGATTGTAAAGTGACTTGTCATCCCTAACGGGCTATATTTTTTTTAAGAAATGATTGATGGATTTGAATTCAACACTCAGTTAAAAATCGCCCGCCTCCCCCGTTTCCCGACGATTGCAAAACCTTAGATATAAAAACGAAAAAGTGCATACGATCCCTAAAACATATAGACACTCTTTGAAAATATCTCTCTCTACATTTGTACATTGTGCATTTCCATTTTAGATGTACACATTTTTCTTAAATCAGAACTTTGAGTTTTCGCACCCCCTTCATCCCGTAAACAAAAAAGGCAAAAAAGATCACAACAAAATAAAAATTTTATAGTTGATGTGAGGAAAATATTTAAAATAATAACTAATGTAAATAAAAAATATCTATTCACACACCAAAAATGAACACAAATGTTTTGTTATCCACGTTTGGGAAATGTCATTAGTCCAACCCTATTAAGCTTGAAATTTTAAATGAAGGAGATTTTTTCTACACATGTTTTAAAAATGGATATGCATGCTTGAAACATGTTGAAGATTCAAATGACCTATGGATCCAAAGCTTTTATAGAGAATAACAAAGGCTCATTAAATTCTCAAGTGAACGTGCGGTGGGATATTTGCCCGAGTAAAACAAGCCATTATTTTGCCCATATTCAAAACATTGAGCTAACAATCATAGATGATTGTAAAGTGATTTGTCATGCATAACGGGCTATATTTTTGTAAGAAATGACTTATGGATTTGAAGTCAACACTAACTTAAAAATCACCCACCTCCCCCGTTTCCCGACGATTGCAATACCTTAGATATAAAAAGGAAAAAAGTGCATACGATTTCTAAAACATACTGACTCTCTTTGGAAATATCTCTCTCTACATTTATGCATTGTGCATTTCCATTTTAGATGTACACTTTTTTTTTTAAATCAGAACTTTGAGTTTTCGCTCCCCCTTCATCCCTTAAACATAAAAGGCAAAAAAGATCACAACAAAATAAATATTTTATAGTTGATGTGTGGAAAATATTTAAAATAATATCTAATGTAAATAAAAAATATCTATTCACACACCACAAATGAACACAAAAGTTTTGTTATCCAAGTTTGGGAAATTCCATTAGTCCAACCATATTAAGCTTGGAATTTTACACGAAGGAGATTTTTTCTACACATATTTTAAAAATGGATATGCATGATTGAAACATGTTAAAGATTCAAATGACCTATGGATCCATAGCTTTTAAAGAGAATAACAAACGCTCATTAAATTCTCAAGTAAACGTGCGGCGAGTCTAACAAGCCATTATTTTGCCCATTTTCAAAAATTTGATCTAACAATCATAGATGATTGTGAAGTGATTTATCATGTGTAACGGGCTATATTTTTTTATGAAATAACTTATGGATTGCAATTCAACACTCACTTAAAAATCCTCTGCCACCAATTTTTCCCGACGATTGCAAAACCTGAGATATAAAAACTAAAAAGAGCTTACAATCCCTAAAAATTACAGACACTCTTTGGAATTATCTCTCCCTACAATTGTGCATTGTGGTTTTCCATTTTAGATGTACACTTTTTTCTTAAATCAAAACTTTGATTTTTCGCTCTCCCTTCATCCCAAAAACAAACAAGGCAAAAAGCTTACAACAAAATGAAAATTTTAGAGTTGATGTATGGAAAAAATTTAAAAAAATACCAAATATAAAAAAATAAAAGTTATTCACCCAACACAAATGAACACAAAAGTTTTGTTATCTGATTTTTGGAAATTCCACTAGTTTAACCCTAATAGTTTGGAATTTTGCAAGAAAGAGATTTAATCCACACATGTTTTAAAAATGGATATGCATGTTTGAAACATGCTAAAGATGCAAATGAGCTATGGATGCAAAGCTTTTAAAGAGAATAACAAACGCTCATTAAATTCTCAAGTGAACGTGCGGTGGGATATTTACCCGAGTCAAACATGCCATTATTTTGTCCATTTGCAAAAAGCTGACATAATTAATCCTAGATGATTTAATGTGATTTATCATGCGTAACGGGCTATATTTTTGTATGAAATGACTTATGGATTGCAATTCAACACTCAGTTAAAAATCCTCCGCAACCCATTTTTCCCGATGATTGCAAAACCTGAGATATTAAAACGAATAGATCCTTACAATCCCTAAAAATTACAGACACTCATTGGAATTATCTCTCTCTACATATGTGCATTGTGCATTTCCATTTTAGATGTACACATTTTTCTTAAATCAAAACTTTGAGTTTTTCGCTCTCCCTTCATCCCATAAACAAAAAAGGCAAATAGATCACAGCAAAATGAAAATTTCATAGTTGATGTACGGACAAGGTTTAAAACAATAAAAAAAGTATATGAAGAAAATTTATTCACACCACAAATGAACACAAAAGTTTTGTTATCCAAGTTTGGGAAATTCCACTAGTCCAAAACTAATATCTTGGAATTTTGCATGAAGGAGATTTTTTCTACACATATTTTAAAAATGGATATGCATGCCAGAAACATGATAAAGATTCAAATGACCTATGGATCCAAAGCTTTTAAAGAGAATAACAAACGCTCATTAAATTCTCAAGTGAACGTGCAGTGGGATATTTGCCCGAGTCAAACAAGCCATTATTTTGCCCATATACAAAAAGTTGACCTAACAATCATAGATGATTTTAAAGTGATTTGTCATGAGTAACGGGCTATATTTTTGTAAGAAATGACTTATGGATTTGAAGTCAACACTCAGTTAAAAATCGCCCGCCTCCTCCATTTGCCGATGATTGAAAAACCTTAAATATAAAAATGAAAAAAGTGCATACGATCCCTAAAACATACAGACACTCTTTGGAAATATCTCTCTCTACATTTGTGCATTTACATTTTAGATGTACACTTTTTTCTTAAGTCAGAACATTGAGTTTTCGTTCCCCCCTTCATCCCGTAAACAAAAAAGGCGAAAAAGGCCACAAAAAAATAAATTTTTTATTGTTGATGTGTGGAAAATATTTAAAATATTAACTAATGTAACTAAAAAATATCTATTCACACACCACAAATGAACACAAAAGTTTTGTTATCCAAGTTTGGGAAATTCCATTAGTCCAACCCTATTAAGCTCGGAATTTTACAAGAAAGAGATTTTTTCCACACATGTTTTAAAAATGGGTATGAATGCTTGAAACATGTTAAAGATTCAAATGACCTATGGATCCAAAGCTTTTAAAGAGAATAACAAACGCTCATTAAATTCTCAAATGAACGTGCGGTGGGATAATTACCTGAGTCTAACATGTGATTATTTTGTTCATTTTCAAAAATTTGATCTAACAATCATAGATGATTGTAAAGTGATTTATCATGCGTAACGGGCTATATTTTTGTATGAAATGACTTATGGATTGCAATTCAACACTCAGTTAAAAATCCTCTGTCACCAATTTTTCCTGACGATTGCAAAACCTGAGATATAAAAAATAAAAAGAGCTTACTATCCCTTAAAATTACAGACACTCTTTGGAATTATCTCTCCCAACAATTGTGCATTGTGCTTTTCCATTTTAGATGTACACTTTTTTCTTAAATGAAAACTTTGACTTTTCACTCTCCCTTCATCCTGAAAACAAACAAGACAAAAAGCTTACAACAAAATGAAAATTTTATAGTTGATGTATGGAAAAAATTTAAAAAAATAACAAATATAAATAAAAAAAATTTATTCACCCAACACAAATGAACACAAAAGTTTTGTTATCCAATTTTGGGAAATTCCACTAGTTTAACCTTAATAGCTTGGAATTTTGCAAGAAAGAGATTTCGTCCACACATGTTTTAAAAATGGATATGCATGTTTGACACATGTTAAAGACGCAAATGAGCTATGGATGCAAAGCTTTAAAAGAGAATAACAAACGTTCATTAAATTCTCAAGTGAACTTGCGGTGGGATATTTACCCGAGTCAAACATGCCATTATTTTGTCCATTTGCAAAAAGCTGACATAATTAATCATAGATGATTGTAATGTGATTTATCATGCGTAACGGGCTATATTTTTGTATGAAATGACTTATGGATTGCAATTCAACACTCAGTTAAAAATCCTCCGCAACCCATTTATCCCGACGATTGCAAAACCTGAGATATAAAAATGAAAAGGTGCTTACAATCCCTAAAAAATACAGACACTCTTTCAAATTATCTCTCTCTACATATGTGCATTGTGCATTTCCGTTTTAGATGTACACATTTTTCTTAAATCAAAACTTCGAGTTTTTCGCACTCCCTTCATCCCGTAAACAAAAAAGGCAAATAGATCATTGCAAAATGAAAATTTCATAGTTGATGTACGGAAAAAGTTTAAAACAATAAAAAATTAAATGAAGAAAATTTATTCACACACCACAAATGAACACAAAAGTTTTGTTATCCATGTTTGGGAAATTCCACTAGTCCAAAACTAATATCTTGGAGTTTTACATGAAGGAGATTTTTTCTACACATGTTTTAAAAATGGATATGCATGCCAGAAACATGTTAAAGATTCAAATGACCTATGGATCCAAAGCTTTTAAAGAGAATAACAAACGCTCATTAAATTCTCAAGTGAACGTGCGGTGGGATATTTGCCCTAGTCAAACAACCCATTATTTTTCCCATATTCAAAAAGTTGAGCTAACAATGATAGATGATTGTAAAGTGATTTGTCATGAGTAATGGGCTCTATTTTTGTAAGAAATGACTTATGGATTTGAAGTCAACACTGAGTTAAAAATCGCCCGCCTCCCCCGTTTCCTGACGATTGCAAAACCTTAGATATAAAAACGAAAAAAAGTGCATACGATCCATAAAACATACAGACACTCTTTGGAAATATCTCTCTCGACATTTGTGCATTGTGCATTTCCATTTTAGATGTACACTTTTTTCTTAAATCAGAACTTTGAGTTTTCGCTCCCCCCTTCATCCCGTAAACAAAAAAGGCAAAAAAGATCGCAACAAAATAAAAATTTTATAGTTGATGTGTGCAAAATATTTAAAATAATAACTAATATAAACAAAAAATATCTATTCACACACCTCAAATGAACACAAAAGTATTGTTATCCAAGTTTGGGAAATTCCTTTAGTCCAACCCTAATAAGCTTGGAATTTTACATGAAGGAGCTTTTTTCTACACATGTTTTAAAAATGGATATGCATGCTTGAAACATGTTAGAGATTCAAATGACCTATGGATCCAAAGCTTTTAAAGAGAATAAAAAACGCTCATTAAATTTTCAAGTGAACATGCGGTGGGATATTTACCCGAGTCTAACAAGTCATTATTTTGCCCATTTTAAAAAATTTGACCTAACAATCATAGATGATTGTAAAGTGATTTATCATGCATAACGGGCTATATTTTTGTATGAAATGAATTATGGATTGCAATTTAACACTCAGTTAAAAATCCTCTGCCGCCAATTTTTCTCGACGATTGCAAAACCTGAGGTATAAAAACTAAAAAGAGCTTACAATCCCTAAATATTACAGACACTCTTTGGAATTATCTCTCCCCACAATTGTGCATTGTGCTTTTCCATTTTAGATGTACACTTTTTTCTTAAATCAAAACTTTGACTTTTCGCTCTCCCTTCATCCCGAAAACAAACATGGCAAAAAGTTTACAACAAAATGAAAATTTTATAGTTGATGTAAGGAAAAAATTTAAAACAATAACAAATATAAATAAAGAAAATTTTTTCACCCAACACAAATGAACAGAAAAGTTTTGTTATCCAATTTTGGAAAATTTCACTAGTTTAACCCTAACATCTTGGAATTTTGCAAAAAAGAGATTTCGTCCACACAAGTTTTAAAAATGGATATGCATGTTTGAAACATGTTCAAGACGCAAATGAGCTATGGATGTAAAGATTTTGTAGAGAGTAACAAACGCTCATTAAATTCTCAAGTTAACTTGCAGTGGCATATTTATCCGAGTCAAACATGCCATTATTTTGCCCATTTGCAAAAAGTTGACATAATTAATCGTAGATTATTGTAATGTGATTTATTATGCGTAACGGGCTATATTTTTGTATGAAATGACTTATGGATTGCAATTCAACACTCAGTTAAAAATCCTCCGCAACCCATTTTTCCCAACGATTGCAAAACCTGAGATATAAAAATCAAAAGGTGCTTACAATCCCTAAAAAATACAGACACTCTTTCAAATTATCTCTCTCTACATATGTGCATTGTGCATTTCCGTTTTAGATGTACACATTTTTCTTAAATCAAAACTTCGAGTTTTTCGCACTCCCTTCATTCCTAAACAAAAAAGGCAAATAAATCATAGCAAAATGAAAATTTCATAGTTGATGTACGGAAAAAGTTTAAAACAATAAAAAAAGTAAATGAAGAAAATTTATTCACACACCACAAATGAACACAAAAGTTTTGTTATCCAAGTTTCGGAAATTCCACTAGTCCAAAATTAATATCTTGGAGTTTTACATGAAGGAGATTTTTTCTACACATGTTTTAAAAATGGATATACATGCCAGAAACATGTTAAAGATTCAAATGACCTATGGATCCAAAGCTTTTAAAGAGAATAACAAACGCTCATTAAATTCTCAAGTGAACGTGCGGTGGGATATTTGCCCGAGTCAAACAACCCATTATTTTTCCCATATTCAAAAAGTTGAGCTAACAATGATAGATGATTGTAAAGTGATTTGTCATGCATAGTGGGCTCTATTTTTGTAAGAAATGACTTATGGATTTGAAGTCAACACTCAGTTAAAAATCGCCCGCCTCCCCCGTTTCCTGACGATTGCAAAACCTTAGATATAAAAACAAAAAAAAGTGCATACGATCCCAAAAACATACAGACACTCTTTGGAAATATCTCTCTCGACATTTGTACATTGTGCATTTCCATTTTAGATGTACACTTTTTTCTTAAATCAGAACATTGAGTTTTCGCTCCCCCCTTCATCCCGTAAACAAAAAAGGCAAAAAAGATCGCAACAAAATTAAAATTTTATAGTTGATGTGTGAAAAATATTTAAAATAATAACTAATATAAATAAAAAATATCTATTCACACACCTCAAATGAACACAAAAGTATTGTTATCCAAGTTTTGGAAATTCCTTTAGTCCAACCCTAATAAGCTTGGAATTTTACATGAAGGAGCTTTTTTCTACACATGTTTTAAAAATGGATATGCATGCTTGAAACATGTTAGAGATTCAAATGACCTATTGATCCAAAGCATTTAAAGGGAATAACAAACGCTCATTAAATTTTCAAGTGAACATGTGGTGGGATATTTACCCGAGTCTAACAAGTCATTATTTTGCCCATTTTAAAAAATTTGACCTAACAATCATAGATGATTGTAAAGTGATTTATCATGCGTAACGGGCTATATTTTTGTATGAAATGAATTATGGATTGCAATTCAACACTCAGTTAAAAATCCTCTGCCGCCAATTTTTCCCAACGATTGCAAAACCTAAGGTATAAAAACTAAAAAGAGCTTACAATCCCTAAATATTACAGACACTCTTTGGAATTATCTCTCCCCACAATTGTGCATTGTGCTTTTCCATTTTAGATGTACACTTTTTTCTTAAATCAAAACTATGACTTTTCGCTCTCCCTTCACCCCGAAAACAAACAAGGCAAAAAGTTTACAACAAAATGAAAATTTTATAGTTGATGTAAGGAAAAAATTTAAACAATAACAAATATAAATAAAGAAAATTTATTCACCCAACACAAATGAACAGAAAAGTTTTATTATGCAATTTTGGAAAATTTCACTAGTTTAACCCTAACATCTTGGAATTTTGCAAAAAAGAGATTTCGTCCACACAAGTTTTAAAAATGGATATGCATGTTTGAAACATGTTCAAGACGCAAATGAGCTATGGATGTAAAGATTTTATAGAGAGTAACAAACGCTCATTAAATTCTCAAGTTAACTTGCGGTGGCATATTTACCCGAGTCAAACATGCCATTATTTTGCCCATTTGCAAAAAGCTGACATAATTAATCGTAGATTATTGTAATGTGATTTATCATGCGTAACGGGCTATATTTTTGTATGAAATGACTTATGGATTGCAATTCAACACTCAGTTAAAAATCCTCCGCAACCCATTTTTCCCAACGATTGCAAAACCTGAGATATAAAAACGAAAAGGTGCTTACAATCCCTAAAAATTACAGACACTCTTTCGAATTATCTCTCTCTACATATATGCAATGTGCATTTCCGTTTTAGATGTACACATTTTTCTTAAATCAAAACTTCGAGTTTTTCGCTCTCCCTTCATCCCGTAAACAAAAAAGGCAAATAGATCACAGCAAAATGAAAATTTCATAGTTGATGTACGGAAAAAGTTTAAAACAATAAAAAAAGTAAATGAAGAAAATTTATTCACACACCACAAATGAACACAAAAGTTTTGTTATCCAAGTTTGGGAAATTCCACTAGTCCAAAACTAATATCTTGGAATTTTACATGAAGGAGATTTTTTCTACACATGTTTTAAAAATGGATATGCATGCCAGAAACATGTTAAAGATTCAAATGACCTATGGATCCAAAGTTTTTAAAGAGAATGACAAACGCTCATTAAATTCTCAAGTGAACGTGCGGTGGGATATTTGCCCGAGTCAAACAAGCCATTATTTTGCCCATATTTAAAACGTTGAGCTAACAATCATAGATGATTGTAAAGTGATTTGTCATGCGTAATGGGCTATATTTTTTTAAGAAATGACTTATGGATTTGAAGTCAACACTCAGTTAAAAATCGCCCGCTTTCTCCATTTCCCGACGATCGCAAAACCTTAGATATAAAAATGAAAAAAGTGCATACGATCCCTAAAACATACAGACACTCTTTAGAAATATCTCTCTCTACATTTGTGCATTGTGCATTTCCAGTTTAGATGTACACTTTTTTCTTAAATCAGAACTTTGAGTTTTCGCTCCCCATTCATCCCGTATACAAAAAAGGCAAAAAATATCACAACAAAATAAAATTTTTATAGTTGATGTGTGCAAAATATTTAAAATAATAACTAATGTAAATAAAAAATATCTATTCACACACCACAAATGAACACAAAAGTTTTGTTATCCAAGTTTGGGAAATTCCATTAGTCCAACCCTACACATGTTTTAAAAATGGATATGCATGCTTGAAACTTGTTAAAGATTCAAATGACCTATGGATCCAAAGCTTTTAAAGTGAATAACAAACGCTCATTAAATTCTCAAGTGAACGTGCGGTGGGATATTTACCCTAGTCTAACAAGTCATTATTTTGCCCATTTTCAAAAATTTGATCTAACAATCATAGATGATTGTAAAGTGATTTATCATGCGTAATGGGCTATATTTTTATAAGAAATGAATTATGGATTTCAATTCAACACTCAGTTAAAAATCCTCTGCAACCAATTTTTCCCGATGATTGCAAAACCTGAGATATAAAAACTAAAAAGAGCTTACAATACCTAAAAATTACAGACACTCTTTGGAATTATCTCTCCCTACAATTGTGCATTGTGCTTTTCCATTTTAGATGTACACTCTTTTTTTGAATCAAAACTTTAACTTTTCGCTCTCCCTTCGTCAAGAAAACGAACAAGGCAAAAAGCTTACAACAAAATGAAAATTTTATAGTTGATGTATGGAAAAAATTTAAAACAACAACAAATATAAATAAGAAAATTTATTCACCCAACACAAATGAAAACAAAAGTTTTGTTATCCAATTTTGAGAAATTCCACTTGTTTAACCCTAATAGCTTGGAATTTTGCAAGAAAGAGATTTCATCCACACATGTTTTAAAAATGGATATGCATGTTTGAAACAAGTTAAAGATGCAAATGAGCTATGGATGCAAAGCTTTTAAAGAGAATAACAAACGCTCATTAAATTCTCAAGTGAACTTGCGGTGGGATATTTGCCCGAGTCAAACAAGCCAATATTTTGCCTATATTCAAAACGTTGAGCAAACAATCATAGATGCTTGTAAAGTGATTTGTCATGCGTAACGGGCTATATTTTTGTAAGATATGACTTATGGATTTGAAGTCAACACACAGTTAAGAATCGCCCGCCTCCCCCGTTTCCCGACAATTCGCAAACCTTAGATATAAAAATGAAAAAAGTGCATACAATCCCTAAAACTTACAGACACTCTTTAGAAATATCTCTCTCAACATTTGTGCATTGTGCATTTCCATTTTAGATGTACACTTTTTTCTTAAATAAGAACTTTGAGTTTTCACTCCCCCTTCATCCCGTAAACAAAAAAGGCAAAAAAGATCACAACAAAATAAAAATTTTATAGTTGATGTGTGGAAAATATTTAAAATAATAACTAATATAAATAAAAAATATCTATTCACACACCACAAATGAACACAAAAGTTTTGTTATCCAAGTTTGGGAAATTCCATTAGTCCAACCCTATTAAGCTTGGAATTTTACATGAAGGAGATTTTTTCTACACATGTTTTAAAAATGGATATGCATGATTGAAACATGTTAAAGATTCAAATGACCTATGGATCCAACACTTTTAAAGAGAATAAAAAACGCTCATTAAATTCTCAAGTGAACGTGTGGTGGGATATTTACCGGAGTCTAACAAGTCATTATTTTGCCCGTTTTAAAAAAATTGATCTAAGAATCATAAATGATTGTAAAGTTATTTATCATGCATAATGGGCTACATTTTTGTATGAAATGAATTATGGATTGCAATTTAACACTCAGTTAAAAATCCTCTGCCTCCAATTTTTCTCGACGATTGCCAAACCTGAGATATAAAAACTAAAAAAAGCTTATAATCCCTAAAAATTACAGACACTCTTTGGAATTATCTCTCCCTACAATTTTGCATTGTGCTTTTCCATTTTAGATGTATACTCTTTTCTTAAATCAAAACTTTGACTTTTCGCTCTCCCTTCATCCCGGAAACAAACAAGGCAAAAAGCTTACAACAAAATAAAAATTTTATAGTTGATGAATGGAAAAAATTTAAAACAATAAAAAATATAAATAAAGAAAATTTATTCACCCACCAAAAATGAACACAAAAGTTTTGTTATCCAATTTTGGGAAATTCCACTAGTTTAACCCAAATAGCTAGGAATTTTGCAAGAAAGAGATTTCATCGACACATGTTTTAAAAATGGATATGCATGTTTGAAACATGTTAAAGATGCAAATGAGCTAAGGATTCAAAGCTTTTAAAGAGAATAACAAACGCTCATTAAATTCTCAAGTTAACTTGCGGTGGGATATTTACCCGAGTCAAACATGCCATTATTTTGCCAATTTGCAAAAAGTGACATAATTAATCATAGACAATTGTAATGTGATTTATCATGCGTAACGAGCTATATTTTTGTATGAAATGACTTATGGATTGCAATTCAACACTCAGTTAAAAATCCGCCGCAACCCATTTTTCCTGACGATTGCAAAACCTGAGATATAAAAACGAAAAGGTGCTTACAATCCCTAAAAATTATAGACACTCTTTGGAATTTTCTCCCACTACAGATGTTCATTGTGCATTTCCATTTTACATGTACACATTTTTCTTAAATCAAAACTTCGAGTTTTTCGCTCTCCCTTCATCCCGTAAACAAAAAAGGCAAAAAGATCACAGCAAAATGAAAATTTCATAGTTGATGTATGGAAAAAGTTTAAAACAATAAAAAAAGTAAATTAAGAATATTTATTCACACACTACAAATGAACACAAAAGTTTTGTTATCAAAGTTTGGGAAATTCCACTAGTCCAAAACTAATATATTGGAATTTTACAAGAAAGAAATTTTTCTACACATGTTTTAAAAATGGATATGCATGCCAGAAACATGTTAAAGATTCAAATGACCTATGAATCCAAAGCTTTTAAAGAGAATAACAAACGCTCATTAAATTCTCAATTGAACATGCGGTGGGATATTTGCCCGAGTCAAACAAGCCATTATTTTGCCCATATTCAAAACGTTGAGCTAACAATCATAGATGATAGTAAAGTGATTTTTCATGCATAACGGGCTATATTTTTGTAAGAAATGACTTATGGATTTGAAGTCAACACTCAGTTAAAAATCGCTCGCCTCCCCCGTTTCCCGACAATTGCAAAACCTTAGATCTGAAAATGAAAAAGTGCATACGATCCCTAAAAGATACAGACACTCTTTGGAAATATCTCTCTCTACATTTGTGCATTGTGCATTTCCATTTTAGATGTACACTTTTTTCTTAAATCAGAACTTTGAGTATTCGCTCCCCCTTCATCCCGTAAACAAAAAAGGCAAAAAAGATCACAACAAAATAAAAAAATTATAGTTGATGTATGGAAAATATTTAAAATAATAACTAATGTAAATAAAAAATATCTATTCACTCACCACAAATGAACACAAAAGTTTTGTTATCCAAGTTTGGGAAATTCCATTAGTCCAACCCTTTTAAGCTTGGAATTTTACGTGAAGGAGATTTTTTCTACACATGTTTAAAAAAGGGATATGCATGCTTAAAACATGTTAAAGATTCAAATGACCTATGAATAACAAACGCTCATTAAATTCTCAAGTGAACGTGTGGTGGGATATTTACCCGAGTCTAACAAGTTATTATTTTGCCCATTTTCAAAAATTTGATCTAACAATCATAGATGATTGTAAAGTGATTTGTCATGCGTAACGGGCTATATTTTTGTATGAAATGAATTATGTATTGCAATTCAACACTCAGTTAAAAATCCTATGCCACCAATTTTTACAGACGACTGCAAAACCTGAGATATAAAAACTAAAAAGAGCTTACAATCCCTAAAAATTACAGACACTCTTTGGAATTATCTCTCCCTACAATTGTGCGTTGTGCTTTTCCATTTTAGATGTACACTTTTTTCTTAAATCAAAACATTGACTTTTCGATCTCCCTTCATCCCGAAAACAAACAAGGCAAAAAGCTTACAACAAAATGAAAATTTTGTAGTTGATGTATGGAAAAAATTTAAAACAATAACAAATATAAATAAAGAAAATTTTTCACCCAAAAAAATTGAACACAAAAGTTTTGTTATCTAATTTTGGGAAATTCCACTAGTTTAACCCTAATAGCTTGGAATTTTGCTAGAAAGAGATTTCATCCACACATGTTTTAAAAATGGATATGCATGTTTGAAACATGTTAAAGACGCAAATGAGCTATGGATGCAAAGCTTTTAAAGAGAATAACAAATGCTCTTTAAATTCTCAAGTGAACTTGCGGTGGGATATTTACCCGAGTCAAACATGCCATTATTTTGCCCATTTGCAAAAAGCTGACATAATTAATCGTAGATGATTGTAATGTGATTTATCATGCGTAACGGGCCATATTTTTGTATGAAATGACTTGTGGATTGAAATTCAACACTCATTTAAAAATCCTCCGCAACCCATTTTTCCCAACAATTGCAAAACCTGAGATATAAAAACATAAAAGGTGCTTACAATCCCTAAAAATTACAGACACTCTTTGGAATTATCTCTCTCTACATATGTGCATTGTGCTTTTCCGTCTTAGATGTACATATTTTTCTTAAATCAAAACTTCGAGTTTTTCGCTCTCCCTTCATCTCGTAAACAAAAAGGAAAATAGATCACAATAAAATGAAAATTTCATAGTTGATGTACGGAAAAAGTTTAAAACAATAAAAAAAGTAAATGAATAAAATTTATTCACACACCACAAATGAACACAAAAGTTTTGTTATCCAAGTTTGGGAAATTCCGCTAGTCCAAGACTAATATCTTGGAATTTTACATGAAGGAGATTTTTTTTACACATGTTTTAAAAATGGATATGCATGCCAAAAACATGTTAAATATTCAAATGACCTTTGGATCCGAAGCTTTTAAAGAGAATAACAAACGCTCATTAAATTCTCAAGTGAACGTGCGGTGGAATATTTCCCCAAGTCAAACAAGCCATTATTTTGCCCATATTCAAAACCTTGAGCTAATAATCATAGATGATTGTAAAGTGATTTGTCATGCGTAACGGGCTATATTTTTGTAAGAAATGACTTATGGATTTGAAGACAATACTCAGTTAAAAATCGCCCACCTCCCTCATTTCCAGACGATTTCAAAACCTTTAATATAAAAATTAAAAAAGTGCATACGATCCCTAAAACATATAGACACTCTTTAGAAATATCTCTCTCTACATTTGTGCATTGTGCATTTCCATTTTAGATGTACACTTTTCTCTTAAATCAAAACTTTGAGTTTTTGATCCCCCTTCATCCCGCAAACAAAAAAGGCAAAAAAGATCACAACAAAATAAAAACTTTATAGTTGATGTGTGCAAAATATTTAAAATAATAACTAATGTAAATAAAAAATATCTAGTCACACACCACAAATGAACACAAAAGTTTTGTTATCAAAGTTTGGGAAATTCCATTAGTCCAACCCTATTAAGCTTGGAATTTTGGAGATTTTTTCTACACATGTTTTAAAAATGGATATGCATGCTTGAAACATGTTAAAGATTCAAATGAACTATGGATCCAATGCTTTTAAAGAGAATAACAAACGCTCATTAAATTCTCAAGTGAATGTGCGGTGGGATATTTACTCGAGTCTAACAAGTCATTATTTTGCCCATTTTCAAAAATTTGATCTAACAATCATAGATGATTGTAAAGTGATTTATCATGCGCTACGGGCTATATTTTTGTATGTAATGACTTATGGATTGCAATTCAACACTCAGTTAAAAATCCTCTGCCACCTATTTTTCCCGACGATTGAAAAACCTGTGATATAAAAACGAAAAAGATCTTACAATCCCTAAAAATTACAGACACTCTTTGGAATTATCTCTCCCTGCAATTGTGCATTGTGCTTTTCCATTTTAGATGTACACTCTTTTCTTAAATCAAAACTTTGACTTTTCGCTCTCCCATCATCCCGAAAACAAACAAGGCAAAAAGCTTACAACAAAATGAAAATTTTATAGTTGATGTATGGAAAAAATTTAAAAAAATAACAAATAAAATTAAATAAAATTTATTCACCCAACACAAATGAACTCAAAAGTTTTGTTATCCAATTTTGGGAAATTCCACTAGTTTAACCCTAATAGCTTGGAATTTTGCGAGAAAGAGATTTCATCCACACATGTTTTAAAAATGGATATGCATGTTTGAAACAAGTTAAAGATGCAAATGAGCTATGGATGCAAAGATTTTAAAGAGAATAACAAATGCTCATTAAATTCTCAAGTGAACTTGCGGTGGGATATTTACCCGAGTCAAACATGCCATTATTTTGCCCATTTGCAAAAAGCTGACATAATTAATCATAGATGATTGTAATGTGATTTATTATGCGTAACGGACTATATTTTTGTATGAAATGACTTATGGATTGCAATTCAACACTCAGTTAAAAATCCTCTGCATCCCATTTTTCCCGACGATTGCAAAACCTGAGATATAAAAACGAAAAGGTGCTTAAATCCCCCAAAAATTACAGACACTCTTTGGAATTATCTCTCTCTACATATGTGCATTGTGCATTTCCATTTTATATGTACACAATTTTCTTAAATCAAAACTTCGAGTTTTTCTCTCTCCCTTCATCCTGTAAACAAAAAAGGCAAATAGATCACAACAAAATGAAATTTTCATAGTTGATGTACGGAAAAAGTTTAAAACAATAAAAAAAGTAAATGAAGAAAATTAATTCACACACCACAAATGAACACAAAAGTTTTGTTATCCAAGTTTGGTAAATTCCACTAGTCCAAAAATAATATCTTGGAATTTTACATGAAGGAGATTTTTTCTACACATGTTTTAAAAATGGATATGCATGCCAAAAACATGTTAAAGATTCAAATGACCTATGGATCCGAAGCTTTTAAAGAGAATTACAAACGCATTTAAATTCTCAAGTGAACGTGCGGTGGGATATTTGCCCGAGTCACACAAGCCATTATTTTTCCCATATTCAAAACGTTGAGCTAACTATCATAGGCGATTGTAAAGTGATTTGTCATGCGTAATGGCCATATTTTTTGTAAGAAATGACTTATGGATTTGAAGTCAACACTCAGTTAAAAATCGCCCGCCTCCCCCATTTCCCGACGATTGCAAAACCTTAGATATAAAAATAAAAAAGTGCATACGATCCCTAAAACATATAGACACTCTTTGAAAATATCTCTCTCTACATTTTTACATTGTGCATTTCCATTTTAGATGTACACATTTTTCTTAAATCAGAACTTTGAGTTTTCGCACCCCCTTCATCCTGTAAACAAAAAAGGCAAAAAAGATCACAACAAAATAAAAATTTTATAGTTGATGTGACAAAAATATTTAAAATAATAATTAATATAAAATAATAAAATAAAAAATATCTATTCACACACCACAAATGAACACAAAAGTTTTGTTATCCAAGTTTGGGAAATGTCATTAGTCCAACCCTATTAAGCTTGAAATATTACATGAAGGAGATTTTTTCTACAGATGTTTTAAAAATAGATATGCATGCTTGAAACATGTTAAAAATTCAAATGACCTATGGATCCAAAGCTTTTAAAGAGAATAACAAATGCTCATTAAATTCGCCAGTGAACTTGCGGTGGGATATTTACCAGAGTGAAACACGCCATTATTTTGCCCATTTTCAAAAAGCTGACATAATTAATAGTAGATGATTGTAAAGTGATTTATCATGCGTAACGGGCTATATTTTTGTATGAAATGACTTATGGATTGAAATTCAACACATTTAAAAATCCTCCGCAACCCATTTTTTCCAACGATTGCAAAACCTGAGATATAAAAACGAAAAGGTGCTTACAATCCCTAAAAATTGTAGACACTCTTTGGAATTATCTCTCTCTACATATGTGCATTGTGCATTTCCATTTTAGATGTACACATTTTTCTTAAATCAAAACTTCGAGTTTTTCGCTCTCCCTTCATCCCGTAAACAAAAAAGGCAGCTAGATCACAACAAAATGAAAATTTCACAGTTGATGTACGGAAAAAGTTTAAAACAATAAAAAAATTAAATGAAGAAAATTTATTCACACACCACAAATGAACACAAAAAGTTTTGTTACACAAGTTTGGGAAATTCCACAAGTCCAAAACTATTATCTTTTAAATTTTACTTGAAGGAGACTTTTTCTACACATGTTTTGAAAATGGATATGCATGCCAGAAACATGTTAAAGATTCAAATGACTTATGGATCCAATGCTTTTAAAGAGAATAACATACGCTCATTAAATTCTCAAGTGAACTTGCGGTGGGATATTTAACCGAGTCAAACAAGCCATTATTTTGCCCATTTTCAAAAAACTAGGATAATTAATCGTAGATGATTGTAATGTGATTTATCATGCGTAACGGGCTATATTTTTGTATGAAATGACTTATGGATTGCAATTCAACACTCAGTTAAAAATCCTCCACATCCCATTTTTCCTGTCGATTGCAAAACCTGAGATATAAAAACGAAAAGGTGCTTACAATCCATAAAAATTACAGACACTCTTTGGAATTATCTCTCTCTACATATGTGCATTGTGCATTTCCGTTTTAGATGAACACATTTTTCTTAAATCAAAACTTCGAGTTTTTCGCTCTCCCTTCATCCTGTGAACAAAAAAGGCAAATAGATCACAACAAAATGACAATTTCATAGTTGATGTACGGAAAAAGTTTAAAACAATAAAAAAAGTAAATGAAGAAAATTTATTCACACACCACAAATGAACACAAAAGTTTTCTTATCCAAGTTTGGGAAATTTCACTAGTCCAAAACTAATACCTTGGAATTTTACTTGAAGGAGATTTTTTCTACACATAGTTTAAAAATGGATATGCTTGCCAGAAACATGTTAATGATTCAAATGACCTCTGGATCCAAAGCTTTTAAAGAGAATAACAAACGCTCATTAAATTCTCAAGTGAACGTGCGGTGGGATATTTGCTCGAGTCAAACAAGCCATTATTTTGCCCATATTCAAAAAGTTGAGCTAACAATCATAGGTGGTTGTAAAGTGCTTTGTCATGCGTAACGGACTATATTTTTGAAAGAAATGACTTATGGATTTGAAGTCAACACTCAGTTAAAAATCGCTCGCCTCCCTCATTTCGTGACGATTGCAAAACCTTAGATATAAAAACGAAAAAGTGCATACAATCCCTAAAATATACAGACACTCTTTGGAAATAACTCTCTCTACATTTGTGCATTGTGCATTTCCATTTTAGATGTACACTTTTTTCTTAAATCAGAACTTTGAGTTTTCGCTCCCCCTTCTTCCCGTAAACAAAAAAGGCAAAAAAGATCACAACAAAATAAAAATTTTATAGTTGATGTGTGGAAAATATTTAAAATAATAACTAATGTAAATAAAAAATATCTATTCACACACCACAAATGAACACAAAAGTTTTGTTATCCAAGTTTAGGAAATTCCATTAGTATAACCCTATTAAGCTTGGAATTTTACATAGAGGAGATTTTTTCTACACATGTTTTAAAAATGGATGTGCATGCTTGAAACATGTTAAAGATTCAAATGACCTATGAATCCAAAGCTTTTAAAGTGAATAACAAACGCTCATTAAATTCTCAAGTGAACGTGCGGTGTGATATTTACCCGAGTCTAACAAGTCATTATTTTGCCCATTTTCTAAAATTTGATCTAACAATCATAGATGATTGTAAAGTGATTTATCATGCGTAACGGGCTATATATTTATATGAAATGACTTATGGATGGCGATTCAACACTCAGTTAAAAATCCTCCGCCACCCATTTTTTCTGACGGTTGCAAAACCTGAGATACAAAAACGTAAAAGGTGGTTACAATCCGTAAAAATTGAAGACACACTTTGGAATTATCTCTCTCTACATATGTGCATTGTGCATTTCCGTTTTAGATGTACACATTTTTTTTAAATCAAAACTTCGAGTTTTTCGCTCTCCCTTCATCCCGTAAACAAAAAAAGGCAAATAGATCACTACAAAATGAAAATTTCATAGTTGATGTACGGAAAAAGATTAAAACAAAAAAAAAAGTAAATGAAGAAAATTTATTCACACACCACAAATGAACACGAAAGTTTTTTTATTCAAGTTTGGCAAATTCCACTAGTTGAAAACTAATATCTTGGAATTTTACATGAAGGAGATTTTTTCTACACATGTTTTGAAAATGCATATGCATGCCAGAAACATGTTAAAGATTCAAATGACCTATGGATCCAATGCTTTTAAAGAGAATAACAAACGCTCATTAAATTCTCAAGTGAACTTGCGGTGGGATATGTAACCGAGTCAAACAAGCCATTATTTTTCCCATTTCCAAAAATCTGGGATAATTAATCGTAGATGATTGTAATGCGATTTATCATGCGTAACGGGCTATATTTTTGTACGAAATGACTTGTGGATTGCAGTTCAACACACAGTTAAAAATCCTCCACATCCCATTTTTCCTGTCGATTGCAAAACCAAAGATATAAAAACGAAAGGGTGCTTACAATCCATAAAAATTACAGACACTCTTTGGAATTATCTCTCTCTACATATGTGCATTGTGCATTTCCGTTTTAGATGAACACTTTTTTCTTAAATCAAAACTTCGAGTTTTTCGCTCACCCTTCATCCTGTGAACAAAAAAGGCAAATAGATCACAACAAAATGACAATTTCATTGTTGATGTATGGAAAAAGTTTAAAACAATAAAAAAAGTAAATGAAGAAAATTTATTCACACACCACAAATGAACACAAAAGTTTTCTTATCACTGTTTGGGAAATTTCACTAGTCCAAAACTAATACCTTGGAATTTTACTTGAAGGAGATTTTTTCTACACATATTTTAAAAATGGATATGCTTGCTAGAAACATGTTAATGATTCAAATGACCTCTGGATCCAAAGCTTTTAAAGAGAATAACAAACGCTCATTAAATTCTCAAGTGAATGTGCGGTGGGATATTTGCTCGAGTCAAACAAGCCATTATTTTTCCCATATTCAAAAAGTTGAGCTAACAATCATAGGTGGTTGTAAAGTGCTTTGTCATGCGTAACGGACTATATTTTTGAAAGAAAT
The DNA here is from genome assembly GCF_029961685.1 of Aristolochia californica. Classification (NCBI taxonomy): domain Eukaryota; kingdom Viridiplantae; phylum Streptophyta; class Magnoliopsida; order Piperales; family Aristolochiaceae; genus Aristolochia; species Aristolochia californica. Next base: position 27,677,228 of record NW_027182268.1, on the reverse strand, counting down.
GACTGATGGATTTGAAGTCAACACTCAGTTAAAAATCGCTCGCCTTCCCCGTTTCCTGACGATTGCAAAACCTTAGATATAAAAACGAAAAAGTGCATACAATCCCTAAAACATACATACACTCTTTGGAAATATCTCTCTCTACATTTGTGCATTGTGCATTTCCATTTTAGATATACACTTTTTTCTTAAATCAGAACTTTGAGTTTTCGCTCCCCCTTCTTCCCGTAAACAAAAAAGGGAAAAAAGATCACAACAAAATAAAAACTTTATAGTTGATGTGTGGAAAATATTTAAAATAATAACTAATGTAAATAAAAAATATCTATTCACACACCACAATTGAACACAAAAGTTTTGTTATCCAAGTTTGTGAAATTCCATTTATCCAACCCTATTAAGCTTGGAATTTTACATAAAGGAGATTTTTTCTACACATGTTTTAAAAATGGATGTGCATGCTTGAAACATGTTAAAGATTCAAATGACCTATGGATCCAAAGCTTTTAAAGTGAATAACAAACGCTCATTAAATTCTCAAGTGAACGTGCGGTGGGATATTTACCCGAGTCTAACAAGTCATTATTTTGCCCATTTTCAAGAATTTGATCTAACAATCATAGATGATTGTAAATAGATTTATCATGTGTAACGGGCTATATATTTATATGAAATGACTTATGGATGGCGATTCAACACTCAGTTAAAAATCCTCCGCCACCCATTTTTCCTCACGATTGCAAAACCTGAGATACAAAAACGTAAAAGGTGGTTACAATCCGTAAAAATTACAGACACACTTTGGAATTATCTCTCTCTACATATGTGCATTGTGCATTTCCGTTTTAGATGTACACATTTTTTTTAAATCAAAACTTCGAGTTTTTCGCTCTCCCTTCATCCCGTAAACAAAAAAGGCAAATAGATCACTGCAAAATGAAAATTTCATAGTTGATGTACGAAAAAAGTTTAAAACAAAAAAAAAAAGTAAATGAAGAAAATTTATTCATACACCACAAATGAACACAAAAGTTTTTTTATTCAAGTTTGGCAAATTCCACTAGTTGAAAACTAATATCTTGGAATTTTACATGAAGGAGATTTTTTCTACACATGTTTTGAAAATGGATATGCATGCCAGAAACATGTTAAAGATTCAAATGACCTATGGATCCAATGCTTTTAAAGAGAATAACAAACGTTCATTAAATTCTCAAGTGAACTTGCGGTGGGATATTTCACTGAGTCAAACAAGCCATTATTTTGCCCATTTTCAAAAAACTGGGATAATTAATCGTAGATGATTGTAATGTGATTTATCATGAGTAACGGGCTATATTTTTGTTTGAAATGACTTATGGATTGCAATTCAACACTCAGTTAAAAATCCTCCACATCCCATTTTTTCTGTCGATTGCAAAACCTGAGATATAAAAACGAAAAGGTGCTTACAATCCATAAAAATTACAGACACTCTTTGGAATTATCTCTCTCTACATATGTGCATTGTGCATTTCCGTTTTAGATGAACACATTTTTCTTAAATCAAAACTTCGAGTTTTTCGCTCTCCCTTCATCCTGTGAACAAAAAAGGCAAATAGATCACAGCAAAATGAAAATTTCATAGTTGATGTACGGAAAAGGTTTAAAAAAATAAAAAAAGTAAATGAAGAAAATTTATTCACACACCACAAATGAACACAAAAGTTTTCTTATCCAAGTTTGGGAAATTTCACTAGTCCAAAACTAATACCTTGGAATTTTACTTGAAAGAGATTTTTTCTACACATATTTTAAAAATGGATATGTTTGCCAGAAACATGTTAATGATTCAAATGACCTCTGGATCCAAAGCTTTTAAAGAGAATAACAAACGCTCATTAAATTCTCAAGTGAACGTGCGGTGGGATATTTGGTCAAGTTAGACAAGCCATTATTTTGCCCATATTCAAAAAGTTGAGCTAACAATCATAGGTGGTTGTAAAGTGCTTTGTCATGCATAACGGACTATATTTTTGAATGAAATGACTTATGGATTTGAAGTCAACACTCAGTTAAAAATCGATCGCCTCCCTCGTTTCCTGATGATTGCAAAACCTTAGATATAAAAACGAAAAAGTGCATACAATCCCTAAAACATACAGACACTCTTTGGAAATATCTCTCTCTACATTTGTGCATTGTGCATTTCCGTTTTAGATGTACACTTCTTTCTTAAATCAGAACTTTGAGTTTTCGCTCCCCCTTCTTCCCGTAAACAAACAAGGCAAAAAAGATCACAACAAAATAAAAATTTTTTAGTTGATGTGTGGAAAATATTTAAAATAAAAACTAATTTAAATAAAAAATATCTATTCACACACCACAAATAAACACAAAAGTTTTGTTATCCAAGTTTGGGAAATTCCATTTGTCCAACCCTATTAAGCTTGGAGTTTAACATAAAGGAGATTTTTTCTACACATGTTTTAAAAATGGATGTGCATGCTTGAAACATGTTAAAGATTCAAATGACCTATGGATCCAAAGCTTTTAAAGTGAATAACAAATGCTCATTAAATTCTCAAGTGAACGTGCGGTGGGATATTTATCCGAGTCTAACAAGTCATTATTTTGCCCATTTTCTAAAATTTGATCTAACAATCATAGATGATTGTAAAGTGATTTATCATGCATAACGGGCTATATATTTATATGAAATGACTTATGGATGGCGATTCAACACTCAGTTAAAACTCCTCCGCCACCCATTTTTCCTGATGATTGCAAAACCTGAGATACAAAAACGAAAAGGTGGTTACAATCCGTAAAAATTACAGACACACTTTGGAATTATCTCTCTCTACATATGTGCATTGTGCATTTCCGTTTTAGATGTACACATTTTTTTTAAATCAAAACTTCGAGTTTTTCGCCCTCCCTTCATCCCGTAAACAAAAAAGGAAAATAGATCACTGCAAAATGAAAATTTCATGGTTGATGTACTGAAAAATTTTAAAACAATAAAAAAAGTAAATGAAGAAAATTTATTCACACACCACAAATGAACACTAAAGTTTTTTTATTCAAGTTTGGCAAATTCCACTAGTCCAAAACTAATATCTTGGAATTTTACATGAAGGAGATTTTTTCTACACATGTTTTGAAAATGGATATGCATCCCAGAAACATGGTAAAGATTCAAATGACCTATGGATCCAATGCTTTTAAAGAGAATAACAAACACTCACTAAATTCTCAAGTGAATTTGCGGTGGGATATTTAACCGAGTCAAACAAGCCATTATTTTGCCCATTTTCAAAAAACTGGAATAATTAATCGTAGATGATTGTAATGTGATTTATCATGCGTAAAGGGCTATATTTTTGTACGAAATGACTTATGGATTGCAATTCAACACTCAGTTAAAAATCCTCCACATGCCATTTTTCCTGTCGATTGCAAAACCTGAGATATAAAAACGAAAAGGTGCTTACAATCCATAAAAATTACAGACACTCTTTGGAATTATCTCTCTCTACATATGTGCATTGTGCATTTCCGTTTTAGATGAACACATTTTTCTTAAATCAAAACTTTGAGTTTTTCGCTCTCCCTTCATCCTGTGAACAAAATAAGCAAATAGATCACAGCAAAAAGAAAATTTCATAGTTGATGTACGGAAAAAGTTTAAAACAATAAAAAAAGTAAATGAAGAAAATTTATTCACACACCACAAATGAACACAAAAGTTTTCTTATCCAAGTTTGGGAAATTTCACTAGTCCAAAACTAATACCTTGGAATTTTACTTGAAGGAGATTTTTTCTACACATATTTTAAAAATGGATATGCTTGCCAGAAACATTTTAATGATTCAAATGACCTCTGGATCCAAAGCTTTTAAAGAGAATAACAAACGCTCATTAAATTCTCAAGTGAACGTGCGGTGGGATATTTGCTCGAGGCAAACAAGCCATTATTTTGCCCATATTCAAAAAGTTGAGCTCAATCATAGGTGGTTGTAAAGTGCTTTGTCATGCGTAACGGACTATATTTTTGAAAGAAATGACTTATGGATTTGAAGTCAACACTCAGTTAAAAATCGCTCGCCTCCCCCGTTTCCTGACGATAGCAAAACCTTAGATATAAAAACGAAAAAGTGCATACAATCCCTAAAACATACAGACACTCTTTGGAAATATCTCTCTCTACATTTGTGCATTGTGTATTTCCATTTTAGATGTACACTTTTTTCTTAAATCAGAACTTTGAGTTTTCGCTCCCCCTTCTTCCTGTAAACAAAAAAGGCAAAAAAAATCACAACAAAATAAAAATTTTATAGTTGATGTGTGGAAAATATTAAAAATAATAACTAATGTAAATAAAAAATATCTATTCACACACCACAAATGAACACAAAAGTTTTGTTATCCAAGTTTGGGAAATTCCATTAGTCCAACCCTATTAAGCTTGGAATTTAACATAAAGGAGATTTTTTCTACACATGTTTTAAAAATGGATGTGCATGCTTGAAACATGTTAAAGATTCAAATGACCTATGGATCCAAAGCTTTTAAAGTGAATAACAAACGCTCATTAAATTCTCAAGTGAACGTGCGGTGGGATATTTACCCGAGTCTAACAAGTCATTATTTTGTCCATTTTCAAAAATTTGATCTAACAATCATAGATGATTGTAAAGTGATTTATCATGCGTAACGGGCTATATATTTATATGAAATGACTTATGGATGGCGATTCAACACTCAGTTAAAAATCCTCCGCCACCCATTTTTTCTGACGATTGCAAAACCTGAGATACAAAAACGAAAAGGTGGTTACAATCCGTAAAAATTCAGACACACTTTGGAATTATCTCTCTCTACATATGTGCATTGTGAATTTCCGTTTTAGATGTACACATTTTTTTTAAATCAAAACATCGAGTTTTTCGCTCTCCCTTCATCCCGTAAACAAAAAAGGCAAATAGATCACTGCAAAATCAAAATTTCATAGTTGATGTACGGAAAAAGTTTAAAACAATAAAAAAAGTAAATGAAGAAAATTTATTCACACACCACAAATGAACACAAAAGTTATGTTATACAAGTTTGGGAAATTCCACTAGTCCAAAACTAATATCTTGGAATTTTACATGAAGGAGATTTTTTCTACACATGTTTTAAAAATGGATATGCATGCCAGAAACATGTTAAAGATTCAAATGACCTATGGATCCAAAGCTTTTAAAGAGAATAACAAACGCACATTAAATTCTCAAGTGAACGTGCGGTGGGATATTTGCCCGAGTCAAACAAGCCATTATTTTGCCCATAATCAAAAAGTTGAGCTAACAATCATAGGTAATTGTAAAGTGCTTTGTCATGCGTAACAGGCTATATTTTTGTAAGAAATGACTTTTGGATTTGAAGTCAACACTCAGTTAAAAATCGCCCGCCTCCCCCGTTTCCCGGCGATTGCAAAACCTTAGATATAAAAACGAAAAAGTGCATACGATCCCTAAAACATATAGACACTCTTTGGAAATATCTCTCTCTACGTTTGTGCATTGTGCATTTCCATTTTAGATGTACACTTTTTTCTTAAATCGGAACTTTGCGTTTTTGCTCCCCCTTCATCCCGTAAACAAAAAAGGCAAAAAAGATCACAACAAAATAAAAATTTTATAGTTGATGTGTGGAAAATATTTAAAATAATAACTAATGTAAATAAAAAATATCTATTCACACACCACAAATGAACACAAAAGTTTTGTTATCCAAGTTTGGGAAATTCCATTAGTCCAACCCTATTATGCTTGGAATTTTACATGAAGGAGATTTGTTCTACACATGTTTTAAAAATGGATATGCATGCTTGAAACATGTTAAAGATTCAAATGACCTATGGATCCAAATCTTTTAAAGAGAACAATAAACGCTCATTATATTCTCAAGTGAACTTGCGGTGGGATATTTACCCAAGTTAAACATGCCATTATTTTGCCCATTTTCAAAAAGCTTGGATAATTAATCGTAGATGATTGTTATGTGATTTATCATGCGTAACGGGCTATATTTTTGTATGAAATGACTTATGGATTGCAATTCAACACTCAGTTAAAAATCCACCGCAACCCATTTTTCCCGACGATTGCAAAACCTGAGATATAAAAACGAAAAGGTGCTTACAGTCCCTAAAAATTGTAGACACTCTTTGGAATTATCTCTCTCTACATATGTGCATTGTGCATTTCCGTTTTAGATGTACTCATTTTTCTTAAATCAAAATTTGAGTTTTTCGCTCTCCCTTCATCCCGTAAACAAAAAAGGCAACTAGATCACAACAAAATGAAAATTTCATAGTTGGTGTACGGAAAAAGTTTAAAACAATAAAAAAAGTTAATGAAGAAAATTTGTTCACACACCATAAATGAACACAAAAAGTTTTGTTATACAAGTTTGGGAAATTCCACAAGTCCACAAGTATTATCTTGGAATTTTACATGTAGGAGATTTTTTCTACACATGTTTTGAAAATGGATATGCATGCTAGAAACATGTTAAAGATTCAAATGACCTATGGATCCAATGCTTTTAAAGAGTATAACAAACGCTCATTAAATTCTCAAGTGAACTTGTGGTGGGATATTTACCCGAGTCAAACAAGCCATTATTTTGCCCTTTTTCAAAAAACTGGGATAATTAATCGTAGATGATTGTAATGTGATTTATCATGCGTAACGGGCTATATTTTTGTATGAAATGAATTATGGATTGCAATTCAACACCCATTTAAAAATCCTCCGCAACCCATTTTTCCTGACTGATTGCAAAACCTGAGATATAAAAACGAAAAAAGTGCATACGATCCCTAAAACATACAGACAGTCTTTGGAAATATCTCTCTCTACAATTGTGCATTGTGCATTTCCATTTTAGATGTACACTTTTTTTTAAATCAGAACATTGAGTTTTCGCTCCCCCTTCATCCCGTAAACAAAAAAGGCAAAAAAGATCACAACAAAATAAAAATTTTACAGTTGATGTGTGGAAAATATTTAAAATAATAACTAATGTAAATAAAAAATATTTATTCACACACCACAAATGAACACAAAAGTTTTGTTATCCAAGTTTGGGAAATTCCATTAGTCCAACCCTATTAAGCTTGGAATTTTACATGAGGGAGATTTTTTCTACACATGTTTTAAAAATTTATATGCATGCTTGAAACATGTTAAAGATTCAAATGACCTATGGATCCAAAGCTTTTAAAGAGAATAACAAACGCTCATTAAATTCTTAAGTGAATGTGCGGTGGGATATTTACCCGAGTCTAACAAGTCATTATTTTACCCATTTTCAAAAATTTGATCTAACAATCATAGATGATTGTAAAGTGATTTATCATGCGTAACGGGCTATATTTTTGTATGAAATGACTTATGGATTGCAATTAAACACTCAGTTAAAAATCCTCTGCCACCAATTTTTCCCGACGATTGCAAAACCTGAGAAATAAAAACTAAAAAGAGCTTACAATCCCTAAAAATTATAGACACTCTTTGGAATTATCTATCCTTACAATTGTGCATTGTGATTTTCCATTTTAGATGTTCACTTTTTTCTTAAATCAAAACTTTGACTTTTCGCTCTCCCTGCATCCCGAAAACAAACAAGGCAAAAAGCTTACAACAAAATGAAAATTTTATAGCTGATGTGTGGAAAATATTTAAAATAATAACAAATATAAATAAAGAAAATTTATTCACCCAACACGAATGAACACAAAAGTTTTGTTATCCAATTTTGGGAAATTCCACTGGTTTATCCCTAAGAGCTTGGAATTTTGTAAGAAAGAGATTTCATCCACACATATTTTAAAAATGGATATGCATGTTTGAAACATGTTAAGGATCCAAATGAGCTATGGATGCAAAGCTTTTAAAGAGAATAACAAATGCTCATTAAATTCTCAAGTGAACAAGCGGTGGGATGTTTACCCAAGTCAAATATGCCATTATTTTGCCCATTTGCAAAAAGCTGACATAATTAATCGGAGATGATTGTAATGTGATTTATCATGCGTAACGGGCCATATTTTTGTATGAAATGACTTATGGATTGCAATTCAACACTTAGTTAAAAATCCACCGGAACCCATTTTTCCCGACGATTGCAAAACCTGAGATATAAAAACGAAAAGGTGCTTACAATCCCTATAAATTACAGACACTCTTTGGAATTATCTCTCTCTACATATGTGCATTGTGCATTTCCGTTTTAGATGTACACATTTTTCTTAAATCAAAACTTCGAGTTTTGAGCTCTCCCTTTATCCCGTAAACAAAAAAGGCTAATAGATCACAACAAAATGAAAATTTCATAGATGATGTACGGAAAAAGTTTAAAACAATAAAAAAAGTAAATGAAGAAAATTTATTCACACACCACAAATGAACACAAAAGTTTTGTTTTCCAAGTTTGGGAAATTCCACTAATCCAAAACTAATATCTTGGAATTTTACATGAAGGAGATATTTTCTACACATGTTTTAAAAATGGATATGCATGCCAGAAACATGTTAAAGATTAAAATGACCTATGGATCCAAAGCTTTTAAAGAGAATAACAAACGCTCATTAAATTCTCAAGTGAACGTGCGGGGGGATATTTGCCCGAGTCAAACAAGCCATTATTTTGCCCATATTCAAAACATTGAGCTAACAATCATAGATGAATGTGAAGTTATTTGTCATGCGTAACGGGCTATATTTTTGTAAGAAATGACTTATGGATTTGAAGTCAACACTAAGTTAAAAATCCCCCGCCTCCCCCGTTTCTCGACGATTGGAAAACCTTAGATATAAAAACGAAAAAAGTGCATACGATTGCTAAAACATACTGACTCTCTTTGGAAATATCTCTCTCTACATTTAAGCATTGTGCATTTCCATTTTAGATGTACACTTATTTCTTAAATCAGAACTTTGAGTTTTCGCTCCCCCTTCATCCCTTTAACCAAAAAAGGCAAAAAAGATCACAACAAAATAAAAATTTTATAGTTGATGTGTGGAAAATATTTAAAATAATAACTAATGTAAATAAAAAATATCTATTCACACACCACAGCTGAACACAAAAGTTTTGTTATCCAAGTTTGGGAAATTCCATTAGTCCAACCATATTAAGCTTGGAATTTTACACGAAGCAGATTTTTTCTACACATGTTTTAAAAATGGATTTACGTGCTTCAAACATATTAAAGATTCAAATGACCTATGGATCCATAACTTTTAAAGAGAATAACAAACGCTCATTAAATTCTCAAGTGAACGCGAGTCTAACAAGTCATTATTTTGCCCATTTTCAAAAATTTGATCTAAAAATCATAGATGATTATGAAGTTATTTATCATGTGTAACGAGCTATATTTTTTTATGAAATGACTTATGGATTACAATTCAACACTCAGTTAAAAATCCTCTGCCACCAATTTTTCCCAACGATTGCAAAACCTGAGATATAAAAACTAAAAAGAGCTTACAATCCCTAAAAATTACAGACACTCTTTGGAATTATCTTTCCCTACAATTGTGCAATGTGCTTTTCCATTTTAGATTTACACTTTTTTCATAACTCAAAACTTTGACTTTTCGCTCTCCCTTCATCCCAAAAAAAAACAAGGCAAAAAGCTTACAACAAAATGAAAATTTTATAGTTGATGTAAGGAAAAAATTTAAAACAATAACAAATATAAAAAAATAAAATTTATTCACCCAACATAAATGAACACAAAAGTTTTGTTATCCGATTTTGGGAAATTCCACTAGTTTAACCCTAATAGTTTGGAATTTTGCAAGAAAGAGATTTCATCCACACATGTTTTAAAAATGGATATGCATGTTTGAAACATGCTAAAGATGCAAATGAGCTATGGATGCAAAGCTTTTAAAGAGAATAACAAATGCTCATTAAATTCTCAAGTGAACTTGCGGTGGGATATTTACCCGAGTCAAACATGCCATTATTTTGCGCATTTGCAAAAAGCTGACATAATTAATCCTAGATGATTTAATGTGATTTATCATACGTAGCGGGCTATATTTTTGTATGAAATGACTTATGGATTGCAATTCAACACTGAGTTAAAAATCCTCCGCAACCCATTTTTCCCGACGATTGCAAAACCTGAGATATAAAAACGAAAAGGTGCTTACAATCCCTAAAAATTACAGACACTCATTGGAATTATCTCTCTCTACATATGTGCATTGTGCATCTCCGTTTTAGATGTACACATTTTTCTCAAATCAAAACTTTCGAGTTTTTTGCTCTCCCTTCATCCCATAAACAAAAAAGGCAAATAGATCACAGCAAAATGAAAATTTCATAGTTGATGTACGGACAAAGTTTAAAACAATATAAAAAGTAAATGAAGAAAATTTATTCACACACCACAAATGAACACAAAAGTTTTGTTATCCAAGTTTTGGAAATTCCACTAGTCCAAAACTAATATCTTGGAATTTTACATGAAGGAGATTTTTTCTACACATATTTTAAAAATGGATATGCATGCCAGAAACATGATAAAGATTCAAATGACCTATGGATCCAAAGCTTTTCAAGAGAATAACAAACGCTCATTAAATTCTCAAGTGAACGTGCGGTGGGATATTTGCCCGAGTCAAACGAGCCATTATTTTGCCCATATACAAAAAGTTGAGCTAACAATCATAGATGATTGTAAAGTGATTTGTCATGCGTAACGGGCTATATTTTTGTAAGAAATGACTTATGGATTTGAAGTCAACACTCAGTTAAAAATCGCCCGCCTCCCCCGTTTCCCAACGATTGAAAAACCTTAGATATAAAAAGGAAAAAAGTGCATACGATCCCTAAAACATACAGACACTCTTTGGAAATATCTCTCTCTACATTTGGGCATTTCCATTTTAGATGTACACTTTTTTCTTAAATGAGAACTTTGAGTTTTCGCTCCCCCCTTCATCCCATAAACAAAAAAGGCAAAAAAGACCACAAAAAAATAAAAATTTTATTGTTGATGTGTGGAAAATATTTAAAATAATAACTAATGTAACTTAAAAATCTCTATTCACACACCACAAATGAACACAAAAGTTTTGTTATCCAAGTTTGGGAAATTCCATTAGTCCAACCCTCTTAAGCTTGGAATTTTACAAGAAGCAGATTTTTTCCACACATGTTTTAAAAATGGGTATGCATGCTTGAAACATGTTAAAGATTCAAATGACCTTTGGATCCAAAGCTTTTAAAGAGAATAACAAACGCTCATTAAATTCTCAAGTGAACGTGCGGTGGGATATTTACCCGAGTCTAACATGTCATTATTTTGTTCATTTTCCAAAATTTGATCTAACAATCATAGATGATTGTAAAGTGATTTATTATGCGTAACGGGCTATATTTTTGTATGAAATGACTTATGGATTGCAATTCAACACTCACTTAAAAATCCTCTGCCACCAATTTTTCCCTACGATTGTAAAACAAGAGATATAAAACTAAAAAGAGCTTACAATCCCTAAAAATTACAGACACTCTTTGGAATTATCTCTCCCTACAATTGTGCATTGTGCTTTTCCATTTTAGATGTACACTTTTTTCTTATATGAAAACTTTGACTTTTCGCTCTCTCTTCATCCCGAAAACAAACAAGGCAAAAAGCTTACAACAAAATGAAAATTTTATAGTTGATGTATGGAAAATATTTAAAACAATAACAAATATAAATAAAGAAAATTTATTCTCCCAACACATATGAACACAATAGTTTTGTTATCCAATTTTGGGAAATTCCACTAGTTTATCCCTAATAGCTTGGAATTTTGCAAGAAAGAGATTTCATCCACACATGTTTTAAAAATGGATATGCATGTTTGAAACATGTTAAAGACACAAATGAGCTATGGATGCAAAGCTTTTAAAGATAATAACAAACGCTCTTTAAATTCTCAAGTGAACTTGCGGTGGGACATTTACCCGAGTCAAACATGCCATTCTTTTGCCCATTTGCAAAAAGCTGACATAATTAATCCTAGATGATTTAATTTGATTTATCATGCGCAAAGAGCTATATTTTTGTCTGAAATGACTTATGGATTGCAATTCAACACTCAGTTAAAAATCCTCTGCAACCCATTTTTCCCGACGATTGCAAAACTTGAGATATAAAAACAAAAAGGTGCTTACAATCCCTAAAAATTACAGACACTCTTTGGAATTATCTCTCTCTACATATGTGCATTGTGCATTTCCGTTTTAGATGTACACATTTTTCTTAAATCAATAACTTCGAGTTTTTCACTCTCCCTTCATCCCGTAAACAAAAAAGGCAAATAGATCAAAAAAAAAATGAAAATTTCATAGTTGATGTATGGAAAAAGTTTAAAACAATAAAAAAAATAAATGAAGAAAATTTATTCACACACCACAAATGAACACAAAAGTTTTCTTATCCAAGTTTGGGAAATTCCACTAGTCCTAAACTAATATCTTGGAATTTAACATCAAGGAGATATTTCTACACATGTTTTAAAAATGGATATGCATGCCAGAAACATGTTAAAGATTCAAATGACCTATGGATCCAAAGCTTTTAAAGAGAATAACAAACGCTCGTTAAATTCTCAAGTGCATGTGCGGTGGGATATTTGCCCTAGTCAAACAAGCCATTATTTTGCCCATATTCAAAACGTTGAGCTAACAATCATAGATGATTGTAAAGTGATTTTTCATGCGTAACGGGCTATAATTTTTTAAGAAATGACTTATGGATTTGAAGTCAACACTTAGTTAAAAATCGCCTGCCTCTCCCGTTTCCCGACGATTGCAAAACCTTAGATATAAAAACGAAAAAAGTGCATACGATCTCTAAAACATACTGACTCTCTTTGAAAATATCTCTCTCTACATTTATGCATTGTGCATTTCCAATTTAGATGTACACTTTTTTCTTAAATCAGAACTTTGATTTTTCGCTCCCCCTACATCCCGTAAACAAAACAGGCAAAAAAGATCACAACAAAATAAAAAATTTATAATTGATGTGTGGAAAATATTTAAAATAATAACTAATGTAAATAAAAAATATCTATTCACACACCACAAATGAACACAAAAGTTTTGTTATCCTAGTTTGGGCAATTCCATTAGTCCAACCCTATTAAGCTTGGAAATTTACATGAAGGAGAGTTTTTCTACACATGTTTTAAAAATGGATATGCATGCTTGAAACATGTTAAAGATTCAAATGACCTATGGATCCAAAGCTTTTAAAGAGAATAACAAACGCTCATTAAATTCTCAAAGTAACGTGCGGCGAGTCTAAGAAGTCATTATTTTGCCCATTTTCAAAAAATTGATCTAACAATCATAGATGATTGTGAAGTGACTTATCATACGTAACGGGCTATATTTTTTTATGAAATAACTTATGGATTGCAATTTAACACTCAGTTAAAAATCCTGTGCCACCAATTTTTCCCGACGATTATAAAACCTGAAATATAAAAACTAAAAAGAGCTTACAATCCCTAAAAATTACAGACACTCTTTGGAATTATCTCTCCCTACAATTGTGCATTGTGCTTTTCCATTTTAGATGTACACTTTTTTCTTAAATCAAAACTTTGATTTTTCGCTCTCCCTTCATCCCGAAAACAAATAAGACAAAAAGCTTACAACAAAATGAAAATTTTATAGTTGATGTATGGAAAAAATTTAAAACAATAACAAATATAAATAAAGAAAATTTATTCACCCAACACAAATGAACACAAAAGTTTTGTTATCCAATTTTGGGAAATTCCACTAGTTTAACCCTAATAGCTTGGAATTTTGCAAGAAAGAGATTTCATCCACACATGTTTTAAAAATGGATATGCATGTTTGAAACAAGTTAAAGATGCAAATGAGCTATGGATGCAAAGCTTTTAAAGAGAATAACAAACGCACATTAAATTCTCATCTGAACTTGCGGTGGGATATTTACCCGAGTCAAACATGCCATTATTTTGCCCATTTGGAAAAAGCTGACATAATTAATCCTAGATGATTTAATGTGATTTATCATGCGTAACGGGCTATATATTTGTATGAAATGACTTATGGATTGCAATTCAACACTCAGTTAAAAATCCTCCGCAACCCATTTTTCCCGACGATTGCAAAACCTGAGATATAAAAACGAAAAGGTGCTTACAATCCCTAAAAATTACAGACACTCTTTGGAATTATCTCTCTCTACATATGTACATTGTGCATTTCCGTTTTAGATGTACACATTTTTTTTAAATCAAAACTTCGAGTTTTTCGCTCTCCCTTCATCCCGTAAACACAAACGGCAAATACATCACAGCAAAATGAAAATTTCAAAGTTGATGTACGGAAAAAGTTTAAAACAATAAAAAAAGTAAATGAAGAAAATTTATTCACACACCACAAATGAACACAAAAGTTTTGTTATCCAAGTTTGGGAAATTCCACTAGTCCAAAACTAATATCTTGGAACTTTACATGAAGTAGATTTTGCTACACATGTTTTAAAAATGGATATGCATGCCAGGAACATGTTAAAGATTCAAATGACCTATAGATCCAAAGATTTTAAAGAGAATAACAAATGCTCATTAAATTCTCAAGTGAACGTGCGGGGGGATATTTGCCCGAGTCAAACAAGCCATTATTTTGCCCATATTCAAAACGTTGAGCTAACATTCATAGATGATTGTAAAAGGATTTTTCATGCGTAACGGGCAATATTTTTGTAAGAAATGACTTATGGATTTGAAGTCAACACTCAGTTAAAAATCGCCCGCCTCCCCCGTTTCCCGACGATTGCAAAAACTTAGACATAAAAACGAAAAACGTGCATACGATCCCTAAAACATACAAACACTCTTTGGAAATATCTATCTCTACATTTGTGCATTGTGCATTTCGATTTTAGATGTACACTTTTTTCTTAAATCAGAACTTTGAGTTTTCGCTCCCCCTTCATCCCGTAAACAAAAAAGGCAAAAAAGATCACAACAAAATAAAATTTTTATAGTTGATGTGTGGAAAATATTTAAAATCATAACTAATGTAAATAAAAAATATCTATTCACACACCAAAAATGAACAAAAAAGTTTTGTTATCCAAGTTTGGGAAATTCCATTAGTCCAACCCTATTAACCTTGCAATTTTACGTGAAAGAGATTTTTTCAACACATGTTTTAAAAATGGATATGCAAGCTTGAAACATGTTAAAGATTCAAATGACCTATGGATCCAAAGCTTTTAAAGAGAATAAAAAATGCTCATTAAATTCTCAAGTGAACATGCGGTGGGATATTTACCCGAGTCTAACAAGTAATTATTTTGCCCATTTTTAAAAATTTTATCTAACAATCATTGATGATTGTAAAGTGATTTATCATGTGTAACGGGCTATATTTTTGTATGAAATGACTTATGGATTGCAATTCAACACTCAGTTAAACATCCTTTGGCACCAATTTTGCCCGACGATTGCAAAACCTGAGATATAAAAACTAAAAAGAGCTTACAATCCCTAAAAATTACAGACACTTTTTGGAATTATCTCTCCCTACAATTTTGCATTGTGCTTTTCCATTTTAGATGTACACACTTTTCTTAAATGAAAACTTTGACTTTTCGCTCTTCCTTCATCCCAAAAACAAACAAGGCAAACAACTTACAACAAAATGAAAATTTTATAGTTGATGTATAGAAAAAATTTAAAACAATAACAAATATAAATAAAGAAAATTTATTCACCAGACACAAATGAACAGTAAAGTTTTGTTATCCAATTTTTGGAAATTCCACTAGTTTAACCCTAATAGCTTGGAAATTTGCAAGAAAGAGATTTCATCCACACATGTTTTAAAAATGGATATGCATGCTTGAAACATGTTAAAGACACAAATGAGCTATAGATGCAAAGCTTTTAAAGAGAATAACAAACGCTCATTAAATTCTCAAGTGAACTTACGGTGGGATATTTACCCGAGTCAAACATACCATTATTTTGCCCATTTGCAAAAAGCTGACATAATTAATCATAGATGATTGTATTGTGATTTATCATGCATAACGGGCTATATTTTTGTATGAAATGACTTATGGATTGCAATTCAACACTGAGTTAAAAATCCTTCGCAACCCATTTTTCCCGACGATTGCAAAACCTGAGATATAAAAACGAAAAGGTGCTTACAATCCCTAAAAATTACAGACACTCTTTGGAATTATCTCTCTCTACATATATGCATTGTGCATTTCCGTTTTAGATGTAGACATTTTTCTTAAATCAAAACTTCGAGTCTTTCGTTCTCCCTTCTTCCCGTAAAAAAAAAAAAGGCAAATAGATCACAGCAAAATGAAAATTTCATAGTTGATGTACGGAAAATGTTTAAAACAATAAAAAAAGTAAATGAAGAAAATTTATTCACACACCACAAATGAACAAGAAAGGTTTGTTATCCAATTTTGGGAAATTCCACTATTCCAAAACTAATATCTTGGAATTTTACATGAAGGAGATTTTTTCTACACATGTTTTAAAAATGGATATGCAAGCCAGAAACATGTTAAAGATACAAATGACCTATGCATCCAAAGATTTTAAAGAGAATAACAAACGCTCATTAAATTCTCAAGTGAACTTGTTTTGGGATATTTGTTCGAGTCAAACAAGCCATTATTTTGCCCATATTCAAAAAGTTGATCTAACAATCATAGATGATTGTAAAGTGTTTTGTCATGCGTAACGGGCTATATTTTGGTAAGAAATGACTTATGGATTTGAAGTCAACACTCAGTTAAAAATCACCCGCCTCCCCCGTTTCCCGACAATTGTAAAACCTTAGATATAAAAATGAAAAAAGTGCATACGATCCCTAAAACAAACAGACACTCTTTTGAAAAATCTCTCTCTACATTTGTGCATTGTGCATTTCCATTTTATATGGCCACTTTTTTCTTAAATCAAAACTTTGAGTTTTCGTTCCCCCCTTCATCCCGTAAACAAAAAAGGCAAAAAAGATCACTACAAAATAAAAATTTTATAGTTGAAGTGTGGAAAATATTTAAAATAATAACTCATGTAAATAAAAAATATCTATTCACTCACCACAAATAAGCCCAAAAGTTTTGTTATCCAAGTTTGGGAAATTCCATTAGTCCAACCCTATTAAGCTTGGAATTTTACATGATGGAGACTTTTTCTACACATGTTTTAAAAATGGATATGCATGCTTGAAACATGTTAATGATTCAAATGACCTACGGATCCAAAGATTTTAAAGAGAATAACGAACACTCATTAAATTCTCAAGTGAACGTGCGGTGGGATATTTACCTGAGTCTAACAAGTCATTATTTTGCCAGTTTCAAAAAATTGATCTATCAATCATAGATGATTGTAAAGTGATTGATCATGCGTAACAGGCTATATTTTTGTATGAAATGACTTATGGATTGCAATTCAACCATCAGTTAAAAATCCTCTGCCACCAATTTTTCCTGATGATTGCAAAACCTGAGATATAAAAACTAAAAAGAGCTTACTATCCCTTAAAATTACAGACACTCTTTAGAATTATCTCTCCCAACAATTGTGCATTGTGCTTTTTCATTTTAGATGTACACTTTTTTCTTAAATGAAAACTTTGACTCTTCGCTCTCCCTTCATCCTGAAAACAAACAAGACAAAAAGCTTACAACAAAATGAAAATTTTATAGTTGATGTATGGAAAAAATTTAAAACAATAACAAATATAAATAAAGAAAATTTATTCACCCAACACAAATGAGCACAAAAGTTTTGTTATCCAATTTTGGGAAATTCATATAGTTTAAAAACCTTAGTAGCTTGGAATTTTGCAAGAAAGAGATTTCGTCCACACATGTTTTAAAATTGGATATGCATGTTTGACACATGTTAAGGACGCAAAAGAGCTATGGATGCAAAGCTTTTAAAGATAATAACAAACGTTCATTAAATTCTCAAGTTAACTTGCGGTGGGATATTTACCCGAGTCAAAAATGCCATTATTTTGCCCATTTGCAAAAAGCTGATATAATTAATCATAGATGATTGTAATGTGATTTATCATGCGTAACGGGCTATATATTTGTATGAAATGACTTATGGATTGCAATTCAACACTCAGTTAAAAATCCTCTGCAACCCATTTTTCCCGACGATTGCAAAACTTGCGATATAAAAACGAAAAGGTGCTTACAATCCCTAAAAAATACAGACACTCTTTGGAATTATCTCTCTCTACTTATGTGCATTGTGCATTTCCGTTTTAGATGTAAACATTTTTCTTAAATCAAAACTTCGAGTTTTTTGCACTCCCTTCATCCCGTAAACAAAAAAGGCAAATAGATCATAGCAAAATGAAAATTTCATAGTTGATGTACGGAAAAAGTTTAAAACAATAAAAAAAGTAAAAGAAGAAAATTTATTCACACACCACAAATGTACACAAAAGTTTTGTTATCCAAGTTTGGGAAATTCCACTAGTCCAAAACTAATATCTTGGAATTTTAAATGAAGGAGATTTTTTCTACACATGTTTTAAAAATGGATATGCATGCCATATACACGTTAAAGTTTCAAATGACCTATGGATCCTAAGGTTTTAAAGAGAATAACAAACGCTCATTAAATTCTCAAGTGAAAGTGCGGTGGGATATTTACCCTAACAAGTCATTATTTTGCCCATTTTAAAAAATTTGATCTAACAATCATAGATGATTGTAAAGTGATTTATCATGTGTAACGGGCTATATTTTTGTATGAAATGAATTATGGATTGCAATTCAACACTTAGTTAAAAATCCTTTGCCACCAATTTTTCCCGACGATTGCAAAACCTGAGATATAAAAACTAAAAAGAGCTTACAATCCCTAAAAATTACAGACACGCATTGGAATTTTCTCTCCCTACAATTGTGCATTATTATTTTCCATTTTAGATGTACACACTTTTCTTAAATCAAAACTTTTACTTTTCGCTCTCCCTTCATCCCAAAAACGAACAAGGCAAAAAGCTTACAACAAAATGAAAATTTTATAGTTGATGTATGAAAAAAATTTAAAACAATAACAAATATAAATAAAAAAAATTTATTCACCCAACACAAATGAACACAAAATTTTTGTTATCCAATTTTTGGAAATTCCACTAGTTTAACCATAATAGCTTGGAATTTTGCAAGAAAGAGATTTCATCCACACATGTTTTAAAAATGGATATGCATGTTTGAAACATGTTAAAGACGGAAATGATCTATGGATGCAAAGCTTTTAAAGAGAATAACAAACGCTCATTAAATTCTCAAGTGAACGTGCGTGGGATATTTACCCGAGTCTAACAAGTCATTATTTTGCCCATTTTCAAAAATTTGATCTAACAATCATAGATGATTGTAAAGTGATTTATCAAGCGTTACGGGATATATTTTTGTATGAAATGACGGATGGATTGCAATTCAACACTGAGTTAAAAATCCTCCGCAACGCATTTTTCACGATGATTGCAAAACCTGAGATATAAAAACGAAAAGGTACTTACAATCCCTAAAAATTACAGACACTCTTTGGAATTATCTCTCTCTACTTATGTGCATTGTGCATTTCTGTTTTAGATGTACACATTTTTCTTAAATCAAAACTTTGAGTTTTTCGCTCTCCCTTCATCCCGTAAACAAAAAGTGCAAATAGATCACAGCAAAATGAAAATTTCATAGTTGATTTACGGAAAAATTTTAAAAAAATAAAAAAAGTAAATGAAGAAAATTTATTCACACACCACAAATGAACACAAAATTTTTGTTATCCAAGTTTGGGAAATTCCACTAGTCCAAAACTAATATCTTGGAATTTTACATGAAGGAGATTTTTTCTGCACATGTTTTAAAAATGGATATGCATGCCAGAAACATGTTAAAGATTCAAATGACCAATGGACCCAAAGCTTTTAAAGAGAATGACAAACGCTCATTAAATTCTCAAGTCAACGTGCGGTGGGATATTTGCCCGAGTCAAACAAGCCATTATTTTGCCCATATTTAAAATGTTGAGCAAACAATCATAGATGATTGTAAAGTGATTTGTCATGCGTAACGGGCTATATTTTTGTAAGAAATGACTTATGGATTTGAAGTCAACACTCAGTTAAAAATCACCCGCTTTCCCCGTTTCCCGACGATCGCAAAACCTTAGATATAAAAATGAATAAAGTGCATACGATCCTTAAAACATACAGACACTCTTTAGAAATATCTCTCTCTACATTTCTGCATTGTGCATTTCCATTTTAGATGTACAATTTTTTCTTAAATCAGAACTTTGAGTTTTCGCTCCCCATTCATCCCATAAACAAAAAAGGCAAACAATATCACAACAAAATAAAAATTTTATAGTTGATTTGTGAAAAATATTTAAAATAATAACTAATGTAAATAAAAAAATATCTATTCACACACCACAAATGAACACAAAAGTTTTGTTATCCAAGTTTGGGAAATTCCATTAGTCCAACCCTATTAAGCTTGGAATTTTACATGAAGGAGATTTTTTCTACACATGTTTTAAAAATGGATATGCATGCTTGAAACATGTTAAAGATTCAAATGACCTATGGATCCAAAGCTTTTAAAGAGAATAACAAACGCTCATTAAATTCTCAAGTGAACGTGCGGTGGGATATTTACCCGAGTCTAACAAGTCATTATTTTGCCCATTTTCAAAAATTAGATCTAACAATCATAAATGATTGTAAAGTGATTTATCATGCGTAGTGGGCTATATTTTTGTATGAAATGAATTATGGATTGCAATTCAACACTCAGTTAAAATTCCTCTGCCACCAATTTTTCCCGACGATTGCCAAACTTGAAATATAAAAACTAAAAAGTGCTTACCATCCCTTAAAATTACAGACACTCTTTGGAATTTTCTCTCCCTACAATTTTGCATTGTGCTTTTCCATTTTAGATGTACACACTTTTCTTAAATCAAAACTTTGACTTTTCGCTCTCCCTTCATCCCAGAAACAAACAAGGCAAAAAGCTTACAAAAAAATAAAAATTTTATAGTTGATGTATGGAAAATATTTAAAAAAATAAAAAATATAAATAAAGAAAATTTATTGACCCAACAAAAATGAACACAAAAGTTTTGTTATCAAATTTTGGGAAATTCCACTAGTCTAACCCTAATAGCTGGGAATTTTGCAAGAAAGAGATTTCATCCACAAATATTTTAAAAATGGATATGCATGTTTGAAACATGTTAAAGATGCAAATGAGCAATTGATGCAAAGCTTTTAAAGAGAATAACAAACGCTCATTAAATTCTCAAGTTAACTTGCGGTGGGATATTTCTCCGAGTCAAACATGCCATTATTTTGCCCATTTGCAAAAAGCTGTCATAATTAATCATAGACGATTGTAATATGATTTATCATGCGTAACGAGCTATATTTTTGTATGAAATAACTTAGGGATTGCAATTCAACACTCAGTTCAAAATCCGCCGCAACCCATTTTTCCTGTCGATTGCAAAACCTGAGATATAAAAACGAAAAGGTGCTTACAATCCCTAAAAATTACAGACACTCATTGGAATTTTCTCCCTCTATAGATGTGCATTGTGCATTTCCGTTTTAGATGTACACATTTTTCTTAAATCAAAACTTCGAGTTTTGAGCTCTCCCTTCATCCCGTAAACAAAAAAGGGAAATAGATCATAGGAAAATGAAAATTTCATAGTTGATGTACGAAAAAATTTTAAAATAATAACAAATGTAAATTAAGAAAATTTATTCACACACCACAAATGAACAAAAAAGTTTTGTTATCCATGTTTGGGAAATTCCACTAGTCCAAAAGTAATATCTTGGAATTTTACATGAAGGAGATTTTTTTACACATGTTTTAAAAATGGATATGCATGCCAGAAACATGTTAAATATTCAAATGACCTATGGATCCGAAGCTTTTAAAGAGAATAACAAACGCTCATTAAATTCTCAAGTGAACGTGCGGTGGGATATTTGCCCGAGTCAAACAAGCCATTATTTTGCCCATATTCAAAACCTTGAGCTAATAATCATAGATGATTGTAAAGTGATTTGTCATGCGTAACGGGCTATATTTTTGTAAGAAATGACTTATGGATTTGAAGTCAATACTCAGTTAAAAATCGCCCGCCTCCCTCATTTCCAGACGATTTCAAAACCTTTAATATAAAAATGAAAAAAGTGCATACGATCCCTAAAACATATAGACACTCTTTAGAAATATCTCTCTCTACATTTGTGCATTGTGCATTTCCATTTTAGATGTACACTTTTCTCTTAAATCAGAACTTTGAGTTTTCGATCCCCCTTCATCCCGTAAACAAAAAAGGCAAAAAAGATCACAACAAAATAAAAACTTTATAGTTGATGTGTGCAAAATATTTAAAATAATACCTAATGTAAATAAAAAATATCTAGTCACACACCACAAATGAACACAAAAGTTTTGTTATCAAAGTTTGGGAAATTCCATTAGTTCAACCCTATTAAGCTTGGAATTTTGGAGATTTTTTCTACACATGTTTTAAAAATGGATATGCATGTTTGAAACATGTTAAAGATGCAAATGACCTATGGATTCAAAGCTTTTAAAGAGAATAACAGACACTCATTAAATTCTCAAGTGAACCTGCGGGAAGATATTTACCCGAGTCAAACATGCCATTATTTTGCCCATTTGCAAAAAGCTGACATAATTAATCATAGATGATTGTAATGTGATTTATCATGCGTAATGGGCTATATTTTATATGAAATGACTTATGGATTGCAATTCAACACTCAGTTAAAAATCCTCCGCAACCCATTTTTCCCGACGATTGCAAAACCTGAGATATAAAAGCGAAAAGGTGCTTACAATCTCTAAAAATTATAGACACTCTTTGGAATTATCTCTCTCTATAGATGTGCATTGTGTTTTTCCGTTTTCGATGTACACATTTTTCTTAAATCAAAACTTCGAGTTTTTCGCTCTCCCTTTATCCAAGTTTGGGAAATTCCACTAGTCCAAAACTAATATCTTGGAATTTTACATGAAGGAGATTTTTTGTACACATGTTTTAAAAATGGATATGCATGCCAGAAACATGTTAAAGATTCAAATGACCTATGGATCCAAAGCTTTTAAAGAGAAGAACAAACGCTCAGTAAATTCTCTACTGAACGTGCGGTGGGATATTTGCCCGAGTCCAACAAGCCATTATTTTGCCCATATTCAAAAATTTGAGCTAAAAATCATAGGTGATTTTAAAGTGATTTATCATGCATAACGGGCTATATTCTTGTAAGAAATGACTTATGGATTTGAAGTCAACACTCAGTTAAAACTCGCTCACCTCCCCCATTTCCTGATGATTGGAAAACCTTAGATATAAATACGAAAAAGTGCATACGATCCCCAAAACATATAGACACTCTTTGGAAATATCTCTCTCTATATTTGTGCATTGTGCATTTCCATTTTAGATGTACACTTTTTTCTTAAATCAGAACTTTGAGTTTTCGCTCCCCCTTCATCCCGTAAACAAAAAAAGGCAAAAAAGATCACAACAAAATAAAAATTTTATTGGTGATGTGTCAAAAATATTTAAATTAATAACTAATGTAAATAAAAAATATCTATTCACACACCACAAATGAACAAAAAAATTTTGTTGGCCAAGTTTGGGAAATTCAAATTGTCCAACCCTATTAAGCTTGGAATTTTACATGGAGATTTTCTCTACACATGTTTTAAAAATGGATATGCATGCTTGAAACATGTTAAAGATTCAAATGACCTATGTATCCAAAGGTTTTAAACAAGATAACAAACGATCATTAAATTCTCAAGTGAACGTGCGGTGGGATATTTACCCGAGTCTGACAAGTCATTATTTTTCTCATTTTCAAAAATTTGATCTAACAATCATAGATGATTGTAAAGTGATTTATCATGCAAAACGGGCTATATTTTTGTATGAAATGACTTATGGATTGCAATTCAACACTCAGTTAAAAATACTCTCCTACCCATTTTTCCGATGATTGGAAAACCAGAGATATAAAAACGAAAAGGTGGTGACAATCCCTAAAAATTACAGACACTCTTTGGAATTATCTGTCTCAACATATGTGCATTGTGCAATTCCATTTTAGATGTACACATTTTTCTTAAATCAAAAATTCGAGTTTTTCACTCTTCCTTCATCCCGTAAATAAAAAAGGTATATAGATCACAGCAAAATGAAAATTTCATTGTTGATGTACGGAAAAATTTTAAAACAATAAAAAAATTAAATGAAGAAAATTTATTCACACACCACAAATGAACACAAAAGTTTCCATATCCAAGTTTGGGAAATTCCACTAGTCCAAAACTAATATCTTGGAATTTTACATGAAGAAGATTTTTTCTACACATGTTTTAAAAATGGATATGCATGCATGAAACATGTTAAAGATTCAAATGACCTGTGGATCCAAATCTTTTAAAGAGAATAACAAACGCTCATTAAATTCTCAAGTGAACGTGCGGTGGGATATTTGCCCGAGTGAAACAAGCCATTATTTTGCCCATATTCAAAAAGTTGAGCTAACAATCATAGATGATTGTAAAGTGATTTGTCATGCATAACGGGCTATATTTTTCTAAGAAATGACTTATGGATTTGAAGTCAACACTCAGTTAAAAATTGCCCGCCTCCCCCGTTTCCCGACGATTGCAAAATCTTAGATATAAAAATGAAAGAGTGCATACGATCCCCAAAACAAACAGACACTCTTTGGAAATATCTCTCTCTACATTTGTGCATTGTGCATTTCCATTTTAGATGTACACTTTTTTCTTCAATCAGAACTTTGAGTTTTTGCTCCCCCATTCATCCCGTAAACAAAATAGGCAGAAAATATCACAACAAAAAAAAATTTATAGTTGATGTGTGGAAAATATTTAAAATAATAACTAATGTAAATAAAAAATATCTATTCACACAACACAAATGAACACAAAAGTTTTGTTATCCAAGTTTGGGAAATTCTATTAGTCCAACCCTATTAAGCTTGGAATTTTACATGAAGGAGATTTTTTCTAGACCAATTTTAAAAATGGATATGCATGCTTGAAACATGTTAAAGATTCAAATGACCTATGGATCCAAAGCTTTTAAAGAGAATAACAAACGCTCATTAAATTCTCAAGTAAACGTGCGGTGGGATATTTAACCGAGTCTAACAAGTCATTATTTTGCCCATTTTCAAAAATATTATCTAACAATCAGAAATGATTGTAAAGTGATTTATCATGCGTAACGGGGTATATTTTTGTATGAAATGACTTATGGATTGCAATTCAACACTCAGTTACAAATCCTCCGCAACCCATTTTTCCCGACGATTGCAAAACCTGAGATATAAAAATGAAAAGGTGCTTACAATCCCTAAAAATTACAGACACTCTTTGGAATTATCTCTCTCTACATATGTGCATTGTGCATTTCCGTTTTAGATGTACACATTTTTCTTAAATCAAAACTTCGAGTTTTTCACTCTCCCTTCATCCCGTAAACAAAAAAGGCAAGTAGATCACAGCAAAATGAAAATTTTATAGTTGATGCAAGGAAAAAGTTTAAAACAATAAAAAAAGTAAATGAAGAAAATTGATTCACACACCACAAATGAACACAAAAGTTTTGTTATCCAAGTTTGGCGAATTCCACTAGTCCAAAACTAATATCTTGGAATTTTACATGAAGGATATTTTTTCTACACATGTTTTAAAAATGGATATGCATGCTAGAAACATGTTAAAGATTCAAATGACCTATGGATCCAAAGCTTTTAAAGAGAATAACAAACGCTCAATAAATTCTCAAGTGAACGTGCGGTGGGATATTTACCCGAGTTTAACAAGTCATTATTTTGCCCATTTTCAAAAATTTGACCTAACAATCATAGATGATTGTAAAGTGATTTATCATGCGTAACGGGCTATATTTTGTATGAAATGACTTATGGATTGCAATTCAACACTCAGTTAAAAATCCTCCACCACCAATTTTTCCCGACGTTAGCAAAACCTGAGATATAAAAACTAAAAAGACCTTACAATCCCTAAAAATTACAGACACTCTTTGGAATTATCTCTCCCTACAATTGTGCATTTTTCTGTTCCATTTTAGATGCACACTTTTTTCTTAAATCAAAACTTTGACTTTTCGCACTCCCTTAATCCCGAAAACAAACAAGGCAAAAAGCTTACAACAAAATGAAAATTTTATAGTTGATGTATGAAAAAAAAATTAAAACAATAAAAAATATAAATAAACAAAATTTATTCACCCAACACAAATGAACACAAAAGTTTTGTTATCCAATTTTGGGAAATTCCACTAGTTTAACCCTAATAGCTTGGAATTTTGCAAGAAAGAGACTTCATCCACACATGTTTTAAAAGTGGATATGCATGTTTGAAACATGTTAAAGATGCAAATGAGCTATGGATGCAAAGCTTTTAAAGAGAATAACAAACCCTCATTAAATTTTCAAGTCAACTTGCGGTGGGATATTTACCAGAGTCAAACATGCCATTATTTTGCCCATTTGTAAAAAGCTGACATAATTAATAATAGATGATTGTAATGTGATTTATCATGCGTAACGGGATATATTTTTGTATGAAATGACTTATGGATTGCAATTCAACACTCAGTTAAAAATCCTCCGCAACCCATTTTTCCCGACGGTTGCCAAACCTGAGATATCAAAACGAAAAGGTGCTTACAATCCCTAAAAATTACAGACACTCTTTGGAATTATCTCTCTCTACATTTGTGCATTGTGCATTTCCATTTTAGATGTACACTTTTTTCTTAAATCAGAACTTTGAGTTTTCGCTCCCCTCTTCATCCCATAAAAAAAAAGGCAAAAAAGATCACAACAAAATAAAAATTTTATAGTAGATGTGTGGAAAATATTTAAAATAATCACTAATGTAAATAAAAATTATCTATTCACATACCATAAATGAACACAAAAGTTTTGTTATCCTAGTTTGGGAAATTCCATTAGTCCAACCCTATTAAGCTTGGAATTTTACATGAAGGCGATTTTTTCTACACATGTTTTAAAAATGGATATGCATGATTCAAACATGTTAAAGATTCAAATGACCTATGGATCAAAATCTTTTAAAGAGAATTACAAACGCTCATTAAATTCTCAAGTGAACGTGCGGTGGGATATTTACCCGAGTCCAACAAGTCATTATTTTGCCCATTTTCAAAAATTTGATCTAACAATCATAGATTGTTGTAAAGTGATTTATCATGCGTAATGGGTTATATTTTTGTATGAAATGACTTATGGATTGCAATTCAACACTCTTTTAGATGTACACATTTTTCTTAAATCAAAACTTCGAGTTTTGAGCTCTCCCTTCATCCCGTAAACAAAAAAGGGAAATAGATCATAGGAAAATGAAAATTTCATAGTTGATGTACGGAAAAATTTTAAAACAATAAAAAATGTAAATTAAGAAAATTTATTCACACACCACAAATGAACACAAAAGTTTTGTTATCCAAGTTTGGGAAATTCCACTAGTCCAAAAGTAATATCTTGGAATTTTACATGAAGGAGATTTTTTTACACATGTTTTAAAAATGGATATGCATGCCAGAAACATGTTAAATATTCAAATGACCTATGGATCCGAAGCTTTTAAAGAGAATAACAAATGCTCATTAAATTCTCAAGTGAACGTGCGGTGGGATATTTGCCCGAGTGAAACAAGCCATTATTTTGCCCATATTCAAAACCTTGAGCTAATAATCATAGATGATTGTAAAGTGATTTGTCATGCGTAACGGGCTATATTTTTGTAAGAAATGACTTATGGATTTGAAGTCAATACTCAGTTAAAAATCACCCACCTCCCCCGTTTCCCGACGATTGCAAAACCTTAGATAATAAAATTAAAGAGTGCATACGATCCCTAAAACATACAGACACTCTTTGGAAATATCTCTCTCTACATTTGTGCATTGTGTATTTCCATTTTAGATGTACACTTTTTTCTTAAATTAGAACTTTGAGTTTTCGCTCCCCCCTTCATGACGTAAACAAAAAAGGCAAAACATATCACAAAAAAATAAAATTTTTATAGGTGATGTGTAGAAAATATTTAAAATAATAACTAATGTAAATAAAAAATATCTATTCACACACCACAAATGAACACAAAAGTTTTGTTATCCAAGTTTGGGAAATTCCATTAGTCCAACCCTATTAAGCTTGGAATTTTACATGAAGGAGATTTTTTCTACACGTTTTAAAAACGGATATGCATGCTTGAAACATTTAAAGATTCAAATGACCTATGGATCCAAAGCTTTTAAAGAGAATAACAAACTCTCATTAAATTCTCAAGTGAACGTGCGGTGGGATATTTACCTGAGTTCAACAAGTCATTATTTTGCCCATTTTCAAAAATTATATCTAACAATCATAGATGATTGTAAAGTGATTTATCATGCGTAACGGGCTATATTTTTGTATGAAATGACTTATGGATTCCAATTCAACACTCAGTTAAAAATCTTCTACCTCCAATTTTTCCCGACGATTGCAAAACTTGAGATATAAAAACTAAAAAGAGCTTACAATCCCTAAAAATTACAGACATTCTTTGGAATTATCTCTCCCTACAATTGTGCATTGTGCTTTTCCATTTTAGATGTACACTTTTGTCTTAAATCAAAACTTTGACTTTTCGCTCTCCCCACATCCCGAAAACAAACAAGGCAAAAATCTTACAACAAAATGAAAATTTTATAGTTGATGGATGGAAAAAATTTAAAACAATAACAAATATAAATCAAGAAAATTTATTCACCCAACACAAATGAACACAAAAGTTTTGTTACCCAATTTTGGGAAATTCCACTAGTTTAACCCTAATAGCTTGGAATTTTGCAAGAAAGAGATTTCATCCACACATGTTTTAAAAATGGATATGCATGTTTGAAACATGTTAAAGATGCAAATGAGCTATGGATGCAAAGCTTTTAAAGAGAATAACAAACGCTCATTAAATTCTCAAGTGAACTTGCAGTGGGATATTTACCCGAGTCAAACATGCCATTATTTTGCCCATTTGCAAAAAGCTCACATAATTAATCATAGGTGATTGTAATGTGATTTTTCATTCGTAACGGGCAATATTTTTGTATGAAATGACTTATGGATTGCAATTCAACACCCAGTTAAAAATCCTCCGCAACCCAATTTTCCCGACGATTGCAAAACCTGAGATATAAAAACGAAAAGCTGCTAACAATCCCTAAAAATTACAGACACTCTTTGGAATTATCTCTCTCTACATATGTGCATTGTGGATTTCCATTTTAGATGTACACATTTTTCTTAAATCAAAACTTCGAGTTTTTCGCTCTCCCTTCATTCCGTAAACAAAAAGGGCAAATAGATCACAGCAAAATGAAAATTTCATAGTTGATGTACAGAAAAAGTTTAAAACAAAAAAAAAATTAAATGAAAAAAATTTATTCACACACCACAAATGAACACAAAAGTTTTGTTATCCAAGTTTGGAAAATTCCACAAGTCCAAAACTAATATCTTGGAATTTTACATGAACGAGATTTTTTCTACACAAGTTTTAAAAATGGATATGCATGCCAGAAACATGTTAAAGATTCAAATGACCTATGGATCCAAAGCTTTTAAAGAAAATAATAAACGCTCATTAAATTCTCAAGTGAGCGTGTGGTGGGATATTTGCCTGCGTCAAACAAGCCATTATTTTGCCCATATTCAAAAAGTTGAGCTAACAATCATAGGTGATTGTAAAGTGATTTGTCATGCGTAACGGGCTATATTTTTGTAAGAAATGACTTATGGATTTGAGGTCAACAGTCAGTTAAAAATCGCCCGCCTCCCCCGTTTCCTGACGATTGCAAAACCTTAGATATAAAAATGAAAGAGTGCATACGATCCCTAAAACATACAGACACTCTTTGGAAATATCTCTCTCTACATTTGTGCATTGTGTATTTCCATTTTAGATGTACACTTTTTTCTTAAATCAGAACTTTGAGTTTTGGCTCCCCTCTTCATCCCGTAATGAAAAAAGGCTAAAAAGATCACAACAAAATAAAAATTTTATAGTTGATGTGTGGAAAATATTTAAAATAATAACTAATGTAAATAAAAAATATCTATTCACACACCACAAATGAACACAAAAGTTTTTTTATCCAAGTTTGGGAAATTCCATTAGTCCAACCCTATTAAGCTTGGAATTTTACATGAAGGAGATTTTTTCTACACATGTTTTAAAAATGGATATGCATGCTTGAAACATGTTAAAGATTCAAATGACCTATGGATCCAAAACTTTTAAAGAGAATAACAAACGCTCATTAAATTCTCAAGTGAACGTGCGGTGGGATATTTACCCGAGTCTAACAACTCATTATTTTGCCCATTTTCAAAAATTTAATCTAACAATCACAGATGATTGTAAAGTGATTTAGCATGCGTAACGGGCTATATTTTTGTATGAAATGACTTGTGGATTGCAATTCCACACTCAGTTAAAAAGCCTCTGCCACCAATTTTTCCCGACGATTGCAAAACCTGAGATTGAAAACTAAAAAGAGCTTACAATCCCTAAAAATTACAGACACTCTTTGAAATTATCTCTCCCTAAAATTGTGCATTGTGTTTTTCCATTTTAGATGTACACTTTTTTCTTAAATAAAAAATTTGACTTTTCACTCTCCCTTCATCCTGAAAACAAACAAGGCAAAAAGCTTACAAAAAAATGAAAATTTTATAGTTGATGTATGGAAAAAATTTAAAACAATAACAAATATAAATAAAGAAAATTTATTCACCCAACACAAATGAACACAAAATTTTTGTTATCCAATTTTGGGAAATTCCACTAGTTTAAACCTAATAGCTTGGAATTTTGCAAGAAAGAGATTTCATGCACACATGTTTTAAAAATTGATATGTATGTTTGAAACATGTTAAATATGCAAATGAGCTATGGATGCAAATCTTTTAAAGAGAATAACAAACGCTCATTAAAATCTCGAGTGAACTTGCAGTGGGATATTTACCCGAACTAAACATGCCATTATTTTGCCCATTTGCAAAAGGCAGACATAATTAATCATAGATGATTGTATTGTTATTTATCATGCGTAATGGGCTATATTTTTATATGAAATGACTTATGGATTGCAATTCAACACTCAGTTCAAAATCCTCCGCAACCCATTTTTCCCGACGATTGCAAAACCTGAGATATAAAAACGAAAAGGTGCTTACAACCCCTAAAAATTATTGACACTCTTTGGAAATATCTCTCTCTAGATATGTGTATTGTGTATTTCCGTTTTAGATGTACACATTTTTCTTAAATCAAAACTTCGAGTTTTTCGCTCTCCCTTCATCCCGTAAACAAAAAAGGAAAATAGATCACAGCAAAATGAAAATTTCATAGTTGATGTACGGAAAAAGCTTAAATCAATAAAAAAAGTAAATGAAGAAAATTTATTCACACACCACAAATGAACACAAAAGTTTCGTTATCCAAGTTTGGGAAATTCCACTAGTCCAAAACTAATATCTTGGAATTTTATATGAAGGAGATTTTTTCTACACATGTTTTAAAAATGGATATGCATGCCAAAAACATGTTAAAAATTCAAATGACCTTTGGATCCAAAGCTTTTAAAGAGAATAACAAACGCTCATTAAATTCTCAAGTGAACGTGCGGTGTGATTTTAGCCCGAGTCAAACAAGCCATTATTTTGCCCATATTCAAAAAGTTGAGCTAACAATCATAGGTGATTGTAAAGTGATTTGTCATGCGTCACAGGCTATAATTTTGTAAGAAATGACTTATGGATTTGAAATCAACGGTCAGTTAGAAATCACCCGTCTCCCCTGTTTCCCTACGATTTCAAAACCGTAGATAGAAAAATGAAAGAGTGCAAATGATCCCTAAAACATACAGACACTGTTTGGAAATATCTCTCTCTTCATTTGTGCATTGTGCATTTCCATTTTAGATGTACACTTTTTTCTTAAATCAGAACTTTGAGTTTTCGCTCCCCCCTTCATCCCGTAAACAAAAAAGGCAAAAAAGATCACAACAAAATAAAAATTTTATAGTTCATGTGTGGAAAATATTTAAAATAATAACTAATGTAAATAAAAAATAACTATCCACACACCACAAATGAACACAAAAGTTTTGTTATCCAAGTTTGGGAAATTCCATTAGTCCAACCCTATTAAGCTTGGAATTTTACATGAAGGAGATTTTTTCTACACATGTTTTAAAAATGGATATGCATGCTCGAAACATGTTAAAGATTCAAATGACCTATGGATCCAAATCTTTTAAAGAGAATAACAAACGCTCATTAAATTCTCAAGTGAACGTGCGGTGGGATATTTACCTGAGTTTAACAAGTCATTATTTTGCCCATTTTCAAAAATTTGGTCTAACAATCGTAGACGATTGTAAAGTGATTTATCATGCGTAACAGGCTATATTTTTTATGAAATGACTTCTGGATTGCAATTCAACACTCAGTTAAAAATCCTCTGCCACCAATTTTTCTCGACGATTGCAAAAACTGAGATTTAAAAACTAAAAAGAGCTTACAATCCCTAAACATTACAGACACTCTTTGGAATTAACTCTCCCTACAATTGTGCATTGTGCTTTTCCATTTTAGATGTTCACTTTTTTCTTCAATCAAAACTTTGACTTTTCGCTCTCCCTTCATCCCGAAAACAAACAAGGCAAAAAGCTTACAAGAAAATGAAAATTTTATAGTTGATGGATGGAAAAAATATAAAACAATAACAAATATAAATAAAGAAAATTTATTCACCCAACACAAATGAACACAAAACTTTTGTTATCCAATTTTGGGAAATTCCACTAGTTTAACCCTAATAGCTTGGAATTTTGCAACAAAGAGATTTCGTCCACACATGTTTTAAAAATGGATATGCATGTTTGAAAGATGTTAAAGATGAAAATGAGCTATGGATGCAAAGCTTTTAAAGATAATAACAAACGCACATTAAATTCTCAAGTGAACTTGCGGTGGGATATTTACCCGAGTCAAACGTGCCATTATTTTGCCCATTTGCAAAAAGCTGACATAATTAATCATAGATGATTGTAATGTGATTTATCGTGCGTAATGGGCAATATTTTTGTATGAAATGACTTATGAATTGCAATTCAACACTCAGTTAAAAATCCTCCGCAACCCATTTTTCCCGACGATTGGAAAACCTGAGATATAAAAAAGAAAAGGTGGTTACAATCCCTAAAAATTGCAGACACTCTTTGGAATTATCTCTCTCTACATATGTGCATTGTGCATTTCCGTTTTAGATGTACACATTTTTCTTAAATCAAAACTTCGAGTTTTTCGCTCCCCCTTCATCTCGTAAACAAAAAGGGCAAATAGATCACAGCAAAATGAAAATTTCATAGTTGATGTACGGAAAAAGTTTAAAACAATAAAAAAATTAAATGAAGAAAATTTATTCACACACCAAAAATGAACACAAAAGTTTTGTTATCCAAGTTTGGGAAATTCCACTAGTCCAAAACTAATATCATGGAATTTTACATCAAAGAGATTTTTTCTACACAAGTTTTAAAAATTGATATGCATGCCAGAAACATGTTAAAGATTCAAATGACCTATGGACCCAAAGCTTTTAAAGAAAATAACAAACGCTCAACGTGCGGTGGGATATTTGCCTGAGTCAAACAAGCCATTATTTTGCCCATATTCAAAAAGTTGAGCTAATAATCATAGGTGATTGTAAAGTGATTTGTCATGTGTAACGGGCTATATTTTTGTAAGAAATGACTTATGGTTTTGAAGTCAATAGTCAGTTAAAAATCGCCCGCCTCCCCCATTTCCAGACGATTGCAAAACCTTAGATGAAAAAACGAAAAAGTGCATATGATCACTAAAACATACAGACACTCTTTGGAAATATCTCTCTCTACATTTGTGCATTATGCATTTCCATTTTAGATGTACACTTTTTTCTTAAATCAGAACTTTGAGTTTTGGCTCTCCCTTCATCCCGAAAACAAACAAGGCAAAAAGATTACAACAAAATGAAAATTTTATAGTTGATGTATGGAAAAAATTTAAAACAATAACAAATATAAATAAAGAAAATTTATTCACCCAACACAAATGAACACAAAAGTTTTGTTATCAAATTTTGGGAAATTCCACTAGTTTAACCCTAATAGCTTGGAATTTTGCAAGAAAGAGATTTCGTCCACACATGTTTTAAAAGTGGATATGCTTGGTTGAAACATGTTAAAGATGCAAATGAGCTATGGATGCAAAGCTTTTAAAGAGAATAACAAACGCTCTTTAAATTCTTAAGTGAAGTTGCGGTGGGATATTTACCCGAGTCAAACATGTCATTATTTTGCCCATTTGCAAAAAACTGACATAATTAATCATAGATGATTTTAATGTGATTTATCAGGTGTAACGGGCTATATTTTGTTATGAAATTACTTACAGATTGCAATTCAACACTCAGTTCAAAATCCACCGGAACCCATTTTTCTCGACGATTGCAAAACCTGAGATATAAAAATGAAAAGGTGCTTACAATCCCTAAAAATTACAGACACTCTTTGGAATTATCCCTCTCTACATATGTGTATTGTGAATTTCCGTTTTAGAGGTACACTTTTTTCTTAAATCAGAACTTTGAGTTTTCGCACCCCCTTCATCCCGTAAACAAAAAAGGCAAAAAAGATCACCACAAAATAAAATTTTTATAGTTGATGTGTGGAAAATGTTTAAAATAATAACTAATGTAAATAAAAAATATCTATTCACACACCACAAATAAACACAAAAGTTTTGTTATCCAAGTTTGGGAAATTCCATTAGTCCAACCCTATTAAGCTTGGAATTTTACATCAAGGAGATTTTTTCTACATATGTTTTAAAAATGGATATGCATGCTTGAAACATGTTAAAGATTCAAATGACCTATGGATCCAAAGCTTTTAAAGAGAATAACAAACGCTCATTAAATTCTCAAGTGAACGTGCGGTGGGATATTTACCCGAGTCTAACAAGTCATTATTTTGCCTATTTTCAAAAATTTGATCTAACAATCATAGATGATTGTAAAGTGATTTATCATGCGTAACGGGCTATATTTTTGTATGAAATGACTTATGGATTGCAATTCAACACTCAGTTAAAAATCCTTTGCCATCAATTTTTCCCGACGATTGCAAAACCTGAGATATAAAAAAACTAAAAAGATCTTACAATCCCTAAAAATTACAGACACGCTTTTGAATTATCTCTCCCTACAATTTTG
This sequence comes from Aristolochia californica, assembly GCF_029961685.1. NCBI lineage: Eukaryota > Viridiplantae > Streptophyta > Magnoliopsida > Piperales > Aristolochiaceae > Aristolochia > Aristolochia californica. The sequence continues at coordinate 27,641,673 of NW_027182268.1, read as the reverse complement.
CATTGTGATTTTCCATTTTAGATGTACACTTTTTTCTTAAATCAAAACTTTGACTTTTCGCTCTCCCTTCATCCCGAAAACAAACAGGGCAAAAACCTTACAACAAAATGAAAATTTTATAGTTGATGTATGGAAAAAATTTAAAACAATAACAAATATAAATAAAAAAATTTATTTATCCAACACAAATGAACACAAAATTTTTGTTATCCAATTTTGGGAAATTCCACTAGTTTAACCCTAATAGCTTGGAATTTGGCAAGAAAGAGATTTCGTCCACACATGTTTTAAAAATGGATATGCATGTTTGAAACATGTTAAAGATGCAAATGAGCTATGGATGCAAAGCTTTTAAAGAGAATAACAAATGCTCTTTAAATTCTTAAGTGAACTTGGGGTGGGATATTTACCCGAGTCAAACATGCCATTATTTTGCCCATTTGCAAAAAGCTGACATAATTAATCATAGATGATTGTAATGTGATTTATCATGCGTAAATGGGTATATTTTTTTATGAAATTACTTATGGATTGGAATTCAACACTCAGTTAAAAATTCTCCGCAACCCTTTTTTCCCGACGATAGCAAAACCTGAGACATAAAAACCAAAAGGTGCTTACAATCCCTAAAAATTACTGACACACTTTGGAATTATCCCTTTCTACATATGTGCATTGTGCATTTTCGTTTTAGATTCACACATTTTTCTTGAATCAAAACTTCGAGTTTTTCGCTCTCCTTTCATCCTGTAGACAAAAAAGGCAAATAGATCACAGTAAAATGAAAATTTCATAGTTCATGTATGGAAAACGTTTAAAACAATAAAAAAATTAAATGAAGAAAATTTATTCACACACCACAAATGAACACAAAAGTTTTGTTATCCAAGTTTGGGAAATTCCACTAGTCCATAACTAATATCTTGGAATTTTACATGAAGGAGATTTTTTCTTTACATGTTTTAAAAATGGATATGCATGCCAGAAACATGTTAAAGATTCAAATGACCTATGGATCCAAAGCTTTTAAAGAGAATAACAAACGCTCATTAAATTCTCTAGTGAACGTGCGGTGGGATATTTTCCCGAGTCAAACAAGCCATTATTTTGCCCATATTCAAAAAGTTGAGCTAACAATCATAGATGATTGTAAAGTGATTTGTCAAGCGTATCGGGCTATATTTTTGTAAGAAATGACTTATGGATTTGAAGTCAACACTCAGTTAAAAATCGCCCGTCAACACTCAGTTAAAAATCGCCCGCCTCCCCCATTTCCCGACGATTGCAAAACCTTAGATATAAAAACGAAAAAGTGCATACGATCCCTAAAACATACAGACACTCTTTGGAAATATCTTTCTCTACATTTGTGCATTGTGCATTTCCATTTTAGATGTACACTTTTTTCTTAAATCAGAATTTGTAGTTTTCGCTCCCCCTTCATCCCGTAAACAAAAAAGTCAAAAAAGATCACAACAAAATAAAAATTTTATAGAGCATGTGTGGAAAATATTTAAAATAATAACTAATGTAAATAAAAAATATCTATTCACACACCACAAATGAACACAAAAGTTTTGTTATCCAAGTTTGGGAAATTCCATTAGTCCAACCCTATTATGCTTGGAATTTTACACGAAGGAGATTTTTTCTACACATGTTTTAAAAATGAATATGAATGCTTGAAACTTGTCAAAGATTCAAACGACCTATGGATCCAAAGCTTTTAAAGAGAATAACAAACGCTCATTAAATTCTCAAGTGAATGTGCGGTGGGATATTTACCCGAGTCTAACAAGTCATTATTTTGCCCATTTTCAAAAAATTGATCTAACAATCATAGATGATTGTCAAGTGATTTATCATGCAGAACGAGATATATTTTTGTATGAAATGACTTATTATTGCAATTCAACACTCTGTTAAAAATCGTCTGCCACCAATTTTTTCCGACGATTACAAAACCTGAGATATAAAAACTAAAAAGAGCTTACAATCCCTAAAAATTACAGACACTCTTTGGAATTATCTCTCCCTACAATTTTGCATTGTGCATTTCCATTTTAGATGTACACTTTTTTCTTAAATCAAAACTTTGACTTTTCGCTCTCCCTTCATCCCGAAAACAAACAAGGCAAAAAGCTTACAACAAGATGAAAATTTTATAGTTGATGTATGGAAAAAATTTAAAACAATAACAAATATAAATAAAGAAAATTTATTCACCCAACACAAATGAACACAAAAGTTTTGTTATCAAATTTTGGGAAATTCCACTAGTTTAACCCTAATAGCTTGGAATTTTGCAAGAAAGAGATTTCGTCCACACATGTTTTAAAAATGGATATGCATGTTTGAAACATGTTCAAGATTCAAATGAGCTATGGATACAAAGCTTTTAAAGAGAATAACAAACGCTCTTTAAATTCTCAAGTGAACTTGCGGTGGGATATATACCCGAGTCAAACATGCCATTATTTTGCCCATTTGCAAAATGCTGACATAATTAATCATATATGATTGTAATATGATTTATCATGCGTAACGGGCTATATTTTTGTATGAAACGACTTATGGATTGCAATTCAACACAGTTAAAAATCCTCCGCAACCCATTTTTCCCTACGATTGCAAAACCTGAGCTATAAAACCGAAAAGGTGCTTACAATCCCTTAAAATTATAGACACTCTTTGGAATTATCCCTCTCTACATATGTGCATTGTTCATTTCCGTTTTAGATGTACACATTTTTCTTAAATCAAAACTTCGATTTTTTCGCTCTCCCTTCATCCCTTAAACAAAAAAGGCAAATAGATCATAGCAAAATGAAAATTTCATAGTTGATGTACGGAAAAAGTTTAAAACAATAAAAAAAAGTAAATGAAGAAAATTTTTTCACACACCACAAATGAACACAAAAGTTTTGTTATCCAAGTTTGGGAAGTTCCACTAGTCCAAAACTTATATCTTGGAATTTTACATGAAGGAGATTTTTTCTACACATGTTTTAAAAATGGATACGCATGCCAGAAACATGTTAAAGATTCAAATGACCTATGGATCCAAAGCTTCTAAAGAGAATAAAAAAAGCTCATTAAATTCTCATGTGTGGAAAATATTTCAAATAGTAACTAATGTAAATAAAAAATATCTATTCACACACCACAAATGAACACAAAAGTTTTGTTATCCAAGTTTGGGAAATTCCATTAGTCCAACCCTATTAAGCTTGGAATTTTACACGAAGGAAATTTTTTCTACACATGTTTTAAAAATGGATATGCATGCTTGAGACATGTTAAAGATTCAAATGACCTATGGATCCGAAGCTGTTAAAGAGAATAACAAACGCTCATTAAATTCTCAAGTGAACGTGCAGTGGGATATTTACCCGAGTATGACAAGTCATTATTTTGCCCATTTTCAAAAATTTGATCTAACAATCATAGATGATTGTAAAGTGATTTATCATGTGTAACGGGCTATATTTTTTTATGAAATGACTTATGGATTGCAATTCAACACTCAGTTAAAAATCCTTTGCCACCAATTTTTCCCGACGATTGCAAAACCTGAGATATAAAAACTAAAAAGAGCTAAAAATCCCTAAAAATTACAGACACTCTTTGGAATTATCTCTCCCTATAATTGTGCATTGTGCTTTTCCATTTTAGATGTAGAATTTTTTCTTAAATCAAAACTTTGACTTTTCGCTCTCCCTTCATCCCGAAAACAAACAAGGCAAAAAACTTACAACAAAATGAAAATTTTATAGTTGATGTATGGAAAAAATTTAAAACAATAACAAATATAAATAAATAAAATTTATTCACCCAAAACAAATGAACACAAAAGTTTTGTTATCCAATTTTGGGAAATTCCACTAGTTTAAACCTAATAGCTTGGAATTTTGCAAGAAAGTCATTTCATCCACACATGTTTTAAAAATGGATATGCATGTTTGAAACATGTTAAAGATGCAAATGAGCTATGGATGCAAAGCTTTTAAAGAAAATAACAAACGCTCATTAAATTCTCAAGTGAACTTGCGGTGGGATATTTAGCCGAGTCAAACATGCCCTTATTTTGCCCATTTGCAAAAAGCTGACATAATTAATCATAGATGATTGTAAAGTGATTTATCATGCAAAATGGGCTATATTTTTGTATGAAATGACTTATGGATTGCAATTCAACACTCAGTTAAAAATCCTCTGCCACCAATTTTTCCCGACGATTGCAAAACCTGAGATATAAAAACTAAAAAGAGCTTGCAATCCCTAAAATTACATACACTGTTTGTAATTATCTCCCCCTACAATTTTGCATTGTGCTTTTCCATTTTAGATGTACACTTTTTTCTTAAATCAAAACTTTGACGTTTCGCTCTCCCTTCATCCCGAAAACAAACAAGGCAAAAAACTTACAACAAAATGAAAATTTTATAGTTGATGTATGGAAAAAATTTAAAACAATAACAAATATAAATAAAGAAAATTTATTCACCCAACACAAATGAACACAAAAGTTTTGTTATCAAATTTTGGGAAATTCCACTAGTTTAACCCTAATAGCTTGGAATTTTGCAAGAAAGAGATTTCGTCGACACATGTTTTAAAAATGGATATGCATGTTTGAAACATGTTAAAGATTCAAATGAGCTATGGATACAAAGCTTTTAAAGAGAATAACAAACGCTCTTTAAATTCTCAAGTGAACTTGCGGTGGGATATTTACCCGAGTCAAACATGCCATTATTTTGCCCATTTGCAAAATGCTGACATAATTAATCATATATGATTGTAATATGATTTATCATGCATAACGGGCTATATTTTTGTATGAAACGACTTATGGATTGCAATTCAACACAGTTAAAAATCCTCCGCAACCCATTTTTCCCGACGATTGCAAAACCTGAGCTATAAAACCGAAAAGGTGCTTACAATCCCTTAAAATTATAGACACTCTTTGGAATTATCCCTCTCTACATATGTGCATTGTTCATTTCCATTTTAGATGTACACATTTTTCTTAAATCAAAACTTCGATTTTTTCGCTCTCCCTTCATCCCTTAAACAAAAAAGGCAAATAGATCACAGCAAAATGAAAATTTCATAGTTGATGTACGGAAAAAGTTTAAAACAATAAAAAAAAGTAAATGAAGAAAATTTTTTCACACACCACAAATGAACACAAAAGTTTGGTTATCCAAGTTTGGGAAATTCCACTAGTCCAAAACTTATATCTTGAAATTTTACATGAAGGAGATTTTTTATACACATGTTTTAAAAATGGATACGCATGCCAGAAACATGTTAAAGATTCAAATGACCTATGGATCCAAAGCTTCTAAAGAGAATAACAAAAGCTCATTAAATTCTCATGTGTGGAAAATATTTCAAATAGTAACTAATGTAAATAAAAAATATCTATTCACACACCACAAATGAACACAAAAGTTTTGTTATCCAAGTTTGGGAAATTCCACTACTCCAAAACTTATATCTTGAAATTTTACATGAAGGAGATTTTTTCTACACATGTTTTAAAAATGGATACGCATGCCAGAAACATGTTAAAGATTCAAATGACCTATGGATCCAAAGCTTCTAAAGAGAATAACAAAAGCTCATTAAATTCTCATGTGTGGAAAATATTTCAAATAGTAACTAATGTAAATAAAAAATATCTATTCACACACCACAAATGAACACAAAAGTTTTGTTATCCAAGTTTGGGAAATTCCATTAGTCCAACCCTATTAAGCTTGGAATTTTACATGAAGGAGATTTTTTCTACACATGTTTTAAAAATGGATATGCATGCTTGAGACATGTTAAAGATTCAAACGACCTATGGATCCGAAGCTGTTAAAGAGAATAACAAACGCTCATTAAATTCTCAAGTGAACGTGCAGTGGGATATTTACCCGAGTATGACAAGTCATTATTTTGCCCATTTTCAAAAATTTGATCTAACAATCATAGATGATTGTAAAGTGATTTATCATGTGTAACGGGCTATATTTTTTTATGAAATGACTTATGGATTGCAATTCAACACTTAGTTAAAAATCCTTTGCCACCAATTTTTCCCGACGATTGCAAAACCTGAGATATAAAAACTAAAAAGAGCTAAAAATCCCTAAAAATTACAGACACTCTTTGGAATTATCTCTCCCTACAATTGTGCATTGTGCTTTTCCATTTTAGATGTACACTTTTTTCTTAAATCAAAACTTTGACTTTTCGCTCTCCCTTCATCCCGAAAACAAACAAGGCAAAAAACTTACAACAAAATGAAAATTTTATAGTTGATGTATGGAAAAAATTTAAAACAATAACAAATATAAATAAATAAAATTTATCCACCCAAAACAAATGAACACAAAAGTTTTGTTATCCAATTTTGGGAAATTCCACTAGTTTAAACCTAATAGCTTGGAATTTTGCAAGAAAGTCATTTCATCCACACATGTTTTAAAAATGGATATGCATGTTTGAAACATGTTAAAGATGCAAATGAGCTATGGATGCAAAGCTTTTAAAGAAAATAACAAACGCTCATTAAATTCTCAAGTGAACTTGCGGTGGGATATTTAGCCGAGTCAAACATGCCCTTATTTTGCCCATTTGCAAAAAGCTGACATAATTAATCATAGATGATTGTAAAGTGATTTATCATGCAAAATGGGCTATATTTTTGTATGAAATGACTTATGGATTGCAATTCAACACTCAGTTAAAAATCCTCTGCCACCAATTTTTCCCGACGATTGCAAAACCTGAGATATAAAAACTAAAAAGAGCTTGCAATCCCTAAAATTACATACACTCTTTGTAATTATCTCCCCCTACAATTTTGCATTGTGCTTTTCCATTTTAGATGTACACTTTTTTCTTAAATCAAAACTTTGACGTTTCGCTCTCCCTTCATCCCAAAAACAAACAAGGCAAAAAACTTACAACAAAATGAAAATTTTATAGTTGATGTATGGAAAAAATTTAAAACAATAACAAATATAAATAAATAAAATTTATTCACCCAACACAAATGAACACAAAAGTTTTGTTATCCAATTTTGGGAAATTCCACTAGTTTAACCCAAATAGCTTGGAATTTTGCAAGAAAGAGATTTCGTCCACACATGTTTTAAAAATGGGTATGCTTGTTTGAAACATGTTAAAGATTCAAATGAGCTATGGATCCAAAGATTTTAAAAAGAATAACAAACGCTCATTATATTCTCAAGTGAACTTGCGATGGGATATTTACCCGAGTCAAGCATGCCATTATTTTGCCCATTTGCAAAAAGCTGACATAATTAATTATATATGATTGTAAAGTGATTTATCATGCACAAGGGGCTATATTTTTGTATGAAATGACTTATGGATGGCAATTCAACACTCAGTTAAAAATCTTCTGCCACCAATTTTTCCTGACGATTGCAAAACCTGAGATATAAAAACTAAAAAGAGCCTAAAATCCCTAAAAATTGCAGACACCCTTTGGAATTATCTCTCCCTACAATTGTGCATTGTGCTTTTCCATTTTAGATGTACACTTTTTTCTTAAATCAAAAATTTGACGTTTCGCTATTCCTTCATCCCGAAAACAAACAAGGCAAAAAGATTACGACAAAATGAAAATTTTATAGTTTATGTGTGAAAAAAATTTAAAACAATAACAAATATAAACAAAGAAAATTTATTCACCCAACACAAATGAACACAAAAGTTTTGTTATCCAATTTTTGGGAAATTCCACTAGTTTAACCCTATTAGCTCGGAATTTTTCAAGAAAGAGATTTTGTCCACACATGTTTTGAAATGGTAATGCATGTTTGAAACATGTTAAAGACGCAAATAAGCTATGGATGCAAAGCTTTTAAAGAGAATAACAAACGCTCATTAAATTCTCAAGTGCACTTGCGGTGGGATATTTACCTGAGTCAAGCATGCCATTATTTTGCCCATTTGCAAAAAGCTGACATAATTAATCATAGATGATTGTAATGTGATTTATCATGCATAACGGGCAATATTTTTGTATGAAATGACTTATGGATTGCAATTCAACACTCAGTTAGAAATCCTCCGCAACCCATTTTTCCTGACGATTGCAAAACCTGAGATATAAAAACGAAAAGGTGCTTACAATCCCTAAAAATTATAGACACTCTTTGGAATTATCTCTCTCTACATATTTGCATTGTACATTTCCGTTTTAGATGTACACATTTTTCTTAAATCAAAACTTCGAGTTTTTCGATCTCCCTTCATCCCTTAAACCAAAAAGGCAAATAGATCACAGCAAAATGAAAATTTCATAGTTGATGTATGGAAAAAGTTTAAAACATTAAAAAAAGTAAATGAAGAAAATTTATTCACACACCACGAATGAACACAAAAGTTTTGTTATCCAAGTTTGGGAATTTCCACTAGTGCAAAACTAATATCTTGGAATTTTACATGAAGGAGATTTTTTCTACACATGTTTTAAAAATGGATATGCATGCCAGAAATATGTTAAAGATTCAAATGACCTATGGATCCAAAGCTTTTAAAGAGAATAACAAACGCTCATTAAATTCTCAAGTGAACTTGCGGTGGGATATTTGCCCGAGTCAAACAAGCCATTATTTTGCCCATATTCAAAAAGTTGAGCTAACAATCATAGATAATTGTAAAGTGATTTGTCATGCGCAACGGGCTATATTTTTGTAAGAAATGACTTATGGATTTGAAGTCAACACTCAGTTAAAAATCGCGCGCCTCCCCCTTTTCCCGACGATTGCAAAACCTTAGATATAACAACGAAAGAGTGCATACGATCCATAAAACATACAGACACTCTGTGGAAATATCTCTCTCTACATTTGTGCATTGTGCATTTCCATTTTATATGTACACTCTTTTCTTCAATCAGAACTTTGAGTTTTCGCTCCCCCTTCATCCCGTAAACAAAAAAGGCAAAAAATATCACAACAAAATAAAAATTTTATAGTTGATGTGTGTAAAATATTTAAAATAATAACTAATGTAAATCAAAAATATCTATTCACACACCACAAATGAACATAAAAGTTTTGTTATCCAAGTTTGGGAAATTCCATTAGTCCAACCCTATTAAGCTTGGAATTTTACATGAAGGAGACTTTTTCTACACATATTTTAAAAATGGATATGCATGCTTGAAACATGTTAAAGATTCAAATGACCTATGGATCCAAAGCTTTTAAAGAGAATAATCAACGCTCATTAAATTCTCAAGTGAATGTGCGGTGGGATATTTACCTGAGTCTAACAAGTCATTATTTTGCCCATTTTCAAAAATTTAATCTAACAATCATAGATGATTGTAATGTGATTTATCATGCGTAACGGGCTATATTTTTGTATGAAATGACTTATGGATTGCAATTCAACACTCAGTTAAAAATCCTCTGCCACCAATTTTTCCCAATGATTGCAAAACCTGAGATATAAAAAGTAAAAAGAGCTTACAATCCCTAAAAATTACAAACACTCTTTGGAATTATCTCTCCCTAAAATTGTGCATTGTGCTTTTCCATTTGAGATGTGCACTCTTTTCTTAAATCAAAACTTTGACTTTTCGCTCTCCCTTCATCCCGAAAACAAGCAAGGCAAAAAGCTTACAACAAAATGAAAATTTTATATTGGATGTATGGAAAAATTTTAAAACAATAACAAATATAAATAAATAAAATTTATTCACCCAAAACAAATGAACACAAAAGTTTTGTTTTCTAATTTTGGGAAATTCCACTAGTTTAAACCTAATAGCTTGGAATTTTGCAAGAAAGTCATTTCATCCACACATGTTTTAAAAATGGATATGCATGTTTGAAACACGTTAAAGATGCAAATGAGCTATGGATGCAAAGCTTTTAAAGAAAATAACAAACGCTCATTAAATTCTCAAGTGAACTTGCGGTGGGATATTTACCCGAGTCAAACATGCCCTTATTTTGCCCATTTGCAAAAAACTGACATAATTAATCATAGATGATTGTAAAGTTATTTATCATGCTTAACGGGCTATATTTTTGTTATGAAATGACTTATGGATTGCAATTCAACACTCAGTTAAAAATCCTCTGCCACCAATTTTTCCCGACGATTGCAAAACCTGGGATATAAAAACTAAAAAGAGCTTACAATCCCTAAAAATTACAGACACTCTTTGGAATTATCTCTCCCTACAATTGTGCATTGTGCTTTTCCATTTTAGATGTACACTCTTTTCTTAAATCAAAACTTTGACTTTTCGCTCTCCCTCCATCCCGAAAACAAAAAAGGCAAAAAGCTTACAACAAAATGAAAATTTTATAGTTGATGTATGGAAAAAATTAAAACAATAAAAATATAAATAAAGAAAATTTATTCACCCAACACAAATGAACACAAAAGTTTGGTTATCATATTTTGGGAAATTCCACTAGTTTAACCCTAATAGCTTGGAATTTTGCAAGAAAGAGATTTCAGCCACACTTATTTTAAAAATGGATATGCATGTTTGAAACATGTTAAAGATGCAAATGAGCTGTGGATGCAAAACTTTCAAGGAGAATAACAAACGCTCATTAAATTCTCAAGTGAACTTGCGATGCGATAGTTACCCCAGTCAAACATGCCATTATTTTGCCCATTTGCAAAAAGCTGACATAATTAATCATAGATGATTGTAATGTGATTTATCATGTGTAACGGGCTATATTTTTGTATGAAATGACTTATGGATTGCAATTCAACACTTAGTTAAAAATCCTCTGCCACCAATTTTTCCCGACGATTGGAAAACCTGAGATATAAAAACGAAAAGGTTCTTACGATCCCTAAAACATATAGACACTCTTTGGAAATATCTCTCTCTACATTTGTGCATTGTGCGTTTCCATTTTAGATGTACACTTTTTTCTTAAATCAGAACTTTGAGTTTTCGCTCCCCCTTCATCCCGTAAACAAAAAAGGCAAAGCTTTTAAGGAGAATAACAAACGCTCATTAAATTCTTACGTGAACTTGCGATGGGATATTTACCCGAGTCAAACATGCCATTATTTTGCCCATTTACAAAAAGCTGACATAATTAATCATAGATGATTGTAAAGTGATTTATCAAGCGTAACGGGCTATATTTGTGTATGAAACGACTTATGGATTGCAATTCAACACTCAGTTAAAAATCCTCTGCCACCAATTTTTCCCGACGATTGCAAAACCTGAGATATAAAAACTAAAAAGAGCTTACAATCCCTAAAAATTACAGACACTCTTTGGAATTATCTCTCCCTACAATTATGCATTGTGCTTTTCCATTTTAGATGTACACTTTTTTCTTAAATCAAATCTTTCACTTTTCGCTCTCCATTCATCCTGATAACAAACAAGGCAAAAAGCTTACAACAAAATGAAAATTTTATAGTTGATGTATGGAAAAAATTTAAAACAATAAAAAATATAAATAAAGAAAATTTATTCGCCCAACACAAATGAACACAACAGTTTTCTTATCCAATTTTTGGAAATTCCACTAGTTTAACCCTAATAGCTTGGAATTTTTCAAGAAAGAGATTTAATCCACACATGTTTTAAAAATGGATATGCATGTTTGAAACATGTTAAACATGCAAATGAGCTATGGATAAAAAGCTTCTAAAGAGAATAACAAACACTCAGTAAATTCTCAAGTGAACTTGCGGTGGGATTTTTACCCGAGTCAAACATGCCATTATTTTGCCCATTTGCAAAATATTGACATAATTAATTATAAATGATTGTAATGTGATTTATCATGCGTAACGGGCTATAATTTTGTATGAAATGACTTATAGATTGCAATTCAACACTCAGTTAAAAATCCTCTGCCACAAATTTTTCCCGACGATTGCAACACTTGAGATATAAAAATTAAAAAGAGCTTACAATCCCTAAAAATAACAGACACTATTTGGAATTATCTCTCCCAACAATTGTGCATTGTGCTTTTCCATTTTAGATGTACACACTTTACTTAAATCAAAACTTTGACTTTTCGCTCTCCCTTCATCTTGAAAACAAACAAGGCAAAAAACTTACAACAAAATGAAAATTTTATAGTTGATGTATGGAAAAAATTTAAAACAATAAAAAAATATAAATAATGAAAATTTATTCACCCAACACAAATGAACACAAAAGTTTTGTTATCCAATTTTGGGAAATTCCTCTAGTTTAACCCTAATAGCTTTGAATTTTGCAAGAAAGAGATTTCATCCACACATGTTTTAAAAATGGATATGCATGTTTGAAACATGTTAAAGAGAATAACAAACGCTCATTAAATTCTCAAGTGAACTTGCGGTGGGATATTTACCCGAGTCAAACATGCCATTATTTTTCCCATTTGCAAAAAGCTGACATAATTAATCATAGATGATTGTAATGTGATTTGTCATGCGTAACGGGCTATATTTTTGTATGAAATGACTTATGGATTGCAATTCAACACTCAGTTAAAAATCCTCCACAACCCATTTTTCCCTACGATTGCAAAATCTTAGATATAAAAACGAAAAGGTGCTTACAATCCCTAAAAATTACAGACACTCTTCGGAATTATCTCTCTCTACATATGTGCATTGTGCATTTCCGTTTTAGATGCACACATTTTTCTTAAATCAAAACTTCGCGTTTTTCGCTATCCCTTCATCCTGTAAACAAAAAAGGCAAATAGATCACGGCAAAATGAAAATTTCATAGTTGATGTACGGAAAAAGTTTAAAACAATAAAAAAAGTAAATGAAGAAAATTTATTGACACACCACAAATGAACACAAAAGTTTTGTTATCCAAGTTTGGGAAATTCCACTAGTCCAAAACTAATATCTTGGAATTTTACATGAAGGAGATTTTTTCTACATATGTTTTAAAAATGGATATGCATGCCAAAAACATGTTAAAGATTCAAATGACCTATGGATCCAAAGCTTTTAAAGAGAATAACAAACGCTCATTAAATTCTCAAGTGAACGTGCGGTGTGATATTTTCCCGAGTCAAACAAGCCATTATTTTACCCATATTCAAAAAGTTGAGCTAACAATCATAGATGATTGTAAAGTGATTTGTCATGCGTAATGGGCTATTTTTTTGTGAGAAATGACTTATGGATTTGAAGTCAACACTCAGTTAAAAATCGCCCACCTCCCCCATTTCCTGACGATTGCAAAACCTTAGATATAAAAACGAAAAAGGGCATACGATCCCTAAAACATACAGACACTCTTTGGAAATATCTCTCTCTACATTTGTGCATTGTGCATTTCCATTTTAGATGTACACATTTATCTTAAATCAGAACTTTGAGTTTTCGCTCCCACTTTCCTGTAAACAAAAAAGGCAAAAAAGATCACAACAAAATAAAAATTTTATAGTTGATGTGTGAAAAATATTTAAAATAATAACTAATGTAAATAAAAAATATCTATTCACAGACCACAAATGAACACAAAAGTTTTGTTATCCAAGTTTGGGAAATTCCATTAGTCCAACCCTATTAAGCTTGGAATTTTACATGAAGCAGATTTTTTCTACACATGTTTTAAAAATGGATATGCATGCTTGAAACATGTTAAAGATTCAAATGACCTATGGATCCAAAGCTTTTAAAGAGATTAACAAATGCTCATTAAATTCTTAAGTGAACGTGTGGTGGGATATTTACCCGAGTCTCACAAGTCATTATTTTGCCCATTTTCAAAAATTTGATCTAACAATCATAGATGATTGTAAAGTGATTTATCATGCGTAACGGGTATATTTTTGTATGAAATGACTTATGGATTGCAATTCAACACTCAGTTAAAAATCCTCTGCCACCATTTTTTCCTGACGATTGCAAAACCTGAGATATAAAAACTAAAAAGAGCTTACAATCCCGAAAAGATACAGACACTCTTTGGAATTATCTCTCCCTATAATTGTGCATTGTGCTTTTCCACTTTAGATGTACACTCTTTTCTTAAATCAAAACTTTGAGTTTTCGCTCTTCCTTCATCCCGAAAAAAAAGAAGGCAAAAACCTTACAATAAAATGAAAATTTTATAGAGCATGTATGGAAAAAATTTAAAACAATAACAAATATAAATAAAGAAATTTTTTTCACCCAACACAAAAGTTTTGTTATCCAATTTTGGGAAATTCTACTAGTTTAACCCTAATAGGTTGGAATTATGCAAGAAAGAGATTTCATCCACACATTTTTTAAAAATGGATATGCATGTTTGAAACATGTTAAATATGAAAATGAGCTATGGGACCAAAGCTTTTAAAAAGAATAACAAACGCTCATTAAATTCTCAAGTGAACTTGCGATGGGATATTTACCCGAGTTAAACATGCCATTATTTTTCCCTTTTGCAAAAAGCTGACATAATTAATCATAGATGATTGTAATGTGATTTATCATGCATAACGGGCTATATTTTTTTATGAAATGACTTATGGATTGCAATTCAACACTTAGTTAAAAATCCTCCGCAACCCATTTTTCCTGACGATTGCAAATCCTGAGATATAAAAACGAAAAGGTGCTTACAATCCCTAAAAATTACAGACACTCTTTGGAATTATCTCTCTCTACATATGTGCATTGTGCATTTCTATTTTAGATGTACACATTTTTCTTAAATCAAAACTTCAAGTTTTTCGATCTCCCTTCATCCCGTAAACAAAAAAAGGCAAATAGATCATAGCAAAATGAAAATTTCATAGTTGATGTACGGAAAAAGTTTAAAAAAATAAAAATATTAAATGACGAAAATTTATTCACACACCACAAATGAACACAAAAGTTTTGTTATCCAAGTTTGGGAAATTCCACTAGTGCAAAACTAAAATCTTGGAATTTTACATGAAGGAGATTTTTTCTACACATGTTTTAAAATTGCATATGCACGCCAGAAACATGTTAAAGATTCTAATGACCTATGGATCCAAAGCTTTTAAAGAGAATAACAAACGCTTTTTAAATTCTCAAGTGAACGTGCGGTGGGATATTTGCCCGAGTCAAACAAGCCATTATTTTGCCCAATTCAAAAAGTTGAGCTAACAATCATAGATGATTGTAAAGTGATTTGTCATGCAAAATGGGCTATATTTTTGTAAGAAATGACTTATGGATTTGAAGTCAACACTCAGTTAAAAATCGCCCGCCTCCCCCGTTTCCCAACGATTGCAAAACCTTAGATATAAGAACGAAAAAGTGCATCCGATCCCTAAAACAGACGGATACTCTTTGAAAATATCTCTCTCTACATTTGTGCATTGTGCATTTCCATTTTAGATGTACACTCTTTTCTTAAATCAGAACTTTGAATTTTCGCTCCCCCTTCATCCCGTAGACAAAAAAGACAAAAAAGATCACAACAAAATAAAAAAATTATAGTTTATGTGTGAAAAATATTTAAAATAATAACTAATGTAGATAAAAAATATCTTCTCACACACCACAAATGAACACAAAAGTTTTGTTATCCCAGTTTGGGAAATTCCATTAGTCCAACCCTATTAAGCTTGGAATTTTACATGAAGCAGATTTTTTCTACACATGTTTTAAAAATGGATATGCATACTTGAAACATGTTAAAGATTCAAATGACCTATTGATCCAAAGCTTTTAAAGAGAATAACAAACGCTCATTAAATTCTTAAGTGAACGTGCGGTGGGATATTTACCCGAGTCTAACAAGTCATTATTTTGCCCATTTTCAAAAATTTGATCTAACAATCATAGATGATTGTAAAGTGATTTATCATGCGTAACGGGCTATATTTTTGTATGAAATGACTTATGGATTGCAATTCAACACTCAGTTAAAAATTCTCTGCCACCAATTTTTCCTGACGATTGCAAAACCTGAGATATAAAAACTAAAAAGAGCTTACAATCCCTAAAAGTTACAGACACTCTTTGGAATTATCTCTCCCTACAATTGTGCATTGTGCTTTTCCATTTTAGATGTACACTCTTTTCTTAAATCAAAACTTTGAGTTTTCGCTCTTCCTTCATCCCGAAAACAAACAAGGCAAAAACCTTACAATAAAATGAAAATTTTATAGAGAATGTATGGAAAAAATTTAAAACAATAACAAATATAAATAAACAAAATTTTTTCACCCAACACAAATGAACACAAAAGTTTTGTTATCCAATTTTTGGAAATTCTACTAGTTTAACCCTAATAGCTTGGAATTTTGCAAGAAAG
Source organism: Aristolochia californica (assembly GCF_029961685.1). NCBI lineage: Eukaryota > Viridiplantae > Streptophyta > Magnoliopsida > Piperales > Aristolochiaceae > Aristolochia > Aristolochia californica. The sequence continues at coordinate 27,625,400 of NW_027182268.1, read as the reverse complement.
AGATTTCATCCACACATTTTTTAAAAATGGATATGCATCTTTGAAACATGTTAAAGATGAAAATGAGCTATGGGACTAAATCTTTTAAAAATAATAACAAACGCTCATTAAATTCTCAAGTGAACTTGCGATGGGATATTTATCCAAGTCAAACATGCCATTATTTTTCCCTTTTGCAAAAAGCTGACATAATTAATCATAGATGATTTTAATGTGATTTATCATGCATAACGGGCTATATTTTTTTATGAAATGACTTGTGGATTGCAATTCAACACTTAGTTAAAAATCCTTCGCAACCCATTTTTCCTGACGATTGCAAAACCTAAGATATAAAAACGAAAAGGTGCTTACAATCCCTAAAAATTACAGACACTCTTTGGAATTATCTCTCTCTACATATGTGCATTGTGCATTTCTGTTTTAGATGTACACATTTTTCTTAAATCAAAACTTTGAGTTTTTCGCTCTCCCTTCATCCCGTAAACAAAAAAGGCAAATAGATCACAGCAAAATGAAAATTTCATAGTTGATGTACGGAAAAAGTTTAAAACAATAAAAAAATTAAATGAAGAAAATTTATTCACACACCACAAATGAACACAAAAGTTTTGTTATCCAAGTTTGGGAAATTCCACTAGTCCAAAACTAATATCTTGGAATTTTACATGAAGTAGATTTTTTCTACACATGTTTTAAAAATGGATATGCATGCCAGAAACATGTTAAAGATTCAAATGACCTATGGATCCAAAGCTTTTAAAGAGAATAACAAACGCTTATTAAATTCTCAAGTGAACGTGCGGTGGGATATTTGCCCGAGTCAAACAAGCCATTATTTTGCCCATATTCAAAAAGTTGAGCTAACAATCATAGATGATTGTAAAGTGATTTATCATGCGTAACGGGCTATATTTTTCTAAGAAATGACTTATGGATTTGAAGTCAACACTCAGTTGAAAATCGGCCGCCTCCCTCCTTTTCCGACGATTGCAAAACCTTAGATATAAAAATGAAAGAGTGCATACGATCCCAAAAACATACAGACACTCTTTGGAAATATCTCTCTCTACATTTGTGCATTGTGCATTTCCATTTTAGATGTACACTCTTTTCTTAAATCAAAACTTTGACTGTTCGCTCTCCCTTCATTCTGAAAACAAACAAGGCAAAAAGCTTACAAGAAAATGAAAATTTTATAGTTGATGTATGGAAAAAATTTAAAACAATAACAAATATAAATAAAGAAAATTTATTCACCCAACACAAATGAACACAAAAGTTTTGTTATCGAATTTTGGGAAATTCCACTAGTTTAACCCTAATAGCTTGGAATTTTGCAAGAAAGAGATTTCGTCCACACCTGTTTTAAAAATGGATATGCATGTTTGAAACATGTTAAAGATGCAAATGAGCTATGGATGCAAAGCTTCTAAAGAGAATAACAAACGCTCATTAATTTGTCAAGTGAACTTGCGGTGGGATATTTACCCGAGTCAAACATGCCATTTTTTTTCCCATTTGCCAAAAGCTGAAATAATTAATCATAGATGATTGTAATGTGATTTATCATGCGTAACGGGCTATATTTTTGTATGAAATGACTTATGGATTGCAATTCAACACTCAGTTAAAAATCCTCTGCCACCAATTTTTCCTGACGATTGCAAAACCTGATATATAAAAACTAAAAAGAGCATACAATCCCTAAAAGTAATAGACACTCTTTGGAATTATCTCTCCCTACAATTGTGTATTGTGCTTTTCCATTTTAGATGTACACTCTTTTCTTAAATCAAAACTTTGAGTTTTCGCTCTTCCTTCATCCCGAAAACAAACAAGGCAAAAACCTTACAATAAAATGAAAATTTTATAGAGAATGTATGGAAAAAATTTAAAACAATAACAAATATAAATAAACAAAATTTTTTCACCCAACACAAATGAACACAAAAGTTTTGTTATCCAATTTTTGGAAATTCTACTAGTTTAACCCTAATAGCTTGGAATTTTGCAAGAAAGAGATTTCATCCACACATTTTTTAAAAATGGATATGCATCTTTGAAACATGTTAAAGATGAAAATGAGCTATGGGACTAAATCTTTTAAAAAGAATAACAAACGCTCATTAAATTCTCAAGTGAACTTGCGATAGGATATTTATCCGAGTCAAACATGCCATTATTTTTCCCTTTTGCAAAAAGCTGACATAATTAATCATAGATGATTGTAATGTGATTTATCATGCATAACGGGCTATATTTTTTTATGAAATGACTTGTGGATTGCAATTCAACACTTAGTTAAAAATCCTTCGCAACCCATTTTTCCTGACGATTGCAAAACCTAAGATATAAAAACGAAAAGGTGCTTACAATCCCTAAAAATTACAGACACTATTTGGAATTATCTCTCTCTACATATGTGCATTGTGCATTTCTGTTTTAGATGTACACATTTTTCTTAAATCAAAACTTTGAGTTTTTCGCTCTCCCTTCATCCCGCAAACAAAAAAGGCAAATAGATCACAGCAAAATCAAAATTTCATAGTTGATGTACGGAAAAAGTTTAAAACAATAAAAAAATTAAATGAAGAAAATTTATTCACACACCACAAATGAACACAAAAGTTTTGTTATCCAAGTTTGGGAAATTCCACTAGTCCAAAACTAATATCTTGGAATTTTACATGAAGGAGATTTTTTTTACACATGTTTTAAAAATGGATATGCATGCCAGAAACATGTTAAAGATTCAAATGACCTATGGATCCAAAGCTTTTAAAGAGAATAACAAACGCTTATTAAATTCCCAAGTGAACGTGCGGTGGGATATTTGCCCAAGTCAAACAAGACATTATTTTGCCCATATTCAAAAAGTTGAGCTAACAATCATAGATGATTGTAAAGTGATTTGTCATGCGTAACGGGCTATATTTTTGTAAGAAATGACTTATGGATTTGAAGTCAACACTCAGTTGAAAATCGGCCGCCTCCCTCCCTTTCCGACGATTGCAAAACCTCAGATATAAAAATGAAAGAGTGCATACGATCCCAAAAACATACAGACACTCTTTGGAAATATCTCTCTCTACATTTGTGCATTGTGCATTTCCATTTTAGATGTACACTCTTTTCTTAAATCAAAACTTTGACTGTTCGCTCTCCCTTCGTTCTGAAAACAAACAAGGCAAAAAGCTTACAAGAAAATAAAAATTTTATAGTTGATGTATGGAAAAAATTTAAAACAATAACAAATATAAATAAAGAAAATTTATTCACCCAACACAAATGAACACAAAAGTTTTGTTATCCAATTTTGGGAAATTCCACTAGTTTAACCCTAATAGCTTGGAATTTTGCAAGAAAGAGATTTCGTCCACACCTGTTTTAAAAATGGATATGCATGTTTGAAACATGTTAAAGATGCAAATGAGCTATGGATGCAAAGCTTCTAAAGAGAATAACAAACGCTCATTAATTTGTCAAGTGAACTTGCGGTGGGATATTTACCCGAGTCAAACATGCCATTTTTTTTCCCATTTGCCAAAAGCTGAAATAATTAATCATAGATGATTGTAATGTGATTTATCATGCGTAACGGGATATATTTTTTTATGAAATGACCTATGGATTGCAATTCAACACTCAGTTAAAAATCCTCCGCAACCCATTTTTCCCGACGATTGCAAGACCTGAGATATAAAAACGAAAAGGTGCTTACAATCCCTAAAAATTACAGACACTCTTTGGAATTATCTCTCTCTACATATGTGCATTGTGCATTTCCGTTTTAGATGTACACATTTTTCTTAAATCAAAACTTTGAGTTTTTCGCTCTCCCTTCATCCCGTTATCAAAAAAGGCAAATAGATCACAACAAAAAGAAAATTTCATAGTTGATGTACGGAAAAAGTTTAAAACAATAAAAAAAGTAAATGAAGAAAATTTATTGACACACCACAAATGAACACAAAAGTTTGGTTATCCAAGTTTGGGAAATTCCACTAGTCCAAAACTAATATCTTGGAATTTTACATGAAGGAGATTTTTTCTACATATGTTTTAAAAATGGATATGCATGCCAGAAACATGTTAAAGATTCAAATGACCTATGGATCCAAAGCTTTTAAAGAGAATAACAAACGCTCATTAAATTCTCAAGTGAACGTGCGGTGGGATATTTACCCGAGTCTAACAAGTCATTATTTTGCCTTTTTTCAAAAATTTGATCTAACAATTATAGATGATTGTAAAGTGATTTATCATGCGTAACGGGCTATATTTTTTTATGAAATGACTTAAGGATTGCAATTCAACACTCAGTTAAAAATCCTTTGCCACCAATTTTTCCCAACGATTGCAAAACCTGAGATATAAAAACTAAAAAGAGCTTACAATCCCTAAAAATTACAGACGCTGTTTGGAATTATCTCTGCCTACAATTGCGCATTGTGCTTTTCCATTTTAGATGTACACTTTTTTCTTAAATCAAAACTTTGATTTTTCGCTCTCCCTTCTTTCCGAAGACAAACAAGGCAAAAAGCATACAACAAAATGAAAGTTTTATAGTTGATGTATGGAAAAAATTTAAAAAAGTAACAAATATAAATAAAGAAAATTTATTCACCCAACACAAATGAACTAAAAAGTTTTGATATGCAATTTTGGGAAATTCCTATAGTTTAACCCTAATAGCTTGGAATTTTGCAAGAAAGAGATTTCGTCCACAAATGTTTTACAAATAGATATGCATGTTTGAAACATGTTAAAGATGCAAATGAGCTATGGATGAAAAGCTTTTAAAGAGATAACAAACGCTCATTAAATTCTGGAGTGAACTTGCAGTGGGTTATTTACCCGAGTCAAACATGCTATTATTTTGCCCATTTGCAAAAAGCTGACATAATTAATCAAAGATAATTATAATGTGATTTATCATGTGTAACGGGCTATATTTTTGTATGAAATGACTTATGGATTGCAATTCAACACTCAGATAAAAATCCTCCGCAACCCATTTTTCTCGACGATTGCAAAACCTGAGATTTAAAAACAAAAAGGTCCTTACAATCCCTAAAAATTATAGACACTCTTTGGAATTATCTCTCTCTACATATGTGCATTGTGCATTTCCGTTTTAGATGTACACATTTTTCTTAAATCAAAACTTTGAGTTTTTCGCTCTCCCTTCATCCCGTAAACAAAAAAGGCAAAGAGATCATAGCAAAATGAAAATTTCATAGTTGATGTACGGAAAAAGTTTAAAACAATAAAAAAATTAAATGAAGAAAATTTATTCACACACCACAAATGAACACAAAAGTTTTTTTATCCAAGTTTGGGAAATTCCACTAGTCCAAAACTAATATCTTGGAATTTTACATGAAGGAGATTTTTTCTACACATGTTTTAAAAATGGGTATGCATGCCAAAAACATGTTAAAGATTCAAATGACCTATGGATGCAAAGCTTTTAAAGAGAATAACAAACGTTCATTTAATTCTCAAGTGAACGTGCGGTGGGATATTTGCCCAAGTCAAACAAGCCATTATTTTGCCCATATTCAAAAAGTTGAGCTAACAATCAAAGATGATTGTAAAGTGATTTGTCATGCGTAACGGGCTATATTTTTGTAAGAAATGACTTATAGATTTGAAGTCAACACTCAGTTAAAAATCGCCCGCCTCCCCCGTTTCCCAAAGATTGCAAAACCTTAGATATAAAAATGAAAGAGTGCATACGAACCCTAAAACATACAGACACTCTTTCGAAATATCTCTCTCTACATTTGTGCATTGTGCATTTCCATTTTAGATCTACACTTTTTTCTTAAATCATAACTTTGAGTTTTTGCTCCCCCTTCATCCCGTAAATAAAAAAGGCAAAAAAGATCACAACAAAATAAAAATTTTATAGTAGACGTGTGGAAAATATTTAAAATAATAACTAATGTATATAAAAAATATCTATTCACACACCACAAACGAACACAAATGTTTTGTTATTCAAGTTTGGGAAATTCCATTTGTCCAACCCTATTAAGCTTGGAATTTTACATGAAGGAGATTTTTTCTACACATGTCTTAAAAATGGATATGCATGCTTGAAACATGTTAAAGATTCAAATGACCTTTGGATCCAAAGCTTTTAACGAGAATAACAAACGCTCATTAAATTCTCAAGTGAACGTGCAGTGGGATATTTACCCGAGTCTAACAAGTCATTATTTTCCCATTTTAAAAAAATTTTGTCTAACAATCATAGATGATTGTAAAGTGATTTATCATGCGTAGCGGGCTATATTTTTGTATGAAATGACTTATGGATTGGAATTCAACACTCAGTTAAAAATCCTCTGCCACCAATTTTTTCGGACGATTGCAAAACCTGAGATATAAAAACTAAAAAGAGCTTACAATCCCTAAAAATTACAGACACTCTTTGGAATTATCTCTCCCTACAATTGTGCATTGTGCTTTTCCATTTTAGATGTACACTCTTTTCTTAAATCAAAACTTTGGCTTTTCGCTCCCCATTCATCCCGAAAACAAACAAGGCAAAAAGCTTACAAAAAATGAAAATTTTATAGTTGATGTATGGAAAAAATTTAAAACAATAACAAATACAAATAAAGAAAATTTATTTACCCAACACAAATGAACACAAAAGTTTTGTTATCCAATTTTGTTAAATTCCACTAGTTTAACCCTAACAGGTTGGAATTTTTGCAAGAGAGAGATTTCATCCACACATGTTTTAAAAATGGATATGCATGTTTGAAACATGTTAAAGATGCAAATGAGCCATGGATGCAAAGCTTTTAAAGAGAATAACAAACGCTCATTAAATTCTCAAGTGAACTTGGCATGGGATATTTACCCGAGTCAAACATGCCATTATTTTGCCCATTTACAAAAAACTGACATAATTAATCATTGATGATTGTAATGTGATTTATCATGCGTAACAGGCTATATTTTTGTATGAAATAACTTATGGATTGCAATTCAACAGTCAGTTAAAAATCCCCCACAACCCATTTTTCCCGACGATTGCAAAACCTGAGATATAAAAACGAAAAGGTGCTTACAATCCCTAAAAATTACAGACACTCTTTGGAATTATCTCTCTCTACATATGTGCATTGTGCATTTCCGTTTTAGATGTACACATTTTTCTTAAATCAAAACTTCGAGTTTTTCGCTCTCCCTTCATCCCGTAAACAAAAAAGGCAAAAAGATCACAGCAAAATAAAAATTTCATAGTTGATGTACGAAAAAAGTTTAAAAAAATAAAAAAATTAATTGAAGAAAATTTATTCACACACCACAAATGAACACAAAAGTTTTGTTATCCAAGTTTGGGAAATTCCACTTGCCCAAAACTAATATCTTGGAATTTTACATGAAGGAGATTTTTTCTACACATGTTTTAAAAATGGCTATGCATGCCAGAAACATGTTAAAGATTCAATTAACCTATGCATCCAAAGCTTTTAAAGAGAATAACAAACGCTCATTAAATTCTCAAGTGAACGTGCGGTGGGATATTTGCCCGAGTCAAACGAGCCATTATTTTGCCCATATTCAAAAAGTTGAGTTAACAATCATAGGTGATTTTAAAGTGATTTGTCATGCGTAACAGGCTATATTTTTCTATGAAATGACTTATCGATTTGAAGTAAACACTCAGTTAAAAATCGCTCGCCTCCCCCGTTTCCCAACGATTGCAAAACCTTAGATATAAAAAAGAAAAAGTGCATACGATCTCTAAAACATACAGACACTCTTTGGAAATATCTCTCTCTACATTTGTGCATTGTGCATTTCCATTTTAGATGTACACTTTTTTCTTAAATTAGAACTGTGAGTTTTCGCTCCCCCTTCATCCCGTAAACAAAAAAGGCAAAAAAGATCACAACAAAATAAAAAATTTATAGTTGATGTGTGGAAAATATTTAAAATAATAACTAATGTAAATAAAATATATCTATTGACACACCACAAATGAACATAAATGTTTTGTTATCCTAGTTTGGGAAATTCCATTAGTCCAACCCTATTAAGCTTGGAATTTTACGAAGGAGATTTTTTCTGCACATGTTTTAAAAATGAATATGCATACTTTAAACATGTTAAATATTCAAATGACCTATGGATCCAAAGCTTTTAAAGAGAATAAAAAACGCTCATTAAGTTCTCAAGTGAACGTGCATTGGGATATTTACCCTACTCCAACAAGCCATTATTTTGCCCATTTTCAAAAAAATTGATCTAACAATCATAGATGATTGTAACGTGATTTATCATGCGTAACGGGCTATATTTTTGTATGAAATGACTTATGGATTGTAATTCAACACTCAGTTAAAAATCCTCTGCCACCAATTTTTCCCGACGATTGCAAAACCTGAGATATAAAAACTAAAGAGAGCTTACAATCCCTAAAAATTACAGACACTCTTTCGATTTATCTCTCCCTACAATTGTGCATTGTGCTTTTCCATTTTAGATGTATACTTTTTTCTTAAATAAAAACTTTGACTTTTCGCTCTCCCTTCAACACGAAAACAAACAAGGCAAAAAGCTTACAACAAAAAGAAAATTTTATAGTTGATGTATGGAAAAAATTTAAAACTATAACAAATATAAATAAAGAAAATTTATTCACCCAACACAAATGAACACAAATTTTTTTTTATCCAATTTTGGGAAATTCCACTAGTTTAACCCTAATAGCTTGGAATTTTGCAAGAAAGAGATTTCATCCACACATGTTTTAAAAATGGATATGCAGGTTTGAAACATGTTAAAGATGCAAATGAGCTATGGATGCAAAGCTTTTCAAGAGAATAACAAACGCTCATTAAATTCTCAAGTGAACTTGGCGTGGGATATTTACCCGAGTCAAACATGCCATTAATTTCCCATTTTCAAAAACCTAACATTATTAATCTTAGATGACTGTAATGTGATTTAGCATGCGTAAGGGGCTATATTTTTGTATGAAATGACTTATGGATTGCAATTCAACACTCAGTTAAAAATCCTCCGCAACCCATTTTTCCCGACGATTGCAAAACCTGAGATATAAAAACGAAATGGTGCTTACAATCCCTAAAAATTATAGACACTCTTTGGAATTATCTCTCTCTACAAATGTGCATTGTGCATTTCCGTTTTAGGTGTACAAATTTTCCTTTAATCAAAACTTCGAGTTCGCTCTCCCTTCATCCCATCATGTTTTAAAAATGGATATGCATGCTTGAAACATGTTAAACGTTCAAATGACCTATGGATCCAAAGCTTTTAAAGAGAATAACAAACGCTCATTAAATTCTCAAGTGAACGTGCGGTGGGATATTCACCCGAGTCTAACAAGTCATTATTTTTCCCATTTTCAAATTTTTTATCTAACAATCATAGATGATTGTAAAGTGATTTATCATGCGTAACGGGCTATATTTTTGTATGAAATGACTTATGGATTGCAATTCAACACTCAGTTAAAAATCCTATGCCACCAATTTTTCCCGACGATTGCAAAACCTGAGATATAAAAACAAAAAAGAGCTTACAATCCCTAAAAATTACAGTCACTCTTTGGAATTATCTCTCCCTACAATTGTGCATTGTGCTTTTCCATTTTAGATGTACACTTTTTTCTTCAATCAAAACTTTGACTTTTCGCTCTCCCTTCATCCCGAAAACAAACAAGGCAAAAAGCTTACAACAAAATGAAAATTTTATAGTTGATGTATGGAAAGAATTTAAAACATTAACAAATATAAATAATTAAAATTTATTAACCCAACACAAATGAACACAAAAGATTTGTTATCCAATTTTGGGAAATTCCACTAGTTTAATCCTAATAGCTTGGAATTTTGCAAGAAAGAGATTTCATCTACACAGGTTTTAAAAATGGATATGCATGTTTGAAACATGTTAAAGATGCAAATGAGCTATGGATGCGAAGCTTTTAAAGAGAATAACAAACGCTCATTAAATTCTCAAGTGAACTTGTGGTGCAATATTTACCCGAGTCAAACATGCCATTATTTTGCCCATTTGCAAAAAGCTGACATAATTAATCATAGATGATCGTAATGTGATTTATCATGCGTAACGGGCTATATTTGTGTATGAAATGACTTATTGATTGCAAATCAACACTCAGTTAAAAATCCTCCGCAACTCATTTTTCCTGACCATTGCAACACCTGAGATATAAAAACGAAAAGGTGCTTACAATCGCTAAAAATTATAGACACTCTTTTGAATTATCTCTCTCTATATATGTGCATTGTGCATTTCCGTTTTAGATGTTCACATTTTTCTTAAATCAAAACTTCAAGTTTTTCGTTCTCCCTTCATCCCGTAAAAAAAAAGTCAAATAGATCACAGAAAAATGATAATTTCATAGTTAATGTACGGAAAAAGTTTAAAACAATAAAAAAAGTAAATGAAGAAAATTTATTCACACACCACAAATGAACACAAAAGTTTTGTTACCCAAGTTTGGGAAATTCCACAAGTCCAAAACTAATATCTTGGAATTTTACATGAAGGAGATTTTTTCTACACATGTTTTAAAAATGGATATGCATGCCAGAAACATGTTAAAGATTCAAATGACCTATGGATCCAAAGCTTTTAAAGAGAATAACAAACGCTCATTGAATACTCAAGTGAATGTGCGGTGGGATATTTGCCCGAGTCAAACAAGCCATTATTTTGCCCATATTCAAAAAGTTGAGCTAACAATCATAAATGATTGTAAAGTGATTTGTCTTGCGTAACGGGCTATATTTTTGTAAGAAATGACTTATGGATTTGAAGTCAACACTCAGTTAAAAATGGCCCGCCTCCCTCGTTTCTCGACGATTGCAAAACCTTAGATATAAAAACGAATGAGTGCATACGATCCGTAAATCATACAGACACTCTTTGGAAATATCTCTCTCTACATTTGTGCATTGTGCATTTCCATATTAGATGTACACTTTTTTCTTAAATCAGAACTTTGAGTTTTCGCTCCCCCTTCATCCAGTAAACAAAAAAGGCAAAAAAGATCACCACAAAGTAAAAATTTTATAGTTGATGTTTGGAAAATACTTAAAATAATAACTAATGTAAATAAAAAATATCTATTCACACACCACAAATGAACACAAAAGTTTTGTTATCCCAGTTTGGGAAATTCCATTAATCCAACCCTATTAAGCTTAGAATTTTACATGAAGGAGATTTTTTCTTCACATGTTTTAAAAATGGATATGCATGCTTGAATCATGTTAAAGATTCAAATGACCTATGGATCCAAAGCTTTTAAAGAGAATAACAAACACTCATTAAATTCTCAAGTGAACGTGCGGTGGGATATTTACTCGAGTCTAACAAGTCATTATTTTGCCCTTTTTCAAAAATTTGATTTAACAATCATAGATGATTGTAAAGTGATTTATCATGCGTAACGGGCTATATTTTAGTATGAAATGACTTATGGATTGCAATTCAACACTCAATTAAAAATCCTCCGCAACCCATTTCTCCCGACGATTGCAAAACCTGAGATATAAAAACGAAAAGGTGCTTACAATCCCAAAAAATTACAGACACTCTTTGGAATTATCTGTCTCTACATATGTCCATTGTGCATTTCCGTTTTAGATGTACATATTTTTCTTAAATCAAAACTTCGAGTTTTTTGCTCTCCCTTCATCTCGTAAACAAAAAAGGCAAATAGATCACAGCAAAATGAAAATTTCATAGTAGATGTACGGAAAAAGTTTAAAACAATAAAAAATGTAAATGAAGAAAATTTATTCACACACCACAAATGAACACAAAAGGATTGTTATCCAAGTTTGGGAAATTCCACTAGTCCAAAACTAATATCTTGGAATTTTACATGAAGGAGATTTTTTCTACACATGTTTTAAAAATGGATATGCATGCCACAAACATGCTAAAGATTCAAATATGGATCCAAAGCTTTTAAAGAGAATAACAAACGCTCATTAAAATCTCAAGTGAACGTGCAGTGGGATATTTCCCCGAGTCAAACAAGCCATTATTTTGCCCATATTCAAATAGTTTCGCTAACAATCATAGATGATTGTAAAGTGATTTGTCATGCGTAACGGGCTATATTTTTGTAAGAAATGACTTATGGATTTGAAGTCAACACTCAATTAAAAATTGCCCGCCTCCCCCGTTTCCCGACGATTGCAAAACCTTAGATATAAAAACGAAAGAGTGCATACGATCCCTAAAACATACAGACACTCTTTGGAAATATCTCTCTCTACATTTGTGCATTGTGCATTTCCATTTTAGATGTACACTTTTTTCTTAAATCAGAACTTTGAGTTTTCGCTCCCCCTATATCCCGTAAACAAAAAGGCAAAAAGGATCACAACAAAATAAAAATTTTATAGTTGATGTGTGGAAAATATTTAAAATAATAACTAATGTAAATAAAAAATATCTATTCACACACCACAAATGAACACAAAAGTTTTGTCATCCAAGTTTCGGAAATTTCATTAGTCCAACCCTATTAAGCTTGGAATTTCACATGAAGGAGATTTTTTCAACACATGTTTTAAAAATGGATATGCATGCCAGAAACATGTTAAAGATTCAAATGACCGATAGATCCAAAGATTTTAAAGAGAATAACAATCCCTCATTAAATTCTCAAGTGAACGTGCGGTGGGATATTTGCCCGAGTCAAACAAGCCATTATTTTGGCCACATTCAAAATGTTGAGCTAACAATCATAGATGATTGTAAAGTGATTTGTCTTGCGTAACGGGCTATATTTTTGTAAGAAATGACTTATGGATTTGAGGTGAACACTCAGTTAAAAATCGCCCGCCTCCCCCGTTTCCCGACGATTGCAAAACCTTAGATATAAAAATGAAAGAGTGCAGACGATCCCTAAAACATACAGACACTCTTTGGAAATATCTCTCTCTACATTTGTGCATTGTGCATTTCCATTTTAGATGTACACTTTTTTCTTTAATCAGAACATTGAGTTTTCGCTCCCCCTTCATCCCGAAACAAAAAAGGCAAAATTGATCACATAAAAATAAAAATTTTATAGTTGATCTGTGGAAAATATTTAAAATAATAACTAATATAAATAAAAAATATCTATTCACACACCACAAATGAACACAAAAGTTTTGTTATCCATGTTTGGGAAATTCCATTAGTCCAACCCTATTAAGCTTGGAATTTTTGATGAAGGAGATTTTTTCTACACAGGATATGCATGCTTGAAGATTCAAATGACCTATGGATCCAAAGCTTTTAAAGAGAATAACAAACGGTCATTAAATTCTAAAGTGAACATGCGGTGGGATATTTACCGGAGTCTAACAAGTCATTATTTTGCCCATTTTCAAAAATTTGATCCAACAATCATAGATGATTGTAAAGTGATTTATCATGCGTAACAGGCTATAATTTTGTATGAAATGACTTATGGATTGCAATTCAACAGTCAGTTAAAAATCCTCTGCCACCAATTTTTCCCGACGATTGCAAAACCTGAGATATAAAAACTAAAAAGAGCTTACAATCCCCTAAAATTACAGACACTCTTTGGAATTATCTCTCCCTACAATTGTGCATTGTGCTTTTTTATTTTAGATGTACACTTTTTTCTTAAATCAAAACTTTGACTTTTCGCTCTCCCTTCATCCCGAAAACAAACAAGGCAAAAAGCTTACAACAAAATGAAAATTTTATAGTTGATGTATGGAAAAAATTTAAAACAATAACAATTATAAATAAAGAAAATTTATTCACCCAACACAAATGAACACAAAAGTTTTGTTATCCAATTTTGGGAAATTCCACTAGTTTAACCCTAATAGCTTGGAATTTTGCAAGAAAGAGATTTCATCCACACATGTTTTAAAAATGGATATGCATGTTTGAAGCACGTTAAAGATGCAAATGAGCTATGGATGCAAAACTTTTAAAGAGATTAACAAACGCTCATTAAATTCTCAAGTGAACTTGCGGTGGGATATTTACCCGAGTCAAACTTGCCATTATTTTGCCCAATTGTAAAAAGCTGACATAATTAATCATAGATGATTGTAATGTGATTTATCATGCGTAACAGGCTATATTTTTGTATAAAATGACTTATGGATTGCAATTCAACACTCAGTTAAAAATCCTCTGCAACCCATTTTTCCCGACGATTGAAAAAACTGAGATATACAAACGAAAAGGTGCTTACAATCCCTAAAAATTACAGACACTCTTTGTAATTATCTCTCTCTACATATGTGCATTGTGTATTTCCGTTTTAGATTTACACATTTTTCTTAAATCAAAACTTTGAGTTTTTCGCTCTCCCTTCATCCCGTAAACAAAAAAGGCAAATAGATCACAGCAAAATGAAAATTTCATAGTTGATGTACGAAAAAAGTTTAAAACAATAAAAAACGTAAATGAAGAAAGTTTATTCAGACACCACAAATGAACACAAAAGTTTTGTTATCCAAGTTTGGGAAATTCCAATAGTCCAAAACTAATATCTTGGAATTTTACATGAAGGAGATTTTTTCTACACATGTTTTAAAAATGGATATGCATGCCAGAAACATGTTAAAGATTCAAATGACCTATGGATCCAAAGCTTTTAAAGAGAATAACAAACGCTCATTAAATTCTCAAGTGAACGTGCGGTGGAATATTTGCCCGAGTCAGACAAGCCTTTATTTTGCCCATATTCAAAAAGTTGAGCTAACATTCATTGATGATTGTAAAGTGATTTGTCATGCGTAACGGGCCATATTTTTTTAAGAAATGACTTATGGATTTGAAGTCAACACTCAGTTAAAAATCGCCCGCCTCCCCCGTTTCCTAACGATTGCAAAACCTTAGATATAAAAACGAAAAAGTGCATACGATCCCAAAAAGATACTGACACTCTTTGGAAATAACTCTCTACATTTGTGCATTGTGCATTTCCGTTTTTGATGTACACTTTTTTTTAAATCAGAACTTTAAGTTTTCGCTCCCCATTCATCCCGTAAACAAAAAAGGCAGAAAAGATCACAACAAAATGAAAATTTTATAGTTGATATGTGGAAAATATTTAAAATAATAACTAATGTAAATAAAAAATATCTATTCACACACCACAAATGAACACAAAAGTTTTGTTATCCCAGTTTGGGAAAATCCATTAGTCCAACCCTATTAAGCTTGGAATTTTACATGAAGGAGATTTTTTCTACACATGTTTTAAAAATGGATATGCATGCCAAAAGAATGTTAAAGATTCAAATGACCTATGGATCCAAAACTTTTAAAGAGAATAACAAACGCTCATTAAATTCTCAAGTGAACGTGCGGTGGGATATTTGCCCGAGTCAAACAAGCCATTATTTTGCCCATATTCAAAAAATTGAGATAACAATCATAGATGATTGTAAAGTGATTTGTCATGCGTAACGGGCTATATTTTTGTAAGAAATGACTAATGGATTTGAAGTCAACATTTAGTTAAAAATTGCTCGCCTCCCCCGTTTCCCGACGATTGCAAAACCTTTGATATAAAAACGAAAAAGTGCATACGATCCCAAAAACATACAAACACACTTTGGAAATAACTCTCTCTACATTTGTGCGTTGTGCATTTCCATTTTAGATGTACACTTTTTTTTTAAATCAGAACATTGAGTTTTCACTCCCCCTTCATCCCGTAAACAAAAAAGGCAGAAAAAATCACAACAAAATGAAAATTTTATAGTTGATGTGTGGAAAAAATTTAAAATAATAAGTAATGTAATTAAAAAAAATCTATTCACACACCACAAATGAACACAAAACTTTTGTTATCCAAGTTTGGGAAATTCCATTAGTCCAACCCTATTAGGTTTGGAATTTTAAATGAAGGAGATTTTTTCTACACATGTTTTAAAAATGGATATGCAAGCTTGAAACATGTTAAAGATTCAAATGACCTATGGATCCGAAGCTTCTAAATAGAATAACAAACGCTCATTAAATTCTCAACCGAACTTGCGGTGGGATATTTACCCGATTCTAACAAGTCATTATTTTGCCCATTTTAAAAAATTTAATCTAAAAATCATACATGATTGTAAAGTGATTTATCTTGCGTAACGGGCTATATTTTTGTATGAAATGACTTATGGATTGCAATTCAACACTCAGTTAAAAATCCTCTGCCACCAATTTTTCTCGACGATAGCAAAACCTGAGATGTAAAACCTAAAAAGAGCTTACAATCCCTAAAAATTACAAACACTCTTTGGAATTATCTCTCCCTTCAATTGTGCAATGTGCTTCTCCATTTTAGATGTACACTTTTTTCTTAACTCAAAACTTTGACTTTTCGCTCTCCCTTCATCCCGAAAACAAACGAGGCAAAAATCTTACAACAAAATGAAAATTTTATAGTTGAGTATGCAAAAAATTTAAAACAATAAAAAATATATATAAAGAAAATTTATTCACCCAACACAAATGAACACAAATGTTTGTTATCCTATTTTGGGAAATTCCACTAGTTTAACCCGAATAGCTTGGAATTTTGCAAGAAAGAGATTTCATCCACACATGTTTTAAAAATGGATATGCTTGTTTGAAACATGTTAAAGATGCAAATGAGCTATGGATGCAAAGCTTTTAAAGAGAATAAAAAACGCTCATTAAATTCTCAAGTGAACTTGCGGTGGGATATTTACCCTTGTCAAACATGCCATTATTTTGCCCATTTTCAAAAAGCTGACATAATTAATCATAGATGATTGTAATCTGATTTATCCTGCGTAACGGGCTAAATTTTTGTATGAAATGACTTATGGATTGCAATTCAACACTCAGTTAAAAATCCTCCGCAAACTATTTTTCCCGACGATTGGAAAACCTGAGATATAAAAACAAAAAGGTTCTTACAATCCCTAAAAATTACAGGCACTCTTTGGAATTATCTCTCTCTACATATGTGCATTGTGCATTTCCATTTTAGATGTACACATTTTTCTTAAATCAAAACTTTGAGTTTTTCGCTCTTTCTTCATCCCGTAAACAAAAAAGGCAAATAGATCAATGCAAAAAGAAAATTTCATAGTTGATGTACGGAAAAAGAGTAAAACAATAAAAAAGGTAAATGAAGAAAATTTATTCACACACCACAAATGAACACAAAAAATTTGTTATCCAAGTTTGGGAAATTCCACTAGTCCAAAACTAATATCTTGGAATTTTACCTGAAGGAGATTTTTTCTACACATGTTTTAAAAATGGATATGCAGGCCAGAAACATGTTAAAGATTCAAATGACCTATGGATCCAAAGCTTTTAAAGAGAATAACAAACACTCATTAAATTCTCAAGTGAACGTGTGGTGGGATATGTGCCTGAGTCAAACAAGCCATTATTTTGCCCATATTCAAAAAGTTGAGCTAACAATCATAGATGATTGTAAACTGATTTGTCATGCGTAACGGGCTATATTTTTGTAAGAAATGTCTTATGGATTTGAAGTCCACATTCAGTTAAAAATCGCCTCCCCTTTTTCCCGACGATTGCAAAACCTTAGATATAAAAATGAAAGAGTGCATACGATCCCTAAAACATACAGACACTCTTTGGAAATATCTCTCTCTACATTTGTGCATTGTACATTTCCATTTTAGATGTACACTTTTTTCTTAAATCAGAACTTATAGTTTTCGCTCCGCCTTCATCCCGTAAACAAAAGAGGGAGAAAAGATCACAAAAAAACGAAAATTTTATAGTTGATGTGTGGAAAATATTTAAAATTGTAACTAATGTAATTAAAAAATATCTATTCACACACCACAAATGAACACAAAAGTTTTGTTATCCCAGTTTGGGAAATTCCATTAGTCCAACCCAATTAAGAGTGGAATTTTACATGAAGGAGATTTTTTCTACACATGTTTTAAAAATGGATATGCATTCCTGAAAAATGTTAAAGATTCAAATGACCTATGGATCCAAAGCTTTTAAAGAGAATAACAAACGCTCATTAAATTCTCAAGTGAACGTGCGGTGGGATATTGACCCGAGTCTAACAACTCATTATTTTGCCCATTATTAAAAAATTGATCTAATAATCATAGATGATTGTAAAGTGATTTATCATGCGTAACGGGCTATATTTTTGTATGAAATGACTTATGGATTGCATTTCAACACTCAGTTAAAAATCTTCTGCCACCAATTTTTCCATACTATTGCAAAACCTGAGATATAAAAACTAAAAAGAGCTTATAATCCCTAAAAATTATAGACACTCTTTGGAATTATCTCTCCCTACAATTGTGCATTGTGCTTTTCCATTTTAGATGTACACTTTTGTCTTAAATCAAAACTTTGATATTTCGCTCTCCCTTCATCCCGAAAACAAACAAGGCAAAAAGCTTACATCAAAATGAAAATTTTATTGTTGATGTGTGGAAAAAATTTAAAACAATAACAAATATAAATAAAGAAAATTTATTCACCCAACACAAATGAACACAAAAGTTTTGTTATCCAATTTTTGGAAATTCCACTAGTTTAACCCCAATAGCTTGGAATTTAGCTAGAAAGAAATTTCATCCACACATGTTTTAAAAATGGATATGCGTGTTTGAAACATGTTAAAGATGCACATGAGCTATGGATGCGAAGCTTTTAAAGAGAATAACAAACGCTCATTAAATTCTCAAGTGAACTTGTGGTGGGATATTTACCCGAGTCAAACATGACATTATTTTGCCCATTTGCAAAAAGCGGACATAACTAATCATAGATGATTGTAATGTGATTTATCATGCGTAACAGGCTATATTTTTGTATGAAATGACTTATGGATTGCAATTCAACACTCTGTTAAAAATCCTCCGCAACCCATTTTTCCCAACGATTGCAAAACCTGAGATATAAAAACGAAAAGGTGCTTACAATCCCAAAAATTACAGAAACTCTTTGGAATTATCTCTCTCTACATATGTGCATTGTTCATTTCCGTTTTAGATGTACACATTTTTCTTAAATCAAAACTTCGAGTTTTTCGCTCTCTCTTCATCCCCTAAACAAAAAAGGCAAATAGATCACGGCTAAATGAAAATTTCATAGTTGATGTACGAAAAAAGTTTAAAACAATAAAAAAGGTAAATGAAGAAAATTTATTCACACACCACAAATGAACACAAAAGTTTTGTTATCCCAGTTTGGGAAATTCCACTAGTTCAAAACTAATATCTTGGAATTTTACATGAAGGAGATTTTATCTACACATGTTTTAAAAATGGATATGCATGCCAGAAGCATGTTAAAGATTCAAATGACCTATGGATCCAAAGCTTTTAAAGAGAATAAAAAATGCTCATGAAATTCTCAAGTGAACGTGCGGTGGGATATTTGCCCGAGTCAAACAAGCAATTATTTTGCCCATATTCAAAAAGTTGAGCTAACAATCATAGATGACTTTAAAGTGATTTGTCATGCGTAACGGGCTTTATTTTTGTATGAAATGACTTATGGATTTGAAGTCAACACTCAGCTAAAAATCGCCCGCCTCCCCCGTTTCCCGACGATTGCAAAACCTTAAATATAAAAACGAAAAGGTCCATACGATCCCTAAAACATACAGACACTCTTTGGAAATATCTCTCTCTACATTTGTGCATTGTGCATTTCCATTTTAGATGTACACTATTTTCTTAAGTCAGAACTTTGAGTTTTCGCTCCCCCTTCATCCCGTAAACAAAAACGGCAGAAAATATCATAAAAAAATGAAAATTTTATAGTTGATGTGTGGAAAATAATTAAAATAATAACTAATTTAAATAAAAAATATCTATTCACACACCACAAATGAACACAAAAGTTTTGTTATCCAAGTTTAGGAAATTCCTTTAGTCCAATCCTATTAAGCTTGGAATTTTACATGAAGGAGATTTGTTGTACACATGTTTTAAAAATGGATATGCGTGCTTGAAACATGTTAAAGATTCAAATGACTTATGGATCCAATGATTTTAAAGAGAATAACAAACGCTCATTAAATTCTCAAGTGAACGTGCGGTGGGATATTTACTCGAGTCAAACATGCCATTATTTTGCCCATTTGCAAAAAGCTGACATAATTAATCATAGATGATTGTAATGTGATTTATCATGCGTAACGGGCTATATTTTTGTATGAAATGACTTATGGATTGCAATTCAACACTCAAATAAAAATCCTCCGCAACCCATTTTTCCCGATGATTGCAAAACCTGAGATATAAAAATGAAAAGGTGCTTACAATCCCAAAAATTACATAAACTCTTTGGAATTATCTCTCTCTACATATGTGCATTGTTCATTTCCATTTTAGATGTACACATTTTTCTTAAATCAAAACTTCGAGTTTTTCGCTCTCTCTTCATCCCCTAAACAAAAAAGGCAAATAGATCACATCTAAATGAAAATTTCATAGTTGATGTACGAAAAAAGTTTAAAAAAATAAAAAAGGTAAATGAAGAAAATTTATTCACACACCACCAATGAACACAAAAGTTTTGTTATCCCAGTTTGGGAAATTCCACTAGTCCAAAACTAATATCTTGGAATTTTACATGAAGGAGATTTTTTCTACACATGTTTTGAAAATGGATATGCATGCCAGAAGCATGTTAAAGATTCAAATGACCTATGGATCCAAAGCTTTTAAAGAGAATAAAAAATGCTAATGAAATTCTCAAGTGAACGTGCGGTGGGATATTTGCCCGAGTCAAACAAGCAATTATTTTGCCCATATTCAAAAAGTTGAGCTAACAATCATAGATGACTTTAAAGTGATTTGTCATGCGTAACGGGCTTTATTTTTGTAAGAAATGACTTATGGATTTGAAGTCAACACTCAGTTAAAAATCCCCCGCCTCCCCCGTTTCCCGACGATTGCAAAACCTTAAATATAAAAACGAAAAGGTCCATACGATCCCTAAAACATACAGACACTCTTTGGAAATATCTCTCTCTACATTTGTGCATTGTGCATTTCCATTTTAGATGTACACTATTTTCTTAAGTCAGAACTTTGAGTTTTCGCTCCCCCTTCATCCCGTAAACAAAAAAGGCAGAAAATATCATAACAAAATGAAAATTTTATAGTTGATGTGTGGAAAATAATTAAAATAATAACTAATTTAAATAAAAAATATCTATTCACACACCACAAATGAACACAAAAGTTTTGTCATCCAAGTTTAGGAAATTCCTTTAGTCCAATCCTATTAAGCTTGGAATTTTACATGAAGGAGATTTGTTGTACACATGTTTTAAAAATGGATATGCGTGCTTGAAACATGTTAAAGATTCAAATGACTTATGGATCCAATGATTTTAAGGAGAATAACAAACGCTCATTAAATTCTCAAGTGAACGTGCGATATTTACTATAGTCAAACATGCCATTATTTTGCCCATTTGCAAAAAGCTGACATAATTAATCATAGATGATTGTAATGTGATTTATCATGCGTAACGGGCTATATTTTTGTATGAAATGACTTATGGATTGCAATTCAACACTCAAATAAAAATCCTCCGCAACCCATTTTTCCCGACGATTGCAAAATCTGAGATATAAAAACGAAAAGGTGCTTACAATCCCTAAAAATTACAGACACTCTTTGGAATTATCTCTCTCTACATATGTGCATTGTGTATTTCCGTTTTAGATGTACATTTTTTCTTAAATCAAAACTTTGAGTTTTTCACTCTCCCTTCGTCGCGTAAACAAATAAGGAAAATAGATCACAGCAAAATGAAAATTTCATAGTTGGTGTACGAAAAAAGTTTAAAACAATAAAAAAAGTAAATGAAGAAAATTTATTCACACACCACGAATGAACACAAAAGTTTTGCTATCCAAGTTTGGGAAATTCCACTAGTCCAAAACTAATATCTTGGAATTTTATATTAGGAGATTTTTTCTACACATATTTTAAAAATGACATGCCAAAAACATGTAAAAGATTCAAATGACCTATGGATCCAAAACTTTTAAAGAGAATAACAAACGCTCATTAAATTCTCAAGTGAATGTGCAGTGGGATATTTGCCCGACTCAAACAAGCCATTATTTTGCCCATATTCAAAAATTTGAGCTAACAATCATAGATGATTGTAAAGTGATTTGTCATGCATAACGGGCTATATTTTTGTAGGAAATGACTTATGGATTTGAAGTCAACACTCAGTTAAAAATCGCCCGCCTCCCCCGCTTCCCGACGATTGGAAAACCTTAGATATAAAAACGAAAAAGTGCATACAATCCCTAAAACATACAGACACTCTTTGGAAATATCTCTCTCTACATTTGTGCATTGTTCACTTCCATTTTAGATGTACACTTTCTTCTTAAATCAGAACTTTGAGTTTTCGTGCCCCCTTCATCCCATAAACAAAAAAGGCAAAAAGGATCACAACAAAATAAAAATTTTATAGTTGATGTGTGGAAAATATTTAAAATAATAACTAATGTAAATAAAAAATATCTATTCACACTCACAAATGAACACAAAAGTTTTGTTATCCAAGTTTGGGAAATTCCATTAGTCCAACCCTATTAAGATTGGAATTTTACATGAAGGAGATTTTTTCTACACATGTTTTAAAAATGGATATGCATGCCAAAAACATGTTAAAGATTCAAATGACCTATGGATCCAAAGCTTTTAATTAGAATAACAAACGCTCATTAAATTCTCAAGTGAACGTGTGGTGGGATATTTGCCTGAGTCAAACAAGCCATTATTTTGCCCATATTCAAAAAGTTGAGCTAACAATCATAGATGATTGTAAAGTGATTTGTCATGCGTAACGGGCTATATTTTTGTAAGAAATGACTTATGGATTTGAAGTCAACACTCAGTTAAAAATCGCCCGCCTCCCCCATTTCTCGACGATCGCAAAACCTTAGATATAAAAACGAAAGAGAGCATACGATTCCTAAAACTTACAGACACTCTTTGGAAATATCTCTCTCCAAATTTGTGCATTGTGCATTTCCATTTTAGATGTACACTTTTTTCTTGAATCAGAACTTTGAGTTTTCGCTCCCCCCTTCATCCCGTAAACAAAAAAGGCAAAAAAGATCACAACAAAAAGAAAATTTCATAGTTGTTGTGTGGAAAATATTTAAAATAATAACTAATGTAAATAAAAAATATCTATTCACACACCACAAATGAACACAAAAGTTTTGTTATCCAAGTTTGGGAGATTCCATTAGTCCAACCCTATTAAGCTTGGAATTTTACATGAAGGAGATTTTTTCTACACATGTTTTAAAAATGGATATGCATGCTTGAAACATATTAAAGATTCAAATGACCTATGGATCCAAAGCTTTTAAATATAATAATAAACGCTCATTAAATTCTCAAGTGAACGTGCGGTGGGATATTTACCCGAGTCTAACAAGTCATTATTTTGCCCATTTTCAAAAATTTGATCTAACAATCATAGATGATTGTAAAGTGATTTATCATGCGTAATGGGCTATTTTTTTTATGAAATGACTTATCGATTGCAATTCAACACTCAGTTAAAAATCCTCTACCACCAATTTTTCCTGACGATTGCAAAACCTGAGATATAAAAACTAAAAAGAGCTTACAATCCCTAAAAATTACAGACACTCTTTGGAATTATCTCTCCCTAAAATTGTGCATTGTGATTTTCCATTTTAGATGTACACTTTTTTCTTAAATCAAAACTTTTACTTTTCGCTCTCCCTTCATCCCGAAAACAAACAAGGCAAAAAGCTTACATCGAAATGAAAATTTTGTGGTTGATGTATGGGAAAAATTTAAAACAATAAAAAATATAAATAAAGAAAATTTATTCACCCTACACAATTGAACACAAAAGTTTTGTTATCCAATTTTGGGAAATTCCACTAGTTTAACCCTAATAGCTTGGAATTTTGCAAGAAAGAGATTTCATCCACACATGTTTTAAAAATGGATATGCATGTTTGAAACATGTTAAAGATTCAAATGAGCTATGGACTCAAACCTTTTAAAGAGAATAACAAACGCTCATTAAATTCTTGAGTGAACTTGTGGTGGGATATTTACCCGAGTCAAACAAGCCATTATTTTGCCCATTTGCAAAAAACTAACATAATTAATCATAGATGATTGTAATGTGATTTATCATTCGTAACGGGCTATATTTTTTAATGAAATGCCTTATGGATTGCAATTCCACCGCAACCCATTTTTCCCGACGATTGCAAAACCTGAGATATAAAAACGAAATGGTGCTTACAATCCCTAAAAATTACAGACACTTTTTGGAATTATGTCTCTCTACGTATGTGCACTTTGCATTTCCGTTTTAGATGTACACATTTTTCTTAAATAAAAACTTCGAGTTTTTCGCTCTACCTTCATCCCGTAAACAAAAAAGGCAAATAGATCACAGCAAAATGAAAATTTCATAGTTGATGTACGGAAAAAGTTTAAAACAATAGAATAAGTAAATGAAGAAAATTTATTCACACACCACAAATCAACACAAAAGTTTTGTTATCCAAGTTTGGGAAATTCCACAAGTCCAAAACTAATATCTTTGAATTTTACATGAAGGAGATTTTTCCTACACGAGTTTTAAAAATGGATATGCATGCCAGAAACATGTTAAAGATTCAAATGACCTATGGATCCAAAGCTTTTAAAGAGAATAACAAAAGCTCATTAAATTGTAAAGTGAACGTGCGGTGGGATATTTACCCGAGTCTAACAAGTAATTATTTTGCCCATTTCCAAAAATTTGATCTAACAATCATAGATGATTGTAAAGTGATTTATCATGCGTAACGAGCTATATTTTTGTATGAAATGACTTATGGATTGCAAATCAACAGTCAGTTAAAAATCCTCTGCCACCAATTTTTCCCGACGA
Organism: Aristolochia californica; assembly: GCF_029961685.1. Lineage (NCBI taxonomy): Eukaryota > Viridiplantae > Streptophyta > Magnoliopsida > Piperales > Aristolochiaceae > Aristolochia > Aristolochia californica. Next base: position 27,600,415 of record NW_027182268.1, on the reverse strand, counting down.
TTGCAAAACCTGTGATATAATAACTAAAAAGAGCTTACAATCCCTAAAAACTACAGACACTCTTTGGAATTTTCTCTCCCTACAATTGTGCATTGTGCTTTACAATTTTAGATTTACACTTTTTTCTTAAATCAAAACTTTGACTTTTCGCTCTCCGTTCATCCCGAAAACAAACAAGGCAAAAAACTTACAACAAAATTAAAATTTTATAGTTGATGTATGGAAAAAATTTAAAACAATAACAAATATAAATAAATAAAATTTATTCACCCAACACAAATGAACCCAAAAATTTTGTTATCCAATTTTGGGAAATTCCACTAGTTTAACCCTAATAGCTTGGAATTTTGCAAGAAAGAGATTTCATCCACATATATTTTTAAAATGGATATGCATGTTTGAAACATGTTAAAGATGCAAATGAGCTATGGATGCAAACCTTTTAAACAGAATAACAAACGCACATTAAATTCTCAAGTGAACTTGCGGTGGGAGATTTACCCGAGTCAAACATGCCAATATTTTGCCCATTTGCAAAAAGCTGACATAATAATCATAGATGATTGTAATGTGATTTATCATGCATAACGGGCTATATTTTTCTATGAAATGACTTATGGATTTCAATTCAACACTCAGTTAAAAATCCTCCGCAACCCATTATTCCCGACGATTGCAAAACCTGATATATAAAAAAGAAAAAGTGCATACAATCCCTAAAAATTACAGACACTCTTTGGAATTATCTCTCTCTACATATGTGCATTGTGCATTTCCGTTTTAGATGTACACATTTTTCTTTAATCAAAACTTCGAGTTTTTCGCTCTCCCTTCATCCCGTAAACAAAAAAGGCAAATAGATCACAGCAAAATGAAAATTTCATAGGTGATGTACGGAAAAAGTTTAAAACAATAAAAAAAAGTAAATGAAGAAAATTTATTCACACACCGTAAATGAACACAAAAGTTTAGTTATCCAAGTTTGGGAAATTCCACTAGTCCAAAACTAATATCTTGGAATTTAAGATGAAGGAGATTTTTTCTACACATGTTTTAAAAATGGATATGCAAACCAGAAACATGTTAAAGAATCAAATGACCTATGAATCTAAAGCTTTTAAAGAGAATAACAAACGGTCAATAAATTCTCAAGTGAACGTGCGGTGGGATATTTGCCCGAGTCAAACAAGCCATTATTTTGCCCATATTCAAAAAGTTGAGCTAGCAATCACAGAACATTGTAAAGTGATTTGTCATGCGTAACGGGCTATATTTTTGTAAGAAATGACTTATGGATTTGAAGTGAACACTCAGTTAAAAATCGCCTGCCTCCCCCTTTTCCTGATGATTGCAAAACCTTAGATATAAAAACGAAAAAGTGCATACAATCCCAAAAACATACAGACACTCTTTGGAAATATCTCTCTCTACATTTGTGCATTGTGTATTTCCATTTTAGATGTACACTTTTTTCTTAAATAAAATCTTTGAGTTTTCGCTCCCCCTTCATCCCGTAAACAAAAAAGGAGAAAAAGATCACAACAAAATAAAAATTTTATAGTTGATGTGTGGGAAATATTTAAAGTAATAACTAATGTAAATAAAAAATAACTATTCACACACCACAAATGAACACAAAAGTTTTTTTATCCAAGTTTGGGAAACAACCCTATTAAGCTTGGAATTTTACATGAAGGAGATTTTTTCTACACATGTTTTAAAAATGAATATGCATGCTTGAAACAAGTTAAAGATTCAAATGGCCTATGGATCAAAGGCTTTTAAAGAGAGTAACAAACGCTCATTAAATTCTCAAGGGAACGTGCGGTGGGATATTTACCCGAGTCTAACAAGTCATTATTTTATCCAATTTCAAAAAATTTGATCTAACAATCATAGATGATTGTAAAGGGATTTATCATACGTAACGGGCTATATTTTTTTATGAAATGACTTATGGATTTTAATTCAACACTCAGTTAAAAATCCTCTGCGACCAATTTTTCCCGACGATTGCAAAACCTGTGATATAAAAACTAAAAAGAGCTTAAAATCCCAGAAAATTGCAGACACTCTTTGGAATTATCTCTCCCTACAATTGTGCATTGTGCTTTTCCATTTTTGATGTACACTTTTTTCGTAAATCAAAACTTTGGCTTTTCGCTCTCCCTTCATCCCAAAAACTAACAAGACAAAAAGCTTACAACAAAATGAAAATTTTTTAGTTGAAGTATGGAAAAAATTTAAAACAATAACAAATATAAATAAAGAAAATTTATTCACCCAACACAAATGAACACAAAAGTTTTGTTATCCAATTTTGGGAAATTCCACTAGTTTAACCCAAATAGCTTGGAATTTTGAAAGAAAGAGATTTCATCCTCACATATTTTAAAAATGGATATGCATGTTTGAAACATGTTAAAGATGCAAATGAGCTATGGATGCAAAACTTTTAAAGTGAGTAACAAACGCTCATTAAATTCTAAAGTGAACTTGCGGTGGGATATTTACCCGAGTCAAACATGCCATTATTTTGCCCATTTGCAAAAAACTGGCATAATAATCATAGATGATTGTAATGTGATTTATCACGCGTAACGGGCTATATTTTTGTATGAAATGACTTATAGATAGCAATTCAACACTCAGTTAAAAATCCTCCGCACCCCATTTTTCCCGACGATTGCAAAACCTGAGATATAAAAACGAAAAAGTGCTTACAATCCCTAAAAACTAAAGACACTCTTTGGAATTATCTCTCTCTACATATGTGCAATGTGCATTTCCGTTTTAGATGTACACATTTTTCTTAAATGAAAACTTTGAGTTTTTCGCTCTCCCTTCATCCCGTAAACAAAAAAGGCAAATAGATCACAGCAAAATGAAAATTTCATACGTGAGGTATGGAAAAAGTTTAAAACAATAAAAAAAAGTAAATGAAGAAAATTTATTCACACACCACAATTGAACACAAAAGTTTTGTTATCCCTGTTTGGGAAATTCCACTAGTCCAAAACTAATATCTTGGAATTTAAGATGAAGGAGATTTTTTCTACACTTGTTTTAAAAATGGATATGCAAACCAGAAACATGTTAAAGATTCAAATGACCTATGGATCCAAAGCTTTTAAAGAGAATAACAAACGCTCATGAAATTCTCAAGTGAACGTGCGGTGGGATATTTGCCCGAGTAAAACAAGCCATTATTTTGCCCATATTCCAAAAGTTGAGCTAACAACCATAGATGATTGTAAAGTGATTTGCCATGCGTAACGGGCTATATTTTTGTAAGAAATAACTTATGGATTTGAAGTCAACACTCAGTTCAAAATCGCCTGCCTCCCCCGTTTCCCGACGATGGCAAAACCTTAGATATAAAAACGAAAAAAGTGCATATGATCCCAAAAACATACAGACACTCTTTGGAAATATCTCTCTCTACATTTGTGCATTGTGTATTTCCATTTTAGATGTACACTTTTTTCTTAAATCAGAACTTTGAGTTTTCGCTCTACCTTCATCTCGTAAAAAAAAAGGCAAAAAAGTTCACAACAAAATAAATATTTTATAGTTGATGTGTGGGAAATATTTAAAATAATAACTAATGTAAATAAAAAATATATATTCACAAACCACAAATGAACACAAAAGTTTTGTTATCCAAGTTTAGGAAACAACCCTATTAAGCTTGGAATTTTGCAAGAAAGAAATTTCATCCACACATGTTTTAAAAATGGATATGCATGTTTAAAACATGTTAAAGATGCAAAAGAGTTGTGGATGCAAAGCTTTTAAAGAGAATAACAAACACTCATTAAATTCTCAAGTGAACTTGCGGTGGGATATTTTCCCGAGTCAAACGTGCCATTATTTTGCCCATTTGCAAAAAGCTGACATAATAATCATAAATGATTGTTATGTGATTTATCATACATAACGGCAATATTTTTGTATGAAATGACTTATGGATTGCAATTCAACACTCAGTTAAAAATCCTCCGCAACCCATTTTTCCTGACGATTGCAAAACCTGAGATATAAAAACGAAAAGGTGCTTACAATCCCTAAAAATTACAGACACTCTTTGGAATTATCTCTCTCTGCATATGTGCATTGTGCATTTCCGTTTTAGATGTACACGTTTTTCTTAAATCAAAACTTCGAGTTTTTCGCCCTCCCTTCATCCCATAAACAAAAAAGGCAAATAGATCACAGCAAAATGAAAATTTTATAGTTGATGTACGGAAAAAGTTTAAAAAAATAAAAAAAAGTATATGAAGAAAATTTATTCACACACCACAAATGAATAGAAAAGTTTTGTTATTGAAGTTTGGGAAATTCAACTAGTCCAAAACTAATATCTTGGAATTTTACGTGACGGATATTTTTTCTACACATGTTTTAAAAATGGATATGCATGCCAGAAACTTGTTCAAGATTCAAATGACCGATGGATCCAAAGCTTTTAAATAGAATGACAAACGCTCATTAAATTCTTAAGTGAACGTGAGGTGGGATATTTGCCCGAGTCAAACAAGCCATTATTTTGCCCATATCCAAAAAGTTGAGCTAACAATCATAGATGATTGTAAAGTGATTTATCATGTGTAACAGGCTATACTTATGGATTGCAATTCAACACTCAGTTAAAAATCCTCTGCCACCAATTTTTCCAGACGATTGCAAAACCTGAGATATAAAAGCTAAAAAGGGCTTACAAACCCTAAAAATTACTGACACACTTTGGAATTATCTCTCTCTACATATGTGCATGATGCATTTCCGTTTTAGATGTACACATTTTTCTTAAATCAAAACTTCGAGTTTTTCGCTCTCCCTTCATCCCGTAAACAAAAAAGGCAAATAGATCACAGCAAAATGAAAATTTCAGAGTTGATGTACGGAAAAAGTTTAAAACAATAAAAAAAAGTAAATGAAGAAAATTTATTCACACACCACAAATGAAAACAAAAGTTTTGTTATCCAAGTTTGGGAAATTCCACTAGTCGAAAACCAATATCTTGGAATTTTACGTGAAGGAGATTTTTTCTACACATGTTTTAAAAATGGATATGCATGCTAGAAACATGTTAAAGATTCAAATGACCTATGGATCCAAAGCTTTTAAATAGAATGACAAACGCTCATTAAATTCTCAAGTGAACGTGCGGTGGGATATTTGCCCGAGTCAAACAAGCCATTATTTGCCCATATCCAAAAATTTGAGCTAACAATCATAGATGATTGCAAAGTGATTTGTCATGCGTAATGGGATATATTTTTGCAAGAAATGACTTGTGGATTTGAAGTCAACACTCAGTTAAAATCGCCCGCCTCCCCGTTTCCCAATGATTGCAAAACCTGAGATATAAAAACAAAAAAGTGCATACAATCCCTAAAACATACAGACACTCTTTGGAAATATCTCTCTTCATTTGTGCATTGTGCATTTCCATTTTAGATGTACACTTTTTTCTTAAATCAGAACTTTGAGTTTTCGCTCCCCCTTCATCCCGTAAACAAAAAAGGAAAAAAAGATCACAACAAAATAAAATTTTTATCGTTGATGTGTGGAAAATATTTAAAATAATTACTAATGTAAATAAAAAATATCTATTAACACACCACAAATGAACACAAAAGTTTTGTTCTCCAAGTTTGGGAAGTTCCATTAGTCCAACCCTATTAAGCTTGGAATTTTACATGAAGGAGATTTTAACTACGCATGTTTTAAAAATGGATATGCATAATTGAAACATGTTAAAGATTCAAATGACCTATGGATCCAAACCTTTCAAAGAGAATAACAAACGCTCATTAAATACTCAAGTGAACGTGCGGTGGGATATTTACCCGAGTCTAACAAGTCATTATTTTGCCCATTTTCAAAAAAAATGATCTAACAATCATAGATGATTGTAAAGTGATTTATCATGCGTAACGGGCTATATTTTTGTATGAATTGACTTATGGATTGCAATTCAACACTCAGCTAAAAATCCTCAGCCACAAATTTTTCTTGACGATTGCAAAACCTGGGATATAAAAACTAAAAAGGGCTTACAAACCCTAAAAATTACTGACACTCTTTGGAATTATCTCTCTCTACATATGTGCATGATGCATTTCCATTTTAGATGTACACACTTTTCTTAAATCAAAACTTCGAGTTTTTCGCTCTCCCTTCATCCCGTAAACAAAGAAGGCAAATAGATCACAACAAAATGAAAATTTCAGAGTTGATGAACGGAAAAAGTTTAAAACAATAAAAAAAAGTAAATGAAGAAAATTTATTCACACACCACAAATGAACACAAAAGTTTTGTTATCCAAGTTTGGGAAATTCCACTAGTCCAAAACTAATATCTTGGAATTTTACGTGAAGGAGATTTTTTCTACACATGTTTTAAAAATGGATATGCATGCTAGAAACATGTTAAAGATTCAAATAACCTAGGGATCCCAAGCTTTTAAAGAGAATGACAAACGCTCATTAAATTCTCAAGTGAACGTGCGGTGGGATATTTGCCCGAGTCAAACAAACCATTGTTTTGCCCATATTCAAAAAGTTGATCTAGCAATCATAGATGATTGTAAAGTGATTTGTCATGCGTAACGGGCTATATTTTGGTAAGAAATGACTTATGGATTTGAAGTCAACACTCAGCTAAAAATCGCCTGCCTCTCCCGTTTCCCGACGATTGCAAAACCTTAGATATATAAACGAAAATGTGCATACAATCCCTAAAACATACAGACACTCTTTGGAAATATCTCCCTCTACATTTTTGCATTGTGCATTTCCATATTAGATGTACACTTTTTTCTTAAATCTGAACTTTGAGTTTTCGCTCCCCCTTCATCCCGAAAAAAAAAGGCAAAAAAGATCACAACAAAATAAAAATTTTCTAGTTGTTGTGTGGAAAATATTTAAAATAATTACTAATGTAAATAAAAAATATCTATTCACACACCAAAAATGAACACAAAAATTTTGTTATCCAAGTATGCGAAATTCCATTACTCCAACCCTATTAAGCTTGGAATTTTACATGAAGGAGATTTTTTCTACACATGTTTTAAAAATGGATATGCATGCTTGAAACATGTTAAAGATTCAAATGACCTATGGATCCAAAGCTTTCAAAGAAAATAACAAACGCTCATTAAATTCTCAAGAGAATGTGCGGAGGGATATTTACCCGAGTCCAACAAGTAATTATTTTGCCCATTTTCAAAAAATTTGATCTAACAATCATAGATGATTGTAAAATGATTTATCATGTGTAACAGGCTATATTTTTGTATGAAATGACTTATGGATTGCAATTCAACACTCAGTTAAAAATCCTCTGCCACCAATTTTTCCCGACGATTGGAAAATCAGAGATATAAAAACTAAAAAGAGCTTACAATCCCTAAAAATTACAGACACTTTTTGGAATTATCTCTCCCTACAATTGTGCATTGTGCTTTTCCATTTTAGATGTACACTTTTTTCTTAAATCAAACCTTTGACTTTTCGCTCTCCCCTCATCTCGAAAACAAACAAGGCAAAAAGCTTACAACAAAATGAAAATATTATAGTTGATGTATGGAAAATATTTAAAATAATTACTAATGTAAATAAAAAAATCTATTCACACACCACAAATGAACACAAAAGTTTTGTTATCCAAGTTTTAGAAATTCCATTAGTCCAACCCTATTAAGCTTGGAATTTTACATGAAGGAGATTTTTTCTACATATGTTTTAAAAATGGATATGCATGCTTGAAACATGTTAAAGATTCAAATGACCTATGGATCCAAAGCTTTCAAAGACTATAACAAACGGTCATCAAATTATCTAGTGAACGTGCGGTGGGATATTTACCCGAGTCTAACAAGTCATTACTTTGCCCATTTGACAAAAGTTGATATAATAATCATAGATGATTGTAATGTGATTTATCATACGTAACAGGCTATATTTTTGTATGAAATGACTTGTGGATTGCAATTCAACACTCAGTTAAAAATCCTCCGCAACCCACTTTTCCCGACGATTGCAAAAACTGAGATATAGAAACGAAAAAAGTGCTTACAATCCCTAAGAATTACAGACACTCTTTGGAATTATCTCTCTCTACATATGTGCATTGTGCATTTCCATTTTAGATGTACACATTTTTCTTAAATCAAAACTTCGAGTTTTTCGCTCTCCCTTCATCCCTTAAACAAAAAAGGCAAATAGATCACAGCAAAATGAAAATTTCATATTTGATGTACAGAAAAAGATTAAAACAATAAAAAAAAAGTAAATGAAGAAAATTTATTCACATGCCACAAATGAACACAAAAGTTTTGTTATCCAAGTTTGGGAAATTCCACCAATCCAAAACTAATATCTTTGAATTTTACGTGAAGGAGATTTTTTCTATACATGTTTTAAAAATGGATATGCATGCCAGAAACATGTTAAAGATTCAAATGACCTTGGGATCCAAAGGTTTTAAAGATAATGACAAACGCTCATTAAATTCTCAAGTGAACGTGTGGTGGGATATTTGCCCAAGTCAAACAAGCCATTATTTTGCCCATATTCAAAAAGTTGAGCTAACAATCATAGATGATTGTAAAGTGATTTGTCATTCGTAATGGGCTATATTTTTTTAAGAAATGACTTATGGATTTGAAGTCAACACTCAGTTAATAATCGCCCGCCTCCCCGGTTTCCCGACGATTGCAAAACCTTAGATATAAAAACGAAAAAGTGCGTACGATCCCTAAAACAAAGTGACACTCATTGGAAATATCTCTCTCTACATTTGTGCATTGTGCATTTCCATTTTAGATGTACACTTTTTTCTTAAATGAGAACTTTGAATTTTCGCTCCCTCTTCATCCCGTAAACAAAAAAGGCAAAAAAGATCACAACAAAATAAAAATTTTATAGTTGATGTGTGGAAAATATTTAAAATAATTACTAATGCGAATAAAAAATATCTATTCACACACCACAAATGAACACAAAATTTTTGTTATCCAAGTTTGGGAAATTCCATTAGTCCAACCCTATTAAGCTTGGAATTTTACATGAAGGAGATTTTTTCTACGCATTTTTAAAAAATGGATATGCATGCTTGAAACATGTTTAAGATTAAAATGAAGTATGGATCCAAAGCTTTTAAAGAGAATAACAAACGCTCATTACATTCTCAAGTGAATGTGCAGTGGGATATTTACCCGAGTCTAACAAGTCATTATTTTTCCCTTTTTCAAAAAATTTGATCTAACAATCATAGATGATTGTAAAGTGATTTATCATGCGTAACGGGCTATATTTTTTTATGAAATCACTTATGGATTGCAATTCAACACTCAGTTAAAAATCCTCTGCCACCAATTTTTCCCGTCGATTGCGAAACCTGAGATATAAAAACTAAAAAGAGCTTACAATCCCTCAAAATTACAGACACTCTTTGGAAATATCTCTCTCTACAATTGTGCATTGTGCTTTTCCATTTTAGATGTACACTTTTTTCTTAAATCAAAACTTTGACTTTTCACTCTCCCTTCTTCCCGAAAACAAACAAGGCAAAAAGCTTACAACAAAATGAAAATTTTATAGTTGATGTATGGAAAAAATTTAAAACAATAACAAATATAAATGAAGAAAATTTATTCACCCAACACAAATTAACACAAAAATTTTGTCATCCAATTTTGGGAAATTCCACTAGTTTAACCCTAATAGCTTGGAATTTTGCAAGAAAGAGATTTCATCCACACATGTTTTAAAAATGGATATGCATGTTTGAAACTTTTTAAAGATGCAAATGAGCTTTGGAATCAAAGCTTTTAAAGAGAATAACAATCGCTTATTAAATTCTCAAGTGAACTTGCGGTGGGGTATTTACCCGAGTCAAACATGCCATTATTTTGCCCATTTGCAAAAAGCTGACATAATAATCATTCATGATTGTAATGTGATTTATCATGCATAACGGGCTATATTTTTGTATGAAATGACTTAAGGATTGCAATTCAACACTCAGTTAAAAATCCTCCGCAACCCATTTTTCCTAACGATTACAAAACCTGAGATATAAAAACAAAAAAGTGCTTACAATCCCTAAAAATTACAGACACTCTTGTGAATTATCTCCCTCTACATATGTGCATTGTGCATTTACGTTTTAGATGTACACATTTTTCTTAAATCAAAACATTGAGTTTTTCGCTCTCTCTTCATCCCGTAAAAAAAAAGGCAAATAGATTACAGCAAAATGAAAATTTCATAGTTGATGTACAAAAAAAGTTTAAAACAATAAAAAAAATTAAATGAAGAAAATTTATTCACACACAACAAATGAACACAAAAGTTTTGTTATTCAAGTTTGGGAAATTCCACTTGTCCAAAACTAATATCCTGGAATTTTACGTGAAGGAGATTTTTTCTACACATGTTTTAAAAATGGATATGCATGCAAGAAACATGTTAAAGATTCAAATGACCTATGGATCCAAAGCTTTTAAAGAGAATGATAAACGCTCATTAAATTCTCAAGTGAACGTGCAGTGGGATATTTGCCCGAGTCAAACAAGCCATTATTTTGCCAATATTCAAAAAGTTGAGCTAACAATCTTAAATGATTGTAAACCGATTTGTCATGCGTAATGGGTTATATTTTTGTAAGAAAAGACTTATGGATTTGAAGTCAACACTCAGTTAAAAATCGCCCGCCTCCCCCGTTTCCTGAAGATTGCAAAACCTTAGATATAAAAACGAAAAAGTGCATACGATCCCTAAAACATACAGACACTCGTTGGAAATATCTCTCTCTACATTTGTGCATTGTGCATTTCCATTTTAGATTTACAGTTTTTTCTTAAATCAGAACATTGATTTTTCGCTCCCCCTTCATCCCGTAAACAAAAAAGGCAAAAAAGATCACAACAAAATAAAAATTTTATAGTTGATGTTTGGAAAATATTTAAAATAATAACTAATGAAAATAAAAAATATCTATTCACACACCTCAAATGAACACAAAAGTTTTGTTATCCAAGTTTGGGAAATTCCATTAGTCCAACCCTATTAAGCTTGGAATTTTACATGAAGGAGATTTTTTCTACACATGTTTTAAAAATGGATATGCATGCTTGAAACATGTTAAAAATTCAAATGACCTATGGATCCAAAGCTTTTAAAGAGAATAACAAACGCTCATTAAATTCTCAAGTGAACTTGCGGTGGGATATTTACCCTAGTCAAACATGCCATTATTTTGCTCGTTTGCAAAAAGCTGACATAATAATAATAGATGATTGTAATGTGATTTATCTTGTGTATCGGGCTATATTTTTGTATGAAATGACTTATGGATTGCATTTCAACACTCAGTTAAAAATCCTCCGCAACCCATTTTTCCCGACGATTGCAAATCCTGAGATATAAAAACGAAAAAGTGCTTACAATCCTTAAAAATTAAAGACACTCTTTGGAATTATCTCTCTCTACATATGTGCATTGTGCATTTCCGTTTTAGATGTACACATTTTTCATAAAACAAAACTTTGAGTTTTTCGCTCTCCCTTCATCCCGTAAACAAAAAAGGCAAATAGATCACAGCAAAATGAAAATTTCATAGTTGATGTACGGAAAAAGATTAAACCAATAAAAAAATAAATGAAGAAAATTTATTCACACACCACAAATGAACACAAAATTTTTGTTATCCAAGTTTGGGAAATTCCACTAGTCCAAAAGTAATATCTTGGAATTTTACGTGAAGGAATTTTTTTCTACACATGTTTTAAAAATGGATATGCATGGCAGAAACATGTTAAAGATTGAAATGACCTATGGATCCGAAGATTTTAAAGAGAATGACGATCACTCATTAAATTCTCAAGTGAACGTGCGGTGGGATATTTGCCCGAGTCAAACAAGACATTATTTTGCCCATATTCAAAAAGTTGAGCTAACAATCATAGATGATTGTAAAGTGATTTGTCATGGGTTATGGGCTATATTTTTTTAAGAAATGACTTATGGATTTGAAGTCAACACTCAATTAAAAATCGCCCGCCTCCCCCTTTTCCCGACGATTGCAAAACCTTAGATATAAAAACGAAAAAGTGGATACGATCCCTAAAACATACAGACACTCTTTGGAAATATCTCTCTCTACATTTGTGCATTGTGCATTTCTATTTTAGATGTACACTTTTTTCTTAAATCAGAACTTTGAGTTTTCGCTCCCCCTTCATGCCAAAAACAAAAAAGGCAAAAAAGATCACAACAAAATAAAAATTTTATAGTTGATGTGTGAAAAGTATTTAAAGTAATAACTATTGTAAATAAAAAATATCTATTCACAAACCACAAATGAACAGAAAAGTTTTGTTATCCAAGTTTGGGAATTTCCATTAGTCCAACGTTATTAAGCTTGTAATTTTACATGAAGGAGATTTTTTCTACACATGTTTTAAAAATGGATATGCATGCTTGAAACATGTTCAAGATTCAAATGACCTATGGATCCAAAGCTTTTCAAGAGAATAAAAAACGCTCATAAAATTCTCAAGTGAACGTGCGGTGGGATATTTGCCCGAGTCAAACAAGACATTATTTTACCCATATTCAAAAATTTGAGCTAAATATCATACATGATTGTAAAGTGATTTGTCATTCGTAACGGGCTATATTTTTGTAAGAAATGACTTATGGATTTGAAGTCAACACTCAGTTAAAAATCGCCCACCTCCCCCGTTTCCTGACGATTGCAAAACCTTAGATATAAAAATGAAAAAGTGCATACGATCCCTATAACATACAGACACTCTTTGGAAATATCTCTCTCCACATTTGTGCATTGTGCATTTCCATTTTAGATATACACTTTTTTCTTAAATCAGAACTTTCAGTTTTCGCTCCCCCTTCATCCCGTAAACAAAAAAAGCAAAAAAGATCACAACAAAATAAAAATTTTATAGTTAATGTGTGAAAAATATTTAAAATAATTACTAATGTAAATAAAAAATATCAATTCACACACCACAAATGAACACAAAAGTTTTGTTATCCAAGTTTGGAAAATTCCATTAGTCCAACCCTATTAAGCTAGGAATTTTACATGAAGGAGATTTTTTCTACACATGTTTTAAAAATGGATATTCATGCTTGAAACATGTTAAAGATTCAAATGACCAATGGATCTAAAGCTTTTAAAGAGTATAACAAATGCTCATTAAATTCTCAAGTGAACGTACGGTGGGATATTTACCCGAGTCTAACAAGTGACTATTTTGCCCATTTTCAAAAAAATTGATCTAACAATCATAAATGATTGTAAAGTGATTTATCATGTGTAACGGGCTATATTTTTGTATGAAATGACTTATGGATTGCAATTCAACACTTAGTTAAAAATCCACTGCCACATATTTTTCCCGACGATTGCAAAACCTGAGATATAAAAACTAAGAAGAGCTTACAATCCCTAAAAATTACAGACACTCTTTGGAATTATCTCTCCCTACAATTTTGAATTTTGTTTTTCCATTTTAGATGTACACTTTTTCTTAAATCAAAACTTTGACTTTTCGCTCTCCCTTCATCCCGAAAACAAACAAGGCAAAAAGCTTACAATAAAATGAAAATTTTATAGTTGATGTATGGAAAAAATTTTAAAAAATAACAAATATAAATAAAGAAAATTTATTCAACCAGCACAAATGAACACAAAAGTTTTGTTATCCAATTTTGGGAAATTCCACTAGTTTAGCCCTAATAGCTTGGAATTTTGCAAGAAAGAGATTTCATCCACACATGTTTTAGAAATGGATATGCATGTTTGAAACATCTTAAAGATGCAAATGAGCTATGGATGCAAAACTTTTAAAGAGAATAAAGAACGCTCATGAAATTCTCAAGTGAACTTGCGGTGGGATATTTACCCGAGTCAAACATGCTATTATTTTGACCATTTGCAAAAAGCTGACATGCGTAAGGGGCTATATTTTTGTATGAAATGACTAATGAATTGAAATTCAGCACTCAGTTAGAAATCCTCCGCAACCCATCTTTCCCGACGATTGCAAAACCTGAGATATAAAACCGAAAAAGTGCGTACAATCCCTAAAAATTACAGACACTCTTTGGAATTATCTCTCTCTACATATGTACGTTGTGCATTTCCATTTTAGATGTACACATTTTTCTAAAATCAAAACTTCGAGTTTTTCGCTCTACCTTCATCTCGTAAACAAAAAAGGCAAATAGATCACAGCAAAATGAAAATTTCATAGTTGATGTACGGAAAAAGTTTAAAACGATAAAAAAAATTAAATGAAGAAAATTTATTCACACACCACAAATGAACACAAAAGTTTTGTTATCCAAGTTTGGGAAATTCCACTTGTCCAAAACTAATATCTTGGAATTTTACCTAAAGGAGATTTTTTCTACACATGTTTTAAAAATGGATATGCATGCCAAAAACATAATAAAGATTCAAATAACCTATGGATCCAAAGCTTTTAAAGAGAATAACAAACGCTCATTAAATTCTCAAGTGAGCGTGCGGTGGGATATTTGCCCGAGTCAAAAAACCCATTATTTTGCCCATATTCAAAAAGTTGAGCTAAAAATCATAGATGATTGAAAAGTGATTTGTCATGCGTAACGGGCTATAATTTTGTAAGAAATGACTTATGGATTTGAAGTCAACACTTAGTTAAATATCGCCCGCCTCCCCTGTTTCCTGACAATTGCAAAACCTTAGATATAAAAACGAAAAAGTGCATACGATCCCTAAAACATACAGACACTCTTTGGAAATATCTCTCTCTACATTTGTGCATTGTGCATTTCCATTTTAGATGTACACTTTTTTCTTAAATGAGAACTTTGAGTTTTCGCTCCCCCTTCATCCCGTAAACAAAAAAGGCAAAAAAGATCACAACAACTTTAAAATTATATAGTTAATGTGTGGAAAATATTTAAAATAATTACTAATGTAAATAAAAAATATCTATTCACACACCACAAATGAACACAAAAGATTTGTTATCCAAGTTTGGGAAATTCCATTAGTCCAACCCTATTAAGCTTGGAATTTTACATGAAGGAGATTTTTTCTACACATTTACAAATGGATATGCATGCATGAAACATGTTAAAGATTCAAATGACCTATGGATCCAAAGCTTTTAAAGAGAATAACAAATGCTCATTAAATTTTCAAGTGAACGTACGGTGGGATTTTACCCGAGTCTAACAAGTAATTATTTTGCCCATTTTCTAAAAATTTGATCTAACAATCATTGATGATTGTAAAGTGATTTATCATGCGTAATGGCTATATTTTTGTATGAAATGACTTATGGATTGCAATTCAACACTCAGTTAAAAATCCTCTGCCACCAATTTTTCCCGACGATTGCAAAACCTGAGATATAAAAACTAAAAAGAGCTTCCAATACCTAAAAATTACAGACACTTTTTGGAATTATCTCTCCCTAAAATTGTGCATTGTGCTTTTCTATTTTAGATGTACACTTTTTTCTTAAATCAAAACTTTCACTTTTCGCTCTCCCTTCATCCCGAAAACAAACAAGGTAAAAAGCTTACAACAAAATGAAAATTTTACAGTTGATGTATGGAAAAAATTTAAAACAATAACAAATATAAATAAAGAAAATTTATTCACCCAACACGAATAAACACTAAAGTTTTGTTATCCAATTTTGGGAAATTCCACTAGTTTAACCCTAATAGCTTGGAATTTTGCAAGAAAGAGATTTCATCCACACATGTTTTAAAAATGGATATGCATGTTTGAAACATGTTAAAGATGCAAATGAGCTATGGATGCAAAACTTTTAAAGAGAATAACAAATGCTCATTAAATTCTCAAGTCAATTTGCGTTGAGATATTTACCCGAGTCAAACATACCATTATTCTGCCCATTTGCAAAAAGAAGACATAATTAATCATAGATGATTGTCAAGTGGTTTATCATGCTTAACATGCTATATTTTTGTATGAAATGACTTATGGATTGCAATTCAACACTCAGTTAAAAATCCTCTGGAACCCATTTTTCCCGACGATTGGAAAACCTGAGATATAAAACCGAAAAAGTGCTTACAATCCCTAAAAATTACAGACACTCTTTGGAGTTATCTCTCTCTACATATGTGCATTATGCATTTCTGTTTTAGATGTACACATTTTTCTTAAATCAAAACTTCGAGTTTTTCGCTCTCCCTTCATCCTGTAAACAAAAAAGGCAAATAGATCACTGCAAAATGAAAATTTCATAGTTGATGTACGGAAAAAGTTTAAAACAATAAAAAAAACTAAATAAAGAAAATTTGTTCACACACCACAAATGAACACAAAAGTTTTGTTATCCAAGTTTGGGAAATTCCACTAGTCCAAAACTAATATATTGGAATTTTACGTGAAGGAGATTTTTCCTATTCCTGTTTTAAAAATTGATAAGCATGCCAGAAACATGTTAAAGTTCCAAATGACCTATGGATCCAAAGCTTTTAAAGAGAATAAAAAACGCTCATTAAATTCACAAGTGAACGTGCGGTGGGATATTTGCCCGAGTCAAACAAGCCATTATTTTGCCCAAATTCAAAAAGTTGAGCTAACAATCATAGATGATTGTAAAGTGATTTGTCATGCGCAACGGGCTATATTTTTATAACAAATGACTTATGGATTTGAAGTCAACACTCAGTTAAAAATCGCCCGCCTCCTCCTTTTCCTGACGAATGCAAAACCTTAGATATAAAAATGAAAAACTGGATACGATCCCTAAAACATACAGACACTCTTTGGTAATATCTCTCTCTACATTTGTGCATTGTGCATTTCCATTTTAGTGGTACACTTTTTTCTTAAATCAAAACTTTCAGTTTTCGCTCCTCCTTCATCCCGTAAAAAAAAAAAATGCAAAAAAGATCACAACAAAATAAAAATTTTATAGTTGATGTGTGGAAAATATTTAAAATAATAACTAATGTAAATAAAAAATATCTATTCACACACCACAAATGAACACAAAAGTTTTGTTATCCAAGTTTGGGAAATTCCATTAGTCCAACCCCATTAAGCTTGCAATTTTACATCAAGGAGATTTTTTCTACACATGTTTTAAAAATGGATATGCATGCTTGAAACATGTTAAAGATTCAAATGACCTATGGATCCAAAGCTTTTAAAGAGAATAACAAACGCTCATTAAATTCTCAAATGAACGTGCGGTGGGATATTTACCCGAGTCTAACAAGTAATTATTTTCCCATTTTTTAAAAATTTGATCTAAAAATCATAGATTATTTTAAAGTGATTTATCATGCGTAACGGGCTATATTTTTGTATGAAATGATTTATGGATTGCAATTCAACACTCAGTTAAAAATCCTTTGCCACCAATTTTTCTCGACGATTGCAAAACCTGAGATATAAAAACTAAAAAGAGCTTACAATACCAAAAAATTACAGACACTCTTTGGAATTATCTCTCCCTACAATTGTGCATTGTGCTTTTCCATTTTAGATGTACACTTTTTTCTTAAATCAAAACTTTGACTTTTCGCTCTTCCTTCATCCCGAAAACAAACAAGGCAAAAAACTTACGACAAAATAAAAATTTTATAGTTGATGTGTGGAAAAAATTTAAAAAAAAACAAATATAAATAAAGAAAATTTATTCACCCAACACAAATGAACACAACAGTTTTGTTATCCAATTTTGGGAAATTCCACTAGTTTAACCCTAATAGCTTGGAATTTTGCATGAAAGATATTTTATCCACACATGTTTTAAAAATGGATATGCATGTTAGAAACATGTTAAAGATGCAAATGAGCTATGGATGCAAAACTTTTAAAGAGGAAAACAATCGCTCATTAAATTTTTAAGTGAAATTGTTGTGGGATGTTTACCCGAGTCAAACATGCCATTATTTTGCCCATTTTTAAAAAGCTGACTTAATTAATCATAGATGATTGTAATGTGATTTATCATGCGTAACGAGCTATATTTTTGTTTGAAATGACTTATGGATTGCAATTCAACACTCAGTTAAAAATCCTCCGCAACCCATTTTTCTTGACGATTGCAAAACCTGAGATATAAAACCGAAAAAGTGCTTACAATCCCTAAAAATTACAGACACTCTTTGGAATTATCTCTCTCTACATATGTGCATTGTGCATTTCCATTTTAGATGTACACATTTTTCTTTAATCAAAACTTTGAGTTTTTCGCTCTCCCTTCATCCCGTAAACAAAAAAGGCAAATAGATCACAGCAAAATGAAAATTTCATAGTTGATGTACAGAAAAAGTTTAAAAAAATAACAAAAAATAAATGAAGAAAATTTATTCACACACCACAAATGAACAAAAAATTTTGTTATCCAAGTTTGTGAAATTCCACTAGACCAAAACTAATATCCTCGAATTTTAAGTGAAGGAGATTTTTTCTACACATGTTTGAAAAATGGATATGCATGCCAGAAACATGTTAAAGATTCAAATGACATATGGACCCAAAGCTTTTAAAGAGAATAACAAACGCTCATTAAATTCTCAAATGAACCTGCGGTGGGATATTTGCCCGAGTCAAACAAGCCATTATTTTGCCCATATTCAAAAAGTTGAGCTAACAATCGTAGATGATTCTAAAGTGATTTGTCATGCGCAATGGGCAATATTTTTGTAAGAAATGACTAATGGATTTGAAGTCAACACTCAGTTATAAATCGCCCGCCTCCCTCTTTTCCCGACGATTGCAAAACCTTAGATATAAAATTGAAAAAGTGGATACGATCCCTCAAACATACAAACATTCTTTGGAAATATCTCTCTCTACATTTGTGCGTTGTGCATTTCCATTTTAGATGTACACTTTTTTTTTAAATCAGAACTTTCAGTTTTCGCTCACCCTTTATCCCGTACACAAAAAAGGCAAAAAAGATCACAACAAAATAAAATTTTTATTGTTGATGTGTGGAAAATATTTAAAATAATAATTAATGTAAATAAAAAATATCTATTCATACACCACAAATGAACACAAAAGTTTTGTTATCCAAGTTTGGGAAATTCCATTAGTCCAACCCTATTAAGCTTGGAATTTTACATAAAGGAGATTTTTTCTATACATGTTTTAAAAATGGATATGCATGCTTGAAACATGTTAAAGATTCAAATGACCTATGGATCCAAAGCTTTTAAAGAGAATAACAAATGCTCATTAAATTCTCAAGTGCGGTGGGATATTTACCCGCGTCTAACAAGTAATTATTTTGCCCATTTTCTAAAAATTTGATCAAACAACCATATATGATTATAAAGTTATTTATCATGCGTAACGGGCTATATTTTTTTATGAAATGACTTATGGATTGCTATTCAGCACTCAGTTAAAAATCCTCTGCCACCAATTTTTCCCGACGATTGCAAAACCTGAGATATAAAAACTAAAAAGAGCTTAAAATACCTAAAAATTACAGACACTCTTTGGCATTATCTCTCCCTACAATTGTGCATTGTGCTTTTCCATTTTAGATGTACAGTTTTTTCTTAAATCAAAACCTTGACTTTTCACTCTCCCTTCATCCCGAAAACAAACAAGGCAAAAAGCTTACGACAAAATGAAAATTTTATAGTTGATGTGTGGAAAAAATTTAAAACAATACCAAATATTAAAAAGGAAAATTTATTCACCCAACACAAATGAACACAAAAGTTTTGTTATCCAATTTTTGGAAATTCCACTAGTTTAACCCTAATAGCTTGGAATTTTGCAAGAAAGAGATTTCATCCACACATGTTTTAAAAAGGGATATGCATGTTTGAAACATGTTAAAGATGCAAATGAGCTATGGATGCAAAGCTTTTAAAGAGAATAACAAACGCTCATTTAATTCTCAAGTGAACTTGCAGTGGGATATTTACCCTAGTCAAACATGCCATTATTTTGCCCAATTGCAAAAAGCTGACATAATTAATCATAGATGATTGTAATGTGATTTATCATGCGTAACGGGCTATATTTTTGTATGAAATGACTTATGGATTGCAATTCAACACTTTGTTAAAAATCATCCGCAACCCATTTTTCCCGACGATTGCAAAACCTGAGATATAAAAATGAAAAAGTGCTTACAATCCCTAAAAATTATAGACACTCTTTGGAATTATCTATCTCTACATATGTGCATTGTGCCTTTCTGTTTTAGATGTACCCATTTTTCTTAAATCAAAACTTCGAGTTTTTCGCTCTCCCTTCATCCCGTAAACAAAAAAGGCATATAGATCGCAACAAAATGAAAATTTCATAGTTGATGTACGGAAAAAGTTTAAAACAATAAGAAAAATTAAATGAAGAAAATTTATTCACACACCACAAATGAACAAAAAAGTTTTGTTATCCAAATTTGGGAAATTCCACTAGTCCAAAACTAATATCTTGGAATTTTATGTGAAGGAGATTTTTTCTACACATGTTTTAAAAATGGATATGCATGCCAAAAAAATGTTAAAGATTCAAATGACCTATGGATCTTTAGCTTTTAAAGAGAATAACTAACGCTCATTAAATTCTCAAGTGAACGTGCGGTGGGATATTTGCCCGAGTCAAACAAGCCATTATTTTGCCCATATTCAAAAATTTGAGCTAAAAATCCAAGATGATTGTAAAGTGATTTGTCATGCATAACGGGCTATATTTTTGTAAGAAATGACTTATGGATTTGAAGTCAACACTCAGTTAAAAATCGCCCGCCTCCCCCGTTTCCCGACGATTGCAAAACCTTAGATATAAAAACGAAAAAATGCATACGATCCCTAAAACATACAGACACACTTTGGAAATATCTCTCTCTACATTTGTGCATTGTGCATTTCCATTTTAGATGTACACTTTTTCCTTAAATCAGAACTTTGAGTTTTCGCTCCCCCTTCATCCCGTAAAAAAATAGACAAAAAAGATCACAAAAAAATAAAAATTTTATAGTTGATGTGCGGAAAATATTTAAAATAATAACTAATGTAAATTAAAAACATCTATTCACACACCACAAATGAACAAAAAATTTTGTTATCCAAGTTTGGGAAATTGCATTAGTCCAATCCTATTAAGCTTGGAATTGTACATGAAGGAGGATTTTTCTACACATGTTTTAAAAATGGATATGCATGCTTGAAACATGTTAAAGATTCAAATGACCTATGGATCCAAAGCTTTTAAAGAGAATAACAAACGCTCATTAAATTGTAAAGTGAACGTGCGGTGGGATATTAACCTGAGTCTAACAAGTAATTATTTTGCCCATTTTCTAAAAATTTGATCTAACAATCATAGATGATTGTAAAGTGATTTAGCATGCGTAACGGGCTATACTTTTGTAGGAAATGACTTTCGGATTGCAATTCAACACTCAGTTAAAAATCCTCTGCCACCAATTTTTCCCGACGATTGCAAAACCTGAGATATAAAAACTAAAAAGAGCGTACAATCCCTAAAAATTACAGACACTCCTTGGAATTATCTCTCCCTACAATTGTGCATTGTGCTTTTCCATTTTAGATGTACACTTTTTTCTTAAATCAAAACTTTGACTTTTCGCTCTCCCTTCATCCCCAAAACAAACAAGGCAAAAAGCTTACAACAAAAGGGAAATTTTATAGTTGATGTATGGAAAACATTTAAAACAATAACAAATATAAATAAAAAAAACTTATTCACCCAACACAAATGAACACAAAAGTTTTGTTATCCAATTTTGGAAAATTCCACTAGGTTAACCCTAATAGGTTAGAATTTTGATGTGCACATTTCCGTTTTAGATGTGCACATTTTTCTTAAATCAAAACTTCGAGTTTTTCGCTCCCTTCATCCCGTAAACAAAAAAGGCAAATAGATCACAGCAAAATGAAAATTTCATTGTAGATGTACGGAAAAAGTTCAAAACAATAAGAAAAAACTAAATGAAGAAAATTTATTCACACACCAGAAATGAACACAAAAGTTTTGTTAGCCATGTTTAGGAAATTCCACTAGTCCAAAACTAATATTTTGGAATTTTACGAGAAGGATATTTTTTCTACACATGTTTTAAAAATGGATATGCATGCCAGAAACATGTTAAAGATTCAAATGACCTATGGATCCAACGCTTTTAAAGTGAATACCAAACGCTCATTAAATTCTCAAGTGAACGTGCAGTGGGATATTTGCACGAGTCAAACAAGCCATTATTTTGCCCATATTCAAAAAGTTGAGCTAACAATCATAGATGATTGTAAAGTGAAATTCCACTAGTCCAAAACTAATATTTTGGAATTTTACGAGAAGGATATTTTTTCTACACATGTTTTAAAAATGGATATGCATGCCAGAAACATGTTAAAGATTCAAATGACCTATGGATCCAACGCTTTTAAAGTGAATACCAAACGCTCATTAAATTCTCAAGTGAACGTGCGGTGGGATATTTGCACGAGTCAAACAAGCCATTATTTTGCCCATATTCAAAAAGTTGAGCTAACAATCATAGATGATTGTAAAGTGATTTTTCATGCATAACGGGCTATATTTTTGTAAGAAATGACTTATGGATTTGAAGTCAACACTCAATTAAAAATCGCCCGCCTCCCACGTTTCCCGACAATATCATAACCTTAGATATAAAAATGAAAAAGTGCATACGATCCCTAAAAAAGACAGACATTCTTTGGAAGTATCTCTCTCCACATTTGTGCAATGTGCATTTCCATTTGAGATGTACACTTTTTTCTTAAATCAGAACTTTGAGTTTTCACTCCCCCTTCATCCCGTAAACAAAAAAGGCAAAAACGGTCACAAAAAAATAAAAATTTTATAGTTGATGTGTGGAAAATATTTAAAATAATAACTAATGTAAAAAAAAAATATCTATTCACACGCCACAAATGAACACAAAAGTTTTGTTATCTATGTTTGGGAAATTCCATTAGTCCAACCCTATAAAGCTTGGAATTTTACTTGAAGGAGATTTTTTCTATACTTGTTTTAAAAATGGATATGCATGCTTGAAACATGAGAAAGATTCAAATGACCTATGGATCCAAAGCTTTTAAAGAGAATAACAAACGCTCATTAAATTGTCAAGTGAACGTGAGGTGGGATATTTACCCGAGTCTAACAAGACATTATTTTGCCCATTTTCAAAAAATTTGATCTAATAATCATAGATGATTGTAAAGTGATTTATCATGCGTAACGGGCTATATTTTTGTATGAAATGACTTATGGATTGCAATTCAACACTCAGTTAAAAATCCTCTGCCACCAATTTTTCCCGATGATTGCAAAACCTGAGATATAAAAACTAAAAAGAGCTTACAACCCCTAAAAATTACAGACACTCTTTGGAATTATCACTCCCTACAATTGTGCATTGTGCTTTTTCATTTTAGATGCACACTTTTTTCTTAAATCAAAACTTTGACTTTTCGGTCTCCCTTCATCCCGAAAACAAACAAGGCAAAAACCTTACAACAAAATGAAAATTTTATAGTTGATGTATGAAAAAAATTTAAAACAATAACAAATATAAATAAAGAAAATTTATTCACCCAACACAAATGCACACAAAAGTTTTGTTATCCAATTTTGGGATATTCCACTTGTTTAACGCTAATAGCTTGGAATTTTGCAAGAAAGAGATTTCATCCACACATGTTTTAAAACTGGATATGAATGTTTGAAACATGTTAAAGATGCTATTGACCTATGGATGCAAAATTTTTAAAGAGAATAACAAACGCTCATTAAATTCTCATATGAACTTGCGGTGGGATATTTACCCGAGTCAAACATGCCATTATTTTGCCCATTTGTAAAAAGATGACATAATTAATCATAGATGATTGTAATGTGATTTATCATGCGTAACGGGCTATACTTTTGTATGAAATGACTTATGGATTGCAATTCAACACTCAGTTAAAAATCCTCCACAACCCATTTTTGCCGAAGATTGCAAAACCTGAGATATAAAAACGAAAAAGTGCTTACAATCCCTAAAACATACAGACACTCTTTGGAATTATCTCTCTCTACATATGTGCATTGTGCATTTCCGTTTTAGATGTAAACATTTTTCTTAAATCAAAACTTCGAGCTTTTCACTCTCCCTTCATCCCGTAAACAAAAAAGGCAAATAGGTCACAGCAAAATGAAAATTTCATAGTTGATGTACGGAAAAAGTTTAAAACCATAACAAAAAGTAAATGAAGAAAATTTATTCACACACCACAAATGAACACAAAAGTTTTGTAATCCAAGTTTGGGATATTCCATTACTCCAAAACTAATATCTTGGAATTTTACGTGAAGGAGATTTTTTCTACACATGTGTTAAAAATGGATATGCATGCCAGAAACAAGTTAAAAATTCAAATGACCTATGGATCCAAAGATTTTAAAGAGAATAACTAGCACTCATTAAATTCTCAAGTGAACGTGCGGTGGGATATTTGCCCGAGTCAAACAAGCCATTATTTTGCCCATATTCAAAAAGCTGAGCTTACAATCATAGATGATTGTAAAGTGATTTGTCATGCGTAACGGGCTATATTTTTGTAAGAAATGACTTATGTATTTGAAGTCAACACTCAGTTAAAAATGGCCTGCCTCCCCCGTTTCCCGACGATATCAAAACCTTAGATATAAAACGAAAAAGTGCATGCGATCCCTAAAACATACAGACACTATTTGGTAATATCTCTCTCAACATTTGTGCATTGCGCATTTTCATTTAAGATGTACACTTTATTCTTAAATCAGAACTTTGAGTTTTCACTCCCCCTTCATCCTGTAAACAAAAAAGGCAAAAAAGATCACAACAAAATAAAATTTTTATAGTTGATGTGTGGAAAATATTTAAAATAATAACTAATGTAAATAAAAAATATCTATTCACACACCACAAATGAACACAAAAGTTTTGTTATCCATGTTTTGGAAATTCCATTAGTCCAACCCTATTAAGCTTGGAATTTTACATGAAGAGGATTTTTTCTACACATGTTTTAAAAATGGATATGCATGTTTGAAACATGTTAAAGATTCAAATGACCTATGGATCCAAAGCTTTTAAAGAGAATAACAAATGCTCATTAAATTGTAAAGTGAACGTGCGGTGGGATATTTACCCGAGTCTAACAAGTCATTATTTTGCCCATTTTCAAAAAATTTGATCTAACAATCATACATGATTGTAAAGTGATTTATCATGCGTAATGGGCTATATTTTTGTATGAAATGACTTATAGATTGCAATTCAACACTCAATTAAAAATCATCTACCACCAATTTTCCAGGCGATTGCAAAGCCTGAGATATAAAAAATAAAAAGAGCTTACAATCCCTAAAAATTACAGACACTCTTTGGAATTATCTCTCCCTACAATTGTGCATTGTGCTTATCCATTTTAGATGTACACTTTTTTCTTAAATCAAAACTTTGACTTTTCGCTCTCCCATCATCCCGAAAACAAACAAGGCAAAAACCTTACAACAAAATGAAAATTTTATAGGGTATGTATGGAAAAAATTTAAAACAATAACAAATATAAATAAAGATAATTTAATCACCCAACACAAATGAATACAAAAGTTTTGTTATCCAATTTTGGGAAATTCCACTACTTTAACCCTAATAGCTTGGAATTTTGAAAGAAAGAGATTTCATTCACACATGTTTTAAAAATGGATATGCATGTTTGAAACATGTTAAAGATGCAAATGAGCTATGGATGCAAAGCTTTTAAAGAGAATAACAAACGCTGATTAAATTCTCAAGTGAACTTGCGGTGGGATATTTACCCGAGTCAAACATGCCATTATTTTGCCCATTTGCAAAAAGCTGACATAATAATCATAGATGATTGTAATGTGATTTATCATGCGTAACGGGATATATTTTTGTATGAAATAACTTATGGATTGCAATTCAACACTCAGTTAAAAATCCTTCGCAACCCATTTTTCCCGACAATTGCAAAACCTGAGATATAAAAATGAAAAATCGCTTAGAATCCCTAAAAATTACAGACACTCTTTGGAATTATCTCTCTCTACATATGTACATTGTGCATTTCCATTTTAGATGTACACATTTTTCTTAAATAAAAACATCGAGTTTTTTGCTCTCCCTTCATCTAGTAAACAAAAAAGTCAAATAGATCACACCAAAATGAAAATTTCGTAGTTGATGTACGGAAAAAGTTTAAAACCATAAAAAAAAGTAAATGAAGAAAATGTATTGACACACCACAAATGAACACAAAAGTTTTGTTATCCAAGTTTGGGAAATTCCACTAGTCCAAAACTAATATCTTGGAATTTTACGTGAAGGAGATTTTTTCTACACATGTTTTAAAAATGGATATGCATGCTTAAAACATGTTAAAGATTCAAATGACCTATGGATCCAAAGCT
This sequence comes from Aristolochia californica, assembly GCF_029961685.1. Classification (NCBI taxonomy): domain Eukaryota; kingdom Viridiplantae; phylum Streptophyta; class Magnoliopsida; order Piperales; family Aristolochiaceae; genus Aristolochia; species Aristolochia californica. Next base: position 27,573,905 of record NW_027182268.1, on the reverse strand, counting down.
TTTAAAGAGAATAACAAACGCTCATTAAATTCTCAAGTGAATGTGCGGTGGGATATTGACCCGAATCTAACAAGTTATTATTTTGCCCATTTTCTAAAAATTTGATCTAACAATCATAGATGATTGTAAAGTGATTTATCACGCGTAACGGGCTATATTTTTGTATGAAATGACTTATGAATTAGAATTCAACACTCAGTTAAAAATCCTCTGCCACCAATTTTTCCCGACGATTGCTAAACCAGAGATATAAAAAACTAAAAAGAGTTTACAATCCCTAAAAATTACAGACACTCTTTGGAATTATCTCTCCCTACAATAGTGCATTGTGCTTATCCATTTTAGATGTACACTTTTTTCTTAAATCAAAACTTTGACTTTTCGCTCTCCCTTCATCCCGAAAGCAAACTTGGCAAAAAGCTTACAACAAAATGAAAATTTTATAGTTGATGTATGGAAAAAATATAAAACAATAAAAACTATAAATAAAGAAAATTTATTCACCTAGCACAAATGAACACAAAAGTTTTGTTATCCAATTTTTGGAAATTCCACTAGTTTAATAGATGTGAATTTTGCAAGAAAGAGATTTTATCCACACATGTTTTAAAAATGGATATGCATGTTTGAAACATGTTAATGATGCAAATGAGCTATGGCTGCAAAGATTTTAAAGAGAATAACAAACGCTCATTATATTCTCAAGTGAACTTGCGGTGGGATATTTACCTGAGTCAAACATGCCATTATTTTGCCCATTTGCAAAAAGCTGACATAATAATCATAGATGATTGTAATGTGATTTATCATGCGTAACGGGATATATTTTTGTATGAAATGACTTCTGGATTGCAATTCAACACTCAGTTAAAAATCCTCTGCAACCCATTTTTGCAAAACCTGAGATATAAAAACGAAAAAAGTGCTTACAATCCCTAAAAATTACAGACACTCTTTGGAATTATCTCTCTCTACATATGTGCATTGTGCATTTCCGTTTTAGATGTACACATTTTTCTTAAATCAAAACTTCGAGTTTTTCGCTATCCCTTCATCCCATAAACAAAGAAGGCAAATAGATCACAACAAAATTAAAATTTCATAGTTGATGTACGGAAAAAGTTTAAAATAATAAAAAAAAGTTAATGTACAAAATTTATTCACACACCACAAATGAACACAAAAGTTTTGTTATCCAAGTTTGGGAAATTCCGCTAGTCCAAAACTAATATCTCTGAATTTTACGTGAAGGAGATTTTTTCTACACATGTTTTAAAAATGGATATGCATGCCAGAAACATGTTAAAGATTCAAATGACCTATCGATCCAAAGCATTTGAAGAGAATAACAAACGCTCATTAAATTCTCAAGTGAACGTGCGGTGGGATATTTGCCCGAGTCAAGCAAGGCATTATTTTGCCCATATTCAAAAAGTTCAATCATAGAGAATTGTAAAGTGATTTGTCATGCATAATGGGCAATATTTTTGTAAGAAATGACTTATGGATTTGAAGTCAACACTCAGTTAAAAATCGCCCGCCTCCCCCGTTTCCCGACGATTGCAAAACCTTAGATATAAAAATGAAAAAGTCCATACGATCCCTAAAACATACGCACAATCTTTGGAAATATCTCTCTCTAAATTTGTGCATTGTGCATTTCCAGTTTAGATGTACACTTTTTTCTTAAATCAGAACTTTGAGTTTTCTCTCCCCCTTCATCCCGTAAACAAAAAAGGCAAAAAAGATCAGAACAAAATAAAAAATTTTATAGTTGATGTGCAGAAAATATTTAAAATAATAACTAATATAAATAAAAAATATCTATTCATACACCACAAATGAACACAACAGTTTTGTTATCCAAGTTTGGGAAATTCCATTAGTCCAACCTTATTAAGCTTGGAATTTTACATGAAGGAGATTTTTTTTACACATGTTTTAAAACTGGATATGAATACTTGAAACATGTTAAAGATTCAAGTGACCTATGGATCCAAAGCTTTTAAAGAGAATAATAAACGCTCATTAAATTCTCAAGTAAACGTGCGTTGGGATATTTACTCAAATCTAACCAATCATTATTGTGCACATTTTCAAAAATTTGATCTAAAAATAAGAGATGATTGTAACGTGATTTATCATGCGTAACGGGCTATATTTTTGTATGAAATGACTTATGGATTGCAATTCAACACTCAGTTAAAAATGCTCTGCCACCAATTTTTCTCGACGATGGCAAAACTTGAGATATAAAAACTAAAAAGAGCTTACAAACCCTAAAAATTACAAACACTCTTTGGAATTATCTCTCCCTACAATTGTGCATTTTACTTTTCCATTTTAGATGTACACCTTTTTCTGAAATCAAAACTTTGACTTTTCACTCTCCCTTCATCCCGAAAACAAACAAGGCAAAAAGCTTACAACAAAATGAAAATTTTATAGTTGATGAATTGAAAAAATTTAAAACAATAACAAATATAAATAAAGAAAATTTATTCACCCAACACAAATGAACACAAAAGTTTAGTTATCCAATTTTGGGAAATTCCACTAGTTTAACCCTAATAGCTTGGAATTTTGCAAGAAAGAGATTTCATCCACACATGTTTGAAAAATGGATATGCATGTTTGAAACATGTTAAAGATGCAACTGAGCTATGGATGCAAAGCTTTTAAAGAGAATAACAAACGCTGATTAAATTCTCAAGTGAACTGGCGGTGGGATATTTACCCGAGTCAAACATGCCATTATTTTGCCCGTTTGCAAAAAGCTGACATAATAATCATAGATGATTGTAATGTAATTTATCATGCGTAATGGTCTATATTTTTGTATGAAATGACTTATGGATTGCAATTCAACACTCAGTTAAAAATCCTCGGCAACCCATTTTTCCCGATGATTGCAAACCCTGAGATATAAAAACGAAAAAGTGCTTACAATCCCTAAAAATTACAGACACTCTTTGGAATTATCTCTCTCTACATATGTGCATTGTTCATTTCCATTTTAGATGTACACATTTTTCTTAAATCAAAACTTCGAGTTTTTCGCTCTCCCTTTATCCCGTAAACAAAAAAGGCAAATAGATCACAGCAAAATGAAAATTTCATAGTTGATGTACGGAAAAAGTTTAAAACAATAAAAAAAAGTAAAAGAATAAAATTTATTCACACAGGACAAATGAACACAAAAGTTTTGTTATCCAAGTTTGGGAAATTCCACTAGTCCAAAACTAATATCTTGGAAATTTACATGAAGGAGATTTTTTCTACACATGTTTTAAAAATTGATATGCATGCCAGAAACATGTTAAAGATTCAAATGACCTAAGGATCCAAAGCTTTTAAAGAGAATACAAACGCTCATTAAATTCTCAAGTGAACGTGGGGTGGGATATTTGCCCGAGTCAAACAAGCCATTATTTTGCCCGAGTCAAACAAGATTATTTTGCCCATATTCAAAAAGTTGAGCTAACGATCATAGATGATTGTAAAGTGATTTGTCATGCGTAACGGACTATATTTTTGTAAGAAATGACTTATGGATTTGAAGTCAACACTCAATTAAAAATCGCCTGCCTCCCCTTTTCTCCGACAATTGCAAAACCTTTGATATAAAAACGAAAAAGTGCATACGATCCCTAAAACATACATACACTCTTTGGAAATATCTCTGTCTACATTTGTGCATTCTGCATTTCCATTTTACATGTACACTTTTTTCTTAAAACGGAACTTTGAGTTTTCGCTCCACCTTCATCCCGTAAACAAAAAGGGCAAAAAAGATCACAACAAAATAAAAATTTTATTGTTGATGTGTGGAAAATATTTAAAATAATAACTAATGTAAATAAAAAATATCTATTCACACACCACAAATGAACACAAAAGTTTTGTTATCCAAGTTTTTGAAATTCCATTAGTCCAACCCTATTAAGCTTGGAATTTTACATGAAGGAGATTTTTTCTACACATGTTTTAAAAATGGATATGCATGCTTGAAACATGTTAAAGATTCAAATGACCTATGGATCCAAAGCTTTTAAAGAGAATAACAAACGCTCATTAAATTCTCAAGTGAACTTGCGGTGGGATATTTACCCGAGTCAAACATGCCATTATTTTGCCCATTTGTAAAAAGCTGACATAATAATCATAGATGATTGTAATGTGATTTATCATGCGTAACGGGCTATATTTTTGTATGAAATGACTTATGGATTACATTTCAACACCCTGTTAAAAATCCTCCGCAACCCATTTTTCCCGACGATTGCAAAACCTGAGATATAAAAATAGAAAAGTGCTTACAATCCCTAAAAATTACAGACACTCTTTGGAATTATCTCTCTCTACATATGTGCATTGTGCATTTCCGTTTTAGATGTACACATTTTTCTTAAATCAAAACTTCGAGTTTTTCGCTCTCCCTTCATCCCATAAACAAAAAAGCCAAATAGATCATAGCAAAATGAAAATTTCATAGTTGATGTACGGAAAAAGTTCAAAACAATAAAAAAAGTAAATGAAGAAAATTTATTCACACAGCACAAATGAACACAAAATTTTTGTTATCCAAGTTTGGGAAATTCCACTAGTCCAAAACTAATATCTTGGAATTTTACATGACGAAGATTTTTTTTACACTTGTTTTAAAAATGGATGTGCATGCCAGAAACATGTTAAAGATTCAAATGACCTAAGGATCCAAAGTTTTTAAAGAGAATACAAACACTCATTAAATTCTCAAGTGAACGTGCGGTGGGATATTTTCTCGAGTCAAACAAACCATTATTTTGCCCATATTCGAAAAGTTGAGCTAACAATCATAGATGATTGGAAAGTGATTTGTCATGCGTAACGGGCTATATTTTCGTAAGAAATGACTTATGGATTTGAAGTCAACACTTTGTTAAAAACACCCACCTCCCCCGTTTCCCAATGATTGCAAAACCTTAGATATAAAAAAAAAAAGTGCATACAATCCCTAAAACATACAGACACTCTTTGGAAATATCTCTCTCCACATTTGTGCATTGTGCATTTCCTTTTTAGATGTACACTTTTTTCTTAAATCAGAACTATGAGTTTTCGCTCCCCCTTCATCCCGTAAACAAAAAAGGCAAAAAAGATCACAACAAAATAAAATTTTTATAGTTGATGTGTGGAAAATATTTAAAATAATAACTAATATAAATAAAAAATATCTATTCGCACACCACAAATGAACACAAAAGTTTTGTTATCCAAGTTTGGAAAATTCCATTAGTCCAACCCTATTAAGCTTGGAGTTTTACATGAAGTAGATTTTTTCTACACATGTTTTAAAAATGGATATGCATGCTTGAAACATGTTAAAGATTCAAGTGACATATGGATCCAAGGCTTTTAAAGAGAATAACAAATGCTCATTAAATTCTCAAGTGAACGTGCGTTGGAATATTTACCCGAGTCTAACAAGTCATTATTTTGCCCATTTTCAAAAATTTGATCTTAAAATCATAGATGATTGTAAAGTGATTTATCATGCGTAACGGGCTATATTTTTGTATGAAATGACTTATGGATTGCAATTCAACACTCAGTTAAAAATGCTCTACCACCAATTTTTCCCGACGATTGCAAAACCTGAGATATAAAAACTAAAAAGAGCTTAATATCCCTAAAAATTACAGACACTCTTTGGAATTATCTCACCCTACAATTGTGCATTGTACTTTTCCATTTTAGATGTAAACATTTTTCTTAAATCAAAACTTTCACTTTTCGCTCTCCCTTCATCCCGAAAACAAACAAGGCAAAAAGCTTACAACAAAATGAAAATTTTATAGTTGATGTATGGAAAAAATTTAAAACATTAACAAATATAAATAAAGAAAATTTATTCACCCAACACAAATGAACTCAAAAGTTTTGGTATCCAATTTTCGGAAATTCCACTAGTTTAACCCGAATAACTTGGAATTTTGCAAGAAAGAGATTTCATCCACACATGTTTTAAAAATGGGTATCCATGTTTGAAACATGTTAAAGATGCAACTGAGCTGTGGATGCAAAGCTTTTAAAAGAATAACAAACGCTCATTAAATTCTCAAGTGAACTTACGGTCGGATATTTACCCGAGTCAAACATGCCATTATTTTGCCCATTTGCAAAATGCTGACATAATAATCATAGATGATTGTAATGTGATTTATCATGCGTAACGGTCTATATTTTTGTATGAAATGACTTATGGATTGCAATTCAATAGTCAGTTAAAAATCCTCCGCAACCCATTTTTCCCGACGATTTCAAGACCTTAGATATAAAAACGAAAAAGTCCTTACAATCCCTAAAAGGTACAGACACTCTTTGGAATTATCTCTCTCTACATATGTGCATTGTGCATTTCCGTTTTAGATGTACACATTTTTCTTAAATCAAAACGTCGAGTTTTTCGCTCTCCCTTCATCTCGTAAACAAAAAAGGCAAATAGATCACAGCAAAATGAAAATTTCATAGTTGATGTACGAAAAAAGTTTAAAAAAATAAAAAATGTAAATGAAGAAAATTTATTCACACAGCACAAATGAACACAAAAGTTTTGTTATCCAAGTTTGGGAAATTCCACTAGTCCAAAACTAATATCTTGGAATTTTACATGAAGGAGATTTTTTCTACACATGTTTTAAAAATTGATATCCATGCCAGAAACATGTTCAAGATTCAAATTCAAATTACCTATGGATCCATAGCTTTTATAGAGAATAACAAACGCTCATTAAATTCTCAAGTGAACGTGTGGTGGGATATTTGCCTGAGTCAAACAAGCCATTATTTTGCCCATATTCAAAAAGTTGAGTTAACAATCATAGATGATTGTAAAGTGATTTGTCATGAGTAACGGGCTATATTTTTTTAGGAAATGACTGATGGATTTGAAGTCAACACTCAGTTAAAAATCGCCGCCTCCCCCGTTTCCTGACCATTGCAAAACCATAGATATAAAAATGAAAAAGTGCATACGATCCCTAAAACATACAGACACACTTTGGAAATATCTTTGTCTACATTTGTGCATTGTGCATTTCCATTTTAGATGTAGACTTTTTTCTTAAATCAGAACTTTGAGTTTTCGCTCCACCTTCATCCTGTAAACAATAAAAAAAAACACAACAAAATAAAACTTTTATAGTTGATGTGTGGAAAATATTTAAAAAAATAACTAATGTAAATAAAAAATATCTATTCACACACCACAAATGAACACAAAAGTTTTATTATCCAAGTTTGGGAAATTCCATTAGTCCAACCCTATTAAGCTTGGAATTTTACACGAAGGAGATTTTTTCTACGCATGTTTTACAAATGGATATGCATGCTTGAAACATGTTAAAGATTCAAATGACCTATGGATCCAAAGCTTTTAAAGAGAATAACAAACGCTCATTAAATTCTCAAGTGAACATGCAGTGGGATATTTACCCCAGTCCAACAAATCATTATTTTGCCCATTTTCAAAAATTTGATCCAACAATCATAGATGATTGTAAAGTGACTGATCATGTGTAATGGGTTATATTTTTGTATGAAATGACTTATGGATTGCAATTCAACACTCAATTAAATATGGTCAGCCACCATTTTTTCCCGACGATTGCAAAACCTTAGATATAGAAACTAAAAAGAGCTTACAATCCCTAAAAATTACAAACACTCTTTGGAATTATCTCTCCCTACAATTGTGCATTGTGCTTTTTCATTTTAGATGTACACTTTTTTCTTAAATCAAAAGTTTGATTTTTCGCTCTACGTTCCTCCCGAAAACAAACAAGGCAAAAAGCTTACAACAAAATGAAAATTTTATAGTTGATGTAAGCAAAAAATTTAAAACAATAAAAAACATAAATAAAGAAAATTTATTCACCCAACACAAATGAACACAAAAGTTTTGTTGTTTTGGAAAATTCCACTAGTTTAACTCTATTAGCTTGGAGTTTTGCAAGAAAGAGATTTCATCCACACATGTTTTAAAAATGGATATGCATGTTTGAAACATGTTAAAGATGCAAATGAGCGATGGATGCAAAGCTTTTAAAGAGAATATTTACCCGAGTCAAACATCTTATTATTTTGCCCATTTGTAAAAAGCTTACATAATAATCATAGATCCTTGTAATGTGATTTATCATGCGTAACGGGCTATATTTTTTAATGAAATGACTTTTGGATTAGATTTCAACACTCAGTTAAAAATCCTCCGCAACCCAATTTTCCCGACGATTACAAAACCTGAGATATAAAAACGAAAAAGTGCTTACAATCCCTAAAAATTACAGACACTCTTTGGAATTATCTCTCTCTACATATGTGCATTGTGCATTGCCGTTTTAGATGTACACATTTTTCTTAAATCAAAACTTCGAGTTTTTCGCTCTCCCTTCATCCAGTAAACAAAAAAGGCAAATAGATCTCAGCAAAATGAAAATTTCATAGTTAATGTATGGAAAAAGTTTAAAACAATAAAAACAGTAAATGAAGAAAATTTATTCACACACCACAAATGAACACAAAAGTTTTGTTATCCAAGTTTGGGAAATTCCATTAGTCCAAAACTAATATCTTGGAATTTTACATGAAGGAGATTTTTTCTACACATGTTTTAAAAATGGATATGCATGCTTGAAACATGTTAAAGATTCAAATGACCTATGGATCCAAATCTTTTAAAGAGAATAACAAACGCTCATTAAATTATCAAGTGAACGTGCGGTGGGATATTTGCCTGACTCAAACAAGCCATTATTTTGCCCATATTCAAAAAGTTGAGCTAACGATCATAGATGATTGTCAAGTGATTTGTCATGCGTAACGGGCTATATTTTTGTAAGAAATGACTTATGGATTTGAAGTCAACACTCAGTTAAAAATTGCCCGCCTCCCCCGTTTCCCGACGATTGCAAAACCTTAGATATAAAAATGAAAAAGTGCATACGATCCCTAAGACATATAGACACTCTTTGGAAATATCACTCTTTATATTTGTGCATTGTGCATTTCCATTTTAGATGTACACTTTTTTCTTAAATCAGAACTTTGAGTTTTCGCTCCCCCTTCATCCCGTAAACAAAAACGGCAAAAAAGATCACAACAAAATAAAATTTTTATAGTTGATGTGTGGAAAATATTTATAATAATAACTAATGTAGTTAAAAAATATCTGTTCACACACCACAAATGAACAAAAAAGTTTTGTTACTCAAGTTTGGGAAATTCCATTAGTCCAACCCTTTTAAGCTTGGAATTTTACATGAAGGAGATTTTTTCTGCACATGTTTTAAAAATGGATATGCATGCTTGAAACATGTTAAAGATTCAAATGACCTATGGATCCAAAGCTTTTAAAGAGAATAACAAACGCTCATTAAATTCTCAGGTGAACATGTGGTGGGATATTTGCCCGAGTTAAACACGCCATTATTTTGCCCATACTCAAAAAGTTGAGCTAACAATCACATATGATTGTAAAATGATTTGTCATGCGTAACGGGCTATATTTTTGTAAGAAATGATTTATGGATTTGAAGTCAACACTCAGTTAAAAATCGCCCGCCTCCCCCATTTCCCGACGATAGCAATACCTTAGATATAAAAACGAAAAAGTGCATACGATCCCTAAAATATACAGACACTCTTTGGAAATATCTCTCTCTACATTTGTGCACTGTGCATTTTCATTTTTGATGTACACTTTTTTCTTAAATCAGAACTTTGAGTTTTCGCTCCCCCTTCATCCCGGAAACAAAAAAGGCAAAAAAGATCACAACAAAATAAAAATTTTATAGTTGATGTGTGGAAAATATTTAAAATAATAACTAATGTAAATAAAAAATATCTATTCACACACCACAAATGAACACGAAAGTTTTGTTATCCAAGTTTGGGAAATTCCATTAGTCCAACCCTATTAAGCTTGGAATTTTACATGAACGAGATTTTTTCTACACATGTTTTAAAAATTGATATGCATGCTTGAAACATGTTAAAGATTCAAATGACCTATTGATCCAAAGCTTTTAAACAGAATAATAAACGCTCATTAAATTCTGAAGTGAACGTGCGGTGGGATATTTACACGAGTCTAACAAGTGATTATTTTGCCCATTTTCCAAAATTTGATCTAACAATCATAGATGATTGTAAAGTGATTTATCATCCGTAGTGGGCTATATTTTTGTATGAACAACTTATGGATTGCAATTCAACATTTGGTTAAAAATCCTCTGCCACCAATTTTTGCCCACGATTGCAAAACCCGAGATATAAAAACTAAAAAGAGATTACAGTCCCTAAAAATTATACACACTCTTTGGAATTATCTCTCCCTACAATTGTGCAATGTGCTTTTCCATTTTAGATGTACACTTTTTTCTTAAATCAAAATTTGCCTTTACGCTCTCCCTTCATCCCGAAAACAAACAAGGCAAAAAGCTTACAACAAAATGAAAATTTTGGGAAATTCCACCAGTTTAACCCTAATAGCTTGGAATTTTGCAAGAAAGAGATTTTATCCACACATGTTTTAAAAATGGATATGCATGTTTGAAACATGTTAAAGATGCAAAAGGGCTATGGATGCAAAGCTTTTAAAGAGAATAACAAACTCTCATTAAATTCTCAAGTGAACTTGCAGTGGGATACTTACCCGAGTCAAACATGCCATTATTTTGCCCATTTGAGAAAAGTTGACATAATTTTCATAGATGATTGTAATGTTATTTATCATGCATAACGGGCTATATTTTTATATGAAATGACTTATGGCTTGCAATTCAACACTCAGTTAAAAATCCTCCGCAACCCATTTTTCCCGCCGATTGCAAAACCTAAGATAAAAAAACAAAAAAGTGCTTACGATCCCTAAAAATTACAAACACTCTTTGGAATTATCTCTCTCTACATATGTGCATTGTGCATTTCCGTTTTAGATGTACACATTTTTCTTCAATGAAAATTTTGAGTTTTTTGCTCTCCCTTCATCCCATCAACAAAAAAGGCAAATACGTCACAGCAAAATGAAAATTTCATAGTTGATGTACGGAAAAAGTTTAAAACTATAAAAAAATTAAATGAAGAAAATTTATTCACACAGCACAAATGAACACAAAAGTTTTGCTATCCAAGTATGGGAATTCCACTAGTCCGAAACTAATATCTTGGAATTTTACATGAAGGAGATTTGTTCTACACATGATTTAAAAATAGATATGCATGCCAGAAACATGTTAAAGAGTCAAATGACCTACGGAACCAATGCTTTTAAAGAGAATAACAAACGCTCATTAAATTCTCAAGTGAACGTGCGGTGGGATATTTGCCCGAGTCAAACAAGCCATTATTTTGCACATTTTCAAAAAGTTGAGCTAACGATCATAGATGATTGTAAAGTGATTTGTCATGCGTAACGGTCTATATTTTTGTAAGAAATGACTTATGGATTTGAAGTCAACACTCAGTTAAAAATCGCCCGCCTCCCCCGTTTCCTGACGATTGTAAAACCTAAGATATAAAAATGAAAACGTACATAAGATCCCTAAATCATATAGACACTCTTTTGAAATATCTATCTCTACATTTGTGCATTGTGCATTTCCATTTTAGATGTACACTTTTTTCTTAAATCAGAACTTTTACTTTTCGCTCCCCCTTCATCCCGTAAACAAAAAGGGCAAAAAAGATCACAACAAAACTAAAATTTTATAGTTCATGTGTGGAAAATATTTAAAATAATAACTAATGTAAATAAAAAATATCTATTCACACACCACAAATGAACAAAAAAATTTTGTTACTCAAGTTTGGGAAATTCCATTAGTCCAACCCTTTTAAGCTTTGAATTTTACATGAAGGAGATTTTTTCTGCACATGTTTTAAAAATGGATATGCATGCTTGAAACATGTTAAAGATTCAAATGACCTATGGATCCAAAGCTTTTAAAGAGAATAACAAACGCTCATTAAATTCTCAGGTGAACGTGCGGTGGGATATTTGCCCGAGTCAAACACGCCATTATTTTGCCCATATTCAAAAAGTTTAGCTAACAATCACAGATGATTGTAAAGTGATTTGTCATGCGTAACGGGCTATATTTTTTTAAGAAATGACTTATGGATTTGAAGTCAATACTCAGTTAAAAATCGCCCGCCTCCCCCGTTTCCCGACGATTGCAATACCTTAGATATAAAAACGAAAAAGTGCATACGATCCCTAAAATATATAGACACTCTTTGGAAATATCTCTCTCTACATTTGTGCATTGTGCATTTCCATTTTAGATGTGCACTTTTTTCTTAAATCAGAACTTTTGAGTTTTCGCTCCCCCTTCATCAAGTAAACAAAAAGGGCAAAAAAGATCACAACAAAATAAAAATTTTATAGTTGATGTGTGAAAAATATTTAAAATAATAACTAATGTAAATAAAAAATATCTATTCACACACCACAAATGAACACAAAAGTTTTTTTATCCAAGTTTGGGAAATTCCATTAGTCCAACCCTATTGAGGTTGGAATTTTACAAGAAGGAGATTTTTTCTACACTTGTTTTAAAAATAGATATGCATGCTTGAAACATGTTAAAGATTCAAATGACCTATGGATCCAAAGCTTTTAAAGAGAATAACAAACGCTCATTAAATTCTTAGGTGAACATGCGGTGGGATATTTGCCTGAGTCAAACACGCCATTATTTTGCCCATATTCAAAAAGTTGAGCTAACTATCATAGATGATTGTAAAGTGATTTGTCATACGTAACGGGCTATATTTTTGTATGAAATGTCTTATGGATTTGAAGTCAACACTCAGTTAAAAATCGCCTGCCTCCCTCGTTTCCCGACGATTGCAAAACCTGAGATATAAAAACAAAAAAGTGCATAAGATCCCTAAAACATACATAGACTCTTTGGAAATATCTCTCTCTAAATTTGTGCATTGTGAATTTCCATTTTAGATGTACACTTTTTTCTTAAATGAGAACTTTGAGTTTTCACTCCCGCATCATCCCGTAAATAAAAAGCGTAAAAAAGATCACAACAAAATAAAATTTTTATAGTTGATGTGTGGAAAATATTTAAAATAATAACTAATGCAAATAAAAAATATCTATTCACACACCACAAATGAACACAAAAGTTTTTTCTACACATGTTTTAAAAATGGATATGCATGTTTGAAACATTTTAAGGATTCAAATGACCTATGGATCCAAAGCTTTTCAAGAGAATGACAAACGCTCATTAAATTCTCATGTGAACGTGCGGTGGGATATATACCCGAGTCTAACAAGTCATTATTTTGCCCATTTTCAAAAATTTGATCTAACAATGATAGATGATTGTAAAGTGATTTATCATGCATATCGGACTATATTTTTGTATGAAATGACTTATGGATTGCAATTCAACACTCAGTTAACAATCCTCTGCCACCAATTTTTCTCGACGATTGCAAAACCTGAGATATAAAAACTACAAAGAGCTTACAATCCCTAAAAATTACAGACAGTCTTTGGAATTATCTCTCCCTACAATTGTGCATTGTGCTTTTCCAGTTTAGATGTACACTTTTTCTTAAATCAAAACATTGACTTTTCGCTTTCCCTTCATCCCGAAAACAAACAAGGCAAAAAGCTTGCAACAAAATGAAACTTTTATAGTTGATGTATGGAAAAAATTTAAAACAATAACATATATAAATAAAGAAAATTTATTCACCCAACACAAATGAGCACAAAAGTTTTGTTATCCAATTTTCGAAAATTCCACTAGTTTAACCCTAATAGCTTGGAATTTTGCAAGAAAGAGATTTCATCCACACATGTTTTAAAAACGGATATGCATGTTTGAAACATGTTAAAGATGCAAATAAGCTATGGATGCAACGCTTTTAAAGAGAATAACAAACGCTCATTAAATTCTCAAGTGAACTTGCGGTGGGATATTTACTCGAGTCAAACATGCCATTATTTTGCCCATTTGAGAAAAGCTGACATAATATTCATAGATGATTGTATTGTGATTTATCATGCGTAACGGGCTATATTATTGTATGAAATGACTTATGGATTGCAATTCAACACTCAGTTAAAAATCCTCCGCAACCCATTTTTCCCGACGATTGCAAAACCTGAGATATAAAAACGAAAAAGTGCTTACAATCCTGAAAAATTACAGACACTCTTTGGAATTATCTCTCTCTACATATGTGCATTGTGCATTTCCGTTTTAGATATACACATTTTTCTTAAATCAAAATTTTGAGCTTTTCGCTCTCCCTTCATCCCGTAAACAAAAAAGGCAAATAGATTCCATCAAAATGAAAATTTCATAGTTGATGTACGGAAAAGTTTAAAACAATAAAAAAAGTAAATGAAGAAAATTTATTCACACACCACAAATGAACACAAAAGTTTCGTTGTCCAAGTTTGGGAAATTCCACTAGTCCAAAACTAATATCTTGGAATTTTACATGAAGGAGATTTTTTCTACACATGTTTTGAAAATGGATATGCATGCCAGACACATGTTGAAGATTCAAAAGACCTATGGATCCAAACCTTTTAAAGAGAACAACAAATGCACATTAAAATCTCAAGTGAACATGCGGTGGGATATTTGCCCGAGTCAAACAAGCCATTATTTTGCCCATATTCAAAAAGTTTAGCAAACAATCATAGATGATTGTAAAGTGAATTGTCACGCGTAACGGGCTTTATTTTTGTAAGAAATGACTTATGGATTTGAAGTCAACACTCAGTTAAAATCGCCCGCCTCCCCCGTTTCCCGACGATTGCAAAACCGTAGATATAAAAACGAAAAAGTGCATACGATCCCTAAAACATACAGACACTCTTCGGAAATATCTCTCCCTAGATTTTTGCATTGTGCATCCATTTTAGATGTACACTTTTTTCTTAAATCTGAACTTTGAGTTTTCGCTCCCCCTTCATCCCATAAACAAAAAGGGCAAAAAAGATCACAACAAAATAAAACTTTTATAGCTGATGTGTGGAAAATATTTAAAATAATAACTAATGTAAATAAAAAATATCTATTCACACACCACAAATGAACACAAACGTTTTGTTTTCCAAGTTTGGGAAATTCCATTAGTCCAACCCAATTAAGCTTGGAATTTTACATGAAGGAGATTTTTTCTACGCATGTTTTAAAAATGGATATGCATGCTTCAAACATGTTAAAGATTCAAATGACCTATGGATCCAAAGCTTTTAAAGAGAATAAAAAATGCTCATTAAGTTCTCAAGTGAACGTGCGGTGGGATATTTACCCGAGTCTAACAAGTCAATATTTTGCCCATTTTACAAAATTTGATCTAACTAAAATCATAGATGATTGTAAAGTGATTTATCATGCGTAACGGGCTATATTTTTGTATGAAATGACTTATGGATTGCAATTCAACACTCAGTTAAAAATCCTCTGCCACCAATTTTTCCCGACGATTGCCAAACTTGAGATATAAAAACTAAAAAGAGCTTACAATCCCTAAAAATTACAAACACTCTTTGGAATTATCTCTCCCTACAATTGTGCATGGTGCTTTTCCATTTTAGATGTACACTTTTTTATTAAATCAAAACTTTGACTTTTCGCTCTCCCTTCATCCCAAAACAAACAAGGCAAAAACCTTACAACAAAATGAAAATTTTATAGTTGATGTGTGGAAAAAATTTAAAACAATAAAAAATATAAATAAATAAAATTTATTCACCCTACACAAATGAACACAAAAGTTTTGTTATCCAATTTTGGGAAATTCTACTAGCTTGGAATATTGCAAGAAAGACATTTCATCCACACATGTTTTAAAAATGGATATGCATGTTTGAGACATGTTAAAGATGCAAATGAGCTATGGATGCGAAGCTTTTAAAGAGAATAACAAACGCTCATTAAATTCTCAAGTGAACTTGCGGTGGGATATGTACCCGAGTCAAACATGCTATTATTTTGCCCATTTGCAAAAAGCAGATATAATAATCATAGATGATTGTAATGTGATTTATCATGCGTAACGGGCTATATTTTTGTATAAAATGACTTATGGATTGCAATTCAACACTCAGTTGAAAATCCTCTGCAACCCATTTTTCCCGACGAGTGCAAAACCTGAGATATAAAAACGAAAAAGTGCTTACATTCCCTAAAAATTACAGAGACTCTTTGGAATTATCTCTCTACATATGTGCATTGTGCATTTCCGTTTTAGACGTACACATTTTTCTTAAATCAAAACTTCGAGTTTTTCGCTCTCCCTTCATCCTGTAAACAAAAAAGGCAAATAGATCACAGCAAAATGAAAATTTTTTAGTTGATCTAAGGAAAAAGTTTAAAACAATAAAAAATTAAATGAAGAAATTTTATTCACACGCGACAAATGAACACAAAAGTTTTGTTATCCAAGTTTGGGAAATTCCACTAGTCCGAAACTAATATCTTGCAATTACATGAAGGAAATTTTTTCTACACATGTTTTAAAAATGGATATGCTTGCCAGAAACATGTTAAAGATTCAAATGACCTATGGATCCAAAGCTTTTAAAGAGAATAAAAAACCCTCATTAAATTCTCAAGTGAACGTGTGGTGGGATATTTGCCCGAGTCAAACAAGCCATTATTTTGCCCATATACAAAAAGTTGAGCTAATAATCATAGATGATTGTAAAGTGATTTCTCATGCGTAACGGGCTATATTTTTTTAAGAAATGACTTATGGATTTGAAGTCAACACTCAGTTAAAAATCGCCCGCCTCCCCCATTTCCCGACGATAGCAAAACCTTAGATATAAAACGAAAAAGTGCATACGATCCCTAAAACATACAGACACTCTTTGGAAATATCTCTCTCTACATTTGTGCATTGTGCATTTCCATTTTAGATGTACACTTTTTTCTTAAATCAGAACTTTGAGTTTTCGCTCCCCCTTCATACTGTAAACAAAAAGGGCAAAAAAGATCACAACAAAATAAAAATTTTATAGTTGATGTGTGGAAAATATTTGAAATAATAACTAATGTAAATAAAAAATATCTATTTACAAACCACAAATGAACACAAAAGTTTTGTTATCCAAGTTTGGGAAATTCCATTAGTCCAACCCAATTAAGCTTGGAATTTTACATGAAGGAGATTTTCTCTACACATGTTTTAAAAATGGATATGCATGCTTGAAACATGTTAAAGGTTCAAATGACCTATGGATCCAAAGCTTTTAAAGAGAATAACAAACACTCATTAAATTCTGAAGTGAACGTGCGGTGGGATATTTACCCGAGTCTAACAAGTCATTATTTTGCCCATTTTCAAAAATTTGATCTAACAATCATAGATGATTGTAAAGTGATTTATCATCCGTAATGGGCTATATTTTTGTATGAACGACTTATGGATTGCAATTCAACACTCGGTTGAAAATCCTCTGCCACCAATTTTTCCTAACGATTGCAAAATCTGATCTATAAAAACTAAAAAGAGCTTACAATCCCTAAAAATTACAGACACTCTTTGGAATTATCTCTCCCTACAATTGTACATTGTGCTTTTCCATTTTAGATGTACAATTTTTTCTTAAATCAAAACTTTGAATTTTCGCTCTCCCTTCATCTCGAAAACAAACAAGGCAAAAAGCTTACAACAAAATGAAAATTTTATAGTTGATGTGTGGAAAAAATTTAAAACAATAAAAAATATGAATAAATAAAATTTATTCACCCCACACAAATGAGCACAAAAGTTTTGTTATCCAGTTTTGGGAAATTCCACTAGTTCAACCCTAATTGCTTGGAATTTTGCAAGAAAGAGATTTCATCCACACTTGTTTTAAAAATGGATATGCATGTTTGAAACATGTTAAAGATGCAAATGAGCTATGGATGCAAAGCTTTTAAAGAGAATGACAAACGCTCATTAAATCCTCAAGTGAACGTGCGGTGGGATATTTGCCTGACTCAAACAAGCCATTATTTTGCCCATATTCAAAAAGTTGAGCTAATGATCATAGATGATTGTAAAGTGATTTGTCATGCGTAACGGTCTATATTTTTGTAAGAAATGACTTATGGATTTGAAGTCAATACTCAGTTAAAAATCGCCCGCCTCCCCCGTTTCCCGACGATTGCAAAATGAGCTATGGATGCAAAGCTTCTAAAGAGAATAACAAACGCTCATTAAATCCTCAAGTGAACTTGCGGTGGGATATTTACCCGAGTCAAACATGCCATTATTTTGCCCATTTGAGAAAAGATGACATAATAATCATAGATGATTGTATTGTGATTTATCATGCGTAACGGGCTATATTATTGTATGAAATGACTTATGGATTGCAATTCAACACTCAGTTAAAAATCCTCCGTAACCCATTTTTCCCGACGATTGCAAAACCTGAGATATAAAAACGAAAAAGTGCTTACAATCCTTAAAAATTACAGACACTCTTCGGAATTATCTCTCTCTACATATGTGCATTGTGCATTTCCGTTTTAGATGTACACATTTTTCTTAATTCAAAACTTCGAGTTTTTCGCTCTCCCTTCATCCCGTAAACAAAAAAGGCAAATAGATTCCATCAAAATGAAAATTTCATAGTTGATGTACGGAAAAGTTTAAAACAATAAAAAAAGTAAATGAAGAAAATTTATTCACACACCACAAATGAACACAAAAGTTTTGTTGTCCAAGTTTGGGAAATTCCACTAGTCCAAAACTAATATCTTAGAATTTTACATGAAGGAGATTTTTTCTACACATGTTTTAAAAATGGATATGCATGCCTGACACATGTTAAGGATTCAAATGACCTATGGATCCAAAGCTTTTAAAGAGAACAACAAATGCTTATTAAAATCTCAAGTGAACGTGCGGTGGGATATTTGCCCGAGTCAAACAAGCCATTATTTTGCCCATATTCAAAAAGTTTAGCAAACAATCATAGATGATTGTAAAGTGATTTGTCATGCGTAACGGGCTATATTTTTGTAAGAAATGACTTATGGATTTGAAGTCAACACTCAATTAAAAATTGCCCACCTCCCCCGTTTCCTGACGATTGCAAAACCTTAGGTATAAAAATGAAAAAAGTGCATACGATCCCTAAAACATATAGACACTCTTTGGAAATATCTCTCTCTATATTTGTGCATTGAGCATTTCCATTTTAGACGTACACTTTTTTCATAAATCAGAACTTTGAGTTTACGCTCCCCGTTCATCACATAAACAAAAAGGGCAAAAAGGATCACAAAAAAATAAAAATTTTATAGTTAATGTGTGGAAAATATTTTAAATAATAACTAATTTAAATAAAAAACATCTATTCACACACCACAAATGAACACAAAAGTTTTGTTATCCATGTTTGGAAAATTTCACTAGTCCAAAACTAATATCTTGGAATTACATGAAGGAGATTTTTTCTACACATGTTTTAAAAATGGATATGCATGCTAGAAACATGTTAAAGATTCAAATGACCTATGGATCCAAAGCTTTTTAAGACAATAACAAACGCTCATTAAATTCTCAAGTGAACGTGCGGTGGGATATTTGCCTGACTCAAACAAGCCATTATTTTGCCCACATTTAAAAAGTTGACCTAAAAATCATAGACGATAGTAAAGTGATTTGTCATACGTAACAGGCTATATTTTTCTAAGAAATGACTTATGGATTTGAAGTCAACACTCAGTTAAAAATCGCCCGCCTCCCCCGTTTCCCGACGATTGCAAAACATTTGATATAAAAACGAAAAAGTTCATACGATCCCTAAAACATACAGACACTCTTTGGAAATATCTCTCTCTACATTTGTGCATTGTGCATTTCCATTTTAGATGTACACTTTTTTCTTAAATCAGAACTTTGAGTTTTCGCTCCCCCTTCATCCCGTAAACAAGAAGGGAAAAAAAGATCACAACAAAATAAAAATTTTATAGTTGATGTGTGGAAAATATTAAATATAATAACTAATGTAAATAAAAAATATTTATTCACACACCACAAATGAACACAAAACGAACCCTATTAAGCTTGGAATTTTAGTTGAAGGAGATTTTTTCTACACATGTTTTAAAAATGGATATGCATGCTTGAAACATGTTAAAGATTCAAATGACCTTTGGATCCGAAGCTTTTAAAGAGAATAACAAACGCTCATTAAATTCTCAAGCGAACGTGCTATGGGATATTTACGCGAGTCTAACAAGTCCTTATATTGCCCATTTTCAAAAATTTGATCTAACAACAATAATAGATGATTGTAAAGTGATTTATCATGCGTAATGGGCTATATTTTTGTATGAAATGACTTATGGATTGCAAATCAACACTCAGTTAAAAATCCTCTGCCACAAATTTTTCCCGACGATTGCAAAACCTGAGATATAAAAACTAAAAAGAGCTTACAAACGCAAAAAATTACAAACACTCTTTGGAATTATCTCTCCCTACAATTGTGCATTGTGCTTTTCCATTTCAGATGTACACTTTTTTCTTAAATCAAAACTTTGACTTTTCGCTCTCCCTTCATCCCGAAAACAAACAAGGCAAAAGGCTTACAACAAAATGAAAATTTTATAGTTGATGTATGGAAAAAATTTAAGATAATAACAAGTATAAATAAAGAAAATTTATTCACCAAATACAAATGAACAAATAAGTTTTGTTATCCAATTTTGGGAAATTCCACTAGTTTAACCCTACTAGCTTGGAATTTTGCATGAAAGAGATTTCATCCACACATGTTTTAAAAATGGATATGCATGTTTGAAACATCTTAAAGATTCAAATGAGCTATGGATGCAAACCTTTTAAAGAAAATAACAAACGCTCATTAAATTCTCAAGTGAACCAGCAGTGGGATATTTACCCGAGTGAAACACGCCATAATTTTGCCCATTTGCAAAAAGCTGACATAATAATCATAGATGATTGTAATGTGATTTATCATGTGTAACGGGCTACATTTTTGTATGAAATGACTTATGGATTGCAATTCAACACTCAGTTAAAAATTCTCTGCAACCCATTTTTCCCGACGATTGCAAAACCAGAGATATAAAAACGAAAAAGTGCTTACAATCCCTAAAATTTACAGACACTCTTTGGAATTATCTCTCTCTACATATGTGCATTGTGCATTTCCATTTTATATGTACACATTTTTCTTAAATCAAAACTTCGAGTTTTTCACTATCCCTTCATCCCGTAAACAAAAAAGGCAAATAGATCACAGCAAAATGAAAATTTTATAGTTGATCTACGGAAAAAGTTTAAAAAAAAAAAAAAAGTAAATGAAGAAAATTTATTCACACGCCACAAATGAACACAAAAGTTTTGTTATCCAAGTTTGGGAAATTCCACTTGTCCAAAACTAATATCTTGGAATTACATGAAGGAGATTTTTTCTACACATGTTTTAAAAATGGATATGCATGCTTGAAACATGTTAAAGATTCAAAAGACCTATGGATCAGAAGCTTTTAAAGAGAATAACAAACGCTCATTAAATTCTCAAGTGAACGTGCGATGGGATATTTGCCCGAGTCAAACAAGCCATTATTTTGCCCATATTCAAAAAGTTGAGCTAACAATCATAGATGATTGTAAAGTGATTTGTCATGAGTAACGGGCTATATTTTTGTAAGAAATGACTTATGGATTTGAAGTCAATACTCAGTTAAAAATTGCCCGCCTCCCCCGTTTCCTAACGATTGCAAAACCTTAGATATAAAAACGAAAAAGTTCATACGATCCCTAAAACATACAAACACTCTTTGGAAATATCTCTCTCTACATTTGTGCATTGTGCATTACCATTTTAGATGTACACTTTTTTTTTAAATCAGAACTTTGAGTTTTCGCTACCCAATCATCCCGTAAACTAAAAAGGCAAAAAAGATCACAACAAAATAAAAAATTTATAGTTGATGGTGGAAAATAATTAAAATAATAACTAATGGAAATAAAAAATATCTATTCACACGCCACAAATGAACACAAAATTTTTGTTATCCAAGTTTGGGCAATTCCATTAGTCCAACCCTATTAAGCGTGGAATTTTACATGAAGGAGATTTTTTCTACACATGTTTTAAAAATGGATATGCATGCTAGAAACATGATAAAGATTCAAATGACTTATGGATCCAAAGCTTTTAAAGAGAATAACAAATGCTCATTAAGTTCTCAAGTGAACGTGCGGTGGATATTTACCCGAGTCTAACAAGTCAATATTTTGCCCATTTTACAAAATTTGATCTAACTAAAATCATAGATGATTGTAAAGTGATTTATCATGCGTAACGGGCTATATTTTTTTATGAAATGACTTATGGATTGCAATTCAACACTCAGTTAAAAATCCTCTGCCACCAATTTTTCCCGACGATTGCCAAACTTGAGATATAAAAACTAAAAAAAGCTTACAATCCCTAAAAATTACAAACACTCTTTGGAATTATCTCTCCCTACAATTGTGCATGGTGCTTTTCCATTTTAGATGTACACTTTTTTCTTAAATCAAAACTTTGACTTTTCGCTCTCCCTTCATCCCGAAAACAAACAAGGCAAAAAGCTTACAACAAAATGAAAATTTTATAGTTGATGTGTGGAAAAAAATTTAAAACAATAAAAAATATAAATAAATAAAATTTATTCACCCTACACAAATGAACACAAAAGTTTTGTTACCCAATTTTGGGAAATTCTACTAGCTTGCAATTTTGCAAGAAAGACATTTCATCCACACATGTTTTAAAAATGGATATGCATGTTTGAAACATGTTAAAGATGCAAATGAGCTATGGATGCGAAGCTTTTAAAGAGAATACCAAACGCTCATTAAATTCTCAAGTGAACTTGCGGTGGGATATGTATCCGAGTCAAACATGCTATTATTTTGCCCATTTGCAAAAAGCAGACATAATAATCATAGATGATTGTAATGTGATTTATTATGTGTAACGGGCAATATTTTTGTATAAAATGACTTATGGATTGCAATTCAACACTAAGTTGAAAATCCTCTACAACCCATTTTTCCCGACGAGTGCAAAACCTGAGATATAAAAACTAAAAAGTGCTTACAATCCCTAAAAATTACAGACACTCTTTGGAATTATCTCTCTACATATGTGCATTGTGCATTTCCGTTTTAGACGTACACATTTTTCTTAAATCAAAATTTTGAGTTTTTCGCTCTCCCTTCATCCTGTAAACAAAAAAGACAAATAGATCACAGCAAAATGAAAATTTTATAGTTGATCTACGGAAAAATTTAAAACAATAAAAAAAGTTAATGAAGAAAATTTATTCACACGCGACAAATGAACACAAAAGTTTTGTTATCCAAGTTTGGGAAATTCCACTAGTCCGAAACTAATATCTTGGAATTACATGAAGGAAATTTTTTCTACACATGTTTTAAAAATGGATATGCATGCCAGAAACATGTTAAAGATTCAAATGACCCATGGATCCAAAGATTTTAAAGAGAATAAAAAACGCTCATTAATTTCTCAAGTGAACGTGTGGTGGGATATTTGCCCGAGTCAAACAAGCCATTATTTTGCCCATATTCAAAAAGTTGAGCTAATAATCATAGATGATTGTAAAGTGATTTGTCATGCGTAACGGGCTATATTTTTGTAAGAAATGACTTATGGATTTGAAGTCAACACTCAGTTAAAAATCGCCCGCCTCCCCCATTTCCCGACGATAGCAAAACCTTAGATATAAAAACGAAAAAGTGCATACGATCCCTAAAACATACAGACACTCTTTGGAAATATCTCTCTCTACATTTGTGCATTGTGCATTTCCATTTTAGATGTACACTTTTTTCTTAAATCAGAACTTTGAGTTTTCGCTCCCCCTTCATCCTGTAAACAAAAAGGGCAAAAAAGATCACAACAAAATAAAAATTTTATAGTTGATGTGTGGAAAATATTTGAAATAATAACTAATGTAAATTAAAAATATCTATTCACAAACCACAAATGAACACAAAAGTTTTGTTATCCAAGTTTGGGAAATTCCATTAGTCCAACCCAATTAAGCTTGGAATTTTACATGAAGGAGATTTTTTCTACACATGTTTTAAAAATGGATATGCATGCTTGAAACATGTTAAAGATTCAAATGACCTATGGATCCAAAGCTTTTAAAGAGAATAACAAACGCTCATTAAATTCTGAAGTGAACGTGCGGTGGGATATTTACCCGAGTCTAACAAGTCATTATTTTGCCCATTTTCAAAAATTTGATCTAACAATCATAGATGATTGTAAAGTGATTTATCATCCGTAATGGGCTATATTTTTGTATGAAAGACTTATGGATTGCAATTCAACACTCGCTTGAAAATCCTCTTCCACCAATTTTTCCTAACGATTGCAAAATCTGATATATAAAAACTAAAAAGAGCTTACAATCCCTAAAAATTACAGACACTCTTTGGAATTATCTCTCCCTACAATTGTGCATTGTGCTTTTCTTAAATCAAAACTTTGAATTTTCGCTCTCCCTTCATCTCGAAAACAAACAAGGCAAAAAGCTTACAACAAAATGAAAATTTTATAGTTGATGTATGGAAAAAATTTAAAACAATAACAAATATGAATAAATAAAATTTATTCACCCCACACAAATGAGCTCAAAAGTTTTGTTATCCAGTTTTGGGAAATTCCACTAGTTCAACCCTAATTGCTTGGAATTTTGCAAGAAAGAGATTTCATCCACACGTCTTTTAAAAATGGATATGCATGTTTGAAACATGTTAAAGATGCAAATGAGCTATGGATGCAAAGCTTTTAAAGAGAATGACAAACGCTCATTAAATCCTCAAGTGAACGTGCGATGGGATATTTGCCCGACTCAAACAAGCCATTATTTTGCCAATATTCAAAAAGTTGAGCTAATGATCATAGATGATTGTAAAGTGATTTGTCATGCGTAACGGTCTATATTTTTGTAAGAAATAACGTATGGATTTGAAGTCAATACTCAGTTAAAAATCGCCCGCCTCCCCCGTTTCCCGACGATTGGAAAATGAGCTATGGATGCAAAGCTTCTAAAGAGAATAACAAACGCTCATTAAATCCTCAAATAAACTTGCGGTGGGATATTTACCCGAGTCAAACATGCCATTATTTTGCCCATTTGAGAAAAGATGACATAATAATCATAGATGATTGTATTGTGATTTATCATGCGTAACGGGCTATATTATTGTATGAAATGACTTATGGATTGCAATTCAACACTCAGTTAAAAATCCTCCGTTACCCATTTTTCCCGACGATTGCAAAACCTGAGATATAAAAATGAAAAAGTGCTTACAATCCTTAAAAATTACAGACACTCTTTGGAATTATCTCTCTCTACATATGTGCATTGTGCATTTCCGTTTTAGATGTACACATTTTTCTTAATTCAAAACTTTGAGTTTTTCGCTCTCCCTTCATCCCGTAAACAAAAAAGGCAAATAGATTCCATCAAAATGAAAATTTCATAGTTGATGTACGGAAAAGTTTAAAACAATAAAAAAAGTAAATGAAAAAAATTTATTCACACACCACAAATGAACACAAAAGTTTTGTTGTCCAAGTTTTGGAAATTCCACTAGTCCAAAACTAATATCTTGGAATTTTACATGAAGGTGATTTTTTCTACACATGTTTTAAAAATGGATATGCATGCCACACACATGTTAAGGATTCAAATGACCTATGGATCCAAAGCTTTTAAAGGGAACAACAAATGCTCATTAAAATCTCAAGTGAACGTGCGGTGAGATATTTGCCCGAGTCAAACAAGCCATTATTTTGCCCATATTCAAAACGTTTTGCAAACAATCATAGATGATTGTAAAGTGATTTGTCACACGTAACGGTCTTTATTTTTGTAAGAAATGACTTATGGATTTGAAGTCAACACTCAGTTAAAATCGCCTGCCTCCCCCGTTTTCCGACGATTGCAAAACCTTAGACATAAAAACGAAAAAGTGCATACGATCCCTAAAACATACAGACACTCTTTGGAAATATCTCTCTCTAGATTTTTGCATTGTGCATTTCCATTTTAGATATACACTTTTTTCTTATATCAGAACTTTGAGTTTTCGCTCCCCCTTCATCCCGTAAACAAAAAAGGCAAAAAAGATCGCAACAAAATAAATATTTTATAGCTGATTTGTGGAAAATATTTAAAATAATAACTAATGTAAATAAAAAATATCTATTCACACACCACAAATGAACACAAACGTTTTGTTATCCAAGTTTGGGAAATTCCATTAGTCCAACCCAATTAAGCTTGGAATTTTACATGAAGGAGATTTTTTCTACGCATGTTTTAAAAATGGATATGCATGCTTGAAACATGTTAAAGATTCAAATGACCTATGGATCCAAAGCTTTTAAAGAGAATAACAAACGCTCATTAAATTCTCAGGTGAACGTGCGGTGGGATATTTGCCCAAGTCAAACAAGCCATTATTTTTGCCATATTCAGAAAGTTGAGCTAACAATCATGGATGATTGTAAAGTTATTTGTCATGCGTAACGGGCTATATTTTTTTAAGAAATGACTTATGGATTTGAAGTCAACACTCAGTTAAAATCGCCTGCCTCCCCCGTTTTCCGACGATTGCAAAACCTTAGACATAAAAACGAAAAAGTGCATACGATCCCTAAAACATACAGACACTCTTTGGAAATATCTCTCTCTAGATTTTTGCATTGTGCATTTCCATTTTAGATATACACTTTTTTCTTATATCAGAACTTTGAGTTTTCGCTCCCCCTTCATCCCGTAAACAAAAAAGGCAAAAAAGATCGCAACAAAATAAATATTTTATAGCTGATTTGTGGAAAATATTTAAAATAATAACTAATGTAAATAAAAAATATCTATTCACACACCACAAATGAACACAAACGTTTTGTTATCCAAGTTTGGGAAATTCCATTAGTCCAACCCAATTAAGCTTGGAATTTTACATGAAGGAGATTTTTTCTACGCATGTTTTAAAAATGGATATGCATGCTTGAAACATGTTAAAGATTCAAATGACCTATGGATCCAAAGCTTTTAAAGAGAATAACAAACGCTCATTAAATTCTCAGGTGCACGTGCGGTGGGATATTTGCCCAAGTCAAACAAGCCATTATTTTTGCCATATTCAGAAAGTTGAGCTAACAATCATGGATGATTGTAAAGTTATTTGTCATGCGTAACGGGCTATATTTTTTTAAGAAATGACTTATGGATTTGAAGTCAACACTCAGTTAAAAATCGCCCACCTCCCCCGTTTCCTGACGATTGCAAAACCTTTGGTATAAAAACGAAAAAGTGCATACGATCCCTAAAACATACAGACACTCTTTGGAAATATCTCTCTCTATATTTGTGCATTGTGCATTTCCATTTTAGATGTACACTTTTTTCATAAATCAGAACTTTGAGTTTACGCTCCCCCTTCATCACATAAACAAAAAGGGCAAAAAGGATCACAACAAAATAAAAATTTTATAGTTGATGTGTGGAAAATATTTTAAATAATAACTAATTTAAAAAAAAAACATCTATTCAAACACCACAAACGAACACAAAAGTTTTGTTATCCATGTTTGGGAAATTTCACTAGTCCAAAACTAATATCTTGGAATTACATGAAGGAGATTTTTTCTACACATGTTTTAAAAATGGATATGCATGCCAGAAACATGTTAAAGATTCAAATGACCTATGGATCCAAAGATTTTAAAGAGAATAACAAACGCTCATTAAATTCTCAAGTGAACGTGCGGTGGGATATTTGCCTGAGTCAAAGAAGCCATTATTTTGCCCATATTTAAAAAGTTGACCTAAAAATCAAAGACGATTGTAAAGTGATTTGTCATACGTAACGGGCTATATTTTTCTAAGAAATGACTTATGGATTTGAAGTCAACACTCAGTTAAAAATCGCCCGCCTCCGCCGTTTCCCGACGATTGCAAAACCTTTGATATAAAAACAAAAAAGTTCATACAATCCCTAAAACATACAGACACTCTTTGGAAATATCTCTCTCTACATTTGTGCATTGTGCATTTCCATTTTAGATGTACACTTTTTTCTTAAATCAGAACTTTGAGTTTTCGCTCCCCCTTCATCCCGTAAACAAAAAGGGAAAAAAAGATCACAACAAAATAAAAATTTTATAGTTGATGGGTGGAAAATATTAAAAATAATAACTAATGTAAATAAAAAACATCTATTCACACACCACAAATGAACACAAAACGAACCCTATTAAGCTTGGAATTTTAGTTGAAGGAGATTTTTTCTACACATGTTTTAAAAATGGATATGCATGCTTGAAACATGTTAAAGATTCAAATGACCTTTGGATCCGAAGCTTTTAAAGAGAATAACGAATGCTCATTAAATTCTCAAGTGAACGTGCTGTGGGATATTTACGCGAGTCTAACAAGTCCTTATTTTGCCCATTTTCAAAAATTTGATCTAACAACAATAATAGATGATTGTAAAGTGATTTATCATGCGTAATGGGCTATATTTTTGTATGAAATGACTTATGGATTGCAATTCAACACTCAGTTAAAAATCCACTACCACGAATTTTTCCCGACGATTGCAAAACCTGAGATATAAAAACTAAAAAGAGCTTGCAATCCCTAAAAATTACAGACACTCTTTGGAATTATCTCTCCCTACAATTGTGCATTGTGCTTTTCCATTTCAGATGTACACCTTTTTCTTAAATCAAAACTTTGACTTTTCGCTCTCCCTTCATCCCGAAAACAAACATGGCAAAAGGCTTACAACAAAATGAAAATTTTATAGTTGATGTATGGAAAAAATTTAAGATAATAACAAGTATAAATAAAGAAAATTTATTCACCCAACACAAATGAACACAAAAGTTTTGTTATCCAATTTTGGGAAATTCCACTAGTTTAACCCTACTAGCTTGGAATTTTGCATGAAAGAGATTTCATCCACACATGTTTTAAAAATGGATATGCATGTTTGAAACATCTTAAAGATTCAAATGAGCTATGGATGCAAACCTTTTAAAGAAAATAACAAACGCTCATTAAATTCTCAAGTTAACGAGCGGTGGGATATTTACCCGAGTGAAACACGCCATAATTTTGCCCATTTGCAAAAAGCTGACATAATAATCATAGACGATTGTAATGTGATTTATCATGCGTAATGGGCTACATTTTTGTATGAAATGACTTATGGATTGCAATTCAACACTCAGTTAAAAATTCTCTGCAACCCATTTTTCCCGATGATTGCAAAACCAGAGATATAAAAACGAAAAAGTGCTTACAATCCCTAAAATTTACAGACACTCTTTGGAATTATCTCTCTCTACATATGTGCATTGTGCATTTCCATTTTAGATGTACACATTTTTCATAAATCAAAACTTCGAGTTTTTCGCTATCCCTTCATCCCGTAAACAAAAAAGGCAAATTGATCACAGCAAAATGAAAATTTTATAGTTGATCTTCGGAAAAAGTTTAAAAAAAAAAAAAAGTAAATGAAGAAAATTTATTCACACGCCACAAATGAACACAAAAGTTTTATTATCCAAGTTTGGGAAATTCCACTTGTCCAAAACTAATATCTTGGAATTACATGAAGGAGATTTTTTCTACACATGTTTTAAAAATGGATATGCATGCTTGAAACATGTTAAAGATTCAAAAGACCTATGGATCAGAAGCTTTTAAAGAGAATAACAAACGCTCATTAAATTCTCAAGTGAACGTGCGATGGGATATTTGCCCGAGTCAAACAAGCCATTATTTTGCCCATATTCAAAAAGTTGAGCTAACAATCATAGATGATTGTAAAGTGATTTGTCATGAGTAACGGGCTATATTTTTGTATGAAATGACTTATGGATTTGAAGTCAATACTCAGTTAAAAATCGCCCGCCTCCTCCGTTTCCTAACGATTGCAAAACCTTAGATATAAAAACGAAAAAGTTCATACGAACCCTAAAAGATACAGACACTCTTTGGAAATATCTCTCTCTACATTTGTGCATTGTGCATTTCCATTTTATATGTACACTTTTTTCTTAAATCAGAACTTTGAGTTTTCGCTCCCCCATCATCCTGTAAACAAAAAAGGCAAAAAAGATCACAACAAAATAAAAATTTTATAGTTGATGGTGGAAAATAATTAAAATAATAACTAATGGAAATAAAAAATATCTATTCACACGCCACAAATGAACACAAAATTTTTGTTATCCAAGTTTGGGCAATTCCATTAGTCCAACCCTATTAAGCTTGGAATTTTACATGAAGGAGATTTTTTCTACACATGTTTTAAAAATGGATATGCATGCTGGAAACATGATAAAGATTCAAACGACCTATGGATCCAAAGATTTTAAAGAGAATAAAAAATGCTCATTAAGTTCTCAAGTGAACGTGCGGTGGGATATTTACCCGAGTCTAACAAGTCAATATTTTGCCCATTTTACAAAATTTGATCTAACTAAAATCATAGATGATTGTAAAGTGATTTATCATGCGTAACGGGCTATATTTTTGTATGAAATGACTTATGGATTGCAATTCAACGCTCAGTTAAAAATCCTCTGCCACCAATTTTTCCCGACGATTGCCAAACTTGAGATATAAAAACTAAAAAGAGCTTACAATCCCTGAAAATTACAAACACACTTTGGAATTATCTCTCCCTACAATTGTGCATGGTGCTTTTCCATTTTAGATGTACACTTTTTTCTTAAATCAAAACTTTGACTTTTCCCTCTCCCTTCATCCTGAAAACAAACAAGGCAAAAAGCTTACAACAAAATGAAAATTTTATAGTTGATGTGTGGAAAAAATTTAAAATAATAAAAATATAAATAAATAAAATTTATTCACCCTACACAATTGAACACAAAAGTTTTGTTATCCAATTTTGGGAAATTCTACTAGCTTGGAATTTTGCAAGAAAGACATTTCATCCACACATGTTTTAAAAATGGATATGCATGTTTGAAACATGTTAAAGATGCAAATGAGCTATGGATGCGAAGCTTTTAAAGAGAATAACAAACGCTCATTAAATTCTCAAGTGAACTTGCGGTGGGGTATGTACCCGAGTCAAACATGCTATTATTTTGCCCATTTGCAAAAAGCAGACATAATAATCATAGATGATTGTAATGTGATTTATCATGTGTAACGGGCTATATTTTTGTATAAAATGAGTTATGAATTGCAATTCAACACTCAGTTGAAAATCCTCTGCAACCCATTTTTCCCGACGAGTGCAAAACCTGAGATATAAAAACGAAAAAGTGCATACAATCCCTAAAAATTACAGACACTCTTTGGAATTATCTCTCTACATATGTGCATTGTGCATTTCCGTTTTAGACGTTCACATTTTTCTTAAATCAAAACTTCGAGTTTTTAGCTCTCCCTTCATCCTGTAAACAAAAAAGGCAAATAGATCACAACAAAATGAAAATTTTATAGTTGATCTACGGAAAAAGTTTAAAACAATAAAAAAAGTAAATGAAGAAATTTTATTCACACGCCACAAATGAACACAAAAGTTTTGTTATCCAAGTTTGGGAAATTCCACTAGTCCGAAACTAATATCTTGGAATTACATGAAGGAAATTTTTTCTACACATGTTTTAAAAATGGATATGCATGCCAGAAACATGTTAAAGATTCAAATGACCTATGGATCCAAAGCTTTTAAAGAGAATAAAAAACGCTCATTAAATTCTCAAGTGAACGTGTGGTGGGATATTTGCCCGAGTCAAACAAGCCATTATTTTGCCCATATTCAAAAAGTTGAGCTAATAATCATAGATGATTGTAAAGTGATTTGTCATGCGTAACGGGCTATATTTTTGTAAGAAATGACATATGGATTTGAAGTCAACACTCAGTTAAAAATCGCCCGCCTCCCCCGTTTCCCGACGATAGCAAAACCTTAGATATAAAAACGAAAAAGTGCATACGATCCCTAAAACATACAGACACTCTTTGGAAATATCTCTCTATACATTTGTGGATTGTGCATTTCCATTTTAGATGTATACTTTTTTCTTAAATCAGAATTTTGAGTTTTCGCTCCTCCTTCATCCCGTAAACAAAAAAGTCAAAAAAGATCACAACAAAATAAAAATTTTATAGTTGTTGTGTAGAAAATATTTGAAAAAAGAACTAATGTAAATAAAAAATATCTATTCACACACCACAAATGAACACAAAAGTTTTGTTAACCAAGTTTGGGAAATTCCATTAGTCCAACCCAATTAAGCTTTGAATTTTACATGAAGGAGATTTTTTCTACACATGTTTTAAAAATGGATATGCATGCTTGAAACATGTTAAAGATTCAAATGACCAATGGATCCAAAGCTTTTAAAGAGAATAAAAAACGCTCATTAAATTCTCAAGTGAACATGCGGTGGGATATTTACCCAAGTCTAACAAGTCATTATTTTGCCCATTTTCAAAAAAATTGCTCTAACTATCATAGATGACTGTAAAGTGATTTATTATGCGTAACGCGCTATATTTTTGCATGAAATTACTTTTGGATTGCAATTCAACATTGAGTTAAAAATCCTCTGCCACCAATTTTTCCCAACAATTGCAAAACCTGAGATATAAAAACTAAAAAGAGCTTACAATCCCAAAAAATTATAGACACTCTTTGGAATTATCTCTCCCTACAATTTTGCATTGTGCTTTTCCATTTTAGATGTACACTTTTTTCTTATATCAAAACTTTGACTTTTCGCTCTCCCTTCATCCCGAAAACAAACAAAGCAAAAAGCTTAAAACAAAATGAAAATTTTATAGTTGATGTATGGAGAAAATTTAAAACAATTACAAATATAAATAAACAAAATTTATTCACCTAACACAATTGAACACAAAAGTTTTGTTATCCAATTTTGGGAAATTCCTCTAGTTTAACCCTAATAGCTTCGAATTTTGCAAGAAAGAGATTTCATCCACACATGTTTTAAAAATGGATATGCATGTTTGAAACATGTTAAAGATGCAAATTAGCTATGGATGCAAAGCTTTTAAAGAGAATCACAAACGCTCATTAAATTCTCAAGTGAACTTGCGGTGGGATATTTACCCGAGTCAAACATGCCATTATTTTGCCCATTTGCAAAAAGCTGACATAATAATCATAGATGATTGTAATGTGATTAATCATGCGTAACGGGCTATATTTTTGTATGAAAAGACTTATAGATTTCAATTCAACACTCATTTAAAAATCCTCCACAACCCATTTTTCCCGACGATTGCAAAACCTGAGATATAAAAACGAAAAAGTGCTTACAATCCCTAAAAATTACAGACACTCTTTGGAATTATCTCTTTCTACATATGTGCATTTTGCATATCCATTTTAGAAGTACACATTTTTCTTAAATCAAAACTTCGAGTTTTTCGCTCTCCCTTCATCTAGCAAACAAAAAAGGCAAATAGATCACAGCAAAATGAAAATTTTATAGTTGATGCACGGAAAAAGTTTAAAACAATAAAAAAAGTAAATGAAGAAAATTTATTCACACACCACAAATGAACACAAAAGTTTTGTTATCCAAGTTTTGGAAATTCCACTAGTCCAAAACTAATATCTTGGAATTTTACATGAAGGAGATTTTTTCCACACATGTTTTATAAATGGATATGCATGCCAGAAACATGTTAAAGATTCAAATGACCTATGGATCCAAAGCTTTTTAAGACAATAACAAACGCTCATTAAATTCTCAACTGTACAAGCGGTGGGATATATGCCCGAGTCAAACAAGCCATTATTTTGCCCATATTAAAAAAGTTGAGCTAAGAATCATAGATGATTGTAAAGTGATTTGTCATGCGTAACGGGCTATATTTTTGTATGAAATGACTTATGGATTTGAAGTCAACACTCAGTTAAAAATAGCCCGCCTCCCCCATTTCCCGACGATTGCCAAACCTTAGATATAAAAACGAAAAATTGCATACGATCCATAAAACATACAGACACTCTTTGGAAATATCTCTCTCTACCTTTGTGCATTGTGCATTTCAATTTTAGATGTACACTTTTTTCTTAAATAGGAACTTTGGGTTTTCGCTCCACCTTCATCCCGTGAACAAAAAGGGCAAAAAAGATCAGAACAAAATAAAAATTTTATAGTTGATGTGTGGAAAATATTTAAAATAATAACTAATGTAAATAAAAAATATCTATTCACACACCACAAATGAACACGAAAGTTTTGTTCTCCCAGTTTAAGAAATTCCAATAGTCCAACCCTATTAAGCTTGGAATTTTACATGAAGGAGATTTTTTCTACACATGTTTTAAAAACGGATATGCATGTTTGAAACATGTTAAAGATTCAAATGACCTATGGATCCAAAGCTTTTAAAGAGAATAACAAATGCTCATTAAGTTCGCAAGTGAACGTACGGTGGGATATTTACCCGAGTCTAACAAGTCATTATTTTGCCCATTTTCAAAAATTTGATCTAACAACAATCATAGATGATTGTAAAAAGATTTATCATGCTTAACGGGCTATATTTTTTTTTTTTAAATGACATATGGATTGCAGTTCAACACTCAGTTAAAAATCCTCTGCCACCAATTTTTCCCCACGATTGCAAAACATGAGATATAAAAACTAAAAAGAGCTTACAATCCCTAAAAATTACAGACACTCTTTGGAATTATCTCTCCCTACAGTTGTGCATGGTGCTTTTCCATTTCAGATGTACACTTTTTTCTTAAATCAAAACTTTGACTTTTCGCTCTCCCTTCATCCCGAAAACAAACAAGGCAAAAAGCTTACAACAAAATGAAAATTTTATAGTTTATGTATGGAAAAAATTTAAGATAATAACAAGTATAAATAAAGAAAATTTATTCACCCAACACAAATGAACACAAAAGTTTTTTTATCCAATTTTGGGAAATTCCACTAGTTTAACCCTAATAGCTTGGAATTTTGCAAGAAAGAGATTTCATCCACACATGTTTTAAAAATGGATATGCATGTTTGAAACATGTTAAACATGCAAATGAGCTATGGATGCAAAGCTTTTAATGAGAATAACAAACGCTCATTAAATTCTCAAGTGAACTTGCGGTGGGATATTTACCCGAGTCAAACATGCCATTATTTTGCCCATTTGCAAAAAGCTGACATAATAATCATAGATGATTGTAATGTGATTTATCATGCGTAACGGGCTATATTTTTGTATGAAATGACTTATGGATTGCAATTCAACACTCAGTTAAAAATCCTCCGCAACCCATTTTTCCTGACGATTGCAAATCTTGAGCTATAGAAATGAAAAAGTGCTTACAATCCCTAAAAATTACAGACACCCTTTGGAATTATCTCTCTCTACATATGTGCATTGTGCTTTTCCGTTTTAGATGTACACATTTTTCTTAAATCAAAACTTTGAGTTTTTAACTCTCCCTTCATTCCGTAAACAAAAAAGGCAAACAGATCACAGCAAAATGAAAATTTTATAGTTGATGTACGGAAAAAGTTTAAAACAACAAAAAAGTAAATGAAAAAAATTTATTCACACGCCACAAATGAACGCAAAAGTTTTGTTATCCAAGTTTGGGAAATTCCACTACTCCAAAACTAATATCTTGGAATTACATGAAGGTGATTTTTTCTACACATGTTTTAAAAATGGATATGCATGCGAGAAACATGTTAAAGATTTAAATGACCTATGGATCCAAAGATTTTAAAGAGAATAATAAACGCTAATTAAATTCTCAAGTGAATGTGTGGTGGGATATTTGCCCGAGTCAAACAAGCCATTATTTTGCCCACATTCAAAAAGTTGAGCTAAAAATCATAGATGATGGTAAAGTGATTTTTCATGCGTAACGGGCTATATTTTTGTAAGAAATGACTTACAGATTTGAAGTCAACACTCAGTTAAAAATCGCCCGCCTCCCCCGTTTCCCGACGATTGCAAAACCTGAGATATAAAACTGAAAAAGTGCTGACAATCCCTAAAAATTATAGACACTCTTTGCAATTATCTCTCTCTACATATGTCCATTGTGCATTTACATTTTAGATGTACACATTTTTCTTAAATCAAAACATCGAGTTTATCACTCTGCCTTCATTCGTAAACAAAAAAGGCAAATAGATCATAGCAAAATGAAAATTTTATAGTTGTTGTTCGGAAAAAGTTTAAAACAATAAAAATCGTAAATGAAGAAAATTTATTCACACGCCACAAGTGAACACAAAAGTTTTGTTATCCAAGTTTAGGAAATTCCACTAGTCCAAAACTAATATCTTGGAATTTTACGTGAAAGATATTTTTTCTACACATGTTTTTAAAATGGATATGCATGCCAGAAACATGTTAAAGATTCAAATGTCCTATGGATCCAAAGCTTTTAAAGAGAATAACAAACGCTCATTAAATTCCCAAGTGAACATGCGGTGGGATATTTGCCCGAGTCAAACAAGCCATTATTTTGTCCATATTCAAAAAGTTGAGCTAAATATCATAGATGATTGTAAAGTGATTTGTCATGCGTAACGGGCTATATTTTTGTAAGAAATGACTTGTGGATTTGAAGTCAACACTCAGTTAAAAACCGCCCGCCTCGTCCGTTTCCCGACGATTGCAAAACCTTAGATATAAAAACGAAAAAGTGCATACGATCCCTAAAACATACAGACACTCTTTTGAAATATCTCTCTCTACATTTGTGCATTGTGCATTTCCATTTTAGATGTACACTTTTTTCTTAAATCAGAACTTTGAGTTTTCGCTCCCCCTTCATTTCGTAAACAAAAAGGGCAAAAAGGATCACATTAAAATAAAAATTTTATAGTTGATGAGTGGAAAATATTTAAAATAATAACTAATGTAAATAAAAAATATCTATTCACACACCACAATTGAACACAAAAGTTTTGTTAGCCAAGTTAGGGATATTCCATTAGTCCAACCCTATTATGCTTGGAATTTTACTTGAAGGAGATTTTTTCTACACATGTTTTAAAAATGGATATGCATTCTTGAAACATGTTAAAGATTCAAATGACCTTTGGACCCAAAGATTTTAAAGAGAATAACAAACGCTCATTAAGTTCTCAAGTGAACATGCGGTGGGATATTTACCCGAGTCTAACAAGTCAATATTTTGCCCATTTTCAAAAATTTGATCTAACAACAATCATAGATGATTGTAAAGTGATTTATCATGCGTAACGGGCTATCTTTTTGTATGAAATGACTTATTGATTGCAATTCAATACTCTGTTAAAAATCCTCTGCCACCAATTTTTCCCGACGATTGCAAAACCTGAGATATAAAAACTAGAAAGAGCTTACAATCCCTAAAAATTACAGACATTCTTTGTAATTATCACTCCCTACAATTGTGCATGGTGCTTTTCCATTTTGGATGTACACTTTTTTCTGAATTCAAAACTTTGACTTTTCGCTCTCCCTTCATCCCGAAAACAACAAGGCAAAAAGCTTACAACAAAATGAAAATTTTATAGTTGATGTATGGAAAAAATTTAAAACAATAACAAATATAAATAAACAAAATTTATTCACCCAACACAAATGAACCCAAAAGTTTTGTTATCCAATTTCTGGAAATTCCACTAGTTTAACCCTAATAGCTTGGAATTTTGCAAGAAAGAGATTTCATCCACACATGTTTTAAAAATGGATATGCATTTTTGAAACATGTTAAAGATGCAAATGAGCTATGGATGCAATGCTTTTAATGAGTATAACAAATGCTCATTAAATTCTCAAGTGAACTTGCGATGGGATATTTACCCGAGTCAAACATGCCATTATTTTGCCCATTTGCAAAAATCTGACATAATAATCATAGATGATTGTAATGTGATTTATCAAGCGTAACGAGCTATATTTTTGTATGAAATGACTTATGGATTGCAATTCAACATTTAGTTAAAAATCCTCCGCAACCCATTTTTCCCAACGATTGCAAAACCTGAGATTATAAAACGAAAAAGTGCTTACAATCCCTAAAATTTACAAACACTCTTTGGAATTATCTCTCTCTACATATGTGCATTGTGCATTTCTATTTTAGATGTACCTATTTTTCTTAAATCAAAACCTTGGACTTTTTCGCTCTCCCTTCATCCCGTAAAGTAAATGTCAAATAGATCACAACAAAATGAAAATTTTATACTTGATGTACAGAAAAATTTTAAAAGAATTAAAAAAATAAATGAAGAGAATTTATTCACACGTCATAAATGAACACAAAAGTTTTGTTATCCAAGTTTGGGAAATTCTACTAGTCAAACACTAATATCTTGTGATTTTAGATGAAGGAGATTTTTTCTACACATGTTTTAAAAATGGATATGCATGACAGAAACATGTTAAAGATTCAAATGACCTATGGAACCAAAGCTTTTAAAGAGAATAACAAACGCTCATTAAATTCTCAAGTGAACGTGCGGTGGGATATTTGCCCGAGTCAAACAAGCCACTATTTTGCCCATATTCAAAAAGTTGAGCTAACAATCATAGATGACTGTAAAGTGATTTGTCAAGCGTAACGGGCTATATTTTTGTATAAAATGACTTATGGATTTGAAGTCAACACTCAGTTAAAAATCGCCCGCCTCCCACGTTTCCCGACGATTGCAAAACCTTAGATATAAATATGAAAAAGTGCATACGATCCCTAAAATATATAGACACTCTTTGGAAATATCTCTCTCTACATTTGTGCATTGTGCATTTCCATTTTAGATGTACACTTTTTTCTTAAATCAGAACTTTGAGTTTTCGCTCCCCCTTCATCCGGTAAACCAAAAAGGCAAAAAAGATCACAACAAAATAAAAATTTTATAGTTGATGTGTGGAAAATAATTAAAATAATAACTAATGTAAATAAAAAGATCTATTCACACACCACAAATGAACACAAAAGTTTTGTTATCCAAGTTTGCGAACTTCCATTAGTCCAACCCTATTAAGCTTGGAATTTTACATGAAGGAGATTTTTTCTACACATGTTTTAAAAATGGATATGCATGCTTGAAACATGTTAAAAGATTCAAATGACCAATGGATCCAAAGCTTTTAAAGAGAATAACAAACGCTCATTAAATTCTCAAGTGAGCGTGCGGTGGGATATTTACCCGAGTCTAACAAGTCATTATTTTGCCCATTTTCAAAAATTTGA
Organism: Aristolochia californica; assembly: GCF_029961685.1. Lineage (NCBI taxonomy): Eukaryota > Viridiplantae > Streptophyta > Magnoliopsida > Piperales > Aristolochiaceae > Aristolochia > Aristolochia californica. Next base: position 27,534,554 of record NW_027182268.1, on the reverse strand, counting down.
TCTAACAATCATAGATAATTGTAAATTGATTTGTCAGGCGTAACGGGCTACATTTTTGTATGAAATGACTTATGGATTGCAATTCAACACTCAGTTAAAAATCCTCTGCCACCAATTTTTTTCGACGATTGCGAAACCTGATATATAAAAACTAAAAAGAGCTTACAATCCCTAAAAATTACAGACACTCTTTTGAATTATCTCTCCCAACAATTGTGCATTGTGCTTTTCCATTTTACATGTACACTTTTTTCTTAAATGAAAACTTTGACTTTTCGCTTTCCCTTCATCCCGAAAACAAACAAGGCAAAAAGCTTACAACAAAATGAAAATTTTATAGTTGATGTATGGAAAAAATTTAAAACAATAAAAAGTATAAATAAATAAAATTTATTCACCCAACACAAATGAACACAAAAGTTTTGTTATCCAATTTTCGGAAATTCCACTAGTTTAACCCTAATAGCTTGGAATTTTGCAAGAAAGAGATTTCATCCACACATGTTTTAAAAATGGATATGCTTGTTTGAAACATGTTAAAGATGCAAATGAGCTATGGATGCAAAGCTTTTAAAGAGAATAACAAACACTCATTAAATTCCAAGTGAACATACGGTGGGATATTTACCCGAGTCAAACATGCCATAATTTTGCCCATTTGCAAAAAGCTGACATAATAATTATAGATGATTGTAATGTGATTTATCATGCGTAACGGGGTATATTTTTGTATGAAATGACTCATGGATTGCAATTCAACACAGAGTAAAAAATCCTTCGCAACCCATTTTTCCCGACGATTGGAAAACCTGAGATATAAAAACGAAAAAGTGCTTACAATCCCTAAAAATTACAGACACTCTTTCATAATTATCTCTCTCTACATATGTGCATTGTGCATTTTTGTTTTAGATGTACACATTTTTCTTAAATCAAAACTTTGAGTTTTTCGCTCTCCCTTCATCTCGTATATAAAGAAGGCAATTAGATCACAGTTAAATGAAAATTTTATAGTCGATGTACGGAAAAAGTTTAAAACAATAAAAAAACTAAATGATGAAAATTTATTCACACACCACAAATTAACACAAAAGTTTTGTTATCCAAGTTTGGGAAATTCCACTAGTCAAAAACTAATATCTTGGAATTTTGCATGCCAGAAACATGTTAAAGATTCAAATGACCTATGGATCCAAAGCTTTTAAAGAGAATAACAAACGTTCATTAAATTCTCAGGTGAACGTGCGGTGGGATATTTGCCCGAGTCAAACAAGCCACTATTTTGCCCATATTCAAAAAGTTGAGCTAACAATCATAGATGACTGTAAAGTGATTTGTCATGCGTAACGGGCTATATTTTTGTACGAAATGACTTATGGATTTGAAGTCAACACTCAGTTAAAAATCGTCCGCCTCTCCCTTTTCCCGACGATTGCAAAACCTTAGATAAAAATATGAAGAAGTGCATACGATCCCTAAAATATACAGACACTCTTTGGAAATATCTCTCTCTACATTTGTGCATTGTGCATTTCCGTTTTAGGTGTCCACTTTTTTCTTAAATCAGAACTTCAAGTTTTCACTCCCCCTTCGTCCCGTAAACAAAAAAGGCAAAAAAGATCACAACAAAATAAAAATTTTATAGTTGATGTGTGGAAAATAATTAAAATAATAACTAATGTAAATAATAAATATCTATTCACACACCACAAATGAACACAAAAGTTTTGTTATCCAAGTTTGGGAAATTTTATTAGTCAAACCCTATTAAGCTTGGAATTTTACATGAAAGAGAATTTTTCTTCACATGTTTTAAAAATGGATATGCATACTTGAAACATGTTAAAGATTCAAATTACTTATGGATCCAAAGCTTTTAAAGAGAATAACAAACGCTCATTAAATTCTCAAGTGAACGTGCGGTGGGATATTGACCCGAGTCCAACAAGTCATTATTTTGCCCATTTTCAAAAATTTGATCTAACAATCATAGATGATTGTAAATTGATTTTTCAGGCGTAACGGGCTATATTTTTGTATGAAATGACTTCTGGATTGCAATTCAACACTCAGTTAAAAATCCTCTGCCACCAATTTTTCTCGACGATTGCAAAACTTGAGATATAAAAACTAAAAAGAGCTTACAATCCCTAAAAATTATAGACACTCTTTTGAATTATCTCTCCCAACAATTGTGCATTGTGCTTTTCCATTTTACATGTACACTTTTTTCTTAAATCAAAACTTTGACTTTTCGCACTCCCTTTATCCCGAAAATAAACAAGGCAAAAAGCTAACAACAAAATTAAAATTTTATAGTTGATGTATGGAAAAAATTTAAAACAATAACAAATATAAATAAAGAAATTTTTTTCACCCAACACAAATGAACACAAAAGTTTTGTTATCCAATTTTGGGAAATTCCACTAGTTTAACCCTAATAGCTTGGAATTTTGCAAGAAAGAGATTTCATCCACACATGTTTTAAAAATGGATATGCATGTTTGAAACATGTTAAAGATGCAAATGAGCTATGGATGCAAAGCTTTGAAAGAGAATAACAAACACTCAATAAATTCCCAAGTGAACATGCAGTGGGATATTTACCCGAGTCAAACATGCCATAATTTTGCCCATTTGCAAAAAGCTGACATAATAATCATAGATGATTGTAATGTGATTTATCATGCGTAACGGGGTATATTTTTTTATGAAATGACTTATGGATTGCAATTCAACACACAGTTACATATCCTCCGCAACCCATTTTTCCCGACGATTGCAAAACCTGAGATATAAAAACAAAAAAGTGCTTACTATCCCTAAAAATTACAGACACTCTTTTATAATTATCTTTCTCTACATATGTGCATTGTGCATTTCTGTTTTAGATGTACACATTTTTCTTAAATCAAAACTTCGAGTTTTTCGCTCCCTTCATCCCGTATATAAAGAAGGCAAATAGATCACAACAAAATGAAAATTTTATAGCCAATGTACGGAAAAAGTTTAAAACAATAAAAAAAGTAAATGATGAAAATTTATTCACACACCACAAATTAACACAAAAGTTTTGTTATCCAAGTTTGGGAAATTCCACTAGTCCAAAACTAATATCTTGGAATTTTACATGAAGGAGATTTTTTCTACACATGTTTTAAAAATGGATATGCATGCCAGAAACATGTTAAAGATTCAAATGACCTATGGATCCAAAGCTTTTAAAGAGAATAACAAACGTTCATTAAATTCTCAGGTGAACGTGCGGTGGGATATTTGCCCGAGTCAAACAAGCCATTATTTAGCCCATATTCACAAAGTTGAGCTAACAATCATAGATGTTTGTAAAGTGATTTGTCATGCGTAACGGGCTATTTTTTTTAAGAAATGACTTATGGGTTTGAAGTCAACAGTCAGTTAAAAATCGCCCGGCTCCCCCGTTTCCCGACGATTGAAAAACCTTAGATATAAAAACGAAAAAGTGCATACGATCCCTAAAACATACAAGTACTCTTTGGAAATATCTCTCTCTACATTTGTGCATTGTCCATTTCTATTTTAGATGTACACTTTTTTCTTAAATCAGAACTTTGACTTTTCACTCTCCCTTCATCCCAAAAACAAACAAGGCAAAAAGCTTAAAACTAAATGAAAATTTTATAGTTGATGTATGGAAAAAATTTAAAAAAATTACAAATATAAATAAAGAAAATTTATTCACCCAACACAAATGAACACAAAAGTTTTGTTATCCAATTTTTGGAAATTCCACTAGTTAAATAACCCTAATAGCTTGCAATTTTGCATGAAAGAGATTTCATCCACACATGTTTTAAAAATGGATATGCATGTTTGAAACATGTTAAAGATGCAAATGAGCTATGGATGCAAAGCTTTTAAAGTGAATAACAAACGCTCATTTAATTCTCAAGTGAACTTGCGGTCGGATATTTACCCAAGTCAAACATGCCACATTATTTTGCCCATTTGTAAAAAGCTGACATAATAATCATAGGTGATTGTAATGTGATTTATCATGCGTAACGGGCTATATTTTTTAATGAAATGACTTCTGGATTGCAATTCAACACTCAGTTAAAAATCCTCCGCAACCCATTTTTCCAGACGATTGCAAAACCTGAGATATAAAAACGAAAAAGTGCTTACAATCCCTAAAAATTACAGACACTATTTGGAATTATCTCTCTCTACATATGTGCATTGCGCATTTCCGTTTTAGATGTACTCATTTTTCTTAAATCAAAACTTCGAGTTTTTCGCTATCCCTTCATCCCGTAAAAAAAGAAGGCAAATAGATCACAAAAAAATGAAAAATTAATAGTTGATGTACGAAAAAAGATTAAAAAAATAAAAAAAGAAAATGAAGAAAATTTATTAACACACCACTAATGAACACAAAAGTTTTGTTATCCAAGTTTGGGAAATTCCACTAGTCCAAAACTAATATCTTGGAATTTTACATGGAGATTTTTTCTACACATGTTTTAAAAATGGATATGCATGCCAGAAACATGTTAAAGATTCAAATGACCTATGGATCCAAAGCTTTTTAAGAGAATAACAAATGCTCATTAAATTCCCAAGTGAACGTGCGGTGGGATATTTGCCCGACTCAAACAAGCCATTATTTTGCCCATATTCAAAAAATTGAGCTAACAATCATAGATGATTGTAAAGTGATTTGTCATGCGTAACGGGCTATACTTTTGTAAGAAAAGACTTATGGATTTGAAGTCAACAATCAGTTAAAAATCGCCCGCCTCTCCCATTTCCCAACGATTGCAAAACCTTAAATATAAAAACGAAAAAGTGCATGCGATCCCTAAAACATACAGACACTCTTTGGAAATATCTCTCTCTACATTTGTGCATTGTGCATTTCCATTTTAGATGTACACTTTTTTCTTAAGTCAAAACATTGAGTTTTCTCTCCCCCTTCATCCCGTAAAAAAAAAGGACAAAAAAGATCACAACAAAATAAAAATTTTATAGTTGTTTGTGGAAAATATTTGAAATAATAAATAATGTAAATAAAAAATATCTATTCACACACCACAAATGAACACAAAAGTTTTGTTATCCAAGTTTGGAAAATCCATTAGTCCAACCCTATTAAGCTTGGAATTTTACATGAAGGAGATTTTTTCTACACATGTTTTAAAAATGGATATGCATGCTTGAAACATGTTAAAGATTCAAATGACCTATGGATCAAAAGCTTTTAAAGAGAATAACAAACGCTCATTAAATTCTCAAGTGATCGTGTGGTGGGATATTTACCCGAGTCTAACAAGTAATTATTTTGCCCGTTTTCAAAAATTTGATCAAACAAAAATCATAGATGATTGTAAAGTGATTTATCATGTGTAACGGGCTATATTTTTTATTAAATGACTTATGGATTGCAATTCAACACTCTGTTAAAAATCCTTTGCCACCAATTTTTCCCGACAATTGCAAAACCTGAGATATAAAAACGAAAAAGAGCTTACAATCCCTAAAAATTACAGACACTCTTTGGAATTATCTCTACCTACAATTGTGCATTGTGCTTTTCAATTTTAGATGTACACTTTTTTTTAAATCAAAACTTTGATTTTTCGCTCTCCCTTTATCCCGAAAATAAACAAGGCAAAAAGCTTAAAACTAAATGAAAATTTTATTGTTAATGTCTGGAAAAAATATAAAACAATAGAAAATATAAATAAAGAAAATTTATTCACCCAACACAAATGAACACAGAAGTTTTGTTATCCAATTTTTGGGAAATTCCACTAGTTTAACCCTAATAGCTTGCAATTTTGCAAGAAAGAGATTTCATCCACACATGTTTTAAAAATGGATATGCATTCTTGAAACAGGTTAAAGATGCAAATGAGCTATAGATTCAATGCTTTTATAGATAATAACAAAAGCTCATTAAATTCTCTAGTGAACATGCGGTGGGATATTTACCCGAGTCAAACATGCCATTATTTTGCCCATTTGCAAAAAGCTGACATAATAATCATAGGTGATTGTAATGTGATTTATCATGAGTAACGGGCTATATTTTTGAATGAAATGACTTCTGGATTGCAATTCAACACTCAGTTAAAAATCCTCCGCCACGAATTTTTCCCGACGATTGCAAAACCTGAGATATAAAAACTAAAAAGAGCTTACAATCCCTAAAAATTACACTCTTTGGAATTATCTCTCCCTACAATTTTTCATTGTGCTTTTCCATTTTAGATGTACACTTTTTCTTCAATCAAAACTTTGACTTTTCGCTCTCCCTTCATCCCGAAAAAAACCAAGACAAAAAGCTTACAACAAAATGAAAATTTTATAGTTGATGTATGGAAAAAATTTAAAACAATAACAAATATAAATAAAAAAAATTTATTCACCCAACACAAATGAACACAATAGTTTTGTTATCCAATTTTGGCAAATTCCACTAGTTTAACCCTAATAGCTTGGAATTTTGCAAGAAAGAGATTTCATCCACACAAGTTTTAAAAATGGATAGGCAAGTTTGAAACATGTTAAAGATGCAAATGAGCTATGGATGCAATGCTTTTAAAGAGAATCACAAACGCTCATTAAATTCTCAAGTGAACTTGCGGTGGGATATTTACCCGAGACAAACATGCCATTATTTTGCCCATTTGCAAAAAGCTGACATAATAATCATAGATTATTGTAATGTGATTTATCATGCGTAACGAGCTATATTTTTGTATGAAATGACTTATGGAATGTAATTCAACACTCAGTTAGAAATCCTTCGCAACCCATTTTGCCCGACGATTGTAAAACCTGAGATATAAAAACGAAAAAGTGCTTACAATCCCTAAAAATTACAGACACTCTTTGGAATTATCTCTCTCTACATATGTGCATTGTGCATTTCCGTTTTAGATGTACACATTTTTCTTAAATCAAAACTTTGAGTTTTTCGCTCTCCCTTCATCCCGTAAACATAAAAGGCAAATAGATCAGAACAAATTGAAAATTTTATAGTTGATGTACAAAAAAACATTAAAACAATAAAAAAAGTAAACGAAGAAGATTTATTCACACCCTACAAATGAACACAAAAATTTTGTTATCCATGTTGGGGAAATTCCACTAGTCCAAAACTTATATCTTGGAATTTTACATGAAGGAGATTTTTTCTACACATATTTTCAAAATGGATATGCATGCCAGAAACATGTTAAAGATTCAAATGACCTATGGATCCAAAGCTTTTAGAGAGAATAACAAACGCTCATTAAATTCTCAAGTGAACGTGCAGTGGGATATTTGCCCGAGTCAAACAAGTCATTATTTTACCCATATTCAAATAGTTGCGCTAACAATCATAGATGATTGTAAAGTGATTTGTCATGCATAATGGGATATATTTTTGTAAGAAATGACTTATGGATTTGAAGTCAACACTTAGCTAAAAATCACCCGCCTCCCTCGTTTCCCACTGCTTGCAAAACCTTAGATATAAAAACAAAAAAGTGCATAGGATCCCTAAAACATACAGACAATCTTTGGAAATATCTCTAACTACATTTGTGAATTGTGCATTTCCATTTTAGATGTACACTTTTTTTGTTAAATCAGAACTTTGAGTTTCGCTCCCCCTTCATCCCGTAAACAAAAAAGGAAAAAAGATCACAACAAAATAAAAAATTTATAGTTTTTGTGTGGAAAATATTTAAAATAATAACTAATGTAAATAAAAAATATCTATTCACACACCACAAATGAACACAAAAGTTTGCTATCAAAGTTTGGGAAATTCGATTAGTCCAACCCTATTAAGCTTGGAATTTTACATGAAGGAGATTTTTTCTACACATGTTTTAAAAATGGATATCCATGTTTGAAACATGCTAAAGATGCAAATGAGCTATGGATGCAAAGCTTTTAAATAGAATAACAAACGCTCATTATATTCTCAAGTGAACTTGCGGTGGGATATTTACCCGAGTCAAACATGCCATTATTTTGCCCATTTGCCAAAAGCTGACATAATAATCATAGATGATTGTAATGTGATTTATCATCCGTAACGGGCTATATTTTTGTATGAAATGACTTATGGATTTGAAGTCAAGACTCAGTTAAAAATCGCCCGCATCCCCCGTTTCCACACGATTGCAAAACCTTAGATATAAAAATGAAAAAGTGCATACGATCCCTAAAACATACAGACACTCTTTCGAAATATCTCTATCTACATTTGTGCATTGTGCATTTCCATTTTAGATGTACACTTTTTTCTTAAATCAGAACTTTGTGTTTTCGCTCCCCCTTCACCCTATAAACAAAAAAGGCAAAAAGATCACAACAAAATAAAAAATTTATAGTTGATGTGTGGAAAATATTTAAAATAATAATTAATGTAAATAAAAAAAATCTATTCACACACCACAAATGAACACAAAAGTTTTGTTATCCAAGTTTGGCAAATTCCATTAGTCCAACCTATTAAGCTTGGAATTTTACACGAAGGAGATTTTTTCTACACATGTTTTAAAAATGGATATGCAGGCTTGGAACATGTTAAAGATTCAAATGACCTATTTATCCAAAGCTTTTAAAGAGAATAACAAAATCTCATTAAATTCTCAACTGAACGTGTGGTGGAATATTTACCCGAGTCTAACAAGTCATTATTTTGCCCATTTTCAAAAATTTGATGTAACAATCATATATGATTGTAAAGTGATTTATCATGTGTAACGGGCTATATTTTTGTATGAAATGACTTATGGATTGCAATTCAACACTCAGTTAAAAATCCTCAGCCACAAATTTTTCATGACCATAGCAAAACCTGAGATATAAAAACTAAAAAGAGCTTACAATCCCTAAAAATTACAGAAACTCTTTGGAATTATCTCTCTCTGTAATTGTGCATTGCGCTTTTCCATTTTAGATGTACACTTTTTTCTTAAATCAAAACTTTGACTTTTCGCTCCACCTTCATCCCGAAAACAAACAAGGCCAAAAGCTTACAACAAAATGAAAATTTTATAGTTGATGTATGGAAAAAATTTAATACAACATCAAATATAAATAAATAAATAAATTTCACCCAACACAAATTAACACAAAAGTTTTGTTATCCAGTTTTTGGAAATTCCACTAGTTTAACCCTAATAGCTTGGAATTTTGCAAGAAAGAGATTTCATCCACACATGTTTTAAAAATGGATAGGCATGTTTGAAACAAGTTAAAGATGCAAATGAGCTATGGATGCAAAGCTTTTAAAGAGAATAACAAATGCTCATTAAATTCTCAAGTGAAGTTGCGGTGGGATATTTACCCGAGTCAAATATGCCATTATTTTGCCCATTGGCAAAAAGCTGACATAATAATCATAGATGATTTTAATGTGATTTATCATGCGTAACGGGCTATATTTTAGTATGAAAGGACTCATGGATTGCAATTCAACTCTAAGTTAAAAATCCTCTACAACCCATTTTTCCCAACGATTGCAAAACCTGAGATATAAAAACGAAAAAGTGCTTACAATCCCTAAAAATTACAGACATACTTTGGAATTATCTCTCTCTACATATGTGCATTGTGCATTTCCGTTTCAGATGTACACATTTTTCTTAAATCAAAACTTTGAGTTTTTCGCTCTCCCTTCATCCCGTAAACAAAAAAGACAAATAGATCACAACGAAATGAAAATTTTATAGTTGATGTACGGAAAAAATTTAAAACAATAAAAAAAGTAAATGAAGAAAATTTATTCACACACCGCAAATGAACACAAAAGTTTTGTTATCCAAGTTTGGAAAATTCCACTAGTCCAAAACTAATATCTTGGAATTTTACATGAAAAAGATTTTTTCTACACATATTTTAAACATGGATATGCATGCTAGAAAAATGTTAAAGATTCAAATGACCTATGGATCCAAAGATTTTAAAGAGAATAACAAACGCTGATTAAATTCTCAAGTGAACGTGCGGTGGGTTATTTGCCCGAGTCAAACAAGTCATTATTTTGCCCAGATTACAAAATTTGAGCTAACAATCGTAGATGATTGTAAAGTGATTTGTCATGCATAACGGGCTATATTTTTGTAAGAAATGACTTATGGATTTGAAGTCAACACTCAATTAAAAATCGCCCGCCTCCCCCGTTTCCCGACGATTGTAAAACCTTCAATATAACAACGAAAAAGTGCATGCGATCCCTAAAACATACAGACACTCTTTGCAAATAGCTCTCTCTACATTTGTTCATTGTGCATTTCCATTTTCGATGTACACTTTTTTCTTAAATCAGAACTTTGAGTTTTCACTCCCCCTTCATCCCGTAAACAAAAAAGGCAAAAAGATCACAACAAAATAAAACTTTTATAGTTGATGTGTGGAAAATATTTAAAATAATAACTAGTGTAAATAAACAATATCTATTCACTCACCAAAAATGAACACAAAACTTTTGTTATCCAAGTTTGGGAAATTCCATTAGTCCAACCCTAATAGCATGGAATTTTACATGAAGGAGATTTTTTCTACACATGTTTTAAAAATGGATATACATGCTTGAAACATGTTAAAGATTCGAATGACTGATGTATCCAAAGCTTTTAAAGAGAATAACAAACGCTCATTAAATTCTTAAGTGAACGTGTGGTGGGATATTTACCCGAGTCTAACAAGTCAATATTTTGCCCATTTTCAAAATTTTGATCTAACAATCATAGATGATTTTAAAGTGGATTATCATGTGTAACGGGCTATATTTTTGTATGAAATGACTTATGGATTGCTATTCAACACTCAATTAAGAATCCTCTGCCACGAATTTTTCCCGACGATTGCAAAACCTGAGATATAAAAACTAAAAAGAGCTTACAATCCCTAAAAATTACAAATACTCTTTGGGATTATCTCTCTCTGCAATTTTGCATTGTGCTTTTCCATTTTAGCTGTACACTTTTTTCTTAAATCAAAACATTGACTTTTCGCTCTCCCTTCATCCCGAAAACAAACAAGGCAAAAAGCTTACCACAAAATGAAAATTTTATAGTTGATGTATGGAAAAAATTTTAAAAAATAACAAATATAAATAAAGAAAATTTATTCACCCAACACAAATGAACACAAAAGTTTTGTTATCCAATTGTGGGAAATTCCACTAATTTAAACCTAATAGCTTGGAATTTTGCAAGAAAGAGATTTCATCCACACATGTTTTAAAAATAGATATGCATGTTTGAAACATGTTAAAGATGCAAACGACCTATGGATGCAAAGCTTTTAAAGAGAATAAAAAACGCTCATTAAATTCTCAAGTGAACTTGTGGTGGGATATTTACCCGAGTCCAACATGCCATTATTTTGCCCATTTGTAAAAAGTTGACAAAATAATCATAGATGATTGTAATGTGATTTAACATGCGTAACGGGCTATATTTTTGTATGAAATGACTCATGGATTGCAATTCAACATTCAGTTAATAATCCGCCGCAAACCATTTTTTCCCAACGATTGCAGAACCTGAGATATAAAAACGAAAAAGTGCTTACAATCCCTAAAAATTACAGACACTCTTTGGAATTATCTCTCTCCACATATGTGCATTGTGCCTTTCCGTTTTAGATGTACACATTTTTCTTAAAACAACTTCGAGTTTTTCGCTCTCCCTTCATCCCGTAAACAAAAAAGGCAAATAGATGACAACAAAATAAAAATTTTATACTTGATTGACGTAAAAAATTTAATACAATAAAAAAAGAACATGAAGAAAATTTATTCACACACCACAAATGAACACAAAAGTTTTGTTATCCAAGTTTGGGAAATTCCACTAGTCCAAAACTAATATCTTGGAGTTTTACATGCAGGAGATTTTTTCTACCCATGTTTTAAAAATAAGTATGCATGCTTGAAACATGTTAAAGATTCAAATTACCTATGGATCCAAAGCTTTTAGAGAGAATAACAAGCGCTCATTAAATTCTCAAGTGAACGTGCGGTGGGATATTTGACCGAGTCAAACATGCCATTATTTTGCCCATATTCAAAAACATGAGTTAATAATCATAGATGATTGTAAAGTGATTTGTCATGCGTAACGGGCTATATTTTTGTAAGAAATGACTTATGGATTTGAAGTCAACACTCATTTAAAAATCGCCCGCCTGCCCCGTTTCCTGACGATTGCAAAAACCTTAGATATAAAAACGAAAAAGTGCATTCGATCCCTAAAATGTACAGACACTCTTTGAAAATATCTCTCTCTACATTTGTGCATTGTGCATTTCCATTTTCGATATACACTTTTTTCTTAAATCAGAACTTTGAGTTTTGGCTCCCCCTTCATCCCGTTAACAAAAAAGGCAAAAAGATCACAACGAAATTAAAATTTTATAGTTGATGTGTGGCAAATATTTAAAATTATAACTAATGTAAATAAAAAATATCTATTTACACACCCAAAATGAACACAAAAGTTTTGTTATCCAAGTTTGGGAAATTCCATTAGTCTAACCCTACTAAGGTTGGAATTTTACATGAAGGAGATTTTTTCTACATATGTTTTAAAAATGGATATGCATGCTTGAAACATGTTAAAGATTCAAATGACCTATGGATCCAAAGCTTTTAAATAGAATAACAAACGCTCATTAAATTCTCAAGTGAACGTGCGGTGGGATATTTACCCGAGTCTAACAAGTTATTATTTTGCCCATTTTGAAAAATTTGATCTAACAATCATAGATTAAAGTGATTTATCATGTGTAATGAGCTATATTTTTGTATGAAATGACTTATGGATTGCAATTCAACACTCAGTTAAAAATCCTCTGCCTGCAATTTTTTCTGACGATTGATAAAACTGAGATATAAAAACTAAAAAGAGCTTACAATCCCTAAAAATTACAGACACTCTTTGTAATTATCTCTCTCTACAATAGTGCATTGTGCTTTTCCATTTTAGATGCACACATTTTTCTTAAATCAAAACTTTGACTTTTCGCTCTCCCTTCATCCCGAAAACAAATATAAATAAAGAAAATTTATTCACCCAACACAAATGAACACAAAAGCTTTGTTATCCAATTTTTTGAAATTCCACTAGTTTAACCCTAATAGCTTGGAATTTTGCCAGAAAGAGATTTCATCCACACATGTTTTAAAAATGGATTTGAATGTTTGAAACATGTAAAAGATTCAAATGAGCTATTGATGCAAAGCTTTTAGAGAGAATAACTAGCGCTCATTACATACTCAAGTGAACGTGCGGTGGGATATTTTCCTTAGTCAAACAAGACATTATTTGCCCATATTCAAAAAGTTGAGCTAACAATCATAGATGATTGTAAAGTGATTTGTCATGCGTTACGGGATATATTTTTGTAATAAATGACTTATGGATTTTAAGTCAACACTCAGTGAAAAATCACCCGACTCCCCCGTTTTTCGACGATTGCAAAATCTTAGATATAAAGACGAAAAAGTGCATACGATCCCTAAAACATACAGACACTCTTTGGAAATATCTCTCTCTACATTTTGTGCATTTTGCATTTCCATTTTAGATGTACACTTTTTTCTTAAATTAGAACTTTGATTTTTCGCTCCCCCTTCATCCTGTAAACAAAAAAGGCAAAAAGATCATAACAACATAAAAATTTTATAGTTGATGTGTGGAAAATATTTAAAATAATAACTAATGTAAAGAAAAAATATCTATTCACATACCACAAATGAACACAAAAGTTTTGTTATCCAGGTTTGGGAAATTCCATTAGTCCAACCCTAATAGCTTGGAATTTTATATGAAGGAGATTTTTTCGTGTGGTGGGATATTTACCTGAATCTAACAAGTCATTATTTTGCCCATTTTCAAAAACTTGATCTAACAATCATAGTTGATTGTAAAGTGATTTATCATGCGTAACGGGCTATATTTTTATATGAAATGACTTATGGATTGCAATTCAACACTAAGTTAAAAATCCTCTGCCACCAATTTTTCTCGACGATTGCAAAACTTGAGATATAAAAACTAAAAAGAGCTTACAATCGCAAAAAATTACAGACACTCTTTGGAATTATCTCTTTCTAAAATTTTGCATTGTGCTTTTCCATTTTAGATGTACACTTTTTTCTTAAATCAAAACTTTGACTTTTCGCTCTCCCTTCATCCCGAAAACAAACAAGGCAAAATGCTTAAGAAAAAATGAAAATTTTGTAGTTGATGTATGGAAAAAATTTAAAACAATAAAAAATATAAATAAAGAAAATTTATTCACCCAACACAAATGAACACAAAAGTTTTGTTATCCAAGTTTGGGAAATTCCACTAGTCCAAAACCAATATCTTGGAATTTTACATGAAGGAGATTTTTTCTACAGATGTTTTAAAAATGGATATGCATCCTAGAAACATGTTAAAGATTCAAATGACCTACGGATCCAAAGCTTTTAAAGAGAATAACAAACGCTCATTAAATTCTCAAGTGAACGTGCTGTGGGATATTTGCCCGAGTCAAAGAAGCCATAATTTTGCCCTTATTCAAAAAGTTGAGCCAACAATCATAGATGATTGTAAAGTGATTTGTCATGCATAACGGGCTATATTTTTGTAAGAAATGACTTCTGGATTTGAAGTGAACACTCAGTTAAAAATCGCCCGCCTCCCTTGTTTCCCGACGATTTCAAAACCTTAGATATAAAAACAAAAAAGTGCATACGATCCCTAAAACATACAGACACTCTTTGGAAATATCTCTCTCTACATTTGTGCATTGTGCATTTCCATTTTTGATGTACACTTTTTTCATAAATCAGAACTTTGAATTTTCGCTCCCCCTTCATCCCGTAAACAAAAAAGGCAAAAAGATCACAACAAAATAAAATTTTTATAGTTGATGTGTGGAAAATATTTAAAATAAAAACTAATGTAAATAAAAAATATCTATTCACACACCACAAATGAACACAAAAGTTTTGTTATCCAAGTTTGGCAAATTCCATTAGTCCAACCCTATTAAGCTTGGAATTTTACACGAAGGAGATTTTTTCTACACATGTTTTAAAAATGGATATGCAGGCTTGGAACATGTTAAAGATTCAAATGACCTATATATCCAAAGCTTTTAAAGAGAATAACAAAAGCTCATTAAATTCTCAACTGAACGTGCGGTGGAATATTTACCCGAGTCTAACAAGTCATTATTTTGCCCATTTTCAAAAATTTGATGTAACAATCATATATAATTGTAAAGTGATTTATCATGTGTAACGGGCTATATTTTTGTATGAAATGACTTATGGATTGCAATTCAACACTCAGTTAAAAATCCTCAGCCACCAATTTTTCACGACGATAGCAAAACCTGAGATATAAAAAATAAAAAGAGCTTACAATCCCTAAAAATTACAAAAACACTTTGGAATTATCTCTCTCTGTAATTGTGCATTGTCCTTTTTCATTTTAGATGTACACTTTTTTCTTAAATCAAAACTTTGACTTTTCGCTCCACCTTCATCCCGAAAACAAACAAGGCCAAAAGCTTACAACAAAATGAAAATTTTATAGTTGATGTATGGAAAAAATTTAATACAATAACAAATATAAATAAATAAAAATTTTTTTCCCAACACAAATGAACACAAAAGTTTTGTTATCCAGTTTTTGGAAACTCCACTAGTTTAACCCTAATAGCTTGGAATTTTGCAAGAAAGAGATTTCATCCACACATGTTTTAAAAATGGATATGCATGTTTGAAACAAGTTAAAGATGCAAATGAGCTATGAATGCAAAGCTTTTAAAGAGAAAAACAAATGCTCATTAAATTCTCAAGTGAACTTGCGGTGAGATATTTACCCGAGTCAAACATGCCATTATTTTGTCCATTTGCAAAAAGCTGACATAATAATCATAGAGGGTTGTAATGTGATTTACCATGCGTAACGGGCTATATTTCTGTATGAAATGACTCATGGATTGCAATTCAACACTCAGTTAAAAATCTTCCGCAACCCATTTTTCCCGACGATTGCAAAACCTGAGATATAAAACCGAAAAAGTGCTTACAATCCCTAAAAATTACAGACACTCTTTGGAATTATCTCTCTCTACATATGTGCATTGTGCATTTCCGTTTTAGATGTACATATTTTTCTTAAATCGAAACTTTGAGTTTTTCGCTCTCCCTTCATCGCATAAACAAAAAAGGCAAATAGATCACAACAAAATGAAAATTTTATACTTGATGTACGTAAAAAATTTAAAACAATAAAAAAAAATGAAGAAAATTTATTCACACATCACAAATGACCACAAAAGTTTTCTTATCCAAGTTTGGGAAATTCCACTTGACCAAAACTAATATCTTGAAATTTTACATGAAGGAGATTTTTTCTACACATGTTTTAAAAATAAGTATGCATGCTAGAAACATGTTAAAGATTCAAATGACCTATGGATCCAAAGCTTTTAGAGAGAATAACAAGCGCTCATTAAATTCTCAAGTGAACGTGCGGTGGGTTATTTGCCCGAGTCAAACATGCCATTATATTGCCCATATTCAAAAACTTGAGTTAACAATCATAGATGATTGTAAAGTGATTTGTCATGCGTAACGGGCTATATTTTTGTAAGAAATGATTTATGGATTTGAAGTGAACACTCAGTTAAAAATCGCCCGCCTGCCCCATTTCCTGACAATTGCAAAAACCTTAGATATAAAAATGAAAAAGTGCATACGATCCCTAAAACATACAGACACTCTTTGGAAATATCTCTCTCTACATTTGTGCATTGTGCATTTCCATTTTAGATATACACTTTTTTCTTAAATCAGAACTTTGAATTTTTGCTCCCCCTTCATCCCGTTAACAAAAAAGGCAAAAAGATCACAACAAAATTAAAATTTTATAGTTGATGTGTGGCAAATATTTAAAATTATAACTAATGTAAATAAAAAATATCTATTCATACACCACAAATGAACACAAAAGTTTTGTTATCCAAGTTTGGGAAATTCCATTAGTCCAACCCTACTAAGGTTGGAATTTTACTTGAAGGAGATTTTTTCTACACATGTTTTAAAAATGGATATGCATGCTTGAAACATGTTAACGATTCAAATGACCTATGGATCCAAAGCTTGTAAATAGAATAACAAACGCTCATTAAATTCTCAAGTGAACGTGTGGTGGGATATTTACCCGAGTCTAAAAAGTTATTATTTTTCCCATTTTCAAAAATTATATCTAACAATCATAGATTAAAGTGATTTATCATGCGTAATGAGCTATATTTTTGTATGAAATGACTTATGGATTGCAATTCAACACTCAGTTAAAAATCCTTTGCCAACAATTTTTTCTGATGATTGATAAACCTGAGATATAAAAACTAAAAAGAGCTTACAATCCCAAAAAATTATAGACACTCTTTGGAATTATCTCTCTCTACAATAGTGCATTGTGCTTTTCCATTTTAGATGTACACTTTTTTCTTAAATCAAAACTTTGACTTCTCGCTCTCCCTTCATCCCGAAAACAAACAAGGCAAAAAGCATACAACAAAATTAAAATTTTATAGTTGATGTATGGAAAAAATTTAAAAAAATAACAAATAAAAATATAGAAAATTTATTCACCCAGCACAAATGAACACAAAAGCTTTGTTATCCAATTTTTGGAAATTCACTAGTTTAACCCTAATAGCTTGGAATTTTGCAAGAAAGAGATTTTATCCACACATGTTTTAAAAATGGATATGAATGTTTGAAACATGTAAAAGATTCAAATGAGCTATTGATCCAAAGCTTTTAGAGAGAATAACTTGTGCTCATTACATACTCAAGTGAACGTGCGGTGGGATATTTTCCTGAGTCAAACAAGCCATTATTTTGCCCATATTCAAAAAGTTGAGCTAACAATCATAGATGATTGTAAAGTGATTTGTCATGCGTTACGGGTATATTTTTTTAATAAATGACTTATGGATTTTAAGTCAACACTCAGTGAAAAATCACCCGACTCCCCCGGTTTCCGACGATTGCAAAACCTTAGATATAAAGACGAAAAAGTGCATACGATCCCTAAAACATACAAACACTCTTTGGAAATATCTCTCTCTACATTTTGTGCATTGTGCATTTCTATTTTAGATGTAAACTTTTTTCTTAAATCAGAACTTTGATTTTTCGCTCCCCCTTCATCCTGTAAACAAAAAAGGCAAAAAGATCATAACAGAATAAAAATTTTATAGTTGATGTGTGGAAAATATTTAAAATAATAACTAATGTAAAGAAAAAATATCTATTCACATACCAAAAATGAACACAAAAGTTTTGTTATCCAAGTTTTGGAAATTCCATTAGTCCAACCCTAATAGCTTGGAATTGTACATGAAGGAAATTTTTTCGTGTGGTGGGATATTTAGCTGAATCTAACAAGTCATTATTTTTCCCATTTTAAAAAATTTGATCTAACAATCATACTTGATTTTAAAGTGATTTATCATGCGTAACGTGCTATATTTTTGTATGAAATGACTTATGGATTGCAATTCAACACTCAGTTACAAATCCTCAGCCACCAATTTTTCCCGACAATTGCAAAACCTGAGATATAAAAACTAAAAAGAGCTTACAATCCCTAAAAATTACAGACACTCTTTGGAATTATCTCTCTCTGCGATTATGCATTGTGCTTTTCCATTTTAGATATATACTTTTTTCTTAAATCAAAACTTTGACTTTTCTCTCTCCCTTCATCCCAAAAACAAACAAGGCAAAAAGCTTACAACAAAATGAAAATTTTATAGTTAATGTATGGAAAAAATTTAAAAAAATTAAAAAATATAAAAAAATAAAATTTATTCACCCAATACAAATGAACACAAAAGTTTTGTTATCCAATTTTGGGAAATTCCACTTGTTTAACCCTAATGGCTTGAAATTTTGCAAGAAAGAGATTTCATCCACACATGTTTTAAAAATGGATATGGATGTTTGAAACATGTTAGAGATGCAAATCAGCTATGGATGCAAAGCTTTTAAAGAGAATAACAAACGCTCATTAAATTCTCAAGTGAACTTGCGGTGGGATATTTACCCGAGTCAAACATGCCATTATTTTGCCCATTTGCAAAAAGCTGACATAATAATCATAGATGATTGCAATGTGATTTATCAAGCGTAACAGGCTATATTTTTGTATGAAATGACTTATGGATTGCAATTCAACACTCAGTTAAAAGTCCTCCGCAACCCATTTTTCCCGACAATTGCAAAACCTGAGATATAAAAATGAAAAAGTGCTTACAATCGCTAAAAATTTCAGACACACTTTGGAATTATGCCTCTTTACATATGTGCATTGTGCATTTCCATTTTAGATCTACACATTTTTTTTAAATCAAAACTTCGAATTTTTCACTCTCCCTTCACCCCGTAAACAAAAAAGGCAAATAGATCACAACAAAATGAAAATTTTATAGTTGATGTATGGAAAAAATTTAAAACAATAAAATAAGTAAATGAAGAAGATTTATTCTCACACCACAAATGAACACAAAAATTTTGTTATCCAAGTTTGGGAAATTCCATTAGTCCAACCCTATTTAGTTTGGAATTTTACATGAAGGAGTTTTTTTCTACACATGTTTTAAAAATGGATATGCATGCTTAAAACATGTTGAAGATTCAAATGACCTACGGAGTCAAAGCTTTTAAAGAGAATAACAAATGCTCATTAAATTCTCAAGTGAACGTGCGGTGGGATATTTACCCGAGTCTTACAAGTCATTATTTTGCCCATTTTTAAAAATTTGATCCAACAATCATAGATGATTTTAAAGTGATTTATCATGCGTAACGGGCTATATTTTTGTATGAAATGACTGATGGATTTGAAGTCAACACTCAGTTAAAAATTGCCCGCTTCCCCCGTTTCCCGACAATTTCAAAACCTTAGATATAAAAACGAAAAAGTGCATACGATCCCTGAAACATACTGACACTCTTAGGAAATATCTCTCTCTACATTTGTGCATTGTGCATTTCCATTTTAGATGTACACTTTTTTCTTAAATCAGAACTTTGAGTTTTTGCTCCCCCTTCATCCAGTAAAGAAAAAAGGCAAAAAGATCACAACAAAATAAAAATTTCATAGTCGATGTGTGGAAAGTATTCAAAATAATAACTAATTTAAAACAAAACATATCGATTCACACACCCCTAATGAAAACAAAAGTTTTGTTATCCAAGTTTGGGAAATTCCATTTGTCCAACCCTATTCAGCTTGGAATTTTACATGAAGGAGATTTTTTCTACACATGTTTTAAAAATGGATATGCATGCTTGAAACATGTTAAAGATTCAAATGACCTATGGATCCAAAGCTTTTTAATAGAATAACAAGCGCCCATTAAATTCTCAAGTGAACGTGCGGTGGGATATTTACCCGAGTCTAACAAGTCATTACTTTGCCCATTTTCAAAAATTTGATCTAAAAATCATAGATGATTGTAAAGTGATTTATCATGCTTAATGGGCTATATTTTTGTATGAAATGACTTATGGAATGCAATTCATCACTCAGTCAAAAATCCTCTGCCATCAATTTTTCCCGACGATTGCAAAACCTGAGATATAAAAACTAAAAAGAGCTTACAATCCCTAAAAATTATAGACACTCTTTGGAATTATCTCTCTCTAGAATTGTGCATTGTGCTTTTCCATTTTAGATGTACACTTTTTTCTTAAATCCAAACTTTGACTTTTCGCTCTCCCTCATCCCAAAAACAAACAAGCCAAAAAGCTTACAACAAAATGAAACTTTTATAGTTGATGTATGGAAAAATTTAAAACAATAACAAATATAAATAAAGAAAATTTATTCACCCAACACAAATGAATACAAAAGTTTTGTGATCCAATTTTGGGAAATTCCACTAGTTTAACCCTAATTGCATGGAATTTTGCAAGAAAGAGATTTCATGCACACAGTTTTTAAAAATGGATATGCATGTTTGAAACATGTTAAAGATGCAAATGAGCTATGGATGCAAAGTTTTTAAAGAGAATAACAAACGCTCATTAAATTCTCGATGATTGCAAAACCTGGGATATTAAAACGAAAAAGTTCTTACAATCCCTAAAAATTACAAACACTCTTTGGAATTATCTCTCTGTACATATGTGCATTGTGCATTTCCGTTTTAGATGTACACATTTTTCTTAAATCAAAACTTCGAGTTTTTCGCTCTCCCTTCATCCCGTAAACAAAAAAGGAAAATAGATCACAACAAAATGAAAATTTTATAGTTGATGCACGGAAAAAATTTAAAACAATAAAAAAAGTAAATGAAGAAAATTTATTCACACACCACAAATGAACCCAAAAGTTTTATTATCCAAGTTTGAGAAATTCCACTAGTCCAAGACTAATATCTTGGAATTTTACATGAAGGAGATTTTTTCTACACATGTTTTAAAAATGGAAATGTATGCTTGAAACATGTTAATGATTCAAATGACCTACGGATCCAAAGCTTTTAAAGAGAATAACAAACACTCATTAAATTCTCAAGTGAACGTGCGGTGGGATATTTGCCTGAGTCAAACAAGCCATTATTTTGCCCAAATTCAAAAAGTTCAGGTAACAATCATAGATGATTGTAAATTGATTTGTCATGCGTAACGGGCTATACTTTTGTAGGAAATGACTTATGGATTGGAAATCAATGCTCAGTTAAAAATCGCCCGTCTCCCCCGTTTCCCGACGATTGCAAAACCTTAGATATGAAAACGAAAAAGTGCATACGATCCCTAAAACATACAGACACTCTTTGGAAATATCTCTCTCTACATTTGTACATTGTGCTTTTCCATTTTAGATGTACACTTTTTACTTAAATCAGAACTTTGAGTTTTCGCTCCCCCTTCATCTCGTAAACAAAAAAGGCAAAAAGATCACAACAAAATAAAATTTTTATAGTTGATGTGTGCAAAATATTTAAAATAATAACTAATGTAAATAAAAAAATATCTATTCACACACCACAAATGATCACAAAAGTTTTGTTATCCAAGTTTGGGAAATTCCATTAGTCCAACCCTATTAAGATTGGAATTTTACATGAAGGAGAGTTTTTCTACACATGTTTTAAAAATGGATATGCATGCTTGAAACATGTTAAAGATTCAAATGACCTATGAATCAAAAGCTTTTAAAGAGAATAATAAATGCTCATTAAATTCTCAAGCGAACGTGCGGTGGGATATTTACCCGAGTCTAACAAGTCAATATTTTGCCCATTTTCAGAAATTTGATCTAACAATCATAGATGATTTTAAAGTGATTTATCATGCGTAACGGGCTATATTTTATTCTGAAATGACTTATGGATTGCAATTCAACACTCAGTTAAAAATCCTCTGCCACCAATTTTTCCCAACGATTGCAAAACCTGAGATATAAAAACTAAAAAGAGCTTACAATCCCTAAAAATTCCAGACACTCTTTGGAATTATCTCTCTCTACAATTGTGCATTGTGCTTTTCCATTTTAGATGTACGTTTTTTTTCTAAATCAAAACTTTGACTTTTCGCTCTCCGTTGATCCCGAAAACAAACAAGGCAAAAAGCTTACAACAAAATGAAAAATTTTTAGTTGATGTGTGGAAAAAAATTAAAACAATAACAAATATAAATAAAGAAAATTTATTCACCCAACACAAATGAACACAAAAGTTTTGTTATCCAATTTTTGGGAATTTCCTCTAGTTTAACCCTAATAGCTTGGAATTTTGCAAGAAAGATATTTCATCCACACTTGTTTTAAAAATGGATATGCATGTCTGAAACATGTTAAAGATGCAAATGAGCTATGGATTCAAAGCTTTTAAAGAGAATAACAAACGCTCATTAAATTCTCAAGTGAACTTGCGGTGGGATATTTACCCGAGTCAAACATGCCATTATTTTGCCCAATTCCAAAAAGCTGACATAATAATCATAGATGATTGTAATGTGATTTATCATGCGTAACGGGCTATATTTTTGTATTAAATGACTTAGGGATTGCAATTCAACACTCAGTTTAAAATCCTCCGCAACCCATTTTTCCCGACGATTGCAAAACCTGAGATATAAAAACGACAAAGTGCTTACAATCCCTAAAAATTACAGACACTCTTTGAAATTATCTCTCTCTACATATGTGCATTGTGCATTTCCTTTTTAGATGTACACATTTTTCTTAAATAAAAACTTTGAGTATTTCACTTTCCCTTCATCCCGTAAAAACAAAAGTCAAAAAGGTCACAACAAAATAAAAATTTTATAGGTGATGTACGGAAAAAATTTAAAAATATAAAAAAGTAAATGAAGAAGATTTTTTCACACACCACAAATGAACACAAAAGTTTTGTTATCCAAGTTTGGGAAATTCCACTAGTCAAAAACAAATATCTAGGAATTTTACATGAAAGAGATTTTTTCTACACATGTTTAAAAATGGATATGCAAGCTAAAAACTTGTTAAAGATTGAAATGACCTGCGGATCCAAAGCTTTTAAAGAGAATAACAAAGGCTCATTAAATTCTCAAGTGAACGTGCGGTGGGATATTTGCCCGAGTCAAACAAGCCATTATTTTGCCCATATTCAAAAAGTTGAGCTAACAATTACAGATGATTGTAAAGTGATTTGTCATACGTAACGGGCTTTATTTTCGTAAGAAATGACTTGTGGATTTGAAGTCAACACTCAGTTAAAAATTGCCCGCCTCCCACCTTTCCCAACGATTGCAAAACCTTAGATATAAAAATGAAAAAGTGCATACCATCCCTAAAACATACAAACACTCTTTGGAAATATCTCCCTCTACATTTGGGCATTGTGCATTTCCATTTTAGATGTACAATTTTTTCTTAAATCAGAACTTTGAGCTTTCGCTCCTCTTTCATCCTGCAAACAAAAAAGCCCAAAAGATCACAAAAAAATAAATGTGTGGAAAATATTTAAACTAATAACTAAAGTAAATAAAAAATATCTATTCACACACCAGAAATGAACACAAAAGTTTTGTTATCTAAGTATGGGAAATTCCATTAGTCCAACCCTATTAAACTTGGAATTTTACATGAAGGAGATTTTTTCTACACATGTTTTAAAAAAGGATATGCATGCTTGAAACATGTTAAAGATTCAAATGACCTATGGATCCAAAGCTTTTAAAGATAATAACAAATCCTCATTAAATTCTCAAATGAACGTCCGGTGGGATATTTTCCCGAGTCTAACAAGTCATTATTTTGCCCATTTTCAAAAATTTGATCTAACAATCATAGATGATTGTAAAGTGATTTATCATGCGTAATGGGCTATATTTTTGTATGAAATGACTTATGGATTGCAATTCAACACAGTTAAAAATCATCTGCCATAAATTTTTCCCGACTATTACAAAACCTGAGATATAAAAACTAAAAAGAGCTTACAAACCATAAAAATTACAGACACTCTTTGGAATTATCTCTCTCTATAATTATGCATTGTGCTTTTCTATTTTAGATGTACACTTTTTTCTTCAATCAAAACTTTGACTTTTCTCTCTCCCTTCATCCCAAAAACAAACAAGGCAAAAAGCTTACAACAAAATGAAAATTTTATAGTTGATGTATGGCAAAAATCTAAAACAATAACAAATATAAATAAAAAAAATTTATTTACCGAACACAAATGAACACAAAAGTTTTTTTCTCAAATTTTGGGAAATTGCACTAGTTTAACCCTACTAGCTTGGAATTTTGCAAGAAAGAGATTTCATCCACACATGTTTTAAAAATGGATGTGCATGTTTGAAACATGTTAAAGATGCAAATGAGCTTTGGATGGAAGGCTTTTAAAGGGAATAACAAACGCTCATTAAATTCTCAAGTGAACTTGCGGTGGGATATTTACCCGAGTCAAACATGCCATTATTTTGCCCATTTGCAAAAAGCTGACATAATAATCATAGATGATTGTAATGTGATTTATTATGCGTAACGGGGAATATTTTTGTATAAAATGACTTATGGATTGCAATTCAACACTCAGTTAAAAATCCTCTGCAACCCATTTTTCCTGGTGATTGCAAAACCTGAGATATAAAAACGAAAAAGTGCTTACAATCCCTAAAAATTATAGACACTCTTTGGAATTTTCTCTCTCTACATATGTGCATTGCGCATTTCCGTTTAAGATGTACACATTTTTCTTAAATCAAAACTTCGAGTTTTTCGCTTTCCCTTCATCCCGTAAACAAAAAAGGCAAATAGATCACAACAAAATGAGAATTTTATTGTTGATGTACGGAGAAAATTTAAAACAATAAAAAAAGTAAATGAAGAAGATTTATTCACACACCACAAATGAACACAAAAGTTTTGTTATCCAAGTTTTGGAAATTCCACTTGTCAAAAACTAATATCTTGGAATTTTACATGAAGGAGATTTTTTCTAAACATGTTTTAAAAATGGATAGGCATGCTAGAAACATGTTAAATATTTAAATGACCTAAGAATCCAAAGCTTTTAAAGAGAATAAGAAACGCTCATTAAATTCTGAAGTGAACGTGCGGTGGGATATTTGCCCGAGTCAAACAAACCATTATTTTGCCCATATTCAAAAAGTTGAGCTAACAATCATAGATGATTGTAAAGTGATTTGTCATGCGTAACGGGCTATATTTTAGTAAGAAATGACTTATGGATTTGAAGTCAACACTCAGTTAAAAATCGCCCGCCTCCCCCATTTCCCGACGATTGCAAAACCTAAGATATAAGAACTAAAAAGTGCATACGATCCCTAAAACATACTGACACTCTTTGGAAATATCTCTCTCTACATTTTTTCATTGTGCATTTCCATTTTAGATGTACACTTTTTTCTTAAATCAGAACTTTGACTTTTTGCTCCCCCTTCATCCCATAAACAAAAAAGCCAAAAAGATCACAACAAAATAAAAATTTTATAGTTGATTTTGGAAAATATTTAAAATAATAAATAATGTAAATAAAAAATATCTATTCACACACCACAAATGAACACAAAAGTTTTGTTATCCAAGTTTGGGAAATTCCATTAGTCCAACCCTATTAACCTTGGAATTTCACCTGAAGGAGATTTTTTCTACACATGTTTTAAAAATGGATATGCATGCTTGAAACATGTTAAAGATTCAAATGCCCTATGGATCCAAAGCTTTTAAAGAGAATAACAAACGCTCATAAAATTCTCAGGTGAACGTCCGGTGGGATATTTGCCCGTGTCAAACACGCCATTATTTTGCCCATATTCAAAAAATTGAGCTAACAATCATTGATGATTGTAAAATGATTTGTCATGCGTAACCGGTTATATTTGTGTAAAAAATGACTTATGGATTTGAAGTCAACACTCAGTTAAAAATTGCCCGCCTCCCCCGTTTCCCAACGATCGCAAAACCATAGATATAAAAACGAAAAAGTGCATACGATCCCTAAAACATACAGACACTCTTTTGAAAAATCTCTCTCTACATTTGTGCATTGTGCATTTCCATTTTAGATGTACACTTTTTCTTAAATCAGAAGTTTGAGTTTTTGCTACCCTTTTATCCCGTAACCAAAAAAGTGAAAAGATCACAACAAAATAAAAATTATATAGTTGATATGTGGAAAATATTTAAAATTGTAACAAATATAAATAAAATATATCTATTCACACACCAAAAATGAACACAAAAGTTTTGTTATCCATGTTTGGGAAATTCCATTAGTCCAACCCTATTAAGCTTCAAATTTTACAAGAAGGAGATTTTTTCTACACATGTTTTAAAAATAGATATGCATCCTAGAGACAAGTTAAAGATTCAAATGACTTATGAATCCAAAGCTTTTAAAGGGAATAACAAACGCTCATTAAATTCTCAAAGTGAACGTGCGGTGGGATATTTACCCGTATAACAAGTCATTATTTTTCGAATTTGTAAAAAATTGATCTAACAATCATAGATGATTGTAAAGTGATTTATCATGCGTAACGGGCTATATTTTTGTATAAATGACTTATGGATTGCAATTCAACACTCAGTTAAAAATCCTCTGCGACCAATATTTCCCAACGATTGCAAAACCTGAGATATAAAAACTAAAAATAGCTTACAATCCCTAAAAATTATAGACACTCTTTGGAATTATCTCTCTCTATAATTGTGCATTGTGCTTTTACATTTTAGATGTACACTTTTTTCTTAAATCAAAACTTTGAATTTCCATGCTCTCCCTTCATCCCAAAAACAAACAAGGCAAAAAGCTTACAACAAAATAAAAATTTTATTGTCGATGTATGAAAAAAATTTAAAACTATAACAAATATAAACAAAGAAAATTTATTCACCCAACACAAATGAACACAAAAGTTTTGTTATCCAATTTTGGGAAATTCCACTAGTTTAACCCTAATAGCTTGGAATTTTGCAAGAAAGAGATTTTATCCACACATGTTTCAAAAATGGATATGCATGTTTGAAACATGTTAAAGATGCAAAGCTTTTAAAGAGAATCACAAACGCTCATTAAATTCTCAAGTGAACTTGCGGTGGGATATTTACCCGAATCAAACAAGCCATTATTTTGCCCATTTGCAAAAAGCTGACATAACAAACATAGATGATTGTAAAGTGATTAATCATGCGTAACATGCTATATTTTTGTATGAAATGACTTATGGATTGCAATTCAACGCTCAGTTAAAAATCCTCCGCAACCCATTTTTCCCGACGATTGCAAAACCTAACATATAAAAACGAAAAAGTGCTTACAATCCCTAAAAATTACAGACACTCTTTGGAATTATCTCTCTCTACATATGTGCATTGCGCATTTTCTTTTTAGATTTTAACATTTTTCTTAAATCAAAACTTCGAGTTTTTCGCTCTCCCATCATCCCGTAAACTAAAAAGACAAATAGATCACAACAAAATGAAAATTTTATAGTTGATGTACGGAAAAAATATAAAACAATAAAAAAAGTAAATGAAGAAGATTTATTCACACACCACAAATGAACACAAAAGTTTTGTTATCTAAGTTTGGGAAATTCCACTTGTCAAAAACTAATATCTTGAAATTTTACATGAAGGAGATTTTTTCTACACATGTTTTAAAAATGGATATGCATGCTAGAAACATGTTTAAATGACCTTCGAATCCAAAGCTTTTAAAGAGAATAACATATGCTCATTAAATTCTCAAGTGAACGTGCGGTGGGATATTTGCCCGAGTCAAACAAGCCATTATTTTGCCCATATTCAAAAAGTACAGCTAACAATCATAGATGATTGTAAAGTGATTTGTCATGCGTAACGGGCTATATTTTTGTAAGAAATGACTTATGGATTTGAAGTCAACACTCAGTTTAAAATCGCCCGCCTCCCTCATTTCAGACGATTACAAAATCTTAGATATAAAAACGAAAAAGTGCATACGATCCCTAAAACATACAGACACTCTTTGGAAATATCTCTCCCTACATTTGTCCATTGTGCATTTCCATTTTAAATTTACACTTTTTTCTTAAATCAGAACTTTGAGTTTTCCCTCCCCCTTCATCCCGTAAACCAAAAAGGCAAAAGGATCACAACAAATTAAAAAATTTATAGTTGATGTGTGGAAAATATTTAAAATAATAACTAATGTAAATAAAAAATATCTATTCACACACCACAAATGAACACAAAAGTTTTGTTATCCAAGTTTGGGAAATTCCATTAGTCCAACCTGATTAAGCTTGGAATTTTACATGCAGGAGATTTTTTCTACACATGTTTTAAAAATAGATATGCATGCTTGAAACATTTTAAGATTCAAATGACCTATTGATCCAAAGCTTTTACAGAGAACAACAAACGCTCATTAAATTCTCAAGTGAACATGTGATGGGATATTTACCCAAGTCTAACAAGTCATTATTTTGCCCATTTTCAAAAATTTGATCTAACAATCATAGATGATTGTAAAGTGATTTATCATGAGTAATGGGCTATATTTTTGTATGAAATGACTTATGGATTGCAATTCAACACTCAGTTAAAAATCCTCAGCCACCAATTTTTCCCGACGATTGCAAAACCAGAGATATAAAAACTAAAAAGAGCTTACAATCCCTAAAAATTACAGACACTCTTTGGAATTATCTCTGTCTACAATTGTGCATTGTGCTTTTTCATTTTAGATGTACCCTTTTTTCTTAAATCAAAACTTTTACTTTTCGCTCTCCCTTCATCCCGAAAACAAACAAGGCAGAAAGCTTACAACAAAATGAAAATTTTATAGTTGATGTGTGTAAAAATTTTAAAACAATAACAAATATAAATAAATAAAATTTATTCACCCAACACAAATGAACACAAAAATTTTGTTATCCAATTTTGGGAAATTCCACTAGTTTAACCCTAAGAGCTTGGAAATTTGCAAGAAAGAGTTTTCATCCACACATGTTTTACAAATGGATATGCATGTTAGAAAGATGTTAAAGATACAAATGAGCTATGGATTCAAAGCTTTTAAAGAGAATAAAAAACGCACATTAAATTCTCAAGTAAACTTGTTGTGGGAAATTTACCCAAGTCAAGCATGTCGTTATTTTGCCCATTTGCAAAAAGCTGACATAACAGTCATAGATGACTGTAATGTGATTTATCATGCATAACGGGCTACATTTTTCTATGAAATGACTTATGGATTGCAATTCAACATTTAGTTAAAAATCCTCCGCAACCCATTTTTCCCGACGATTGAAAAACTTGAGATATAAAAACGAAAAAGTGCTTACAATCCCTAAAAATTACAGAGACTCTTTGGAATTATCTCTCTGTACATATGTGTATTGTGCATTTCCGTTTTAGATGTACACATTTTTCTTAAATCAAAACTTCGAGTTTTTCGTTCTCCCTTCATCCGTAAACAAAAAAGGCAAATATATCACAAAAAAATAAAAATTTTATAGTTGATGTTTGGAAAAAATTTAAAAAAATAAAAAAATTAAATGAAGAAGATGTATTCACACACCACAAATGAACACGAAAGTTTTGCTATCCAAGTTTATGAAATTCCACTAGCCAAAATCTAATATCTTGGAATTTTACATGAAGGAGATTTTTTCTACGCATGTTTTAAAAATGGATATGCATGCTGGAAACATGTTAAAGATTCAAATGACCTACGGATCCAAAGCTTTCAAAGAGAATAAGAAACGCTCATTAAATTCAGAAGTGAACGTGCGGTGGGATATTTGCCCGAGTCAAACAAGCCATTATTTTGCCTTATTCAAAAAGTTGAGCAAACAATCATAGATTATTGTAAAGTGATTTGTCATGCGTAACGGGCCATATTTTTGTAAGAAATGATTTATGGATTTGAAGTCAACACTCAGTTAAAAATCGCCCCCCTCCCCCGTTTCCCGACGATTGCAAAACCTTAGATATGAAAACAAAAAATTGCATACGATCCCTAAAACATACAGGCACTCTTTGGAAATATCTGTCTCTACATTTGTGAATTGTGCATTTCCATTTTAGATATACACTTTTTTCTTAAATCAGAACTTTGAGTTTTCGGTCCCCCATCATCCCGTAAACAAAAAAGGCAAAAAGATCACAACAAAATAAAAATTTTATAGTTGATGTGTGCAAAATATTTAAAATAATAACTAACGTAAATAAAAAAATATTTATTCACACGCCACAAATAAACACAAAAGTTTTGTTATCCTAGTTTGGGAAATTCCATTAGTCCAACCCTATTAAACTTGGAATTTTACATGAAGGAGAGTTTTTCTACACAGTTTTTAAAAATGGATAAGCATGCTTGAAACATGTTAAAGATTCAAATGACCTATGAATCAAAAGCTTTTAAAGAGAATAACAAATGCTCATTAAATTCTCAAGTGAACGTGCGGTGGGATATTTACCCGAGTCTAACAAGTCAATATTTTGCCCATTTTCAAAAATTTGATCTAACAATCATAGATGATTGTAAAGTGATTTACCATGCGTAACGGGCTATATTTTTGTCTGAAATGACTTATGGATTGCAATTCAACACTCAGTTAAAAATCCTCTGCCACCAATTTTTCCCGACGATTGCAAAACCTCAGATATAAAAACTAAAAAGAGCTTACAATCCCTAAACATTCCAGACACTCTTTGGAATTATCTCTCTCTACAATTGTGCATTGTGCTTTTCCATTTTAGATGTACGCATTTTTCCTAAATCAAAACGTTGACTTTTCGCTCTCCCTTCGTCCCGAAAACAAACAAGGCAAAAAACTTACAACAAAATGAAAATTTTATAGTTGATGTGTGGAAAAAATTTAAAACAATAACAAATATAAATAAAGAAAATTTATTCACCCAACACAAATGAACACAAAAGTTTTCTTATCCAATTTTTGGGAATTTCCTCTAGTTTAACCCTAATAGCTTGGAATTTTGCAAGAAAGATATTTCATCCACACTTGTTTTAAAAATGGATATGCATGTTTGAAACATGTTAAAGATGCAAATGAGCTATGGATTTAAAGCTTTTAAAGAGAATAACAAACGCTCATTTCCAAAAAAGCTGACATAATAATCATAGATGATTGTAATGTGATTTATCATGCGTAACGGGCTATATTTTTGTATTAAATGACTTAGGGATTGCAATTCAACACTCAGTTAAAAATCCTCCGCAACCCGTTTTTCCCGACGATTGCAAAACCTGAGATATAAAAACGACAAAGTGCTTACAACCCTAAAAATTAAAGACACTCTTTGAAATTATCTCTCTCTACATATGTGGATTGTGCATTTCCTTTTTAGATGTACACATTTTTCTTAAATAAAAACTTTGAGTATTTCACTCTCCCTTCATCCCGTAAACAAAAAAGGCAAATAGGTCACAACAAAATAAAAATTTTATAGGTGATGTACGGAAAAAATTTAAAAATATTAAAAAGTAAATGAAGAAGATTTTTTCACACACCACAAAAGAACACAAAAGTTTTGTTATCCAAGTTTGGGAAATTCCACTAGTCAAAAACAAATATCTAGGAATTTTACTTGAAAGAGATTTTTTCTACACACGTTTTAAAAATGGATATGCAAGCTAGAAAATTGTTAAAGATTCAAATGACCTGCGGATCCAAAGCTTTTAAAGAGAATAACAAAGGCTCATTAAATTCTCAAGTGAACGTGCGGTGGGATATTTGCCCGAGTCAAAAAAGCCATTATTTTGCCCATATTCAAAAAGATGAGCAAACAATTATAGATGATTGTAAAGTGATTTGTCATACGTAACGGGTTGTATTTTTGTAAGAAATGACTTGTGGATTTGGAGTCAACACTCAGTTAAAAATCGCCCACCTCCCCCTTTTCCCGACGATTGCAAATCCTTAGATATAAAAACGAAAAAGTGCATACCATCCCTAAAACATACAGACACTCTTTGGAAATATCTCTCTCTACATTTGGGCATTGTGAATTTCCATTTTAGATGTACAATTTTTTCTTAAATCAGAACTTTGAGCTTTCGCTCCTCCTTCATCCCGTAAACAAAAAAGCCAAAAAGATCACAAAAAAATAAAAATTTTATAGTTGATGTGTGGAAAATATTTAAACTAATAACTAAAGTAAACAAAAAATATCTATTCACACACCAGAAATGAACACAAAAGTTTTGTTATCTAAGTATGGGAAATTCCATTAGTCCAACCCTATTAAACTTGGAATTTTACATGAAGGAGATTTTTTCTACACATGTTTTTAAAAAGGATATGCATGCTTGAAACATGTTAAAGATTCAAGTGACCTATGGATCCAAAGCTTTTACAGATAATAACAAATCCTCATTAAATTCTCAAGTGATCGTGCGGTGGGATATTTACCTGAGTCTAACAAGTCATTATTTTGCCCATTTTCAAAAATTTGATCTAACAATCATAGATGATTGTAAAGTGATTTATCTTGCGTAATGGGCTATATTTTTGTATGAAATGACTTATGGATTGCAATTCAACACATAGTTAAAAATCCTCTGCCATAAATTTTTCCCAACGATTGCAAAACCTGAGATATAAAAACTAAAAAGAGCTTCCAATCCCTAAAAAATACAGACACTCTTTGGAATTATCTCTCTCTATAATTATGCATTGCGCTTTTGCATTTTAGATGTACACTTTTTTCTTAAATCAAAACTTTGACTTTTCGCTCTCCCTTCATCCCGAAAACAACCAAGGCAAAAAGCTTACAACAAAATGAAAATTTTATAGTTGATGTATGGAAAAAATTTAAAACAATAACAAATATATATAAAAAAAATTTATTTACCGAACACAAATGAACACAAAAGTTTTTTTCTCAAATTTTGGGAAATTGCATTAGTTTAACCCTAATAGCTTGGAATTTTGCAAGAAAGAGATTTCATCCACACATGTTTTAAAAATGGATATGCATGTTTGAAACATGTTAAAGATGCAAATGAGCTATGGATGCAAAGCTTTTAAAGAGAATAACAAACGCTCATTAAATTCTCAAGTGAACTTGCGATGGGATATTTACCCGAGTCAAACATGCCATTATTTCCCCATTTGCTAAAAGCTGACATAATTAATCATAGATAATTGTTATGTGATTTATCATGCGTAACGGGGAATATTTTTGTATGAAATGACTTATGGATTGCAATTCAACACTCAGTTAAAAATACTCTGCAACCCATTTTTCCAGGTGATTGCAAAACCTGAGATATAAAAACGAAAAAGTGCTTACAATCCCTAAAAACTACAGACACTTTTTGGAATTATCTCTCTCTACATATGTGCATTGCGCATTTCCGTTTTAGATGTACACATTTTTCTTAAATCAAAACTTCGAGTTTTTCGCTCTCCCTTCATCCCGTAAACAAAAAAGGCAAATAGATCACAACAAAATGAGAATTTTATAGTTGATGTACGGAGAAAATTTAAAACAATAAAAAAATTAAATGAAGAAGATTTATTCACACACCACAAATGAACACAAAAGTTTTGTTATCCAAGTTTGGGAAATTCCACTTGTCAAAAACTAATATCTTGGAATTTTACATGAAGGACATTTTTTCTACACATGTTTTAAAAATGGATAGGCATGCTAGAAACATGTTAAATATTTCAATGACCTACGAATCCAAAGCTTTTAAAGAGAATAACAAACGCTCATTAAATTCTCAAGTGAACGTACGGTGGGATATTTGCCCGAGTCAAACAAACCATTATTTTGCCCATATTCAAAAAGTTGAGCTAACAATTATAGATGATTGTAAAGTGATTTGTCATGCGTAACGGGCTATATTTTTGTAAGAAATGACTTATGAATTTGAAGTCAACACTCAGTTAAAAATCGCCCGCCTCCCCTGTTTCCTGACGATTGTAAAACCTAAGATATAAGAACTAAAAAGTGCATACGATCCCTAAAACATACAGACACTCTTTGGAAATATCTCTCTCTACATTTTTTCATTGTACATTTTCATTTTAGATGTACACTTTTTTCTTAAATCAGAACATTGAGTTTTCGCTCCCCCTTCATCCCATAAACAAAAAAGCCAAAAAGATCACAACAAAATAAAAATTTTATAGTTGATTTTGGAAAATATTTAAAATAATAACTAGTGTAAATCAAAAAATATCTATTCAGACATCACAAATGAACACAAAAGTTTTGTTATCCAAGTTTGGGAAATTCCATTAGTCCAACCCTATTAACCATGGAATTTTACCTACACATGTTTTAAAAATGGATATGCATGCTTGAAACATGTTAAAGATTCAAAGGACCTATGGATCCAAAGCTTTTAAAGAGAATAATAAACGCTCATAAAATTCTCAGGTGAACGTCCGGTGGGATATTTGCCCGAGTCAAACACGCCATTATTTTGCCCATATTCAAAAAGTTGAGCTAACAATCATTGATGATTGTAAAGTGATTTGTCATGCGTAACCGGCTATATTTTTTTAAGAAATGACTTATGGATTTGAAGTCAACACTCAGTTAAAAATTGCCCGCCTCCCCCGTTTCCCGACGATCGCAAAACCATAGGTATAAAAACGAACAAGTGCATACGATCCCTAAAACATACAGACACTCTTTGGAAATATCTCTCTCTACATTTGTGCATTGTGCATTTCCATTTTAGATGTACACTTTTTTCTTAAATCAGAAGTTTGAGTTTTCGCTACCCCTTTATCCCGTAAACAAAAAAGTGAAAAGATCACAACAAAATAAAAATTTTATAGTTGATAAGTGGAAAATATTTAAAATTATAACAAATATAAATAAAATATTTCTATTCACACACCACAAATGAACACAAAAGTTTTGTTATCCATGTTTGGGAAATTCCAGTAGTCCAACTCTATTAAGCTTCGAATTTTACTTGAAGGATATTTTTTCTACACTTGTTTTAAAAATGGATATGCATCTTTGAGACAAGTTAAAGATTCAAATGACTTATGAATCCAAAGCTTTTAAAGGGAATAACAAACGCTCATTAAATTCTCAAAGTGAACGTGCGGTGGGATATTTACCTGAGTCTAACAAGTCATTATTTTGCCCATTTTTAAAAATTTGATCTAACAATCATAGATGATTGTAAAGTGATTTATCATGCGTAACGGGCTATATTTTTGTATGAAATGACTTATGGATTGCAATTCAACACTCAGTTAAAAATCCTCTGCGACCAATATTTCCCGGCGATTGCAAAACCTGAGATATAAAAACTAATAAGAGCTTACAATCCCTAAAAATTTCATACACTCTTTGGAATTATCTCTCTCTATAATTGTGCATTGTTCTTTTACATTTTAGATGTACACTTTTTTCTTAAATCAAAACTTTGAATTTCCGTGCTCTCCCTTCATCCCAAAAACAAACAAGGCAAAAAGCTTACAACAAAATGAAAATTTTATTGTTGATGTATGGAAAAAATTTAAAACTATAACAAATATAAACAAAGAAAATTTATTCACCCAACACAAATGAACACAAATGTTTTGTTATCCAATTTTGGGAAATTCCACTAGTTTAACCCTAATAGGTCGGAATTTTGCAAGAAAGAGATTTCATCCTCACATGTTTTAAAAATGCATATGCATGTTTGAAACATGTAAAAGATGAAAATGAGCTATGGATGCAAAGCTTTTAAAAAGAATAACAAACGCTCATTAAATTCTCAAGTGAACTTGCGGTGGGATATTTACCCGAGTCAAACATGCCATTATTTTGCCCATTTGCAAAAAGCTGACGTAATAATCATAGATCATTGTAATGTGATTTATCATACGTAACGGGCTAGATTTTTCTTTGAAATGACTTATGGATTGCAATTCAACACTCAGTAAAAATCCTCCGCAACCCATTTTTCCTGACGATTGAAAAACCTGAGATATAAAAACGAAAAAGTGCTTACAATCCCTAAAAATTACAGACACTCTTTGGAATTATCTCTCTCTACATATGTGCATTGTGCATTTCCATTTTAGATGTACACATTTTTCATAAATCAAAACTTTGATTTTTTCGCTCAACAAAATGAAAATTTTATAGTTGATGTACGGAAAAAATTTCAAATAGTAAAAAAATTAAATGAAGAAGATTTATTTACACACCACAAATGAACACAAAAGTTTTGTTATCCAAGTTTGGGAAATTCCAATGGTCCAACCCTATTAAACTTGGAATTTTACATGAAGGAGAATTTTTCTATACATGTTTTTAAAATGGATATGCATGCTTGAAACATGTTAAAGATTCAAATGACCTATGGATCTAAATCTTTTAAAGAGAATAACAAACACTCATTAAATTCTCAAGTGAACGTGCGGTGGGATATTTACCCGAGTCTAACAAGTCATTATTTTGCCCATTTTCAAAAATTTGATCTAAAAATCATATATGATAGTAAACTGATTTATCATGCATAACGGGCTATATTTTTATATGAAATGACTTATGGATTGCTATTCAACACTCAGTTAAAAATCCTCTGCCATCAATTTTTCCCAACGATTGCAAAACCTGGGATATAAAAACTAAAAAGATCTTACAATTCCTAAAAATTATAGACACTCTTTGGAATTATCTCTGTCTACAATTTTGCATTGTGCCATTCCATTATAGATGTACACTTTTTTCTTAAATCAAAACTTTGACTTTTTGCTCTCCCTTCACCCCGAAAACAAACAAGGCAAAAAGCTTACAACAAAAAGAAAATTTTACAGTTTATGTATAGAAATTTTTTTAACCAATAACAAATATAAATAAAGAAAATTTATTCACCCAACACAAATGAACACAAAAGTTTTGTTATCCAATTTTGGGAAATTCCACTAGTTTAACCCTAATAGCTTGGAATTTTGCAAGAAAGAGATTTCATCCACACATGTTTCAAAAATGGATATGCATGTTTGAAACATGTTAAAGATGCAAATGAGCTATGGATGCAAAGCTTTTAAAGAGAATCATAAACGCTCATTAAATTTTCAAATGAACTTGCGGTCGGATATTTACCCGAATCAAACAAGCCATTATTTTGCCCATTTGAAAAAAGCTGACATAATAAACATAGATGATTGTAAAGTGATTAATCATGCGTAACGGGCTATATTTTTGTATGAAATGACTTATGGATTGCAATTCAACGCTCAGTTAAAAATCCTTCGCAACCCATTTTTCCCGACGATTGCAAAACCTAACATATAAAAACGAAAGTGCTTACAATCCCTAAAAATTACAGACACTCTTTGGAATTATCTCTCTCTACATATGTGCATTGCGCATTTTCTTTTTAGATTTACACATTTTTCTTAAATCAAAACTTTGAGTTTTTCGCTCTCCCTTCTTCCCGTAAACTAAAAAGGCAAATAGATCACAACAAAATGAAAATTTTATAGTTGATGTACGGAAAAAATATAAAACAATAAAAATAGTAAATGAAGAAGATTTATTCACCCACCACAAATGAACACAAAAGTTTTGTTATCCAAATTTGGGAAATTCCACTAGTCAAAAACTAATATCTTGAAATTATACATGAAGGAGATTTTTTCTACACATGTTTTAAAAATGGATATGCATGCTAGAAACATGTTTAAATGACCTTCGGATCCAAAGCTTTTACAGAGAATAACATATGCTCATTAAATTCTCAAGTGAACGTGCGGTGGGATATTTGCCCGAGTCAAACAAGCCATTATTTTGCCCATATTCAAAAAGTACAGCTAACAATCATAGATGATTGTAAAGTGATTTGTCATGCGTAACGGGCTATATTTTTGTAAGAAATGACTTATGGATTTGAAGTCAACACTCAGTTTAAAATCGCCCGCCTCCCTCGTTGGAAATATCTCTCCCTACATTTGGAAATATCTCTCCCTACTCTTTGGAAATATCTCTCCCTACATTTGTCCATTGTGCATTTCCATTTTAAATTTACACTTTTTTCTTAAATCAGAACTTTGAGTTTTCCCTCCCCCTTCATCCCGTAAACCAAAAAGGCAAAAGGATCACAACACAATAAAAAATTTATAGTTGATGTGTAGAAAATATTTAAAATAATAACTAATGTAAATAAAAAATATCTATTCACACACCACAAATGAACACAAAAGTTTTGTTATCCAAGTTTGGGAAATTCCATTAGTCCAACCCGATTAAGCTTGGAATTTTACATGCAGGAGATTTTTTCTACACATATTTTAAAAATGGATATGCACGCTTGAAACATGTTAAAGATTCAAATGACCTATGGATCCAAAGCTTTTACAGAGAATAACAAACGCTCATTAAATTCTCAAGTGAACGTGTGGTGGGATATTTACCTGAGTCTAACAAGTCATTATTTTGCCCATTTTCAAAAATTTGATCTAACAATCATAAATGATTTTAAAGTGATTTATCATGCGTAATGGGCTATATTTTTGTATGAAATGACTTATGGATTGCAATTCAACACTCAGTTAAAAATCCTCAGCCACCAATTTTTCCCGATGATTGCAAAACCAGAGATATAAAAACTAAAAAGAGCTTACTATCCCTAAAAATTACAGACACTCTTTGGAATTATCTCTCTCTACAATTGTGCATTGTGCTTTTTCATTTTAGATGTACACTTTTTTCTTAAATCAAAACTTTTACTTTTCGCTCTACCTTCATGCCGAAAACGAACAAGGTAGAAAGCTTACAACAAAATGCAAAATTTTATAGTTGATGTATGTAAAAAATTTAAAACAATAACAAATATAAATAAAGAAAATTTATTCACCCAACACAAATGAACACAAAAGTTTTGTTATCCAATTTTTGGAAATTCCACTAGTTTAACCCTAAGAGGTTGGAATTTTGCAAGAAAGAGATTTCATCCACACATGTTTTACAAATGGATATGCATGTTTGAAACATGTTAAAGATACAAATGCGCTACGGATTCAAAGCTTTTAAAGAGAATAACAAACGCTCAATAAATTCTCAAGTAAACTTGTGGTTGGATATTTACCCAAGTCAAACATGTCATTATTTTGCCCATTTGCAAAAAGCTGACATAACAATCATATATGAGTGTAATGTGATTTATCATGCGTAAC
This sequence comes from Aristolochia californica, assembly GCF_029961685.1. Taxonomy (NCBI): domain Eukaryota; kingdom Viridiplantae; phylum Streptophyta; class Magnoliopsida; order Piperales; family Aristolochiaceae; genus Aristolochia; species Aristolochia californica. The sequence goes on along the minus strand of NW_027182268.1, from coordinate 27,494,850 downwards.
GGGCTATATTTTTCTATGAAATGACTTATGGATTGCAATTCAACACTCAGTTAAAAATCCTCCGCAACCCATTTTTCCCGACGATTGAAAAACCTGAGATATAAAAAACAAAAAGTGCTTACAATCCCTAAAAATTACAGACACTCTTTGGAATTATCTCTCTCTACATATGTGTATTGCGCATTTCCGTTTTAGATGTACACATTTTTCTTAAATCAAAACTTCGAGTTTTTCGTTCTCCCTTCATCCGTAAACAAAAAAGGCAAATATATCACAACAAAATAAAAATTTTATAGTTGATGTTCGGAAAAAATTTAAAAAAATAAAAAAATTAAATGAAGAAGATGTATTCACACACCTCAAATGAACACAAAAGTTTTGGTATCCAAGTTTATGAAATTCCACTAGCCAAAAACTAATATCTTGGAATTTTACATGAAGGAGATTTTTTCTACGCATGTTTTAAAAATGTATATGCATGCTAGAAACATGTTTAAGATTCAAATGACCTACGGATCCAAAGCTTTTAAAGAGAATAAGAAACGCTCATTAAATTCTGAAGTGAACGTGCGGTGGGATATTTACCCGAGTCAAACAAGCCATTATTTTGCCTTATTCAAAAAGTTGAGCAAACAATCATAGATTATTGTAAAGTGATTTGTCATGCGTAATGGGCCAGATTTTTGTGAGAAATGATTTATGGATTTGATGTCAACACTTAGTTAAAAATCGCCCCCCTCCCCCGTTTCCCGACGATTGCAAAACCTTAGATATGAAAACAAAAAAGTGCATACAATCCCTAAAACATACAGGAACTCTTTGGAAATATCTCTCTCTACATTTGTGCATTGTGCATTTCCATTTTAGATGTACACTTTTTTCTTAAATCAGAACTTTGAGTTTTCGGTCCCCCATCATCCCGTAAACAAAAAGGGCAAAAAGATCACAACAAAATAAAAATTTTATAGTTGATGTGTGAAAAATATTTAAAATAATAACTAATGTAAATAAAAAAATATCTATTCACACACCACAAATGAACACAAAAGTTTTGTTATCCAAGTTTGGGAAATTCCATTAGTCCAACCCTATTAAGCTTGGAATTTTACATGAAGGAGAGTTTTTCTACACATGTTTTAAAAATGGATATGCATGCTTGAAACATGTTAAAGATTAAAATGACCTATGAATCAAAAGCTTTTAAAGAGAATAACAAATGCTCATTAAATTCTCAAGTGAACATGCGGTGGGATATTTACCCGAGTCTAACAAGTCAATATTTTTCCCATTTTCAAAAATTTGATCTAACAATCATAGATGATTCTAAAGTGATTTATCATGCGTAACGGGCTATATTTTTGTATGAAATGACTTATGGATTGTAATTCAACACTCAGTTAAAAATCCTCCGCCACTAATTTATCCCGACAATCGCAAAACTTGAGACATAAAAACTAAAAAGAGCTTACAATCCCTAAAAATTATAGGCCCTCTTTGGAATTATCTCTCTCTACAATGGTGCATTGTGCTTTTCCATTTTAGATGTACACTTTTTTCTTAAATCAAAACTTTGACTTTTCGCTCTCCCTTCATCTCGAAAACAAACAAGGCAAAAATCTTACAACAAAATGAAAATTTTATACTTGATGTATGGAAAAATTTTAAAACAATAACAAATATAAATAAAGAAAATTTATTCACCCAACACAAATGAACACAAAAGTTTTGTTATCCAATTTTGGGCAATACCACTAGTTTAACCCTAATAGCTTGGAATTTTGCAAGAAAGAGATTTAATCCACACATGTTTTAAAAATGGATATGCATGTTTGAAACATGTTAAAGATGCAAATGAGCTATGGATGCAAAACTTTTAAAGAGAATAACAAACGCTCATTAAATTCCCAAGTGAACTTGCGGTGGGATATTTACCAGAGTCAAACATGCCATTATTTTGCCCATTTGCAAAAAGCTAACATAATAATCATAGATGATTGTAACCTGATTTATCATGCGTAACGGGCTATACTTTTGTATGAAATGACATATGGATTGCAATTCAACACTCAGTTAAAAATCCTCCACAACCCATTTTTCCCGACGATTGCAAAACCTGAGATATAAAAACGAAAAGATGCTTACCATCCCAAAAAATTAAAGACACTCTTTGGAATTGTCTCTCTCTATATATGTGCATTGTGCATTTCCATTTTAGATGTACACATTTTTCTTAAATCAAAACTTTGAGTTTTTCGCTCTCCCTTCATCCCGTAAACAAAAAAGGCAAATAGGTCACAACAAAATGAAAATTTTATAGTTTATGTAGGGAAAAAATTTAAAACAATAAAAAAAGTAAATGAAGAAGATTTATTCACACACCACAAACGAACACAAAAGTTTTGTTATCCAAGTTTGGGAAATTCCACTAGTCAAAAACAAATATCTACGAATTTTACATGGAGGAGAATTTTTCTACACATGTTTTAAAGATGGATATATATGCTTGAAACATGTTAAAGATTCAAATGACCTATGGATCCAAATCTTTTAAAGATAATAACAAACGATCATTATTTTCTCAAGTGAACGTGCGGTGGGATATTTGCCCGAGTCAAACAAGCCATTATTTTGCCCAAATTCAAAAAGTTGAGCTAGCAATCATAGACGATTGCAAAACCTTAGATATAAAAATGAAAAAGTGCATACGATCCCTAAAACATATAGACACTCTATGGAAATATCTCTCTCTACATTTGTGCATTGTGCAGTTCCATTTTAGATGTACACTTTTTTCTTAAATTAGAACTTTGAGTTTTCGCTCCCCCTTCATCCCGTAAACAAAAAAGGCAAAAAGATCACAACAAAATAAAAATTTTATATTTGATATGTGGAAAATATTTAAAATAATAACTAATGAAAATAAAAAATATCTATTCACACACCACAAATGAACACAAAAGTTTTGTTATCCAAGTTTGGAAAATTCCATTAGTCCAACCGTATTAAACTTGGAATTTTTCATGAAGGTGATTTTTTCTACACATATTTTAAAAGTGGATATGCATGCTTAAAACATGTTAAAGATTCAAATGACCTATGGATCCAAAGCTTTTAAAGAGAATAACAAACGCTATTTAAATTCTCAACTGAACGTGCGGTGGGATATTTACCCGAGTCTAATAAGTCATTATTTTGCCTATTTTCAAAAATTTGATCTAACAACCATAGATGATTTTAAAGTGATTTAACATGCGTAACGGGCTACATTTTTTTATGAAATGGCTTATGGATTGAAATTCAACACTCAGTTAAAAATCCTTCGCCACAAATTTTTCCCGACGATTGCAAAACTTGAGATATAAAAACTGAAAAGAGCTTACAATCCTTAAAAATTACAGGCACTCTTTGGAATTATCTCTCTCTACAATTGTGCATTGTGCTTTTCCATTTTAGGTGTACACTTTTTTCTAAAATCCAAACTTTGATTTTTCGCTCTCCCTTCATCCCGAAAACAAACAAGGCAAAAAGCTTACAACAAAATGAAAATTTTATACTTGATGTATGGAAAAAATTTAAAACAATAACAAATATAAATAAAGAAAATTTATGCACCCAACACAAATGAAAAAAAAAGTTTTGTGATACAATTTTGGGAAATTCCACTAGTTTAACCTTAATAGCTTGCAATTTTGCAAGAAAGAGATTTCATCCGCACATGTTTTAAAAAGGGATATGCATGTTTGAAACATGTTAAAGATGCAAATGAGCTATGGATGCAAAGATTTTAAAGAGAATAACAAACGCTCATTAAATTCTCAAGTGAACTTGCAGTGGGATATTTACCCGAGTCAAACATCCCATTATTTTGCCCATTTGCAAAACGCTGACATAATAATCATAGATGATTGTAATGTTATTTATCATGTGTAACAGGCTATATTTTTCTATGAAATGACTTATGGATTGCAATTCAACACTCAGTTAAAAATCCTCCGCAGCCCATTTTTCCTGACGATTGGAAAACCTTAGATATAAAAACGAAAAAGTGAATCCCTAAAAATTACAGACACTCTTTGAGATTATCTCTCTCTACATATGTGCATTGTTCATTTCCGTTTTAAATGTGCACATTTCTCTTAAATCAAAACTTTGAGTTTTTCGCTCTCCCTTCATCCCGTAAACAAAAAAGGCAAATAGATCACAACGAAATGAAAATTTTATAGTTGATGTACGGAAAAAGTTTAAAACAATAAAAAAAGTAAATGAAGAAAATTCGTTCACACACCACATATGAACACAAAAGTTTTGTTATCCAAGTTTGGGAAATTCCACTAGTCCATAACTAATATCTTAGAATTTTACATGAAGGAGATTTTTTCTACACATGTTTTAAAAATGGATATGCATGCTAGAAACATGTTAAAGATTCAAATGACCTACGGATCCAAAACTTTTAAAGAGAATAACAAACGCTCATTAAATTCTCAAGTGAACGAGCGGTGGGATATTTGCCCGAGTCAAACAAGCCATTATTTTGCCCATATTCAAAAAGTTGAGCTAATAATCATAGATGATTATGAAGTGATTTGTCATTTGTAACGGGCTATATTTTTTTGTAAGAAATGACTTATGGATTTGAAGTCAACACTCAGTTAAAAATGGCCCGCCTGCTTAGTTTCCCGACGATTACAAAACCTTAGATATAAAAATGAAAAAGTACATACGATCCCAAAAACATACAGACACTCTTTGGAAATATCTCTCTCTACATTTGTGCATTGTGCAGTTCCATTTTAGATATACACTTTTTTCTTAAATCAAAACTGAGTTTTTGCTCCCCCTTCATCCCGTAAACAAAAAAGGCAAAAACATCACAACGAAATAAAAATTTTATAGTTGATGTGTCGAAAATAATTAAAACAATAACTAATGTAAATAAAAAATATTTATTCACACACCACGAAAGAACACCAAATTTTTGTCATCCAAGTTCCAAGTTTGGGAAATTCCATTAGTCCAACCCTATTAAGCTTGGAATTTTATATGAAGGAGATTTTTTCTACACATGTTTTAAAAATGGATATGCATGCTTGAAACATGTTAAAGATTCAAATGACCTATGGATTCAAAGCTTTTAAAGAGAATAACAAACGCTCATCAAATTCTCAAGTGAGCGTGTGGTGGGATATTTACCCGACCCTAACAAGTCATTATTCTGCCCAATTTCAAAAATTTGATCTAACAATCATAAATGATTGTAAACTGATTTATCATGCATAACGGGCTACATTTTTGTATGAAATGACTCATGGATTGCAATTCAACACTCAGTTAAAAATCCTCTGCCACCAATTTTTCCAGACGATTGCAAAACCTGAGATATAAAAACTAAAAAGAGCTTACAATCCCTAAAATTACAGACACTCTTTGGAATTATCTCTCTCGACAATTGTGCATTGTGCTTTTCGATTTTAGATGTACACTTTTTTCTTAAATCAAAACTTGGCTTTTCGCTCTCCCTTCATCCCGGAAACAAACAAGGCAAAAAGCTTACAACAAAACAAAAACTTTATAGTTGATGTATGGAAAAAATTTAAAACAATAAAAAATATAAATAAAGAAAATTTATTCACAAACCTCAAATGAACACAAAAGTTTTGTTATCCAAGTTTGGGAAATTCCACTAGTTTAACTCTAATAGCTTGGAATTTTGCAAGAAAGAGATTTCATCCACACATGTTTTAAAAATGGATATGCATGTTTGAAACATGTTAAAGATGCAAATGAGCTATGGAACCAAAGCTTTGAAAGATAATAACAAACGCTCATTAAATTCTCAAGTGAACTTGCGGTGGGATATTTACTCGAGTCAAACATGCCATTATTTTGCCCATTTGCAAAAAGCTGACATAATAATCATAGAGGATTGTAATGTGATTAATCATGCGTAACCGGCTATATTTTTTATGAAATGACTTATGGATTGCAATTCAACACTCAGTTAAAAATCCTCCGCAACCCATTTTTCCCGACGATTGCAAAACCTGAGATATAAAAACGAAAAAGTGCTTACAATCCCTTAAAATTACAGACACTCTTTGGAATTATCTCTCTCTACATATGTGCATTGGGCATTTCCATTTTAGAAGTACACATTTTTCTTAGATCAAAACTTTGAGTTTTTCGCTTTCCCTTCATCCCGTAAACAAAAAAGGCAAATGGATCACAACAAAATGAAAATTTATAGTTGATGTACGGAAAAAGTTTAAAACAATAAAAAAATTAAATTAAGAAAATTTATTCACACACCAAAAATGAACACAAAAGTTTTGTTATCCAAGTTTGGGAAATTCCATTAGTCCAAAACTAATATTTTGGAATTTTACATGAAGGAAAATTTTTCAACACATTTTTTAAAAATGGATATGCATGCTAGAAACAAGTTAAAGATTCAAATGACCTACTGATCCAAAGCTTTTATAGAGAATAACAAACGCTCATTAAATTCTCAAGTGAACGTGCGGTGGGACATTTGCCCGAGTCAAACACGCCATTATTTTGCCCATATTCAAAAAGTTGAGCTAACAATCATAGATAATTGTAAAGTGATTTGTCATGCATAACGGGCTATATTTTTGTAAGAAATGACTTATGGATTTGAAGTCAACACTCAGTTAAAAATCGCCCGCCTCCCCCGTTTCCCGACGATTGCAAAACCAAAGATATAAGAACGAAAAAGTGCATACGATCCCTAAAACATACAGACACTATTTGGAAATATCTCTCTCTACATTTTTTCATTGTGCATTTGTATTTTAGATGTACACTTTTTTCTTAAATCAGAACTTTGAGTTTTGCTACCCCTTTATCCCGTAAACAAAAAAGCAAAAAGATCACAACAAAATAAAAATTTTATAGTTGATATGTGGAAAATATTTAAAATTATAACTAATATAAATAAAATATATCTATTCACAAACCACAAACGAACACAAAAGTTTTGTTATCCATGTTTGGGAAATTCCATTAGTCCAACCCTATTAAGCTTCGAATTTTACATGAAGGAGATTTTTTCTACACATATTTTAAAAATGGATATGCATCCTTGAGACGAGTTAAAGATTCAAATGACTTATGAATCCAAAGCTTTTAAAGGGAATAACAAACGCTCTTTAATTTCTCAAAGTGAACGTGCAGTGGGATATTTACCCGAGTCTAACAAGTCATTATTTTGCCCATTTTTAAAATTTTGATCTAACAATCATAGATTATTGTAAAGTGATTTATCATGCGTAATGCGCTATATTTTTGTATGAAATGACTTATGGATTGCAATTCAACACTCAGTTAAAAATCCTCTACGACCAATATTTCCAGACGATTGCAAAACCTGAGATATAAAAACTAAAAAGAGCTTACAATCCCTAAAAAATGCAGACACTCTTTGGAATTATCTCTCTCTATAATTGTGCATTGTGCTTTTACATTTTAGATGTACACTTTTTTCTTAAATCAAAACTTTGAATTTCCGTGCTCTCCCTTCATCCCCAAAACAAACAAGGCAAAAAGCTTACAACAAAATGAAAATGTTATAGTTGATGTATGGAAAAAATTTAAAACAATAACAAATATAAATAAAGAAAATTTATTCACCCAACACAAATGAACACAAAAGTTTTGTTATCCAATTTTGGGAAATTCCACTAGTTTAACCCTATGAGCTTGGAATTTTTCAAGAAAGAGATTTCATCCTCACATGTTTTAAAAAAGCATATGCATGTTTGAAACATGTAAAAGTTGAAAATGAGCTATGGATGCAAAGCTTTTAAAAAGAATAACAAACGCTCATTAAATTCTCAACTGAACTTGCGGTGGGATATTTACCCGAGTCAAACATGCCATTATTTTGGCCATTTGCAAAAAGCTGACATAATAATCATAGATCATTGTAATGTGATTTATCATGCGTAATGGGCTAGATTTTTCTTTGAAATGACTTATAGATTGCAATTCAACACTCAGTTAAAAATCCTCCGCAACCCATTTTTCCTGACGATTGAAAAACCTGAGATATAAAAACGAAAAAGTGCTTACAATCTCTAAAAATTATAGACACTCTTTGGAATTATCTCTCTCTACATATGTGCATTGTGCATTTCCGTTTTAGATGTACACATTTTTCATAAATCAAAACTTTGAGTTTTTCGCTCACCCTTCATCCCGTAATCAAAAAAGACAAATAGATCACAACAAAATGAAAATTTTACAGTTGATGTACGGAAAAAATTTAAAACAATAAAAAAATTAAATGAAGAAGATTTATTCACACACCACAAATGAACACAAAGGTTTTGTTATCCAAGTTTGGGAAATTCCAATAGTCCAACCCTATTAAAGTTGGAATTTTACATGAAGGAGATTTTTTCTACACATGTTTTAAAAATGGATATGCATGCTAGAAACATGTTAAAGATTCAAATGACCTTTGGATCCAAAGCTTTTAAAGAGAATAACATATGCTCATTAAATTCTCAAGTGAACGTGCGGTGGGATATTTGCCCGAGTCAAACAAGCCATTATTTTGCCCATATTCAAAAAGTACAGCTAACAATCATAAATGATTGTAAAGTGATTTGTCATGCGTAACGGGCTATATTTTTGTAAGAAATGACTTATGGATTTGATGTCAACACTCAGTTTAAAATCGCTCGCCTCCCTCTTTTCAGACGATTGCAAAACCTTAGATATAATAACGAAAAAGTGCATACGATATCTAAAACAGACAGACACTCTTTGGAAATATCTCTCTCTACATTTGTCCATTGTGCATTTTCGTTTTAAATTTACGCTTTTTTCTTAAATCAGAACTTTGAGTTTTCCCTCCCCCTTCATCCAGTAAACCAAAAAGGCAAAAGGATCACAACAAAATAAAAAAAATTTAGTTGATGTGTGGAAAATATTTAAAATAATAACTAATGTAAATAAAAAATATCTATTCACACACCACAAATGAACACAAAAGTTTGGTTATCCAAGTTTGGGAAATTCCATTAGTCCAACCCGATTAAGCTTGGAATTTTACATGAAGGTTATTTTTTCTACACATGTTTTAAAAATGGATATGCATGCTTGAAACATGTTCAAGATTCAAATGACCTATTGATCCAAAGCTTTTACAAAGAATAACAAACGCTCATTAAATTCTCATGTGAACTTGTGGCGGGATATTTACCCTAGTTTAACAAGTCATTATTTTGCCCATTTTCAAAAATTTGATCTAACAATCATAGATGATTGTAAAGTGATTTATCATGCGTAATGGGCTATATTTTTGTATGATATGACTTATGGATTGCAATTCAACACTCAGATAAAAATCCTCAGCCACCAATTTTTCCCGACGATTGAAAAACCTGAGATATAAAAACGAAAGTGTTTACAATCCCTAAAAATTACAGACATTCTTTGGAATTATCTCTCTCTACAATTGTGTATTGTGATTTATCATTTTAGATGTACACTTTTTTCTGAAATCAAAACTTTTACTTTTCGCTCTCCCTTCATCCCGAAAACAAAGAAGGCAAAAAGCTTACAACAAAATGAAAATTTTATAGTTGATGTATGTAAAAATTTTAAAACAATAACAAATATAAATAAAAAAAATTTATTCACCCAACACAAATGAACACAAAAGTTTTGTTATCCAATTTTTGGAAATTCCACTAGTTTAACCCAAACAGCTTGGAATTTTGCAAGAAAGAGATTTCATCCACACATGTTTTACAAATGGATATGCATGTTAGAAACATGTTAAAGATTCAAATGAGCTATGGATTCAAAGCTTTTGAAGAGAATAAAAAACGCTCATTAAATTCTCAAGTAAACTTGTGATGGGATATTTACCCGAGTCAAACAAGTCATTATTTTGCCCATTTGCAAAAAGCTGACATAACAATCATAGATAATTGTAATGTGATTTATCATGCGTAACGGGCTATATTTTTCTATGAAATGACTTATGGATTGCAATTCAACACTCAGTTAAAAATCCTCCGCAACCCATTTTTCCCGACAATTGAAAAACCTGAGATATAAAAACGAAAGTGTTTACAATCCCTAAAAATTACAGACATTCTTTGGAATTATCTCTCTCTACATATGTGTATTGTGCATTTCTGTTTTAGATGTACACATTTTTCTTAAATCAAAACTTCGAGTTTTTCGTTCTCCCTTCATTCGTAAACAAAAAAGGCAAATATATCACAACAAAATAAAAATTTAATAGTTGTTGTTCGGAAAAAATTTAAAAAAATAAAAAAAATAAATGAAGAAGATGTATTCACACACCACAAATGAATACTAAAGTTTTGTTATCCCAGTATATGAAATCCACTAGTCAAAAACTAATATCTTGGAATTTTACATGAAGGAGATTTTTTCTACGCATGTTTTAAAAATGGATATGCATGCTAGAAACATGTTAAAGATTCAAATGACCTACGGATCCAAAGCTTTTAAAGAGAATAAGAAACGCTCATTAAATTCTGAAGTGAACGTGCGGAGGGATATTTGCCAGAGTCAAACAAGCCATTATTTTGCCTTACTCAAAAAGTGGAGCAAACAATCGTAGATTATTGTAAAGTGATTTGTCATGCGTAATGGGCTATATTTTTGTAAGAAATGATTTATGGATTTGAAGTCAACACTCAGTTAAAAATCGCCCCCCTCCCCCGTTTCCCGACGATTGCAAAACCTTAGATATGAAAACAAAAAAGTGCATATGATCCCTAAAACATACATGCACTCTTTGGAAATATCTCTCTCTACATTTGTACATTGTGCATTTCCATTTTAGATGTACACTTTTTTCTTAAATCAGAACTTTGAGTTTTCGGTCCCCCATCATCCCGTAAACAAAAAAGGCAAAAAGATCCCAACAAAATAAAAAAAATTTAGTTGATGTGTGCAAAATATTTAAAATAATAACTAATGTAAATAAAAAAATATCTATTCACACATCACAAATGAACACAAAAGTTTTGTTATCCAAATTTGGGAAATTCCATTAGTCCAACCCTATTAAGCTTGGAATTTTACATGAAGGAGATTTTTTCTACACATGTTTTAAAAATGTATATGCATGCTTGAAACATGTTAATGATTCAAATGACCTATAGATCCAAAGCTTTTAAAGAGAATAACAAATGCTCATTAAATTCTCAAGTGAACGTGCGGTGGGATATTTACTCGAGTCTAACAAGTCAATATTTTGCCCATTTTCAAAAATTTGATCTATCAATCATAGATGATTGTAAAGTGATTTATCATGCGTAACGGGAGATATTTTTGTATGAAATGACTTATGGATTGCAATTCAACACTCAGTTGAAAATCCTCCGCCACTAATTTTTCCCGACGATTGCAAAACTTGAGATATAAAAACTAAAAAGAGCTTACAATCCGTAAAAATTACGGGCACTCTTTGGAATTATCTCTCTCTAAAATGGTGCATTGTGCTTTTCCATTTTAGATGTACACTTTTTTCTTAAATCAAAACTTTGACTTTTCGCTCTCCCTTCATCCCGAAAACAAACAAGGCCAAAAGGTTACAAAAAAATGAAAATTTTATACTTGATGTATGGAAAAAATTTAAAACAATAACAAATATAAATAAAGAAAATTTATTCACCCAACACAAATGAACACAAAAGTTTTGTTATCCAATTTTGGGCAATACCACTAGTTTAACCCTGATAGCTTGGAATTTTGCAAGAAAGAGATTTAATCCACACATGTTTTAAAAATGGAGATGCATGTTTGAAACATGTTAAAGATGCAAATGATCTATGGATGCAAAGATTTTAAAGAGAATAACAAACGCTCATTAAATTCTCAAGTGAACTTGCGGTGGGATATTTACTAGAGTCAAACATGCCATTATTTTGCGCATTTGCAAAAAGCTGACATAATAATCATAGATGATTGTAACGTGATTTATCATGCGTAACGGGCTATATTTTTGTATGAAATGACTTTTGGATTCCAATTCAACACTCAGTTAAAAATCCTCCGCAATCCATTTTTCCCGACGATTGCAAAACCTGAGATTTAAAAACGAAAAAGTGCTTACAATCCCTAAAAATGAAAGATACTCTTTGGAATTATCTCTCTCTACATATGTGCATTGTGCATTTCCATTTTAGATGTACACATTTTTCTAAAATCAAAACTTCGAGTTTTTCGCTCTCCCTTCATCCCGTAAACAAAAAAGGCAAATAGGTCACAACAAAATGAAAATTTTATAGTTTATGTAGGGAAAAAATTTTAAACAATACAAAAAGTAAATGAAGTAGATTTATTCACACACCACAAACGAACACAAAAGTTTTGTTATCCAAGTTTGGGAAATTCCACTAGTCAAAAACTGATATCTAGGAATTTTACATGAAGGAGATTTTTTCTACACATGTTTTAAAACTAGATATATATGCTAGAAACATGTTAAAGATTCAAATGACCTACGGATCCAAATCTTTTAAAGAGAATAACAAACGCTCATTAATTTCTCAAGTGAACGTGTGGTGGGATATTTTCCCGAGTCAAACAAGCCATTATTTTGCCCATATTCAAAAAGTTGAGCTAACAATCATAGATTATTGTAAAGTGATTTGTCATGCATAACGGGCTATATTTTTGTAAGAAATGACTTAGGGATTTGAAGTCAATACTCAGTTAAAAATCGCCCGCCTCCCCCGTTTCCCGACGATTGCCAAACCTTAGATATAAAAACGAAAAAGTGCATACGATCCCTAAAACATACAGACACTCTTTGGAAATATCCCTCTCTACATTTTGTGCACTGTGCATTTCCATTTTAGATGTACACTTTTTTATTAAATCAGAACTTTGAGTTTTCGGTCCCCCTTCATCCCGTAAACAAAAAAGGCAAAAAAATCACAACAAAATAAAAATTTTATAGTTGATGTGGGGAAAATATTTAAAATAATAACTAATCTAAATAAAAAAATATCTATTCACACACCACAAATGAACACAAAAGTTTTGTTATCCAAGTTTGGGAAATTCCATTAGTCCGACCCTATTAAGCCTGGAATTTTACATGAAGGAGATATTTTCTACATGAAGGAGATATTTTCTCCCTTCATCCCGTAAACAAAAAAGGCAAATAGGTCACAACAAAATGAAAATTTCATAGTTTATGTAGGGAAAAAATTTTAAACAATAAAAAAAGTAAATGAAGAAGATTTATTCACACACCACAAACGAACACAAAAGTTTTGTTATCCAAGTTTGGGAAATTCCACTAGTCAAAAACTAATATCTAGGAATTTTACATGAAGTAGATTTTTTCTACACATGTTTTAAAACTAGATATATATGCTAGAAACATGTTAAAGATTCAAATGACCTACGGATCCAAATCTTTTAAAGAGAATAACAAACACTCATTAAATTCTCAAGTGAACGTGCGGTGGGATATTTACCCGAGTCTAACAAGTCAATATTTTGCCCATTTTCAAAAATTTGATCTAACAATCATAGATGATTGTAAAGTGCTTTATCATGCATAACGGGCTATATTTTTGTATGAAATGACTTATGGATTGCAATTCAACACTCAGTTAAAAATCCTCCGCCACCAATTTTTCCCGACGATTGCAAAACTTGAGATATAAAATCTAAAAAGAGCTTACAATCCCTAAAACTTACAGGCACTCTTTGGAATTATCTCTCTCTACAATTGTGCATTGTGCTTTTCCATTTTAGATGTACACTTTTTTCTTAAATCAAAACTTTGACTTTTCGCTCTCCCTTCATCCCGAAAACAAACAAGGCAAAAAGCTTACAACAAAATGAAAATTTTATACTTGATGTATGGAAAAAATTTAAAACAATAACAAATATAAATAAAGAAAATTTATTCACCGAACACAAAAGTATTGTTATCCAATTTTGGGCAATACCACTAGCTTAACCCTAATAGCTTGGAATTTTGCAAGAAAGAGATTTAATCCACACATGTTTGAAAAATGGATATGTATGTTTGAAACATGTTAAAGATGCGTATGAGCTATGGATGCAAAGTTTTTAAAGAGAATAACAAACGCTCATTAAATTCTCAAGTGAACTTGTGGTGGGATATTTACCAGAGTCAAACATGCCATTATTTTGCCGATCTGCAAAAAGTTGACATAATTAATCATAGATGATTGTAATGTGATTTATCATTACAGACACTCTTTGGAATTATCTCTCTCGACATATGTGCTTTGTGCATTTCCGTTTTAGATGTACACATTTTTCTTAAATCAAAACTTGAAGTTTTTGGCTCTCCCTTCATCCCGTAAACAAAAAAGGCAAATACGTCACAACAAAATGAAAATTTTATAGTTTATGTAGGAAAAAAATTTTAAACAATAAAAAACTTAAATGAAGAAGATTTATTCACACACCACAAATGAACACAAAAGTTTTGTTATCCAAGTTTGGGAAATTCCACTAGTCAACAACAAATATCTAGGAATTTTACATGGAGGAGATTTTTTCTACACATGTTTTAAAAATGGATATATATGCTAGAAACATGTTGAAGATTCAAATGACCTACGGATCCAAAGCTTTTAAAGAGAATAACAAACGGTCTTTAAATTCTCAAGTGAACGTGCGGTGGGATATTTACCCGAGTCTAACAAGTCATTATTTTGCCCATTTTCAAAAAATTGATCTAACAATCATAGATGATTGTAATGTGATTTAACATGCGTAACGGGCTATATTTTTGTATGAAATGACTTATGGATTGCAATTCAACACTCAGTTAAAAATCCTTCGCCACCAATTTTTCCCGACGATTGCAAAACTTGAGATATAAAAACTCAAAAGAGCTTACAATCCTTAAAAATTGCAGGCACTCTTTGGAATTATCTCTCTCCACAATTGTGGATTGTGCTTTTCCATTTTAGGTGTACACTTTTTTCTTAAATCAAGACTTTGAATTTTCGCTCTCCCTTCGTCCCGAAAATAAACAAGGCAAAAAGCTTACAACAAAATGAAAATTTTATACTTGATGTATGGAAAAAATTTAAAACAATAACAAATATAAATAAAGAAAATTTATTCACCCAACACAAATGAACACAAAATTTTTGTTATCCAATTTTGGGCAATACCACTAGTTTAACCCTAATAGCTTGGAATTTTGCAAGAAAGAGATTTAATCCACACATGTTTTAAAAATGGATATGCATGTTTGAAACATGTTAAAGATGCAAATGAGCTATGGATGCAAAGCTTTTAAAGAGAATAACAAACGCTCATTAAATTCTCAAGTGAACTTGCGGTGGGATATTTACCAGAGTCAAACATGCCATTATTTTGCCCATTTGCAAAAAGCTGACATAATAATTATATATGATTGTAATATAATTTATCATGCGTAATGGGCTATATTTTTGTATGAAAAGACTTATGGGTTGCAATTCAACACTTAGTTAAAAATCCTCTGAACCCCATTTTTCCCGACGATTGCAAAACCTGAGATATAAAAATGAAAAAGTGCTTACAATCCCTAAAAATTACAGACACTCTTTGGAATTATCTCTCTCTAAATATGTGCATTGTGCATTTCCATTTTAGATGTACACTTTTTTTTTAAATCAAAACTTTGAGTTTTTTCTCCCCCTTCATCCCGTAAACAAAAAAGGCAAAAAAATCACAACGAAATAAAATTTTTATAGTTGATGTGTCGAAAATATTTAAAATAATAACTAATGTAAATAAGAAATATTTATTCACACATCACTAAAGAACACAAAAGTTTTGTCATCCAAGTTTGGGAAATTCCATTAGTCCAAACCTATTAAGCTTGGAATTTTACATGAAGAAGATTTTTTCTACACATGTTATAAAAATGGATATGCATGCTTGAAACATGTTAAGTATTCAAATGACCTATGGATTCAAAGCTTTTAAAGAGAATAACAAACGCTCATCAAATTCTCAAGTGAGCGTGCGGTGGGATATTTACCCGAGTCTAACAAGTCATTATTCTACCCAATTTCAAAAATTTGATCTAACAATCATAAATGATTGCAAACTGATATATCATGTGTAACGGGCAACATTTTTTTATGAAATGACTTATGGATTGCAATTCAACACTCAGTTAAAAATCCTTTGCCACCAATTTTTCTAGACGATTGCAAAACCTGAGATATAAAAACTAAAAAGAGCTTACAATCCCTAAAAATTACAGACACACTTTGGAATTATCTCTCTCTACAATTATGCATTGTGCTTTTCCATTTTAGATGTACACTTTTTTCTTAAATCAAAACTTTGACTTTTCGCTCTCCGTTCATCCCGGAAACAAACAAGGCAAAAAGCTTACAACAAAATGAAAATTTTATACTTGATGTATGGAAAATTTTAAACCAATAAAAAATATAAATAAAAAAAATTTATTCACAAACCACAAATGAACACAAAACTTTTGTTATCCAAGTTTGGGAAATTCCACGAGTTTAACCCTAATAGCTTGGAATTTTGCAAGAAAGAGATTTCATCCACACATGTTTTAAAAATGGATATGCATGTTTGAAACATGTTAAAGATGCAAATGAGCTATGGATGCAAAGCTTTTAAAGAGAATAAAAAATGCTCATTAAATTCTCATATGAAGTTGCGGTGGGATATTTACTCGAGTCAAACATGGCATTATTTTTCCCATTTGATAAAAAGCTGACATAATAATCATAGATGATTTTAATGTGATTTATCATGCATAACCGGCTATATTTTTTATGAAATGACATTTGGATTGCAATTCAACACTTAGTTAACAATCCTCCGCAAACCATTTTTCCCGACGATTGCAAAACCTGAGATATAAAAACGAAAAAGTGCTTACAATCCCTTAAAATTACAGACACTATTTGGAATTATTTCTCTCTACATATGTGCTTTGGGCATTTCCGTTTTAGAAGTACACATTTTTCTTAAATCAAAACTTCGAGTTTTTCGCTTTCCCTTCATCCCGTAAACAAAAAAGGCAAATGGATCACAACAAAATGAAAATTTATAGTTGATGTACAGAAAAAGTTTAAAAAAATAAAAAAAGTGAATTAAGAAAATTTATTCACACACCACAAATGAACACAAAAGTTTTGTTATCCAAGTTTGGGAAATTCCATTAGTCCAAAACTAATATTTTGGAATTTTACATGAAGGAGATTTTTTCAACACATTTTTTAAAAATGGATATGCATGCTAGAAACATGTTAAAGATTCAAATGACCTATGGATCCAAATCATTTAAAGAGAATAAAAAACGCTCATTAAATTCTCTTGTGAACATGCGGTGGGATATTTACCCGAGTCAAACAAGCCATTATTTTGCCCATATTCAAAAAGTTGAGCTAACAATCATAAATGATTGTAAAGTGATTTGTCATGTGTAACGGGCTATATTTTTGTAAGAAATGACTAATGGATTTGAAGTCAACACTCAGTTAAAAATCGCTCGCCTCCCCCGTTTCCCGACGATTGCAAAACCTTAGATATAAAAACAAAAAAGTGCATACGATCCATAAAAAATACAGACACTCTTTGGAAATATCTCACTCTACATTTTGCGCATTGTGCATTTCCATTTTAGATGTACTCTTTTTTCTTAAATCAGAACTTTGAGTTTTCGCTCCCCCGTCATCCCATAAACAAAAAAGGCAAAAAGATCACAACAGAATAAAAATTTCGTAGTTGATGTGTGGAAAATATTTAAAATAATAACTAATGTAAATAAAACATATCTATTCACACACCACAAATGAACACAAAAGATTTGTTATCCAAGTTTGGGAAATTCCTTTAGTCCAACCCTAATAGCTTGGAATTTTACATGAAAGAGATTTTTTTTACACATGTTTTAAAAATGGATATGCATGCTTGAAACATGTTAAAGATTCAAATGACCTATGGATCCAAAGCTTTTAAAGGGAATAACAAACGCTCAGTAAATTCTCAAGTGAACGTGCGGTGGGATATTTACCCGAGTCTAACAAGTCATTATTTTGTCCATATTCAAAAATTTGATATAACAATCGCATATGATTGTAAAGTGATTTATCACGCATAATGGGCTATATTTTTGTATGAAATGACTTATGGATTGCAATTCAACACTCAGTTAAAAATCCTCTGCCTCCCCCGTTTCCCTTCGATAGCAAAACCTTAGATATAAAAACTAAAAAGTGCATACGATCCCTAAAACATACAGACACTCTTTGGAAATATCTCTCTCTACATTTTGCGCATTGTGCATTTCCATTTTAGATGTACATTTTATTCTTAAACCAAAGCTTTTAGTTTTTGCTACCCCGTCATCCCGTAAACAAAAAAGGTAAAAAGATCACAACAGACTAAAATTTTTATAGTAGATGTGTGGAAAATATTAAAAATAATAACTAATGTAAAAAAAAATCTATTCACACACCACAAATGAACACAAAAGTTTTGTTATCCAAGTTTGGGAAATTCCATTAGTCCAACCCTAATAGCTTGGAATTTTACATGAAGGAGAATTTTTCTACACTTGTTTCAAAAATGGACATGCATGCTTGAAACATGTTAAAGATTCAAATGACATGTGGATCCAAAGCTTTTAAAGAGAATAACTAACGCTCATTAAATTCTCAAGTGAACGTGCGTTGGGACATTGACCCCGAGTCTTACAAGTCATTATTTTGCCCATTTTCAAAAATATGATCTAACAATCATAGATGATTGTAAAGTGATTTATCATGCACAATGGGCTATATTTTTGTATGAAATGACTTATGGATTGCAATTCAACACTCAGTTAAAAATCCTCTGCCTCCAATTTTTCCCAACGATTGCAAAACCTAAGATATAAAAACTAAAAAGAGCTTACAATCCCTAAAAATTATAGACACTCTTTGGAATTATCTCTCTATGAAATTGTGCATTGTACTTTTCCATTTTAGATGTATACATTTTTCTTAAATCAAAACTTTGACTTTTCGCTCACCCTTCATCCTGAAAAAAAACATGGCAAAAAGCTTACATCAAAATGAAAATTTTATAGTTGATGTTTGGAAAAAATTTAAAACAATAACAAATATAAATAAAGAAAATTTATTCACCCAACACAAATGAACACAAAAGTTTTGTTATCCTATTTTGGGAAATTCCACTAGTTGAACCTTAATAGCTTGGAATTTTGCAAGAAAGAGATTTCATCCACACATATTTTAAAAATGGATATGCATGTTTGAAACATGTTAAAGATGCAAATGAGATATGGATGCAAAGCTTTTTAAGAGAATAAAAAACTCTCATTAACTTCTCAAATGAACTTGGGGTGGGATATTTACCTGAGTCAAACATGCCATTATTTTGCCAATTTGCTAAAAGCTGACTTAATAATCATAGATGATTGTAATGTGATTTATCATGCGTAACGGGCAATATTTTTGTATGAAATGACTCATGGATTGCAATTCAACACTCAGTTAAAAATCCTCCGCAACCCATTTTTCCCGACGATTGCAAAACCTAAGATATAAAAACGAAAAAGTGCTTATAATCCCTAAAAATTACAGACACTCTTTGGAATTATCTCTCTCTACATATGTGGATTGTGCATTTCTGTTTTAGATGTATACATTTTTCTTAAATCAAAACTTCGAGTTTTTCGCTCTCCCTTCATCCCGTAAACGAAAAAGGCAAATAGATCACAACAAAATGAAAATTTTATAGTTGATGTACGGAAAAATTTAGAACAATAAAAAAAGTAAATGAAGAAAATTTATTCACACACCACAAATGAACACAAAAGTTTTGTTATCCAAGTTTGGAAAATTCCACTAGTCCAAAACTAATATCTTGGAATTTTACAAGAAAGAGATTTTTTCTACACATGTTTTAAAAATGGATATGAATGCTAGAAACATGTTAAAGATTCAAATGACCTACGGATCCAAAAGCTTTTAAAGAGAGTAACAAACGCTCATTAAATTTTCAAGTGAACGTGCGGTGGGATATTTGCCCGAGTCAAACAAACCATTATTTTGCCCATATTCAAAAAGTTGAGCTAACAATCATAGATGATTGTAAAGTGATTTGTCATGCATAACGGGCTATATTTTTATAAGAAATGACTTAAGGATTTGAGGTCAAAACTCAGTTAAAAATCGCCTGCCTCCTCCGTTTCCCTTCGATTGCAAAACCTTAGATATAAAAATGAAAAAGTGCATACGATCCCTAAAACATACAGACACTCTTTGGAAATATTTCTCTCTACATTTTGCGCATGGTGCATTTCCATTTTAGATGTACATTTTTTTCTTAAAATCAGAACTTTTAGTTTTTACTACCCCGTCATCCTGTAAAAAAAAAAGGCAAAAAGATCACAACAGACTAAAATTTTTATAGTTGATGTGTGAAAAATATTTAAAATCATAACTAATGTAAAAAAAAATCTATTCACACACCACAAATGAACACAAAAGTTTTGTTATCCAAGTTTGGGAAATTCCATTTGTCCAACCCTAATATCTTGGAATTTTACATGAAGGAGATTTTTTCTACACTTGTTTTAAAAATGGATATGCATGCTTGAAACATGTTAAAGATTCAAATGACCTATGGATCCAAAGATTTTAAAGAGAATAACAAACGCTCATTAAATTCTCAAGTGAACGTGCGTTGGGATATTGACCCGAGTCTAACAAGTCATTATTTTGCCCATTTTCAAAAATTTGATCTAACAATCATAGATGATTGTAAAGTGATTTATCATGCATAATGGGCTATATTTTTGTATGAAATGACTTATGGATTGCAATTCAACACTCAGTTAAAAATCCTCTGCCACCAATCTTTCCGGACGATTGCAAAACCTGAGATATAAAAACTAAAAAGAGCTTACAATCCCTAAAAATTATAGACACTCTTTGGAATTATCTCTCTCTACAATTGTCCATTGTCCTTTTCCATTTTAGGTGTACACTTTTTTCTTAAATCAAAACTTTGATTTTTCGCTCTCCCTTCATCCCGGAAACAACAAGGCAAAAATTTTACAACAAATTTTATAGTTGATGTATGGAAAAATTTTTAAAAAATAGCAAATATAAATAAAGAAAATTTATTCACCCAACAAAAATGAACACAAAAGTTTTGTTATCCAATTTTGGGAAATTCCACTAGTTTAACCCTAATAACTTGGAATTTTGCAAGAAAGAGATTTCATCCACACGTGTTTTAAAAATGGATATGCATGTTTGAAACATGTTAAAGATGCAAGTGAGCTATGGATGCAATGCTTTTAAAGAGAATAACAAACGCTCATTAAATTCTCAAGTGAACTTGCGGTAGGATATTTACCATTGTCAAACATGCCATTATTTTGCTCATTTGCAAAAAGCTGACATAATAATCATAGATGATTGTAATGTGATTTATCATGCATAACGAGAAATATTTTTGTATGAAATGACTCATGGATTGCAATTCAACACTCAATTAAAAATCCTCCGCAACCCATTTTTCTCGACGATTGCAAAACCTGAGATATAAAAACGAAAAAGTGCTTACAATCCCTGAAAATTACAAACACTCTTTGGAATTATCTCTCTCTTACATATGTGCATTGTGCATTTCCGTTTTAGAGGTACACATTTTTCATAAATCAAAACTTCGAGTTTTTATCTCTCCCTTCATCCCGTAAACAAAAAAGGCAAATAGATCACAACAAAATGAAAATTTTATGGTTGATGTATGGAAAAAATTTAAAACAATAAAAAAAGTAAATGAAGAAAATTTATTCACACACCACAAATGAACACAAAAGTTTTTCTATTCCAAGTTTGGGAAATTCCACTAGTCCAAAACTAATATCTTTGAATTTTACATGAAGAAGAATTTTTCTGCACATGTTTTAAAAATGGATATGCATGCTTGAAACATGTTAAAGATTCAAATGACCTACGGATCCAAAGCTTTTAAAGAGAATAACAAACGCTCATTAAATTCTTAAGTGAACGTGCGGTGGGATATTTGCCCGAGTCAAAAAAGCCATTATTTTGCCCATATTCAAAAAGTTAAGCTAACAATCATAGATGATTGTAAAGTGATTTGTCATGGGTAACGGGCTATATTTTTGTAAGAAATGACTAATGGATTTTAAGTCAACACTCAGTTAAAAATCGCCTGCCTTCCCCGTTTCCCTACGATTGCAAAACCTTAGATATATAAAATAAAAAGTGCATACGATCTCTAAAACATACAGACACTCTTTGGAAATATCTCTCTCTACATTTTGCGCATTGTGCGTTTCCATTTTAGATGTACACTTTTTTCATAAATCAAAACATTGAGTTTTCGCTCCCCCGTCATCCCGTAAACGAAAAAGATAAAAAGATCACAACAGAATAAAAATTTTATAGTCGATGTGTGGAAAGCATTTAAAATAATAACTAACGTAAATAAAAAATATCTATTCAAACACCACAAATCAACGCAAAAGTTTTGTTATGCAAGTTTGGGAAATTCCATTAGTCCTACCCAAATAGCTTGGAATTTTTCATGAAGGAGATTGTTTCTACACATGTTTCAAAAACAGATATGCATGCTTGAAACATGTTAAAGATTCAAATGACCTATGGATCCAAAGCTTTTAAAGAGAATAACAAACGCTCATTAAATTCTCAAGTGAACGTGCAGTGGGATATTTACCCGAGTCTAACAAGTCATTATTTTGTCCATTTTCAAAAATTTGATCTAACAATCATAGATGATTGTAAAGCGATTTATCATGCGTAACGGGCTATATTTTTGTATGAAATGACTTATGGATTGCAATTCAACACTCAGTTAAAAATCCTCTGCCACCAATTTTTCCTGCCGATTGCAAAACCTTAGATATAAAAACTAAAAAGAGCTTACAATCTCTAAAAACTCCAGACACTCTTTGGAATTATCTCTCTCTACAATTGTGCATTGTGCTTTTCCAGTTTAGATGTACACTTTTTTCTTAAATCAAAACTTTGACTTTTCGCTCTCCCTTCATCCCGAAAACTAACAAGGCAAAAAGCTTACAACAAAATGAAAATTTTAAAGTTGATGTATGGAAAAAATTTAAAACAATAACAAATATAAATAAAGAAAATTTATTCACCCAACACAAATGAACACAAAAGTTTTGTTATCCAATTTTGGGAAATACGACTAGTTTAACCCTAATAGCTAGGAATTTTGCAAGAAAAAGATTTCATCCACACATGTTTTAAAAATGGGTATGGATGTTTGAAACATGTTCAAGATGCAAATGAGCTATGGAAGCAAAGCTTTTAAAGACAATAACAAACTCTCATTAAATGCTCAAATGAACTTGCGGTGGGATATTTACCTGAGTCAAACAAGCCATTATTTTGCCCATTTGCAAAAAGCTGACATAATTTATCATAGATGATTGTAATGTGATTTATCATGCGTAATGGGCTATATTTTTGTATGTAATGACTCATGGATTGCATTTCAACACTCAATTAAAAATCCTCCGCAACCCATTTTTCCCGACGATTGCAAAACTTGAGATATAAAAACGAAAAGGTGCTTACAATCCCTAAAAATTACAGACACTCTTCGGAAATATCTCTCTCTATATATGTGCATTGTTCATTTCCGTTTAAGATTTACCCATTTTTCTTAAATCAAAACTTCGAGTTTTTCGCTCTCCCTTCATCCCATAATCAAAAAAGGCAAATCGATCACAACAAAATGAAAAATTTATAGTTGATGTACGGAAAAAATTTAAAACAATAAAAAAATTAAATGAAGAAAATTTATTCACACACCACAAATGAACACAAAAGTTTTGTTATCCAAGTTTGGGAAATTCTACTAGTCCAAAACTAATAGCTTTGAATTTTTCATGAAGGAGATTTTTTCTACACATGTTTTAAAAATGGATATGCATGCAAGAAACATGTTAAAGATTCAAATGACCTATGGATCCAAAGCATTTAAAGAGACTAACAAACGCTCATTAAATTCTCAAGTGAACGTGCGGTGGGATATTTGCCCGAGTCTAACAAGTCATTATTTTGGCCATTTTCAAAAATTTGATCAAACAGTCATAGATGATTGTAAATTGATTTATCATGCGTATCGGGCTATATTTTTGTATGTAATGACTTATGGATTGCAATTCAACATTCAGTTAAAAATCTTCTGGCACCAATTTTTCCCGACGATTGTAAAACCTGAGATATAAAAACTAAAAAGAGCATACAATCCCTAAAAATTATAGACACTCTTTGGAATTATCTCTCTCTACAATTGGGGATCGTGCTTTTCCATTCTAGTTGTACACTTTTTTCTTAAATCAAAACTTTGACTTTTCGCTCTCCCTTCATCACGAAAACAAACAAGGCAAAAAGCTTACAACAAAATGAAAATTTTATAGTTGATGTATGGAAAAAATTTTGAACAATAACAAATATAAAAAAATAAAATTTATTCACCTAACACAAATGAACACAAAAGTTTTGTTATCCAATTTTGGGAAATTCCACTAGTTTAACCCTAATAGCTTGGAATTTTGCAAGAAAGAGATTTCATCCACACATGTTTTAAAAATGGATATGCATGTTTGAAACACGTTAACGATGCAAATGAGCTATGGATGAAAAGCTTTTAAAGAGAATAACAAACGCTCATTATATTCTCAAGTAAACTTGCGGTGGGACATTTACCGGAGTCAAACATGCCATTATTTTGCCCATTTGCAAAAAGCTGATATAATTAATCATAGATGATTGTAATGTGACTTATCATGCATAACGGGCTATATTTTTGTATGAAATGACTTATGGATTGCAATTCAACATTCAGTTAAAAATCTTCTGGCACCAATTTTTCCCGACGATTGCAAAACCTGAGATATAAAAACTAAAAAGAGCATACAATCCCTAAAAATGACAGACACTCTTTGGAATTATCTCTCTCTATTGTGCATTTTGCTTTTCCATTCTAGATGTACACTTTTTTCTTAAATCAAAACTTTGACTTTTCGCTCTCCCTTCATCTCGAAAACAAACAAGGCAAAAAGCTTACAACAATATGAAAATTTATAGTTGATGTATGGAAAAAATTTTAAAAAATAAAAAATATAAATAAAGAAAATTTATTCACCAACACAAATGAACACAAAAGTTTTGTTATCCAATTTTGGGAAATTCCACTAGTTTAACCCTAATAGCTTGCAATTTTGCAAGAAAGAGATTTCATCCACACATGTTTTAAAAATGGATATGCATGTTTGAAACATGTTAAAGATGCAAATGAGCTATGGATGCAAAGCTTTTAAAGAGAATAACAAACGCTCATTAAATTCTCAAGTGAACTTGCGGTGGGATATTTACCCGAGTCAAACATGCCATTATTTTGCCCATTTGCAAAAAGATTACATAATATTCATAGATGATTGTAATGTGATTTATCATGTGTGATGGGCTACATTTTTGTATGAAATGACTTATGGATTGCAATTCAACACTCAGTTAAAAATCCTCCGCAACACATTTTTCCCGACAATTGTAGAACATGAGATATAAAAACGTAAAAGTGCTTACAATCCCTAAACATTACAGACACTCTTGGAATTATCTCTCTCTACATATGTGCATTGTGCATTTCTGTTTTTTATGTACACATTTTTCTTAAATTAAAATTTCAAGCTTTTCGTTCTCCCTTCGTCCCATAAACAAAAAAGGCAAATAGATCACAACAAAATGTAAATTTTATAGTTGATGTACGGAAAAAAACTTAAAACA
The DNA here is from genome assembly GCF_029961685.1 of Aristolochia californica. Lineage (NCBI taxonomy): Eukaryota > Viridiplantae > Streptophyta > Magnoliopsida > Piperales > Aristolochiaceae > Aristolochia > Aristolochia californica. Next base: position 27,468,976 of record NW_027182268.1, on the reverse strand, counting down.
ATAAAAAAAGTAAATGAAGAAAATTTATTCACACACCACAAATGAACACAAATGTTTTGTTATCCAAGTTTGGGAAATTCCACTAGTCCAAAACTAATATCTTGGAATTTTACATGAAGGGGATTTTTTCTACATATGTTTTAAAAATGGATATGCATGCTAGAAACATGTTAAAGATTCAAATGACCTATGGATCCAAAGCTTTTAAAGAGAATAACAAACGCTCATTAAATTCTCAAGTGAACGTGCGGTGGGATATTTACCCGAGTCTAACAAGTCATTATTTTGCCCATTTTCAAAAATTTGATCTAACAATCATAGATGATTGAAAATTTATTTATCATGCGTAACGGGCTATATTTTAGTATGAAATGACTTATGGATTGCAATTCACCACTCAGTTAAAAATCCTCTGTCACCAATTTTTCCTGACGATTGCAAAACCTGAGATATAAAAACTAAAAAGAGCTTACAATACCTAAAAACTACAAACACTCTTTGGAATTATCTCTCTCTGCAATTGTGCATTATGCTTTTCCATTTTAGATATACACTGTTTTCTTAAATCAAAACTTTGACTTTTCGCTCTCCCTTCATCCCGAAAACAAACAAGGCAAAAAACTTACAACAAAATGAAAATTTTATAGTTGATGTATGGAAAAAATTATAACAATAACAAATACAAATAAATAAAATTTATTCACCCACCACAATTGAACACAAATGTTTTGTTATCCAATTTTGGAAAATTCCACTAGTTTAACCCTAATAGCTTGGAATTTTGCATGAAAGAGATTTTATCCACAAATGTTTGAAAAATGGATATGCATGTTTGAAACATGTTAAAGATGCAAATGAGCTATGGATTCAAAGATTTTAAAGAGAATAACAAACCTCATTAAATTTTCAAGTGAACATGCGGTGGGATATTTACCTGTGTCAAACATGCCATTATTTTGCCCATTTGCAAAAAGCTGACGTAATAATCATAGATGATTGTAATGTGATTTATCATGCGTAACGGGCCATTTTTGTATGAAATGACTTATGGATTGCAATTCAACACTCAGTTAAAAATCCTCCGCAACCCATTTTTCCCGACGATTGCAAAACCTGAGATATAAAAACCAAAAAGTGCTAACAATCCCTAAAAATTACAGACACTCTTCGGAATTATCTCTCTCTACATAAGTTTATTGTGCATTTTTATTTTAGATGTACACAATTTTCTTAAATCAAAACTTCGAGTTTTTCGCTCTCTCTTCATCCCGTAAACAAAAAATGCAAATAGATCTCAACAAAATGAAAATTTTATAGTTGATGTACGGAAAAAATTTAAAACAATAAAAAAAGTGAATGAAGAAAATTTATGCACACACCACAAATGAACAAAAAAGTTTTGTTATCCAAGTTTGGGAAATTCCACTAGTCCAAAACTAATATCTTGGAATTTTACATGAAGGAGATTTTTTCTACAGATGTTTTAAAAATGGATATGCATGCTAGAAACATGTTAAAGATTCAAATGACCTACGGATCTAAAGCTTTTAAAGAGAATAACAAACACTCATTAAATTCTCAAGTGAACGTGCGGTGGGATATTTGCCCGAGTCAAACAAGCCATTATTTTGCCCATATTCAAAAAGTTGAGCTAACATTCATAGATGATTGTAAAGTGATTTGTCATGCGTAACGGGCTATATTTTTGTAAGAAATGACTGATGGATTTGAAGAAAACACTCTGTTAAAAATAGCCCGCGTTCCCCGTTTCCCGACGATTGCAAAACCTTAGATATAAAAACGAAAAAGTGCATACGATCCCTAAAACATACATAAACTCTTTGGAAATATCTCTCTCTACATTTGTGCATTGAGCATTTCCATTTTACATGTACACTTTTTTCAGGAATCAGAACTTTGAGTTTTCGCTCCCCCTTCGTCTAGTAAACAAAAAAGGCAAAAAGATCACAAAAAAATAAAAATTTTATAGTTGATGTGTGGAAAAATATCAATTTACACCTCACGAATGAACACAAAAGTTTTGTTATCCAAGTTTGGGAAATTCCATTAGTCCAACCCTATTAAGCTTGAAATTTTACATGAAGGAGATTTTTTCTACACATGTTTTAAAAATGGATATGCATGCTTCAAACATGTTAAAGATTCAAATGATCTATGGATCCAAAGCTTTTAAAGAGAATAACAAACGCTCATTAAATTCTCAAGTGAACGTGCGGTGGGATATTTACCCGAGTCTAACAAGACATTATTTTGCCCATTCTCAAAAAATTGATCTAACCATCATAGATGATTGTAAAATGATTTATCATGCATAACGGGCTATATTTTTTTATAAAAGGACTTATGGATTGCAATTCAACACTCAGTTAAAAATCCTCTGCCACCAATTTTTCCCGACGATTGCAAAACATGAGATATAGAAGCTAAAAAGAGCTTACAATCCCAAACAGTTACAGACACTATTTGGAATTATCTCTCTCTACAATTGTGCATTGTGCTTTTCCATTTTAGATGTACACTTTTTTCTTAAATCAAAACTTTGACTGTTCACTCTCCCTTCATCCCGAAAACAAACAAAGCAAAAAAGTTACAAAAAAATGAAAATTTTATAGTTGATGTATCAAAAAAATTTTAAACAATAAAAAATATAAATAAAGAAAATTTATTCACCCTACACAAATGAACACAAAAGTTTTGTCATCCAATTTTTGCAAATTCCACTAGTTTAACCCTAATAGCTTGGAATTTTGCAAGAAAGAGATTTCATCCACACATGTTTTAAAAATGGATATGCATGTTTCAAACATGTTAAAGATGCAAATGAGCTATGGATGCAAAGCTTTTAAAGAGAATAAAAAACGCTCATTAAATTCTCAAGTGAACTTGCGGTGGGATATTTACTCGAGTCAAACATGCCATTATTTTGCCCTTTTGCAAAAGCTGACATAACAATCATTGATGATTGTAATGTTATTTATCATGCGTAACGGGATATATTTTTGTATTAAATGACTTATGGATTGCAATTCTACACTCAGTTAAAAATCCTCCACAACCCATTTTTCCCGACGATTGCAAAACCTCAGAAACAAAAATGAAAAAATGCTTACAATCCCTAAAAATTACAGACACTCTCTGGAATTATCTCTCTCTTCATATGTCCATTGTGCATTTCTGTTTTAGATGTACACATTTTTCTTAATTCAAAACTTTGAGTTTTTGGCTCTCCCTTCAACCCGAAAACAAAAAAGGCAAATAGATCACAACAAAATGAAAATTTTATAGTTGACGTACGGAAAAAATTTAAAACAATAAAAAAAGTAAATGAAGAAAATTTATTCACCCAACACAAATGAACACAAAAGTTTTGTTATCCAATTTTGGGAAATACGACTAGTTTAACCCTAATAGCAAGGAATTTTGCAAGAAAGAGATTTCAACCACACATGTTTTAAAAATGGGTACGGATGTTTGAAACATGTTCAAGATGCAAATGAGCTATGGAAGGAAATCTTTTAAAGACAATAACAAACTCTCATTAAATGCTCAAATGAACTTGCGGTGGGATATTTACCTGAGTCAAACAAGCCATTATTTTGCCCATTTGCAAAAAGCTGACATAATTAATCATAGATGATTGTAATGTGATTTATCATGCGTAATGGGCTATATTTTTGTATGTAATGACTCATGGATTGCATTTCAACACTCAATTAAAAATCCTCCGCAACCCATTTTTCCCGACGATTGCAAAACTTGAGATATAAAAACGAAAAGGTGCTTACAATCCCTAAAAATTACAGACACTCTTTGGAAATATCTCTCTCTATATATGTGCATTGTTCATTTCTGTTTAAGATTTACCCATTTTTCTTAAATCAAAACTTCGAGTTTTTCGCTCTCCCTTCATCCCATAATCGAAAAAGGCAAATCGATCACAACAAAAAGAAAAATTTATAGTTGATGTACGGAAATAATTTAAAACTATAAAAAAATTAAATGAAGAAAATTTATTCACACACCACAAATGAACACAAAAGTTTTGTTATCCAAGTTTGGGAAATTCCACTAGTCCAAAACTAATAGCTTGGAACTTTTCATGAAGGAGATTTTTTCTACACATGTTTTAAAAATGGATATGCGTGCAAGAAACATGTTAAAGATTCAAATGACCTATGGATCCAAAGCTTTTAAAGAGAATAACAAACGCTCATTAAATTCTCAAGTGAACGTGCGGTGGGATATTTGCCCGAGTCTAACAAGTCATTATTTTGGCCATTTTCAAAAATTTGATCTAATAGTCATAGATGATTGTAAATTGATTTATCATGCGTAACGGGCTATATTTTTGTATGAAATGACTTATGGATTGCAATTCAACATTCAGTTAAAAATCTTCTGGCACCAATTTTTCCCGACGATAGCAAAACCTGAGATATAAAAACTAAAAAGAGCATACAATCCCTAAAAATTACAGACACTCTTTGGAATTATCTCTCTCCACAATTGGGGTTCGTGCTTTTCCATTCTAGTTGTACACTTTTTTCTTAAATCAAAACTTTGACTTTTCGCTCTCCCTTCATCACGAAAACAAACAAGGCAAAAAGCTTACAACAAAATGAAAATTTTATAGTTGATGTATGGAAAAAATTTTGAACAATAACAAATATAAAAAAAGATAATTTATTCACCTAACACAAATGAACACAAAAGTTTTGTTATCCAATTTTGGGAAATTCCACTAGTTTAACCCTAATAGCTTGGAATTTTGCAAGAAAGAGATTTCATCCACACATGTTTTAAAAATGGATATGCATGTTTGAAACATGTTAACGATGCAAATGAGCTATGGATGCAAAGCTTTTAAAGAGAATAACAAACGCTCATTAAATTCTCAAGTGAACTTGCGGTGGGACATTTACCGTAGTCAAACATGCCATTATTTGGCCCATTTGCAAAAAGCTGACATAATTAATCATAGATGATTGTAATGTGATTTATCATGCATAACGGGCTATATTTTTGTATGAAATGACTTATGGATTGCAATTCAACATTCAGTTAAAAATCTTCTGGCACCAATTTTTCCTGACGATAGCAAAATGCTGAGATATAAAAACTAAAAAGAGCATACAATCCCTAAAAATTACAGACACTCTTTGGAATTATCTCTCTCTATAATTGTGCATTGTGCTTTTCCATTCTAGATGTACACTTTTTTCTCAAATCAAAACTTTGACTTTTCGCTCTCCCTTCATCCCGAAAACAAACAAGGCAAAAAGCATACAACAAAATGAAAATTTTTTAGTTGATGTATGGAAAAAATTTTAAAAAATAAAAAATATAAATAAATAAAATTTATTCACCCAACACAAATGAACACAAAAGTTTTGTTATCCAAATTTTGGAAATTCCACTAGTTTAACCCTAATAGCTCGGAATTTTGCAAGAAAGAGATTTCATCCACACTTGTTTTAAAAATGGATATGCATGTTTGAAACATGTTAAAGATGCAAATGAGGTATGGATCCAAAGCTTTTAAAGAGAGTAACAAACGCTCATTAAATTCTCAAGTGAACTTGCGGTGGGATATTTACCCGAGTCAAACATGCCATTATTTTGCCCATTTGCAAAAAGATTACATAATAATTATAGATGATTGTAATGTGATTTATCATGTGTGACGGGCTACATTTTTGTATGAAATGACTTATGGATTGCAATTCAACACTCAGTTAAAAATCCTCCGCAACACATTTTTCCCGACAATTGCAGAACCTGAGATATAAAAACGTAAAAGTGCTTACAATCCATAAAAATTACAGACACTCTTGGAATTATCTCTCTCTACATATGTGCATTGTGCATTTCTGTTTTTTATGTACACATTTTTCTTAAATTAAAATTTCAAGTTTTTCGCTCTCCCTTCGTCCCATAAACAAAAAAGGCAAATAGATCACAACAAAATGTAAATTTTATAGTTGATGTACGGAAAAAAATTAAAACAATAAAAAAATTAAATGAAGAAAATTTATTCACACACCACAAATGAACACAAATGTTTTGTTATCCAAGTTTGGGAAATTCCACTAGTCCAAAACTAATATCTTGGAATTTTACATGAAGGGGATTTTTTCTACACATGTTTTAAAAATGGATATGCATGCTAGAAACATATTAAAGATTCAAATGACCTATGGATCCAAAGCTTTTAAAGAGAATAACAAACGCTCATTAAATTCTCAAGTGAACGTGCGGTGGGATATTTACCCGAGTCTAACAAGTCATTATTTTGCCCATTTTCAAAAATTTGATCTAACAATCATAGATGATTGAAAAGTTATTTATCATGCGTAACGGGCTATATTTTAGTATGAAATGACTTATGGATTGCAATTCAACACTCAGTTAAAAATCCTCTGCCACCAATTTTTCCCGACGATTGCAAAACCTGAGATATAAAAACTAAAAAGAGCTTACAGTCCCTAAAAACTACAAACACTCTTTGGAATTATCACTCTCTGCAATTGTGCATTATGCTTTTCCATTTTAGATATACACTATTTTCTTAAATCAAAACTTTAACTTTTCGCTCTCCCTTCATCCCGAAAACAAACAAGGCAAAAAGCTTACAACAAAATGAAAATTTAATAGTTGATGTATGGAAAAAAATTAAAACAATAACAAATATAGATAAAGAAAATTTATTCACCCACCACAATTGAACACAAATGTTTTGTTATCCAATTTTGGGAAATTCCACTAGTTTATCCCTAATAGCTTGGAATTTTGCACGAAAGAGATTTTATCCACAAATGTTTGAAAAATGGATATGCATGTTTGAAACATGTTAAAGATGCAAATGAGCTATGGATGCAAAGATTTTAAAGAGAATAACAAACGCTCATTAAATTCTCAAGTGAACTTGCGGTGGGATATTTACCCGAGTCAAACATGCCATTATTTTTCCCATTTGCAAAAAGCTGACGTAATAATCATAGATGATTGTAATGTGATTTATCATGCGTAACAGGCCATTTTTGTATGAAATGACTTATGGATTGCAATTCAACACTCAGTTAAAAATCCTCCTCAACCCATTTTTCCCGACGATTGCAAAACCTGAGATATAAAAACAAAAAAGTGCTAACAATCCCTAAAACATACAGACACTCTTCGGAATTATCTTTCTCTACATATGTTCATTGTGCATTTCTATTTTAGATGTACACATTTTTCTTAAATCAAAACTTCGAGTTTTTCACTCTCCTTCATCCCGTAAACAAAAAATGCAAATAGATCACAACAAAATGAAAATTTTATAGTTGATGTATGGAAAAAATTTTAAAAAATAAAAAAAATAAATGAAGAAAATTTATGCACACACCACAAATGAACAAAAAAGTTTTGTTATCCAAGTTGGGGAAATTCCACTAGTCCAAAACTAATATCTTGGAATTTTACATGAAGGAGATTTTTTCTACACATGTTTTAAAAATGGATATGCATGCTAGAAACATGTTAAAGATTCAAATGACCTACGGATCTAAAGCTTTTAAAGAGAATAACAAACGCTCATTAAATTCTCAAGTGAACGTGCGGTGGGAAATTTGCCCGAGTCAAACAAGCCATTATTTTGCCCATATTCAAAAAGTTGAGCTAACATTCATAGATGATTGTAAAGTGATTTGTCATGCGTAACGGGCTATATTTTTGTAAGAAATGACTTATGGATTTGAAGTCAACACTCTGTCAAAAATAGCCCACCTTCCCCGTTTCCCGACGATTGCAAAACCTTAGATATAAAAACGAAAAAGTGCATACGATCCCTAAAACATACATAAACTCTTTGGAAATATCTCTCTCTACATTTGTGCATTGAGCATTTCCATTTTAGATGTACACTTTTTTCAGGAATCAGAAGTTTGAGTTTTCTCTCCCCCTTCGTCTAGTAAACAAAAAAGGCAAAAAGATCACAACAAAATAAAAATTTTATAGTTGATGTGTGGAAAAATATCAATTCACACCTCACGAATGAACACAAAAGTTTTGTTATCCAAGTTTGGGAAATTCCATTAGTCCAACCCTATTAAGCTTGAAATTTTACATGAAGGAGATTTTTTCTACACATGTTTTAAAAATGGATATGCATGCTTCAAACATGTTAAAGATTCAAATGATCTATGGATCCAAAGCTTTTAAAGAGAATAACAAACGCTCATTAAATTCTCAGGTGAACGTGCGGTGGGATATTTACCCGAGTCTAACAAGACATTATTTTGCCCATTCTCAAAAAATTGATCTAACAATCATAGATGATTGTAAAATGATTTATCATGCGTAATGGGCTCTATTTTTTTATGAATGGACTTATGGATTGCAATTCAACACTCAGTTAAAAATCCTCTGCCACCAATTTTTCCCGACGATTGCAAAACATGAGATATAAAAGCTAAAAAGAGCTTACAATCCCAAACAGTTACAGACACTATTTGGAATTATCTCTCTCTACAATTGTGCATTGTGCTTTTCCATTTTAGATGTACACTTTTTTCTTAAATCAAAACTTTGACTATTCACTCTGCCTTCATCCCGAAAACAAACAAAGCAAAAAAGTTACAAAAAAATGAAAATTTTATAGTTGATGTATGAAAAAAATTTTAAACAATAAAAAATATAAATAAAAAAAATTTATTCACCCTACACAAATGAACACAAAAGTTTTGTCATCCAATTTTTGCAAATTCCACTAGTTTAACCCAAATAGCTTGGAATTTTGCAAGAAAGAGATTTCATCCACACATGTTTTAAAAATGGATATGCATGTTTCAAACATGTTAAAGATGCAAATGAGCTATGGATGCAAAGCTTTTAAAGAGAATAACAAACGCTCATTAAATTCTCAAGTGAACTTGCGGTGGGATATTTACTCGAGTCAAACATGCCATTATTTTGCCCTTTTGCAAAAGCTGACATAACAATCATAGATGATTGTAATGTCATTTATCATGCGTAACGGGATATATTTTTGTATAAAATGACTTATGGATTGCAATTCAACACTCAGTTAAAAATCCTCCACAACCCATTTTTCCCGACGATTGCAAAACCTCAGAAACAAAAATGAAAAAAAACTTACAATCCCTAAAAATTACAGACAGTCTCTGGAATTATCTCTCTCTACATATGTGCATTGTGCATTTCCGTTTTAGATGTACACACTTTTCTTAATTCAAAACTTTGAGTTTTTGGCTCTCCCTTGAACCCGTAAACAAAAAAGGCAAATAGATCACAACAAAATGAAAATTTTATAGTTGATGTATGGAAAAAATTTAAAACAAGAAAAAAATTAAATGAAGAAAATTTATTCACACACCACAAATGAACACAAAAGTTTTGTTATCCAAGTTTGGGAAATTCCACTAGTCCAAAACTAATATCGTGGATGTTTACATGAAGGAAATTTTTTCTACACATGTTTTAAAAATGGATATACATGCTAGAAACATGCTAAAGATTCAAATGAGTTATGGATCCAAAGGTTTTAAAGAGAATAACAAACGTTCATTAAATTATCAAGTGAACTTGCGGTGAGATATTTGCTCAAGTCAAACAAGCCATTATTTTGCCCATATTCAAAAAGTTGAGCTAACAATCATAGATGATTGTAAAGTGATTTATCATGCGTAACGGGCTATATTTTTGTAAGAAATGACTTATGGATTTGAAGTCAACACTCAGTTAAAAATCGCCCGCCTCCCCCGTTTCCCGACGTTTGCAAAACCTTAGATATAAAAACGAAAAAGTGCATACGATCCCTAAAACATATAGACACTCTTTGGAAATATCTCTCTCTACATTTCTGCATTGTGCATTTCCATTTTGGATGTACACTTTTTTCTTAAATCAGAACTTCGAGTTTTCGCTCCCCCTTCATCCCGTAAACAAAAAAGGAAAAAAGATCACAACAAAATAAAAATTTTATAGTTGATGTGTGGAAAGTAATAAAGTAATAACTAATGTAAATAAAAAATATCTATTCACACAGCACAAATGAACACAAAAGTTTTGTTATCCAATTTTCGGAAATTCCATTAGTCCAACCCGATTAAGCCTGGAATTTTACATGAAGTAGATTTTTTCTACACCTGTTTTAAAAATGGATATCCATGCTTGAAACATGTTAAAGATTCAAATGACCTATGGATCCAAAGCTTTTAAAGTGAATAACAAACGCTCATTAAATTCTCAAGTGAACGTGCGGTGGAATATTTACCCGAGTCTAACAAGTCATTATTTTGCCCATTTTCAAAAATTTGATCTAACAAACCTAGATGATTTTAAAGTGATTTATCTTGTGTAATGGGCTATATTTTTGTATGAAATGACTTATGGATTGCAATTCAACACTCTGTTTAAAATCCTCTGCCACCAATTTTTTTCGACGATTGCAAAACCTGAGATAAAAAAAATAAAAAGGCTTACAATCCCTAAAAATTACAAACACTCTTAGGAATTATCTCTCTCTACAATTTTGCATTGTGCTTTTCCATTTTACATGTACACTTTTTTCTTAAATCAAAACTTTGACTTTTCGCTCTCCCTTCATCATGAAAACAAACAAGGCAAAAAGCTTACAACTAAAAGAAAATTTTATAGTTGATGTATGGAAAAAATATAAAACAACAACAAATTATATTAAGAAAATTTACTCACCTAACACAAATGAACACAAAATTTTTGTTATCCAATTTTTCGAAATTCCACTAGTTTAACCCTAATAGCTTGGAATTTTGCAAGAAAAAGATTTCATCCACACATGTTTTAAAAATGGATATGCATGTTTGAAACATGTTAAAGATGCAAATGAGCTATGGATCAAAACTTTAAAAGAGAACAACAAACGCTCATTAAATTCTCAAGTGAACTTACGGTGGGATATTTACCTGAGTCAAACATGCCATTATTTTACCCATTTGCAAAACACTGACATAATAATCATAAATGATTGTAATGTGATTGATCATGTTTAACGGGCTATATTTTTTTATGAAATGACTTATGGATTGCAATTCAACACTCAGTTAAAAATCATCCGCTACCCATTTTTCCCGACGATTGCAAAACCTGAGACATAAAAAAGAAAAAGTGCTTACAATCCCTAAAAATTATATACACTCTTTGGAATTATCTCTCTCTATATATGCGCATTGTGTATTTTCATTGTAGATGTACACATTTTTCTTAAATCAAAACATCGATTTTTTCGCTCACCCTTCATCCCGTAAACAAAAAAGGAAAATAGATCACAACAAAATGAAAAGTTTATAGTTGATGTACGGAAAAAATTTAAAACAATAAAAAAAGTAAATGAAGAAAATTTATGCACACAGAACAAATGAACACAAAATTTTTGTTATCCAAGTTTGGGAAATTCCACTAGTCCAAAACTAATATCTTGGAATTTTACATGAAGGAGATTTTTGCTACACATGTTTTAAAAATGGATATGCATGCTAGAAACATGTTAAAGATTCAAATGACCTACGGATCTAAAGCTTTTAAAGAGAATAACAAACGCTCATTAAATTCTCAAGTGAACGTGCGGTGGGATATTTGCCCGAGTCAAACAAGCCATTATTTTGCCCATATTAAAAAGTTGAGCTAACAATCATAGATGATTGTAAAGTGATTTGTCATGCGTAAAGGGCTATATTTTTTTAAGAAATGACTTATGGATTTGAAGTCAACACGCAGTTAAAAATTGCCGGCCTCCCCCGTTTCCCAACGATTGCAAAACCTTAGATATAAAAACGAAAAAGTGCATACGATCCGTAAAACATACAGACACTCTTTGAAAATATCTCTCTCTACATTTGTCCATTTTGCATTTACATTTTAGATGTACACTTTTTTCTTAAATCATAACTTTGAGTTTTCTCTCCCCCTTCATCCCTTAAAAAAAGGGAAAAAGATCACAACAAAATAAAAATTTTACAGTTGATGAGTGGAAAATATATAAAGTAGTAACTAATGTAAATTAAAAATATCTATTCACACACCACAAATAAAAACAAAAGTTTTGTTATCCAAGTTTGGGAAATTCCATTAGTCCAACCCTAATAACTTGGAATTTTACATGAAGGAGATTTTTTCCACACATGTTTTAAAAAAGGATATGCATGCATGAAACATGTTAAAGATTTAAATGACCTATGGATCCAAATCTTTTAAAGAGAATAACAAACGCTCATTAAATTCTCAAGTGAATGTGCGCTGGGATATTTACCCGAGTCTAACAAGTCATTATTTTGCCCAATTTCAAAAAATTGATCTAACAATCATTTATGATTGTAAAGTGATTTATCTTGCGTAACGGCCTATATTTTTGTATGAAATGACTTATGGATTGCAATTCAACACTCAGTTAAAAATCCTCTACCACCAATTTTTCCCGACCATTGCAAAACCTGAGATATAAAAACTAAAAAGAGCTTACAATCCCTAAAAATTGTAGACACTCTTTGGAATTATCTCTCTCTACAATTGTGCATTGTGCTTTACCATTTTAGATGTACACTTTTTTCTTAAATCAAAACTTTGACTTTTCGCTCTCCCTTCATCCCTAAAACAAATTAGGCAAACAACTGACACCAAAATGAAACTTTTATAGTTGATGTATGGAAAAATTTTAAACAATAACAAATATAAATAAAAAAAATTTATTCACCCTACTGAAATGAACACAAAAGTTTTGTTATCCAATTTTTGGAAATTCCACTAGTTTAACCCTAATAGCTTGGAATTTTGCAAGAAAGAGATTTCATCTACACATGTTTTAAAAATGGATATGCATGTTTGAAACATGTTAAAGATGCAAATGAGCTATGGAATTAAAGCTTTTAAAGAGAATAACAAACGCTCATTAAATTCTCAAGTGAACTTGCGGTGGGATATTTACCCGAGTCAAACATGCCATTATTTTGCCCGTTTGCAAAAAACTGACATAATAATCGTAGATAATTGTAATGTGATTTATCATGCGTAACAGACTATATTTGTGTATGAAATGACTTATGGATTGCAATTCAACACTCAGTTAAAAATCCTTTGCCACCAATTTTTCCCGATGATTGCAAAACCTAAGATATAAAAACTTAAAAGAACTTACAATCCCTAAAAATTACAGACACTCTTTGGAATTATCTCTCTCTACAATTTTGCATTGTGCTTTTCCATTTTAGATGTACACTTTTTTCTTAAATCAAAACTTTGACTTTTCGCTCTCCCTCCATCCCGAAAACAAACAAGGCAAAAAGCTTACAACAAAAAGAAAATTTTATAGTTGATGTATGGAAAAAATTTAAAACAATAAAAAATATAAATAAAGAAAATTTATTCACCCAACACAAATGAACACAAAATTTTTGTTATCCAATTTTGGGAAATTCCACTAGTTTAACCCTAACAACTTAGAATTTTGCAAGAAAGAGATATTTGCCCGAGTCAAACAAGGCAATATTTTGCCCATATTAAAAAGTTGAGCTAACAATGAAGATGATTGTAAAGTGATTTTTCATGCGTAACGGGCTATATTTTTGTAAGAAATGACTTATGGATTTGAAGTCAACACTCAGTTAAAAATCGCCCGCCACCCCCGTTTCCCGACGATTGCAAAACCTTAGATATAAAAATGAAAAAGTGCATACGATCCCTAAAACATACAGACACTCTTTGGAAATATCTCTCTCTACATTTGTGCATTGTGCATTTCCATTTTAGATGTACACTTTTTTCTTAAATCAGAACATTAAGTTTTCGTTCCCCCTTCATCCCGTAAACAAAAAAGGCAAAAGGATTACAACAAAATAAAAATTTTACAGTTGATGTGCGGAAAATATTTAAAGTAATAACTAATGTAAATAAAAAATATCTATTCACACACCACAAATAAACACAAAAGTTTTGTTATCCAAGTTTGGGAAATTCCATTACTCCAACCCTAATAGCTTGGAATTTTACATGAAGGAGATTTTTTCTACAGATGTTTTAAAAATGGATATGCATGCTTGAAAATTGTTAAAGCTTCAAATGACCTATGGATCCGAAACTTTTAAAGAGAATAACAAACGCTCATTAAATTCTCAAGTGAACGTGCGATGAGATATTTGCCTGAGTCAAACAAACCATTATTTTGCCCATATTAAAAAGTTGCGCTAAATATCATAGATGATTGTAAAGTGATTTGTCATGTGTAACGGGCTATATTTTTGTAAGAAATGACTTATGGATTTGGAGTCAACACTCAGTTAAAAATCGTTGACCTCCCCCGTTTCCCGACAATTGCAAATCCTTAGATATAAAAACGAAAAAGTGTATACGATCCCTAAAACATACACACACTCTTTGGAAATATCTCTCTCTACATTTGTGCTAACAAGTCATTATTTTGCCCATTTTTCAAAATTTGATCTAACAATCATAGATGATTGTAAAGTGATTCATCATGCGTAACGGGCTATATTTTTGTTTGAAATGACTTATGGATTGCAATTCAACACTCAGTTAAAAATTGTCTGCCACCAATTTTTCCTGACGATTGCAAAACCTAAGATACAAAAACTAAAAAGAGCTTACAATCCCTAAAAATTACAGACACTCTTTGGAATTATCTCTCTCTACAATTGTGCATTTTGTTTTTCCATTGTAGATGTACACTTTTTTCTTAAAACAAAACTTTGACTTTTCGCTCTCCTTTCATCCCGAAAACAAACAAGGCAAAAAGCTTACAACAAAATGAAAATTTTATAGTTGATGTATGGAAAAAATTTAAAACAATAACAAATATAAATAAAGAAAATTTACGAACACAAATAAACACAAAAGTTTTGTTTTCCAATTTTCGGAAACTCCACTAGTTTAACCCTAATAGCTTGGAATTTTGCAAGAAAGAGATTTCATCCACACATGTTTCAAAAATGGATATGCATGTTTGAAACTTGTTAAAGATGCAACTGAGCTATGGATGCAAAGCTTTTAAAGAGAATAACAAACGCTCATTAAATTCCCAAGTGAACTTGCAGTGGGATATTTACCCTAGTCAAACATGCCATTATTTTGCCCATTTGCAAAAAGCTGACATAATAATCATAGATGATTGTAATGTGATTTATCATGCGTAATGGGCTATATTTTTGTATGAAATGACTTATGGATTGCAATTCAACACTCAGTTAAAAATCCTCCGCAACCCATTTTTCCCAACGATTGCAAAACCTGATATAAAAAAACGAAAAAGTGCTTACAATCCCTAAAAATTACAGACACTCTTTGGAATTATCTCTCTCTACATATGTGCATTGTGCATTTCCGTTTTAGATGTACACATTTTTCTTAAATCAAAACTTCGATCTTTTCACTCTCCCTTCATCCCGTAAACAAAAAAGGCAAATATATCACAACAAAATGAAAATTTTAAAATTGATGTACGGAAAAAATTTAAAACAATAAAAAAAGTAAATGAAGAAAATTTATTCACACACCACAAATGAACACAAAATTTTGTTATCCAAGTTTGGGAAATTCCACTAGTCCGAAACTAATATCTTGGAATATTATATGAAGGAGATTTTTTCTACACATGTTTTAAAAATGGATATGCATGCTAGAAACATGTTAAAGATTCAATTGACCTATGGATCCAAAACTTTTAAATAGAATAACAAACGCTCATTAAATTCTCTAGTGAACATGTGGTGGGATATTTACCCGAGTCAAACAAGCCATTATTTTGCCCATATTCAAAAAGTTGAGTAAACAATCATAGATGGTTGTAAAGTGATTTGACATGCGTAACAGGCTTTATTTTTGAAAGAAATGATTGATGGATTTGAAGTCAACACTCAGTTAAAAATTGCCCGCCTCCCCCGTTTCCCGACGATTGCAAAACCTTAGATATAAAAACGAAAAAGTGCATACGATCCCTAAAACATACAGACACTCTTTGGAAATATCTCTCTCTACATTTGTGAATTGTGCATTTCCATTTTAGATGTACACTTTTTTCTTAAATCAGAAATTTGAGTTTTCGCTCCCCCTTCATCCCGTAAACAAAAAAGGCTAAAAGATCACAACAAAATAAAAAATTTATAGATGATGCGTGGAAAATATTTTAAATAATAACTAATGTAAATAGAAAATATCTATTCACACACCACAAATGAACAAAAAAGTTTTGTTATCCAAGTTTGGGAAATTCCATTAGTCCAACCCTATTAAGCTTGAAATTTTACATGAAGGAGATTTTTTCTACACTTGTTTTAAAAATGGATATGCATGCATGAAACATGCTAAAGATTTAAATGACATATGGATCCAAGGATTTTAAAGAGAATAACAAACAGTCATTAAATTCTCAATTGAACGTGCGGTGGGATTTATACCTGAGTCTAACAAGTCATTATTTTGCCCATTTTCAAAAATTTGATCTAATAATCATTGATGATTGTAAAGTGATTTATCATGCGTAATGGGCTATTTTTTTGTATGAAATGACTAATGGATTCAAATTCAACACTCAGTTAAAAATCGTCTGCCACCAATTTTTTCCGACGATTGCAAAACCTGATATATAAAAAATAAAAAGAAATTACAATCCCTAAAAATTACAGACACTCTTTGGAATTATCTCTCTCTGCAATTGTGCATTATTCTTTTCCATTTTAGATATACACTTTTTTCTTAAATCAAAACTTCGATTTTTTCACTCTCCCTTCATCTCGTAAACAAAAAAGGCAAATATATCACAACAAAATGAAAATTTTAAAATTGATGTATTGAAAAAATTTAAAACAATAAAAAAATTAAATGAAGAAAATTTATTCACACACCACAAATGAACACAAAAGTTTTGTTATCCAAGTTTGGGAAATTCCACTAGTCCAAAACTAATATCTTGGAATTTTATATGAAGGAGATTTTTTCTACACATGTTTTAAAAATGGATATGCATGCTAGAAACATGTTAAAGATTCAATTTACCTATGGATCCAAAACTTTTAAATAGAATAACAAACGCTCATTAAATTCTCTAGGGAACGTGTGGTGGGATATTTGCCCGAGTCAAACAAGCCATTATTTTGCCCATATTCAAAAAGTTGAGTAAACTATCATAGATGGTTGTAAGTGATTTGACATGCGTAACATGCTTTATTTTTGTAAGAAATGACTTATGGATTTGAAGTCAACACTCAGTTAAAAATTGCCCGCTTCCCCCGTTTCCCGACGATTGCAAAACCTTAGATATAAATACGAAAAAGTGCATACGATCCCTAAAACATACAGACACACTTTTGAAATATCTCTCT
The DNA here is from genome assembly GCF_029961685.1 of Aristolochia californica. NCBI lineage: Eukaryota > Viridiplantae > Streptophyta > Magnoliopsida > Piperales > Aristolochiaceae > Aristolochia > Aristolochia californica. The sequence goes on along the minus strand of NW_027182268.1, from coordinate 27,451,589 downwards.
CTACATTTGTGCATTGTGTATTTCCATTTTAGATGTACACTTTTTTCTTAAATCAGAACTTTGAGTTTTCGCTCCCCCTTCATCCCGTAAACGAAAAAGGCTAAAAGATCACAACAAAATAAAAAATTTATAGATGATGGGTGAAAAATATTTAAAATAATAACTAATGTAAATAAAAAATATCTATTCATACACCACAAATGAACAAAAAAGTTTTGTTACCCAAGTTTGGGAAATTCCATTAGTCCAACCCTATTAAGCTTGAAATTTTACATGAAGGAAATTTTTTCTACACATGTTTTAAAAATGGATTTGCATGCTTGAAAAATGTTAAAGATTCAAACGACCTATGGATCCAAAGCTTTTAAAGAGAGTAAAAACGCTCATTAAATTCTCAACTGAACGTACGGTGGGATATTTACCCGAGTCAAATAAGTCATTATTTTGTCCATTTTCAAAAAATTGATCCAACAATCATAGATGATTGTAAAGTGATTTATCATGCCTAACTGGCTATATTTTTGAATAAAATGACTTATGGATTGCAATTCAACACTCAGTTAAAAATCCTCTGCAACCAATTTTTCCCGACGATTGCAAAACCTGAGATATAAAAACTAAAAAGAGCTTACAATCCCTAAAAATTACAGACATTCTTTGGAATTATCTCTCTCTAAAATTGTGCATTGTGCTTTTCTATTTTAGATGTACACTTTTTTCTTAAATCTAAACTATGACTTTTCGCTCTCCCTTCATCCCGAAAACAAACAAGGCAAATAGCTTACAACAAAATGAAAATTTTATAGTTGATGTATGGAAAAATTTTTAAACAATAACAAATATAAATAATGAAAATTTATTCACCCAACATAAACGAACACAAAAGTTTTGTTATCCAATTTTGGGAAATTCCACTAGTTTAACCCTAATAGCTTGGAATTTTGCAAGAAAGAGATTTCATCCACACATGTTTTAAAAAAGGATATGCATGATTGAAACATGTTAAAGAAGCAAATAATTTATGGTTGCAAAGATTTTAAAGAGAATAACAAACGCTCATTAAATTCTCAAGTTAACTTGCGGTGGGATATTTAGGCGAGTCAAACATGCCATTATTTTTCCCATTTGCAAAAAGCTGACATAATAATCATAGATGAATGTAATGTGATTTATCATGCGCAACGGGCTATATTTTTGTATGAAATGACTTATGGATTGCAATTCAACACTCAGTTAAAAATCCTCCGCAACCCATTTTTCCCGACAATTGCAAAACCTGAGATATAAAAACGAAAAAGTGCTTACAATCCCTAAAAATTACAGAAACTCTTTGGAATAGTCTCTCTCTACATAGTGCATTGTGCAATTCCGTTTTAGATGTACACATTTTTCTTAAATCAAAACTTAGAGTTTTTCGCTCTCCCTTCATCCTAGAAAAAAAAAGGCAAAAAGATCACAACAAAATGAAAATTTTATAGTTGATGTACGGAAAAAATTTAAAACAGTAAAAAAATTAAATGAAGAAAATTTATTCACACACCACAAATGAACACAAAAGTTTTGTTATCCAAGTTTGGGAAATTCCACTAGTCCAAATCTAATATCTTGGAATTTTACTTGAAGGAGATTTTTTCTACACATGTTTTAAAATTAGATATGCATGCTAGAAACATGTTAAAGATTCAAATGACCTATGGATCCAAAGCTTTTAAAGAGAATAACAAACGCTCATTAAATTCTCAAGTGAACGTGCGGTGGGATATTTGCCCGTGTCAAAAGAGCCATTATTTTGCCCATATTCAAAAAGTTGAGCTAACAATCATAGATGATTGTAATGTGATTTATCATGCGTAACGGGCTATATTTTTGTATGAAATGACTTATGGATTGCCATTCAACACTCAGTTAAAAATCCTCCGCAACCCATTTTTCACGACGATAGCAAAACCTGAGATATAAAAACGAAAAAGTGCTTACAATCCCTAAAAATTACAGACACTCTTTGGAATTATCTCTCTCTACATATGTCCATTGTGCATTTCCGTTTTGGATGTACACATTTTTCTTAAATCAAAACTTCGAGTTTTTCGCTCTCCCTTCATCCCGTAAAAAAAAAAAAAAAAAGGCAAATAGATCACAACAAAATGAAAATTTTATAGTTGATGTACGGAAAAAATTTAAAACAATAAAAAAATTAAATGAAGAAAATTTTTTCACACACCACAAATGAACACAAAAGTTTTGTTATCCAAGTTTGGGAAATTCCACTAGTCCAAAACTAATATCTTGGAATTTTACATGAAGGAGATTTTTTCTACACATGTTTTAAAAATGGATATGCATGCTGGAAACATGTTAAAGATTCAAATGACCTATGGATACAAAGCTTTTAAAGAGAATAACAAACGCTCATTAAATTTTCATGTGAATGTGCGGTGGGATATTTGCCCGAGTCAAACAAGCCATTATTTTGCCCACATTCAAAAAGTTGAGCTAACAATCATAGATGATTGGAAAGTGATTTGTCATGCATAACGGGCTATATTTTTGTAAGAAATGACTTATGGATTTGAAGTCAACACTCAGTTAAAAATCGCCAGCTTCCCCTGTTTCCCGACGGCTACAAAACCTTAGATATAAAAATGAAAAAGTGCATACGATCCCTAAAACATACAGACACTCTTTGGAAATATCTCTCTACATTTGTGCATTGTGCATTTCCATTTTAGATGTACACTTTTTTCTTAAATCAGAACTTTGTGTTTTCGCTCCCCCTTCATCCCGTAAACAAAAAAGGCAAAAGGATCACAACAAAATAAAAATTTTATAGTTGATGTGTGGAAAATATTTCAAATAATAACTAATTTAAATAAAAAATCTATTCACACACCACAAATGAATTCAAAAGTTGTGTTATCCAAGTTTGGGAAATTCCATTTGTCCAACCCTAATAGCTTGGAATTTTACTTGAAGGAGATTTTTTCTACACATGTTTTAAAAATGGATATGCATGCTTGAAACATGTTAAAGATTCAAATGACCTATGTATCCAAAGGTTTTAAAGAGAATAACAAACACACATTAAATTCTCATGTGAACGTGCGGTGGGATATTTACCCGAGTCTAACAAGTCATTATTTTGCCCATTTCCAAAAATAATATCTAACAATCATAGATGATTGTAAATTTATTCATCATGCGTAATGGGCTATATTTTTGTATGAAATGACTTATGGATTGCAATTCAACACTCAGTTAAAAATCCTCTGCCACCAATTTTTCTGACGAATGCAAAACCTGAGATATAAAAACTAAAAAGAGCTTACAATCCCTAAAAATTACACACACTCTTTGGAATTATCTCTCTCTGCAATTGTGCATTGTGCTTTTCCATTTTAGATGTACTCTTTTTTCTTAAATCTAAACTATGACTTTTCTCTCTCCCTTCATCCTAAAAACAAACAAGGCAAAAAGCTTAAAACAAAATGAAAATTTTATAGTTGATGTATGGAAAAAATTTAAAACAATAACAAATATAAATATAGAAAATTTGTTCACCCAACACAAATGAACAAAAATTTTTGTTATCCAATTTTGGGAAATTCCACTAGTTTAACCCTAATAGCTTGGAATTTTGCAAGAAAGAGATTTCATCCACACATGTTTTAAAAATGGATGTGCATGTTTGAAATAGGTTAAAGAACCAAATGAGCTATGGATGCAAAGCTTTTAAAGAGAATAACAAACGTTCATTAAATTCTCAAGTGAACTTGCGGTGGGATATTTACCCGTGTCAAACATGCCATTAATTTTCCCATTTGCAAAAAGCTGACATAATAATCATAGATGATTGTAATGTGATTTATCATGCGTAACAGGCTATATTTTTGTATGAAATGACTTATGGATTGCAATTCAACACTCAGTTAAAAATCCTCCGCAACCCATTTTTCCCGACGATTGCAAAGCTTGAGATATAAAAACGAAAAAGTGCTTACAATCCCTAAAAATTACAGACACTCTTTGGAATTATCTCTCTCTACATATGTGCATTGTGCATTTCCGTTTTAGATGTACACATTTTTCTTAAATCAAAACTTCGAGTTTTTCGCTCTCCCTTCATCCCGTAAACAAAAAAGGCAAATAGATCACAACAAAATGAAAATTTTATAGTTGATGTACGGAAAAAATTTAAAACAATAAAAAAAGTAAATGAAGAAAATTTATTAACACACCACAAATGAACACAAGTTTTCTTATCCATGTTTCGGAAATTCCAGTAGTCCAAAACTAATATCTTGAAATTTTACATGAAGGAGATTTTTTCTACACATGTTTTAAAAATGGATATGCATGCTGGAAACATGTTAAAGATTCAAATGACCTTTGGATACAAAGATTTTAAAGAGAATAACAAACGCTCATTAAATTCTCATGTGAACGTGCAGTGGGATATTTGCCCGAGTCAAATAAGCCATTATTTTGCCCATATTCAAAAAGTTGAGCTAACAATCATAGATGATTGTAAAGTGATTTGTCATGTGTAACGGGTTATATTTTTGTAAGAAATGACTTATGGATTTGAAGTCAACACTCAGTTAAAAATCGCCCGCTTCCCCCCGTTTCCCGACGGTTGCAAAACGTTTGGTATAAAAATGAAAAAGTGCATACGATCCCTAAAACATACAGACACTCTTTGGAAATATCTCTCTCTACATTTGTGCTAACAAGTCATTATTTCGCCCATTTTTGAAAATTTGATCTAACAATCATAGATGATTGTGAAGTGATTCATCATGCGTAACGGGCTATATTTTTTTATGAAATGACTTATGAATTGCAATTCAACACTCAGTTAAAAATCCCCTGTCACCAATATTTCCCGACGATTGCAAAACCTGAGATATAAAAACTAAAAAGAGCTCACAATCCCTAAAAATTACAGACACTCTTTGGAATTATCTCTCTCTACAATTGTGCATTGTCCTTTTCAGTTTTAGATGTACACTTTTTTCTTAAATCAAAACTTTGACTTTTCGCACTCCCTTCATCCCGAAAACAAACTAGGCAAAAAACTTACAACAAAATGAAAATTTTATAGTTGTTGTATGGAAAAAATTTAAAACAATAATAAATATAAATAAAAAAATTTATTCACCCAACACAAATGAACACAAAAGTTTTGCTATCCAATTTTGGGAAATTCCACTAGTTTAACCCTAATTGCTTGGAATTTTGCAAGAAAGAGATATCATCCACACATGTTTTAAAAATGGATATGCATGTTTGAAACATGTTAAAGATGCAAATGAGCTATGGATGCAAAGCTTTTGTAGAGAATAACAAACGCTCATTAAATTCTCATGTAAACTTGCGGTGGGATATTTACCCGAGTCAAATATGCCATTATTTTGCCTATTTTCAAAAAGCTGACATAATAATCATAGGTGATTGTAATGTGTTTTATCATGCGTAACAGGCTATATTTTGGTATGAAATGACTTATGGATTGCAATTCAACACTCACTTAAAAATCCTCCGCAACGCATTTTTCCTGACGATTACAAAACCTGAGATGTAAAAATGGAAAAGTGCTTACAATCCATAAAAATTACAGACACTCTTTGGAATTATCTCTCTCTACATATGTGCATTTTGCATTTTTGTTTCAGATGTACACATTTTTTTTAAATCAAAACTTCGATTTTTTCGCTCTCCCTTCATCCCGTAAACAAAAAAGGCAAATAGATCACAACAAAATGAAAATTTTATAGTTGATGTACGGAAAAAATTTAAAACAATAAAAAAAGTAAATTAAGAAAATTTATTCACACACCACAAATGAACACAAAAGTTTTGTTATCCAAGTTTGGGAAATTCCTCTAGTCCAAAACTTGCATCCTGGAATTTAACATGAAGGAGATTTTTTCTACACATGTTTTAAAAATGGATATGCATGCTAGAAACATGTTAAAGATTCAACTGACCTATGGATCCAAACCTTTTAAAGAGAATAACAAATGCTCATTAAATTCTCAAGTGGACGTGTGGTGGGATATTTGCCCGAGTCAAACAAGCCATTATTTTTCCCATATTCAAAAAGTTGAGCTAACAATCATAGATGATTGTAAAGTGATTTGTCATGGGTAACGGGCTATATTTTTGTAAGAAATGACTTATGGATTTGAAGTCAACACTCAGTTAAAAATCGCCCGCCTCCCCCGTTTCCCGACGATTGCCAAACCTTAGATATAAAAACGAAAAAGTGCATACGATCCCTAAAACATACAGACACTCTTTGGAAATGTCTCTCTCTACATTTGTGCATTGTGCATTTCCATTTTAGATGTACACTTTTTTCTTTAATCAGAACTATGAGTTTTCTCTCCCCCTTCATCCCGCAAACCAAAAAAGGCAAAAAGATCACAACAAAATAAAATTTTATAGTTGATGTGTGGAAAATATTTAAAATAATAACTAATGTAAATAAAAAATATCTATTCACACACCACAAATGAACACAAAAGTTTTGTTATCCAAGTTTCGGAAATTCTATTAGTCCAACCCTTTTAAGCTTCGAATTTTACAATAAGGAGATTTTTTCTACACATATTTCGGAAATGGATATGCATGCCTGAAACATGTTAAAGCTTCAAATGACCTATGGATCCAAAGCTTTTAAAGTGAATAATAAACGCTCATTAAATTCTCAAGTGAACGTGCGGTAAGATATTTACCCGAGTCTAACAAGTCAATATTGTGCCCATTTTCAAAAATTTGATCTAACAATCATAGATGATTGTCAAGTGATTTATCATGCGTAACGGGCTATATTTTTGTATGAAATGACTTATGGATTGCATTTCAACACTCGGTTAAAAATCCTCTGCCACCAATTTTTCTCGACGATTGCAAAACATGAGATATAAAAACTAAAAAGAGATTACAATCCCTAAAAATTATAGACACTCTTTGGAATTATCACTCTCTACAATTGTGCATTGTGCTTTCCCATTTTAGATGTACACATTTTTCTTAAATCAAAACTTTGACTTTTCGCTCTCCCTTCATCCCGAAAACAAACGAGGCAAAAAGCTTACAACAAAATGAAAATTTTATATTTGATGTATGGAAAAATTTTAAAACAATAAAAAATATAAATAAATAAAATTTATTCACCCAATACAAATGAGCACAAAAGTTTTGTTATCCAATTTTGGGAAATTCCACTAGTTTAACCCTAAGAGCTTGGAATTTTGCAAAAAAGAGATTTCATCCACACATGTTTGAAAAATGGATATGCATGTTTGAAACATGTTAAAGATGAAAATGAGCTATGGATGCAAAGCTTTTAAAGAGAATAACAAACGCTCATTAAATTCTCAAGTGAACTTGCGGTGCGATATTTACCAGAGTCAAACATGCCATTATTTTGCCCATTTGCAAAAACTTGACATAATAATCATAGATGATTGTAATGTGATTTATCATGCGTAACGGGGTATATTTTTGAATGAAATGACTTATGGATTGCAATTCAACACTCAGTTAAAAATCCTCTGCAACCGATTTTTCCCGACGATTGCAAAACCTGAGATATAAAAACGAAAAAGTGCTTACAATCCCTAAAAATTACAGACACTCTTTGGAATTATCTCTCTCTACATATGTGCATTGTGCATTTCCGTTTTAGATGTACACATTTTTCTTAAATCAAAACTTCGAGTTTTTGGCTCTCCCTTCATCCCGTAAACAAAAAATGCAAATAGATCACAACAAAATGAAAATTTTATAGTTGATGTACGAAAAAAATTTAAAACAATAAAAAAAGTAAATGAAGAAAATTTATTCACACACCACAAATGAACACAAAAGTTTTGTTATCCAAGTTTGGGAAATTCCACTAGTCCAAAACTAATATCTTGGAATTTTACATGAAGGAAATTTTTTCTACACATGTTTTAAAAATGGAATTGCATGCTAGAAACATGTTAAAAATTCAAATGACCTACGGATCTAAAGCTTTTAAAGAGAATAAATAACGCTCATTAAATTCTCAAGTGAACGTGCGGTGGGATATTTGCCCGAGTCAAACAAGCCATTATTTCGCCCATATTCAAAAAGTTGAGCTAACATTCACAGATGATTGTAAAGTCATTTGTCATGCGTAACGGGCTATATTTTTGTAAGAAATGACTTATGGATTTGAACTCAGCACTCTGTTAAAAATCGCCCGCCTCCCCCGTTTCCCGACGATTGCAAAACCTTAGATATAAAAACGAAAAAGTGCATACGATCCCTAAAACATACAGAACTCTTTGGAAATATCTCTCTCTACATTTGTGCATTGTGCAATTCCATTTTAGATGTACACTTTTTTCTTAAATCAGAACTTTGATTTTTCGCTCCCCCTTCATCCCGTAAACAAAAAAGGCAAAAAGATCACAAAAAAATTTAAATTTTACATTTGATGTGTGGAAAATATTTAAAGTAATAACTAATGTAAATAAAAAATATCTATTCACACCACAAATGAACACAAAATTTTTGTTATCCAAGTTTGGGAAATTCCATTAGTCCAACCCTAATAGCTTGAAATTTTACTTGAAGGAGATTTTTTCTACACATGTTTTAAAAATGGATATGCATGCTTGAAACATGTTAAAGATTTAAATGACATATGGATCCAAAGCTTTTAAAGAGAATAACAAACACTCATTAAATTCTCAAGTGAACGTGTGGTGGGATATTTACCCGAGTCTAACAAGTCATTATTTTGCCCATTTTCAAAAATTTGATCTAACAAACATAGATGATTGTAAAGTGATTTATCATGAGTAATGGGCTATATTTTTGTATGAAATGACTTATGGATTGCAATTCAACACTCAGTTAAAAATTCTCTGCCACCAATTTTTCCCGACGATTGCAAAACCTGAGATATAAAAACTAAAAAGAGCTTACAATCCCTAAAAATTACAGACACTCTTTGGAATTATCTCTCTCTACAATTGTGCATTGTGCTTTTCCATTTTAGATGTACACTTTTTTCTTAAATCAAAACTTTGACTTTTCGCTCTCTCTTCATCCTGAAAACAGACAAGGCAAAAAGCTTACAACAAAATGAAAATTTTATAGTTGATGTATGGAAAAAATTTAAAACAATAACAAATATAAATAAAGAAAATCTATTCACCCAACACAAATGAACACAAAAGTTTTTTTATCCAATTTTTGGAAATTCCACTAGTTTAACCCTAATAGCTTGGAATTTGGCAAGAAAGAGATTTCATCCACACTTGTTTTAAAAATGGATATGCATGTTTGAAACATGTTAAAGATGCAAATGAGCTATGGATGCAAAGATTTTAAAGATAATAACAAACGCTCATTAAATTCTCAAGTGAACTTGCGGTGGGATATTTACCCGAGTCAAACATGCCATTATTTTGCCCATTTGCAAAAAGCTGACATAATAATCATAGATGATTGTAATGTGATTTATCATGCGTAACGGGGTATATTTCTGTATGAAATGACTTATGGATTGCAATTCAACACTCAGTTAAAAATCCTCCGCAACCGATTTTTCCCGGCGATTGCAAAACATGAGATATAAAAATGAAAAAGTGCTTACAATTCCTAAAAATTACAAACACTCTTTGGAATTATCTCTCTCTACATATGTGCATTGTGAATTTCCGTTTTAGATGTACACATTTTTCTTAAATCAAAACTTCAAGTTTTTTGCTCTCCCTTTATCCCGTAAACAAAAAAGGCAAATAGATCACAACAAAATGAAAATTTTATTATTGATGTACGGAAAAAATTTAAAACAATAAAAAAAGTAAATGAAGAAAATTTATTCACACACCACAAATGAACACAAAAGTTTTGTTATCCAAGTTTGGGAAATTCCACTAGTCCAAAACTAATATCATGGAATTTTACATGAAGGAGATATTTTCTACACATGTTTTAAAATTGGATATGGATGTTAGAAACATGTTAAAGATTCAAATAACCTATGGATCCAAAGCTTTTAAAGAGAATAACAAACCCTCATTAAATTCTCAAGTGAGCGTGCAGTGGGATATTTGCTCGAGTCAAACAAGCCATTATTTTTCCCATATTCAAAAAGTTGAGCAAACAATCATAGATGATTGTAAAGTGATTTGTCATGCGTAACGGGCTATGCTTTTGTAAGAAATGACTTATGGATTTTAAGTCAACACTAAACTAAAAATTCGCCGCCTCCCCCGTTTCCCGACGATTGCAAAACCTTAGATATAAAAACGAAAAAAGTGCATACAAGCCCTAAAACATACAGACACTCTTTCGAAATATCTCTCTCTACATTTGTGCATTGTGCATTTCCATTTTAGATGTACACTTTTTTCTGGAATCAGAACTTTGAGTTTTCGCTCCCCCTTCATCTCGTAAACAAAAAAGGCAAAAAGATCACAACAAAATAAAAATTTTATAGTTGATGTGTGGAAAAATATCTATTCACACCCCACAAATGAACACAAAAGTTTTGTTATCCAAGTTTGGAAAATTCCATTAGTCCAACCCTATTAAGCTTTAAATTTTACATGAAGGAGATTTTGTCTACACATGTTTTAAAAATGGATATGCATGCTTGAAACTTGTTAAAAATTCAAATGACCTATGGATCCAAAATTTTTAAAGAGAAAAAAAAACGCTCATTAAATTCTCAAGTGAACGTGCGGTGGGATATTTACCCGAGTCTAACAAGTCATTATTTTTCTCATTTGTAAAGTGATTTATCATGCGTAACGGGCTATATTTTTTTATTAAATGACTTATGGATTGCAATTCAACACTCAGTTAAAAATCCTTTGCCACCAATTTTTCCCGACGATTGCAATACCTGAGATATAAAAACTAAAAAGAGCTTACAATCCCAACCAATTACAGACACTCTTTGGAATTATCTCTCTCTATAATTTTGCATTGTGCTTCTCCATTTTAGATGTACACTTTTTTCTTAAATCAAAACTTTGACTTTTCACTCTCCCTTCATCCCGAAAACAAACAAGGCAAAAAGCTTACAAAAAAATGACAATTTTATAGTTGATGTATGAAAAAAATTTTAAAAAATAACTAATATAAATAAATAAAATTTATTCACCCAACACAAATGAACACAAAAGTTTTGTTATCCAATTTTGGGAAATTCCACTAGTGTAACCCTAATAGCTTGGAATTTTGCAATAAAGAGATTTTATCCACACATGTTTTAGAAATGGATATGCATGTTTGAAACATGTTAAAGATGCAAATGAGCAAAGGATTCAAAGCTTTTAAAGAGAATAACAAACGCTCATTAAATTCTCAAGTGAACTTGCGCTGGGATATTTACCCGAGTCAAACATGCCATTATTTTGCCCATTTGCAAAAAGCTGACATAATAATCATAGATGATTGGAATGTGATTTATCATGCGTCATGGGCTATATTTTGGTATGAAATGACTTATGGTTTGCAATTCAACACTCAGTTAAAAATTCAGCGCAACCCATTTTTCCCGATGATTGCAAAACCTGAGATACAAAAAGAAAAAGTGCTTACAATCCCTAAAAATTACAAACACTCTTTCGAATTATCTCTCTCTACATATGTGCATTATGCATTTCCGTTTTAGATGTACAAATTTTTCTTAAATAAAAACTTTTAGTTTTTCCCTCTCCCTTCATCCCGTAAACAAAAAAGGTAAATAAATCACAACAAAAATGAAAATTTTATAGTTGATGTACGGAAAAAATTTAAAACATTAAAAAAAGTAAATGAAGAAAATTTATTCACACACCACAAATGAACACAAAAGTTTTGTTATCCATGTTTTGGAAATTCCACTAGTCCAAAACTAATATCTTGGAATTTTTCATGAAGGAGATTTTTTCTACACATGTTTTAAAAATGGATATGCATGCTAGAAACATGTTAAAGATTCAAATGACCTACGGATCCAAATCTTTTAAAGAGAATAACAAACGCTCATTAAATTCTCAAATGAACGTGCGGTGGGATATTTACCCGAGTCTAACATGTCATTATTTTGCCCATTTTCAAAAATTTGATCTAACAATCATAGATGATTGTAAAGTGATTTATCATGCGTAATGGGATATATTTTTGTATGAAATGAGTTATGGATTGCAATTCAACACTCAGTTAAAAATCCTCTACCACCAATTTTTCCCCACAATTGCAAAACCTGAGATATAAAAACTAAAAAGAGCTTACCCTCCCTAAAAATTACAGACACTCTTTGGAATTATCTCTCTCTACAATTGTGCATTGTGATTTTCCATTTTAGATGTACACATTTTTCTTAAATCAAAATTTTCACTTTTCGCTCTCCCTTCATCTCGGAAAGAAACGAGGCAAAAAACTTACAACAAAATGAAAATTTTATAGTTGATGTATGGAAAAAAATTAAAACAATAACAAATATAGATAAAGAAAATTTATTCACCAAACACAAATGAACACAAAATTTTTGTTATCCAATTTTGGGCAATTCCACTAGTTTAACCCTAATAGCTTGGAATTTTGCAAGAAAGAGATTTCATCCACGCATGTTTTAAAAATGGTTATGCATGTTTGAAACATGTTAAAGATGCAAATGAGCTATGGATGCAAAGCTTTTAAGGAGAATAACAAACACTCATTAAATTCTCAAGCGAACTTGCAGTGGGATATTTACGCTAGTCAAACATGCCATTATTTTGCCCATTTGAAAATACTTGACATAATAATCATAGTTGATTGTAATGAGATTTATTATGCGTAACGGGGTATATTTTTGTATGAAATGACTTATGGATTTCACTTCAACACTCAGTTAAAAATCCTCCGCAACCCATTTTTACCGACGACTGCAAAACCTGAGATATAAAAACGAAAAAGTGCTTACAATCCCTAAAAATTACAGACACTCTTTGGAATTATCTCTCTCTACATATGTGCATTGTGCATTTTCGTTTTAGATGTACACATTTTTCTTAAATCAAAACATTATGTTTTTGGTTCTCCCTTCATCCCGTAAACAAAAAGGCAAATAGATCACAACCAAATGAAAATTTTATAGTTGATGTACGGAAAAAATTTAAAACAATAAAAAAAGTAAATGAAGAAGATTTATTCACACACCACAAATGAACACAAAAGTTTTGTTATCCATGTTTGGGAAATTCCACTAGTTAAAAACTAATATGTAGGAATTTTATATGACAAAGATTTTTTCTACACATGTTTTAAAAATGGATATGCATGCTAGAAACATGTTAAAGATTCAAATGACCTACAGATCCAAAGCTTTTAAAGAGAATAACAAACGCTCATTAAATTCTCAAATGAACGTGCGGTGGGATATTTGCCCGAGTCAAACAAGCCATTATTTTGCTCATATTCAAAACGTTGAGCTAACAATCATAGATGATTGTAAAGTGATTTGTCATGCGTAACGGGCTATATTTTTTTAAGAAATGACTTATGGATCTTAAGTCAACACTCAGTTAAAATCACCCGCCTCCCCCGTTTCCCGACGATTGCAAAACCTTAGATATAAAAACGAAAAAGTGCATACGATCCCTAAAACATATAGACACTCTTTGGAAATATCTCTCTCTACATTTATGAATTGTGCATTTCCATTTTAGATGTACACTTTTTTCTTAAATCAGAACTTTGAGTTTTCGCTCCCCCTTCATCCCATAAACAAAAAAGGCAAAAAGATCACAACAAAATAAAAATTTTATAGTTGATGTGTGGAAAATATTTAAAATAATAACTAATGTAAATAAAAAATATCTATTCACACACCACAAATGAAAGCAAAAGTTTTTTTATCCAAGTTTGGGAAATTCCATTACTCCAACCCTATTAAGCTTGGAATTTTACATGAAGGAGATATTTTCTACACATGTTTTAAAAATGGATATGCATTCCTGAAACATGTTAAAGATTCAAATGACCCATGGATCCAAACATTTTAAAGAGAATAACAAACGCTCATTAAATTCTCAAGTGAACGTGCGGTGGGATATTTACCTGAGACTCACAAGTCATTTTTTTGCCCATTTTCAAAAATTTGATCTAACAATCATAGATGATTGTAAACTGATTTATCATGCGTAACTGGCTATATTTTTGTATGAAATGACTTGTGAATTGCAATTCAACACTCAGCTAAAAATCCTCTGCCACCAATTTTTCCCGACGATTGCAAAACCTGAGATATAAAAACTAAAAAGAGCTTACAATCCCTAAAAATTATAGACACTCTTTGGAATTATCTCTCTCTACAATTGTGCATTGTGCTTTTCCATTTTAGATGTACACTTTTTTCTTAAATCAAAACTTTGACTGTTCGCTCTCCCTTCATCCCGAAAACAAACGAGGCAAAAAGCTTACAACAAAATGAAAATTTTATAGTTGATGTATGGAAAATAATTAAAACAATAACAAATATAAATAAACAAAATTTATTCACCCAACACAAATGAACACAAAAAAAATTTTATCCAATTTTGGGAAATTCCACTAGTTTAACCCTAATAGCTTGGAATTTTGCAAGAAAGGGATTTCATCCACACATGTTTTAAAAATGGATATGCATGTTTGAAACATGTTAAAGATGGAAATGAGCTATGGATGCAAAGCTTTTAAAGAGAATAACAAACGCTCATTAAATTCTCAAGTGAACTTGCAGGGGGATATTTACCCTAGTCAAACATGCCATTATTTTGCCCATTTGCAAATACCAGACATAATAATCGTAATTGATTGTAATGAGATTTATCACGCGTAACGGGGTATATTTTTGTATGAAATGACTTATGGATTGCAATTCAACACTCAGTTAAAAATCCTCCACAACCCATTTTTCTCGACGATAGCAAAACCTGAGATATAAAAACGAAAAAGTGCTTACAATCCCTAAAAATTACAGACACTCTTTGGAATTATCTCTCTCTACATATGTGCATTGTGCATTTCCGTTTTAGATGTTCACATTTTTCTTAAATCAAAACTTTAAGTTTTTCGTTCTCCCTTCATCCCGTAAACAAAAAAGGCAAATAGATCACAACCAAATGTAAATTTTATAGTTGATGTACGGAAAAAATTTAAAACAATAAAAAAAGTAAATGAAGAAGATTTATTCACACACCACAAATGAACACAAAAGTTTTGTTATCCATGTTTGGGAAATTCCACTTGTCAAAAACTAATATGTAGGAATTTTATATGACGAAGATTTTTTCTACACATGTTTTAAAAATGGATATGCATGCTAGAAACATGTTAAAGATTCAAATGACCTACGGATCTAAAGCTTTTAACGAGAATAACAAACGCTCATTAAATTCTCAAATGAACGTGCGGTGGGATATTTGCCCGAGTCAAACAAGCCATTATTTTGCTCATATTCAAAAAGTTGAGCTAACAATCATAGATGATTGTAAAGTGATTTCTCATGCGTAACGGGCTATATTTTTTTAAGAAATGACTTATGGATTTTAAGTCAATACTCAGTTAAAAATCGCCCGCCTCTCCCGTTTCCCGATGATTGCCAAACCTTAGATATAAAAAAGAAAAAATGCATACGATCCCTAAAACATACAGACACTCTTTGGAAATATCTCCCTCTACATTTGTGCATTGTGCATTTCCATTTTAGATCTACACTTTTTTCTTAAATCAGAACTTTGAGTTTTCGCTCCCCCTTCATCCCATAAACAAAAAAGGCAAAAAGATCACAACAAAATAAAATTTTTATAGTTGATGTGTGGAAATTATTTAAAATAATAACTAATGCAAATAAAAAATATCTATTCACACACCACAAATGAAAGCAAAAGTTTTTTTATCCAAGTTTGGGAAATTCCATTAGTCCAACCCTATTAAGGTTGGAATTTTACATGAAGGAGATATTTTCTACACATGATTTAAAAATGGATATGCATGCTTGAAACATGTTAAAGATTCAAATGACCTATGGATCCAAACATTTTAAAGAGAATAACAAACGCTCATTAAATTCTCAAGTGAACGTGCGGTGGGATATTTACCCGAGTCTAACAAGTCATTATTATGCCCATTTTCAAAAATTTGATCTAACAATCATAGATGCTTGTAAAGTGATTTATCATGATTAACAGGCTATATTTTTGTATGAAATGACTTATGGATTGCAATTCAACACTCAGTTAAAAGGCCTTTGCCACCAATTTTTCCCGACGATTGCAAAACCTGAGATATAAATACTAAAAAGAGTTTACAATCCCTAAAAATTACAGACACTCTTTGGAATTATCTCTTTCTACAATTTTGCATTGTGCTTTTCCATTTTAGATGTACACTTTTTTCTTAAATCCAAACTTTGACTTTTCGCTCTCCCTTCATCCCGAAAACAAACGAGGCAAAAAGCTTACAACAAAATGAAAATTTTATAGTTGATGTATGGAAAACAATGAAAACAATAAGAAATATAAATAAAGAAAATTTATTCACCCAACACAAATGAACACAAAAGTTTTGTTATCCAATTTTGGGAAATTCCACTAGTTTGACCCTAATAGCTTGCAATTTTGCAAGAAAGAGATTTCATCCACACATGTTTTAAAAATGGATATGCATGTTCGAAACATGTTAAAGATGCAAATGAGCTATGGATGCAAAGCTTTTAAAGAGAATAACAAACACTCATTAAATGCTCACGTGAACTTGCAGTGGGATATTTACCCTACTCAAACATGCCATTATTTTGTCCATTTGCAAATAGCTGACATAATAATCATAGTTGATTGTAATGAGATTTATCATGCGTAACGGGGTATATTTTCGAATGAAATGACTTATGGATTGCAATTCAACACTCAGTTAAAAATCCTCCGCAATGCATTTTTCCCGACGATTGTAAAACCTGAGATATAAAAATGAAAAAGTGCTTACAATCCCTAAAAATTACAGACACTCTTTGGAATTATCTCTCTCTACATATGTTCATTGTGAATTTCCGTTTTAGATGTACACATTTTTCTTAAATCAAAACTTCGAGTTTTTCGCTCTCCCTTCATATCGTAAACAAAAAAGGGAAATAGATCACAAAAAAATGAAAATTTTATAGTTGATGTACGGAAAAAATTTAAAACAATAAAAAAAGTAAATGAAGAAGATTTATTCACACACCACAAATGAACACAAAAGTTTTGTTATCCAAGTTTGGGAAATTCCACTAGTCAAAAACTAATATCTTGGAATTTTACATGAAGGAGATTTTTTCTACACATGTTTTAAAAATGGGTATGCATGCTAGAAATATGTTAAAGATTCAAATGACCTACGGGTCTCAAACTTTTAAAGAGAATAACAAATGCTCATTAAATTCTCAAGTGAACGTGCAGTGGGATATTTGCCCGAGTCAAACAAGCCATTATTTTGCCCATATTCAAAAAGTTGAGCTAACAATCATAGACGATTGTAAAGTGATTTGTCATGCATAACGGGCTATATTTTTGAAATAAATGACTTATGGATTTGATGTCAACACTCAGTTAAAAATCGCCCGCCTCCACCGTTTCCCGATGAATCCAAAACCTTAGATATAAAAATGAAGAAGTGCATACGATCCCTAAAACATACAGACACTCTTTGGAAATATCTCTCACTACATTTGTGCATTGTGTATTTCCATTTTAGATGTACACTTTTTTTTTAAATCAGAACTTTGAGTTTTCGCTCCCCCTTCATTCCGTAAACAAAAAAGGCAAAAAGATCACAACAAAATAAAAATTTTGTAGTTGATGTGTGGAAAATATTTAAAATAATAACTAATTTAAATAAAAAATATCTATTCACACACCACAAATGAAAGCAAAAGTTTTTTTATCCAAGTTTGGGAAATTCCATTAGTCCAACCCTATTAAGCTTGGAATTTTACATGAAGGAGATTTTTTCTACACATATTTTAAAAATGAATATGCGTGCTTGAAACATGTTAAAGATTCAAATGACCTATGGATCCAAAAATTTTAAAGAGAATAACAAACGCTCATTAAATTCTCAAGTGAACGAGCGGTGGGATATTTGCCTGAGACACACAAGTCATTATTTTGTCCATTTTAAAAAATTTGATATAACAATCATAGATGATTGGAAAGTGATTTATCATGCGTAATAGGATATATTTTTGTATGAAATGACTTATGGAATGCAATTCAACACTCAGTTAAAAATCGTCTGCCACCAATTTTTCCCGACGATTGCAAAACCTGAGATATAAAAACTAAAAAGAGTTTACGTTCCCTAAAACTTGCAGACACTCTTTGGAATTATCTCTCTCTACAATTGTGCATTCTGCTTCTCCATTTTAGATTTACACTTTTTTCTTAAATCAAAACTTTGACTTTTCGCTCTCCCTTCATCCCAAAAACAAACAATGCAAAAAGCTTACAACAAAATAAAAATTTTATAGTTGATGTATAGAAAAAATTTAAAAAAATATATATATATAAAGAAAATTTATTCACCCAACAAAAATGAAAAAAAAAATTTTGTTATCCAATTTTGGAAAATTCCCCTAGTTTAACCCTAACAGCTTGGAATTTTGCAAGAAAGAGATTTCATCCACACATGTTTTAAAAATGGATATGCATGTTTGAAACATGTGAAAGACGCAAATGAGCTATGGATGCAAAGCTTTTAAGGAGAATAACAAACGCTCATTAAATTCTCAAGTGAACTTGTGGTGGGATATTTACCCTAGTCAAACATGCCATTATTTTGCCCATTTGCAAATAGCTGACATAATAATCATAGTTGATTGTGATGAGATTTATCATGGGTAACGGGGTATATTTTTGTATGAAATGACTTATGGATTGCAATTCAACTCTCAGTTAAAAATCCTCCGCAACCCATTTTTCCTGACGATTGCAAAACCTGAGATATAAAAACGAAAAAGTGCTGACAATCCCTAAGAATTACAGACACTCTTTGGAATTATCTCTCTCTACATATGTGCATTGTACATTTCTGTTTTAGATGTACACATTTTTCCTAAATCAAAACATTAAGTTTTTCGTTCTCCCTTCATCCCGTAAACAAAAAAGGCAAATAGATCACAACCAAATGAAAATTTTATAGTTGATGTACGGAAAAAATTTAAAACAATAAAAAAGTAAATTAAGAGGATTTATTCATACACCACAAATGAACACAAAAGTTTTGTTATCCGTGTTTGGGAAATTCCACTAGTCAAAAACTAATATGTAGGAATTTTATATGACGAAGATTGTTTCTACACATGTTTTAAAAATGGATATGCATGCTAGAAACATGTTAAAGATTCAAATGACCTACGGATCCAAAGCTTTTAAAGAGAATAACAAACGCTCATTAAATTCTCAAATGAACGTGCGGTGGGATATTTGCCCGAGTCAAACAAGCCATTATTTTGCTCATATTTAAAAAGTTGAGCTAACAATCATAGATGATTGTAAAGTGATTTCTCATGCGTAACGGGCTATATTTTTGTAAGAAATGACTTATGGATTTGAGGTCAACACTGAGTTAAAAATCGCCCGCCTCCCCCGTTTCCCGACGATTGCAAACCCTTAGATATAAAAACGAAAAAGTACATACGATCCCTAAAACATACAGACACTCTTTGGAAATATCTCTCTCTACATTAGTGCATTGTGCATTTCCATTTTAGATGTACACTTTTTTCTTAAATCAGAACTTTGAGTTTTCACTCCCCCTTCATCCCGTAAACAAAAAAGGCAAAAAGATCACAACAAAATAAAAATTTTACAGTTGATGTGTGGAAAATATTTAAAGTAATAACTAATGTAAATAAAAAATATCTATTCACACACCACAAATGAACACAAAAGTTTTGTTATCCATGTTTGGGAAATTCCATTAGTCGACCCTAATAGCTCGGAATTTTACTTGAAGGGGATTTTTTCTACACATGTTTTAAAACTTGATATGCATGCTTGAAACATGCTAAAGATTTAAATGACATATGGATCCAAAGCTTTGAAAGAGAATAACAAACACTCATTAAATTCTCAAGTGAACGTGCGGTGGGATATTTAGCCGAGTGTAACAAGTCATTATTTTGCCCATTTGCAAAAAGCTGACATAATAATCATAGATGATTGTAAAGTGATTTATCATGCGTAACGGGCTATATTTTTGTAAGAAATGACTTATGGATTGCAATTCAACACTCAGTTAAAAATCCTCCGCAACCCATTTTTCCCGACGATTACAAAACCTGAGATATAAAAAAGAAATAGTGCTTACAATCCCTAAAAATTACAAACACTCTTTGGAATTATCTCTCTCTACATATGTGCATTGTGAATTTCCGTTTTAGATGGACACATTTTTCTTAAATCAAAACTTCAAGTTTTTTGCTCTCCCTTTATCCCGTAAACAAAAAAGGCAAATAGATCACAGCAAAATGAAAATTTTATAGTTGATGTACGGAAAAAATTTAAAACAATAAAAAAAGTAAATGAAGAAAATTTATTCACACACCACAAATGAACACAAAATTTTGTTATCCAAGTTTGGAAAATTCCACTAGTCCCAAACTAATATCTTGGAATTTTATATTAAGGAGATTTTTTCTACACTTGTTTTAAAAATTGATATGCTTGCTAGAAACATGTTAAAGATTCAAATGACCTACGGATTGAAAGCTTTTAAAGAGAATAACAAATGCTCATTAAATTCTCAAGTGAATGTGCGGTGGGATATTTGCCCGTGTCAAACAAGCCATTATTTTTCCCATATTCAAAAAGTTGAGCTAACAATCATAGACGATTGTAAAGTGATTTGTCTTGCGTAACGGGCTATATTTTTGTAAGAAATGACTTGTGGACTTGAAGTCCACACTCAGTTAAAAATCGCCCGCCTCCCCCGTTTCCCGACGATTCCAAAACCTTAGATATAAACACAAAAAAGTGCATACGATCCCTAAAACATACATACACTCTTTGGAAATATCTCTCTCTACATTTGTGCATTGTGCATTTCCATTTTAGATGTACACTTTTTTCTTAAATCATAACTTTGAGTTTTCGCTCCCCCTTCGTCCCGTAAACAAAAAAGGCCAAAAGATCACAACAAAATCAAAATTTTATAGTTGATGTGTGGAAAATATTTAAAATTATAACTAATGTAAATAAAATATATGTATTCACTCACCACAAATGAACACAACTTTTTTTATCCAAGTTTGGGAAATTCCATTAGTCCAACCCTATTAAGCTTGGAATTTTACATGAAGGAGATTTTTCCTACACATGTTTTAAAAATGGATATGTATGCTAGAAACATGTTAAACATTCAAATGGCCTACGGATCCAAAGCTTTTAAAGCGAATAACAAACGCTTAAATTCCGAAGTGAACGTGCAGTGGGATATTTGCCCGAGTCAAACAAGCCATTATTTTCCCCATATTCAAAAACATGAGCAAATAATCATAGATGATTGTAAAGTGATTTGTCATGTGTAATGGGCTATATTTTTGTAAGAAATGACTTATGGATTTTAAGTCAACACTAAGTTAAAAATTGCCCGCCTCCCCCGTTTCCTGACGATTGCAAAAACTTAGATATAAAAACGAAAAAAGTGCATACAAGCCCTAAAACATACAGACACTCTTTGGAAATATCTCTCTCTACATTTGTGCATTGTGCATTTTCATTTTAGATGTACAATTTTTTCTGGAATCAGAACTTTGAGTTTTCGCTCCCCCTCCGTCTCGTAAACAAAAATGGCAAAAAGATCACAACAAAATAAAAATTTTATAGCTGATGTGTGGAAAAATATCTATTCACACCCCACAAGTGAACACAAAAGTTTTGTTATCCAAGTTTGGGAAATTCCATTAGTCCAACCCTATTAAGCTTGAAATTTTACATGCAGGAGATTTTTTCTACACATGTTTTAAAAATGGATATGCATGCTTGAAACATGTTAAAGATTCAAATGACTGATGGATCCAAAGATTTTAAAGAGAATAACAAACGCTCATTAAATTCTCAAGTGAACGTTCGGTGGGATATTTAGCCGAGTCTAACAAAACATTATTTTGCCCATTCTCAAAAAAATGATCTAACAATCATAGATGATTTTAAAATGATTTATCATGCGTAATGGGCTATATTTTTTTATGAAATGACTTATGGATTGCAATTCAACACTCAGTTATCCTCTGCCACCAATTTTTCCCGACGATTGTAAAACATGAGATATAAAAACTAAAAAGAGCTTACAATCCCAAACAATTACAAACACTCTTTGGAATTATCTCTCTACAATTGTGCATTGTGCTTTTCCATATTAGATGTACACTTTTTTCTTAAATCAAAACTTTGACTTTTCACTCTCCCTTCATCCCGAAAACAAACAAGGCAAAAAACTTACAAAAAAATGAAAATTTTATAGTTGATGTATGAAATTTTTTTTTAAAAATAACAAATATAAATAAAGAAAATTTATTCACCCTACACAAAAGAACACAAAAGTTTTGTTATCCTATTTTTGGAAATTCCACTAGTTTAACCCTAATAGCTTGGAATTTTGCAAGAAAGATATTTCATCCACACATGTTTTAAAAATGGATATGCATGTTTGAAACATATTAAAGATGCAAATAAGCTATGGATGCAAAGCTTTTAAAGAGAATAACAAACGCTCATTAAATTCTCAAGTGAACTTGCTATGGGATATTTACCTGAGTCAAACATTCCATTATTTTGCCCTTTTGCAAAAGCTGACATAATAATTATAGATGATTGTAATCTGATTTATCATGCGTAATGGGCAATATTTTTGTATGAAATGACTTATGGATTGCAATTCAACACTCAGTGAAAAATCCTCTGCCACATTTTTTTCCCGACGATTGCAAAACCTGAGATATAAAAACTAAAAAGAGCTTACAATCCCTAAAAATTACAGACACTTTGGAATTATCTCTCCCTACAATTGTGCATTGTGATTTTCCATTTTAGATGTACACTTTTATTTTAAATCAAAACTTTGACTTTTCGCTCTCCCTTCATCCCGAAAACAAACAAGGCAAAAAACTTACAACAAAATGAAAATTTTATAGTTGATGTATGGAAAAAATATAAAACAATAACAAATATAAATAAATAAAATTTACTCACCCTACACAAATGAAGACAAAAGTTTTGTTATCCAATTTTTCGAAATTCCACTTGTTTAACCCTAATAGCTTGGAATTTTGCAAGAAAAAGATTTCATCCACGCATGTTTTAAAAATGGATATGCATGTTTGAAACATGTTAAAGATGCAAATGAGCTATGGATGCAAAGCTTTTAAAGAGAATAACAAACGCTCATTAAATTCTCAAGTGAACTTACGGTGGGATATTTACCTGAGTCAAACAAGCCATTATTTTGCCCATTTGCAAAAAGCTGACATAATAATCATAGATGATTGTAATGTTATTTATCATGTTTAATGGGCTATATTTTTTTATGAAATGACTTATGGATTGCAATTCAACACTCAGTTAAAAATCCTCCGCTACCCATTTTTCCCGACGATTGCAAAACCTGAGATATAAAAACGAAAAAGTCCTTACAATCCCTAAAAATTACATACACTCTTTGGAATTATCTCTCTCTATATATGTGCATTGTGTATTTTCGTTGTAGATGTACACATTTTTCTTAAATCAAAATATCGATTTTTTCGCTCTCCCTTCAGCCTATAAACAAAGAAGGCAAATAGATCACAACAAAATGAAAATTTTATAGTTGATGTACAGAAAAAATTTAAAACAATAAAAAAAGTAAATGAAGAAAATTTATTCACACACCACAAATGAACACAAAAGTTTTGTTATCCAAGTTTGGGAAATTCTGCTAGTGCAAAACTAATATCTTGGAATTTTACATGAAGTAGATTTTTTCTACACATGTTTTAAAAATGGATATGCATGCTAGAAACATGTTAAAGATTCAAATTACCTACGGATCCGAAGCTTTGAAAGAGAATAAAAAACGCCCATTAAATTCTCAAGTGAACGTACGGTGGGATATTTGCCGAAGTCAAAAAAGCCATTATTTTGCCCATATTAAAAAGTTGAGCTAACAATCATAGATGATTGTAAAGTGATTTTTCATGCGTAAAGGGCTATATTTTTGTAAGAAATGACTTATGGATTTGAAGTCAACACGTAGTTAAAAATTGTCGGCCTCCCCCGTTTCCCAACGATTGCAAAACCTTAGATATAAAAACGAAAAAGTGCATATGATCCGTAAAACATACAGACACTCTTTGAAAATATCTCTCTCTACATTTGTCCATTGTGCATTTCCATTTTCGATGTACACTTTTTTCTTAAATCAGAACTTTGAGTTTTCTCTCCCCCTTCATCCCGCAAAAAAAAAAGGCCAAAAGATCACAACAAAATAAAATTTTTACAGTTGATGAGTGGAAAATATATAAAGTAATAACTAATGTAAATAAAAAATATCTATTCACACACCACAAAAAAACACAAAAGTTTTTTTATCCAAGTTTGGGAAATTCCATTAGTCCAACCCAAATAACTGGGAATTTTACATGAAGGAGATTTTTGCTACACATGTTTTAAAAAAGGATATGGATGCATGAAACATGTTAAAGATTAAAATGACCTATGGATCCAAAGCTTTTAAAGAGAATAACAAACGCTCATTAAATTCTCAAGTGAACGTGCACTGGGATATTTACCCGAGTCTAACAAGTCATTATTTTGCCCTTTTTAATAAAATTTGATCTAATAATCATAGATCATTGTAATGTGATTTATCATGCGTAACGGGCTATATTTTTCAATGAAATGACTTATGGATTGCAATTCAACACTCAGATAAAAATCCTTTGCCACCAATTTTTCACAATGATTGCAAAACCTGAGATATAAAAACTAAAAAGAGCTTACAATCCCTAAAAATTACAGACAATCTTTGGAATTATCTCTCTCTACAATTGTGCATTGTGCTTTTCCATTTTAGATGTACACTTTTTTCTTAAATTAAAACTTTGACTTTTCGCTCTCCCTCCATCCCGAAAAAAAACAAGGCAAAAAGCTTACAACAAAAAGAAAAATTTATAGTTGATGTATAGAAATATTTTTAAAAAATAACAAATATAAATAAAGAAATTTTATTCACCCAACACAAATGACTACAAAATTTTTGTTATCCAATTTTGGGAAATTCCACTAGTTTAGCCCTAACAGCTTGGAATTTTGCAACAAAGAGATATTTGCCCGAGTCAAACAAGCCATTATTTTGCCCATATTAAAGAGTTGAGCTAACGATCATAGATGATTGTAAAGTGATTTGTCATGCGTAAAGGGCTATATTTTTGTAAGAAATGACTTATGGATTTGAAGTCAACACTCAGTTAAAAATCACTCGCCTCCCCCGTTTCCCGACGATTGCAAAACTTTAGATATAAAAATGAAAAAGTGCATACGATCCCTAAAATATACAGACACTCTTTGGAAATATCTCTCTCTACATTTGTGCATTGTGCATTTCCATTTTAGATGTACACTTTTTTCTTAAATCAGAACTTTGAGTTTTCGATCCCCCTTCATCCCGTAAACAAAAAAGGCAAAAAGATCATAACAAAATAAAAATTTTACAATTGATGTGTGGAAAATATTTAAAATAATAACTAATGTAAATAAAAAATATCTATTCACACACTGCAAATAAACACAAAAGTTTTGTTATCCAAGTTTGGGAAATTCCATTAGTCCAACCCTAATAGCTTGGAATTTTACATGAAGGAGATTTTTTCTACAGATGTTTTAAAAATGGATATGCATGCTTGGAACATGTTAAAGATTCAATTGACCTATGGATCCAAAGCTTTTAAAGAGAATAATAAACGCTCATTAAATTCTCAAGTGAACGTGCTGTGGGATATTTGCCCGAGTCAAACAAGCCATTATTTTGCCCATATTAAAAAGTTGAGCTAACAATCATAGATGATTGTAAAGTGATTTATTCTGCGTAACGGGCTATATTTTTGTAAGAAATGACTTATGGATTTGAAGTCAACACTAAGTTAAAAATCGCCCGCCTCCCCCGTTTCCCAACGATTGCAAAACCTTAGATATAAAAACGAAAAAGTGCATACGATCCCTAAAATATACAGACGCTCTTTGGAAATATCTCTCTAAATTTGTGCATTGTGCATTTCCATTTTATATGTACACTTTTTTCTTAAATCAGAATTTTGAGTTTTCGCTCCCCCTTCATCCCGTAAACAAAAAAGGCAAAAAGATCACAACAAAATAAAATTTTTACCGTTGATGTGTGGAAAATATATAAAGTAATAACTAATGTAAAT
This sequence comes from Aristolochia californica, assembly GCF_029961685.1. Lineage (NCBI taxonomy): Eukaryota > Viridiplantae > Streptophyta > Magnoliopsida > Piperales > Aristolochiaceae > Aristolochia > Aristolochia californica. The sequence continues at coordinate 27,425,149 of NW_027182268.1, read as the reverse complement.
AAAAAATATCTATTCACACACCACAAATAAACACAAAAGTTTTGTTATCAAAGTTTTGGAAATTCCATTAGTCCAACCCTAATAGCTTGGAATTTTACATGAAGGAGAATTGTTCTACATATGTTTTAAAGAAGGATTTGCATAATTGAAACATGTTAAAGATTCAAATGACCTATGGATCCAAAGCTTTTAAAGAGAATAACAAATGCTCATTAAATTCTCAAGTGAACGTGCGGTGGGATATTTGCCCGAGTCAAACAAACCATTATTTTGCCCATTTTCAAAAATTTGATCTAACAATCATAGATGATTGTAAAGTGATTTATCATGCGTAACGGTCTATATTTTTGTATGAAATGACTTATGGATTGCAATTCAACACTCAGTTAAAAATCCTCTACCACCAATTTTTCCCTAAGATTGTAAAACCCGAGATATAAAAAATAAAAAGAGCTTACAATCCCTAAAAATTGTAGACACTCTTTGGAATTATCTCTCTCTACAATTGTGCATTGTGCTTTACCATTTTAGATCTACACTTTTTTCTTAAATATAAACTTTGACTTTGCGCTCTCCCTTCATCCCGAAAAAAAACTAGTCAAAACGCTTACAACAAAATGAAATTTTTTTAGTTGATGTATAGAAAAATTTTTAAACAATAACAAATATAAATAAATAAAATTTATTCAGCCTACAGAAATGAACACAAAATTTTGTTATCCAATTTTTGGAAATTCCACTAGTTTAACCCTAATAGCTTGGAATTTTGCAAGAAAGAGATTTCATCCACACATGTTTTAAAAATGGATATGCATGTTTGAAACATGTTAAAGATGCAAAGCTTTTAAAGAGAATAACAAACGCTCATTAAATTCTCAAGTGAACTTGCAGTGGGATATTTACTCGAGTCAAACTTGCCATTATTTTGCCCTTACCACTCGAGAATTTTCTTGTGTTACAGACAGGTAAAATGGATCCTCTCAGCAGCACCCTGACGGACCTAGCAGCAGCAATTGCCACACTCACGGTATTGCTTTCAACCCTACAGTCACTATTCGACAGTCTTTTAGTTCTTTCAGAACGAGGAGACATTCATGAGAATTGTGCCCGTTACGGGTTAAGTGGAGAAGTCTTACAACTCAAGGTTAAAGAATTAACCGAAGAGTTAAAAGAACTCACTCAACGGCATGAAATGCCAAGCTCCTCCGGGACTTCTACCGGATCTCCATCGCGAGAAAAGGAAGCAACAACGTCAGCTAATCAGCAGACGGATGACTTTAGTGTTTTGATAAACACAGGTCGACCCGGGATTTCTACCGGTCATGCCAGGCATGAGAAGGAAATCACAACCCAATCTTCTCTGAAGATAGGGGAATCAGGGATTTCTACCTGCCAGTCAAGAGCTGGAAAGGAAACCTTAACGATTTCATTGAAATCGGAATCAGGGACTTCTACCTGTCAGTCTAGAGCTGAAAAGGAAGTCTTAACGGATCCATCCCAGATGGAAACGGACTTGTCTAGTAATGAGAAATCATTCAAGACAAAATTGGTTACGCCGTCTGAGTTTACAAGGTTGAAAAGCCTAAATAAACCAGATAAAACTAGTTTTAATGAGTTTGAGTTTTTAAAGAAATTTAAACCTTTAAAACTTTCGGACATTATGTCTGAAGAACCCTCGCTACGCCCTCAAAAGGTGGACAGCGTTCGTTCAAAGATCGAATCCGATCATACTGTTCAATTCCAGAGATGGAATGAACAAATTGAGCAAGGGATGAACACTCTCTTCTTCACCACTGAGCCCAGCAACAGTTGGAATCAAGTGAAGCTGAGTCATGAAATAGACTCAAAATATGCATCCATGCTTTACGCATATGGATTCATAAAACAGATGGTATTGCACTCCACCGATTTATCAGTGTTGGAGAAACTGCCAAAGGAAATTATGGAGGCTTGCAAAAGTTTCATCTCCATAACCAAGAGTAAAGGAATTCGACTTCATTTCGTTTCCTGTATTGCTGAAATTGTTACTGACACAAAAATGTTTCCAAGCATTTCCGTCGTGACTATTGAAGGCATCAAAGAAGGTGACGCCAACATGGAATATGATCCCAGACATATTCCAAAAGCCAAGCCTTGCCCAGAAGCAGTCTGGCCAACCAGACGTATCCACGGGCTCAAGAACCTGATACAGCTCATGAAGCAGCTGATTCAGAAAAAGAGAAGCTTCGTCTACAAGACCTCCGTCCCATTGACGATCATCTCGAAAAGCTATAAAGAGACTCCGGCCTCCGTCCAGACCAGTCTTGAAGCTACGCTGAAGAAACTCCTTGGAGGAAATATCCCCTTCAGCAAAACAACAAAGGAAAGCTTCTGCCAGATGGCCCAGAAGACTTTTTCGAAGGAGCACACCTGTAAACTGTGCACCAAAAGGCAGCTGTCCGAATGAGCAGTCAGCAGCCACGTCAACAGACTAGTCAGCAGCCACGTCAGCAGACTAGGCCCACGACGAAAACAAATTCAGCAAAGGCGGCTCAAAAGTCCGCAATGGCGGCTACAAAAAGTCATCAATGACGGCTACACCAAAGTCAACAAAGACGGCTAAAAAGATTCCTGCACGTCATCATCATGATGTCACAAGCAGCAAAGACATTTCTACCCCTGCTTTCGGCGCCGAAAGGTAATAATGCAAGGGCAAAAGAGACATGCCAAAAAGACAAAAGTTACCCTTTGTCTTTAAACGCACACCTTACAATCAAGGGTAAAGGTGGAAAAGCTGAAAAATCTTCAGCTATAAATAAGATGCTCCTCCAGAGGTTTAGGACATCGAAAAATTCAGTATCGAAAATCAAAGCGACACTGAAGTTGGAGCGACTTGGCGATTTCCGGCGATCTTTCTCCAGCAAGTTCCACAAGCACGGTATGTGCTTAAACAGCCGTAATGGCTGAGTAGAAAAGAGGGAACCGACCGGTGCCACGGTCGGTAACTTCGGGAGTTATGTAGATAAGTAGTTTTTCTTTCCCTTTTTTAAGGGTATGTATTTAGTTATTTTTAACTTTCTTTCATTTTGAACAATGTTTTTTATATTTCCGCATGTTTGTAATATTGTGATTCGTACAGTAGTTGTTTTTACTGTTCATGTTCCGCATATATAAATATGATCTCCACAGTAGTTGTTTTTACTGTTCATGTTCCGCATCTATGTATTGATCTCCACAGTGTTTGTTTTTACTGTTCCAAAGTTACTATTCAAAAGTACTGTTCATTTTTACTATTCATGGTTACTATTCATGATTACTATTCATGTTTACTGTTCACTCGTCAAAAGGAAATAGTATCGAAATAGTGCCAAATAGGACAGACGCTAGAGACTTGGAATTATTCGGCTACGCTCCGAGGTAGAAAACGAAACGGAGCTGTGCTCTACCCTGCTGAAGCAGCCATGGAGCCGCAACGGTTAATATGAACGGCTCGGGGCCCTCTGAAGACCGTGAGGACCGCATCGACGGAACTGCCCACGTGGTGGTAAGCCGGCAGGAATAGGGTCAAACCCCGAAGAAGTTCTAGGTAGCAGCAGAAGTCATGTTGGGCCTACTAGATAGCTATGAAATAGACACAAACGAGTATATAGCAGTAACATGTGGTAGGAAGCAGGACAGTGGCCTAATGGTAAAATGATAGGATTGACGAAATGTGACTGTAGGAATAGTATTGTGTGAGTCATCGATGTTTTCCGCTGCCTTTAGATGTTTTCTCCACTGCCTGACAGGTAGTTGTCCCTAGGATTCTAGTTCCGCTGCCCTCATCCCTAGGTTGTCTTCCGCTGTGTACAAGTCTGCTAGAGACTTTTGTGTCGATATCATAGCAATAGTGCTTTGGTATCAGTATTCCGCTGTCAGAGTCTGCTAGAGGCTCTCGTCGTCTTAAAATGGTATCAGAGCTGAGTATTAGACTTGGTTTTGTATGTGTCAAAGAAGTCAAAGCTTAACTTTGATTCTTTCTGTTTAGGTATACATACTCCCAAACAGTTACGACCCATACCGGTCACATCCCAAGTAACATTTGTAAGGAACAAATGTACCAAAGACCTCAACTGGTAGGTCAGAAGGAACTCAACGGTCCTTCTTACGACACAGTGTTGAAAACTGGACACACAAATGTTTGTCCAATAATAGGCTATCCACATGGATGGCATGACAAGAATAATCCAATATTAAATAATATAATGGATTTAGTTGGTGATATGCATCACAGCTTCTTTATGAAAAGATGCTGGGAAAAATACACCCCAGAAAGCGTTGCTTTCCTATGCTTAGGAATAGAAAGTGACGTTAATGAACAAGTACAAACACTCAAGAGAAGAATTAATGCCCATCTTGAGGTACTTAAAACAGGAAATACTGAAGAAACAGTACGTTTCCTTACAGATCTACAAAGCTATGTGGATCAAGAAATAAATCTTTTTAGGATCTTAGAACCGATCCGAGAAGCGAAAATAAGAATGGTTAATAACAAACCATCAAAAAAGGAGTTACAAGAAGTAATTTGCAAAATATCTTCTGTAAAAACTCATCATGGAACAGATAGAGATCGTCTTATACGAGATATCTGTGCCTTAACACAAAATGAAGAATTGAGAGAACTTGTTATACAACACATCACTCCTTTCATCACTTTGTATCAATTGGAACGATTGCTTGAACTCCTGTTCCAAAAATTAGAAGAGACCTCAACTCATCTAAGATTCTTATCCTAAATGTCTGAACAAATAGGAATAGAATGTACTTCTCTCCAAAACAGTGTTCATATACATCATGAAATGCAGGGAGAATACGATGAACATCCTAATCTCATGCAGGATGGACAAAAGTGGACAATAAGTATCCCTCGGATAACTGAAGTCTACAACAAAGATTGGATTGAATTCCAAAAGAAATCCTTCGTCTTCCAGAAGGAACTATCTGTAGAACTACAGGATACCGACTCAGGTACTTTCTGCTACAGATTATTAAGTGAATCGGACTTAGCTAAGCTAAAGAGATTCAAATATGTCCATTATGGACTAGTTCGTATAGGATTAGACCCCTTAATACGAATCAATCAGAATTTACCCTTCATAGCAGCTATAGTAGATAACTCTGTGAAGAATAATTTTGAAAAAGCCCTACTCGGAGGAGTTAGAGCAAACTTAGGATTAGGCCCAGTATCCTTTACAACATGGCCCAATCTCCAAATAGATTTAGAAGACAAGCACATCCAAGATACCTTGTCCCTAAAAATCTATACAGACAACTGGTCGAAAAATGGAATTCAACCAGGAAGAAGAGTTATGCGCATACTTGTATGCATAGTAGCACGAGGAATCAACACTGGAAAGGTTCCAGTTAAAGATTCAAAGAAACTCACAGAATTAGCCAAAAACATTGGTTATTCTGAAAACTTGACCATAGAAGAGCTCGATCCAAGAGAGTTAACATGGCCAACAGAATGGGTAGTTCAACCTTTGGCACCCAGACACCTTCCTCTCTCTCGAAAAACCATAAAGGAGATAGAAGGAAAACTAGTGATCACAAACACTAGACCCAGCTTTTCCATCGAACAGGACAGGCCCTCTACCTCAACTAGTAGAACCTCAATCAGTTCCCGTTTCGAAGGAATAGGAAATCCAAGGCCCAATGCTTATGTTCCTCTTCACATAGATGATGGCACATAATCCATACAAAGCCTTAGGTCCACCTATAGGAAATAGTGACATAGTCACCAATTCCATTCAAACCTTAGAGTCTTATGGTAAGACCCTTAATAGGTTAGAAAAAACTGTTGAAAACCTCCAACAGAAAATAGATTTCCTCTATGATGAACATAAACATAGAGAACTAATAAAGTGTCAAAACATCCTAGAAAATATTCTAGAAAAGATTGACCATGGAAATAGTCCTGTTTTCTTCAAGGAGTTAACAGAACTTAAACAAAGTTTAGATAATCTAAACAAAGATAAAATGCAAGAACTTTTAACAGAAGTCTTAGCATTAAAAGAACATCTAGGTTCAAAAGAACATCTAGGTTCTCCAAATCCATCAAGGTATAAAACACCGTTTACACCTTGGACACCAGAATGATCTATAAAAGGAAACTTTTAGATCGTTTAAAATTAAAAAGAGAAAGCCTTGACCTCGCTTTACTCCAAAGAAATACTCTTCAGCCAGAAGATAATACAATCCCAGCAATGGTATGGTATTACTATTTTTGGGAAAGATATTCTGATCGCATCCACAACCTTCGATGCAAGATCAAGAAAATCAAAAGAAAGCTAAACCTTTTAGCTTTATAAAATGATCAGTAGACCAAGACTACTGGATCAACTTCGTCTGGTACGATCAATGCAAGCCCAAAATTGGCAAGCCAGAGAAATTCTCACACCAGTAAATGACACCGATATAGCTTATCAGGCATATCTGAATGAATGGTGGAGATTAACCCGTAGAGAAATTCTACTACGGTATTTAATCAAAAAGTTTCAACGGAAGCTTCAAGAATTAGCTCTATGACTGAGTTTTTCTATTTAATGGATATGGAAACTCCATTGCCATTAGGCCTTCCTGACATCACCGGATGGCTTAAAAACCTAGTGTACTTTGTAACACCTTGCATAGCACCTAGAAGAAAGGATCCAGCACCACCTGCTTTTAGGATCGCTTCAAAAGCATCATCCTCCACCGATGATGAAGTTTACGCAGAATATAATACCTTCGGTCGCCAACCGATTTATTATGTTCAAGAAGAAAAACCATCTTCTAGTAAACAACAAGAGCAACACGACAGTGAACCAGAAGCCTGGGAATCTGATGAAGTTGCAGAAGAAAATACCAAGAAAACAGACTACTCTGCTAAAGACAAAAAGGCAGATGATCTTGGTAAAAGATTTTGAATGCTTCGTGGTAGCGACCACTTTGAAGCAGAAACTTCAAGGGTACGAGATACCTACATGGAAGATAGCTTTCAAGATAACTTCCGAAACCGTACTGCGGTTCACCCGCAAGAACGAGAAAGTTTCTCCCATTCCAAAATATCCCTGGGAGGACAAAGGTATTCGACAAAATACACAAATGTCGACCCTTCAAATGCTACTAAGGGACACCAAACCATAGATAGCATAAACCCTTTTGGATTTTATCTCAACTTGGATTGCCCCAAGGATGGAGAAAAAGTCCTTAAAGATTGGGAAAGAAGCATGAGCAATGCTGCAAATATGCATGAATCTTGGAACCAAGAATCAGCATTTAATTTCTTTACCCATGCTTTACAGGGTAATGTAGCTCTTTGGTGGGACAACCTTCCCGAAGACCAAAAAAGAGCTAATACCTCAATATCGATAGCCAATATCTTGAAAGGATTAGTGGCTAAGATATCAAAGGAATTTCTAGGAATACATCCAACCCTAGAAGCCTACAATGAGAGTACTAAACAAAGAAAACGTTTAGAAACTCTTCAGAAATTAAACAAGTTACAAATCTGTAACATTTGTTTTTATGAGAAGTATTACTGCGAGTTTGCAAGTTACTTCTATAAACTGCAAAAAGAAGATCAGAAACCTTATCTGTCTATCTTTTATGCAAAATTGCCAGAACCATTTGCACATGTAGCTAAAAAAGACTACATTACAAAGTATTGGCAAAACAATCCAGAACTTGGTACATTAACCATGGACATTTTCCTAAACATTGATACTTTAGGAAGAAGACATAGATTTGTACAAGACATGTTGGCAAATCTTTGTGAAGCCCAAAAACTACAAAAGAAAAGTAGTAAGGCAAACAAACAAGCATTATGTTGTTCAAACCAGAACAAAAATGTAGGAGCTTATGGTTGCAAAACCACCTCCCATAAGCAACGAAAATATCCTAAGAAATTTCAACAGAAAAAATTTAGGATACAAAAAAGTTCTACAACAAGGTATACTCCTAAAAAGAGATACTTTCGAAAAAGAACAAATTCTGGCCCCACCACATCCAGTAAAGGGTCAAATGCATACTGCCCAAAGGGGAAAACCCCAAGCAAATGCAAATGCTGGATATGCCAGAAAGAAGGACATTTCGCCAGAGATTGTCCAAATGAAAAACAACAACGACGGTACAGTACATACATGGTACTAGCCGAAGAAAATGGATTGGAAATCATCCATTATGATGACATCCAGTCAGAAGATGAAGTATATGAACTTCATCTCAAAACTGAGTCTTCCTCCTCAGAAAACTCAGAAAATATGAGTGACTCTTCCGGCACAACTTTTGCCTAAAAATCGGTTATGCTTTTGCCTTCCCGTTAAAATGGCAGCCAGCGTGGTGATTTATCTCCCACTATTGTCATAAATTACTTTCTCTACTCCTGCAGTATAGAAAATTTTATAATTAACCTGATACTCTTAGTTATTTTTTACTTTCTTTCGTTTTGAACAATGTTTTTTATATTTCCGCATGTTTGTAATATTGTGATTCGTACAGTAGTTGTTTTTACTGTTCATGTTCCGCATATATAAATATGATCTCCACAGTAGTTGTTTTTACTGTTCATGTTCCGCATCTATGTATTGATCTCCACAGTGTTTGTTTTTACTGTTCCAAAGTTACTATTCAAAAGTACTGTTCATTTTTACTATTCATGGTTACTATTCATGATTACTATTCATGTTTACTGTTCACTCGTCAAAAGGAAATAGTATCGAAATAGTGCCAAATAGGACAGACGCTAGAGACTTGGAATTATTCGGCTACGCTCCGAGGTAGAAAACGAAACGGAGCTGTGCTCTACCCTGCTGAAGCAGCCATGGAGCCGCAACGGTTAATATGAACGGCTCGGGGCCCTCTTTTGCAAAAGCTGACAAAACAACCATAGATGATTGTAATCTGATTTATCATGCGTAACGGGCTATATTTTTGTATGAAATGACTTATGGATTGCAATTCAACACTCAGTTAAAAATCGACCGTGACCCATTTTTCCCGACGATTGCAAAACCTGAGATACAAAAACCAAAAAGTGCTTACAATCCCTAAAATTACAGACACTCTTTGGAATTCTCTCTCTCTACATATGTGCATTGTGCATTTCCGTTTTAGATGTACACATTTTTCTTAAATCAAAACTTCGAGTTTTTCGCTCTCTCTTCATCCCGTAAACAAAAAAGGAAAATATATCACAATAAAATGAAAATTTTATAGTGGATGTAAGGAAAACATTTAAAAAAATAAAAATAGTAAATTAAGGAAATTTATTCACACACCACAAATGAACACAAAAGTTTTATTATCCAAGTTTGGGAAATTCCACTAGTCCAAAACTAATATCTTGGAATTTTACATGAAGGAGATTTTTTCTACACATGTTTTAAAAATTGATATGCATGCTAGAAACATGTTAAAGATTCAAATGACCTATGGATCCAAATCTTTTAAAGAGAATAACAAACGCTCATTAAATTCTCAAGTGAACGTGCAGTGGGATATTTGCCCGAGTCAAACAAGCCATTATTTGTCCCATATTCAAAAAGTTGAGCTAACAATCATAGATGATTGTAAAGTGATTTATCATGCGTAACGGGTTATATTTTTGTAAGAAATGACTTATGGACTTGAAGTCAACACTCAGTTAAAAATCGCCCGCCTCCCCCATTTCCCGACGATTGCAAAACCTTAGATATAAAAACGAAAAAGTGCATACGATCCCTAAAACATATAGACACTCTTTGGAAATATCTCTCTCTACATTTGTGCATTGTGAGTTTCCATTTTATATGTACACTTTTTTCTTAAATCAGAACTTTGAGTTTTCGTTCCCCCTTCATCCCGTAAACAAAAAAGGCAAAAAGATCACAACAAAATAAAAATTTTAGAGTTGAAGTGTGAAAAATATTTAAAATAATAACTAATGTAAATTAAAAGTATCTATTCACACACCACAAATGAACACAAAAGAATATGCATGCTTGAAGCATGTTAAAGATTCAAATGACCTATGGATCCAAAGCTTTTAAAGAGAATAACAAACGCTTAGTAAATTCACAAGTGAACGTGCGGGGGGATATTTACCCTAGTCTAACAAGTCATTATTTTGCTCATTTTCAAAAATTTGATCTAACAATCATAGATGATTGTAAAGTGATTTATCATGCGTAATGGGCCACATTTTTGTATGAAATGACTTATGGATTGCAATTCAACACTCAGTTAAAAATCCTTTGCCACCAATTTTTCCCGACGATTGCAAAACCTGAGATATAAAAACTAAAAAGAGCTTACAATCCCTAAAAATTACTGACACTCTTTGGAATTATCTCTCTCTACAATTGTGCATTGTGCTTTTCCATTTTAGATGTACACTTTTTTCTTAAATCAAAACTTTGACTTTTCGCTTTCCCTTCATGCTGAAAACAAACAAGGTAAAAAGCTTACAACAAAATGAAAATTTTATAGTTGATGTATGGAAAAAATTTAAAACAATAACAAATATAAATAAAGAAAATTTACTCACCCTACACAAATGAACACAAAAGTTTTGTTATCCGATTTTGGGAAATTCCACTAGTTTAACCCTAATAGGTTGTAATTTTGCAAGAAAGAGATTTCATCCACACATGTTTTAAAAATGGATATGCATGTTTGAAACATGTTAAAGATGCAAATGATCTATGGATGCAAAGCTTTTAAAAAGAATAATAAACGCTCATTAAATTATCAAGTGAACTTGCGGTGGGATATTTACTCGAGTCAAACATGCCATTATTTTGCCCATTTCCAAAAAGTTGACATAATAATCGTAGATGATTGCAAAGTAATTTATCAAACGTAATGGGCTATATTTTTGTATGAAATGACTTATGGATTGCAATTCAACACTCAGTTAAAAATCCTCCACAACCCATTTTTCCCGACGATTGGGAAACCTGAGATATAAAAAAAAGGGCTTAGAATCCCTAAAAACTACAGACACCCTTTGGAATTATCTCTCTCTGCATATGTGCATTGTGCATTTCCGTTTTAGATGTACACATTTTTCTTAATCAAAACTTCGAGTTTTTCGCTCTCCCTTCATCCCGTAAATAAAAAAGACAAATAGAGCACAACAAAATGAAAATTTTAAAATTGATGTACGAAAAAAATTTAAAACAATAAAAAAAGTAAATTAAGAAAATTTATTCACACACCACAAATGAACACAAAAGTTTTGTTATCCAAGTTTGGGAAATTTCACTAGTCCAAAACTAATATCTTCGAATTTTATATGAAGGAGATTTTTTCTACACATGTTTTAAAAATGGATATACATGCTAGAAACATGTTAAAGATTCAATTGACCTAAGGATCCAAAGCTTTTAAAGAAAATAACAAACGCTCATTAAATTCTCAAGGGAACGTGCGGTGGGATATTTTCCCGAGTCAAACAAGCCATTATTTTGCCCATATTCAAAAAGTTGAGTTAACAATCATAGATGATTGTAAAGTGATTTGTCATGCGTAACGGGCTATATTTTTGTAAGAAATGACTTTGGATTTGAAGTCAACACTCAGTTAAAAATCGCCCGCCTCCCTCGTTTCCCGACGATGGCAAAATCTTAGATATAAAAACAAAAAAGTGCATACGATCCCTAAAACATACAGACACACTTTGGAAAAATCTCTCTCTATATTTGTGCATTGTGCATTACCATTTTAGATGTACACTTTTTTCTTAAATCAGAACTTTGAGTTTTTGCTTCGCCTTCATCACATAAACAAAAAAGGCAAAAAGATCACAAAAAAATAAAATTTTATAGTTGATGTGCGGAAAATATTTAAAATAATAACTAATGTAAATAAAAAGTATCTATTCACACACCACAAATGAACACAAGTTTAGTTATCCAAGTTTGGGAAATTCCATTGGTCCAACCCTAATAGCTAGGAATTTTACATGAAGGAGATTTTTTCTACACATGTTTTAAAAATGGATATGAATGCTTGAAACATGTTAAAGATTCAAATGACCTATGGATCCAAAGCTTTTAAAGAGAATAACAAACGCTCATTAAATTCTCAAGTGAACGTGCGGTGGGATATTTACCCGAGTCTAACAAGACATTATTTTGCCCATTTTCAAAAATTTGATCTAACAATCATAGATGATTGTAAAGTGATTTCATGCGTAACGGGCTATATTATTGTATGAAATGACTTATGGATTGCAATTCAACACTCAGTTAAAAATCCTCCGCTACCCATTTTTCCCGACGATTGCAAAACCTAAGATATAAAAACGAAAAAGTGCTTACAATCCCTAAAAATTACATACACTCTTTGCAATTATCTCTCTCTATATATGTGCATTCTGCATTTTCGTTTTAGATGTACACATTTTTCTTAAATCAAAACATCGATTTTTTCGCTCTCCCTTCATCCCGTAAACAAAAAGGGAAAATAGATAACAACAAAATAAAAATTTTATAGTTGATGTACGGAAAAAATTTAAAACAATAAAAAAATTAAATGAAGAAAATTTATTCACACACCACAAATGAACACAAAAATTTTGTTATCCAAGTTTGGGAAATTCCACTAGTCCAAAACTAATATCTTGGAATTTTACATGAAGGAGATTTTTTCTACACATGTTTTAAAAATGGATATGCATGCTCGAAACATGTTAAAGATTCAAAAGGCCTACGGATCCAAAGCTTTTAAAGAGAATAACAAACGCTCATTAAATTCTTAAGTGAACGTGCGGTGGGATATTTGCCCGAGTCAAACAAGCCATTATTTTGCCCATATTAAAAAGTTGAGTTAACAATCATAGATGATTGTAAAGTGATTTGTCATGCGTCACGAGCTATATTTTTGTAAGAAATGACTTATGGATTTGAAGTCAACACTCAGTTAAAAATCGCCGGCCTCCCCCATTTCCTACCGATTGCAAAACCTTAGATATAAAAATGAAAAAGTGCATACGATCCCTAAAACATACAGACACTCTTTGGAAATATCTCTCTCTACATTTGTGCATTGTGCATTTCCATTTTAGATGTACACTTTTTTCTTAAATCAGAACTTTGAGTTTCCGCTCCCCCTTTATCCCGTAAACAAAAAAGGCAAAAAGATCACAACAAAATAAAAATTTTACCGTTGATGTGTGGAAAATATATAAAGTAATAACTAATGTAAATAAAAAATATCTATTCACACACCACAAATAAACACAAAAGTTTTGTTATCCAAGTTTGGAAAATTCCATTAGTCCAACCCTAATAGCTTGGAATTTTACGTGAAGGAGATTTTTTCTACACATGTTTTAACGAAGGATATGCATGCTTGAAACATGTTAAAAATTTAAATGACCTATAGATCCAAAGCTTTTAAAGAGAATAACAAACGCTCATTAAATTCTCAAGTGAACGTGCGGTGGGATATTTACGTGAGTCTAACAAGTCATTATTTTGCCCATTTTCAAAAATTTGATCTAACAATCATTGATGATTGTAAAGTGATTTATCATGCGGAATGGCCTATATTTTTGAATGAAATGACTTGTGGATTGCAATTCAACACTCAGTTAAAAATCCTCTACTACCAATTTTTCCCGACGATTGCGAAACCTGAGATATAAAAACTAAAAAGGGCTTACAATCCCTAAAAATTGTAGGCACTTATTGGAAATATGTCTCTATACAATTGTGCATTGTGCTTTACCATTTTAGATGTACACTTTTTTCTTAAATCAAAACTTTTACTTTTCGCTCTCCCTTCATCCCGAAAACAAACTAGGCAAAAAAGCTTACAACAAAATGAAAATTTTATGGTTGATGTATGGAAAAAATTTTAAACAATAACAAATATAAATAAAGCAAATTTATTCACCCTACACAAATGAAAAAAAAGTTTTTTTATCCAATTTTGGAAATTCCACTAGTTTAACCCAAATAGCTTGGAATTTTGCAAGAAAGAGATTTCATCCACACATGTTTTAAAAATGGATATGCATGTTTGAAACATGTTAAAGATGCAAAGCTTTTATAGAGAATAACAAACGCTCATTAAATTCTCAAGTGAACTTGCGGTGGGATATTTACCCGAGTCAAACATGCCATTATTTTGCCCATTTGCAAAAGCTGACATAACATTCATAGATGATTGTAATGTGATTAATCATGCATAACGGGCTATATTTTTGTATGAAATGACTTATGGATTGCAATTCATCACTCAGTTAAAAATCGTCCGCAACCCATTTTTCCCGACGATTGCAAAACCTGAGATACAAAAATGAAAAAGTGCTTACAATCCCTAAAAATTACAGACACTCTTTGGAATTATCCCTCTCTACATATGTGCATTGTGCATTTCTGTTTTAGATGTACACATTTTTCTTAAATAAAAACTTTGAGTTTTTCGCTCTCTCTTCATCCCGTAAACAAAAAAGGAAAATAGATCACAACAAAATGAAATTTTTATAGTTGATGTAGGGAAAAAATTTAAAACAACAAAATCCAGTGGGATATTTGCCCGAGTCAAACAAGCCATTATTTTTCCCATATTCAAAAAGTTGAGCTAACTATCATAGATGATTGTAAAGTGATTTGTCATGCATAACGGGCTATATTTTTGTAAGAAATGACTTATGGATTTGAAGTCAACACTCAGTTAAAAATCGCCCGCCTCCTACGTTTCCCGACGATTGCAAAACCTTAGACATAAAAACGAAAAAGTGTATACGATCCCTAAAACATACAGACACTCTTTCGAAATATCTCTCTCTACATTTGTGCATTGTGCATTTCCATTTTAGATGTACACTTTTTTCTTAAATCCGAACTTTGAGTTTTCGTTCCTCCTTCATCCCGTAAACAAAAAAGGCAAAAAGATCACAACAAAATAAAAATTTTAGAGTTGATGTGTGGAAAATATTTAAAATAATAACTAATGTAAATAAAAAGTATCTATTCACACACCACAAATGAACACAAAAGGATATGCATGCTTGAAACATGTTAAAGATTCAAATGACCTATGGATCCAAAGCTTTTAAACAGAATAACAAACGCTTAGTAAATTCACAAGTGAACGTGCAGGGGGATATCTACCCTTGTCTAACAAGTCAATATTTTGTCCAATTTCAAAAATTTGATCTAACAATCATAGATGATTGAAAAGTGATTTATCATGCGTAACGGGCTATATTTTTGTATGAAATGACTTATGGATTGCAATTCAACACTCAATTAAAAATCCTTTGCCACCAATTTTTCCCGACGATTGCCAAACCTGAGATATAAAAACTAAAAAGAGCTTACGATCCCTAAAAATTATAGGCACACTTTGGAATTATCTCTCTCTACAATTGTGCATTGGGCTTTTCCATTTTAGATTTACACTTTTTTCTTAAATCAAAACTTTGACTTTTCGCTCTCCCTTCATCCCGATAACAAACAAGGCAAAAGGCTTACAACAAAATGAAAATTTTGTAGTTGATGTATGGAAAAAATTTAAAACAATAACAAATATAAATAATGAAAATTTATTCACCCAACACAAATGAACACAAAATTTCTGTTATCCAATTTTGGGAAATTCCACTAGTTTAACCCTAATAGGTTGGAATTTTGCAAGAAAGAGATTTCATCCACACATTTTTTAAAAATGGATATGCATGTTTGAAACATGTTAAAGATTCAAATGACCTATGGATCCAAAGATTTCAAAGAGAATAACAAACGCTCATTAAATTCTCAAGTGAACGTGCGGCGGGATATTTACCCGAGTCTAACAAGTCATTATTTTGCCCATTTTAAAAAATTTGTTCTAACAATCATAGAGGATTGTAAAGTGATTTACATTCATAATGGGCTATATTTTTGTACAAAATGACTTATGGATTGCAATTCAACACTCGGTTAAAAATCGTCTGCCACCAATTTTTCTCGACGATTGCAAAACAAGAGATATAAAAACTAAAAAGAGCCTACAATCCCTAAAATTTACAGACACTCTTTGGAATTATCTCTCTCTACAATTGTGCATTGTGATTTTCCATTGTAGATGTACACTTTTTTCTTAAAACAAAACTTTGGCTTTTCGCTCTCCCTTCATCCCGAAAATGAACAAGGCAAAAAGCTTACAAAAAAATGAAAATTTTATAGTAGGTGTATGGAAAAAATTTAAAAAAATAACAAATATAAATAAAGAAAATTAACTCACCCACCTCAAATGAACACAAAAGTTTTGTTTTCCAATTTTGGAAAATTCCACTAGTTTAACCCTAATAGCTTGGAATTTTGCAAGAAAGAGATTTCATCCACACATGTTTAAAAAATGGATATACATGTTTGAAACATCTTAAAGATTCAAATGAGCTATGGATCCAAAGCTTTTAAAAAGAATAAAAAACGCTCATTAAATTCTCAAGTGAACTTGCGGTGGGATATTTACCCGAGTCAAACATGCCATTATTTTCCCCACTTGCAAAAAGCTGACATAATAATCATAGATGAATGTAATGTGATTTATCATGCGTAACGGGCTATATTTTTGTATGAAATGACTTATGGATTGCAATTCAACACTCAATTAAAAATCCTTTGCCACCAATTTTTCCCGACGATTGCGAAACCTGAGATATAAAAACGAAAAAGTGTTTACAATCCCTAAAAATTAATGACACTCTTTGGAATAGTCTCTCTCTACATATGTGCATTGTGCATTTCCGTTTTAGATGTACACATTTTTCTTAAATCAAAACTTTGAGTTTTTTGCTTTCCCTTCATCCCATAAACAAAAAAGCAAAAAGATCACAACAAAATGAAAATTTTATAGTTGAAGTACGGAAAAAAATTTAAAACAGTAAAAAAAGTAAATGAAGAAAATTTATTCACACACCACAAATGAACACAAAAGTTTTGTTACCCAAGTTCGGGAAATTCCACTAGTCCAAAACTAATATCTTGGAATTTTACATGAAGGAGATTTTTTCTACACATGTTTTAAAAATAAATATGCATGCTCGAAACATGTTAAAGATTCAAATGACCTATGGATCCAAAGCTTTTAAAGAGAATAACAAACGCACATTAAATTCTCATGTGAACATGCGGTGGGATATTTGCCCAAGTCAAAAGAGCCCATTATTTTGCCCATATTCAAAAAGTTGACCTAACAATCATAGATGATTATAAAGTGATTTGTCATGCGTAACGGGCTATATTTTTGTAAGAAATGACTTATGGATTTGAAGTCAACACTTAGTTAAAAATCGCCCCCCTCCCCTGCTTCCCGACGATTGCAAAACCTTAGATATAAAAACGAAAAGTGCATACGATCCCTATAACATACAAACACTCTTTAGAAATATCTCTCTCTATATTTGTGCATTGTATATTTCCATTTTAGATGTACACTTTTTTCTTAAATCAGAACTTTGAATTTTCGCTCGCCCTTCATCCCGTAAACAAAAAAGGTAAACAGATCACAACAAAATAAAAATTTTATAGTTGATGTGTGGAAAATATTTAAAATAATAACTAATGTAAATTAAAAATATCTATTCACACACCACAAATGAACACAAAAGTTGTGTTATCCAAGTTTGGGAAATTCCATTAGTCCAACCCTAATAGCTTGGAATTTTACTTGAAGGAGATTTTTTCTACACATGTTTTAAAAATGGATATGCAAGCTTGAAGCATGTTAAAGATTCAAATGACCTATGTATCCAAAGGTTTTAAAGAGAATAACAAACGCTCATTAAATGCTCAGGTGAACATGCGGTGGGATATTTACCCGAGTCTAAAAAGTCATTATTTTGCCCATTTCCAAAAATAATATCTAACAATCATAGATGATTGTAAAGTGATTCATCATGCGTAACGGGCTATATTTTTGTATGAAATGACTTATGGATTGCAATTCAACACTCAGTTAAAAATCCTATGCCACCAATTTTTCCCGACGATTGCAAAACCTGAGATATGAAAACTAAAAAGATCTTACAATCCCTAAAAATTACAGACACTCTTTGGAATTATCTCTCTCTACAATTGTGCATTGTGCTTTTCCATTTTAGATGTACATTTTTTTCTTAAATCAAAACTATGACTTTTCGCTCTCCCTTCATCCCGAAAACAAACAAGGCAAAAAGCAAACAACAAGCTGAAAATTTTATAGTTGATGTATGGAAAAAATTTAAAACAATAACAAATATAAATAAAGGAAATTTATTCACCCAACACAAATGAACAAAAAGTTTTGTTATCCAATTTTTTGAAATTCCACTAGTTTAACCCTAATAGCTTGGAATTTTGCATGAAAGAGATTTCATCCACACATGTTTTAAAAATGGATATGCATGTTTGAAACATGTTAAAGAAGCAAATGAGCTATGGATGCAAAGCTTTTAAAGAGAATAAAAAACGCTCATTAAATTCTCAAGTGAACTTGCGGTGGGATATTTACCCGAGTCAAACATGCCATTATTTTTCCCATTTGCAAAAAGCAGACATAATAACCATAGATGATTTTAATGTGATTTATCATGCGTAATGGGCTAAATTTTTGTATGAAATGACTTATGGATTGCAATTCAACACTCAGTTAAAAATCCCCTGTCACCAATATTTCCCGACGATTGAAAAACCTGAGATAAAAAAACTAAAAAATCTTACAATCTCTAAAAATTACAGACACTCTTTGGAATTATCTCTCTCTACATATGTGCATTGTGCATTTCCGTGTTAGATGTACACCTTTTTCTTAAATCAAAACTTCGAGTTTTTCGCTCTCCCATCATCCCGTAAACAAAAAAGGCAAATAGAACACAACAAAATGAAAATTTTATAGTTGATGTACGGAAAAAATTTAAAACAATAAAAAAAGTAAATGAAGAAAATTTATTCACACACCACAAATGAACACAAAAGTTTTGTTATCCAAGTTTGGGAAATTCCAGTAGTCCAAAACTAATATCTTGGAATTTTACATGAAGGAGATTTTTTCTACACATGTTTTAAAAATGGATATGCATGCTGGAAACATGTTAAAGATTCAAATGACCTATGGATCCAAAGCTTTTAAAGAGAATAACAAACGCTCATTAAATTCTCATGTGAACATGCGGTGGGATATTTGCCCTAGTCAAACAAGCCATTATTTTGCCCATATTCAAAAAGTTGAGCTAAAAATCATAGATGATTGTAAAGTGATTTTTCATGCGTAACGGGTTATATTTTTGTAAGAAATGACTTATGGATTTGAAGTCAGACCTCAGTTAAAAATCGCCTGCTTCCCCCGTTTCCTGACGGTTGCAAAACCTTAGATATAAAAACGAAAAAGTGCATACGATCCCTAAAACATACAGATACTCTTTGGAAATATCTCTCTCTACATTTGTGCATTGTGCATTTCATTTTTAGATGTACAATTTTTTCTTAAATCAGAACTTTGAGTTTTCGCTCCCCCTTCATCCCGTAAACAAAAAAGGCAAAAAGATCACAACAAAATAAAAATTTTATAGTTGATGTGTGGAAAATATTTTAAATAATAACTAATTTAAATAAAAAATATCTATTCACACACCACAAATGAACACAAAAGTTTTGTTATCCAAGTTTGGGAAATTCCATTAGTCCAACCCTAATAGCTTGGAATTTTACATGAAGGAGATTTTTTCTACACATGTTTTAATAATGGATATGCATGCTTGAAACATGTTAAAGATTAAAATGACCTATGGAACCGAAGCTTTTAAAGAGAATAACAAACGCTCATTAAATTCTCAAGTGAACGAGCGGTGGGATATTTACCCAAGTCTAACAAGTCATTATTTTGCCCATTTTTTAAAATTTGATCTAACAATCATAGATGATTTTAAAGTGATTCATCATGCGTAACGGTCTATATTTTTGTATGAAATGACTTATGGATTGCAATTCAACACTCAGTTAAAAATCCCATGTCACCAATATTTCCCGATGATTGCAAAACCTGAGATATGAAAACTAAAAAGATCTTACAATCCCTAAAAATTACAGACACTCTTTGGAATTATCTCTCTCTACAATTGTGCATTGTGCTTTTCCATTTTAGATGTACATTTTTTTCTTAAATCAAAACTATGACTTTTCGCTCTCCCTTCATCCCGAAAACAAACAAGGCAAAAAGCAAACAACAAGCTGAAAATTTTATAGTTGATGTATGGAAAAAATTTAAAACAATAACAAATAGAAATAAAGGAAATTTATTCACCCAACACAAATGAACAAAAAGTTTTGTTATCCAATTTTTTGAAATTCCACTAGTTTAACCCTAATAGCTTGAAATTTTCCATGAAAGAGATTTCATCCACACATGTTTTAAAAATGGATATGCATGTTTGAAACATGTTAAAGAAGCAAATGAGCTATGGATGCAAAGCTTTTAAAGAGAATAAAAAACGCTCATTAAATTCTCAAGTGAACTTGCGGTGGGATATTTACCCGAGTCAAACATGCCATTATTTTTCCCATTTGCAAAAAGCAGACATAATAACCATAGATGATTTTAATGTGATTTATCATGCGTAATGGGCTATATTTTTGTATGAAATGACTTATGGATTGCAATTCAACACTCAGTTAAAAATCCCCTGTCACCAATATTTCCCGACGATTGAAAAACCTGAGATAAAAAAACTAAAAAATCTTACAATCTCTAAAAATTACAGACACTCTTTGGAATTATCTCTCTCTACATATGTGCATTGTGCATTTCCGTGTTAGATGTACACCTTTTTCTTAAATCAAAACTTCGAGTTTTTCGCTCTCCCATCATCCCGTAAACAAAAAAGGCAAATAGAACACAACAAAATGAAAATTTTATAGTTGATGTACGGAAAAAATTTAAAACAATAAAAAAAGTAAATGAAGAAAATTTATTCACACACCACAAATGAACACAAAAGTTTTGTTATCCAAGTTTGGGAAATTCCAGTAGTCCAAAACTAATATCTTGGAATTTTACATGAAGGAGATTTTTTCTACACATGTTTTAAAAATGGATATGCATGCTGGAAACATGTTAAAGATTCAAATGACCTATGGATCCAAAGCTTTTAAAGAGAATAACAAACGCTCATTAAATTCTCATGTGAACATGCGGTGGGATATTTGCCCTAGTCAAACAAGCCATTATTTTGCCCATATTCAAAAAGTTGAGCTAAAAATCATAGATGATTGTAAAGTGATTTGTCATGCGTAACGGGTTATATTTTTGTAAGAAATGACTTATGGATTTGAAGTCAGACCTCAGTTAAAAATCGCCTGCTTCCCCCGTTTCCTGACGGTTGCAAAACCTTAGATATAAAAACGAAAAAGTGCATACGATCCCTAAAACATACAGATACTCTTTGGAAATATCTCTCTCTACATTTGTGCATTGTGCATTTCATTTTTAGATGTACAATTTTTTCTTAAATCAGAACTTTGAGTTTTCGCTCCCCCTTCATCCCGTAAACAAAAAAGGCAAAAAGATCACAACAAAATAAAAATTTTATAGTTGATGTGTGGAAAATATTTTAAATAATAACTAATTTAAATAAAAAATATCTATTCACACACCACAAATGAACACAAAAGTTTTGTTATCCAAGTTTGGGAAATTCCATTAGTCCAACCCTAATAGCTTGGAATTTTACATGAAGGAGATTTTTTCTACACATGTTTTAATAATGGATATGCATGCTTGAAACATGTTAAAGATTAAAATGACCTATGGAACCAAAGCTTTTAAAGAGAATAACAAACGCTCATTAAATTCTCAAGTGAACGAGCGGTGGGATATTTACCCAAGTCTAACAAGTCATTATTTTGCCCATTTTTTAAAATTTGATCTAACAATCATAGATGATTTTAAAGTGATTCATCATGCGTAACGGTCTATATTTTTGTATGAAATGACTTATGGATTGCAATTCAACACTCAGTTAAAAATCCCATGTCACCAATATTTCCCGATGATTGCAAAACCTGAGATATGAAAACTAAAAAGATCTTACAATCACTAAAAATTACAGACACTCTTTGGAATTATCTCTCTCTACAATTGTGCATTGTGCTTTTCCATTTTAGATGTACATTTTTTTCTTAAATCAAAACTATGACTTTTCGCTCTCCCTTCATCCCGAAAACAAACAAGGCAAAAAGCAAACAACAAGCTGAAAATTTTATAGTTGATGTATGGAAAAAATTTAAAACAATAACAAATAGAAATAAAGGAAATTTATTCACCCAACACAAATGAACAAAAAGTTTTGTTATCCAATTTTTTGAAATTCCACTAGTTTAACCCTAATAGCTTGAAATTTTGCATGAAAGAGATTTCATCCACACATGTTTTAAAAATGGATATGCATGTTTGAAACATGTTAAAGAAGCAAATGAGCTATGGATGCAAAGCTTTTAAAGAGAATAAAAAATGCTCATTAAATTCTCAAGTGAACTTGCGGTGGGATATTTACCCGAGTCAAACATGCCATTATTTTTCCCATTTGCAAAAAGCAGACATAATAACCATAGATGATTTTAATGTGATTTATCATGCGTAATGGGCTATATTTTTGTATGAAATGACTTATGGATTGCAATTCAACACTCAGTTAAAAATCCCCTGTCACCAATATTTCCCGACGATTGAAAAACCTGAGATAAAAAAACTAAAAAATCTTACAATCTCTAAAAATTACAGACACTCTTTGGAATTATCTCTCTCTACATATGTGCATTGTGCATTTCCGTGTTAGATGTACACCTTTTTCTTAAATCAAAACTTCGAGTTTTTCGCTCTCCCATCATCCCGTAAACAAAAAAGGCAAATAGAACACAACAAAATGAAAATTTTATAGTTGATGTACGGAAAAAATTTAAAACAATAAAAAAAGTAAATGAAGAAAATTTATTCACACACCACAAATGAACACAAAAGTTTTGTTATCCAAGTTTGGGAAATTCCAGTAGTCCAAAACTAATATCTTGGAATTTTACATGAAGGAGATTTTTTCTACACATGTTTTAAAAATGGATATGCATGCTGGAAACATGTTAAAGATTCAAATGACCTATGGATCCAAAGCTTTTAAAGAGAATAACAAACGCTCATTAAATTCTCATGTGAACATGCGGTGGGATATTTGCCCTAGTCAAACAAGCCATTATTTTGCCCATATTCAAAAAGTTGAGCTAACAATCATAGATGATTGTAAAGTGATTTGTCATGCGTAACGGGTTATATTTTTGTAAGAAATGACTTATGGATTTGAAGTCAGACCTCAGTTAAAAATCGCCCGCTTCCCCCGTTTCCTGACGGTTGCAAAACCTTAGATATAAAAACGAAAAAGTGCATACGATCCCTAAAACATACAGATACTCTTTGGAAATATCTCTCTCTACATTTGTGCATTGTGCATTTCATTTTTAGATGTACAATTTTTTCTTAAATCAGAACTTTGAGTTTTCGCTCCCCCTTCATCCCGTAAACAAAAAAGGCAAAAAGATCACAACAAAATAAAAATTTTATAGTTGATGTGTGGAAAATATTTTAAATAATAACTAATTTAAATAAAAAATATCTATTCACACACCACAAATGAACACAAAAGTTTTGTTATCCAAGTTTGGGAAATTCCATTAGTCCAACCCTAATAGCTTGGAATTTTACATGAAGGAGATTTTTTCTACACATGTTTTAATAATGGATAAGCATGCTTGAAACATGTTAAAGATTAAAATGACCTATGGAACCAAAGCTTTTAAAGAGAATAACAAACGCTCATTAAATTCTCAAGTGAACGAGCGGTGGGATATTTACCCAAGTCTAACAAGTCATTATTTTGCCCATTTTTTAAAATTTGATCTAACAATCATAGATGATTTTAAAGTGATTCATCATGTGTAACGGTCTATATTTTTGTATGAAATGACTTATGGATTGCAATTCAACACTCAGTTAAAAATCCCATGTCACCAATATTTCCCGATGATTGCAAAACCTGAGATATAAAAACTAAAAAGAGCTTACAATCTCTAAAATTTACAGACACTCTTTGGAATTATCTCTCTCTACAATTGTGCATTGTGATTTTCCATTTTAGATGTACACTTTTTTCTTAAATCAAAACTTTGACTTTTCCCTCTCCCTTCATCCCGAAAACAAACAAGGCAAAAAGCTTACAACAAATTGAAAATTTTATAGTTGATGTATGGAAAAAATTTAAAACAATAACAAATATAAATAAATAAAATTTATTCACCCAACACAAATGAACACAAAAATTTTGTTATCCAATTTTGGGAAATTCCACTAGTTTAACCCTAATAGCTTGGAATTTTGCAAGAAAGAGATTTCATCCACACATGTTTTAAAAATGGATATGCATGTTTGAAACATGTAAAAGATGCAAATGATCTATGGATGCAAAGCTTTTAAAGAGAATAACTAACGGTCATTAAATTCTCAAGTGAACTTGCAGTGGGATATTTACCCGAGTCAAACATGTCATTATTTTGCCCATTTGCAAAAAGATGACACAATAATCATAGATGATTGTAATGTGATTTATCATGCGTAACGGGCTATATTTTTTTATGAAATGACTTATGGATTGCAATTCAACACTCAGTTAAAAATCCTCCGTACCCCATTTTTTCCGACGATTGCAAAACCTGAGATATAAAAACGAAAAAGTGCATACGATCCCTAAAACATACAGAAAATATTTGGAAATATCTCTCTCTGCATTTGTGCATTGTGCATTTCCATTTTAGATGTACACTTTTTTCTTAAATCAGAACTTTGAGTTTTCCCTCCCCCTTCATCCCATAAACAAAAAAGGCAAAAAGATCACAACAAAATAAAATTTTATAGTTGATGTGTGGAAAATATTTAAAATAATAACTAAATTAAATAAAAAATATCTATTCACACACCACAAATGAACAAAAAAGTTTTTTTAGCCAAGTTTGGGAAATTCCATTAGTCCAACCCTAATAGCTTGGAGTTTTACATGAAGGAGATTTTTTCTACACATGTTTTAAAAATGGATATGCATGCTTGAAACATGTTAAAGATTCAAATGACCTATGGATCCATGTTTTTAAAGAGAATAACAAATGCTCATTAAATTTTCAAGTGAACGTACGGTGGCATATTTACCCGAGTCTAACAAGTCATTATTTTGCCAAGTTTCAAAAATTTGATCTAACAATCATAGATGATTGTAAAGTGATTCATCATGCATAACGGGCTATATTTTTGTATGAAATGACTTATGGATTGCAATTCAACACTCAGTTAAAAATCCACTGCCACCAATTTTTCCCGACGAATGCAAAACCTGAGATATAACAACGAAAAAGTGCTTACAATCCCTAGAAATTACAGACACTCTTTGGAATTATCTCTCTCTACATATGTGCATTGTGTATTTCCATTTTAGATGTACACATTTTTCTTAAATCAAAACTTTGAGTTTTTTGCTCTCCCATCATCCCGTAAACAAAAAAGGCAAATAGATCGCAACAAAATGAAAATTTTATAGTTGATGTACAGAAAAAATTAAAAACTATAAAAAATGTAAATTAAGAAAATTTATTCATACCCCACAAATGAACACAAAGTTTTGTTATCCAATTTTGGGAAATTCCACTAGTCCAAAACTAATATCTTGGAATTTTACATGATGGAGATTTTTTCTACACTTGTTTTTAAAATGGATATGCATGCTAGAAACATGTTAAAGATTCAAATGACCTACGGATCCAAAGCTTTTAAAGAGAATAATAAACGCTCGTTAAATTCTCATGTGAACGTGCGGTGGGATATTTTCCAGAATCAAACAAGCCATTATTTTGCCCATATTCAAAAAGTTGTGCTAACAATCATAGATGATTGTAAAGTGATTTGTCCTACGTAGAGGGCTATATTTTTGTAAGAAATGACTTATGGATTTGAAGTCAACACTCAGTTAAAAATCGACCGCCTCCCCCGTTTCCCGACGGTTGCAAAACCTTAGATATAAAAATGAAAAAGTGCATACGATCCCTAAAACATACAGACACTCTTTGGAAATATCTCTCTCTACATTGGTGCATTGTGTATTTCCATTTTAGATGTACACTTTTTTCTTAAATCAGAACTTTGAGTTTTCGCTCCCCCTTCATCCTGTAAACAAAAAAGGCAAAAACATCACAACAAAATAAAAATTTTATAGTTGATGTGTGGAAAATATTTAAAATAATAACTAATGTAAATAAAAAATATCTATTCACACACCAGAAATGAACACAAAAGTTTTGTTATCCAAGTTTGGGAAATTCCATTAGTCCAACCCTAATAGCTTGAAATTTTACATGAAGGAGATTTTTTCTACACATATTTTAAAAATGGATATGCATGCTTGAAACATGTTAAAGATTAAAATGACCTATGGATCCAAGCTTTTAAAGAGAATATCAAACGGTCATTAAATTCTCAAGTGAACATGCAGTGGGATATTTACCTGAGTCTAACAAGTCATTATTTTGCCCATTTTCAAACGTTTGATCTAACAATCATAGATGATTGTAAAGTGTTTCATCATGCGTAATGGGCTATATTTTTTTATGAAATGACTTATGGATTGCATTTCAACACTCAGTTAAAAATTCACTGCCACCAATTTTTCCCGACGATTGCAAAACCTGTGATATAAAAACTAAAAAGAGCTTACAATCCCTAAAAATTACAGACACTCTTTGGATTTATCTCTCTCTACAATTCTGCATTGTGCTTTTCAATGTTAGATGTACACTTTTTTCTTAAATCAAAACTTTGACTTTTCGCTCTCCCTTCATCCCGAAAACAAACAAGGAAAAAAACTTATAACAAAATGAAAATTTTAGAGTTGATGTATGGAAAAAATTTAAAACAATAACATATATAAATAAATAAAATTTATTCACCCAACACAAATGAACACAACAGTTTTGTTATCCAATTTTGGCAAATTCCACTAGTTTAACCCTAATTGCTTGGAATTTTGCAAGAAAGAGATATCATCCACACATGTTTTAAAAATGGATATGCATGTTTGAAACATGTTAAAGATGCAAATGAGCTATGGATGCAAAGCTTTTATAGAGAATAAAAAACGCTCATTAAATTCTCAAGTGAACTTGCGGTGGGATATTTACCCGAGTCAAATATGCCATTATTTTGCCCAATTGCAAAAAGCTGACATAATAATCATAGATGATTGTAATGTGATTTATCATGCGTAACAGGCTGTGTTTTTGTATGAAATGACTTATGGATTGCAATTCAACAATCACTTAAAAATCCTCCACAACGCATTTTTTCTCGACAATTGCAAAACCTGAGATATAAAAGCGAAAAAGTGCTTACAATCCATAAAAATTACAAACACTCTTTGGAATTATCTCTCTCTACATATGTGCATTGTGCATTTTTGTTTCAGATGTACATATTTTACTTAAATCAAAACTTTGAGTTTTTCACTCTCCCTTCATCCCGTAAACAAAAAAGGCAAATAGATCACAACAAAATGAAAATTTTATAGTTGATGTACTAAAAAAATTTAAAATAATAAAAAAAGTAAATTAAGAAAATTTATTGACACACCACAAATGAACACAAAAGTTTTGTTACCCAAGTTTGGGAAATTCCACTAGTCCAAAACTAGCATCTTGGAATTTTACATGAAGGAGATTTTTTGTACACATGTTTTAAAAATGGATATGCATGCTAGAAACATGTTAAAGATTCAACTAACCTACAGATCCCAAGCTTTTAAAGAGAATAGCAAACGCTCATTGAATTCTCAAGCGAACGTGCGGTTGGATATTTGCCCGAGGCAAACAAGCCATTATTTTGCCCATATTCAAAAGTTTAGCTAACAATCATAGATGATTGTAAAGTGATTTGTCATGCGTAATGGGCTATATTTTTGTAAGAAATGACTTATGGGTTTGAAGTCAACACTCAGTTAAAATTCGCACGCCTTCCCCGTTTCCCAATGATTGCAAAATCTTAGATATAAAAACGAAAAAGTGCATACGATCCCTAAAATATACAGAAAATCTTTGGAAATATCTCTCTATGCATTTGTGCATTGTGCATTTCCATTTTAGATGTACACTTTTTTCTTAAATATGAACTTTGAGTTTTCGCTCCCCCTTCATCCCATAAACAAAAAAGGCAAAAAGATCACAACAAAATAAAAATTTTATAGTTGATGTGTGGAAAATATTTAAAATAATAACTAATGTAAATAAAAAATATCTATTCACACACCACAAATGAACACAAAAGTTTTGTTATCCAAGTTTTGAAAATTCCATTAGTCCAGCCCTAATAGTTTGGAATTTTACATGAAGGAGATTTTTTCTACACATGTTTTAAAAAAGGATATGCATGCTTAAAACATGTTAAAGATTCAAATGACCTATGGATCCAAGCTTTTAAAGAGAATAAAAAACGCACATTAATTTCTCAAGTGATCGTGCGGTGGGATATTCACCCGAGTCTAACAAGTCATTATTTTGCCCATTTTCAAAAATTTGATCCAAAAATCAATGATGATTGTAAAGTGATTCATCATGTGTAACGGGCTATATTTTTGTATGAAATGACTTATGGATTGCAATTCAACACTCAGTTAAAAATCCTCTGCCACCAATTTTTCCCGACGAATGCAAAACCTGAGATATAAAAACTAAAAAGAGCTTACAATCCCTAAAAATTAACGACACTCTTTGGAATTATCTCTCTCTACAATTGTGCATTGTGCTTTTCCAGTTTAGATGTACACTTTTTTCTTAAATCAAAACTTTGACTTTTCGCTCTCCCTTCATCACGAAAACAAACTAGGCAAAAAGCTTACAACAAAATGAAAATTTTATAGATGATGTATGGAAAAAATTTAAAACAATAAAAAATATAAATAAAGAAAATTTATTCACCCAACACAAATGAACACAAAAGTTTTGTTATCCAATTTTTGGAAATTCCACTAGTTTAACCCTAATAGCTTGGAATTTTTCAAGAAAGAGATTTCATTTACACATGTTTTAAAAATGGATATACATGTTTGAAACATGTAAAAGATGCAAATGAGCTTTGGATGCAAAGCTTTTATAGAGAATAACAAACGCTCATTAAATTCTCAAATGAACTTACAGTAGGATATTTACCTGAGTCATACATGCCATTATTTTGCCCATTTGCAAAAAGCTGACATAATAATCGTAGATGATTAAAATGTGATTTATCATGTTTAAAATGCTATATTTTTGTATGAAATGACTTATGGATTGCAATTCAACACTCAGTTAAAAATCCTCCGCACCGCATTTTTCCCGACGATTGCAAAACCTGTGATATGAAAACGAAAAAGTGCTTACAACCCCTAAAAATTATAGACACTCTTTGGAATTTTCTCTCTCTACATATGTGCATTGTGCATTTCTATTTTAGATGTACACATTTTTCTTATATCAAAACTTTGAGTTTTTCGCTCTCCCTTCATCCCGTAAACAAAAAAGGCAAATAGATCACAACAAAACGAAAAAATTTAAAATAATAAAAAAGTAAATTAAGAAAATTTATTGGCACACTACAAATGAACACAAAAGTTTTGTTATCCAAGTTTGGGAAATTCCCCTAGTCCAAAACTAGCATCTTGGAATTTTACATGAAGGAGATTTTTTCTCCACATGTTTTAAAAATGGATATGCATGCTAGAAACATGTTAAAGATTCAACTGACCTACATATCCAAAGCTTTTAAAGAGAATAACAACGCTCATTAAATTCTCAAGCGAACGTGCGGTGGGATATTTGCCCGAGTCAAACAAGCCATTATTTTGTCCAAATTTAAAAAGTTAAGCTAACAATCATAGATGATTGTAAAGTGATTTGTCATGCGTAACGGGCTATATTTTTGCAAGAAATGACTTATGGATTTGAAGTCAACACTCAGGTAAAAATCGTACGCCTCCCCCATTTCCCAACGACTGCAAAACCTTAGATATAAAAATAAAAAAGTGCATAGGATCCCTAAAACATACAGAAAATCTTTGGAAATATCTCTCTCTGCATTTGTGCATTGTGCATTTCCATTTGAGATGTACACTTTTTTCTTAAATGAGAACTTTGAGTTTTCGCTCCCTCTTCATCCTATAAACAAAAAAGGCAAAAAGATCACAACAAAATAAAAATTTTATAGTTGATGTGTGGAAAATATTTAAAATAATAACTAATGTAAATAAAAAATATCTATTCACACACCAGAAATGAACACAAAAGTTTTGTTATCCAAGTTTGGGAAATTCCATTAGTCCAACCCTAATAGTTTGGAATTTTACATGAAGGAGATTTTTTCAACACATGTTTTAAAAATGGATATCCATGTTTGAAACATGTTAAAGATTCAAATGACCTATGGATCGAAGCTTTTAAAGGAATAACAAACGCGCATTAAATTCTCAAGTAAATGTGCGGTGGGATATTTACCCGAGTCTAACAATACATTATTTTGCCCATTTTCAAAAATTTGATCTAACAATCATAGATGATTGTAAAGTGATTCATCATGCGTAATGGGCTATATTTTTGTATCAAATGACTTATGGATTGCAATTCAACACTCAGTTAAAGATCCTCTCCCACCAATTTTTCCCGACGATTGCAAAACCTGAGATATAAAAACTAAAAAGAGCTTACAATCCCTAAAACTTACAGTCACTCTTTGGAATTATCTCTTTCTACAATTGTGCATTGTGATTTTCCATATTAGATGTACACTTTTTTCTTAAATCAAAACTTTGACTTTTCGCTCTCCCTTCATCCTGAAAAGCAACAAGGCAAAAAGCTTCCAACAAAATGAAAATTTTATAGTTGATGTATGGAAAAATTTTAAAACAATAACAAATATAAATAAAGAAAATTTATTCACCCAACACAAATGAACACAAAAGTTTTTTTATCCAATATTGTGAAATTCCACTAGTTTAACCCTAATAGCTTGGAAGTTTGCAAGAAAGAGATTTCATCCACACATGTTTTAAAAATGGATATGCATGTTTGAAACATGTTAAAGATGCAAATGAGCTATGGATTCAAAGCTTTTAAAGAGAATAACAAACGCTCATTAAATTCTCAAGTGAACTCACGGTGGGATATTTACTCGAGTCAAACATGCCATTATTTTGCCCATTTGCAAAAAGTTGACATAATAATCGTGGATGATTGTAATGTGATTTATCATACGTAACGGGCTATATTTTTGTATGAAATGACTTATGGATTGCAATTCTACACTCAGTTAAAAATCCTCCACAAACTATTTTTTCCGACGATTGCAAAACATGAGATATAAAAACGAAAAAGTGCTTAAAATCCCTAAAAATTACATACTCTTTGGAATTTTCTCTCTTTACATATGTGGATTGTGCATTTCCATTTTAGATGTACACAATTTTCGTAATTCAAAACTTCGAGTTTTTCGCTCTCCCTTCATCCCGTAAATAAAAAAGACAAATAGATCACAACAAAATGAAAATTTTATAGTTGATGTACGGAAAAAATTTAAAACATTAAAAAAATTAAATGAAGAAAATTTATTCACATTCCACAAATGAGCACAAAAGTTTTGTTATCCAAGTTTGGAAAATTCCACTAGTCCAAAACTAATATCTTGGAATTTTACACGAAGGAGATTTTTTCTGCGCATGTTTTAAAAATGGATATGCATGCTAGAGACATGTTAAAGATTCAAATGACCTACTGATCCAAAGCTTTTAAAGAGAGTAACAAACGCCCATTAAATTCTCAAGTGAACGTGCGGTGGGTATTTGCCCGAGTCAAACGAGCCATTATTTTGCCCATATTCAAAAAGTTGAGCTAACAATCATAGATGATTGTAAAGTGATTTGTCATGCGTAACGGGCTATATTTTTATAAGAAATGACTTATGGATTTGAAGTCAACACTCAGTTAAAAATCACCCCCTCCCCCGTTTCCCGACGATTGCAAAACCTTAGATATAAAAACGAAAAAGTTCATACGATCCCTAAAACATATAGACACTCTTTGGAAATATCTCTCTTTACATTTGTGCATTGTGCATTTCCATTTTAGATGTACACTTTTTTTCTTAAATCAGAACTTTGAGTTTCCATTCCCCCTTCATTCCGTAAACAAAAAAGGCAAAAAGATCACAAAAAAATAAAAACTTTATAGTTGATGTGTGGAAAATATTTAAAATAATAACTAATGGAAATAAAATGTATCTATTCACACACCACAAATGAACACAAAAGTTTTGTTATCCAAGTTTGGGAAATTCCATTAGTCCAACCCTCATAGCTTGGAATTTTACATGAAGGAGATTTTTTGTACACATGTTTTAAAAATGGATATGTGATGTAGAATTTTAGTTACATCGACTTTTATACCTCGCAAGCGTACGAATCGTTCATGTAATCTAGCAGTAAGCGAGGGTCATATCCACAGGGAGGATTGAATTTCGTGTATTCTTCAGTCAACTAGCCTAACCAAATATGATGAATTAATATGAACTAAATACTAATTATATCCTAAATTATTAAGCAATAATTTAATTAACTACTTGCACAACAGGAAACGTCAACTCTGGATTTTACCGTGATTCGTGCCTCTCTCGAGCGCCACGTAACTACGAATCCAGATTTCTCAATCCTTGCGTCTAGCCCCTCTCGGGCGCCTAGATTTAAAGACAGAAATCGGATTAAAATACCAAAATCTAACCTCAATTATAATCTTACCCTAATTAACTAATTTAATCAAATATCAAGAAAACAAATCTCAAATAAACCTTAATTATCAAATCAGATTCAATTAACATTCAAAACCTAAGTTCAAATCATATAAAAAATCAAATTCAATAATGACGAATTACTCCCCTTCTTCCTCCTCTCGCTCGGGCAGCAACTCGTTCTCACGGGTGCTGCGATTTCCGGAAATTGGTGGCGTCGGGTAGCAATAGTGAGTGGCCGGAGGTAGAGACGACGCCGGCGACAACGGTTAGAAGCCGACGGCCGGAGGTAATGTCCGGCGAAGAGCGAAACAGAGCTGACGTTCTCTAACCGGCTCTCTCGAGTCTCGGTTAGAGTCGGAATGGCTCCGGGACTGGTCGGAATATGTAAACGACGCCGGAGGATGGTCTGAAAACAGAAGTGGCGCCGGAGAAGCCCTCTCGGATCCCCTCCCGGCCTGGCGAGCAAAGAATGGCAGCGTCAAACTCGCCGCGACGGAGACTCTCTCGAGCTCTCCTCGGGTCTGTTCTCGGTTGCCTGATGGTGGTGGACGACGGTGGACGACGGTGGCGAAAGGTCTTGGCCGGCGAACAGCGGTGGGGAACTCCTCTCGGGTCCTCCCCTGTTTCCGGTCAAAGTCCTCCCTTTTGGTCTCTACTCCTCTTCTCTTTACGTTCTCCCTTTTCACGCCCCTCTTCTTCTTTAAATATGATTTTCTTATTTTAAAACGATTTGCCCTAGAAATTACCTCCATTTCACTAAGGGCATTTTGGTAAATATCTTCTTCTCCACCCAAATTCTCCTGAAATTCCATAATTGAATCTATAAAAAGCATTTCAGGAAGAAATAAGACTAAAAAATAATGAAATATAATTCAGGAGAGAGAAATATGCAATATCGACAGTGATTAATGCCAAATTCAATAAATGCTCATTTCATTTGAAAACCGATAAGTAACTACCTATAATACAATTATAAAGGTTATTCTATTATAATTAACCTAGTTCTCATGTCAAAATATGGCATCTATCACACCCCCAAACCTAAATCTTTGCTAGTCCCTAGCAAAACAACAATCGAACCAAAATTAAGCCTAGGAAAACAAAATGCCACTTTCGTAGGGAGCACGATTGCATTTAGCGTATGCAACAAGCCGTTAAACCCCTACTCTGCAGTAGTGGACGAGTTATGTCTCGTGAGGGTTTGCATGGAATTTACCCACAAAATTCATCTAAATCAATAATATAAAAAGAAAAAAAACTGAAGAAAATTTACTCCTCATTAGCATATGACTAACACTTAGTATCGTAAAATATCTGAAATTCATATGAGATCTTGCGAAATATTAAAACCTGTGTAAAAGATAGCCTATTATCAATCCAAATACACTCATTGTTACTCCACCTGAACCAATGTGACCCATAAGCTATTACTTCAACAGAACAAAGAGGCAGCAAATAACAATAAAATCCTGGTCACATCACAATTAAGAGAAAATAGTAAAGTAAGCCTGTTGTCTTACAATCTCACCAAAGAAATATACCAATTTCAATCTTGACTTGTAACTTCTTTCAAATTACAATTCATCATCAAAGTTAAGGAAACTCATTGCTTCCAGATTTAAAACCATTTTTCGCTATTACCAGCGCACTTTTGCTATTACCATCGTAATTTTTGTTTTTTTTTGTTTTCTTCACTGAATACTTTTGGTATTACCACCATTTTGTATTCGTCTTCACTGCACATGCACTTATTTTTAAGTAACCCACTGTTCCGGTGCATGTCCCTGGGTTTGCCCAGGCTGTTTCTGAAGTTATCTGTCTTTTGCAAGCAAGAACATTTCCATTTGCATTTATACATTACAACAAGGAATTTTAGTGAGGTATGAGTTCAAACAGGCATACAAGACTATTCAGACTAACATAGATCAACACTAGATTTACATGTTCTCTTTTGCAACTAAGTTCCAAGTCTAATGCAATAGGAAGCTATCCCACTGAATTCTCATGAATCACAACAAATGATATCGGATTTCTAATAGGCATATTCTACACAAATTTACGAAAATTTTTGAAAAACATTTGAGCAACTTATTTTAACTCTACTAATGTTAACCACATACTAAGAGGAGTAATTTGAAAACCATGAACAAAAATCGAACAAAAATTATTGCTAAGACATAAAAGAGTCGTTCCCCCCCCCCCCCCCCCCCCCCCAAACCTAAACCTGACATTGTCCCCAATGGGGAAAAGTTAAAACACTATAACGACTACAAAAAAAAAAAAAATAATAATAATAATAAAGACCCCCAGGAATGATACATAGTCTCCCTCGAAGAAGGTTTACTCGTATCAGCCGTACCCGTAGGTAATCATCCGTAGATGAAACCGCTATCCCACATCACACTTTGAAGAAATCTCCGTGTGACTGGCCACTGAAGGCAGCAGGAATCACGCGCTGAACACAAGTCCTTAAGTTACTCACCATAAGGTTTTCATTCAATACTTCAAGATCGAACTGGTCAATCCCAGAACGGTTGTTTGAGTACAGACCTCTCAAACTAGGGACCAAAAGTCTGGTCATCGACTATCGGAACCATTTATGCTCTCAGCCGGTAAGAGAGTATGAATAAACCAAAAAAATAAAATAAAAATAAAAATAAAAATAAAACTGTAATGTACAAAGGGATAGAAACGTGGGGATTGCCCACAATGTGCTAAGTTTATAGTCGTAAGCAAGACTCTGACGCATTCAAGATGAAATGACAGGTTCCTCCAAGAAAATCACCATCACCTCCTCTGGTGTGGGGACATTCTCAAGATACGGTTTGAGCCTCTGACCGTTAACTTTGAAGATTGACCCGTCTCCGTGATTGCGGATCTCAATAGCGCCATGAGGAAACACCTGTGTAACTTCAAATGGACCGGACCACCTGGATCTTAGCTTCCCTGGAAACAAATGCAATCGTGAGTTATAAAGTAAAACATTCTGCCCAACAGTAAAAGACTTGCGAAAAATAGATTTATCATGTAAAAGCTTTGTTCGCTCCTTATACAGTTTGGCATTCTCATAAGCATCATGACGTATCTCTTCCAACTCATTCAATTGCAACTTTCTCTCCTCACCCGCTTGAGTTAAATCAAAATTTAAAGCCTTAATGGCCCAATAAGCTCTATGCTCAAGCTCAACAGGTAGATGACATGCTTTGCCGAATACTAGGCGAAATGGAGACATCCCAATAGGAGTCTTATAAGCGGTTCGATAGGCCCATAAGGCATCGTCCAATCGAGTGGACCAATCTTTCCTATCAAAGCGAACCGTCTTCTCCAAAATCCGTTTGATCTCTCTATTAGAGATTTCCACTTGACCACAAGTTTGCGGGTGGTATGGAGTGGACACCCGATGAGTGATGGAATATTTCTTCAATAAGGCCTCAAATGCTCTGTTACAAAAATGAGATCCCCCATCACTGATGATCGCTCTCGGGGTACCAAATCGATTAAAGATATTTTCTTTTAAAAACTTTACCACCACTTTGTGATCGTTTGTCTTACATGATATAGCTTCAATCCATTTAGAGACATATTCAACAGCAACAAGGATGTATTGATAGCCGAACGAGACAGGAAAAGGACCCATGAAGTCAATACCCCACACATCAAACAATTCAACAATAACAATGGGGTTAAGAGGCATCATGTTCTTCCTAGACAAACAACCAGTTCGTTGGCATTTATCACACACCTGACAAAACTCATGGGCATCTCTAAATAATGAAGGCCAATAGAAACCACATTGCAAGACTTTAGCCGCGGTCTTTCTAGCACCAAAATGTCCACCACATGCGTGGGAATGACAAAATTCAAGAATGTTGGCAAAGTCTTGCTCATGTACACAACGCCTAATGACTTGGTCAGAACACACCTTGAACAAATAAGGGTCATCCCAAAAAAAATGTTTGACTTGGGAAAAGAATTTCAATCTATCTTGTTTACTCCAATAATCAGGAATCTTATGAGTTACAAGATAGTTGACTATATCAGCAAACCAAGGCAACTGGGATACTTGGAGAAGTTGTTCATCAGGGAAGGAATCATTTAAAGGAAGGAATCCTTCCTGAGGTACTACACATATCCTAGATAGATGATCAGCAACAACATTCTCACAACCCTTCTTATCTCGAATCTCAAGGTCAAATTCTTGCAATTGCAAGATCCATCTAATCAAGCGAGGTTTAGTGTCCTTGATGGATAATAAATACTTCAAAGCAGAATGATCAGTGAACACTATAACCTTTGACCCTAACAGATATGATCTGAATTTGTTCAAGGCAAACACAACAGCTAGCAACTCCTTCTCAGTGGTAGTGTAATTCAATTGAGCATCATGAAGAGTTCGGCTAGCATATTGAATGACACAGGGCATTTTATCCGTCTTTTGCCCCAAAACAGCCCCCAATGCATAGTCAGAGGCATCACACATCAACTCAAAAGGCAAAGACCAAATAGGGGGTTGGACAATGGGTGCAGTGGACAAACATTTCTTCAGTGTCTCAAAAGCATGAATACAGGCATCATCAAAGGCAAAAGCAACATCTTGAGCAAGTAAATTCGTCAAAGGATGAGAAATTTTGCTAAAGTCTTTAATGAAACGCCTATAGAACCCAGCATGGCCAAGGAAAGAACGAACTCCCTTCATAGAAGTAGGTGGTGACAGATTGGTAATTAGGTCAACCTTGGCTTTGTCCACTTCTACACCCCTCTCAGACACTACATGTCCTAACACAATTCCTTCTTTCACCATGAAGTGGCATTTCTCCCAATTCAAGACTAAATTGGACTTAATGCAACGGGACAATACGAGTGAAAGATTGTACAGACATGTATCAAAACTAGAGCCAAACACAGAAAAGTCATCCATAAAGACCTCTAAAAATTCACCAATCATGTCAGAAAAAATACTCATCATGCACCGTTGGAAAGTGGCGGGTGCATTGCATAAACCAAAAGGCATGCGTCTGTAAGCATAGGTGCCAAACGGACACGTGAATGTGGTCTTTTCCTGGTCTTCTGGAGCAATGGGAATTTGATTGTAGCCGGAGTATCCATCTAAGAAGCAATAAAAATTGTGGCCGGCCAATCGCTCTAGTACCTGATCAATGAAAGGTAGTGGGAAGTGATCCTTCCTAGTGACGGAATTAAGTTTTCTATAGTCAATGCAGACACGCCACTTGGTGGTAGTTCTTGTGGGAATCAATTCACCACTCTCATTTTTCATTATTGTTATCCCCCCTTTCTTAGGGACAACTTGAATTGGACTCACCCAGGTGCTATCGGAAATAGGGTAAATGATTCCTGTCACAAGCAACCTAATGACTTCTTCTCTCACAACCTCCAGCATATGGGGATTTAACCTACGTTGCATCTCACGTGAGGCTTTAGTCCCCTCCTCCAAATGAATATGATGCATGCATATGGAGGAGCTAATCCCTTTTAAGGCATCAAGAGTCCACCCCAATGCCTCTCTGTGTGCTTGTAAAACTTCAGTCAATTGTTCCTCCTGCTTAATACTCAAATCAGAGGAAATAATGACTGGTAATGAGTTCATGGGTCCCAAGAACGCATACTTCAACGTGGGAGGAAGTGGCTTAAGATCTAGCTTGGAAGTTTCGAGAGGTTTGTCTAAGTCAAGAGGAAGATCTTGTGGATGATCAGTTGTGATAACCTCATAAGCTTCCTCCAACAGAGGTACAGAATTGAGTAAAGAATTAACCTCACGGAAATATGTTTCCTCATCAAAATACTCCATGTCTAAAGATGTTATGCAAGACTCAAAAGATTCAAGAGTGGATTCGTTATCAAGCATAACAGTTTCTATATTAAATGGAGGACTCAGATCATCAGACTCAAGTGGGTGGTGCCCGGCATTAAATACATTCAATGAGACCTTAAAATTTCCAAAAGACAACTCCAACTCACCACTTTTACAATGAATGATAGCATTAGATGTGGCTAAGAAGGGACGTCCTAGGATGACAGGAATTTGGTTGGTCACATTGAATATTGGTTCTGTATCAAGAACAATGAAATCAACCGGGAACAAAAATTTGTTCACTTTTATCAAAACATCTTCAACTATTCCTCGTGGTATCTTGACAGAACGGTCAGCTAGTTGAAGTGTGATGGGGGTAGGCTTCAATTCCCCCAAACCTAATTGCTGGTACACAAAGAAAGGAAGCAAATTCACACTTGCTCCTAAGTCAAGAAGAGCTCTCTGGATGGTATGTTCACCAATGACACATGAAATTGTGGGACATCCAGGATCTTTAACTTTAGGAGGAGTGTTGTGCTTCAGAATTGAGCTTACATTCTCAGTAAGAAAGACCTTTTTGTTAACATGTTGTTTTCTCTTCTGTGTACAAAGGTCTTTCAAAAATCGGGCATAGGCAGGGACTTGCCTAATAGCATCAAGAAGTGGAATGTTAATGTGAACCTTACTAAACAGTTCCAACGTTTCATGCATGCTATCTCCTTTCCTAGGTGGGCCCGATAACCTCTGCGGATAAGGAG
The DNA here is from genome assembly GCF_029961685.1 of Aristolochia californica. Classification (NCBI taxonomy): domain Eukaryota; kingdom Viridiplantae; phylum Streptophyta; class Magnoliopsida; order Piperales; family Aristolochiaceae; genus Aristolochia; species Aristolochia californica. The sequence goes on along the minus strand of NW_027182268.1, from coordinate 27,385,747 downwards.
CTAGTGGGACTTGGTTAGGGATCTGCTTGGTTGTTGGTGGAGAACTTGGAGGTTCGTCACTCAATGATGTGTCCCCATTGTCATCCTTTGACTCCTTAGACTTAGTGGTCCCTACCCCATTGTTCAACTCACGACCAGTCCTAAGAGTGGTTATGGCTTTTGCTTGCTCATGGTGGGGTTTGGAACTCAACTCACTCTCATGTGTGATTTTGGGGTTAGGAATGGTTTGACTCGGGAGTCTATTTTGTGCTTGTTCACTCATGTGGCTGGCCAACTGACTCACTTGCATTTCAAGTTTGGCACTGGAGGACTGTGTATTCTGCATGAATAATTGAAGTGTATCCTCAAGTGAAGGTTTTTGTGGAATCAATGGTTGTTGGGTGAAGTGTGGGCGCGGAGCTTGGGGTTGAGTAAACCCTGGAGGACCCCCAACCTGTGGGCCCTTGGACCATGAGAAATTTGGGTGCCTAGCCCAACCCGGATTATATGTTTCTGAAAAAGGATCGTTCTGGTTTGGTCTATGAAAATTCTGGACTGCATTCAAGTCGTCAATGAGCTCTGGGTAGGATGAACTAGATGGACACATTTGTGTGGGATGAGATGAACCAGAGCATATGGCACAGACAGTAGATGGGTTAGGAGCAGGTGAACTCTTGGACACCATAAGGGCATCAATTTTTCTAGTCAACCCCTCAATCTTGGCCATGAGCATAGGTGTTTCACTAACCTCGTAGAGACCCCTTCTTTTGGTTTCGTGGGATCTCCTATCAACATTAAATGATGAACCCCATTGCTGAGATTGATCACTCAACGTTTCAAAGAAGTCCCACGCCTCACTAGCACTCTTACCCATCAAACTCCCACCACTCGTTGCGTCTACCATGGATCTAACCTGGGGTGTAAGACCTTGATAAAAGTATTGCACTAAATGCCATTTCTCAAACCCATGATGCGGACACCTACGAATCAAATCCTTCCATTTCTCCCAAGCCTCATAAAAGTGTTCACCCTCCTGCTGCATAAAGTTGGAGATTTCTCTCCTGAGGGCTGTAGTTCTCTGAATGGGAAAGTACTTGGACAAAAATTTTGTGACTAACGTGTCCCATGAAGTAATGCTGCCCACCTCCAAGGAATTAAGCCAAGACTTGGCCTTATCCTTAAGTGAAAATGGAAAAAGTCTTAACCGGATAGAGTCATCTGAGAAATTCTGGAATTTAAAAGTTGCACAAATATCTAAGAATTCCTTGATGTGGTAATATGGGTCCTCCTTATCCAACCCATAGAATGTAGGGAGGAGTTGGATCACACCCGGTTTCAACTCATAACTGGCAGCAGTAGTGGGTGGCAATATAATGCAAAAAGGTGATGTGAAGTGGGATGGGATAGAATAATCCCTCAGGGCTCTACGGTCACCTGCTGCAGGTAACTGTAATGGTTCACCCTGATTGGCCATGGTAGCTCCTAACTTGACTTCGGGTGTTTTCCTACAAATATGTTCTACCTCTTCAACAAAGGGAGCTAATGGTCCACCTAGGGAGCGGCGCCCGTGCATAAAAACACAAAAAGAAACAAAATGAACTATCAAATTAAGCTAACAAACTCGCTACTAAAAATATGAACTAACTAGAAGAAATAAAAATAATTTCATAAAAAATACCAAACTAAAATAATGAAAGCAAAAAAAATAAAAAAATAAAAATAAAACAAAAATAAAATAAAATAAAATCTAACCTAAGACTATGGAGAACAAAGATATACGCTTAATACGTGCCTCCCCGGCAACGGCGCCAAAAACTTGATGTAGAATTTTAGTTACATCGACTTTTATACCTCGCAAGCGTACGAATCGTTCATGTAATCTAGCAGTAAGCGAGGGTCATATCCACAGGGAGGATTGAATTTCGTGTATTCTTCAGTCAACTAGCCTAACCAAATATGATGAATTAATATGAACTAAATACTAATTATATCCTAAATTATTAAGCAATAATTTAATTAACTACTTGCACAACAGGAAACGTCAACTCTGGATTTTACCGTGATTCGTGCCTCTCTCGAGCGCCACATAACTACGAATCCAGATTTCTCAATCCTTGCGTCTAGCCCCTCTTGGGCGCCTAGAGTTAAAGACAGAAATCGGATTAAAATACCAAAATCTAACCTCAATTATAATCTTACCCTAATTAACTAATTTAATCAAATATCAAGAAAACAAATCTCAAATAAACCTTAATTATCAAATCAGATTCAATTAACATTCAAAACCTAAGTTCAAACCATATAAAAAATCAAATTCAATAATGACGAATTACTCCCCTTCTTCCTCCTCTCGCTCGGGCAGCAACTCGTTCTCACGGGTGCTGCGATTTCCGGAAATTGGTGGCATCGGGTAGCAATAGTGAGTGGCCGGAGGTAGAGACGATGCCGACGACGACGGTTAGAAGCCGACGGCCGGAGGTAATGTCCGGCGAAGAGCGAAACAGAGCTGACGTTCTCCAACCGGCTCTCTCGAGTCTCGGTTAGAGTCGGAATGGCTCCGGGACTGGTCGGAATATGTAAACGACGCCGGAGGATGGTCTGAAAACGGAAGTGGCGCCGGAGAAGCCCTCTCGGATCCCCTCCCGGCCTGGCGAGCAAAGAATGGCAACGTCGAACTCGCCGCGACGGAGACTCTCTCGAGCTCTCCTCGGGTCTATTCTCGGTTGCCTGATGGTGGTGGACGACGGTGGCGAAAGGTTTTGGCCGGCGAACAGCGGTGGGGAACTCCTCTCGGGTCCTCCCCTGTTTCCGGTCAAAGTCCTCCCTTTTGGTCTCTACTCCTCTTCTCTTTACGCTCTCCCTTTTCACGCCCCTCTTCTTCTTTAAATATGATTTTCTTATTTTAAAACGATTTGCCCTAGAAATTACCTCCATTTCACTAAGGGCATTTTGGTAAATATCTTCCTCTCCACCCAAATTCTCCTGAAATTCCATAATTGAATCTATAAAAAGCATTTCAGGAAGAAATAAGACTAAAAAATAATGAAATATAATTCAGGAGAGAGAAATATGCAATATCGACAGTGATTAATGCCAAATTCAATAAATGCTCATTTCATTTGAAAACCGATAAGTAACTACCTATAATACAATTATAAAGGTTATTCTATTATAATTAACCTAGTTCTCATGTCAAAATATGGCATCTATCAATATGCATGCTTGAAACATGTTAAAGATTCAAATGACCTATGGATCCAAATCTTTTAAAGAGAATAACAAACGCTCATTAAATTCTCAAGTGAACGTGCGGTGGGATATATACCTGAGTCTAACAAGTCCATATTTTGCCCATTTTCAAAAATTTGATCTAATAATCATAGATGATTGTAAAGTGATTTATCATGCGTAATGGACTATGATTTTGTATGAGATGACTTATGGATTGCAATTCAACACTCAGTTACAATCCCTAAAAATTACAGACACTCTTTGGAATTATCTCTCTCTACAATTGTGCATTTTGCTTTTCCTTTGTAGATGTACACTTTTTTCTTAAATCAAAACTTTGACTTTTCGCTCTCCCTTCATCCCGAAAACAAACAAGGCAAAAAGCTTACAACAAAAAGAAAATTTTATAGTTGATGTATGGAAAAAATTTAAAACAATAACAAATATAAATAAAGAAAATTTACTCAACCAACACAAATGAACACAAAAGTTTTGTTTTCCAATTTTGGGAAATTCCACTAGTTTAACCCTAATAGCTTGGAATTTTGCAAGAAAAAGATTTCATCCGCACATGTTTTAAAAATGGATATGCATGTTTGAAACATGTAAAAGATGCAAATGAGCTATGGATGCAAAGCTTTTAAAGAGAATAACAAACGCTCATTAAATTCTCAAGTGAACTTGTGGTGGGATATTTACCCGAGTCAAACATGCCATTATTTTGCCCATTTGCAAAAAGCTGACATAATAATCATAGATGATTGTAATGTGATTTATCGTGCGTAACGGGCTATATTTTTGTATGAAATGACTTATGGATTGCAATTCAACACTCAGTTAAAAATCCTCCGCAACCCATATTTCCCGACGATTGCAAAACCTCATTTATAAAAACGAAAAAGTGCTTACAATCCCTAAAAATTACAGACACTCTTTGGAATTATCTCTCTCTACATATGTGCATTGTGCATTTCCGTTTTAGATGTACACATTTTTCTTAAATCAAAACTTCGATTTTTTCACTCTCCCTTCATCCCGTAAACAAAAAAGGCAAATATATCACAACAAAATGAAAATTTTAAAATTGATGTACGGAAAAAATTTAAAACAATAAATAAAGTAAATGAAGAAAATTTATTCACACACCACAAATGAACACAAAAGTTTTGTTATTTAAGTTTGGGAAATTCCACTAGTCCAAAACTAATATCTTGGAATTTTATATGAAGGAGATTTTTTCTACACATGTTTTAAAAATGGATATGCGTGCTAGAAACATGTTAAAGATTCAATTGACCTATGGATCCAAAACTTTTAAAAAGAATAACAAACGCTCATTAAATTCTCTAGTGAACGTGTGGTGGGATATTTGCCCGAGTCAAACAAGCCATTATTTTGCCCATATTTAGAAAGTTGAGTTAACAATCATAGATGGTTGTAAAGTGATTTGACATGCGTAACGGGCTTTATTTTTATAAGAAATGACTTATGGATTTGAAGTCAGCACTCAGTTAAAAATTGGCCGCCTCCCCCGTTTCCCGTCGATTGCAAAACCTTAGATATAAAAACGAAAAAGTGCTTACGATCCCTAAAACATACAGACACACTTTGGAAATATGTCTCTCTACATTTGTGCATTGTCAATTTCCATTTTAGATTTACACTTTTTTCTTAAATCAGAACTTTGAGTTTTCGCTCCCCCTTCATCCCGTAAACAAAAAAGGCTAAAAGATCACAACAAAATAAAAAATTTATAGATGATGTGTGGAAAATATTTAAAATAATAACTAATGTAAATAAAAAATATCTATTCACACACCACAAATGAACACAAAAGTTTTGTTATCCAAGTTTGGGAAATTCCATTAGTCCAACTGTATTAAGCTTGAAATTTTACACGAAGGAGATTTTTTCTACACATGTTTTAAAAATGGATATGCATGCTTGAAAAATGTTAAAGATTCAAATGACCTATGGATCCAAAGCTTTTAAAGAGAGTAACAAACGCTCATTAAATTCTCAAGCGAACGTACAGTGGGATATTTACCCGAGTCAAACAAGTCATTATTTTGCCCATTTTCAAAAATTTGATCTAACAATCATAGATAATTGTAAAGTGATTTATCATGCCTAACGGGCTATATTTTTGTAGAAAATGACTTATGGATTGCAATTCAACACTCAGTTAAAAATCCTCTGCCACCAATTTTTCTCGACGATTTCAAAACCTGAGATATAAAAACTAAAAAGAGCTTACAATTCCTAAAAATTACAGACACTCTTTGGAATTATCTCTCTCTACAATTGTGCATTGTGCTTTTCGATTTTAGATGTACACTTTTTTCTTAAATCTAAACTATGACTTTTCGCTCTCCCTTCATCCCAAAAATAAACAAGGCAAATAGCTTACAACAAAATGAAAATTTTATAGTTGATGTATGGAAAATTTTTTAAACAATAACAAATATAAATAAATATAATTTATTCACCCAACACAAACGAACACAAAAGTTTTGTTATCCAATTTTGGGAAATTCCACTAGTTTAACCCTAATAGCTTGGAATTTTTCAAGAAAGAGATTTCATCCACACATGTTTCAAAAAAGGATATGCATTATTGAAACATGTTAAAGAAGCCAATGAGCTATGGATGCAAAGCTTTTAAAGAGAATAACAAACGCTCATTAAATTCTCAAGTGAACTTGCGGTGGGATATTTACCCGAGTCAAACATGCCATTATTTTTCCTATTTGCAAAAAGCTGACATAATAATCATAGATGAATGTAATGTGATTTATCATGCGTAATGGGCTATATTTTTGTATGAAATGACTTATGGATTGCAATTCAACACTCAGTTAAAAATCCTCCGCAACCCATTTTTCCCGACGATTGCAAAATTTTAGATATAAAAACGAAAAAGTGATTACAATCCCTAAAAATTACTGACACTCTTTGGAATAGTCTCTCTCTACATATGTGCATTGTGCATTTCCGTTTTAGATGTACACATTTTTCTTAAATCAAAACTTTGAGTTTTTTGCTCTCCCTTCATCCCATAAACAAAAAAGGCAAAAAGATTACAACAAAATAAAAATTTTATAGTTGATGTACGGAAAAAATTTAAAACAGTAAAAAAAGTAAATGAAGAAAATTTATTCACACACCACAAATGAACACAAAAGTTTTGTTATCCAAGTTTGGCAAATTCCACTAGTCTAAAACCAATATCTTGGAATTTTACATGAAGGAGAATTTTTCTACATATGTTTTAAAAATAGATATGCATGCTAGAAACATGTTCAAGATTCAAATGACCTACGGATACAAAGCTTTTAAAGAGAATAACAAACGCTCATTAAATTCTCATGTGAACGTGCGGTTGGATATTTGCCCGAGTCAAAAGAGCCCTTATTTTCCCCATATTCAAAAAGTTGAGCTAACAATCATAGATGATTGTAAAGTGATTTGTCATGCGTAACAGGCTATATTTTTGTTAGAAATGATTTATGGATTTGAAGTCAACACTTAGTTAAAAATCGCCCCCCTCCCCCGCTTCCCGACGATTGCAAAACCTTAGATATAAAAATAAAAAAGTGCATACGATCCCTAAAACATACAAACACTCTTTAGAAATATCTCTCTATATATTTGTGCATTGTGTATTTCCATTTTAGATGTACACTTTTTTCTTAAATCAGAACTTTGAGTTTTCACTCGCCCTTCATCCCGGAAACAAAAAAGGTAAAAAGATCACAAAAAAATAAAAATTTTATAGTTGATGTGTGGAAAATATTTAAAATATTAACTAATGTAAATAAAAAATATCTATTCACACACCACAAATGAACACAAAAGTTGTGTTATCCAAGTTTGAGAAATTCCATTAGTCCAACCCTAATAGCTTGGAATTTTACTTGAAGGAGATTTTTTCTACACATGTTTTAAAAATGGATATACATGCTTGAAACATGTTAAAGATTCAAATGACCTATGTATCCAAAGGTTTTAAAGAGAATAACAAACGCTCATTAAATGCCCAGGTGAACATGCGGTGGGATATTTACTCGAGTCTAACAAGTCATTATTTTGCCCATTTCCAAAAATAATATCTAACAATCATAGATGATTGCAAAGTGATTCATCATGCGTACCGGGCTATATTTTTGTATGAAATGACTTATGGATTGCAATTCAACACTCAGTTAAAAATCCTCTGCCACCAATTTTTCCCAACGATTACAAAACCTGAGATATAAAAACTAAAAATATCTTACAATCCCTAAAAATTACAGACACTCTTTGGAATTATCTCTCCCTACAATTGTGTATTGTGCTTTTCCATTTTAGATGTACACGTTTTTCTTAAATCAAAACTATGACTTTTCGCTCTCCCTTCATCTCGAAAACAAACAAGGCAAAAAGCTTACAACAAAATGAAAATTTTATAGTTGATGTAAGGAAAAAATTTAAAACAATAAAAAATATTAAAACATAAAATTTATTCACCCAACACAAATGAACAAAAAGTTTTGTTATCCAATTTTGGGAAATTCCACTAGTTTAACCCTAATAGCTTGGAATTTTGCAAGAAAGAGATTTCATCCACACATGTTTTAAAAATAAATATGCATGTTTGAAACATGTTAAAGATGCAAATGAGCTATGGATGCAAAGATTTTAAAGAGAATAACAAACGCTCATTCAATTCTTAAGTGAACTTTCGGTGGGATATTTACCCGAGTCAAACATGCCATTATTTTTCCCATTTGCAAAAAGCTGACATAATAATCATAGATGATTGTAATGTGATTTATCATGCATAACGGGCTATATTTTTGTATGAAATGACTTATGGATTCCAATTCAACACTCAGTTAAAAATCCTTTGTCACCAATACTTCCCGACGATTGCAAAACCTGAGATATAAAAACTAAAAAGAGATTACAATCTCGAAAAATTACACACACTCTTTCGAATTATCTCTCTCTACAATTGTGCATTGTGATTTTCCATTTTAGATGTACACTTTTTTCTTAAATCAAAACTTTGACTTTTGCCTCTCCCTTGATGCCGAAAACAAACAAGGCAAAAAGCTTACAACAAATTGAAAATTTTATAGTTGATGTATGGAAAAAATTTAAAACAATAACAAATATAAATAAAGAAAATTTATTCACCCAACACAAATGAACCCAGAAGTTTTGTTATCCAATTTTGGGAAATTCCACTAGTTTAACCCTAATAGCTTGGAATTTTGCAAGAAAGAGATTTCATCCACACATGTTTTAAAAATGGATATGCATGTTTGAAACATGTAAAAGATGCAAATGAGCTATGGATGCAAAGCTTTTAAAGAGAATAACTAACGATCATTAAATTCTCAAGTGAACTTGCAGTGGGATATTTACGCGAGTCAAACATGTCATTATTTTGCCCAATTGCAAAAAGATGACACAATAATCATAGATGATTGTAATGTGATTTATCATGCATAACGGGCTATATTTTTCTATGAAATGACTTATGGATTGCAATTCAACACTCAGTTAAAAATCCCCTGTCACCAATATTTCCCGACGATTGCAGTACCTGAGATATAAAAACTAAAAAGTGCTCACAATCTCTAAAAATTACACACACTCTTTCGAATTATCTCTCTCTACAATTGTGCATTGTGATTTTCCATTTTAGATGTACACTTTTTTCTTAAATCAAAACTTTGACTTTTCCCTCTCCCTTCATCCCGAAAACAAAAAAGGCAAAAAACTTACAACAAATTGAAAATTTTATAGTTGATGTTTGGAAAAAATTTAAAACAATAAAAAATATAAATAAAGAAAATTTATTCACCCAACACAAATGAACACAAAAGTTTTGTTATAAGATTTTGGGCAATTCCACTAGTTTAACCCTAATAGCTTGGATATGCATATTTGAAACATGTAAAGGATGCAAATGAGCTATGGATGCAAAGCTTTTAATGAGAATAACTAACGGTCATTAAATTCTCAAGTGAACTTGCGGTGGGATATTTACCCGAGTCAAACATGTCATTATTTTGCCCATTTGCAAAAAATGACACAATAATCATAGATGATTGTAATGTGAATTATCATGCGTAACGGCTATATTTTTGTATGAAATGACTTATGGATTGCAATTCAACACTCAGTTAAAAATCCTCTGTAACTCATTTTTCCCGACGATTGCAAAACCTGAGATATAAAAAGGAAAAATTTCTAACAATCCTTAAAAATTACAAACACTCTTTGGAATTATCTCTCTCTACATATGTGCATTGCGCATTTCCGTGTTAGATGTACACATTTTTCTTAAATCAAAACATCGAGTTTTTCGATCTCCCTTAATCCCGTAAACAAAAAAGGCAAATAGATCACAACAAAATGAAAATTTTATAGTTGATGTATGAAAAACATTTAAAACAATAAAAAAGGGAATGAAGAAAATTTATTCACACCCCACAAATGAGCACAAAAGTTTTGTTATCCAAGTTTGGAAAATTCCAGTAGTCCAAAACTAATATCTTTGAATTTTACATGAAGGAGATTTTTTCTACACATGTTTTAAAAATGGATATGCATGCTGGAAACATGTTAAAGATTCAAATGACCTAGGGATCCAAATTTTTTAAAGAGAATAACAAACGCTCATTAAATTCTCATGTGAACGTGCAGTGGGATATTTGCCCGAGTCAAACAAGCCATTATTTTGCCCATATTCAAAAAGTTGAGCTAACAATCATTGATGATTGTAAAGTGATTTGTCATGCGTATTGGGCTATATTTTGTAAGAAATGACTTATGGATTTGAAGTCAACACCCAGTTAAAAATCGCCTGCTTCCCCCGTTTCCCAACGGTTGCAAAACGTTAGATATAAAAATGAAAAAGTGCTTACGATCCCTATAACATACAGACACTCTTTGGAAATATCTCTTTCTACATTTGTCCATTGTGCATTTCCATTTTAGATTTACACTTTTTTCTTAAATCAGAACTTTGAGTTTTCGCTCCCCCTTCACCCCGTAAACAAAAAAGGCAAAAAGATCACAACAAAATAAAAATTTTATAGTTGATGTGTGGAAAATATTTTAAATAATACCTAATTTAAATAAAAAATATCTATTCACACACCACAAATGAACACAAAAGTTTTGTTATCCAAGTTTGGGAAATTCCATTAGTCCAACCCTAATAGCTTGGAATTTTACAAGGAGATTTTTTCTACACATGTTTTAAAAATGGAAATGCATGCTTGAAACATGTTAAAGATTAAAATGACCTATGGACCCAAAGCTTTTAAAGAGAATAACAAATGCTCATTAAATTCTCAAGTGAACGAGCGGTGGGATATTTACCCGAGTCTAACAAGTCATTATTTTGCCCATTTTTTAAAATTTGATCTAACAATCATAGATGATTTTAAAGTGATTCATCATGCATAACGCCCTATATTTTTGTATGAAATGACTTATGGATTGCAATTCAACACTCAGTTAAAAATCCCCTGTCACCAATATTTCCCGCGATTGCAAAACCTGAGATATAAATACTAAAAAGAGCTTACAATCTCTATAATTTACAGACACTCTTTCGAATTATCTCTCTCTAAAATTGTGCATTGTGATTTTCCATTTTAGATGTACACTTTTTTCTTAAATCAAAACTTTGACTTTTCCCTCTCCCTTCGTCCCGAAAACAAACAAGGCAAAAAGATTACAACAAATTGAAAATTTTATAGTTGATGTATGGAAAAAATTTAAAACAATAACAAATATAAATAAAGCAAATTTATTCACCCAACAAAAATGAACACAAAATTTTTGTTATCCAATTTTGGGAAATTCCACTAGTTTAACCCTAATAGCTTGGAATTTTGCAAGAAAGAGATTTCATCCACACATGTTTTAAAAATGGATATGCATGTTTGAAACATGTAAAAGATGCAAATGAGCTATGGATGCAAAGCTTTTAAAGAGAATAACTAATGGTCATTAAATTCTCAAGTGAACTTGCAGTGGGATATTTACCCGAGTCAAACATGTCATTATTTTGCCCATTTGCAAAAAGATGACACAATAATCATAGATGATTGTAATGTGATTTATCATGCATAACGGGCTATATTTTTGTATGAAATGACTTATGGATTGCAATTCAACACTCAGTTAAAAATCCTCCGTAACCCTTTTTTCCCGACGATTGCAAAACCTGAGATATAAAAACGAAACAGTACATACAATCCCTAAAACATACAGAAAATATTTGGAAATATCTCTCTCTGCATTTGTGCATTGTGCATTTCCATTTTAGATGTACACTTTTTTCTTAATTCAGAACTATGAGTTTTCACTCCCCCTTCATCCCATAAACAAAAAAGGCAAAAAGATCACAACAAAATAAAAATTTTATAGTTGATGTGTGGAAAATATTCAAAAAATAACTAATGTAAATAAAAAATATCTATTCACACACCACAAATGAACAAAAAAGTTTTTTTATCCAAGTTTGGGAAATTCCATTACTCCAACCCTAATAGCTTGGAATTTTACATGAAGGAGATTTTTTCTACACATGTTTTAAAAATGGATATGCATGCTCGAAACATGTTAAAGATTCAAATGACCTATGGATCCTTGCTTTTCAAGAGAATAACAAACGCTCATTAAATTCTCAAGTGAACATACGGTAGCATATTTACCCGAGTCTAACAAGTCATTACTTTGCCCATTTTCAAAAATTTGATCTAACAATCATAGATGATTGTAAAGTGATTCATCATGCGTAACGGGCTATATTTTTGTATGAAATGACTTATGGATTGCAATTCAACACTCAGTTAAAAATCCACTGCCACCAATTTTTCCAGACGAATGCAAAACCTGAGATATAAAAACGAAAAAGTGCTTACAATCCCTAAAAATTACAGATACTCTTTGGAATTATCTCTCTCTACATATGTGCATTGTGCATTTCTGTTTTAGATGTACACATTTTTCTTAAATCAAAACTTCGAGTTTTTCGCTCTCCCATCATCCCGTAAAAAAAAAAGGCAAATAGATCACAACAAAATGAAAATTTTATAGTTGATGTACGGAAAAATTTAAAACAATAAAAAAGTAAATTAAGAAAATTTATTGACACACCTCAAATGAACACAAAAGTTTTGCTATCCAAGTTTGGGAAATTCCACTAGTCCAAAACTAGCATCTTGGAATTTTACATGAAGGAGATTTTTTCTAAACATGTTTTAAAAATGGATATGCATGCTACAAACATGTTAAAGATTCAACTGACCTACGGATCCAAAGCTTTTAAGGAGAATAACAAACGCTCATTGAATTCTCAAGCGAACGTGCGGTGGGATATTTGCCCGAGTCAAACAAGCCATTATTTTGCCCAGATTCAAAAAGTTGAGCTAACAATCATAGATGATTGTAAAGTGATTTGTCATGCGTAACGGGCTATATTTTTCTATGAAATGACTTATGGATTTGAAGTCAACACTCAGTTAAAAATCGCACGCCTCCCGCATTTACCAACGACAGCAAAACCTTAGATATAAAAACGAAAAAGTGCACACGATCCCTAAAACATACAAAAAATATTTGGAAATATCTCCCTCTGCATTTGTGCATTGTGCATTTCCATTTGAGATGTACACTTTTTTCTTAAATCAGAACTTTGAGTTTTCGCTCCCCCTTCATCCCGTAAACAAAAAAGGTAAAAAGATCACAACAAAATAAAAAATTTATAGTTAATGTGTGGAAAGTATTTAAAATAATAACTAATGTAAATAAAAAATATCTATCCACACACCACAAATGAACACAAAAGTTTTGTTATCCAAGTTTGGGAAATTCCATTAGTCCAACCCTAATAGCTTGGAATTTTACATGAAAGAGATTTTTTCAACACATGTTTTAAAAATGGATATGCATTGAAACATGTTAAAGATTCAAATGACCTATGGATCCAAGCTTTTGAAGGAATAACAAATGCTCATCAAATTCTCAAGTGAATGTGCGGTGGGATATTTACCCGAGTCTAACAATTCATTATTTTGCCCATTTTAAAAAATTTGAACTAACATTCATAGATGATTGTAAAGTGATTCATCATGCGTAACGGGCTATATTTTTGTACGAAATGACTTATGGATTGCAATTCAACACTCAGTTAAAAATCCTTAAAACTTACAGACACTCTTTGGAATTATCTCTCTCTACAATGGTGCATTGTGCTTTTTCATATTAGATGTACACTTTTTTCTTAAATCAAAACTTTTACCTTTCGCTCTCCCTTCATCCCGAAAACTAACAAGGCAAAAAGCTTACAACAAAATGAAAATTTTATAGTTGATGTATGGAAAAAATTAAAAAAAATAAAAAATATAAATAATGAAAATTTATTCACCCAACACAAATGAACACAAAAGTTTTTTTATCCAATATTGGGAAATTCCACTAGTTTAACCCTAATAGCTTGGAAGTTTGCAAGAAAGAGATTTCATCCACACATGTTTTAAAAATGGATATGCATGTTTGAAACATGTTAAAGACGCAAATGAGCTATCGATGCAAAGCTTTTAAAGAGAATAATAAACGCTCATTAAATTCTCAAGTGAACTTGCGGTGGGATATTTACCCATGTCAAACATACCATTATTTTGTCTATTTGCAAAAAGCTGACATAATAATCATAGATGATAGTAATGTGATTTATCATGCATAACGGGCTATATTTTTGTATGAAATGACTTATGGATTGCAATTCAACAATCAGTCAAAAATCCTCCGCAACCCATTTTTCCCGACGATTGCAAAACCTGAGATATAAAAACGAAAAAGTGCTTAAAATCCCTAAAAATTATAGACACTCTTTTGAATTATCTTTCTCTACAATTACAAACACTTTGGAATTATCTCTCCCTACAATTGTTCATTGTGCTTTTCCATTTTAGATGTACACTTTTTTTTTAAATCAAAACTTTGACTTTTCGCTCTCCCTTCATCTCGAAAACAAACAAGGCAAAAAACTTACAACAAAATGAAAATTTTATAGTTGATGTATGGAAAAAAATTAAAACAATAACAAATATAAATAAAGAAAATTTATTCACCCAACACAAATCAACACAAAAGTTTCGTTATCCAATTTTTGGAAATTCCACTAGTTTAACACCAATAGCTTGGAATTTTGAAAGAAAGAAATTTCATTCACTCATGTTTTAAAAATGAATATGCATGTTTGAAACATGTTAAAGACGCAAATGGGCTATGGATGCAAAGCTTTTAATGAGAATAACAAACGCCAATTAAATTCTCAAGTGAACTTGCGGTGGGATATTTACCCGAGTCAAACATGCCGTTATTTTGCCCATTAGAAAAAAGCTGACATAATAATCAGAGATGATTGTAAAGTGATTTATCATGGGTAATGGGCTATATTTTTGTATGAAATGACTTATGGATTGCAATTCAACACTCAGTTAAAAATCCTTCGCAACCCATTTTTCCCGATGATTGCAAAACCTGAGATTTAAAAACGAAAAAGTGCTTACAATCCCTAAAAATTATTGACAATCTTTGGAATTATCTCTCTCTACATATGTGCATTGTGCATTTCCGTTTTAGATGTAAACATTTTTCATAAATCAAAACTTCAAGTTTTTTGCTCTCCCTTCTTCCCGTAAACAAAAAGGCAAATAGATTACAACAAAATGAAAATTTCATAGTTGATGTACGGGAAAATTTTAAAACAATAAAAAAAGTAAATGAAGAAAATTTATTCACACACCACAAATGAACACAAAAGTTTTGTTATCCATGTTTGGGAAATTCTACGAGTCCAAAACTAATATCTTGGAATTTTTCATGAAGGAGATTTTTTCTACACATGTTTTAAAAATGGATATGCATGCTAGAAACAAGTTAAAGATTCAAATGACCTATGGATCCAAAGCTTTTAAAGAGAATAACAAACGTTCATTAAATTCTCAAGTGAAAGTGCGGTGGGATATTTGCCCGACTCAAACATGCCATTATTTTGCCCATATTCAAAAAGTTGAGCTAACAATCATAGATGATTGTAAGGTGATTTGTCATGCGTAATGGGCTATATTTTTGTAAGAAATGACTTATGGATTTGAAGTCAACACTCAGTTAAAAATAGCCCGCCTCCCCCATTTCCCGATGATTGCAAAAGCTTAGATATAAAAACGAAAAAGTGCACACGATCCCTAAAACATACAGAAACTCTTTGGAATTATCTCTCTCTACATATGTGCATTGTGCATTTCCATTTTAGATGTACACACTTTTCTTAAATCAAAAGTTCAAGTTTTTCGCTCTCCCTTCATCCTGTAAACAAAAAAGGCAAATAGATCACAACAAAATGAAAATTTTATAGTTGATGTACGGAAAAAATTTAAAACAATAAAAAAAGTAAATGAAGAAAATTTATTCACCCACCACAAATGAACACAAAAGTTTTGTTATCCAAGTTTGGGAAATTCCACTAGTCCAAAACTAATATCTTGGAATTTTACATGAAGGAGATATTTTCTACACATGTTTTAAAAATGGATATGCATGTTAGAAACATGTTAAAGATTCAAATGACCTATGGATCCAAAGCTTTTAAATAGAATAACAAACGCTCATTAAATTCTCAAGTGAACGTGCGGTGGGATATTTGCCCGAGTCAAACAAGCCATTATTTTGCCCATAATTAAAAAGTTGAGCTAACAATCATAGATGATTGTAAAGTGATTTGTCATGCGTAATGGGCTATATTTTTCTTAGAAATGACTTATAGATTTGAAGTCAACACTCAGTTAAAAATCGCCCGCCTCCCCCGTTTTCCGACGGTTGCAAAACCTTAGATATAAAAACGAAAAAGTGCATACGATCCCAAAACCATACAGACACTCTTTGGAAATATCTCTCTCTACATTTGTGCATTGTGCTTTTCCATTTTAGATGTACAATTTTTTCTTAAATCAAAACTTTGAGTTTTCGCTCTCCCTTCATCCCAAAAACAAACAAGGCAAAAAGCTTACAAAAAAATGAAAATTTTATACTTGATGTATGGAAAAAATTTCAAACAATAACAAATATAAATAAAGAAAATTTATTCACCCAACACTAATGAACACAAAAGTTTTGTTATCCAATTTTGGGCAGTTCCTGTAGTTTAAACCTAACAGCTTGGAATTTTGCAAGAAAGAGATTTCATCCACACATGTTTTAAAAATGGATATGCATGTTTGAAACATGTTAAAGATGCAAATGAGCTATGGATGCAAAGCTTTTAAAGGGAATAACAAACGCTCATTAAATTCTCAAGGGAACTTGCGGTAGGATATTTACCCGAGTCAAACATGCCATTATTTTGCCCATTTACAACAAGCTGACATAATAATCATAGATGATTGTAATGTGATTTATCATGCGTATCGGGCTATATTTTTGTATGAAATAACTTTTGGATTGCAATTTAACACTCGGTTAAAAATCCTTTGCCACCAATTTTTCCCGACGATTGCAAAACCTAAGATATAAAAACTAAAAAGAGCTTACAATCCTTAAAAATTACAGACACTCTTTGGAATTATCTCTGTCTACAATTGTGCATTGTGCTTTTCAATTTTAGATGTACAATTTTTTCTTAAATCAAAACTTTGACTTTTCGCTCTCCCTTCATCCCGAAAACAAACAAGGCAAAAAGCTTACAACAAAATGAAAATTTTATAGTTGATGTATGAAAAAAATTTAAAACAATAACAAATATAAATAAAGAAAATTTATTCACCCAACACTAATGAACACAAAAGTTTTGTTATCCAATTTAAGGCAGTTCCTGTAGTTTAACCCTAACAGCTTGGAATTTTGCAAGAAAGAGATTTCATCCACACATGTTTTAAAAATGGATATGCATGTTTGAAACATGGTAAAGATGCAAATGAGCTATGGATGCAAAGATTTTAAATAAAATAACAAACGCTCATTAAATTTTCAAGGGAACTTGCTGTAGGATATTTACTCGAGTCAAACATGCCATTATTTTGCCCATTTGCAAAAAGCTGACATAATAATCATAGATGATTGTAATGTGATTTATCATGCGTATTGGGCTATATTTTTGTATGAAATGACTTATGGATTGCAATTCAACACTCGGTTAAAAATCCTCTGCCACCAATTTTTCTCGACGATTGCAAAACCTGAGATATAAAAACTAAAAAGAGCTTACAATCCCTAAAAATTGCAGACTTTCTTTGGAATTATCTCTCTCTACAATTTTGCATTTTTCTTTTCCATTTTAGATGGACAATTTTTTCTTAAATCAAAACTTTGACTTTTCGCTCTCCCTTCATCCCGAAAACAAACAAGGCAAAAAGCTTACAACAAAATGAAAATTTTGTAGTTGATGTATGGAAAAAATTTAAAACAATAACAAATATAAATAAAGAAAATTTATTCACCCAACACTAATGAACACAAAAGTTTTGTTATCCAATTTTTGGAAATTCCACTAGTTTAACACTAACAGCTTGTAATTTTACGAGAAAGAGATTTCATCCACACATGTTTTAAAAATGGATATGCATGTTTGAAACATGTTAAAGATGAAAGTGAGCTATGGATACAAAGCTTTTAAAGACAATAACAAACGCTCATTAAATTCTCAAATGCACTTGCGGTGGGATATTTACCCGAGTCAAACATGCCATTATTTTGCCCATTTGCAAAAAGCCGACATAATAATCATAGATGATTGTAATGTGATTTATCGTACGTATCGGGCTATATTTTTGTATGAAATGACTTATGGATTGCAATTCAATATTCCGTTAAAAATCCTCTGCCACCAATTTTTCCAGACGATTGCGAAACCTGAGATATAAAAACTAAAAAGAGCTTACAGATCCCTTAAAATTACAGACACTCTTTGGAATTATCTCTCTCTACATATGTGCATTAGGCTTTTCCATTTTAGATGTACAATTTTTTCATAAATTCAAACTCTGACTTTTCGCTCTCCCTTCATCCGGAAAACAAATAAGGCAAAAAGCTTACAACAAGATGAGAATTTTATAGTGGATGTATGGAAAAAATTTAAAACAATAACAAATATAAATAAACAAAATTTATTCACCCAACACTAAAGAACACAAAAGTTTTGTTATCCAATTTTTGGAAATTCCACTAGTTTAACCCTAACAGCTTGGAATTTTGCAAGAAAGAGATTTCATCCACACATATTTTAAAAATGGATATGCATGTTTGAAACATGTTAAAGATGCAAATGACCTATGGATGAAAAGCTTTTAAAGAGAATAACAAACGCTCATTAAATTCTCAAGTGAACTTGCGGTGGGATATTTACCCGAATCAAACATGCCATTATTTTGCCCATTTGCAAAAAGCTGACATAATAATCATTGATGATTGTAATGTGATTTATCATGCGTAACGGGCTATATTTATATGAAATGACTTATGGATTGCAATTCAACACTCAGTTAAATATCCTCTGCAACCCATTTTTCCCAACGATTCCAAAACCTGAGATATAAAAAGAAAAAGTACTTACAATCGCTAAAAATTACAGACACTCTTTGGAATTATCTCTCTCTACATATGTGCATTGTGCATTTCCGTTTTAGATGTACACATTTTTCTTAAATCAAAACTTCAAGTTTTTCGCTTTCCCTTCATCCCGTAAAAAAAAAAGGCAAATAGATCACAACAAAATGAAAATTTGATAGTTGATGTACGGAAAAAATTTAAAACAATAAAAAAAGTTAATGAAGAAAATTTATTCACACACCACAAATGAACACAACAGTTTTGTTATCCAAGTTTGGGAAATTCCACTAGTCCAAAACTAATAATATCTTGGGAATTTTCCATGAAGGAGATTTTTTTTACACATGTTTTAAAAATAGATATGTATGCTAGAAACATGTTAAAGATTCAAATTACCAACGGATCCAAAGCTTTCAAAAAGCATAACAAACGCTCATTAAATTCTCAAGTGAACGTGCGGTGGGATATTTACCCGAGTCTTACAAGTCATTATTTTGCCCATTTTCAAAAATTTGATCTAACAATCATAGATGATTGTAAAGTGATTTATCCTACGTAACGAGCTATATTTTTGTTTGAAATGACTTATGGATTGCAATTAACACATAGTTAAAAATCCTCTGCCACCAATTTTTCTAGACGATTGCAAAACCTGAGATATAAAAACGAAAAATTGCTTACAATCCCTAAAAATTACAGATACTCTTTGGAATTATCTCTCTCTACATATGTGCATTGTGCATTTTCGTTATAGATGTACACATTTTTCTTAAATCAAAACTTCAAGTTTTTTGCTCTCCCTTCATCCTGTAAACAAAAAAGGCAAATAGATCACAACAAAATGAAAATTTTATAGTTGATGTACGGAAAAAATTTAAAACAATAAAAAAATTAAATGAAGAAAATTTAATCACAGACCACAAATGAACACAAAAGTTTTGTTATCCAAGTTTGGGAAATTCCACTAGTCCAAAACTAATAATATCTTGGGAATTTTCCATGAAGGAGATTTTTTCTACACATGTTTTAAAAATGGATATGCATGCTAGAAACATGTTAAAGATTCAAATGACCTACAGATCCAAAGCTTTTAAAGAGAATAACAAACGCTCATTAAATTCTCAAGTGAACGTGCGGTGGGATATTTGCCCGAGTCAAACAAGCCATTATTTTGCCCATATTCAAAAAGTTGAGCTAACAATCATAGATGATTGTAAAGTAATTTGTCATGTGTAACGGGCTATATTTTTTTAAGAAATGACTTATGGATTTGAAGTCAACACTCAGTTAAAAATCGCCCGCCTCCCCGTCTCCCCGTCTCCCGACGATTGCAAAACCTTAGATATAAAAACGAAAAAGTGCATACGATCCCTAAAACATACAGACACTCTTTGGAAATATCTCTCTCCACATTTGTGCATTGTGCATTCCCATTTTAGATGTAGACTTTTTTCTTAAATCCGAACTTTGAGTTTTCGCTCCCCCTTCATCCTGTATATAAAAAAGGCAAAAAGATCGCAACAACATAAAAATTTTATAGTTGATGTGCGGAAAATATTTAAAATAATAACTAATGTAAATAAAAAATATCTATTCCCACGACACAAATGAACACAAAAGTTTTCATATCCAAGTTTGGGAAATTCCATTAGTCCGACCCTAATAGCTTGGAATTTTACATGAAGGAGATTTTTTCTACACATGTTTTAAAAATGGACCTGCATGCTTGAAACATGTTAAAGATTCAAATGACCTAAGGATCCAAAGTTTTCAAAGAGAATAACAAACGCTCACTAAATTCTCAAGTGAACGTGCGGTGGGATATTTACCCGAGTCTAACAAGTCATTATTTTGCCCATTTTCATAAATTTGATCTAACAATCATAGAAGATTGTAAAGTGATTTATCCTGCGTAATGGGCTATATTTTTTGTATAAAATGACTTATGGATTGCAATTCAACACATAGTTAAAAATGCTCTGCCACCAATTTTTCCCGACGATTGCAAAACCTGAGATATAAAAACTTAAAAGAGCTTACAATCCCTAAAAAGTACAGACACTCTTTGGAATTATCTCTCTCTACATATGTGCATTGTGCAGTTCCATTTTAGATGTACATATTATTCTTAAATCAAAACATCGAGTTTTTTGCTCTCCCTTCATCCCGTAAACAAAAAAGGCAAATAGATCACAACAAAATAAAAATTTTATAGTTGATGTACGGAAAAAATTTAAAACAATAAAAAAAGTAAATGAAGAAAATTTATTCACACACCACAAATGAACACAAAAGTTTTGTTATCCAAGTTTGGGTAATTCCAATAGTCCAAAACTAATATCTTGGAATTTTACATGAAGGAGATTTTTTCTGGACATGTTTTAAAAATGGATATGCACGCTTGAAACATGCTAAAGATTCAAATGACCTATGGATCCAAAGCTTTTAAAGAGAATAACAAACGCTCATTAAATTCTCAAGTGAAGGTGCGGTGAGATATTTACACGAATTTAACAAGTCATTATTTTGCCCATTTTCCAAAATTTGATCTAACAATCATTGATGATTGTAAAGTGATTTATCATGCGTAACGAGCTATATTTTTGTATGAAATGACTTATGGATTGCAATTTAACACTCAGTTAAAAATCCTCTGGCACCAATTTTTCCCGACGATTGCAAAACCTGGGATATAAAAACTAAAAAGAGCTTACAATTCCTAAAAATTACTGACGCTCTTTGGAATTACCTCTCTCTACAATTGTGCATTGTGCTTTTCCATTTTAGATGTAAACTTTTTTCTTAAATCAAAACTTTGACTTTTCGATCTCCCTTCATCCCGAAAACAAACAAGGCAAAAAGCTTACAACAAAATGAAAATTTTCTATTTGTTGTATGGAAAAAATTTAAAACAATAACAAGTATAAATAAAGAAAATTTATTCACCCAACACAAATGAACACAAAAGTTTTGTTATCCAATTTTAGGAAATTCCACTAGTTTAACCCCTATAGCTTGGAATTTTGCAAGAAAGAGATTTCATCCACACATGTTTTAAAAATGGATATGCATGTTTGAAACATGTTAAAGATGAAAATGACCTATGGATGCAAAGCTTTTAAAGAGAATAACAAACGCTCTTTAAATTCTCAAGTGAACTTGTGGTGGGATATTAACCCGAGTCAAACATGCCATTATTATGCCCATTTGCAACAAGCTGACATAATAATCATAGATGATTGTAATGTGATTTATCATGCGTAATGGGCTATATTTTTGTATGAAATGACATATGGATTGCAATTGAACACTCAGTCAAAAATCCTCTGCAACCCATTTTTCTCGATGATTGCATATCCTGAGATATAAAAACAAAAAAGTGCTTACAATCCCTAAAAATTACCGACACTCTTTGGAATTATCTCTCTCTACATATGTGCATTGTGCATTTCCATTTTAGATGTACACATTTTTCTTAAATCAAAACTTCAAGTTTTTTGCTCTCCCTTCATCCCGTAAACAAAAAAAGCCAATTGATCACAACAAAATGAAAATTTTATAGTTGATGTACGGAAAAAATTTAAAACAATAAAAATGGTAAATGAAGAAAATATCTCTCTCTAAATTTATATATTGTGCATTTCGTTTTAGATGTACACTTTTTTCTTAAATCAGAACTTTGGGTTTTCGCTCCCCCTTCATCTCGTCAACAAAAAAGGCAAAATGATCAATACACAATAAAAATTTTATAGTTGATGTGGGGAAAATATTTAAAATATTAACTAATGTAAATAAAAAATATCTATTCCTACACCACAAATGAACACAAAATTTTTGTTATCCAAGTTTGGGAAATTCCATTAGTCCAACCCTAATAGCATGGAATTTTACATGAAGGAGATTTTTTCTACACATGTTTTATAAATGGACATGCTTGTTGAAACATGTTAAAGATTCAAATGACCCAAGGATCCAAAGCTTTTAAAGAGAATAATAAACATTCATTAAATTCTCAAGAGAACGTGCGGTGGGATATTTACCCGAGCCTAACAAGTCATTATTTTGCCCATTTTCAAAAATTTTATCTAACAATCATAGATGATTGTAAAGTGATTTATCATGCGTAACGGGCTATATTTTTGTATGAAATGACTTATGGATTGCAATTCAACACTCAGTTAAAAATCCTCTGCCACCAATTTTTCCAGACGATTGCAAAACCTGAGATATAAAAACTCAAAAGAGCTTACAATCCCTAAAAATTACAGACACTCTTTGGAATTATCTCTCTCTACAATTGTGCATTGTGCTTTTCCATTTTAGATGTACACTTTTTTCTTAAATCAAAACTTTGTCTTTTTGCTCTCCCTTCATCCCGAAAACAAACGAGGCAAAATGCTGACAACAAAATGAAAATTTTATAGTTGATGTATGGACAAAATTTTAAAAAATAACAAATATAAATAAAGAAAATTTATTCACCCAACACAAATGAACACAAAAGTTTTGTTATCCAATTTTGCGAAATTCCACTAGTTCAAGCCTAATAGCTTGGAATTTTGCAAGAAAGAGATTTCATCCACACATGTTTTAAAAATGGATATGCATGTTTGAAACATGTTAAAGATTCAAATGAGCTATGGATGCAAAGATTTTAAAGAGAATAACAAAAGCTCATTAAATTCTCAAGTGAACTTGCAGTGGGATATTTACCCGAGTCAAACATGCCATTATTTTGCCCCTTTGCAAAAAGCTGACATAACAATCATAGATGATTGTAATGTGATTTATCATGCGTAACGGGTTATATTTTTGTATGAAATAACTTATTGGTTGCAATTCAACACTCAGTTAAAAATTCTCTACTACCCATTTTTCCCGACGATAGCAAAACCTGAGATATAAAAACAAAAAAGTGCTTACAATCCCTAAAAATTATAGACACTCTGGGAATTATTTCTCTCTACATATGTGCATTGTGCATTTCCTTTTTAGATGTTCATTTTTCTTAAATTAGAACTTTGAGTTTTCGCTCCCCCTTCATCCCGTAAACAAAAAAGGCAAAATGATCACAACAAAATAAAAATTTTAGAGATGATGTGTGGAAAATATTTAAAATAATAACTAATTTAAATAAAAAATATCTATTCCCACACCACAAATGAACACAAAATGTTTGTTATCCAAGTTTGGGTAATTCCATTATTCCAAGCCTAATAGCCTAGAATTTTACATGAAGGAGATTTTTTCTGCACATGTTTTAAAAATGGACATGCATGCTTGAAACATGTTAAAGATTCAAATGACCTAAGGATCCAAAGCTTTTAAATAGATTAACAAACGCTCATTAAATTCTCAAGTGAACGTGCGGTGGGATATTTACCCGAGTCTAACAAGTCATTATTTTGCCCATTTTCAAAAATTTGATCTAACAATCATAGATGTTTGTAAAGTGATTTATCATGCGTAACGAGCTATATTTTTGTATGAAATGACTTATGGATTGTAATACAACACTCAGTTAGAAATCCTCAGCCACCAATTTTTCCCGACGATTGCAAAACCTGAGATATAAAAACTAAAAAGAGCTTACAATCACTAAAAATTATAGTCACTCTTTGGAATTATCTCTCTCTAGAATTTTGCATTGTGCTTTTCCATTTTAGATGTACACTTTTTTCTTAAATCAAAACTTTGACTTTCCGCTCTCCCTTCATCCTGAAAACAAACACGGAAAAAAGCTTACAACAAAATGAAAATTTTATAGTTGATTTATGGAAAAAATTTACAACAATAACAAATATAAATGAAGAAAATTTATTCACCCAACACAAATGAACACAAAAGTTTTGTTATCCAATTTTGGGAAATTCCACTAGTTTAGCCGTAATAGCTTGGAATTTTGCAAGAAAGAGATTTCATCCACACATGTTTGAAACATGTTAAAGATTCAAATGAGCTATGGATGCAAAGCTTTTAAAGAGAATAACAAACGCTCATTAAATTCTCAAGTGAACTTGCGGTGGGATATTTACCCGAGTCAAACATGCAATTATTTTGCCCTTTAGCAAAAAACCGACATAATAATCATAGATGATTGTAATGTGATTTATCATGCCTAACGGGCTATATTTTTGTTTGAAATGACTTATGGATTGCAATTCAACACTCAGTTAAATTTCCTCCGCAACCCATTTTTCCCGACGATTGAAAAACCTGTGATATAAAAACGAAAAAGTGCTTACAATCCCTAAAAATTACAGACACTCTTTGGAATTATCTCTCTCTACATATGTGCATTGTGCATTTCCATTTTAGAAGTACACATTTTTCTTAAATCAAAACTTCAAGTTTTTCGCTCTCCCTTCATCCCGTAAAATAAAAAGGCAAATAGATCACAACAAAATGAAAATTTTATATTTCATGTACGGAAAAAATTTAAAACTATAAAAAAAGTAAATGAAGAAAATTTATTCACATACCACAAATGAACACAAAAGTTTTGTTATCCAAGTTTTGGAAATTCCACTAGTCCAAAACTAATAATATCTTGGGAATTTTACATGAAGGAGATATTTTCTACACATGTTTTAAAAATGGATATGCTTGCTAGAAACATGCTAAAGATTCAAATGACCTAAAGATCCAAAGCTTTTAAAGAGAATAACAAACGCTCATTAAATTCTCAAGTGAACGTGCTGTTGGATATTTGTCCTAGTCAAACAAGCCATTATTTTGCCCATATTCAAACAGTTGAGCTAACAATCATAGATGATTGTAAAGTGATTTGTCATGTATAACGGGCTATTTTTTGTAAGAAATGACTTATTGATTTGAAGTCAACACTCAGTTAAAAATCGCCCGCCTCCCAGTTTCCCGACGATTGTAAAACCTTAGATATAAAAACGAAAAAGTGCATACGATCTCTAAAATGTACAGACACTCTTTGGAAATATCTCTCTCTACATTTGTGCATTGTGCATTTCCATTTTAGATGTACACTTTTTTCTTAAATCAGAACTTTGAGTTTTCGCTCCCCCTTCATCCCGTAAACAAAAAAGGCAAAAAGATCAAAACAAAATAAAAAATTTATAGTTGATGTGTGGAAAATATTAAAAATAATAACTAATGTAAACAAAAAATATCCATTCCCACGCCATAAATGAACACAAAAGTTTTGTTATCCAAGTTTGGGAAATTCCATTGGTCCAACCCTAATAGCTTGGAATTTTACATGAAGGAGATTTTTTCTACACATGTTTTAAAAATGGACATGAATGCTTGAAACATGTTAAAGATTCAAATGACCTGTGAATCCAAAGCTTTTAAAGAGAATAACAAACGCTCATTAAATTCTCAAGTGAACGTGCGGTGGGATTATTACCTGAGTCTAACAAGTCATTATTTTGCCCATTTTCAAAAATTTGATCTAACAATCATAAATGATTGTAAAGTAATTTATCATGCGTAACAGGCTATATTTTTGTATGAAATAACTTATGGAATGCAATTCAACACACAGTTAAAAATCCACTGCCACCAATTTTTCCAGACGATTGCAAAACCTGAGATATAAAAACTAAAAGAGCTTACAATCCCTAAAAATTACAGACACTCTTTGGAATTATCTCTCTCTACATATGTGCATTGTGCATTTCCATTTTAGATGTACACATTTTTCTTAAATCAAAACTTCGAGTTTTTCGCTCTCCCTTCATCCCGTAAACAAAAAAGGCAAATAGATCACAACAAAATGAAAATTTTATAGTTGATGTACGGAAAAAATTTAAAACAATAAAAAAGGTAAATGAAGAAAATTTATTCACACACCACAAATGAACACAAAAGTTTTGTTATCCAAGTTTGGGAAATTCCAATAGTCCAAAACTAATATCTTAGAATTTTACTTCAAGGAGATTTTTTCTAGACATGTTTTAAAAATGGATATGCATGCTTGAAACATGCTAAAGATTCAAATGACCTATGGATCCAAAACTTTTAAAGAGAATAACAAACGCTCATTAAATTCTCAAGTGAAGGTGCGGTGGGATATTTGCCCGAGTCTAACAAGTCATTATTTTGCCCATTTTCGAAAATTTGATCTAACAATCATAGATGATTTTAAAGTGATTTATCATGCGTAACGGGCTATATTTTTGTATGAAATGACTTTTTGATTGCATTTCAACACTCAGTTAAAAATCCTCTACCACCAATTTTTCCCGACGATTGCAAAACCTGAGATGTAAAAACTAAAAAGAGCTTACAATTCCTAAAAATTATAGACATTCTTTGGAATTATCTCTCTCTAAAATTGTGCATTGTGCATTTCCATTTTAGATGTAAACTTTTTTCTTAAATCAAAACTTTGACTTTTCGCTCTCCCTTCATTCCGAAAACAAAATAAAGGGAAAAAGCTTACAACAAAATGAAAATTTTATAGCTGATGCATTGAAAAAATTTAAAAAAATAACAAATATAAATAAAGAAAATTTATTCACCAAACACAAATGAACACAAAAGTTTTGTTATCAAATTTATGGAAATTCCACTAGTTTAACCCTAACAGCTTGGAATTTTGCAAGAAAGAGATTTCTTCCACACATGTTTTAAAAATGGATATGCATGTTTGAAACATGTTAAAGATGCAAATGAGCTATGGATGCAAAGCTTTTAAAGAGAATAAAAAATGCTCATTAAATTCTCAAGTGAACTTGCGGTGGGATATTTACCCGAGTCAAACATGCCATTATTTTACCCATTTGCAAAAAGCTGACATAATAATCATAGATGATAGTAATGTGATTTATCATGCATAACGGGCTATATTTTTGTATGAAATGACTTATGGATTGCAATTCAACAATCAGTCAAAAATCCTCCGCAACCCATTTTTCCCGACGATTGCAAAACCTGAGATATAAAAACGAAAAAGTGCTTACAATCCCTAAAAATTATAGACACTCTTTCGAATTATCTCTCTCTACATATGTTCATTGTGCATTTCCGTTTTGGATGTACACATTTTTATTAAATCAAAACTTCGAGTCTTTCGCTCTCCCTTCATCCCGTAAACAAAAAAGGCAAATAGATCACAACAAAATGAAAATTTTATAGTTGATGTACGGAAAAAATTTAAAACAATAAAAAAAGTAAATGAAGAAAATTTATTCACACACCACAAATGAACACAAAAGTTTTGTTATCCAAGTTTGGGAAATTCCACTAGTCCAAAACTAATAATATCTTGGTAATTTTAAATGAAGGAAATTTTTCTACACATGTTTTAAAAATGGATATGCATGCTAGAAACTGTTTAAAGATTCAAATGACCTACGGATCCAAAGCTTTTAAAGAGAATAACAAACGCTCATTAAATTCTCAAGTGAACGTGCGGTGGGATATTTGCCCGAATCAAACAAGCCATTATTTTGCCCATATTCAAATAGTTGAGCTAACAATCGTAGATAATTGTAAAGTAATTTGTCATGCGTAACGGGCTATATTTTTGTAAGAAATGACTTATGGATTTGAAGTCAACACTCAGTTAAAAATCGCCCGCCTCCCCCGTTTCCCGACCATTGCAAAACCATAGATATAAATATGAAAAAGTGCATACGATCCCTAAAACATACATATACTCTTTGGAAATATCACTCTCTACATTTGTGTATTGTGCATTTCCATTTTAGATGTACACTTTTTTCATAAATCAGAACTTTGAGTTTTCGCTCCCCCTTCATCCCGTAAACAAAAAAGGCAAATAGATCACAACACAATAAAAATTTTATAGTTGATGTGTGGAAAATATTTAAAATCATAACAAATGTAAATAAAAAATATCTATTCACACAACACAAATGAACAAAAAATTTTTGTTATCCAAGTTTGGGAAATTCCATTAGTCCAACCCTAATAGCTTGGAATTTCACATGAAGGAGATTTTTTCTACACATGTTTTAAAAATGGATATGCATGCTTGAAAAATTTTAAAGATTCAAATGACCTATGGATCCAAAGATTTTAAAGTGAATAACAAACGCTCATTAAATTCTCAAATGAACGTGCGGTGGGATATTTACCCGAGTCTAACAAGTCATTATTTTGCCCATTTTCACAAATTTGATCTAACAATCATAGATCAATGTAAAGTGATTTATCATGCATAACGGGCTATATTTTTGTATGAAATGACTTAAGTATTGCAATTCAACACTCAGTTAAAAATCCTCTGTCACCAATTTTTCCTGACGATTGCAAAACCTGAGATATAAAAACTAAAAAGAGCTTACAATCCCTAAAAATTACAGACACTCTTCAGAATAATCTCTCTCTACATTTGTGCATTGTGCTTTTCCATTTTAGATGTACACTTTTTTCTTAAATCAAAACATTGAGTTTTCGCTCTCCCTTCATCCCGAAAAAAAAAAAGGCAAAACGCTTACAACAAAACAAAAATTTTTAGTTGATCTATGGTGAAAATTTAAAACAATAAAAAATGTAAATAAAGAAAATTTATTCACAAAACACAAATGAACACAAAAGTTTTGTTATCCATGTTTGTGAAATTCCACTAGTTTAACCCTAATAGCTTGGAATTTTACAAGAAAGAGATTTCTTCTACACATGTTTTAAAAATGGATATGCATGTTTGAAACATGTTAAAGATGCAAATGAGCTATGGATGCAAATATTTTAAAAAGAATAACAAACGCTCATTAAATTCTGAAGTGAACTTGCGGTGGGATATTTTCCCGAGTCAAACGTGCCATTATTTTGCCCATTTCCAAAAAGTTGACATAATAATCATAGATGATTGTAAAGTGATTTGTCATGCGTAACGGGCTATATTTTTTTAAGAAATGACTTACGGATTGGGAGTCAACACTCAGTTAAAAATCGCCCGCCTCCCCCTTTTCCTGATGATTGCAAAACCTTAGATATAAAACCGAAAAAGTGCTTCCAATCCCTAAAAATTACAGACACTCTTTAGTATTATCTCTCTCTACATTTGTGCATTGTGCATTTCTATTTTGGATGTACACCTTTTTCTTAAATCAGAACTTTGAGTTTTCGCTTTCCCTTCATCCCGTAAACTGAAAAGGCAAATAGCTCACAACAAAATAAAAATTTTATAGTTGATGTGTTGAAAAAATTTTATAGTTGATGTGTGGAAAAAATTTAAAACAATAACTAATGTAAATAAAAAATATTTATTCACATACCACAAATGAACACAAAAGTTTTGTTATCCAAGTTTGGGAAATTCCATTTGTCCAGCCCTAATAGCTTGGAATTTTACATGAAGGAGATTTTTTCTACACATGTTTTAAAAATGGATTTGCATGTTTCAAACATGTTAAAGATTCAAATGACCTATGGATCCAAAGCTTTTAAAGAGAGAAAGAAATGCTCATTAAATTCTCAAGTGAACGTGCGGTGGGATATTTGCCCGAGTCAAACAAGCCATTATTTTTCCCATTTTCAAAAAGTTGACCTAACAATCATAGATGATTGTAAAGTGATTTGTCATGCGTAACGGGCTATATTTTTTTAAGAAATGACTTATGGATTGGAAGTCAACACTAGGTTAAAAATCGCCCGCCTCCCCCTTTTCCCGACGATTGCAAAACCTTATATATAAAAACGAAAAAGTGCTTACGATCCCTAAAAATTACAGACACTCTTTGGAATTATCTCTCTCTACATTTGTGCATTGTGCATTTCCATTTTAGATGTACACTTTTTTCTTAAATCAGAACTTTGAGTTTTCGCTCTCCCTTCATCCCGTAAACAGAAAAGGCAAAAAGATCACAACAAAATAAAAATTTTATAGTTGATGTGTGGAAAAAATTTAAAACAATAACTAATGTAAATAAAAAATATTTATTCACATGCCACAAATGAACACAAAAGTTTTGTTATCGAAGTTTGGAAAATTCAATTTGTCCAACCCTAATAACTTGCAATTTTACATGAAGGAGATTTTTTCCACACATGTTTTAAAAATGGATATTCATGCTTGAAACATGTTAAAGATTTAAATGACGTATGGATCCAAAGCTTTTAAAGAGAATAACTAATGTTCATTAAATTCTCAAGTGAACGTGCGGTGAGATATTTACCCGAATCTAAGAAGTCATTATTTTGCCCATTTTCAAAAATTTGACGTAACAATCATAGATGATTGTAAAGTGATTTATCGTGGGTAACGGGCTATATTTTTGTATGAAATGACTTATGGATAGCAATTCAACACTCAGCTAAAAATCCTCCGGCACACATTTTTCCCTACGATTGCAAAACCTGAGATATAAAAACTAAAAAGAGCTTACAATCCCTAAAAATTACAGACACTCTTCAGAATTATCTCTCTCTATATTTGTGCATTGTGCTTTTCCATTTTAGATGTACACGTTTTTCTTAAATCAAAACTTTGAGTTTTCGCTCTCCCTTCATCCCGAAAACAATGAAGGTAAAAAGCTCACAACAAAACAAAAATTTTATAGTTGATGTATGGAAAAAATTTAAAACAATAACAAATGTAAATAAAGAAAATTTATTCACTCAACACAAATGAACACAAAAGTTTTGTTATCCATGTTTGTGAAATTCCACGAGTTTAACCCTAATTACTTGGAATTTTACAAGAAAGAGATTTCTTCTACACATGTTTTAAAAATGGATATGCATGGATATGCATGTTTCAAACATGCTAAAGATTCAAATGACCTATGGATGCAAAGCTTTTAAAAAGAATAACAAACGCTCATTAAATTCTCAAGTAAACTTGCGGTGGGATATTTTCCCGAGTCAAACATTGCATTATTTTGCCCTTTTGCAAAAAGCTGAGATAATTAATCATAGATGATTGTAATGTGATTTATCATGCGTAACGGGCTATATTTTTGTATCAAATGACTTATGGATTGCAATTCAACACTCAGTTAAAAATCCTCCGCAACCCATTTTTCCCGACGATTGCAAAACCTGAGATATAAAAACGAAAAGCTGCTTACAATCCCTAAAAATTACAGGCACTCTTTGGAATTATCTCTCTCTACATATGTGCATTGTGCATTTCCGTTTTAGATGTACACATTTTTCTTAAAACAAAACTTCGACTTTTTCGCTCTCCCTTCATCCCGTAAACAAAAAAGGCAAATAGATCACAACAAAATGAAAATTTCATAGTTGATGTACGGAAAAAGTTTAAAACAATAAAAAAAGTAAATGAAGAAAATTTATTCACACACCACAAATGAACACAAAAGTTTTGTTATCCAAGTTTGGGAAATTCCACTAGTCCAAAACTAATATCTTGGAATATTACATGAAGGAGATTTTTTCTACACATGTTTTAAAAATGGATATGCATGCCAGAAACATGTTAAACATTCAAATGACCTATGGATCCAAAGCTTTTAAAGAGAATAACAAATGCTCATTAAATTCTCAAGTGAACGTGCGGTGGGATATTTGCCCGAGTCAAACAAGCTATTATTTTGCCAATATTCAAAAAGTTGAGCTAACAATCATAGATGATTGTAAAGTGATTTGTCATGCATAACGGGCTATTTTTTTGTAAGAAATGACTTAGGGATTTGAAGTCAACACTCAGTTAAAAAGCGCCCGTCTCCCCCGTTTCCCGACGATTGCAAAACCTTAGATATAAAAACGCAAAAGTGCATACAATCCCGAAAACATACAAACACTCTTTGGAAATATCTCTCTCTACATTTGTTCATTGTGCATTTCTATTTTAGATGTACACTTTTTTCTTCAATATGAACTTTGAGTTTTCGCTGCCCCTTCATCCCGTAAACAAAAAAGGCAGAAAAAATCACAACAAAATAAAAATTTTATAGTTGATGTGTGGAAAATATTTAAAATAATAACTAATGTAAATAAAATATATCTATTCGCACTCCACAAATGAACACAAAAGTTTTGTTATCCAAGTTTGGGAAATTCCATTAGTCCAACCCTATTAAAACAAAACTTCGACTTTTTCGCTCTCCCTTCATCCCGTAAACAAAAAAGGCAAATAGATCACAACAAAATGAAAATTTTGTAGTTGATGTACGGAAAAAATTTAAAATAATAAAAAAAATAAATGAAGAAAATTTATTCACACACCACAAATGAACACAAAAGTTTTGTTATCACAGTTTGGGAAATTCCACTAGTCCAAAACTAATAATATCTTGGGAATTTTACATGAAGGAGATTTTTTCTACACATGTTTTAAAAATGGATATGCATGCTTGAAACATGTTAAAGATTCAAATGACCTATGGATCCAAATATTTTAAAGAGAATAACAAACGCTCATTAAATTCTCAAGTGAACGTGCGGTGGGATATTTACCCAAGTCTAACAAGTCATTATTTTGCCAATTTTCAAAAATTTGATCTAACAATCATAGATGATTGTTAAGTGATTTATCATGCGTAACGGGCTATATTTTTGTATGAAATGACTTATGGATTGGAATTCAACACACAGTTAAAAATCCTCTGCCACCAATTTTTCCCGATGATTGCAAAACATGAGATATAAAAACTAAAAAGAGCTTACAATCTCTAAAAATTACAGACACTCTTTGGAATTATCTCTCCCTACAAATGTACATTGTGCTTTTCCATTTTAGATGTACACTTTTTTCTTAAATCAGAACTTTGACTTTTCGCTCTCCCTTCATCCCGAAAACAAACAAGGCAAAAAAGCTTACATCAAAATGAAAATTTTATAGTTGATGTATGGAAAAAATTTAAAACAATAACAAATATAAATAAAAAAAAATTATTCACCCAACACAAATGAACACAAAAGTTTTGTTATCCAATTTTGGGAAATTCCACTAGTTTAACCCTAATAGCTTGGAATTTTGCAAGAAAGAGATTTCATCCACACATGTTGTAAAAATGGATATGCATGTTTTAAACATGTTAAAGATGAAAATGAGCTATGGATGCAAAGATTTAAAAAAGAATAACAAACGCTCATTAAATTCTCAAGTGAACCTGCGGTGGGATATTTACCCGAGTCAAACATGCCATTATTTTGCCCATTTGGAAATAGCTGACATAATTAATCATAGATGATTGTAATGTGATTTATCATGCGTAATGGGCTATATTTTTGTATGAAATGACTTATGGATTGCAATTCAACACTCAGTTAAAAGTTCTCCGCAACCCATTTTTCCCGACGATTGCAAAACCTGAAACCCATTTTTCCCGACGATTGCAAAACCTGATATATAAAAATGAAAAGGTGCTTACAATCCATAAAAATTACTGGCGCTCTTTGGAATTATCTCTCTCTACATATGTGCATTGTGCATTTCCGTTTTAGATGTACACATTTTTATTAAATCAAAAGTTTGAGTTTTTCGCTCTCCCTTCATCCCGTAAACAAAAAAGGCAAATAGATCACAGCAAAATGAAAATGTCATAGTTGATGTACGGAAAAAGTTTAAAACAATAAAAAAAGTAAATGAAGAAAATTTATTCACACGCCACAAATGAACACAAAATTTTTGTTATCCAAGTTTGGGAAATTCCACTAGTCCAAAACTAATATCTTGGAATTTTATATGAAGGAGATTTTTTCTACACATGTTTTAAAATTGGATATGCATGCCAGAAACATGTTAAAGATTCAAATGACCTATGGATGCAAAGCTTTTAAAAAGAATAACAAACTCTCATTAAATTCTCAAGTGAACTTGCGGTGGGATATTTTCCTGAGTCAAACATGCCTTTATTTTGCCCATTTGCAAAAAGCTGACATAATAATCATAGATGATTGTAAAGTGATTTATCACGCGTAACGGGCTATATTTTTTTAAGAAATGACTTATGTATTTGGAGTCAACACTCAGTTAAAAATCGTCCGCCTCCCCCTTTCCTAACGATTGCAAAACCTTAGATATAAAAACGAAAAAGTGCTTACAATCCCTAAAAATTATAGACACTCTTTGGAATTATCTCTCTCTACATTTGCGCATTGTGCATTTCCATTTTAGATGTACACTTTTTTCTTAAATCAGAACTTTGAGTTTGCGCTCTCGTTCATCCCGTAAAAAGAAAAGGCAAATAGATCACAACA
The DNA here is from genome assembly GCF_029961685.1 of Aristolochia californica. Classification (NCBI taxonomy): domain Eukaryota; kingdom Viridiplantae; phylum Streptophyta; class Magnoliopsida; order Piperales; family Aristolochiaceae; genus Aristolochia; species Aristolochia californica. Next base: position 27,350,803 of record NW_027182268.1, on the reverse strand, counting down.
AATTAAAAATTTTATAGTTGATGTGTTGAAAAAATTTTATAGTTGATGTGTGGAACAAATTTAAAACAATAACTAATGTAAATAAAAAATATTTATTCACATACCACAAATGAACACAAAAGTGTTGTTATCCAAATTTGGGAAATTCCTTTAGTCCAGCCCTAATAGCTTGGAATTTTACATGAAGGAGATTTTTTCTACACATGTTTTAAAAATGGATATGCATGTTTAAAACATGTTAAAGATTCAAATGACCTATGGATCCAAAGCTTTTAAAGAGAGTAACAAACGCTCATTAAATTCTCAAGTGAACGTGCAGTGGGATATTTACCCGAGTCTAACAAGTCATTATTTTGCCCATTTTCAAAAATTTGATCTAACAATCATAGATGATTGTAAAGTGATTTGTCATGCATAACGGGCTATACTTTTGTAAGAAATGACTTATGGATTGGAAGTCAACACTAGGTTAAAAATTGCCCGCCTCCCCCTTTTCCCGACGATTGCAAAACCTTACCACGAAGCCCACCCACCGGCGATTGCCCACCCACGTGGAAGGTAGCTTTCAAGATAACTTCCGAAACCGTACTACGGTTCATCCTCAAGAATGAGAAAATTTCTCCCACTCAAAAATATCCCTGGGAGGACAAAGGTATGCGACAAAATACACAAATGTCGATCCCTCAAATGCTACTAAGGGACACCAAACCATAGATAGCATAAACCCTTTTGGATTTTACCTCAACTTGGATTGCCCCAAGGATGGAGAAAAAGTCCTTAAATGTTGGGAAAGAAGCATGAGCAATGCTGCAAATATGCATGAATCTTGGAACCAAGAATCAGCATTTAATTTCTTTACCCATGCTTTACAGGGTAATGTAGCTCATTGGTGGGACAACCTTCCCAAAGACCAAAAATGAGCTAATACCTCAATATCAATAGTCAATATCCTGAAAGGATTAGTGGCTAAGATATCAAAGGAATTTCTAGAAATACATCCAACCCTAGAAGCCTACAATGAGAGTACTAAACAAAGAAAATGTTTAGAAACTCTTCAGAAATTAAACAAGTTACAAATCTGTAACATTTGTTTTTATGAGAAGTATTACTGCAAGTTTGCAAGTTACTTCTATAAACTGCAAAAAGAAGACCAGAAACCTTATCTGTCTATCTTTTATGCAAAATTGCCAGAACCTTTTGCACATGTAGCTGAAAAAGACTACGTTACAAAATATTGGCAAAACAATCCAGAACATGGTACTTTAACCATGGATAATTTCCTAAACATTGATACTTTAGGAAGAAGACATCGATTTGTACAAGACATGTTGGCAAATCTTTGTGAAGCCCAAAAACTATAAAAGAAAAGTAGTAAGGCAAATAAACAAACATTATGTTGTTCAACTCAGAACAAAAATGTAGGAGCTTATGGTTGTAAAACCATCTCCCATAAGCAATGAAAATATCCTAAGAAATTTCAACAGAAAAAATTTGGGATACAAAAAAGTTCTACAACCAGGTATACTCCTAAAAAGAGATACTTTAAGAAAAGAACAAATTCTGGCCCTACCACATCCAGTAAAGGGTCAAATGCATACTGCCCAAAGGGGAAAACCCCAAGCAAATGCAAATGCTGGATATGCCAAAAAGAAGGACATTTTGCAAAAGATTGTCCAAATGATAAACAACAACGGCGATACAGTACTTACATGTTACTAGGCGAAGAAAATGGATTGGAAATCATTCATTATGATGACATCCAGTCAGAAGATGAAGTATATGAACTTCATCTCGAAACTGAGTCCTCCTCCTCAGAAAACTCAAAGCACATGTCGGACTCTTCAGGCACCTTCTCTGAATGAGTATCCGCATAAACGCAGAGCTTGTAGCATCTGGAAATTCTTATATCACGGTCATGCTTAAACTACCCGGATATATCAAATTCCATATACACGCTCTCATAGATATAGGAAGTTCATATTGTCTAGCCAGACAAAATCTACTTCCCACGGATCTAGGGAAACCCCTTGAAGTACCTCTTCAAGTAATCGTTGGCTCCGGAGAAACTATCTCTCTTCCTGCCGAAGCCCGAAACATTCATCTCGACATTGGAGGTAAAAATTTTATGATTCCAAAGCTCATTAGTTTAGGATCAAACATAAACTCAGGACCAGATTTAGTCCTAGGAAATTAATGGCTCATGTTTCATGCCCCTATAGAGCAAACACCAGCCTACTATAAACTTCGATGTCGCACTCGACGTGAAATCGATAATACTGCCGTATTTGTCTACGCAGTAAAACCCACTGAAGCCTATGCCATTTCTGGCAATGGAGTTGTCCTCCATCAGGTCTTCAAAAAACGCAGCAAGCGTGGTGATGAGATTCCTCCCTTAGAAACTCTGCTCCTCGCTGAGTCCGGTGAATCTGAAGTTCAGCAACTTCTAGAATCCACTTGTTCTGAGAAACCCTTAGAATGGTGGCATAAGCAAAAACCATATGCCGACCTCGAACTTCTTGATCCTAAAAAAGAAATCCGAGAAAAACCTATGGTTTACACTCCTTCTGATGTTGAAGAATTCTCAACACAGATAAATGACTTGCTAGCTCAAGGTTTAATCCATGCAAGTTATTCTCCACATACATCTCCTGCTTTCCTGGTATGGAATCATGCAGAGATAAAACGAGGAAAAGCTAGAATGGTCATTAACTATAAAAAGGTTAATGAAGCCACAAAAATGGATGACTACTATCTTCCTAACAAAGAAAGATTAATAACTGCCATAAGAGGAAAACAATGGTTTTCTAAATTTGATTGCAAATCCGGGTTTTGGCAAATTCGTCTAACCGAAAGAGCTATTCCCCTTCCTGCATTCAGTTGTCCTTCAGGACATTATGAGTGGCTTGTAATGCCCTTTGGGTTAAAACAAGCACCCAACATATTTCAAAGAAGAATGGATGATATCCTCAAACCATTCTTTAAATTTTGCTTAGTTTATATTGATGACATCCTAGTCTTTTCTGAAACCAAGGATCAACATAAAGAGCAATTACTAAAGGTCTTAACTGCCTTAAAAAATGCTGGGATAGCACTTAGCAAAAAGAAATCAGAGTTGTTTAAAACCAAGAAAGATTTCTTAGGTCTAAACATCTCAAAAGGAGAAATCATTCTTCAAAATCATATTCTGGAAAAACTAGCTGCTTTTCCTAATGAAATTAAAGATATAAAACAACTTCAACGTTTCTTAGGATGCCTAAGATATGCTAAACAATTCATAAAGAATTTATCAGAAATTAGGAAACCCTTTCAAAAGAAACTAAAGAAAGACGTCAAATGGGAATGGACACCCACTGATAGTCTAGAAGTAATCCGGATCAAACAAATGATGAAACACCTCCAGGTGTTAACTCTACCCGATCCAGATGAAAAACGGATTTTAGAAACTGACGCCTCTGATCACACTTGGGCAGCAGTCCTAAAATGCAAAATCAATGATTCTGAATGAATATGCAAATATACATCAGGAACATTTTCATCTACTGAAACAAACTATCATTCCTTTGAAAAAGAAATTTTAGCAGTAAAGAATGGGATAAAAAAGTTTTATATTTATCTCGCTCCAAAGAATTTCTGGTGAGAACTGACTGTAAAAATTTTGTCGGTTTTATGACAAGAAATTTAGAAGATTCACTTTGTCGCGGTAGATTGCTCCGTTGGCAGCAATGGTTCTTTCAATTCTCTTTTACTATTGAACACATTAATTTTACTGTTGAGCACATTAAAGGAGATAAAAACTATTTACCTGATACTCTTACTCAAGAATTTTCTTGTGTTACAAACAGGTAAAATGGATCCCCTCAGTAGCACCCTGACGGACCTAGCTGCAGCAATTGCCACACTCATGGTATTGCTCTCAACCCTATAGTCACTATTCGATAGTCTTTTAGTTCTTTCAGAACGAGGAGACATACATGAGAATTGTGCCCGTCACGGGTTAACTGGAGAAGTCTTACAACTCTTTAAATAGGAAGAGTCTCTAGCAGACTCTGACAGTGGAATACTGATACCAAAAGCACTATTGCTATGATATCAATGACATAAAGTCTCTAATAGACTTGCACACACAGTGGAAGAGAACCTAGGGATGAGGGTAGCGGAACTAGAATCCTAGGGAATTCTACTACTCACTGGCTATAGGCAACGGAAAAACATCGATGACTCACACAATACTATTCCTATAGTTACATTTCGACAGTCCTATCATTTCACTATCATATCACTCCTGCTTCCTACCACATGTCACTGCTCTGTACTCATTTGTGTCTATTTCATAGCTATCTAATAGGCCCAACATGACTTCTGCTGCTACTTAGAACTTCTTCGGGGTTTGACCCTATTCCTACCGGCCTACCACCATGTGGGCAATTCTATCGATGCGGTCCTCATGGTCTCCAGAGAGCCCCAAGTCGTGCCTATTAACCGTTGCGTCTCCATGGCTGCTTCAATAGGGAGAGCACAACTCCGTTTCGTTTTCTACGTCGGAGCGTAGCCGAATAATTCCAAGCCTCTAGCTTTTGTCCTATTTGGCACTATTTCGATACTATTTCTTTTTGACGAGTGAACAGTAAACATGAATAGTAACCATGAATAGTAAAATGAATAGTACTTTTGAATAGTAACTTTGGAACAGTAAAAAAACACTGTGGAGATCATATATATAGATGCGGAATATGAACAGTAATAACAACTACTGTGGAGATCATATTTATATATGCGGAACATGAATAGTAATAACAAATACTGTACGAATCACAATATTACAAACATGCGGAAAATATAAAAACTTTGTTCAAAACAAATAAAAACATAACTAAATACATAACCTTAAAAAAGGGAAAAGAAAAAACAACTTAGCTACATAACTCCCGAAGTTACCGACCGTGGCACCGGTCGGTTCCCTCTTTTCTACTCAGCCATTACGGCTGTTAAGCATATACCGTGCTTGAGGAACTTGCCGGAGAAAGATCGCTGAAAATCGCCTTCTTCAATTTTCAAGTTGCTCCAAGTTTGAATTTAGAGGCTCCAATTTCGAATCGCTCGAATTGCTCCAATTTTCGAATGTCTCAACCTCTGGAGGAGCGTCGAATTTATAGCTGAAGATCTTTCATGTCTTCTGCTTTTACCCTAGATTGAAAGGTGTGTGTTTAAAGACAAAGGGTAACTTTTGTCTTTTTGGCGTGTCATTTTTGCCCTTGCATTTCGGCACCGAAAGCAGGGGTAGAAATGTCTTTTCTGCTTGTGACATCATGATGATGACGTGCAGGAATCTTTTTAGCTATCTTTGTTGACTTGGTGTAGCCGTCATTGATGACATTTGTAGCTGCCTTTGTGGACTTTTTAGCCGCCTTTGCTGACTTTGATTTCGTCGTGGGCCGTAACGGCTGCTGACTAGTCTACTGACGTGGCTGCTGACTGCTCATTCCGACAGCTGCCTTTCTGTGCACAATTTATAGGTGTGCTCCTTCGGAAAAGTCTTCTGGGCCATCTGGCAGAAGCTTTCCTTTGTTTTTTTGCTGAAGGGGATATTTACTTCGAGGAGTTTCTTCAGCGTAGCTTCGAGACTGGTCTGGACGGAAGTCGGAGTCTCTTTATAGCTTTTCGAGACTATCGTCAGTGGGACGGAGGTATTGTAGACAATGCTTTTCTTTTTCTGAAGCAACTGTTGTATGAGTTGGATCAAGTTCTTGAGCCCGCGGATACGCCTGGTTGGCCAGACTGCTTCTGGGCAAGCCTTGGCTTTTGGAACATGTCTGGGAGCATATTTCATCTTCGCATCACCTTCTTTGATGCCTTCAAGTGTCACGATAGAAATGCTTGGAAACATCTTTGTGTCAGTAACAATTTCAGCAATACAGGAAATGAAATGAAGTCGAATTCCTTGACTCTTTGTTATGGAGATGAAACTTTTGGAAGCCTCATAATTTCCTTTGGCATTTTCTCCAACACTGATAAGTCGGTGGAGTGGATTACCATCTGTTTTATGAATCCATATGCATAAAGCATGGATGCATATTTTGAGTCTATTTCATGACTCAGCTTCACTTGATTCCAACTGTTGCTGGGCTCAGTGATGAAGAAGGGAGTGTTCATCCTTTGTCCAATTTGTTCATTCCATCTCTGGTATTGAACAGTTTGATCAGATTCGATCTTTGAACGAATGTTGTCCACCTTTTGAGGGCGTAGCGAGGGTTCGTCAGACATAATATCCGAAAGTTTTAAATGTTTAAATTTCTTTAAAAACTCAAACTCATTAAAACTAGTTTTATCTGGTTTATTTAGGCTTTTCAACCTTGTAAACTCAGACGGGGTAACCAATTTTGTCTTGAATGATTTCTCAATACTAGACAAGTCCGTTTCCATCAGGGATGGATCCGTTAAGACTTCCTTTTCAGCTCGAGACTGACAGGTAGAAGTCCATGATTCCGATTTCAACGAAATCGTTAAGGTTTCCTTTCCAACTCTAGACTGGCAGGTAGAAATCCCTGATTCCCCTATCTTCAGAGAAGATTGGGTTGTGATTTCCTTCTCATGCCTCGAATGACCGGTAGAAATCCCGGGTCGACCTGTGTTATCAAAACACTAAAGTCATCCGTCTGCTGATTAGCTGACGTTGTGGCTTCCTTTTCTCGCAATGGAGATCTGGTAGAAGTCCCAGAGGAGCTTGGCATTTCATGCCATTGAGTGAGTTCTTTTAACTCTTCGGTTAATTCTTTAACCTTGAGTTGTAAGACTTCTTCACTTAACCCATAACGGGCACAATTCTCATGTATGTCTCCTCGTTTGGAGAGAACTAAAAGACTATCGAATAGTGACTGTAGGGTTAACTACAAAACCAAGTCTACTACTCGGCTCTGATACCATTTCGAAATGGGAACTGTTTGAAGGTCTTTTAGTTCTCTCAGAACGAGGAGACATACATGAGAATTATGCCCGTTACGGCTTAAGTGAAGAAGTCTTACAACTCAAGGTTAAAGAATTAACCGAAGAGTTTAAAGAACTCACTCAACGACATGAAATGCCAAGCTCCTTCGGGACATCTACCGGATCTCCATCGCGAGAAAAGGAAGCCACAACGTCAGCTAATCAGCAGACGGATGACTTTAGTGTTTTGATAAACACATGTCGACCCAGGATTTCTACCGGTCATGCCAGGCTTGAGAAGGAAATCACAACCCAATCTTCTCTGAAGATAGGGGAATCAGGGATTTCTACCTGCCAGTCAAGAGCTAGAAAGGAAACCTTAACGATTTCATTGAAATCAGAATCAGGGACTTCTACCTGTCAGTCTTGAGCTGAAAAGAAAGTCTTAACGGATCCATCCCAGATGGAAATGGACTTGTCTTGTAATGAGAAATCATTCAAGACAAAATTGGTTACCCCGTCTGAGTTTACAAGGTTGAAAAGCCTAAATAAACCAGATAAAACTAGTTTTAATGAGTTTGAGTTTTTAAAGAAATTTAAACATTTAAAAGTTTCGGACATTATGTCTGAGGAACCCTCGCTACACCCTCAAAAGGTGGACAACGTTCATTCAAAGATCGAATCCGATCATACTGTTCAATTCAAAAGATGGAATGAACAAATTGGACAAGGGATGAACACTCCCTTCTTCACCACTGAGCCTAGCAACAGTTGGAATCACGTGAAGCTGAGTCATGAAATAGACTCAAAATATGCATCCATGCTTTATGCATATGGATTCATAAAACAGATGGTACTTCACTCCAGCGATTTATCAGTGTTGGAGAAAATGCCAAAGGAAATTATGGAGGCTTGCAAAAGTTTCATCTCCATAACAAAGAGTAAAGGAATTCAACTTCATTTCGTTTCCTGTAGTTCTAAAATTGTTACTGACACAAAGATGTTTCCAAGCATTTCTATCGTGACACTTGAAGGCATCAAAGAAGGTGACGCAAATATGGAATATGATCCCAGACATGTTCCAAAAGGCAAGCCTTGCCAAGAAACAGTCTGGCCAACCAGGCATATCTGTGGGCTCAAGAACCTGATACAGCTCATACAACAGCTGATTCAGAAAAAGAGAAGTTTCATCTACAAGACCTCCGTCCCACTGACGAACGTCTCGAAAAGCTATAAAGAGACTCCGGCGTCCGTCCAGACCAGTCTCGAAGCTACGCTGAAGAAACTCCTCGGAGGAAATATCCCCTTCCGCAAAACAACAAAGGAAAGCTTCTACCAGATGGCCCAGAAGATTTTTTGGAAGGAGCACACCTGTAGGTTGTGCACAGAAAGGCCGCTGTCCGAATGAGCAGTCAGCAGCCACGTCAGCAGACTAGTTAGCAGCCATTAAAGCCCACGACGAATCAAAGTCAGCAAAGGCGGCTAAAAAGTCCGCAAAGGCAGCTACAAATGTCATCAATGATGGCTATACCAAGTCAACAAAGATGGCTAAAAAAGATTCTTGCACGTCATCATCATGATGTCACAAGCAGAAAAGACATTTCTACCCCTGCTTTCGGTGCCGAAAGGTAATAATGCAAGGGCAAAAATGACACGCCAAAAAGACAAAAGTTACCCTTTGTCTTTAAACACACCTTTCAATCAAGGGTAAAATCGGAAGACATGAAAGATCTTCGGCTATAAATTCGACGCTCCTCCAGAGGTTGAGACATTCGAAAATTGGAGCAATTCGAGCGATTCGAAATTGGAGGCTCTAAATTCGAACTTGAAGCAACTCGAGCATTCGACGAAGAAGGCGATTTACGGCGATCTTTCTCTAGCAAGTTCCTCAAGCACGGTATGTGCTTAACAGCCGTAATGGCTGAGTAGAAAAGAGGGAACCGACCGGTGCCACGGTCAGTAACTTCGGGAGTTATGTAGCTAAGTAGTTTTTTTCCCTTTTTTTAAGGGTATGTATTTAGTTATGAAGGAATTTTTTTCTACACAAGTTTTAAAAATGGATATGCATGCTTGAAACATGTTAAAGATTCAAAAGTCCTATGGATCCAAAGCTTTTAAAGAGAGTAACAAACGCTCATTAAATTCTCAAGTGAACGTGCGGTGGGATATTTGCCCGAGTCAAACAAGCCATTATTTTTCCCATTTTCAAAAAGTTGACCTAACAATCATAGATCATTGTAAAGTGATTTTTCATGAATAACGGGCTATATTTTTGTAAGAAATGACTTATCGAATGGAAGTCAACTCTCAGTTATAAATCGCCCGCCTCCCACTTTTCCCGACGATTACAAAACCTTATATATAAAAACGAAAAAGTGCTTACGATCCCTAAAAATTACAGACACTCTTTGGAATTATCTCTCTCTACATTTGTACATTGTGCATTTCCATTTTAGATGTACACTTTTTTCTTAAATAAGAACTTTCAGTTTTCGCTTGCCATTCATCCCATAAACAGAAAAGGCAAATAGATCACAACAAAATAAAAATTTTAGAGTCGATGAGTCGAAAAAATGTAAAACAATAAGTAATTTAATTAAAAACTATTTATTCACACACCACAAATGAACACAAAATTTTTGTTATCCAAATTTGGGAAATTCCATTTGTCCAACCCTAATAGCTTGGAATTTTACATGAAGGTGATTTTTTCCACACATGTTTTAAAAATGGATATGCATGCTTGAAACATGTTAAAGATACAAATGACCTATGGATCCAAAGCTTTTAAAGAGAATAACAAACGCTCAGTAAATTCTCAAGGGAACGTGCGGTGGGATATTTACCCGAATCTAACAAGTCATTATTTTGCCCAATGTCAAAAATTTGACCTCACAATCATAGATGATTGTAAAGTGATTTATCATGCATAACGGGCTATATTTTTGTATGAAATGACTTATGGATTTCAATTCTACACTCAGTTAAAAATCCTCTGCCACCTATTTTTCCCGTCGATTGCAAAACCTGAGATATAAAAACTAAAAAGAGCTTACAATCCCTAAAAATTACAGACACTCTTCAGAATTATCTCTCTCTACATTTGTGCATTGTGCTTTTCCAATTTAGATATACACTTTTTTCTTAAATCAAAACTTTGAGTTTTCGCTCTCCCTTCATCCCGATAACAAAAAAGGCAAAAAAGATCACAACAAAACAAAAATTTTATAGTTGATGTACGAAAAAAATTTAAAACAATAAAAAAGTAAATAAAGAAAATTTATTCACACACAACAAATGAACACAAAAGTTTTGTTATCCAGGTTTTGGAAATTCCACTAGTCCAACATTAATATCTTGGAATTTTACATGAAGGAGATTTTTTCTACACTTGTTTTAAAAATGGATTTGCATGATAGAAACATGTTAAAGATTCAAATGATATATGGATCCAAAGCTTTCAAAGAAAATAACAAATGCTCATTACATTCTCAAGTGAACGTGCGGTGGGAAATTTGCCCGAGTCAAACAAGCCATTATTTTGCCCATTATATAAAATTTGACCTAACAATCATAGATGAATGTAAAGTGATTTGTCATGTGTAACGGGCTATATTTTTTTAAGTAATGACTTATGGATTGGAAGTCAACACTCAGTTAAAAATCGCCCGCCTCCCCCTTTTCCTGACGATTGCAAAACCTAAGATACAAAAACGAAAAAGTGCTTACGACCCCTAAAAATAATAGACACTCTTCAGAATTATCTCTCTATACATTTGTGCATTGTGCATTTCCATTTTATCTGTACACTTTTTTCTTAAATCAGAACTTTGAGTTTTCGCTCTCCCTTCATCCAGTAAACAGATAAGGCAAATAGATCACAACAAAATAAAATTTTTATAGTTGATGTGTGGAAAAAATTTAAAACAATAACTAATGTAAATAAAAAAAATTTATTCACAAACCAAAAATGAACACAAAAGTTTTGTTATCTATGTTTGGGAAATTCCATTAGTCCAGCTACAATAGCTTGGAATTTTACATGAAGGAGATTTTTTCTACACATGTTTTAAAAATGGATATGCATGTTTGAAACATGTTAAAGATTCAAATGATCTATGGATCCAAAGCTTTTAAAAAGAGTAACAAACGCTCATTAAATTCTCAAGTGAACGTGCGGTGGGATATTTGCCCGAGTCAAACATGCCATTATTTTGCCCATTTTAAAAAATTTGACCTAACAATTATAGATGAATGTAAAGTTAAAAAATTTGACCTAACATTCATAGATGAATGTAAAGTTATTTGTCATGCGAAATGGGCTATATTTTTTTAAGAAATTACTTATGGATTGGAAGTCAACTCTCAGTTAAAAATCGCCCGCCTCCCCCTTTTCCCAACGTTTGCAAAACCTTAGATATAAAAACAAAAAAGTGCTTACTATCCCTAAAAATACAGACACTCTTTGGAATTATCTCTCTCTACATTTGTGCATTGTGCATTTCCATTTTAGATGTACAATTTCTTCTTAAATCAGAACTTTGAGTTTTTGCTCTCCCTTAATTCCATAAAAAGAACAGGCAATTAGATCACAACAAAATAAAAATTTTGTAGTTGATGTGTGGAAAAAATTTAAAACAATAACAAATGTAAATAAAAAATATTTATTCACACACCACAAATGAACACAAAACTTTTGTTATCCAAGTTTGGGAAATTCCATTTGTCCAACCCTAATAGCTTGGAATTTTACATGAAGCAGATTTTTTCCACACCTATTTTAAAAATGGATATGCATGCTTGAAACATGTTAAAGATTCAAATGACCTATGGATCCTAAGCTTTTAAAAAGAATAACAAACGCTCATTAAATTCTCAAGTGAACGTGCGGTGGGATATTTACCCGAATCTAACAAGTCATTTTTTTGCCCATTTCCAAAAATTTGACCTCTCAATCATATAGAATTTTAAAGTGATTTATCAAGCGTAACGGGCTATATTTTTGTATGAAATGACTTATGGATTGCAATTCAACACTCACTTAAAAATCCTCTGCCACCAATTTTTCCCCACGATTGCAAAACCTGAGATATAAAAACTAAAAAGAGCTTACAATCCCTAAAAAATACATACACTCTTCAGAATTATCTTTCTCTACATTTGGGCATTGTGCTTTTCCATTTTAGATCTACACTTTTTTCTTAAATCAAAACTTTGAGTTTTCGCTCTCCCTTAATCCCGAAACAAAAAAGGCAAAAAGCTCACAACAAAACAAATATTTTATAGTTGATGTATGGAAAAAATTTAAAACATTAAAAAATGTAAATAAAGAAAATTTATTCACACACAACATATGAACACAAAATTTTTGTTATCCATGTTTGTGAAATTCCACTACTTTAACCCTAATAGCTTGGAATTTTACAAGAAAGAGATTTCTTCTACACATGTTTTAAAAATGGATATCCATGTTTGAAACATGTTAAAGATGCAAATGAGCTATGGATTCAAAGCTTTTAAAAAGAATAACAAACGCTCATTAAATTCTCAAGTGAACTTGCGGTGGGATATTTTCCCGAGTCAAACATGCCATTATTTTGCCCATTAGCAAAACGCTAACATAATAATCATAGATGATTTTAAAGTGATTTATCATGCGTAACAGGCTATATTTTTGTAAAAATGACTTTTGGATTGGGAGTCAACACTCAGTTAAAAATCCCTTGCCTGCCCCTTTTCCCGATAAATGCAAAATCTGAGATATAAAAACGAAAAAGTGCTTACGATCCCTAAAAATTACAGACACTCTTTGGAATTATATCTCTCTGCATTTGTGCATTGCGCATTTCCATTTTAGATGTACAATTTTTTATTAAATCAGAACTTTGAGTTTTCGCTCTCCCTTCATCTCGAAAACAGAAAAGGCAAAAAGATCACAACAAAAAAAAATTTATAGTTGATGTGTGGAAAAAATTTAAAACAATAACTAATGTAAATAAAAAATATTTATTCACACACCACAAATGAACACAAAAGTTTTGTTAGCCAAGTTTGGGTAATTCCATTAGACCAGCCCTAATAGCTTGGAATTTTATATGAAGGAGATTGTTTTTACACATGTTTTAAAAATGGATATTCATGCTTGAAACATATTAAAGATTCTAATGACCTATGGATCCAAAGCTTTTAAAGAGAGTAACAAACGCTCATTAAAATTTCAAGTGAACGTGCGGTGAGATATTTGCCCGAGTCAAATAAGCCATTATTTTGCCCATTTTCATAAAGTTGATCTAACAACCATAGATGATTGTAAAGTGATTTGTCATGCGTATAGGGCTATATTTATGTAAGAAATGACTTATGGATTGGAAGTCAACACTCAGTTAAAAATTGCCTGTCTCCTCCTTTTCCCGACGACTGCAAAACCTTAGATATAAAAACGAAAAAGTGCTTACGATCCCTAAAAATTATAGACACTCTTTGGAAATATCTCTCTCTACATTTGTGCATTGTGCATTTCCATTTTAGATGTACACTTTTTTCTTAAATCAGAACTTTGAGTTTTCGCTCTCCCTTCATCCCGTAAACAGAAAAGGCAAATAGATCACAACAAAATAAAAAATTTTATAGTCGATGTGTGGAAAAAATTTAAAACAATAACTAATGTAAATAAAAAATATTTATTCACACACCCCAAATGAACACAAAAGTTTTGTTTTTATAGGTTGGGAAATTCCATTTGTCCAACCCTAATAGCTTGGAATTTTACATGAAGGAGATTTTTTCCACACGTTTTAAAAAGGGATATGCATGCTTGAATCATGTTAAAGGTTCAAATGACCTATGGATCCAAAGCTTTTAAAGAGAATAACAAACCCTCCTTAAATTCTCAAGTGAACGTGCGGTGGGATGTTTACCCGAACCAAACAAGTCAATATTTTGCCCATTTTAAAAAATTTGACCTCACAATCATCGATGATTGTAAAGTGATTTATCATGCGTAACGGACAATATTTTTGTATGAAATGACTTATGGATTGCAATTCAACACTAAGTTAAAAATCCTCCGCAACCCATTTTTCCCGACGATTGGAAAACCTGCGATATAAAAACTAAAAAGAGCTTACAATCCCTAAAAATTACAGACACCCTCCAGAATTATCTCTCTCTACATTTGTGCGTTGTGCTTTTCCATTTTAGATGTACACTTTTTTCTTAAATCAAAACTTTGAGTTTTCGCTCACCCTTCATCCTGAAAACAAAAAAGGCAAAAAGCTCACAACAAAACAAATATTTTATAGTTGATGTATGGAAAAAATTTAAAATAATAACGAATGTAAATAAAGAAAATTTATTCACACAACACAAATGAACACAAAAGTTTTGTTATCCAAGTTTGTGAAATTCCACTAGTTTAACCCTAATTGCTTGGAATTTTACAAGAAAGAGATTTCTTCTGCACATGTTTTAAAAATGGTTATGCATGTTTGAAACATGTTAAAGATGCAAAAGAGCTATGGATGCAAAGCTTTTATAAAGAATAACAAACGCTCATTAAATTCTCAAGTGAACTTGTGGTGGGATATTTTCCCGAGACAAACATGTCATTATTTTGCCCATTTGCAAAAAGCTGACATAACAATCATAGATGATTTTAAAGTGACTTATCATGCGTAACAGGCTATATTTTGTAAGAAATGACTTTTGAATTGGGAGTCAACACTCAGTTAAAAATCCTCCGCCTCCCCCTTTGCCCGACGATTGCAAAATATAAGATATAAAAAAGAAAAAGTGCTAACAATCCTTAAAAATTACAGACACTCTTTCGAATTATTTCTCTCTACATTTGTGCATTGTGCATTTCCTTTTTAGATGTACACATGTTTCTTAAATCAAAACTTCGAGTTTTTCGCTCTCCCTTTATCCCATAAACAAAAAAGGCAAATAGATCACAACAAAATGAAAATTTTATAGTTGATGTACGAAAAAAATTTAAAACAATAGAAAGAAAATAAAGACAATTTATTCACACACAACAAATGAACACAAAAGTTTTGTTATCCAAATTTAGGAAATTCCACTAGTCCACCACTAATATCTTGGAATTTTACATGAAGGAAATTTTTGCTACACTTGTTTTTAAAATGGATTTGCATGCTAGAAACATGTTAAAGATTCAAATGACCTATGGATCCAAAGCTTTTAAAGAGAATAACAAACGCTCATTAAATTCTCAAGTGAACATACGGTGGGATATTTGCCCGAGTCAAACTAGCCATTATTTTGCCCATTTTCAAAAAGTTGACCAAACAATCATACATGAATGTAAAGTGATTTGTCATGCCTAACGGGCTATATTTTTGTAAGAAATGACTTATGGATTGGAAGTCAACAATCAGTTAAAAATCGGCCACCTCCCCCTTTTCCCGACGATTGCAAAACCTTAGATATAAAAACGTAAAAGTGCTTACGATCCCTAAAAATTACAGACACTCTTTGGAATTATCTCTCTCTACATTTGTGCATTACGTATTTCCATTTTAGATGTACACTTTTTTCTTAAATCAGAACATTGAATTTTCGCTCTCCCTTCATCCCGTAAACAGAAAAGGCATATAGATCACAACAAAAAAACAAATTTTATAGTTGATGTGTGGAAAAAATTTAAAACAATAACTAATGTAAAAAAGAAATATTTATTCACACACCACAAATGAACACAGAAGTTTGTTTTCCAAGTTTGGAAAATTCCATTAGTCCAGCCCTAATAACTTGGAATTTTACATGAAGGAGATTTTTTCGACACATGTTTTAAAAATGGATTTGCATGCTTGAAACAAGTTAAAGATTCAAATGACCTATGGATCCAAAGCTTTTCAAGAGAGTAACAAATGTTCATTAAATTCTCAAGTGAACGTGCGGTGGGATATTTGCCTGAGTCAAACAAGCCATTATTTTGCCCATTTTCAAGAAAGTTGACCTAAAAATCATAGATGATTGTAAAGTGATTTATCATGCGTAACGGAATATATTTTTGTATGAAATGACTTATGGATTGCAATTCAACACTCAGTTAAAAATCCTCCGCCACCCATTTTTCCCGACGATTGTAAAACCTGAGATATAAAAACTAAAAAGAGCTTACAATCCATAAAAATTATAGACACTCTACAGTATTATCTCTCTCTATATTTGTGCATTGCGCTTTTCCATTTTAGATGTACACTTTTTTCTTCAATCAAAACTTTGAGTATCCGCTCTCCCTTCATCCCTAAAAATAAAAGGCAAAAAACTCAGAACAAAATAAGAATTTTATAGTTGATGTACGGAAAAAATTTAAAACAATCACAAATGTAAATAAATAAAATTTATTCACACAACAAAAATGAACACAAAAGTTTTGTTATCAGAGTTTGTGAAATTCCACTTGTTTAACCCTAATTGCTTTTAATTTTACAAGAAATAGATATCTTCTACACGTTTTAAAAATGGATATGCATGTTTGAAACATGTTAAAGATGCAAATGAGCTAAAGATGCAAAGCTTTTAAAAAGAATAAAAAACGCTCATTAAATTCTCAAGTGAACTTGCGGTGGGATATTTTCCCGAGTCAAACATGCCATTATTTTACCCAATTGCAAAAAGCTGACATTATAATCATAAATGATTGTAAAGTGATTGATCATGCGTAACGGGCTATTTTTTTGTAAGAAATGACATTTGGATTGGGAGTCAACACTCAGTTAAAAATCCCCCGCCTCCCCCTTTTCCCGACGATTGCAAAATCTGAGATATAAAAACGAAAAAGTGCTTACATTCCCTAAAAATTACAGACACTCTTTGGAATTATTTTTCTCTACATTTGTGCATTTTCGCATTTCCATTTTAGATGTAGACATTTTTCTTCAATCAAAACTTCGAGTTTTTCGCTCTCCCTTCATCCCGTAAACAAAAAAGACAAATAGATCACAACGAAATAAAAATTTTATAGTTATGTACGAAAAAAATTTAAAACAACAAAAAGTTAATAAATAAAATTTATTCACACACAAGAAATGAACACAAAAGTTTTGTTATCCAAGTTTGGAAAATTCCACTAGTCCAACACTAATATCTTGGAATTTCACATGAAGGAGATTTTTTCTACATATGTTTTTAAAATGGATTTGCATGCTAGGAACATGTTAAAGATTCAAATGGCCTATGGATCCAAAGCTTTTAAAGAGAATAAAAAATGCACATTAAATTCTCAAGTGAACGTGTGGTGGGATATTTGCCCGTGTCAAACAAGCCATTATTTTGCCCATTTTCTAAAAGTTGACCTAACAATCATAGATGATTGTAAAGATATTTGTCTTGCGTAACGGGCTATATTTTTGTAAGAAATGAGTTATGGATTGGAAGTCAACACTCAGTTAAAAATCGCCCACCTCCCCCTTTTTCCGACGATTGCAAAACCTTAGATATAAAAACGAAAAAGTGCTTACGATCCCTAAAAATTTCAGACACTCTTTGGAATTATCTCTCTCTACATTTGTGCATTGTGCATTTCCATTTTAGATGAACACTTTTTTCTTAAATCAGAACTTTGAATTTTCGCTCTCCCATCATCCCATAAACAGAAAAGGCAAATAAATCACAACAAAATAAAAATTTTATAGTTGATGTGTGGAAAAAATTTAAAACAATAACTAATGTAAATAAAAAATATTTATTCACACACAACAAATGAACACAAAAGTTTTGTTATCCAAGTTTGGGAAATTCCATTAGTCCAGCCCTAATAGCTTGGAATTTTATATGAAGTACAATTTTTCTACACATGTTTTAAAAATGGATATGCATGCTTGAAACATGTTAAAGATTCAAATGACCTGTGGATCCAAAGCTTTTAAAGAGAGTAACAAACGCTCATTAAATTCTCAAGTGAACGTGCGGAGGGATATTTGCCCGAGTCAAATAAGCCATTATTTTGCCCATTTTCAAAAAGTTGACCTAACAATCATAGATGATTGTAAATTGATTTGTCATGCGTAACGGGCTATATTTTTGAAAGAAATGACCTATGGATTGGAAGTCAACACTCAGTTAAAAATCGCCCGCCTCCCCCTTTTCCCGACGATTGCAAAACCTTATATATAAAAACGAAAAAGTGGTTACGATCCCTAAAAATTACAGACTCTCTTTGATATTATCTCTCTCTACATTTGTGCATTGTGCATTTCCATTTTAGATGTACACTTTTTTCTTAAATCAGAACTTTGAGTTTTCGCTCACCCTTCATATTGTAAACTGAAAAGGCAAATAGATCACAACAAGATAAATATTTTATTGTTGATGTGTGGAAAAAATTTAAAACAATAACTAATGTAAATAAAAAATATTTATTCACACACCACAAATGAACACAAAAGTTTTGTTATCCAAGTTTGGGAAATTCCATTTGTCCAACCCTAATAGCTTGGAATTTTACATGAAGGAGATTTCTTCCACACATCTTTTAAATATGGATATGCATGCCTGAAACAAGTTAAAGATTCAAATGACCTATGGATCCAAAGCTTTTAAAGAGAATAACAAACGCTCATTAAATTCTTAGGTGAACGTGCGGTGGGATATTTACCCGAATCTAACAAGTCATTATTTTGCCCATTTTAAAAAATATGACTTCACAATCATAGATGATTGTAAAGTGATTTGTCATGCGTAATGGGCTATATTTTTGTATGAAATGACTTATGGATTGTAATTCAATACTCAGTTAAAAAGCCCCCGCCACCCATTTTTCCCGACGATTGCAAAACCTGAGATATAAAAACCAAAAAGAGCTTACAATCCCTAAAAATTACAGACACTCTTCAGAATTATCTCTCTCTACATTTGTGCATTGTGGTTTTCCATTTTAGATGTACACTTTTTTCTTAAATCAAAACATTGAGTTTTCGCTCTCCCTTCATCTCGAAAACAAAAAGGCAAAAAGCTCACAACAAAACAAAAATTTTATAGTTGATGTATGGAAAAAATTTAAAACAATAACAATTAGTAATAAAGAAATTTAATTCACACAACACAAAAGTTTTGTTATCCAAGTTTGTGAAATTCCAATAGTTTAACCCTAATCGCTTGGAATTTTACTAGAAATAGATTTCTCCTACACATGTTTTAATAATGAATATGCATGTTTGAAACATGTTAAAGATGAATATGAGCTATGGATGCAAAGCTTTTAAAAAGAATAACAAACGCTCATTAAATGCTCAAGTGGACTTGCAGTGGGATATTTTCCCGAGTCAAACGTGCCATTAATTTGCTCATTTGCAAAAAGCTGACATAATAATCAAAGATTATTGTCAAGAGATTTATCATGCATAACGGGCTGTATTTTTGTAGGAAATGACTTTTGGATATGGAGTCAACACTCAGTAAACCCCCCCCCCCCCCCCCCCCTTTTCCCGACGATTGTAAAATCTGAGATATAAAAACGAATCAGTGCTTACAATCCTTAAAATTTACAGACACTTTGGAATTATTTCCCTCTACATTTGTGAATTGTACATTTCCGTTTTAGATGTACACATTTTTCTTAAATCAAAACTTCGAGTTTTTTGCTCTCCCTTCATCCCGTAAATAAAAACGGCAAATAGATCACAACAAAATGAAAATTTTATTGTTGATTTACGAAAAAAATTTTAAAAAATAAAAAGTTAATAAAGAAAATTTATTCACTCACAACAAATGAACAAAAAAGTTTTGTTATCCAAGTTTGGAAAATTCCACTAGTCCAACACTAATATCTTGGAATTTTACATGAAGGAGATTTTTTCTACACATGTTTTAAAAATGGATTTGCATGCTAGAAACATGTTAAAGATTCAAATGGCCTATGGATCCAAAGCTTTTAAAGAGAATGCCAAAAGATCATTAAATTCTCAAGTGAACGTGCAGAGGGATATTTACCCGAGTCAAACAAGCCATTATTTTGCCAATTTTCAAAAAGTTGACCTAACAATCATAGATGATTGTAAAGTGATTTGTCATGCGTAACGGGCTATATTTTTGAAAGAAATGACTTATGGATTGGAAGTCAACACTCAGTTAAAAATCGCCCACCCCCCCCTTTTCCCGACGATTGTAAAACTTTATATATAAAAACGAAAAACTGGTTACGATCCCTAAAAATTACAGACTCTCTTTGATATTATCTCTCTCTACATTTGTGCATTGTGCATTTCCATTTTAGATGTACACTTTTTTCTTAAATCAGAACTTTGAGTTTTCACTCTTCCTTCATCCCGTAAACAGAAAAGGCAAATAGATCAAAACAAAATAAAATTTTTATTGTTGATGTGTGGAAAAAATTAAAAACTATAACTAATGTAAATAAAAAATATTTATTCACTCACCACAAATGAACACAAAATTTTTGTTATCAGAGTTTGGGAAATTCCATTTGTCGAACCCTAATAGCTTGGAATTTTACATGAAGGAGATTTTTTCAACACATGTTTTAAATATGGATATGCATGTTTGAAACAAGTTAATGATTCAAATGACCTATTGATCCAAAGCTTTTAAAGAGAATAACAAACGCTCATTAAATTCTCAAGTGAACGTGCGGTGGGATATTTACCCGAATCTAACAAGTCATTATTTTGCCCATTTTCAAAAATATGACCTCACAATCGTAGATGATTGTAAAGTGATTTATCATGCGTAACGGGCTATATTTTTGTATAAAATTACTTATGGATTGCAATTCAACACTCAGTTAAAAATGCCCCGCCACCCATTTTTCCCGACGATTGCAAAACCTGAGATTTAAAAACTAAAAAATGCTTACAATCCCTAAAAATTACAGACACTCTTCAGAATTATCTCTCTCTACATTTGTGCATTGTACATTTCCATTTGATGTACATTTTTTTCTTAAATCAAAACTTTGAGTTTTCGTTCTCCCTTAATCCCGAAAACAAAAAAGGCAAAAATCTCACAACAAAACAAAAATTTTATAGTTGATGTATGGAAAAAATTTAAAACAATAACAAATGTAAATACAGAAAATTTATTCACACAACACGAATGAACACAAAAGTTTTGTTATCTAAGTTTGTGAAATTCCAATAGTTTAACCCTAATAGCTTGGAATTTTACAAGAAAGAGATTTCTTCTACACATGTTTTAATAATGAATATGCATGTTTGAAACATGTTAAATATAAATATGAGCTATGGATGCAAAGCTTTTAAAAAGAATAATAAACGCTCATTAATTCTCAAGTGGACTTGCGGTGGGATATTTTCCCGATTCAAATATGCCATTATTTTGCCCATTTGCAAAAAGCTGACATAATAATCAAAGATTATTGTAAAGTGATTTATCATGCGTAACGGGCTATATTTTTGTAAGAAATGACTTTTGGATATGGAGTCAACACTCAGTTAAACACCCCCACCCCCCCCCCCCCCCCCCCCCCCCCCCCCCCCCTTTTCCTGAGGATTGCAAAATCTGAGATATAAAAACGAATAAGTGCTTACAATCCCTAGAAATTACAGACACTCTTCGAAATTATTTCCCTCAACATTTGTGCATTGTGCATTTCTGTTTTAGATATACACATTTCCCTTAAATCAAAACTTCGAGTTTTTCGCTCTCCCTTCATCCCGAAAACAAAAAAGGCAAATAGATCACAACAAAATGAAAATTTTATAGTTGATGTACGAAAAAAAATCTAAAACAATAAAAGTAAATAAAGAAAAGTTATTCACACACAACAAATGAGCACAAAAGTTTTGTTATCAAAGTTTGGGAAATTCCACTAGTCCAACACTAATATCATAGAATTTTACATGAAGGAGATTATTTCTACACATGATTTAAAAATGGATTTGCATGCTAGAAACATGTTAAAGATTCAAATGGCCTATGGATCCAAAGCTTTTAAAGAGAATAACAAACACTCATTAAATTCTCAAGTAAACGTGCGGTGGGATATTTGCTCGAGTCAAACAAACCATTATTTTGTGCATTTTCAAAAAGTTGACCCTATAATCATAGATGATTGTAAAGTGATTTGTATTGCGTAACGGGCTATATTTTTGTAAGAAATGAGTTATGGATTGGAAGTCAACACTCAGTTAAAAATCGCCCGCCTCCCCCTTTTCCCAACGACTGCAAAACCTTAGATATCGAAACGAAAAAGTGCTTACGATACCTAAAAATTGTAGACACTCTTTGGAATTATCTCTCTCTACATTTTTTCATTGTGCATTTCCATTTTAGATGTTCACTTTTTTCTTAAATCAGAACTTTGAGTTTTCGCTCTCCCATCATCCCGTAAACAGAAATGGCAAATAGATCACAACAAAATAAAAATTTTATAGTTGATGTGTGGAAAAAATTTAAAATAATAACTAATGTAAACAAAAAATATTTATTCACACAACACAAATGAACACAAAAGTTTTTTTATCCAAGTTCGGGAAATTCCACTAGTCCAACCCTAATAGCTAGGAATTTTACATGAAGGAGATTTTTTCTACACAAGTTTTAAAAATGGATGTGCATGCTTGAAACATGTTAAAGATTCAAATGACATATGGATCCAAAGCTTTTAAAGAGAGTAACAAACGCTCATTAAATTCTCAAGTGAACGTGCAGTGGGATATTTGCCCGAGTCAAAGAAGCCATTATTTTGCCCATTTTCTAAAAGTTGACCTAACAATCATAGATGATTGTAAAGTGATTTGTCTTGCGTAACGGGCTATATTTTTTTAAGAAATGACTTATGGATTGGACGTAACCACTCAGTTAAAAATCGCCCGCCTCGCCCTTTTCCCGACGATTGCAAAACCTTATATACAAAAATGAAAAAGTGCTTTTGATCCCTAAAAATTACAGACACTCTTGGGAATTATCTCTCTCTACATTTTTGCATTGTGCATTTCCATTTTAGATGTACACTTTTTTCTTAAATCAGAACATTGAGTTTTCACTCTCTCTTCATTCCGTAAACAGAAAAGGCAAATAGATCACAACAAAAATTTTTTTTTACAGTTGATGTGTGGAAAAAATTTAAAACAATAACTAATTTAAATAAAAGATATTTTTGCACACACCACAAATGTGCACAAAAGTTTTGTAATCCAAGTTTGGGAAATTCCATTTGTCCAACCCTAATAGCTTGGAATTTTACATGAAGGAGATTTTTTCCACACATGTTTTAAAAATGGATATGCGTGCTTGAAACATGTTAAAGATTCAAATGACCTATGGATCCAAAGCTTTTAAAGAGAATAACAAATGCTCATTAAATTCTCAAGTGAACGTGCGGTGGGATATTTACCGGAATCTAACAAGTCATTATTTTGCCCATTTTCAAAACTTTGACCTCACAATCATAGATGATTGTATAGGGATTTATCATGCGTAACGGACTATATTTTTGTATGAAATGACTTATGAACTGCAATTCAAGACTCAGTTAAAAATCCTCCGCCACCCATTTTTCCCTAAGATTGCAAAACTTGAGATATAAAAACTAAAAAAAGCATACAATCCCTAAAAATTACAGACACTCTTCAGAATTATCTCTCTCTGCATTTGTGCATTGTGCTTTTCCATTTTAGATGTACACTTCTTTCTTAAATCAAAACATTGAGCTTTCGCTCCACCTTCATCCCGAAAAAAAAGAAGGCAAAAAGCTTACAACGAAAGAAAATTTTTATATTTGATGTACAAAAAAAATTTAAAACAATAACAAATATAAAGAAAGAAAATTTTTTCAAACAACACAAATGAATACAAAAGTTTTGTTATCCAAGTTTGTGAAATTCCACTAGTTTAACCCTAATAGCTTGGAATTTTACAAGAAAGAGATTTCTTCAACACATGTTTTAAAAATGGATATGCTTGTTTGAAACATGTTAAAGACGCAAATGAGCTATGGATGCAAAGCTTTTAAAAATAATAACAAACGCTCATTAAATTCTCAAGTGAACTTTCGGTGGCATACTATCCCGAGTCAAACATGCCAGTATTTTGCCCATTTGCAAAAGCTAACATAAAAATCAAAGATGATTATAAAGTGATTTATCATGCATAACAGGCTATATTTTTTTAAGAAATGACTTTCTGATTGGGAGTCAACAATCAATTAAAAATCCCCCGCTTCCCCCTTTTCCCGACGATTGAAAAATCTGAGATATAAAAACAAACAAGTGCTTACAATCCCTAAAAATTACAGACACTCCTTGGAATTATTTCTCTCCACATTTGTGCAATGTGCTTTTTCGTTTTAGATGTACACTTTTTTTTTTAAATCAAAACATCGACTTTTTCACTCTCCCTTCATCCCGTCAACTAAAAAGGAAAATAGATCACAACAAAATGAAAATTTTATAGTTGATGTACGAAAAAAATTTCAAACAATAAAAAATTAAAAAAAGAAAATTTATTCACACACAACAAATGAAAACGAAAGTTTTGTTATCCAAGTTTGGGTAATTCCACTAGTCCAACACTAATATCGTGGAATTTTACATGAAGGAGATTTTTTCTAAAAATGTTTTAAAATGGATTTGCATGCATGAAACATGTTAAAGATTCAAATGACCTATGGATCCAAAGCTTTTAAAGAGAATAAAAAACGCTCATTAAATTCTCAAGTGAACGTGCGGTAGGATATTTACCCGAATCTAACAAGTCATTATTTTGCCCATTTTATAAAATTTGACCTCACAATCATAGATGATTGTAAAGTGATTTATCATCCGCAACGGACTATATTTTGGTGTGAAATGACTTATGGATTGCAATTCAACACTCAGTTAAAAATCCTCCGCCACCCATTTTTCCCGACGATTGCAAAACCTGAGATATAAAAACTAAAAAGAGCTTACAATCCCTAAAAATTACAGACACTCTTCAGAATTATCTCTCTCTATATTTGTGCATTGTGCTTTTCCATTTCAGATGTACACTTTTTTCTTAAATCAAAACTTTGAGCTTTCAGTCTCCCTTAATCCCGAAAACAAAAAATGCAAAAAGCTCACAACAAAACAAAAATTTTATTGTTGATGTACGGAAATAATTTAAAACCATAAATAATGTAAATAAAGAAAATTTATTCACACAACACAAACGAAGACAAAAGTTTTGGTATCCAAGTTTGTGAAATTCCACTAGTTTAACCCTAATAGCTTGGAATTTTAGAAGAAAGAGATTGCTTCTACACATGTTTTAAAAATGGATATGCAGGTTTGAAACATGTTAAAGATGCAAATGAGCTATGGATGCAAATATTTTAAAAAGAATAAAAAACGCTCATTAAATTCTCTAGTGAAGTTGCGGTGGGATATTTCCCCAGTTAAACATGCCATTATTTTGCCCATTTACAAAAGCTGACATAATAATCATAGATGATTGTAAAGTGATTTACATGCGTAACGGGCTATATTTTTGTAAGAAATTACTTTTTTATTGGGAGTCAACACTCAGTTAAAAATCCCCCGCCTCCTCCTTTTCCCGACGATTGCAAAATCTGAGATATAAAAACGAAAAAAGAGCTTACAATCCCTAAAAATTATAGACACTCTTTGGAATTATTTCTCTCTACATTTGTGCATTGTGCATTTCAATTTTAGATGTACACATTTTTCTTAACTCAAAACTTCGAATTTTTCACTTTCCCTTTATCTCGTAAACAAAAAGGCAAAAAGATAACAACAAAATGAAAATTTTATAGTTGATGTACGAAAAAATTTTAAAACAATAAAAAATTAAATAAAGAAAATTTATTCACACACAACAAATGAACACAAAAGTTTTGTTATCCAAGTTTGGGAAATTCCACCAGTCCAACACTAATATCTTGGAATTTTACATGAAGGAGATTTTTTCTGCACATGTTTCAAAAATGGATTTGCATGCTAGAAAAAAGTTAAAGATTCAAATGACCTATGGATCCAAAGTTTTTAAAAAGAATAACAAACGCTCATTAAATTCTCAAGTGAACGTGCGGTGGGATATTTGCCCTAGTGAAACAAGCTATTATTTGCCCATTTTCAGAAAGTTGACCTAACAATCATACATCATTGTAAAGTGATTTGTCATGTGTACCGAGCTATATTTTTGTAAGAAATGACTTATGGATTGGAAGACAACACTCGGTTAAAAATCGCCCGCCTCCCCTTTTTCCCGACGATTGAAAAACCATAGATATAAAAACGAAAAAGTGCTTACGATCCCTAAAACAGACACTCTACGGAATTACTTCTCTCTACTTTTATGCATTGTGCATTTCCATTATAGATGTACACTTTTTTCTTCAATCAGAACTTTGAGTTTTCGGTCTCCCTTCATCCCGTAAAAAGAAAAAGTAAATAGATCACAACAAAAATTTTTTTATAGTTGATGTGTGGAAAAAATTTAAAACAATAAATAATTTAAATAAAAAATATTTACTCACACACCACAAATGAACACAAAAGTTATGTTATCCAAGTTTGGGAAATTCCATAGTCCAGCCCTTATAGCTTGGAATTTTACTTGAAAGAGATTTTTTCTACGCATGTTTTAAAATTGGATATACATGCTTGAAACATGTTAAAGATTCAAATGACCTATGGATCCAAAGCTTTTAAAGAGAGTAACAAACGCTCATTAAATTCTCAAGTGAACATGCGGTGGGATATTTGCCTGAGTCAAACAAGCCATTATTATGCCCATTTTCAAAAAGTTGACCTAACAATCATAGATGATTGTAAAGTGATTTTTCATGCGTAACGGTCTATATTTTTGTAAGAAATGACTGATAGATTGGAAGTCAACACTTAGTTAAAAATCGCCCGCCTCCCCATTTTCCCGACCATAGAAAAACCTTATTTATAAAAACAAAAAAGTGCTTACGATCCCTACAAATTACAAACACTCTTTGGAATTATCTCTCTCTACATTTGTGCATTGTGCATTTCCATTTTAGATGTACACTTTTTTCTTAAATTAGAACTTTGAGTTTTCGCTCTCCCTTCAAACCGTAAACAGAAACGGCAAATAGATCACAACAAAATAAAAAATTTATAGTTGATGTGTGGAAAAAATTTAAAACAATAACTAATGTATATAAAAAATATTTATTCACACACCACAAACAAACACAAAAGTTTTGTTATCCAAGTTTGGGCATTTACATTTATCCAACCCTAACAACTTGGAATTTTTCATAAAGGAGTTTTTTTCCACAAATGTTTTAAAAATGGATATGCATGCTTGAAACATGTTAAAGATTCAAATGAATTTGGATCCAAAGCTTCTAAAGAGAATAACAAATGTTCATTAAATTCGCAAGTGAACGTGCGGTGGGATATTTACCCGAATCTTACAAGTTATTATTTTGCCCATTTTAAAAAATTTGACCTCACAATCATATATGATTGTAAAGTGATTGTCATGCTTTTCCATTTTAGATGTACACTTTTTTCTTAAATCAAAACATTGAGTTTTTCGTTCTCCCTTCATCCCGAAAACAAAAAAGGCAAAAAGCTCACAACAAAACAAAAATTTTATAGTTGATGTATGGAAAAAATTTAAAAAAATTACAAATGTAAATAATGAAAATTTATTCACACAACACAAATGAACACAAAAGTTTTGTTTTCCATGTTTGTGATATTCCACTAGTTTAACACTAATAGGTTGGAATTTTACAAGAAAGAGATTTCTTCTACACATGTTTTAAAAATGGATATGCATGTTTGAAACATGTTAAAGATGCAAATGAGTTATGGATCCAAAGCTTTTAAAAATAATAACAAACGCTGATCAAATTCTCAAGTGAACTTGCGGTGGGATATTTTCCCGAGTCAAACATCCCATTATTTTGCCCATTTGCAAAAAGCTGACATAATAATCATAGATGATTGTAAAGTGATTTATCATGCGTAACGGGCTATATTTTTTGTAATAAATGACTTTTGGATTGGGAGTCAGCACTCAGTTAAAAATCCCCCGCCTCCCCCTTTTCCCGATGATTGCAAAATCTGAGATATAAATATGAAAATGTGCCTAGAATCCCTAAAATTTACAGACCCTCTTTGGAATTATTTCTCTCTACATTTGTGCATTGTGCATTTCCATTTTAGATGTACACATTTTTCTTAAATCAAAACTTCAATTTTTTCGCACTCCCTTAGTCCCGTAAACAAAAAAGGCAAATAGATCACAACAAAATGAAAATGTTATAGTTGATGTATAAAAAAAAATTAAAACAATAAAAAAGTAAATAAAGAAAATTTATTCACACACAACAAACTGACACAAAAGTTTTGTTATCCAAGTTTGGGAAATTCCACTAGTCCAACAATAACATCTTCGAATTTTACATGGAGGAGATTTTTTCTACACATGTTTTAAAAATGGATTTGCATGCTAGAAACATGTTAAAGATTCACATGACCTATGGATCTAAAGATTTTAAAGAGAATAACAAATGCTCATTAAATTCTCAAGTGAACGTGCGGTGCGATATTTGCCCGAGTCAAACAAGCCATTATTTTGCCCATTCTCAAAAAGCTGACCTAAAAATCATAGACGATTGAAAAGTGATTTGTCATTCATAACGGGCTATATTTTTTTTAAGAAATGACTTATGGATTGAAAGTCAACACTCAGATAAAAATCGCCCGCCTCCCCCTTTTCCCGACCATTGCAAAACCCTAGATAGAAAAATGACAAAGTGCTTACGATCCCTAAAAATTACAAACACTCTTTGCAATTATCTCTCTCTACGTTTGTGCATTGTGCATTTCCATTTTAGATGTACACTTTTTTCTTAAATCAGAACTTTGAGTTTTCGCTCTCCCTTCATCCCGTAAACAGAAAAGGTAAATAGGTCACAAAAAAAAAAAAATTTATAGTTGATGTGTGGAAAAAATTTTAAAAAATAACTAATGTAAATAAAAAATATTTATTCACACACCACAAATGAACACAAAAGTTTTGTTATCCAAGTTTGGGAAATTCCATTAGTCCAGCCCAAATAGCTTGGAATTTTGCATGAGGGAGATTTTTTCTACACATGTTTTCAAAATGGATAAGCATGCTTGAGACATGTAAAAGATTCAAATGACCTATGGATCCAAATCTTTTAAAGAGAGTAACAAACGTTCATTAAATTCTCAGCTGAACGTGCGGTGGGATATTTGCCTGAGTCAAACAACCCATTATTTTGCCCATTTTCAAAAAGTTGACCTAACAATCATAGACGATTGTAAAGTGATTTTTCATGCATAACGGGCTATATTTTTGTAAGAAATGACGGATGGATTGGAAGTCAACACTCAGTTAAAAATCGCCCGCCTCCCCCTTTTCCCGACAATTGCAAAACCTTATACATAAAAACGAAAAAGTGCTTACGATACCTAAAAATTACAGATACTCTTTGGAATTATCTCTCTCAACATTTGTGCTTTGTGTATTTCCATTTTTGATGTACACTATTTTCTTAAATCAGAACTTTGAGTTTTCGCTCTCCCTTCATGCCGTAAATAGAAAAGGCAAATAGATCACAAAAAAATAAAAATTTTATAGTTGCTGAGTGGAAAAAATTTGAAACAATAACTAATTTAAATAAAAAATATTTATTCACACACCACAAATGAACACAAAACTTTTGTTATCCAAGTTTGGGAAATTCCATTTGTCCGGCCCTAATAACTTGGAATTTTACATGAAGGAGATTTTTTCTACACATGTTTTAAAAAGTGATATGCATGCCTGAAACATGTTAAAGATTCAAATGACCTATGGATCCAAAGCTTTTAAAGAGAGTGACAAATGCTCATTAAATTCTCAAGTGAACGTGCGGTGGGATATTTGCCCGAGTCAAACAAGCCATTATTTTTCCCATTTTTAAAAAGTTGACCTAACAATCATAGACGATTGTAAAGTGATTTGTCATGCGTAACGGGCTATATTTTTGTAAGAAATGACTAATGGATTGGAAGTCAACACTCAGTTAAAAATTGCCTACCTCCCCCTTTTCTCAACGATTGCAAAACCTTATATATAAAAACAAAAAAGTGCTTACGATCCCTAAAAATTACAGACACTCTTTGGAATTTTCTCTCTCTACATTTTTGCATTGTGCATTTCCATTTTAGATGTACAGTTTTTTCTTAAATCAGAACTTTGAGTTTTTGCTCTCCCTTCATCCCGTAAACAGCAAAGGCAAATAGATCACAACAAAATAAAAAATTTCTAGTTGATGTGTGGAAAAAATTTAAAACAATAACTAATGTAAATAAAAAATATTTATTCACACACCACAAATGAACACAAAATTTTTGTTATCCAAGTTGGGAAATTCCATTTTTCCAACCCTAATAGCTTGGAATATTACATGAAAGATATTTTACCACACATGTTTTAAAAATGGATATGCAATCTTGAAACAAGTTGAAGATTCAAATGACCTATGGATCCAAAGTTTTTAAAGAGAATAACAAACGCTCATTAAATTCTCAAGTGAACTTGCGGTGGGATATTTACTCGAATCTTACAAGTCATTATTTTGCCGATTTTCAAAAATTTAACCTTACAATCATAGATGATTGTAAAGTGATTTATCATGCATAGCGGGCTATCTTTTTGTATGAAATGACTTATGGATTGCAATTCAACACTCAGTTAAAAACCCTCCGCCACCCATTTTTCCCGACGATTGCAAACCTGAGATATAAAAACTAAAAAGAGCTTACAATCCCTAAAAATTACATATACACTTCAGAATTATCTCTCTCTACATGTATGCATTGTGCTTTTCTATTTTATATATACATTTTTTTATTAAATCAAAACTTTGAGTTTTCGCTCTCCCTTCATCCCGAAAACAAAAAAGGCAAAAAGCTCACAACAAAACAAAAATTTTATAGTTGATGTATGAAAAAAATTTAAAAAAATAAAAAAGTAAATAAATAAAATTTATTCATACACAATAAATGAAAACAAAAGTTTTATTATCCAGGTTTTGGAAATTCCACTAGTCCAACACTAATATCTTGGAATTTTACATGAAGGAGATTTTTTCTACACATGTTTTAAAAATGGATTTGCATGCTAGAAACATGTTAAAGATTCAAATGACCTATAGATCCAAAGATTTTAAAGAAAATAACAAACGCTCATTAAATTCTCAAGTGAAAGTGCGGTGGGAAATTTGCCTGAGTCAAACAAGCCATTATTTTGCCCATTTTATAAAAGTTGACCTAACAATCATAGATGAATGTAAAGTGATTTGTCATGCGTAACGGGCTATATTTTTGTAAGAAATAACTTATGGATTGGAAGTCAACACTCAGTTAAAAATCGCCCGCCTCCCCCTTTTCCTGACGATTGCAAAACCTTAGATATAAAAAAGAAAATGTGCTTCCGACCCCTAAAAATAATAGACACTCTTCGGAATTATCTCTCTCTACATTTGTGCATTGTGCATTTCCATTTTAGATGTACACTTTTTTTTAAAATCAGAACTTTGAGTTTTCGCTCTCCCTTCATCCCGTAAACAGAAAAGGCAAATAGATCACAACAAAATAAAATTTTTATAGTTGATGTGTGGAAAAAATTTAAAACAATAACTAATGTAAATAAAAAAAAATTATTCACAAATAAAAAATGAACACAAAAGTTTTGTTATCCAAGTTTGGGAAATTCCATTAGTCCAGCCCTAATAGCTTGGAATTTTACATGAAGGAGATTTTTTCTACACATGTTTTAAAAATGGATATGCATGCTTGAAACATGTTAAAGATTCAAATGACCTATGGATCCAAAGCTTTTAAAGAGAGTAACAAACGCTCATTAAATTCTCAAGTGAACACGCGGTGGGATATTTGCCCGAGTCAAACATGCCATTATTTTGCCCATTTTAAAAAATTTGACCTAACAATCATATATGAATGTAAAGTTATTTGTCATGTGTAACGGGCTATATTTTTGTAAGAAATGACTTATGGATCGGAAGTCAACACTCAGTTAAAAATCGCCCGCCTCCCCCTTTTCCCGACGTTTGCAAAACCTTAGATATAAAAACAAAAAAGTGCTTACTATCCCTAAAAATTACAGACACTCTTTGGAATTATCTCTCTCTACATTTGTGCATTGTGCATTTCCATTTTAGATGTACAATTTCTTCTTAAATCAGAACTTTGAGTTTTCGCTCTACCTTCATTCCATAAAAAGAAAAGGCAAATAGATCACAACAAAATAAAAATTTTGTAGTTGATGTGTGGAAAACATTTAAAGCAATAACTAATGTAAAAAAAAATATTTATTCACACACCACAAATGAACACAAAAGTTTTGTTATCCAAATTTGGGAAATTCCATTTGTCCAACCCTAATAGATTGGAATTTTACATGAAGTAGATTTTTTCCACACATGTTTTAAAAATGGATATGCATGCTTGAAACATGTTAAAGATTCAAATGACCTATGGATCCTAAGCTTTTAAAGAGAATAACAAATGCTCATTAAATTCTCAAGTGAACGTGCAGTGGGATATTTATCCGAATCTAACAAGTCATTATTTTGCCCATTTTCAAACATTTGACCTTACAATCATATATGATTGTAAAGTGATTTATCATGCGTAACGGGGTATATTTTTGTATGAAATGACTTATGGATTGCAATTCAACACTCACTTGAAAATCATCCGCCACCCATTTTTCTTGACGATTGCAAAACCTGAGATATAAAAACTAAAAAGAGCTTACAATTCCTAAAAATTACAGACACTCTTTAGACTTATCTTTTTCTACATTTGTGCATTGTGCTTTTCCATTTTAGATGTACACTTTTTTCTTAAATTAAAACTTTGAGTTTTCGCTATCCCTTCATCCTGAAAACAAAAAAGGCAAAAAGCTCACAACAAAACAAATATTTTATAGTTGATGTATGTAAAAAATTTAAAACAATAAAAAATGTAAATAAAGAAAATTTATTCACACAACACAAATGAACACAAAAGTTTTGCTAACCATGTTTGTGAAATTCCACTACTTTAACCCTAATAGCTTGGAATTTTTCAAGAAAGAGATTTCTTCTACACATGTTTTAAAAATGGATATGCATGTTTGAAATATGTTAAAGATGCACATGAGCTATGGATTCAAAGCTTTCAAAAAGAATAACAAACGCTCATTAAATTCTCAAGTGAACTTGCGGTGGCATATTTTCCCGAGTCAAACATGCCATTATTTTGCCCATTAGCAAAAAGCTGACATAATAATCATAGATGATTTTAAAGTGATTTATCATGCATAACAGGCTATATTTTTGTAAGAAATGACTTTTGGAATGGGAGTTAACACTCAGTTAAAAATCCCCCGGCTCCCCCTTTTCCCAATAAATGCAAAATCTGAGATATAAAAACGAAAAAGTGCTTACGATCCCTAAAAAGTATAGACACTCTCTGGAATTATCTCTCTATGCATTTGTGTATTGTGCATTTCCATTTTAGGTGTACAATTTTTTCTTAAATCAGAACTTTGAGCTTTCGCTCTCCCTTCATCCCGTAAATCGAAAAGGCAAAAAGTTCACAACAAAAAAAAAATTTATAGGTTAAGTGTGGAAAAAATTTAAAAGAATAACTAATGTAAATAAAAAATATTTATTCACACACCACAGATGAACACAAAAGTTTTGTTATCCAAGTTTGGGTAATTCCATTAGACCAGCCCTAATAGCTTGGAATTTTACATGAAGGAGATTTTGTCTACACATGTTTTAAAAATGGATATTCATGCTTGAAATATGTTCAAGATTAATATGACCTATGGATCCAAAGCTTTTAAAGAGAGTAAAAAACGCTCATTAAATTCTCAAGTGAACGTGCCTTGGGATATTTGCCTGAGTCAAACAAGCCATTATTTTGCCAATTTTCATAAAGTTGATCTAACAATCATAGATGATTGTAAAGTGATTTGTCATGCCTATCGGGTTATATTTTTGTAAGAAATGACTTATGGATTGGAAGTCAACACTCAGTTAAAAATTGCCCGCCTCCCTCTTTTCCCGACGATTGCAAAACCTTATATATAAAAACAAAAAAGTGTTTACGGTCCATAAAAATTACAGACACTTTTTGGAAATATCTCTCTCTACATTTGTGCATTGTGCATTTCCATTTTAGATGTACACTTTTTTCTTAAATCAGAACTTTGAGTTTTCGCTCTCCCCTCATCCCGTAAACAGAAAAGGCAAATAGATCACAACAAAATAAAAAATTTTATAGTCGATGTGTGGAAAAAATTTAAAACATCAACTAATGTAAATAAAAAATATTTATTCACACACCCCAAATGAACACAAAAGTTTTGTTTTCATAGTTTGGGAAATTCCATTTGTCCTAACCTAAGAGCTTGGAATTTTACATGAAGGAGATTTTTTCCAGACATGTTTTGAAAAGGGATATGCATGCTTGAATCATGTTAAAGGTTCAAATGACCTACGGATCCAAAGCTTTTAAAGAAAATAAAAAATACTCATTAAATTCTCAAGTGAACGTGCGGTGGGATATTTACCCGAATCTAACAAGTCATTATTTTGCCCATTTCCAAAAATTTGACCTCACAATCATAGATGATTGTAAAGTGATTTATCATGCGTAACGGACTATATTTTGGTATGAAATGACTTATGGATTGCAATTCTACACTCAGTTAAAAATCCTCCGCAACCCATTTTTCTTGACGATTGCAAAACCTGAGAAATAAAAACTAAAAAGAGCTTACAATCCCTAAAAAATACAGACACTCTTCAGAATTATCTCTCCCTACATTTGTGCGTTGTGCTTTTCCATTTTAGATGTACACTTTTTTCTTAAATCAAAACTTTGAGTTTTCGCTCTCCCTTCATACCGAAAAAAAAAAAGGCAAAAAGCTCACAACAAAACAAATATTTTATAGTTGATGTATGGAAAAAATTTAAAACAATAACGAACGTAAATAATGAAAATTTGTTCACACAACACAAATGAACACAAAAGTTTTGTTATCCATGTTTGTGAAATTCCACTAGTTTAACCCTAATAGCTTGGAATTTTACAAGAAAGAGATTTCTTCTACACATGTTTTAAAAATGGATATGCACGTTTGAAACATGTTAAAGATGTAAATGAGCTATGGATGCAAAGCTTTTATAAAGAATAACAAACGCTCATTAAATTCTCAAGTGAACTTGTGATGGGATATTTTCCGGAGTCAAACATGTCATTATTTTGCCCATTTTCAAAAAGCTGACATAACAATCATAGATGATTTTAAAGTTATTTATCATGCGTAACGGGCTATATTTTGTAAGAAATGACTTTTGGATTGGGAGTCAACACTCAGTTAAAAATCCTCCGCCTCCCCCTTTTCCTGACGATTGCCAAATCTAAGATATAAAAATGAAAAGTGCTTACAATCCCTAAAAATTACAGACACTCTTTGGAATTATTTCTCTCTACATTTGTGCATTGTGCATTTCCTTTTTAGATGTACACATGTTTCTTAAATCAAAACTTCGAGTTTTTCGCTCTCCCTTCATCCCATAAACAAAAAAGGCAAATAGATCACAACAAAATGAAAATTTTAGAGTTGGTGTACGAAAAAAATTTAAAACA
This sequence comes from Aristolochia californica, assembly GCF_029961685.1. Classification (NCBI taxonomy): domain Eukaryota; kingdom Viridiplantae; phylum Streptophyta; class Magnoliopsida; order Piperales; family Aristolochiaceae; genus Aristolochia; species Aristolochia californica. The sequence continues at coordinate 27,315,221 of NW_027182268.1, read as the reverse complement.
ATAAAAAAGTAAATAAAGACAATTTATTCACACACAACAAATGAACACAAAAGTTTTGTTATCCAAGTTTGGGAAATTCCACTAGTCCACCACTAATATCTTGGAATTTTACATGAAGGAGATTTTTTCTACACTTGTTTTAAAAATGGATTTGCATGCTAGAAACATGTTAAAGATTCAAATGACCTATGGATCCAAAGCTTTTAAAGAGAATAACAAACGCTCATTAAATTCTCAAGTGAACGTACGATGGGATATTTGCCCGAGTCAAACTAGCCATTATTTTGCCCATTTTCAAAAAGTTGACCAAACAATCATAGATGAATGTAAAGTGATTTGTCATGCGTAACGGGCTATATTTTTGTAAGAAATGACTTATGGATTGGAAGTCAACAATCAGTTAACAATCGCCCGCCTCCCCCTTCTCCCGACAATTGCAAAACCTTAGATATAAAAACGTAAAAGTGCTTAAGATCCCTAAAAATTACAGACACTCTTTGGAATTATCTCTCTCTACATTTGTGCATTGTGCATTTCAATTTTAGATGTACACTTTTTTCTTAAATCAGAACATTGAATTTTCGCTCTCCCTTCATCCCGTAAACAGAAAAGGCAAATAGATCACAACAAAAAACAAATTTTATAGTTGTTGTGTGGAAAAAATTTAAAACAATAACTAATGTAAATAAAAAATATTTATTCACACGCCACAAATGAACACAAAAGTTTTGTTGTCAGAGTTTGGGAAATTCCACTAGTCCAACACTAATATCTTGGAATTTTATAGGAAGGTGATTTTTCTACAAATGTTTTAAAAATGGATTTGCATGCTAGAAACATGTTAAAGATTCAAATGACCTATGGATCCAAAGCTTTTAAAGAGAATAACAAATGCTCATTAAATTCTCAAGTGAACGTGTGGTGGGATATTTGCCCGAGTCAAACAAGCCATTATTTTGCCCATTTTCAAAAAGTAGACCTAACAATCATATATGATTGTAAAGTGATTTTTCATGCGTAACGGGCTATATTTTTGTTAGAAATGACTTATGGAGATGAAGTCAACACTCAGTTAAAAATCACCTGCCTCCCCCTTTTCCTGACGATTGCAAAACTTTAGATATAAAAACGAAAAAGTGCTTACGATCCCTAAAAATTACAGACACTCTTTGGAATTATCTCTCTCTACATTTTTGCATTGTGCAAGTCCATTTTAGATGTACACTTTTTCTTAAATCAGAAATTTGAGTTTCATCTCTCCCATCATCCCGTAAACAGAAAAGGCTAATAGATCACAACAAAAAAAATTTTTATAGTTGATGTGTGGAAAAAATTTAAAACAATAACTAATGTAAATAAAAAATATTTATTCACACACCATAAATGAACACAAAAGTTTTGTTATCCAAGTTTGGAAAATTCCGATAGTCCAGCCCAAATAGCTTGGAATTTTACATGAAGGAGATTTTTTCTACACATGTTTTAAAAATGGTTATGCATGCTTGAAACATGTTAAAGATTCAAATGACCTATGGATCCAAAACTTTTCAAGAGAATAACAAACGCTCATTAAATTCTCAAGTGAAAGTGCGGTGGGCTATTTGCCTGAGTCAAACAAGCCATTATTTTGCCCATTTTCAAAAAAGTTGACGTAACATTCATAGTTGATTGTAATGTGATTTGTCATGTGTAACGGGTTATATTTTTGTAAGAAATGACTTATGGATTGGAAGGCAACACTCAGTTAAAAATCGCCCACCTCCCACTTTTCCCGACGATTGCAAAACCTTAGATATAAAAATGAAAAAGTGCTTACGATCCCTAAAAATTGTAGACACTCTTTGGAATTATCTCTCTCTAAATTTGTGCATTGTGCATTTCCATTTTCGATGTACACTTTTTTTTTAAATCAGAACTTTGAGTTTTCGGTCTCCCATCAACCCGTAAACAGAAAAGGCAAATAGATCACAACAAAATAAAAATTTTATAGTTGACGTGTAGAAAAAATTTAAAACAATAACTAATGTAAATAAAAAATATTTATTCACACACCACGAATGAACACAAAAGTTTTGTTATCCAAGTTTGGGAAATTCCATTAGTCCAGCCCCAATAGCTTGGAATTTTACATGAAGGAGATTTTTTCTACACATGTTTTAAAATGGATATGCATGCTTGAAACAATTTAAAGATTCAAATGACCTATGGATCCAAAGCTTTTAAAGAGAGTAACAAATGCTAATTAAATTCTCAAGTGAACGGGCGGAGGGATATTTGCCCGAGTCAAACAAGCCATTATTTTGCCCATTTTCAAAAAGTTGACCTAACAATCATAGATGATTGTAAAGTGATTTGTCATACGTAACGGGCTATATTTTTGAAAGAAATGACTTATGGATTGGAAGTCAACACTCAGTTAAAAATCTCCCGCCTCCCCCATTTCCCGACGATTGCAAAACCTTATATGTAAAAACCAAAAAGTGCTTACGATCCCTAAAAATTATAGACCCCCTTAAATATTATCTCTCTCTAAATTTGTGCATTTTGCATTTCCATTTTAGTTACACACTTTTTTCTTAAATCAGAGCTTTGAGTTTTCGCTCTCCCTTCATCACGTAAACAGAAAAGGCAAATAGATCACAACAAAATAAAAATTTTATTGTTGATGTGTGGAAAAAATTTAAAACAATAACTAGTGTAAATAAAAAATATTTATTCACACACCACAAATGAACACAAAAGTTTTGTTATCCAAGTTTGGGAAATTCCATTTGTACAACCCTAATAGCTTGGAATTTTACATGAAGGAGATTTTTTCCACACATGTTTTCAAAATGGATATACATGCTTGAAACAAGTTAAAGATTCAAATGACCTATGGATCCAAAGCTTTTAAAGAGAATAACAAACGCTCATTAAATTCTCAAGTGAACGTGCGGTGGGATATTTACCCGAATCTAACAAGTCATTATTTTGCCCATTTTCAAAAATATGACCTCACAATCATTGATGATTGTAAAGTGATTTATCATGTGTAATGGGCTATATTTTTGTATGAAATGACTTATGGATTGCAATTCAACACTCAGTTAAAAAGCCCCCGCCACCCATTTTTCCCCACGATTGCAAAACCTGAGATATAAAAACTAAAAAGAGCTTACAATCCCTAAAAATTACAGACACTCTTCATAATTATCTATCACTACATATGTGCATTGTGCTTTTCCATTTTAGATGTACACTTTTTTCTTAAATCAAAACATTGAGTTTTCGCTCTCCCTTCATCCCGAAAACAAAAAAGGCAAAAAGCTCACAACAAAAAAAAAAATTTTATAGGTGATGTATGGAAAAAATTTAAATCAATAATAATTTTTAATAAAGAAAATTAATTCACACGACACAAATGAACACAAAAGTTTTGTTATCCAAGTTTGTGAAATTCCAATAGTTTAACCCTAATAGCATGGAATTTTACCAGAAAGAGATTTCTTCTACACATGTTTTAATAATGAATATGCATGTTTGAAACATGTTAAAGATGAATATGTGCTATGGATGCAAATCTTTTAAAAAGAATAACAAACGCTCATTAAATTCTCTAGTGGACTAGCGGTGGGATATTTTCCCGAGTCAGACATGCCATTATTTTGCCCATTTGCAAAAAGCTGACATAATAATCAAAGATTATTGTAAAGTGATTTATCTTACGTAACGGGCTGTATTTTTGTAAGAAATTACTTTTGGATAAGGAGTCAACACTCAGTTAAAAACCCCCCCTTATTTTCATATTTGTCATTCCTTAACTTAAATCCGAATCCACTCCTTGGAAGAAAATAAGTCTCTTGGGAATTTTGAACCTCTAATTGTATCCGCACCCCATGAAAGGAATGTTTCAAGAGGCGCCTAATTGTTCGAATCTTTGTTGCGAAGTCTATAAATTATACGTCCCCTGGTTGAATCATAACGACTTACTTCCCCGCCTCCCCCTTTTCCCGACGATTGCAAAATCTAAGATATAAAAACGAATAAGTGCTTAGAATCGCTAAAAATTACAGACACTCTTTGGAATTATTTCCCTCTACATTTGTGCATTGTGCATTTCCATTTTAGAAGTACACAGTTTTCTTAAATCAACACTTTGAGTTTTTCACTCTCCCTTCATCCCGTAAACAAAAAAGGAAAATAGATCACAACAAAATGAAAATTTTATAGTTGATGAACGAAAAAAAATTTAAAACAATAAAAAGTAAATAAAGAAAATTTATTCACACATAAAAAATGAACACAAAATTTTTGTTATCCAAGTTTTGGAAATTCCACTAGTCCAACACTAATATCATGGAATTTTACATGAAGGAGATTTTTTCTACACATGATTTAAAAATGGATTTGCATGCTAGAAACATGTTAAAGATTCAAATGGCCTATGGATCCAAAGCTTTTAAAGAGAATAACAAACGCTCATTAAATTCTCAAGTAAACGTGCAAAGGCATATTTACCCGAGTCAAACAAACCATTATTTTGCCCATTTTCAAAAAGTTGACCTAACAATCATAGATGATTGTAAAGTGATTTGTATTACATAACGGGCTATATTTTTGAAAGAAATGACTTATGGATTGGAAGTAACCACTCAGTTAAAAATCGCCCGCCACCCCTTTTTCCTGACGACTGCAAAACCTTAGATATAAAAACGAAAAAGTGCTTACGATCCCTAAAAATTGCAAAGACTCTTTGGAATTATCTCTCTCTACATTTTTCATTGTGCATTTCCATTTTAGATGTACACTTTTTTCTTAAATCAGAACTTTGAGTTTTCACTCTCCCATCTTCCCGTAAAAAGAAAATGCAAATAGATCACAACAAAAAAAAATTTATAGTTGATGTGTGGAAAAAATTTAAAATTATAACTAATGTAAATAAAAAACATTTATTCACACATCACAAATGAACACAAAAGTTTTCTTATCCAAGTTTGGGAAATTCCATTAGTCCAACCCTAATAGCTTGGAATTTTACATGAAGGAGATTTTTTCTACACATGTTTTAAAAATGGATATGCTTGCTTGAAACATGTTAAAGATTCAAATGACCTATGGATCCAAAGCTTTTAAAGAGAGTAACAAACGCTAATCAAATTCTCAAGTGAACGTGCGGTGGGATATTTGCCCGAGTCAAACAAGCCATTATTTTGATCATTTTCCAAAAGTTGACCTAACAATCATAGATGATTGTAAAGTGATTTGTCATACGTAACGGGCTATATTTTTGTAAGAAATGACTTAAGGATTGGAAGTCAACACTCACTTAAAAATCGTCCACCTCCCCCTTTTCACAAAGATTGCAAAACCTTAGATATAAAAATGAAAAAATGCTAACGATCCCTAAAAATTGCAGACACTCTTTGGAATTATCTCTCTCTACATTTGTGCATTTTGGATTTCCATTTTAGATGTACACTTTTTTCTTAAATCAGAACTTTGAGTTTTCACTCTCCCATCATCCCGTAAACAGAAATGGCAAATAGATCTCAACAAAATAAACTTTTTCTAGTTGATGTATGGAAAAAATTTAAAACAATAACTAAAGTAAATAAAAAATATTTATTCACACACCACAAATGAACACAAAAGTTTTGTTATCCAACTTTGGGAAATTCAATTAATCCAGCCGTAATAGCTTGGAAGTTTACATGAAGGAGATTTTTTCTACACATGTTTTAAAAATGGATATGCATGCTTGAAACATGTAAAAGATTCAAATGACCTATGGATCCAATGCTTTTAAAGAGAGTAACAAACGCTCATTAAATTCTCAAGTGAATGTGTGGTGGGATATTTGCCCGAGTCAAACAAGTCATTATTTTGCCCATTTTCAAAAAGTTGACCTAACAATCTTAGATGATTGTAAAGTGATTTGTCTTGCGTAACGGGTTATATTTTTGAAAGAAATGACTTATGGATTGGAAGTCAACACTCAGTTAAAAATCGCCCGCCTCCCCCTTTTCCCGATGATTGCAAAACCTTATATATAAAAACCAAAAAGTGCTTACGATCCCTAAAAATTACAGACACTCTTTGATATTATCTCTCCCTACATTTTTTCATTCTACATTTCCATTTTAGATGTACACTTTTTTCTTAAATCAGAACTTTGAGTTTTCGCTCTCCCTTCATCCCGTAAACAGAAAAGGCAAATAGATCACAACAAAAAAAAATTTTTAATGTTGATGTGTAGAAAAAATTTAAAAAAATAAGTAATGTAAATAAAAAATATTTATTCTCATACCACAACTGAACACAAAAGTTTTGTTATCCAAGCTTGGGAAATCCCATTTGTCCAACCCTAATAGCTTGGAATTTTACATGAAGGAGAATTTTTCCACACATGTTTTAAAAATGGATATGCATGCTTGAAACTAGTTAAAGATTCAAATGACCTATGGATCCAAATCTTTTAAAGAGAATAACAAACGCTCATTAAATTCTCAAGTGAACGTGCGGTGGGATATTTACCCAAATCTAACAAGTCAATATTTTGCCCATTTTCAAAAATTTTACCTCACAATCATAGATGATTGTAAAGTGATTTATCATGTATAACGGGCTATATTTTTCTATGAAATGACTTATGGATTGCAATTCAACACTCAGTTAAAAATCCCCCGCCACCCATTTTTCCCGACGATTGCAAAACCTGATATATAAAAACTAAAAAGAGCTTACAATCCCTAAAAATTACAAATTCTCTTCAGAATTATCTCTGTCTACATTTGTGCATTGTGCTTTTCCATTTTAGATGTACATTTTTTTCTTAAATCAAAACTTTGAGTTTTCACTCTCCCTTCATCCTGAAAACAAAAAAGGCAAAAAGCTCACAACAAAACAAAAATTTTATAGTTGATGTATGGAAAAATTTTAAAACAATAACAAATGTAAATAAAAAATATTTATTCACACAAGACAAATGAACGCAAAAGTTTTGTTATCCAAGTTTGTGAAATTCCACTAGTTTAACCCTAATAGCTCTGAATTTTAAAAGAAAGAGATTTTTTCTGCACATGTTTTAATAATGAATATGCATGTTTGAAACATGTTAAAGATGAATATGAGCTATGGATGCAAAGCTTTTAAAAAGAATAACAAACGCTCATAAAATTCTCAAGTGGACTTGCGGTGGGATATTTTCCTGAGTCAAACATGCCAATATTTTGCCCATTTGCAAATAGCTGACATAATAATCATAGATTATTGTAAAGTTATTTATCATGCGTAACGTGCTATATTTTTTTAAGAAATGACTTTTGGATATGGATTCAACACTCAGTTAAAAATCCCCCACCTCACCCTTTTCCTGACGATTGCAAAATCTGAGATATAAAAACGAATAAGTGCTTACAATCCCTAAAAATTACAGTCAATCTTTGGAATTATTTCCCTCTAAATTTGTGCATTGTGCATTTCCATTCTAGATGTACACATTTTTCTTAAATCAAAACTTCGAGTTTTTCGCTCTCCCTTCATCCCGTAAACAAAAAAGCCAAATAGATCACAACAAAATGAAAATTTTATAGTTGATGTACGAAAAAAAGTTTAAAACAATAAAAAGTAAATAAATTAAATTTATTCACACACAACAAATGAACACAAAAGTTTTGTTATCCAAGTTAGGGAAATTCCATTAGTCCAGCCCTAATAGCTTGGAATTTTACATGAAGGAGATTTTTTCTACACATGTTTTAAAAATGGATATACATGCTTGAAACATGTTAAAGATTCAAAGATCTATGGATCCAAAGCTTTTAAAGAGAGTAACAAACGCTCATTAAATTTTCATGTGCAAGTGCGGTGGGATATTTGCCAAAGTCAAACAAGCCATTATTTTGCCCATTTTCTAAAAGTTGACCTAACAATCATAGATGATTGTAAAGTGATTTGCCTTGCGTAACGGGCTATATTTTTGTAAGAAATGACTTATGGATTGGAAGTAACCACTCATTTAAAAATTGCCCGCCTCCCCATTTTTCAGACGATTGCAAAACCTTATATATAAAAACGAAAAATTGCTTTCGATCCCTAAAAATTACAGACACTCTTGGGAATTATCTCTCTCTACATTTTTACATTGTGCATTTCCATTTTAGATGCACACTTTTTTCTTAAATCAGAACTTTGAGTTTTCGCTCTCCCTTCATCCCGTAAACAGAAAAGGCAAATAGTTCACAACAAAAAAAAACATTTATAGTTGATGTGTGGAAAAAACTTAAAACAATAAATAATTTAAATAAAAAATATTTATTCACACACCACAAATGCACACAAAAGTCATGTAATCCAAGTTTGGGAAATTCCATTTGTCCAACCCTAATAGCTTGGAATTTTACATGAAGGAGATTTTTTCCGCACATGTTTTAAAAATGGATATGCATGCTTGAAACATGTTAAAGATTCAAATGGCCTATGGATCCAAAGCTTTTAAAGAGAATAAAAAACGCTCATTAAATTCTCAAGTAGACGTTCGGTGGGATATTTGCCCGAGTCAAACAAGCCATTATTTTGCCCATTTTCAAAAAGTTGACCTAACAATCATAGATGATTGTAAAGTGATTTGTCTTGCGTAACGGGCTATATTTTTTTAAGAAATGACTTATGGATTGGAAGTCAACACTCAGCTAAAAATTGCCCGCCTCCCCCTTTTCTCGACAATTGCAAAACCTTAGATATAAAAACGAAAAAGTCCTTACGATCCCTAAAAATTGCAGACACTCTTTGGAATTATCTCTCTCTAAATTTGTTCATTATGCATTTCTATTTTGGATGTACACTTTTTTCTTAAATTAGAGCTTTGAGTTTTCGCTCTCCCATCATCCCGTAAACAAAAAAGGCAAATAGATCACAACAAAAAAAAAATTTATAGTTGATGTGTAGAAAAAATTTAAAATAATAACTAATGTATATAAAAAATATTTATTCACATACCACAAATGAACACAAAAGTTTTGTTATCCAAGTTTGGGAAATTCATTAGTCCAGCCCTAATAGCTTGGAATTTTACATGAAGGAGATTTTTTTCTACACATGTTTTAAAAATGGATATACATGCTTGAAACATGTTGAAGATTCAAAGATCTATGGATCCAAAGCTTTTAAAGAGAGTAACAAACGCTCATTAATTCTCAAGTGAACGTGGGGTGGGATATTTGTCCGAGTCAAACAAGCCATTATTTTGCCCATTTTCTAAAAGTTGACCTAACAATCATAGATGATTGTAAAGTTATTTGTCTTGCGTAACGGGCTATATTTTTGTAAGAAATGACTTATGGATTGGAAGTAACCACTCATTTAAAAATTGCTTGCCTCCCCGTTTTTTAGACGATTGCAAAACCTTTTATATAAAAACGAAAAATTGCTTTCGATCCCTAAAAGTTACAGACACTCCTGGGAATTATCTCTCTCTACATTTGTACAATGTGCATTTCCATTTTAGATGTACACTTTTTTCTTAAATCAAAACTTTGAGTTTTCGCTCTCCCTTCATCCCGTAAACAGAAAAGGCAAATGGATCACAAAAAAAAAAACATTTATAGTTCATATGTGGAAAAAATTTAAAACAATAAATAATTTAAATAAAAAATATTTATTCACACACCACAAATGCACACAAAAGTCATGTAATCCAAGTTTGGGAAATTCCATTTGTCCAACCCTAATAGCTTGGAATTTTACATGAAGGAGAATTTTTCCACATATGTTTTAAAAATGGATATGCATGCTTGAAACATGTTAAAGATTCAAAAGACCTATAGATCCAAAGCTTTTAAAGAGAATAACAAACGCTCATTGAATTCTCAAGTGAACGTGCGGTGGGATATTTACCCGAATCTAACAAGTCATTATTTTGCCCATTTTCAAAACTTTGACCTCACAACCATAGATGATTGTACAGTGATTTTTCATGCGTAACGGACTATATTTTTGTATGAAATGACTTATGGATTGCAATTCAACACTCAGTTAAAAATCCACCGCCACCCATTTTTCCCTACGATTGCAAAACCTGAGATATAAAAACTAAAAAGAGCATACAATCCCTAAAAAATACAGACACTCCTCAGAATTAACTCTCTCTACATTTGTGCATTGTGCTTGTCCATTTTAGATGTATACTTTTTTCTTAAATCAAAACATTGAGTTTTTGCTCCACCTTCAACCCGAAAGCAAAAAAGGCAAAAAGCCTACAACAAAAGAAAAATTTTATATTTGATGTACGGAAAAAATTTAAAACATTAACAAATATAAATAAATAAAATTTATTCACACAACACAAATGAATACAAAAGTTTTGTTATCCATGTGTGTGAAATTCCACTAGGTTAACACTAATAGCTTGGAATTTTACAAGAAGAGATTTCTTCAACACATGTTTTAAAAATGGATATGAATGTTTGAAACATGTTAAAGTAGCAAATGAGTTATGGATGCACATCTTTTAAAAATAATAAGAAACGCTCATTAAATTCTCAAGTGAACTTGCGGTGGCATATTTTCCCGAGTCAAACATGCCAGTATTTTGCTCATTTGCAAAAGCTAACATAATAATCATAGATGATTGTAAAGTAATTTATCATGCGTAACAGGCTATATTTTTGTAAGAAATGACTTTTGGATTGGGAGTCAACAATCAATTAAAAAGCCCCCGCTTCCCCCTTTTCCCGACGTTTGAAAAATCTGAGATATAAAAACAAACAAGTGCTTACAATCCCTAAAAATTACAGACACTCTTTGGAATTATTTCTCTCCACATTTGTGCAATGTGCATTTCTTTTTTAGATGCACACTTTTTTTTTAAATCAAAACATCCACTTTTCCGCTCTCCCTTCATCCCGTCAACTAAAAAGGCAAATAGATCAAAACAAAATGAGAATTTTATAGTTGATGTACGAAAAAAATTAAAAATAATAAAAAACTAAATAAAGAAAATTTATTCACACACAACAAATGAACACAAAAGTTTTGTTATCCAACTTTGGGTAATTCCACTAGTCCAACACTAATATCGTGGAATTTTACATGAAGGAGATTTTTTCTACACATGTTTTAAAAATGGATTTGCATGCATGAAACATGTTAAAGATTCAAATAACCTATGGATCCAAAGCTTTTAAAGAGAATAACAAACGCTCATTAAATTCTCAAGTGAACGTGTGGTGGGATATTTACCCGAATCTAACAAGTCATTATTTTGCCCATTTTCAAAAATTTGACCTCACAATCAAAGATGATTGTAAAGTGATTTATCATACGCAACGGACTATATTTTTTATGAAATGACTTATGGATTGCAATTCAATACTCAGTTAAAAATCCTCCGCCACCCATTTTTCACGACGATTGCAAAACCTGAGATATAAAAACTAAAAAGAGCTTACAATCCCTAAAAATTACCGACACTCTTCAGAATTATCTCTCTCTACATTTGTGCATTGTGCTTTTTGATTTTATATGTAAACTTTTTTCTTATATCAAAACTTTGAGCTTTTGCTCTCCCTTTATCCCGAAAACAAAAAATGCAAAAAGCTCACAACAAAACAAAAATTTTATAGTTGATGTACGGAAAAAATTGAAAACAATAACTAATGTAAATAAAGAAAATTTATTTTCACAACACAAATGAACACAAAAGTTTTGTTATCCAAGTTTGAGAAATTCCACTACTTTAACCCTAATAACTTGGAATTTTAGAAGAAAGAGATTTCTTCTACACATGTTTAAAAAATGGATATGCATGTTTGAAACATGTTAAAGTTGCAAATGAGCTATTGATGCAAAGCTTTTAAAAAAAAAAACAAATGCTCATTAAATTCTCAAGTGAAGTTGCGATGGGATATTTCCCCAATCAAACATGCCATTATTTTGCCCATTTGCAAAAGCTGACATAATAATAATAGATGATTGTAAAGTGATTTATCATGCATACCAAGCTATATTTTTGTAAGAAATTACTTTTGGATTGGGAGTCAACACTCAGTTAAAAATCCCCTGCCTCGTCCTTTTCCTGATGATTGCAAAATCTGAGATATAACAACGAAAAAAGTGCTTACAATCCCAAAAAATTAAAGACACTCTTAGGAGTTATTTCTCTCTACATTTGTGCATTGTGCATTTCCATTTTAGATGTACACATTTTTTTTAAAACAATACTTCGACTTTTTCGCTCTCCCTTTATCCCGTAAACAAAAAGACAAATAGATAACAATAAAATGAAAATTTTATAGTTGATGTACGAAAAAAATTTAAAACAATACAAAAGTAAATAAAGAAAATTTATTCACACACAACAAATGAACACAAAAGTTTTGTTATCCAAGTTTGGGAAATTCCACTAGTCCAACACTAATATCTTGGAATTTTACATGAAGGAGATTTTTTCTGCACATCTTTTTAAAATGGATTTGCATACTAGAAACATGTTAAAGATTGAAATGACCTATGGATCCAAAGCTTTTAAAGAGAATAACAAACGCTCATTAAATTCTCAAGTGAACGTGCGGTGGGATATTTGCCCGAGTCAAACAAGCCATTATTTTGCCAATTTTCAAAAAGTTGACCTAACAATCATAGATGATTGTAAAGTGATTTTCCATGCGTAACGGGCTATATTTTTGTATGAAATGACTTATGGATTAGAGGTCAACACTCGGTTCAAAATCGCCCGCCTCCCCGTTTTCCCGACGATTGCAAAACCTTAAATATAAAAACGAAAAAGTGCTTACGATCCCTAAAAATTACAGACACTCTTTGGAATTATCTCTCTCTACATTTATGCATTGTGCATTTCCATTTTAGATATACACTTTTTTCTTCAATTAGAACTTTGAGTTTTCGCTCTCCCTTCATCCCGTAAACAAAAAAGGTAAATAGCTCACAACAAAAAAAAAATTTATAGTTGATGTTGGAAAAAATTTAAAACAATAACTAATGTAAATAAAAAATATTTATTCACACACCACAAATGAACACAAAAATTTTGTTATCCAAGTTTGGGAAATTCTTTCAGTCCAGCCCTAATAGCTTGGAATTTTACATGAAGGAGATTTTTTCTACACATGTTTTAAAAATGGATATGCATGCTTGAAACATGTTAAAGATTCAAATGACCTATGGATCCAAAGCTTTTAAAGAGAGTAAGTAACAGACGCTCATTAAATTCTCAAGTGAACGTGCGGTGGGATATTAACCCGAGTCAGACAAGCCATTATTTTGCCCATTTTCAAAAACTTGACCTAACAATCGTAGATGATTGTAAAGTGATTTGTCATGCGTAACGGGCTATATTTTTGTATGAAATGACTAATGGATTGGAAGTCAACACTTAGTTAAAAATCGCCCGCCTCCTCCTTTTCCCGACGATAGCAAAACTTTATATATAAAAACAAAAAAGTGCTTACGATCCCTAAAAATTACAGACACTCTTTGGAATTATCTCTCTCTACATTTTTGCATTGTGCATTTCCATTTTAGATGTACACTTTTTCCTTAAATTAGAACTTTGAGTTTTTGCTCTCCCTTCAACCCGTAAACAGAAAAGGCAAATAGATCACAACAAAATAAAAAATTTATAGTTGATGTGTGGAAAATATTTAAAACAATAACTAATGTAAATAAAAAATATTTATTCACACACCACAAATGAACACAAAATTTTTGTTATCCAAGTTTGGGTAATTACATTTATCCAACCCTAATAGCTTGGAATTTTTCATAAAGGAGATTTTTTCCATAGATGTTTTAAAAATGGATATGCATGCTTGAAACATGTTAAAGATTCAAATGACTTTGGATCCAAAGCTTCTAAAGAGAATAACAAACGTTCATTAAATTATCAAGTGAACGTGCAGTGGGATATTTACCCGAATCTTACAAGTCATTATTTTGCCCATTTTCAAAAATTTGACCTCACAATCATATATGATTGTAAAGTGATTTATCATGCGTAATGGGCTATATTTTTGTAAGAAATGACTTTTGGATTACAATTCAACACTCAGTTAAAAATACTCTGCCACCCATTTTTCCCAACGATTGCAAAACCTGAGATATAAAAACTAAAAAGAGCTTACAATCCCTAAAAATTACAGACACTCTTTAGAATTATCTCTCTCTACATTTGTGCATTATGCTTTTCCATTTTAGATGTACACTTTTTTCTTAAATCAAAACATTGAGTTTTCGCTCTCCCTTCATCTCGAAAACAAAAAAGGCAAAAAGCTCACAACAAAACAAAAATTTTATAGTTGATCTATGGAAAAATTTTTAAAAAAATTACAAATGTAAATAATGAAAATTTATTCACACAACACAAATGAACACAAAACTTTTGTTATCCATGTTTGTGAAATTCCACTAGTTTAACCCTAATAGGTTGGAATATTACAAGAAAGAGATTTCTTCTACACATGTTTTAAAAATTGATATGCTTGTTTGAAACATGTTAAAGATGCAAATGAGCTATGGATCCAAAGCTTTTACAAATAATAACAAACGCTCATTAAATTCTCAAGTGAACTTGCGGTGGGATATTTTCTCGAGTCAAACATCCCATTATTTTGCCCATTTGAAAAAAGTTGACATGATAATCATAGATGATTGTAAAGTGATTTATCATGCGTAATGGGCTATAATTTTTGTAATAAATGACTTTTTGGATTGGGAGGCAAGACTTAGTTAAAAATCCCCCACCTCCCCGTTTTCCCGACGATTGCAAAATCTGAGAGATAAAAATGAAAAAGTGCCTAGAATCCCTAAAAATTACAGACACTCTTTGGAATTATTTCTCTCTACATTTGTGCATTGTGCATTTCCATTTTAGATGTACACATTTTTCTTAACTTAAAACTTCGTGTTTTTTGAACTCACTTAGTCCCGTAAACAAAAAAGTTAAATAGATCACAACAAAATGAAAATTTTATAGGTGATGTATAAAAAAAATTTAAAACAATAAAAAATTAAATAAAGAAAATTATTCACACACATCAAATGAACACAAAAGTTTTGTTATCCAAGTTTGGGAAATTCCGCTAGTCCAACAATAATATCTTGGAATTTTACATGAAGGAGATTTTTTCTACACATGTTTTAAAAATGGATTTGCATGCAAGAAACATGTTAAAGATTCACATGACCTATGGATCCAAAGCTTTTAAAGAGAATAACAAACGCTCTCTAAATTCTCAAGTGAACGTGCGGTGCGGTATTTGCCAAAGTCAAACAAGCCATTATTTTGCCCATTTTCAAAAAGCTGACCTAAAAATCATAGACGATTGTAAAGTGATTTGTCATTCGTAACGGGCTATATTTTTTTAAGAAATGACTTATGGATTGAAAGTAAACACTCAGATAAAAATCACCCGCCTCCCATTTTTCCCGACGATTGCAAAGCCATAGATATAAAAACGACAAAGTGCTTACGATCCCTAAAAATTACAAACACTCTTTGGAATTATCTCTCTCTACATTTGTGCATTGTGCATTTCAATTTTAGATGTACACTTTTTTCTTAAATCAGAACTTTGAGCTTCCGCTCTCCCTTCATCCTGTAAACATAAAACGCAAATAGATCACAAAAAAAAAAAATTATAATTGATGTGTGGAAAAAATTTAAAACAATAACTAATATAAATAAAAAATATTAATTCACACACCACAAATGAACACAAAAGTTTTGTTATCCAAGTTAGGGAAATTCCATTAGTCCAGCCCAAATAGCTTAGCATTTTACATGAAGGAGATTTTTTCTACACATGTTTTAAAAACGGATATGCATGCTTGAATCATGTTAAAGATTCAAATGACCTATGGATCCAAAGCTTTTAAAGAGAGTAACAAACGCTCATTAAATTCTCAAGTGAACGTGCGGTGGGATATTTGCCCGAGTCAAACAAGCCATTATTTTGCCCATTTTCAAAAAGTTGACCTAACAATCATAGATGATTGTAATGTCATTTGTCATGCGTAACGGGCAATATTTTTGTAAGAAATGACTTATGGATTGGAAGTCATCACTCAGTTAAAGATCTCCCGCCTCCCCCTTTTCCCGACGATTGGAAAACCTTATATATATAAACGCAAAAGTGCTTATGATCCCTAAAAATTACAGACACTCTTTGGAATTATCTCTCTCTACAATTGTGCATTGTGCATTTCCATTTTAGATGTATCCTTTTTTCTTAAATCAGAACATTGACTTTTCGCTCTCCCTTCATCCCGTAAAAAGAAAAGGCAAATCGATCACAACAAAATAAAAATTTTATAGTTGATGTGTGGAAAAAATTTAAAACAATAACTAATGTAAATAAAAAATATTTAATCACACATCACAAATTAACACAAAAGATTTGTTATCCAAGGTTGGGAAATTCCATTTGTCCAACCCTAATAGCTTGGAATTTTACATGAAGGAGATTTTTCTACACATGTTTTAAAAATGGATATGCATGCTTGAAACATGTTAAAGATTCAAATGACCTAAGGATCCAAAACTTTTAAAGAGAATAACAAACGCTCTTTAAATTCTCAAGTGAACGTGCGGTGTGATATTTACTTGAATCTAACAACTCATTATTTTGCCGATTTTCAAAAATTTGACCTGACAATCATAGATGATTTTAAAGTGATTTATCATGCGTAACGGGCTATATTTTTGTATGAAATGACTTATGGATTGCAATTCAACACTCAATTAAAAATCCTCCGCGACCCATTTTTCCCGACGATTGCAAAACCTGAGATATAAAAACTAAAAAGAGCTTACAATCCCTAAAAATTGCAGACACTCTTCAGAATTATCTCTCTCTACATTTGTGCATTGTGCTTTTCCATTTGAGATGTACATTTTTTCTTCGGTCAAAACTTTGAGTTTTCGCGCTCCCTTCATCTCGAAAAAAAAAAGGCAAAAAGCTCATAAAAAAACTAAAATTTTGTAGTTGACGTATAGAAAAAAATTAAATCAATAAAAAATGTAAATAAAGAAATTTTTTTTACACAACACAAATCAACACAAAAGTTTTATTATCCAAGTTTGTGAAATTCCACTAGTTTAACCCTAATAGCTTGGAATTTTACAAGAAAGAGACATCTTCTGCACATGTTTTTAAAATGGATATGCATGTTTGAAACATGTTAAAGATGAAAATAAGCTATGGATGCAAAGCTTTTAAAAAGAATAACAAACGCTCATTAAATTCTCAAGTGAACTTGCGGTGGGATATTTTCCCGAGTCAAAAAGCTGACATAATAATCGTAGATGATTGTAAAGTGATTTATCATGCGTAACGGGCTATATTTTTGTAAGAAATGACATTTGGATTGGGAGTCAACACTCAGTTAAAAATCCCCCGCCTCCCCCTTTTCATGGCAATTGCAAAATCTGAGATTTAAAAACGAAAAAGTGCTTACAATCCCTAAAAATTAAAGACACCCTTTGGAATTATTTCGCTCTACATTTGCGCATTGTGCATTTCCGTTTTAGATGTACACATTTTTCTTAAATGAAAACTTTGAGTTTTTCGCTCTCCTTCATCCCGTAAAAGAAAAAAGGCAAATAGATCACAACAAAATGAAAATTTTATAGTTGATGTACAACAAAAATTTAAAACAATAAAAAATAAAATAAAGAAAATTTAATCCCACACAACAAATGAACACAAAATTTTTGTGATCCAAGTTTGGGAAATTCCACTAGTCCAACTCTAATATCTTGGAATTTTACATGAACGAGATATTTTTTACACATGTTTAAAAAATGGATTTGCATGCTAGAAACATGTTAAAGATTCAAATGACCGATGGATCCAAAGCTTTTAAAGAGAATAACAAACGCTCATTAAATTCTCAAGTGAACGTGCGGTGGGATATTTGCCCGAGCCAAACAAGCCGTTATTTTGCCCATTTTCAAAAAGTTGACCTAAGAAACATTGATGATTGTAAAGTGATTTGTCATGCGTAACAGGCTACATTTTTGTAAGAAATGACTTATGGATTGGAAGTCAACACTCAGTTAAAAATCGCCCGCCTCCCCCTTTTCCCGACGATTGCCAAACCTTATATATGAAAACGAAAAAGTGCTTACGATCCTTAAAAATTACAGGCATTCTTTGGAATTATCTCTCTCCACATTTGTACAATGAGCATTTCCATTTTAGATGTACACATTTTTCTTAAATCAGAACTTTGAGTGTTCGCTCTCCCTTCATCTCCTAAACAGAAAAGGCAAAAAGATCACAACAAAATAAAAATTTTATAGTTGATGTGTGGAAAAAATTTAAAACAATAACTAGTGTAAATAAAAAATATTTATTCACACACCACAAATGAAAACAAAAGTTTTGTTATCCAAGTTTGGGAAATTCCATTTGTCCAACCCTAATAGCTTGAAATTTTACATGAAGGTAAATTTTTCCACACATGTTTTAAAAATGGATATGCATGCTTGAAACAGGTTAAAGATTCAAATGACCTATGGACCCTAAGCTTTTAAAGAGAATAACAAATTCTCATTAAATTCTCAAGTGAACGAGCGGTGGGATATTTACCCTAATCTAACAAGTCATTATTTTGCCTATTTTCAAAAATTTGACCTAAATATCATAGATGATTGTAAAGTGATCTATCATGCGTAACAGGCTATATTTTTGTATGAAATGACTTATGGATTGCAATTAAACACTCAGTTAAAAATCCTCTGCCACCCATTTTTCCCGACGATTGCAAAACCTGAGATATAAAAACTAAAAAGAGCTTACAATCCCTAAAAATTACAGACACTCTTCAGAATTTTCTCTCTCTACATTTGTGCGTTGTGCTTTTCCATTTTAGATGTACACTTTTTTCTTAAATCAAAGCTTTGAGTTTTCGTGCTCCCTTCATCCCCAAAAAAAAGGCAAAAGGCTCACAACAAAACAAAAATTTTATAGTTGATGTATAGAAAAAATTTAAAACAATAACAAATGTAAATAAAATTTTTTTTTTCACACAACACAAATGAACACAAAAGTTTTGTTATCCAAGTTTGTGAAATTACACTAGTTTTACCCTAATTGCTTGGAATTTTACAAGAAAGAGATTTCTTCTGCACATGTTTTAAAAATGGATATGCATGTTTGAAACATGTTAAAGATGCAAATAAGCTATGGATGCAAAGCATTTAAAAAGAATAACAAATTCTCATTAAATTCTCAAGTGAACTTGCAGTGGGATATTTTACCGACTCAAACATGCCATTATTTTGCCCATTTGCAAAAAGCTGACATAATAATCATAGACGATTGTAAAGTGATTTATCATGTGTAACGGGCTATATTTTTGTAAGAAATGACTTTTGGATTGGGAGTCAACACTCAGTTAAAAATCCCCCGCCTCCTCCTTTTCCCGATGATTGCAAAATCTGAGATATAAAAACGAAAAAGTGCTTACAATCCCTAAAAATTAAAGACACTCTTTGGAATTATTTCTCTCTACATTTGTGCATTGTGCATTTCCAATTTAGACGTACACATTTTTCTTAAATCAAAACTTAGTGTTTTTCGCTCTTTCTTCAACCCGTAAACAAAAAAGGCAAATAGATCACAACACAACGAAAATTTTATTGTTGATGTACAAAAAAAATTTAAATCAGTAAAAAATTAAATAAAGAAAATTTATTCACACACAACAAAAGAACACAAAAGTGTTGTTATCAAAGTTTGGGAAATTCCACTAGTCCAACACTAATATCTTCGAATTTTACATGAAAGAGATTTTTTCTACACATGTTTTAAAAATGGATTTGCATGCTAGAAACATGTTAAAGATTCAAATGATCGATGGATCCCAAGCTTTTAAAGAGAATAACAAACGCTCATTAAATTCTCAAGTGAATGTGCGGTGGGATATTTGCCTGAGCCAAACATGCCGTTATTTTGCCCATTTTCAAAAAGTTGACCTAACAATCATAGATGATTGTAAAGTGATTTTCATGCGTAACGGGCTACATTTTTGTAAGAAATGACTTATGGATTGGAAATCAACACTCAGTTAAAAATCGCCAGCCTCCCCCTTTTCCCGACAATTGGAAAACCTTATATACAAAAACGAAAAAGAGCTTACGATCCACCTTTTCCCGACAATTGGAAAACCTTATATATAAAAACGAAAAAGAGCTTACAGACACTCTTTGGAATTGTCTCTCTTTGCATTTGTGCATTGTGCATTTCCATTTTAGAAGTACACTTTTTTCTTAAATCAGAACTTTTAGTTTTCGCTCTCCCTTCATCCCATAAACAGAAAAGGCAAATAGATCACAACAACATAAAAATTTTATAGTTCATGTGCAGAAAAAATTGAAAACAATAACTAATGTAAATAAAAAATATTTATTCACACACCACAAATGAACACAAAAGTTTTGTTATCCAAGTTTGGGAAATTCCATTTGTCCAACCCTAATAGCTTGGAATTTTACATGAGGGAGATTTTTTCTTCACATGTTTTAAAAATAGATATGCATACTTGAAACATGTTAAAGATTCAAATGACCTATGGATCCAAAGCTTTTAAAGAGAATAACAAATGCTCATTAAATTCTCAAGTGAACGTGCGGTGGGATATTTACCCGGATCTAACAAGTCATTATTTTGCCCATTTTAAAAAATTTGACCTACCAATCATAGATGATTGTAAAGTGATTTATCATGCGTAACGGGCTATATTTTTTTTATGAAATGACTTAAGGATTGCAATTCAACACTCAGTTAAAAATCTTCCGCCACCCATTTTTCCCGATGATTGCAAAACCTGAGATATAAAAACTAAAATGAGCTTAAAATTCCTAAAAATTACAGACTCTTTTCAGAATTATCTCTCTCTACATTTGTGCATTGTGCATTTCAATTTTTGATGTACACTTTTTTCTTCAATAAAAACTTTGAGTTTTCGCGCTCCCTTCATCCCAAAAAAAAAAGGCAAAAAGCTCACAACAAAACAAAAATTTTATAGTTGATGTATCAAAAAAATTTAAAACAATAAAAAATGTAAATAAAGAAAATTTATTCACACAACACAAATGAACACAAAAGTTTTGTTATCCAAGTTTGTGAAATTCCACTAGTTACCCCCTAATAGCTTGGAATTTTACAAGAAAGAGATTTCTACTGCACATATTTTAAAAATTGATATGCATGTTTGAAACATGCTAAAGATGCAAATGATCTAGGGATGCAAAGATTTTAAAAAGAATAACAAACGCTCATTAAATTCTCAAGTGAACTTGCGGTGGGATATTTTCCCGAGTGAAACATGCCATTATTTTGTCCATTTGCAAAATGCTGACATAATAATCATAGATGATTGTAAAGTGATTTATCATGCATAACGGGTTATAATTTTGTAAGAAATGATTTTTGGATTGGGAGTCAACACTCAGTTAAAAATCCCCCACCTCCCCCTTTTCATAACGATTGCAAAATCTGAGATATAAAAACAAAAAAGTGCTTACAATACCTAAAAATTATAGTCACTCTTTGGAATTATTTCTCTGTACATTTGTACATTGTGCATTTCCGTTTTAGATGTGCACATTTTTCTTCAATCAAAACTTCGAGTTTTTCACTCTCCCTTCATCCCGTAAACAAAAAAGGCAAATATCACAACAAAATGAAAATTTTATAGTTGATCTACAAAAAAAAATTAAATCAATAAAAAAGTAAATAAAGAAAATTTATTCACACACAACAAATGAACACAAAAGTTTTGTTATCCAAGTTTTAGAAATTCCACTAGTCCAACACTAATATCTTGGAATTTTACTTGAAGGAGATTTTTTCTACACATGTTTTAAAAATGAATTTTCATGCTAGAAACATGTTAAAGATTGAAATGACCTATGGATCCAAAGCTTTTAAAGAGAATAACAAACGCTCATTAAATTCTCAAGTGAACGTGCGGTGGGATATTTGCCCGAATCAAACAAGCCATTATTTTGCCCATTTTCAAAAAGTTGACCTAACAATCATAGATGATTGTAAAGTGATTTGTCATGCGTAACGGGCTATATTATTGTAAGAAATGACTTATGGATTGGAAGTCAACACTCAGTTAAAAATCGCCCGCCTCCCCCTCTTCCCGACGATTGCAAAACCTTATATATAAAAACGAAAAAGTGCTTACGATCCTTAAAAATTTTAGACACTCATTGGAAATATCTCTCTTTACATTTGTGCAATGTGTATTTCCATTTTAGATGTACACATTTTTCTTAAATCAGAACTTTAAGTTTTCGCTCTCCCTTCATCCCGTAAATAGTAAAGGCAAATAGATCACAACAAAATAAAATTTCGAAAGTTGATGTGTGAAAAAAAATTAAAACAATAAATAATGTAAATAAAAAAATATTTATTTACACACCACAATTGAACACAAAAGTTTTGTTATCCAAGTTTGGGAAATTCCATTATTCCAGCCTTACTAGCTTGGAATTTTACATGATGGAGATTTTTTCTACACATGTTTTAAAAATGGAGATGCATGCTTAAAACTTGTTAAAGATTCAAATGACATATGGATCCAAAGCTTTTAAAGAGAGTAACAAACGCTCATTAACTTCTCAAGTGAACGTGCGGTGGGATATTTGCCCGAGTCAAACAATCCAATATTTTGCCCATTTTCAAAAATTTGACCTAACAATCATAGATAATTGTAAAGTGATTTGTCATGCCTAACGGGCTATAATTTTGTAAGAAATGACTTATGGATTGGAAGTCAACACTCATTTAAAAATCGCCTGCCTACCTCTTTTCCCGACGATTGCAAAACCTTATATATAAAAATGAAAAAGTGCTTACGATCCCTAAAAATTACAGACACTCTTTGGAATTATCTCTCTCTCATTTGTGCATTGTGCATTTCCATTTTAGATCTACACATTTTTCTTAAATCAGAACTTTGAGTTTTCGCTCTCCCTTCATCTCGTAAACAGAAAAAGGCAAATAGATCACAAAAAAATAAAAATTTTATAGTTGATGTGTGGAAAAATTTTTAAACAATAACTAATGTAAATAAAAAATATTTATTCACAAACCACAAATGAACACAAAAGTTTTGTTATCCAAGTTTGGGAAATTCCATTTGTCCCACCCTAATAGCTTGGAATTTTACATGAAGGAGATTTTTTCCACACATGTTTTAAAAATGGATATGCATGCTTGAAACATGTTAAAGATTCAAATGACCTATGGATCCAAAGCTTTTAAAGAGAATAACAAATGCTCTTTAAATTCTCAAGTGAACGTGCAGTGGGATATTTACCCGAATCTAACAAGTTATTATTTTGCCCATTTTCAAAAATTTGACCTAACAATCATAGATGATTGTAAAGTGATTTATCATGCGTAACGGGCTATATTTTTGTATGAAATGACTTAAGGATTGCAATTCAACACTCAGTTAAAAATCCTCCGCCACCCATTTTTCCCCACGAGAGCAAAACCTGAGATATAAAAACTAAAAGTAGCTTACAATCCCTAAAAATTACAGACACTCTTCAAAATTATCTGTCTACATTTGTGCATTGTGCTTTTCCATTTTAGATGTACCATTTTTTCTTATATCAAAACTTTGATGTTTTCGCTATGTCTTCAACCCGAAAACAAAAAAGACAGAAAGCTCACAACAAAACAAAACTTTTATAGTAGATCTATGGAAAAAATTTAAAACAATAACAAATGTAAATAAAGAAAATTTATTCACACAACACACATTAACACAAAAGTTTTGTTATCCAAGTTTGTGAAATTCCACTAGTTTAACCCTAATAGCTTGGAATTTTACAAGAAAGAAATTTCTTCTGCACATGTTTTAAAAATGGATATGCATGTTAGAAACATGTTAAAGATGCAAATGAGCTATGGATGCAAAGCTTTTAAAAAGAATAACAAACGCTCATTAAATTCTCAAGTGAATTTGCGGTGGGATATTTTCCCGAGTCAAACATGCCATTATTTTGCCCATTTGTAAAAAGCTGACATAATAATCATAGATGATTGTAAAGTGATTTCTCATGCGTAACGGGCTATATTTTTGTAAGAAATGACTTATGGATTGGAAGTCAACACTCAGTTAAAAATCGCCCGCCTCCCCCCTTTCCCGATGATTGCAAAACCTAATATATAAAAACGAAAAAGTGCTTACGATCCCTAAAAATTACAGACACTCTTTGGAATTATCTCTCTCTATATTTGTGCATTGTGCATTTCCATTTTAGATCTACACATTTTTCTTAAATCAATACTTTGAGTTTTCGCTCTCCCTTCATCTCGTAAAAAGAATAGGCAAATAGATCACAACAAAATAAAAAATTTATAGTTGATGTGCGGAAAAAATTTAAAACAATAACTAATGTAAATAAAAAATATTTATTCACACACCACAAATGAACACAAAAGTTTTGTTATCCAAGTTTGGAAAATTCCATTAGTCCAGCCTTATTAGCTTGGAATTTTACATGAAGGAGATTTTATGTCCACCTGTTTTAAAAATGGATATGCATGCTTGAAACATGTTAAAGATTCTAATGACCCATGGATCCAAAGATTTTAAAGAGAGAAACAAACACTCATTAAATTCTCAAGTGAACGTGCGGTGGGATATTTGCCCGAGTCAAACAAGCCATTATTTTGCCCATTTTCAAAACGTTTACCTAACAACCATAGATGATTGTAAAGTGATTTGTCAAGCGTAACGGGCTATATTTTTGTAAGAAATTACTTATGGATTGGAAGTCAACACAATTAAAATTCGTCCGCCTCCCCCTTTTCCCAATGATTGCAAAACCTTATATAAGAAAAGGAAAAAATGCTTATGATCCCTAAAAATTACACACACTTTTTGGAATTATCTCTCTCTACATTTGTGCATTGTGCATTTCCATTTTAGATGTACACTTTTTTCTTAAATCAGAACATTGAGTTTTTGCTCTCCCTTCATCCCGTAAAAAGAAAAGGCAAATAGATCACGAAAAAATAAAAATTTTATAGTTGATGTGTGGAAAAAAATTAAAATAATAACTAATGTAAATAAAAAATATACATTCACACACCACAAATGAACACAAAATTTTTGTTATCCAAGTTTCGGAAATTCCATTTGTCCAACCCTAAAAGCTTGGAATTTTACTTGAAGGAGATTTTTTTCACACATGTTTTTAAAATGAATATCCGTGCTTGAAACATGTTAAAGATTCAAATGACTTATGGATCCAAAGCTTTTAATGAGACTAACAAATGCTCATTAAATTCTCAAGTGAACGTGCGGTGGGATATTTGCCCGAGTCATACAAGCCATTAATTTGCCCATTTTCAAAAAGTTGACCTAACAATCATAGATGATTGTCAAGTGATTTGTCATGCGTAGCGGGATATATTTTTGTATGAAATGACTTATGGATTGGAAGTCAACACTCAGTTAAAAATCGCCCGCCTCCCCCTTTTCCCGACGTTTGCAAAACCTTATATATAAAAACAAAAAAGTGCTTACAATCCCTAAAAATTACCGACACTCTTTGGAATTATCTCTCTCTACTTTTGTCCATTGTGCATTTCCATTTTAGATGTACACATTTTTCTTAAATCAGAACTTTGAGTTTTCTCTCTCCCTTCATCCCGTAAACAGAAAAGGCAAATAGATCACAACAAAATAAAATTTTTAAAGTTGATGTGTGGTAAAAATTTAAAACAATAACTAATGTAAATAGAAAATAATTATTCAACCACCACAAATGAACACAAAAGTTTTGTTATCCAAGTATGGGAAATTCCTTTAGTCCAGCCCTAATTGCTTGGAATTTTACATGAAGGATATTTTTTCTACACATGTTTTAAAAATGGATACGCATGCTTGAAACATGTTAAATATTCGAATGACATATGGATACAAAGCTTTTAATGAGAGTAACAAACACTCATTAAATTCTCTAGTGAACGTGTGGTGGGATATTTACCCAAATCTAACAAGTCATTATTTTGCCCATTTTCAAAAATTTGTCCTAAATATCATAAATGATTGTAAAGTGATTTATCATGTGTAACGGGCTATATTCTTGTATGAAATGACTTATGGATTGAAATTCAACACTTAGTTAAAAATCCTCCGCCACCCATTTTTCCCAGTGATTGCAAAACCCAAGATGTAAAAACTAAAAAGAGCTTACAATCCTTAAAAATTACAGACACTCTTCAAAGTTATCTCTCTCTACATTTGTGCATTGTGCTTTTCCATTTTAGATGTACACTTTTTTCTTAAATAAAAACTTTGAGTATTCTCTCTTCCTTCATCCTGAAAAAAAAAAGGCAAAAAGCTCACAACAAAACAAAAATTTTATAGTTGATGTATGGTAAAAATTTAAAACAATAACAAATGTAAATAAAGAAAATTTATTCACACCACACAAATGAACACAAAAGTTTTGTTATCCAAATTTGTGAAATTCCACTAGTTTAACCCTAATAGCTTGGAATTTTACAAGAAAGAGATTTCTTCTGTACATGTTTTAAAAATGGATATGCATGTTTGAAACATGTTAAAGATGCAAATGAGCTATGGATGCAAAGCTTTTAAAAAGAATAACAAACGCTCATTCAATTCTCAAGTGAACTTGTGGTGGGATATTTTCCCGAGTCAAACATGCCATTATTTTGCCGATTTGCAAAAAGCTGACATAATAATGATAGATGATTGTAAAGTGATTTATCCTACGTAATGGTCTATATTTTTGTAAGAAATGACTTTTGGATTGGGAGTCAACACTCTGTTAAAAATTCCCCGCCTCCCCCTTTTCCCGACAATTGCAAAACCTTATATATAAAAAATAAAAAGTGCTTACGATCCCTAAAAATTACAGACACTCTTTGGAATTATCTCTCTCTACATTTGTGCATTGTGCATTTCCATTTTCGATGTATAGTTTTTTCTTAAATCAGAACTTTGAGTTTTCGCTCTCCCTTCATCCCGTAAACAGAAAAGGCAAATAGATCACAACAAAATAAAAATTTTATAGTTGATATGTGGAAAAAATTTAAAAAAATAACTAATGTAAATAAAAAAGATTCATTCACACACCACAAATGACCACAAAAGTTTTGTTATCCAAGTTTGGGTAATTCCACTAGTCTAACACTAATATCTTGGAAGTTTACATGAAGGAGATTTATTCTACACATGTTTTAAAAATGGATTTGCATGCTAAAAACATGTTAAAGATTCAAATGATATATGGATCCAAAGCTTTTAAAGAGAATAAAAAACGCTCATTAAATTCTCAAGTGATCGTGCGGTGGGATATTTGCCCGAGTCAAAAGGGCCATTATTTTGCCCATTTTCAAAAAGGTTACCTAACAATCATAGATGATTGTAAAGTGATTTTTCATGCGTAACGGGCTATATTTTTTTAAGAAATGACTTATGGATTGGAAGTCAACACTCAGTTAAAAATCGCCCGCCTCCCCCTTTTCCCGACGATTGCAAAACCTTAGATATAAAAATGAAAAAGTGCTTATTCTCCCTAAAAATTACAGACACTCTTTGGAATTATCTTTCTCTACATTTGTGCATTGTGCATTTCCATTTTAGATCTACATTTTTTTCTTAAATCAGAACTTTGAGTTTTCGCTCTCCCTTCTTCCCGTAAACAGAAAAGGCAAATAGATCACAACAAAATAAAAATTTTATAGTTGATGAGTGGAAAAAATTTAAAACCATAACTAATGTAAATAAAAAATATTTATTCACACACCACAAATGATCACAAAAGTTTTGTTATCCAAGTTTGGGAAATTCCATTTGTCCAACCCTAATTGCTTGGAATTTTACCTGAAGGAGATTTTTTCCACACATGTTTTTAAAATGGATATGCATGCTTGAAACATGTTAAAGATTCATAAGAACTATGAATCCAAAGCTTTAAAAGAGAATAACAAACGCTCATTAAATTCTCAAGTGAACGTGCAGTGGGATATTTACCCAAATGTGAAACGTCAATATTTTGCCCATTTTAAAAAATTTGACCTAACAATCATAGGTGATTGTAAAGTGATTTATCATGCGTAACGGACTATATTTTTGTATGAAATGACTTATGGATTGCAATTCAACACTCAGTTAAAAATTCTCCGCCACCCATTTTTCTCGACGATTGCAAAACATGAGATATAAAAACTAAAAAGAGCTTACAATCCCTAAAAATTACAGACACTCTTCAAAATTATCTCTCTCTAAATTTTTGCATTGTGCTTTTCCATTTTAGATGTACACTTTTTCTTAAATCAAAACTTTGAGTTTTCGCTCTCCCTTCATCCACGAAAAAAAATGGCAAAAACTTCACAACAAAACAAAAATTATATAGTTGATCTATGGAAAAAATTTAAAACAATAACAAATGTAAGTAAAGAAAATTTATTCACACAACACAAATGAACACAAAGGTTTTTTTAACCAAGTTTGTGAAATTCCACTAGTTTAACCCCAACAGCATGGAATTTTACGAGAAAGAGATTTCTTCTACACATGTTTTAAAAATGGATATGCATGTTTGGAACAAGTTAAAGATGCAAATGAGATATGGATGCAAACCTTTTAAAAAGAATAACAAACGCTCATTAAATTCTCAAGTGAACTTGCGGTGGGATATTTTCCCGAGTCAAACATGCCATTATTTTGCCCATTTGCAAAAAGTTGACATAATAATCATAGATGATTGTAAAGTGATTTACCATGAGTAACGGGCTATATTTTTGTCAGAAATGACTTTTGGATTGGGAGTCAAGACTCAGTTAAAAATCCCCCCCCTCCCCCTTTTCCCGACGATTGCAAAATATGAGATATAAAAACGAAAAAGGGCCTACAATCCCTAAAAATTACAGATCCTCTTTGGAATTATTTCTCTATACATTTGTGCATTGTGCATTTCCGTTTTAGATGTACACATTTTTCTTAAATCAAAACTTTGAATTTTTTTCTCTCCCTTCATCCCGTAAACAAAAAAGGTAAATAGATCACAACAAAATGAAAATTTTATAGTTGATGTACGAAAAAAAATTCAAACAATAAAAAAGTAAATAAAGAAAAATTATTCACACACAACAATGAACACAATGTTTTGTTATCCAAGTGTTGGAAATTCCACTAGTCCAACACTAATATCTTGGAATTTTACATGAAGGAGATTTTTTCTACATATATTTTAAAAATGGATTTGCATGCTAGAAAGATGTTAAAGATTCAAATGACCTATGGATCCAAAGCTTTTAAAGAGAATAACAAACGCTCATTAAATACTTAAGTAAACGTGCGGTGGGATGTTTGCCCAAGTCAAACAAGCCATTATTTTGCCCATTTTCAAAAAGTTGACCTAACAATCATAGATGATAATAAAGTCATTTGTCATGCAGAACGGGCTTTATTTTTGTAAGAAATGACTTATGGATTGGAAGTCAACACTCAGTTAAAATTTGCCCGCCTCCCTCTTTTCGATTGCAAAAACTTAGATACAAAAACGAAAAAGTGCTTACGATCCCTAAAAATTACAGACACTCTACGGAATTATCTCTCGCTGCATTTGTGCATTGTGCATTTCTATTTTAGATGTACACTTTTTTCTTAAATCAGAATTTTGAGTTTTCGCTCTCCCTTCATCCCGTAAACGGAAAAGGCAAATAGATCACAACAAAATAAAATTTTTATAGTTGATGTGTGGAAAAATTTTAAAACAATAACTAATGTAAATAAAAAATATTTAGTCACACACCACAAATGAACACGAAAGTTTTGTTATCCAAGTTTGGGAAATTCCATTAGTCCTACCCTAATAGCTTGGAATTTTACATGAAGGAGATTTTTTTTACACATGTTTTAAAAATGGATATGCATGTTTGAAAAATGTTAAAGATTCAAATGACCTATGTTTCTAAAGCTTTTAAAGCGAGCAACAAATGCTCCTGAAATTCTCAAGTGAACGTGCGGTGGGGTATTTGCCCGAGTCAAACAAGCCATTATTTTGCCAATTTTCAAAAAGTTGACATAACAATCATAGATGAATGTAAAGTGATTTGTCATGCGTAATGGGCTATATTTTTGTAAGAAATGACTTAAGGATTGGAAGTCAACACTCAGTTAAAAATCGCCCGCCTCCCATTTTGCACAACGATTGCAAAACCTTAGCTATAAAAATGAAAAAGTGCTTACGATCCCTAAAAATTACAGACACTCTTTGGAATTATCTTTCTCTACATTTGTGCAATGTGCATTTCCATTTTAGAAGTACACATTTTTCTTATATCAGAACTTTGAGTTTTTGCTCTCCCTTCATCCCATAAACAGAAAAGGAAAATAGATCACAACAAAATAAAAATTTTATAGTTGATGTGTGGAAAAAATTTTAAAAAATAAATAATGTAAATAAAAAATATATATTCTCACACCACAAATGAACACAAAAGTTTTGTTATCCAATTTTAGGAAATTCCATTAGTCTAGCCATAATAGCTTGGAATTTTACATGAAGGAGATTTTTTCTACACATGTTTTAAAAATGGATATGCATGCTTGAAACATGCTAATGATTCAAATGACATATGGATCCGAAGCTTTTAAAGAGAGTAACAAACGCTCATTAAATTCTCAATTGAACGTGCGGTGGGATATTTGCCCGAGGAAAACAAGCCAATATTTTGCCCATTTTCAAAAAGTTGACTTAACAATCATAGATGATTGTAAAGTGATTTTTCATGTGTAACGGGCTATATTTTTTTAAGAAATTACTTATGGATTGGAAGTCAACACTCAGTTAAACATCGCTGCCTCCCCCTTTTCCTGACGATTGCAAAACCTTATATATAAAAATGAAAAAGTGCTTACGGTCCCTAAAAAATACAGACACACTTTGGAATTATCTCTCTCTACATTTGTGCATTGTGCATTTCCATTTTAGATGTGCACTTTTTTCTTAAATTAGAACTTTGAGTTTTCTCTTTCCCATCATCCCGTAAACAGAAAAGGCAAATAGATCAAAACAAAATAAAAATTTTATAGTTGATGTGTGGAAAAAATTTTAAAAAATAACTAATGAAAATAAAAATTATTTATTGACACACCTCAAATAAACACAAAAGTTTTGTTATACAAGTTTGGGAAATTCCATTTGTCCATCCCTAATATCTTGGAATTTTACATGAAGGAGATTTTTTCCACACATGTTTTTAAAATGGATATGCATGCTTGAAGCATGTTAAAGATTCAAATGACCTATGGATCCAAAGCTTTTAAAGAGAATAATAAATGCTCATTAAATTCTGAAGTGAACGTGCGGTGGGATATTTACCCGAATCTAACAAGTCATTATTTTGCCCATTTTCAAAAAATTGACCTAACAATCATAAATGATTATAAAGTGATTTATCTAGCGTAACGGGCTATATTTTTGTATGAAATGACTTCTGGATTGCAATTCAACACTCAGTCAAAAATCCTCCGCCACCCATTTTTTCCGACGATTGCAAAACCTGAGATATAAAAACCAAAAAGAGCTTACAATCCCTAAAAATTACAGACACTTTAGAATAATCTCTCTCTACATTTGTGTATTGTGCTTTTCCATTTTAGATGTACACTTTTTTCTTAAATCAAAACTTTTAGTTTTTGCTCTCCCTTTATCTCGAAAATAAAAAAGGCAAAAAGCTCACAACAAAACTAAAATTTTATAGTTGATGTATGGAAAAAATTTAAAATAATAACAAATGTAAATAAAGAAAATTTATTCACACAAAACAA
This sequence comes from Aristolochia californica, assembly GCF_029961685.1. Classification (NCBI taxonomy): domain Eukaryota; kingdom Viridiplantae; phylum Streptophyta; class Magnoliopsida; order Piperales; family Aristolochiaceae; genus Aristolochia; species Aristolochia californica. Next base: position 27,283,373 of record NW_027182268.1, on the reverse strand, counting down.
ATGAACACAAAAGTTTTGTTATCCAAGTTTGTGAAATTCTACTAGTTTAACCTTAATAGCTTGGAATTTTACAAGAAAGAGATTTCTTCTACACATGTTTTAAAAATGGATATGCATGTTTGGAACATGTTAAAGATGCAAATGAGCTATGGATGCAAAGCTTTTAAAAAGAATAACAAACGCTCATTAAATTCTCAAGTGAACTTGCGGTGGGATATTTTCCCGAGTCAAACATGCCATTATTTTGCCCATTTGCAAAAAGCTGACATAATAATCATAGATGATTGTAAAGTGATTTATCATGCGTAACGGGCTATATTTTTGTAAGAAATGACTTTTGGATTGGGAGTCAACACTCAGTTAAAAATTCTCCGCCTCCTCCTTTTCCCGACGATTGCAAAATCTGAGATATAAAAACGAAAAAAGTGCCTACAATCCCTAAAAATTACAGACACATTTTGGAATTATTTCTCTCTCTACATTTGTGCATTGTACATTTCTGTTTTAGATGTACACATTTTTGTTAAATCAAAACTTCGAGTTTTTCGCTCTCCCTTCATCCCGTAAAAAAAAATGCAAATAGATCACAGTAAAATGAAAATTTTATAGTTGATGTACGAAAAAAATTTAAAACAATAAAAAAGTAAACAAAGTAAATTTATTCACACACAACAATGAACACAATAGTTTTTTTATCCAAGTTTGGGAAATTCCACTAGTCCAACACTAATATCTTGGAATTTTACATGAAGGAGATTTTTTCTACATCAATTTTTCAAATGGATTTGCATGCTAGAAACATGTTAAACATTCAAATGACCTATGGATCCAAAGCTATTAAAGAGAATAAAAAATGCTCATTAAATACTCAAGTGAACGTGCGGTGGGATATATGCCAGAGTCAAACAAGCCATTATTTTGCCCATATTCAAAAAGTTGACCTAACAATCATAGATGATAGTAAAGTCATTTGTCATGCGTAACGGGCTATATTTTTGCGAGAAATGACTTATGGATTGGAAGTCAACACTCAGTTAAAAATCGACCGCCTCCCCCTTTTTGATTGCAAAACCTTAGATATAAAAACAAAAAAATGCTTACGATTCCTAAAAATTAAAGACACTCTTCGGAATTATCTCTCTCTACATTTGTGCATTGTGCATTTCCATTTTAGATGTACACATTTTTCTTAAATCAGAACTTTGAGTTTTCGCTCTCCCTTCATCCCGTAAATAGAAAAGGCAAATAGATCACAACAATATAAAAAATTTATAGTTGATGTGTGAAAAAAATTTAAAACAATAACTAATGTAAATCAAAAATATTTATTCACACCACAAATGAACACAAATGTTTTGTTATCCAAGTTTGAGGAATTCCATTAGTCCAGCCTTAATAGCTTGGAGTTTTATATGAAGGAGATTTTTTTACACATGTTTTAAAAATAGATATGCATGCTTGAAACATGTTAAAGATTCAAATGACCTATGGATCCAAAGCTTTTAAAGAGAGTAACAAACACTCATTAAATTCTCAAGTGAACGTGCACTGGGATATTTGCCAATTTTCAAAAATTTGACCTAACAATCATAGATGATTGTAAAGTGATTTTTCATGCGTAACGGGCTATATTTTTTGTAAGAAATGACTTATGGATTGGAAGTCAATACTCAGTTAAAAATCGCCCGCCTCCCCCTTTTCCCGACTATTGCAAAACCTTAGATATATAAACGAAAAAGTGCTTACGATCCATAAAAATTACAGACACTCTTTGGAATTATCTCTCTCTACATTTGTGCATTGTACATTTCCATTTTAGATGTACACTTTTTTCTTAAATCAGAACATTGAGTTTTAGTTCTCCCTTCATCCCGTAAACAGAAAAGCAAATAGTTCACAACAAAATAAAAATTTTATAGTTGAAGTGTGGAAAAAATTTAAAAAAATAACTAATGTAAATAAAAAATATTTATTCACACTCCACAAATGAACACAAAAAGTTTCGTTATCCAAGTTTGGGAAATTCCATTTGTCCAACCCTAATAGCTTGGAATTTTACCTGAAGGAGATTTTTTCCACACATGTTTTAGAAATGGATATGCATGCTTGAAACATGTTAAAGATTCAAATGACCTATGTATGCAAAGCTTTTAAAGAGAATAACAAACGCTCAATAAATTCACAAGTGAACTTGCGGTGGGTTATTTTCCCGAGTCAAACATGCCATTATTTTTCCCATTAGCAAAAAGCTGACATAATAATCATAGATAATTGTAAAGTGATTTATCATGCGTAACTGCTAATATTTTTTTAAGAAATGACTTTTGGATTGGGAGCCAACACTTTGTTAAAAATCACCCAACTCCCCCTTTTCCTGACGATCGTAAAATCTGAGATATAAAAACTAAAAAGTGCCTACAATCCCTAAAAATTGCAGATACTCTTTGGAATTATTTGACTCAACATTTGTGCATTGTGCATTTCCGTTTTAGATGTACACATTTTTCTTAAATCAAAACTTCGATTATTTCGCTCTCCCTTCATCCCGTAAACAAAAAAAGGCAAATAGATCTCAACAAAATGAAAATTTTATAGTTGATGTACCAAAAAAATTTAAAACAATAAAAAAGTAAATAAAGAAAATTTATTCACGCACAACAAATGAACACAAAAGTTTTGTTATCCAAGTTTGGGAAATTCCATTAGTCCAACACTAATATCTTGGAATTTTAAATGAAAGAGATTTTTTCTACACATGTTTTAAAAATGGATTTGCATGCTAGAAACATGTTAAAGATTCAAATGACCTGTGGATCCAAAGCTTTTAAAGAGAATAACAAACGTTCCTTAAATTCTCAAGTGAATGTGCGGTGGGATATTTGCCCGTGTCAAACAAGCTATTATTTAGCCCATTTTCAAAAAGTTGACCTAAGAATCATAGATGATTGTAAAGTGATTTGTCATGCGTAACGGGCTATATTATTGTAAGAAATGACTTATGGATTGGAAGTCAACACTCAGTTAAAAATCGCCCGCCTCCCCCTTTTCCCGACGATTGTAAAACCATAGATATAAAAACGAAAAAGTGCTTACAATCCCCAAAAATTATAGACACTCTTTGGAATTATCTCTTTCGACATTTGTGCATTGTGCATTTCCATTTTAGAATTACACATTTTTCTTATATTAGAACTTTGAGTTTTCGCCCTCCCTTCACCCTGTAAACAAAAAAGGCAAATAGATCACAACAAAGTAAAAATTTTATAGTTAATGTCTGGCAAAAATTTTAAAAAATAAGTAAAGTAAATAAAAAATATTTATTCACACACCACAAATGAACACAAAAGTTTTTTTATCCAAGTTTGGGAAATTCCATTAGTCCAGCCATAATAGTTTGGAATTTTACATGAAGGAGATTTTTTCTACACATGTTTTAAAAATGGATATGCATTCTTGAAACATGTTAAAGATTCAAATGACATATGGATCCAAAGCTTTTATAGAGAGTAACAAACGCTCATTAAATTCTCAAGTGAACGTGCGGAGGAATATTTGCCCGAGTCAAACAAGCCAATATTTTGCCCATTTTCAAAAGGTTGACCTAACAATCATAGATGATTGTAAATTGATTTGTCATGCATAACGGGCTATATTTTTGTAAGAAATGACTTATGGATTGGAAGTCAACACTCATTTAAAAATCGCCCGCCTCCCCCTTTTCCCAAAGATTGCATAACCTTAGATATAAAAACGAAAAAGTGCTTACAATCCCCAAAAATTATAGACACTCTTTGGAATTATCTCTTTCTACATTTTTGCATTGTGCATTTCCATTTTAGAAGTACACAATTTTCTTATATCAGAACTTTGAGTTTTCGCTCTCCCTTCATCCTATAAACAGAAAAGGCAAATAGATCACAACAAAATAAAAAATTTATAGTTGATGTGTGGCAAAAATTTAAAACAATAACTAATGTAAATAAAAAATATTTATTCACACACCAGAAATGAACACAAAAGTTTTGTTATCCAAGTTTTGGAAATTCCATTCGTCCAGCCATAATAGCTTGGAAATTTACTTGAAGGAGATTTTTTCTACACATGTTTTAAAAATGGATATGCATGCTTGAAACATGTAAAAGATTCAAATGACATATGGATCCAAAGCTTTTAAAGAGAGTAACAAACGCTCATTAAATTCTCAAGTGAACGTGCGGAGGGATATTTGCCCGAGTCAAACAAGCCAATATTTTGCACATTTTCAAAAAATTGACCTAACAATCATAGATGATTGTAAAGTGATTTGTCATCCGTAACGGGCTATAATGTTGTAGGAAATTACTTATGGATTGGAAGTCAACACTCAGTTAAAAATCGCCCGCCTCCCCCTTTTCCCGATGATTGCAAAACCATATATATAAAAACGAAAAGTGCTTACGATACCTAAAAAATACAGACACTCTTTGGAATTATCTCTCTCTACATTTGTGCATTGTGCATTTCCATTTTAGATGTACACTTTTTTCTTAAATCAAAACTTTGTGTTTTAGCTCTCCCATCATCACGTAAACAGAAAAGGCAAATAGATCAAAACAAAATAAAAATTTCATAGTTGATGTGTGGAAAAAATTTAAAACAATAACTAATGTAAAAAAAAATATTTATTCACACACCAGAAATGAACACAAAAGTTTTGTTATCCAATTTTTGGAAATTCCATTAGTCCAGCCTTAATAGCTTGGAATTTTACATGAAGGAGATTTTTTCTGCACTTGTTTTAAAAATTGATATGCACGCTTGAAACATGTTAATGATTCAAATGACATATGGATCCAAAGCTTTTAAAGAGAGTAACAAACACTCATTAAATTCTCATGTGAACGTGCGGTGGGATATTTGCCCGAGGCAAACAAGCCAATATTTTGCCAATTTTAGAAAAGTTGACTTAACAATCATAGATGATTTCAAAGTGATTTGTCATGCGCAACGGGCTATATTTTTGTAAGAAATTACTTATGGATTGGAAGTCAACACTCAGTTAAAAATCGCTACCTCCCCCTTTTCCCGACGATTGCAAAACCTTATATATAAAAACGAAAAAGTGCTTACGGTCCCTAAAAATTCGAGACTCACTTTGGAATTATCTCTCTCTACATTTGTGCATTGTGCATTTCCATTTTAAATGTACACTTTTTTCTTAAATCAGAACTTTGAGTTTTCGCTCTCCCATCATCCCGTAAACAGAAAAGGCAAATAGATCAAAATAAAATAAAAATTTTATAGTTGATGTGTGGAACAAATTTAAAAAAATAACTAATGAAAAAAAAATATTTATTCACACACCTCAAATGAACACAAAAGTTTTGTAATCCAAGTTTGGGAAATTCCATTTGTCCAACCCTAATATCTTGGAATTTTACATGAAGGAGATTTTTTCCACACATGTTTTTAAAATGGATAAGCATGATTTAAACATGTTAAAGATTCAAACGACCTATGGATCCAAAGCTTTTAAAGAGAATAACAAATGCTCATTAAATTCTCAAGTGAACGTGCGGTGGGATATTTACCCGAATCTAACAAGTAATTATTTTGACCATTTTCAAAAATTTGACCTAACAATCATAGAAGATTGTAAAGTGATTTATCAAGGGTAACGGGCTATATTTTTTTAGGAAATGACTTCTGGATTGCAATTCAACACTCAGTCAAAAATCCTCTGCCACCCATTTTTCCCGACGTTTGCAAAACCTGAGATAAAAAAACCAAAAAGAGCTTACAATCCCTAAAAATTACAGAAACTCTTCAGAATTATCTCTCTCTACATTTTTGTATTGTGCTTTTCCATTTTATATGTAAACTTTTTTCTTAAATCAAAACTTTTAGTTTTCGCTCTCCCTTCATCCCGGAAATAAAAAAGGCAAAAAGCTCACAACAAAACTAAAATTTTATAGTTGATGTATGGAAAAAATTTAAAACAATAACAAATTAAAATGAAGAAAATTTATTCACACAACACAAATGAACACAAAAGTTTTGTTATCCAACTTTGTGAATTCCACTAGTTTAACCCTAATAGCTTGGAATTTTACAAGAAAGAGATTTCTTCTACACATGTTTTAAAAATGGATATGCATGTTTGGAACATGTTAAAGATGCAAATGAGCTATGGATGCAAAGCTTTTAAAAATAATAACAAACGCTCATTAAATTCTCAAGTGAACTTGCGGTGGGATATTTTCCCGAGTCAAACATACCATTATTTTGCACATTTGAAAAAAGCTGACATAATAATCATAGATGATTGTAAAGTGATTTATCATGCGTAACGGGCTATATTTTTGTAAGAAATGACTTTTGGATTGGGAGTCAACACTCAATTAAAAATCCCCCGCCTCCCCCTTTTCCCGACGATTGCAAAATCTGAGATATAAAAACGAAAAAGTGCCTACAATCCCTAAAAATTACAGACACTCTTTGGAATTATTTCCCTCTACATTTATGCATTGTACATTTCCGTTTTAGATGTACACATTTTTCTTAAATCGAAACTTCGAGTTTTTCGCTCTCCTTTCATCCCGTAAAAAAAAACGCAAATAGATCACATCAAAATTAAAATTTTATAGTTGATGTACGAAAAAAATGTAAAACAATAAAAGAGTAAATAAAGTAAATTTATTCACACACAACAACGAACACAATAGTTTTGTTATCCAAGTTTGGGAAATTCCACTAGTCCAACACTAATATCTTGGAATTTTACATGAAGGTGATTTTTTCAACATCAGTTTTGAAAATGGATTTGCATGCTAGAAACATGTTAAAGATTCAAATGACCTATGGATCCAAAGCTTTTAAAGAGAATAACAAACGCTCATTAAATACTCAAGTGAACGTGCGGTGGGATATTTGCCAGAGTCAAACAAGCAATTATTTTGCCCATTTTCAAAACGTTGACCTAACAATCATAGATGATAGTAAAGTCATTTGTCATACGTAACGGGCTATATTTTTGTGAGAAATGACTTATGGATTGGAAGTCAACACTCAGTTAAAAATTGCCCACCTCCCCCTTTTCGATTGCAAAACTTTAGATATAAAAACGAAAAAGTGCTTACGATCCCTAAAAATTACTGACACTCTTCGGAATTATCTCTCTCTACATTTGTGCATTGTGCATTTCCATTTTAGATGTACACATTTTTTTTAAATCAGAACTTTGAGTTTTCCCTCTCCCTTCATCCCGTAAATAGAAAAGGCAAATAGATCACAACAATATAAAAGTCTTATAGTTGATGTGTGAAAAAAATTTAAAACAATAACTAATGTAAATCAAAAATATTTATTCACACACCACAAATGAACACAAATGTTTTGTTATCCAAGTTTGGGAAATTCCATTAGTCCAGCCCTAATAGCTTGGAATTTTATATGAAGGAGATTATTTTTACACATACTTTAAAAATGGATATGCATGTTTGAAACATGTTAAAGGTTCAAATGACCTATGGATCCAAAGCTTTTAAAGAGAGTAACAAACGCTCTTTAAATTCTCAAGTGAACATGCGGTTGGATATTTGCCCGAGTCAAACAAGCCATTATTTTGCCAATTTTCAAAAAGTTGACCTAACAATCATAGATGATTGTAAAGTGATTTGTCCTGCGTAACGGGCTATATTTTTGTAAGCAATGACTTATGGATTGGAAGTCAACACTTAGTTAAAAATCGCCCGCCTCCCCCTTTTCCCAACGATTGCAAAACCTTAGATATATAAACGAAAAAGTGCTTACGATCCCTAAAAATTACAGACACTCTTTGGAATTATCTCTCTCTACATTTGGGCATTGTGCATTTCCATTTTAGATGTACACTTTTTTCTTAAATCAGAACATTGAGTTTTCGCTCTCCCTTCATCCCGTAAACAGAAAAAGCAAATAGTTCACAACAAAATAAAAAATTTGTAGTTGATGTGTGGAAAAAATTTAAAACAATAACTAATGTAAATAAAAAATATTTATTCACACTCCACAAATGAACACAAATGTTTTGTTATCCAACTTTGGGAAATTCCATTTGTCCAACCCTAATAGCTTGGAATTTTACATGAAGGAGATTTTTTCTACACATGTTTTAAAAATGGATATGCATGGGTCAGAAGCTTTTAAAGAGAATAACAAACGCTTATTAAATTCTCAAGTAAACGTGCGGTGGGATATTTTTTCGAGTCAAGCATGCCATTATTTTGCCCATTAGCAAAATGCTGACATAATAATCATAGATGATTGTAAAGTGATTTATCACGCGTAACGGGCTATATTTTTGTAAGAAATTACTTTTGGATTGGGAGTCAACACTTTGTTAAAAATCCCCCGCCCCCCCCTTTTCCCAACAATTGCAAAATCTGAGATATCAAAACGAAAAAGTGCCTACAATACCTAAAAATTACAGACACTCTTTGGAATTATTTCACTCAACATTTGTGCATTGTGCATTTCCGTTTTAGATGTACACATTTTTCTTAAATCAAAACTTCGATTTTTTCGCTCCCCCTTCATCCCGTAAACAAAAAAAGGCAAATAGTTCTCAACAAAATGAAAATTTTATAGTTGATGTACCAAAAGAATTTATAACAATAAAAAAGTAAATAAAGAATATTTATTCACACACAACAAATGAACACAAAAGTTTTGTTATCCAAGTTAGGAAATTCACTAGTCCAACTCTAATATCTTGGAATTTTACATGAAAGAGATTTTTTCTACACATGTTTTAAAAATGGATTTGCATGCTAGAAACATGTTAAAGATTCAAATGACCTATGGATCCAAAGCTTTTAAAGAGAATAACAAAAGCTCCTCAAATTCTCAAGTGAACGTGCGGTGGGATATTTGCCCGAGTGAAACAAGCCATTATTTTGCCCATTTTCAAAAAGTTGACCTAACAATCATAGATGATTGTAAAGTGATTTGTCATGCGTAACGGGCTATATTTTTTTAAGAAATGACTTATGGATTGGAATTCAACACTCAGTTAAAAATTGCCCGCCTCCCCCTTTTCCCGACGATTGCAAAACCTTAGATATAAAAACGAAAAAGTGCTTACAATCCCCAAAAATTATAGACACTCTTTGGAATTATCTTTTTCTGCATTTGTACATTGTGCATTTCCATTTTAGAAGTACGCATTTTTCTTATACCAGAACTTTGAGTTTTCGCTCACCCTTCATCCCGTAAACAGAAATGGCAAATTGATCACAACAAAATAAAAATTTTAAAGTTGATGTGTAACAAAAATTTAAAACAATAACTAATGTAAAAAAAATTATTTATTCACACACCACAAATGAACACAAAAATTTTGTTATCCAAATTAGGGAAATTCCATTAGTCCAGCCATAATAGCTTGGAATTTTACATGAAGGAGATTTTTTCTACACATGTTTTAAAAATGGATATGCATGCTTGAAACATGTTAAATATTCAAATGACATATGGATCAGAAGCTTTTAAAGAGACTAACAAACGCTCATTAAATTCTCAAGTGAACGTGAGGAGGGATATTTGCCCGAGTCAAACACGCCAATATTTTGCCCATTTTCAAAAAGTTGACCTAACAATCATAGATGATTGTAAAGTGATTTGTCATCCGTAACGGGCTATATTTTTGTAAGAAATTACTTATGGATTCGAAGTCAACAATCAGTTAAAAATCGCCCGCCTCCCCCTTTTCCCTACGATTGCAAAACCTTATATATAAAAATGAAAAAGTGCTTACGATCCCTAAAAAATACAGACACTCTTTTGAATTATCTCTCTCTACATTTGTGCATTATGCATTTCCATTTTAGATGTACACTTTTTTCTTAAATCAAAACTTTGAGTTTTCGCTCTCCCATCATCCCGTAAACAGAAAAAGCAAATAGATCAAAACAAAATAAAAATTTTATAGTTGATGTGTGGAGAAAATTTAAAACAATAACTAATGAAAATAAAAAATATTTATTCACTCACCTCAAATGAACACAAAAGTTTTGTTATCCAAGTTTGGGAAATTCCATTTGTCCAACCCTAATAGCTTGGAATTTTACATCAAGGAGATTTTTTCCACACATGTTTTTAAAATGGATATGCATGGTTGAAACATGTTAAAGATTCAAATGACCTATGGGTCCAATGCTTTTAAAGAGAATAACAAATGCTCATTAAATTCTCAAGTGAACGTGCGGTGGGATATTTACCCGAATCTAACAAGTCTTTATTTTTCCCATTTTCAAAAATTTGACCTAACAATCATAGATGATTGTAAAGTGATTTATCAAGCGTAACTGGCTATATTTTTGTATGAAATGACTTATGGATTGCAATTCAACACTCAGTTAAAAATCCTCCGCCACCCATTTTTCCTGACGATTGCAAAACCTGAGATATAAAAACTAAAAAGAGTTTACAATCCCTAAAAATTACAGACACTCTTCAGAATTATCTCTTTCTACATTTGTGCATTGTGCTTTTCCTTTTTAGATGTACACTTTTTCTTTAATCAAAACTATTAGTTTTCGCTCTCCCTTTATCCCGAAAATAAAAAAGCCAAAAAGCTGACAGTAAAACAAAAATTTTATAGTTAATGTATGGAAAATTTTTAAAAAAATTTAAAACAATAACAAATGTAAATAAATAAAATTTATTCACTCAACACAAATGAACACAAAAGTTTTGTTATCCAAGTTTGTGAAATTCTACTAGTTTAACCCTAATAGCTTGGAATTTTACATGAAAGAGATTTCTTCTACACATCTTTTAAAAATGGATATGCATGTTTGAAACATGTTAAAGATGCAAATGAGCTATGGATGCAAAGCTTTTAAAAAGAATAACAAACGCTCATTAAATTCTCAAGTGAACTTGCGGTGGGATATTTTCCCGAGTCAAACATGTCATTATTTTGCCCATTTGCAAAAAGTTGACATAATAATCATAGAAAATTGTAAAGTGATTTATCATGCGTAACCGGCTATATTTGTGTAAGAAATGACTTTTGGATTGGGAGACAACACTCAGGTAAAAATCCCCCGCCTCCCCTTTTTCCCGATGATTGCAAAATCAGAGATATAAAAACGAAAAAGTGCTTACATTCCCTAAAAATTACAGACACTCTTTGAAATTATTTCTATCTACATTTGTGCATTGTGCATTTCCGTTTTATATGTACACATTTTTCTTCAATCAAAACTTCGATTTTTTCGCTCTCCCTTCATCCCGTAAACAAAAAAGGCAAATAGATCACAACAAAATGAAAATTTTATAGTTGATGTTCAAAAAAAATTTAAAACAATAAAAAATTAAATAAAGAAAATTTATTCACACACAACAAATGAACACAAAAGTTTTGTTATCCAAGTTTGGGAAATTCCACTAGTCCAACACTAATATCTTTGAATTTTACATGAAGGAGATTTTTTCTACACATGTTTTAAAAATTGATTTGCTTGCTAGAAATATGTTAAAGATTCAAATGACCTATGGATCCAAAGTTTTAAAGAGAATAACAAATGCTCATTAAATTTTCAAGTGAACGTGCGGTGGCATATTTACCCGAATCGAACAAGTCATTATCTTGCCCATTTTCAAAAATTTGACTTAACAATCATAGATGATTGTAAAGTGATTTATCAAGCGTAACGGGCTATATTTTTGTATGAAATGGCTTATGGATTGCAATTCAACACTCAGTTAAAAATCCTCTGCCACCCATTTTTCCCGACGATTGCAAAACCTGAAATATAAAAACCAAAAAGAGCTTACAATCCCTAAAAATTACAGACACTCTTCAGAATTATCTCTCTCTACATTTGTGCATTGTGCTTTTCAGTTTTAGATCTACACTTTTTTCTTAAATCAAAACTTTTAGTTTTCGCTCTCCCTTTACCCCGAAAATAAAAAAGGCAAAAAGCTCACAACAAAACAAAAATTTTATAGTTGATGTATGGAAAAAATTTAAAGCAATAACAAATGTAAATAAAGAAAATTATTCACACAACACAAATGAACACAAAATTTTTGTTATCCAAGTTTGTGAAATTCCACTAGTTTAACCCTAATAGCTTGGAATTTTGCATGAAAGTGATTTCTTCTACACATGTTTTAAAAATGGATATGCATGTTTGAAACATGTTAAAGATGCAAATGAGCTATGGATGCAAAGCTTTTAAAAATAATAACAAACGCTCATTAATTTTCAAGTGAACTTGCAGTGGGATATTTTCCCGAGTCAAACATACCATTATTTTGCCCATTTGCAAAAAGTTGACATAATAATCATAGATGATTGTAAAGTGATTTATCTTGCGTAATGGGCTATATTTTTTTAAGAAATGACTTTTGGATTGGGAGTCAACACTTAGATAAAAATCCCCCGCCTCCCCCTTTTCCCGACGATTGCAAAATCTGAGATATAAAAACGAAAAAGTGCTTACAATCCCTAAAAATTACAAACACTCTTTCAAATTATTTCTGTCTACATTTGTGCATTGTGCATTTCCGTTTTAGATAAACACATTTTACTTAAATCAAAACCTCGAGTTTTTCGCTCTCCCTTCTTACCGTCAACAAAAAAGGCAAATAGATCACAACAAAATGAAAATTTTAGAGTTGATGAACGAAAAAAATTTAAAACAATAATAAATTAAATAAATTAAATTTATTCACACACAACAAATTCCACTAGTCCAACACTAATATCTTGGTTTTTTACATGAAGGAGATTTTTTCTTCACATGTTTTAAAAATTGATTTTCTGGCTAGAAACATGTTAAAGATTCAAATGTCCTATGGATCCAAAGCTTTTAAAGAGAATAACAAACGCTCATTAAATTTTCAAGTGAACGTTCGGTGGGATATTTGCCCGAGTCAAAAGGGCCATTATTTTGCCCATTTTCAAAAAGTTGACCTATCAATCATAGATGATTGTAAAGTGATTTTTCATGCATAACAGGCTATTTTTTTTGTAAGAAATGACTTATGGATTGGAAGTCAACACTCAGTTAAAAATCGGCCGCCTCCCCCTTTTCCCAACGATTGCAAAACCTTATATAAAAAAAAAAAAAGTGCTTACGATCCCTAAAAATTACAAACACTCTTTGGAATTATCTCTCTCTACATTTGTGCATTGTGCATTTCCATTTTAGATGTACACTTTTGTCTTAAATCAGAACTTTGAGTGTTCGCTCTCCCTTCATCCCGTAAACAGTAAAGGCAAATAGATCATAACAAGATAAAAAATTTATAGTTGATATGGGGAAAAAAATTAAAACAATAACTAATGTAAATAAAAAATATTTATTCACACACCCCAAATGAACACAAAAGTTTTGTTATCCAAGTTTGGGAAATTCAATTTTTGTCCAACCCTAATAGCTTGGAATTTTACAAGCAGGAGATTTTTTCCACACATGTTTTAAAAATGGATATGCATGCTTGAAACATGTTAAAGATTCAAATGACCTATGGATCCAATGCTTTTAAAGAGAATAACAAACACTCATTAAATTCTCAAGTGAACATGCGGTGGGATATTTACCCGAATCTAACAGGTTATTATTTTGCCCATTTTCAAAAATTTGACGTAACAATCATAAGTGATTTTAAAGTGATTTATCATGCGTAATGGGCTATATTTTTGTAGGAATGACTTATGGATTGCAATTCAACACTCAGTTAAAAATCCTCTGCCACCCATTTTTCCCGACGATTGTAAAACCTGAGATATAAAAACTAAAAAGAGCTTACAATCCCTAAATATTACAGACACTCTTCAGAATTATCTCTCTCTACGTTTGTGCATTGTGCTTTCCCATTTTAGATGTACACTTTTTTCTTAAATATCAACCTGGAATTTTTGCTCTCCCTTCATCCCTCAAACAAAACAAGCAAAAATCTCACAACAAAATAAAAATTTTATAGTTGATGAATGGAAAAAATTTAAAACAATAAAAAATTTAAATAAAGAAAATTTATTCACCCAACACAAATGAACACAAAAGTTTGGTTACCCAAGTTTGTGAAATTCCACTAGTTTAACCCTAATCGCTTGGAAATTTAAAAGAAAGAGATTTCTTCTACACATGTTTTAAAAATGGATATGCATGTTTGAAACAAGTTAAAGATGTAAATGAGCTATGGATGCAAAGCTTTTAAAAAGAATAACAAACGCTCATTATATTCTCAAGTGAACTTGCGGTGGGATATTTGCCCGAGTCAAACATGCCATTATTTTTCCCATTTGCAAAAAGCTGACATAATAATCATAGATGATTGTAAAGTGATTTATCATGCGTAACGGGCTATATTTTTGTAAGAAATGACTTTTGGATTGGGAGTCAACACTCAGTTAAAAATCCCCCACCTCCCCCTTTTCCCTACAATTGCAAAATCTGAGATATAAAAACGAAAAAGTGCTTACAATCCCTAAAAATTACAGACACTCTTTGGAATTATCTCTCTCTACATTTGTGCATTGTGCATTTCCATTTTAGATGTACACTTTTTCTTAAATAAGAAGTTTTGAGTTTTCGCTCTCCCTTCATCCTGTAAGCAGAAAAGGCAAACAGATCACAACAAAATGTAATTTTATAGTTGATGTACGAAAAAAATTTAAACAATAAAAAAGTAAATAAAGAAAATTTATTCACACACAACAAACGAATACAAAAGTTTTGTTATCCAAGTTTGGGAAATTCCACTAGTCCAACCCTAATATCATGGAATTTTACTTGAAGGAGATTTTTTCTACACATGTTTAAAAAATGGATTTGCATGCTAGAAACATGTTAAAGATTCAAATGACCTATGGATCCAAAGCTTTTAAAGACAGTAACAAACGCTCATTAAATTCTCAAGTGAACGGGCGGTGGGATATTTGCCCGAGTCAAACAAGCCGATATTTTGCCCATTTTCAAAAACATGACCTAACAATCATAGATGATTGTAAAATGATTTGTCATGCATAACGGGCTATATTTTTGTAAGAAATGACTTATGGATTGGAAGTCAACACTCAGTTAAAAAACGCCTGCCTCCCCCTCTTCCGGACGATTGCAAAACCAAATATATAAAAACGAAAAAGTGCTTACGATCCCTAAAAATTATAGACACTCTTTGGAATTATCTCTTTCTACATTTGTGCAATGTGCATTTCCACTTTAGATGTACACTTTTTTCTTAAATCAGAACTTTGGGTTTTCGCTCTCCCATCATCCCGTAAATAGAAAAGGCAAATAGATCAAAACAAAATAAAAATTTTATAGTTGATGTGTGGAGGGAGAGCGAAAAGTCAAAGTCTTGATTTAAAAAAAATGAGTACATCTAAAATGGAAAAGCACAATGCACAATTGTAGTTAGAGATAATTCCAAAGAGTGTCTGTAATTTTTATGGATTGTAAGCTCTTTTTTAGTTTTTATATCTCAGGTTTTATAATCGTCAGGAAAAATTTGTGGCAGAGGATTTTTAACTGAATGTCGTATTGCAATCCATAATTCATTTCATACAAAAATATAGCCCGTTACGCATGATAAATCACTTTACAATCATCTATGATTGTTAGATCAAATTTTTGAAAATGGGCAAAATAATGACTTTTTAGACTCGGGTAAATATCCCACTGCACGTTCACTTGAGAATTTAATGA
Source organism: Aristolochia californica (assembly GCF_029961685.1). Lineage (NCBI taxonomy): Eukaryota > Viridiplantae > Streptophyta > Magnoliopsida > Piperales > Aristolochiaceae > Aristolochia > Aristolochia californica. The sequence goes on along the minus strand of NW_027182268.1, from coordinate 27,267,690 downwards.
GCGTTTGTTATTATCTTTAAAATCATTGGATCCATTGGTCATTTGAATCATTAACATGTTTCAAGCATGCATATCCATTTTTAAAACATGTGTAGAAAAAATCTCCTTCATGTAAAATTCAAAACTTAATAGGGTTGGACTAATGGAATTTCCCAAACTTGGATAACAAAACTTTTGTGTTCATTTGTGGTGTGTGAATAGATATTTTTTATTTACATTAGTTATTATTTTAAATATTTTCCACACATCAACTATAAAATTTTTATTTTGTTGTGATCTTTTTTGCCTTTTTTGTTTACGGGATGAAGGGGGAGGGAAAACTCAAAGTTCTGATTTAAGAAAAAAGTGTTCATCTAAAATGGAAATGCACAATGCACAAATGTAGAGAGAGATATTTCCAAAGAGTGTCTGTATGTTTTGGGGATCGTATGCACTTTTTTGTTTTTATATCTAAAGTTTTGCAATCGTCGGGAAACGAGGGAGGCGGCCGATTTTTAACTGAGTGTTGACTTCAAATCCATAAGTCATTTCTTACAAAAATATAGCCCGTTACGCATGACAAATCACTTTACAATCATCTAAGATTTTTAGCCCAACTCTTTGAATATGGGAAAAATAATGGCTTGTTTGACTCGGGCAAATATCCCACCGCACGTTCACATGAGAATTTAGTGAGCGTTTGTAATTCTCTTTAAAAGCTTTGGATCCATTGGTCATTTGAATCTTTAACATGTTTCTGGCATGCATATCCATTTTTAACACATGTGTAGAAAAAATCTCCTTCATGTAAAATTCAAAGATATTAGTTTTGGACTAGTGGAATTTCCCAAACTTGGATAACAAAACTTTTGTGTTCATTTGTATTGGGTGAATAAAGTTTCTTTATTTATATTTTTTATTGTATTAAATTTTTTCCGTACATCAACTATAAAATTTTGATTTTGTTGTATGTTTTTGCCTGGTTTGTTTTCGGGATGAAGGGAGAGCGAAAAGTCAAAGTTTTGATTTAAGAAAAAAGTGTACATCTAAAATGAAAAAGCACAATGCACAGTTGTAGGGAGAGATAATTCCAAAGAGTGTCTATAATTTTTAGGGATTGTAAGCTCTTTTTTAGTTTTTATATCTTAGGTTTTGCAATCGTCAGGAAAAATTGGTGGCAGAGGATTTTAACAGAGTGTTGAATTGCAATCCATAAGTCATTTCATACAAAAATATAACCCGTTACGCATGATAAATCACTTTACAATCATCTATGATTGTTAGATCAAATTTTTGAAAATGGGCAAAATAATGACTTGTTAGACTCGGGTAAATATCCCACCGCACGTTCACTCGAGAATTTAATGAGCGTTTGTTATTCTCTTTAAAAGCTTTGGATCCATAGGTCATTTGAATCTTTAACATGTTTCAAGCATGCATATCTATTTTTAAAACATGTGTATTTAATAGGGTTGGACTAATGGAATTTCCCAAACTTGCATAACAAAACTTTTGTGTTCATTTGTGGTGTGTGACTAGATATTTTTTATTTACATTGGTTATTATTTTAAATATTTTCCACACATCAATTTTAATATTTTTATTTTGTTGTGATCCTTTTTGCCTTTTTTGTTTACGGGATGAAGGGGGAGCGAAAACTCAAAGTTCTGATTTAAGAAAAAAGTGTACATCTAAAATGGAAATGCACAATGCACAAATGTAGAGAGAGATATTTCCAAAGAGTGTTTGTATGTTTTAGGGATCGTATGCACTTTTTCGTTTTTATATCTAAGGGTTTGCAATCGTCGGGAAACAGGGGAGGCGGGCGATTTTTTACTGAGTGTTGACTTCAAATCCATAAGTCATTTCTTACAAAAATATAGCCCATTACGCATGACAAATCACTTTACAATCATCTGTGATTGTTAGCTCAACTTTTTGAATATGGGCAAAATAATGGCTTGTTTGACTCGGGCAAATATCCCACGGCACGTTCACTTGAGAATTTAATGTGCGTTTGTTATTCTCTTTAAAAGCTTTGGATCCATAGGTCATTTGAATCTTTAACGTGTTTGAAGCATGCATATCCATTTTTGAAACATGTGTAGAAAAAATCTCCTTCATGTAAAATTCCGAGCATAATAGGGTTGGACTAATGGAATTTCCCAAACTTGGATAACAAAACTTTTGTGTTCATTTGTGGTGTGCCAACAGATATTTTTTATTTACATTAGTTATTATTTTAAATATTTTCCACACATCAACTATAAAAATTTTATTTTGTTGTGATCTTTTTTGCCTTTTTTGTTTACGGGATGAAGGGGGAGCGAAAACTCAAAGTTCTGATTTAAGAAAAAAGTGTACATCTAAAATGGAAATGCACAATGCACAAATGTAGAGAGAGATATTTCAAAAGAGTGTCTGTATGTTTTAGGGATCGTATGCACTTTTTCGTTTTTATATCTAAGGTTTTGCAATCGTCTGGAAATGGGGGAGGCGGGCGATTTTTAACTGAGTGTTGACTTCAAATCCATAAGTCATTTCTTACAAAAATGTAGCCCGTTACGCATGACAAATCACCTTACAATCATCTATAATTGTTAGCTCAACGTTTTGATTATGGGCAAAATAATGGCTTGTTTGACTCGGGCAAATATCCCACCACACGTTCACTTGAGAATTTAATGAGCGTTTGTTAATCTCTTTAAAAGCTTTGAATCCATAGGTCATTTGAATCTTTTACATGTTTCTGGCATGCATATCCATTTTTAAAACATGTGTAAAAAAAATCCCCTTCATGTAAAATTCCAAGATATTAGTTTTGGACTAGCAGAATTTCCCAAACTTGGATAACAAAACTTTTGTGTTCATTTGTGGTGTGTGAATAAATTTTCTTCATTTACTTTTTTTATTGTTTTAAACTTTTTCCGTACAGCAACTATGAAATTTTCATTTTGCTGTGATCTATTTGCCTTTTTTGTTTACGGGATCAAGGGAGAGCGAAATACTCGAAGTTTTGATTTAAGAAAAATGTGTACATCTAAAACGGAAATGCAAAATGCACTTCTGTAGAGTGAGATAATTCCAAAGAGTGTCTGTAATTTTTAGGGATTGTAAGCACCTTTCCGTTTTTATATCTCAGGTTTTGCAATCGTCGGGAAAAATGGGTTGCGGAGGATTTCTAACTGAGTGTTGAATTGCAATACATAAGTCATTTCAAACAAAAATATAGCCCGTTACGCATGATAAATCACATTACAATCATCTATGATTAATTATGTCAGCTTTTTGCAAATGGGCAAAATAATGGCATGTTTGACTCGGGTAAATATCCCACCGCAAGTTCACTTGATAATTTAATGAGGGTTTGTTATTCTCTTTAAAATTTTTGGACCCATAGGTCATTTGAATCTTTAACATGTTTCTGGCATGCATATCCTTTTCTAAAACATGGGTAGAAAAAATCCCCTTCATGTAAAAATCCAAGATATTAGTTTTGGACTACTGGAATTTCCCAAACTTGGATAACAAAAATTTTGTGTTCATTTGTGGTGTGTGAATAAATTTTCTTCATTTACTTTATTTTTTGTTTTAAACTTTTTTCGTACATCAACTATGAAATTTTCATTTTGCTGTGATCTATTTGTCTTTTTTTTTTACGGGATGAAGGGAGAGCGAAAAACTCGAAGTTTCAATTTAAGAAAAATGTGTACATCTAAAGCGGAACTGCACAATGCACATATGTAGAGAGAGATAATTCCAAAGAGTGTCTGTAATTTTTAGGGATTGTAAGCACCTTTTCGTTTTTATATCTCAGGTTTTGCAATCGTTAGGAAAAATGGGTTACGGTGGATTTTTAACTAAGTGTTGAATTGCAATCCATAAGTCAGTTCATACAAAAATATAGCCCGTTACGCATGATAATTCACATTACAATCATCTATGATTAATTACTTCAGCTTTTTGCAAATGGGCAAAATAATGGCATGTTTGACTCGGGTAAATATCCCACCACAAGTTCACTTGAGAATTTAATGAGCGTTTGTTATTCTCTTTAAAAGCTTTGCATCCATAGCTCATTTGCATCTTTAACTTGTTTTAAACATGCATATGAATTTTTAAAACATGTGTGGACGAGATCTCTTTCTTGCAAAATTCCAGGCTACTAGGGTTAAACTAGTGGAATTTCCAAAAATTGGATAACAATACTTTTGTGTTCATTTGTGTTGGGTGAATAAATTTTCTTTACTTATATTTGTTGTTGTTTTAAATTTTTTCCATACATCAACTATAAAATTTTCATTTTGTTGTAAACTTTTTGCCTTGTTTGTTTTCGGGATGAAGGGTGAGCGAAAAGTCAAAGTTTTTATTTAAGAAAAAAGTGTACATCTAAAATGGAAAAGCACAATGCCCAATTGTAGGGAGAGATAATTTCAAAGAGTGTCTGTAATTTTTAGGGATTGTAAGCTCCTTTTAGTTTTCATATCTCAGGTTTTGCAATCGTAGGGAAAAATTGGTGGTAGCGGATTTTTAACTGAGTGTTGAATTGCAATCCATAACTCATTTCATACAAAAATACAGCCCGTTATGCATGATAAATCACTTTACAATTATCTATGATTGCTAGATCAAATTTTTGAAAATGGGCAAAATAATGACTTGTTAGACTCGGGTAAGTATGCCACCGCATGTTCACTTGAGAATTTAATGAGTGTTTGTTATTCTCTTTAAAAGCTTTGGATCCATAAATCATATAAATCTTTAACATGTTTCAAGCATGCATATCCATCTTTAAAACATGTGTAGAAAAAATCTCCTTCATGTAAAATTCCAAGCTTAATAGGGTTGGACTAATGGAATTTCCCAAACTTGGATAACAAAACTTGTGTGTTCATTTGTGGTGTGTGAATAGATATTTTTTATCTACATTAGTTATTATTTTAAATATTTTCCACACATCAACTATAAAATTTTTATTTTGTTGTGATCCTTTTTGCCTTTTTTGTTTACGGGATGAAGGGGGAGTGAAAACTCAGAGTGCTGATTTAAGAAAAAAGTGTACATCTAAAATGGAAATGCACAATGCACAAATGTGGAGAGAGATATTTCCAAAGAGTGTCTGTATGTTTTAGGGATTGTATGCACTCTTTCATTTTTATATCTAAGGTTTTGCAATCGTCGGGAAACGTGGGAGGCGGGCGATTTTTAACTGAGTGTTGACTTCAAATCCATAAGTCACTTCTTACAAAAATATAGCCCTTTACGCATGACAAATCACTTTACAATCTTCTATGATTGTTAGCTCAACTTTTTGAATATGGGTAAAATAATGGCTTGTTTGGCTCGGGCAAATATCCCACCGCACGTTCACATTAGAATTTAATGAGCGTTTGTTATTCTCTTTAAAAGCTTTGGATCCATAGGTCATTTGAATCTTGAACATGTTTCTGGCATGCATATCCATTTTTAAAACATGTGTAGAAAAAATCCCCTTCATGTAAAATTCATAGATATTACTTTTGGACTAGTGGAATTTCCCAAACTTGGACAGCAAAACTTTTGTGTTCATTTGTGGTGTGTGAATAAATTGTCTTCTTTTAATTTTTTTATTGTTTTAAACTTTTTCCGTACACCAACTATGAAATTTTCATTTTGCTGTGATCTATTTGCCTTTTTTGTTTACGGGATGAAGGGAGAGCGAAAAACTCGAAGTTTTGATTTAGGAAAAATGTGTACATCTAAAACAGAAATGCACAATGCTCATATGTAGAGAGAGATAATTCCAAAGAGTGTCTGTAATTTTTAGGGATTGTAAGCACCTTTCCGTTTTTATATCTCAGGTTTTGCAGTCGTCGGGAAAAATGGGTTGCGGAGGATTTTTAACTGAGTGTTGAATTGCAATCCATAACTCATTTCATACAAAAATATAGCCCGTTAACCATGATAAATCACATTACAATCATCTATGATTAATTATGTCAGCTTTTTGCAAATGGGCAATATAATGGCATGTTTGGCTCGAGTAAATATCCCACCGCAAGTTCACTTGAGAATTTAATGAGCGTTTGTTATTCCCATTAAAAGCTTTGCATCCATAGCTCATTTGCATCTTTAACATGTTTCAAACATGCATGTCCATTTTTAAAACATGTGCGGACGAAATCTCTTTCTTGGAAAATTCCAAGCTATTAGGGTCAAACTAGTGGAATTTCACAAAATTGGATAACAAAACTTTTGTGTTCATTTGTGTTGGGTGAAGAAATTTTCTTTCTTTATATTTGTTGTTGTTTTAAATTTTTTCCATACATCAACTATAAAAATTTTATTTTGTTGTAGGCTTTTTGCCATGTTTGTTTTCGGGATGAACGGAGAGCGAAAAGTCAACGTTTTGAATTAAGAAAAAAGTGTACATCTTAAATGGAAAAGCACAATGCAAAATTGTAGGGAGAGATAGTTCCAAAGAGTGTCTATAATTTTTAGGGATTGTAACCTCTTTTTAGTTTTTATATCTCAGGTTTTGCAATCGTCGGGAAAAATTGGTGGCAGAGGATTTTTAACTGAGTGTTGAATTGCAATCCATAAGTCATTTCATACTAAAATATAGCCCGTTACGCATGATAAATCACTTTCCAATTATCTATGATTGGTAGATCAAATTTTTAAAAATGGGCAAAATAATGGCTTGTTTGACTCGGGCAAATATCCCACCGCACGTTCACTTGAGAATTTAATGAGCGTTTGTTATTCTCTTTAAAAGCTATGGATCCATATGTCATTTGAATCTTTAACATGTTTCAAGCATGCATATCCATTTTTAAAACATGTGGAGAAAAAATCTCCTTCATGTAAAATTCCAAGCTTAATAGTGTTGGACTAATGGAATTTCCCAAACTTGGATAACAAAACTTTTGTGTTCATTTGTGGTGTGTGAAAAGATATTTTTTATTTACATTAGTTATTATTTTAAATATTTTCTTCACATCAACTATAAAATTTTTATTTTGTTGTGATCCTTTTTGCCTTTTTTGTTTACGGGATGAAGGGGGAGCGAAAACTCAAAGTTCTGATTTAAGAAAAAAATGTAAATCTAAAATGGAAATGCACAATGCACAAATGTAGAGAGAGATAATTCCAAAGAGTGTCTATATGTTTTAGGGATCGTATGCACTTTTTCATTTTTATATCTAAGGTTTTGCAATCGTCGGGAAACGGGGGAGGCCGGCGATTTTTAACTGAGTGTTGACTTCAAATCCATAAGTCATTTCCTAGAAAAATAGCCCATTACGCATGACAAATCACTTTACAATAACCTATGATTGTTAGCTCAACTTTTTGAATATGGGCAAAATAATGGCTTGTTTGACTCGGGGAAATATCCCAGCGCACATTCCCTCTAGAATTTAATGAGCGTTTGTTATTCTCTTTAAAAGGTTTGGATCCATAGGTCATTTGAATATTTAACATGTTTCTGGCATGCATATCCATTTTTAAAACATGTGTAGAAAAATCCAAAGATATTAGTTTTGGACTAGTGGAATTCCCCAAACTTGGATAACAAAACTTTTGTGTTCATTTTTGGTGTGTGAATAAATTTTCATAATTTAATTTTTTTATTGTTTTAAACTTTTTCCGTACATCAACTATGAAATTTTCATTTTGTTGTGATCTATTTGCCTTTTTTTTTTTTACGGGATGAAGGGAGAGCGAAAAACTCGAAGTTTTGATTTAAGAAAAATGTGTAAATCTAAAACGGAAATGCACAATGCACATATGTAGAGTGACAAAATTCCAAAGAGTGTCTGAGTTTTAGGGATTGTAAGCACCTTTTCGTTTTTATATATCAGGTTTTGGAATCATCGGGAAAAATGGGATGCGGAGGATTTTTAACTGAGTGTTGAATTGCAATCCATAAGTCATTTCATACAAAATATAGCCCGTTACACATGATAAATCACATTACAATCATCTATGATTAATTATGTCAGCTTTTTGCAAATGGGCAAAATAATGGCATGTTTGACTCAGGTAAATATCCCACCGCAAGTTCACTTGAGAATTTAATGAGCGTTTGTTATTCTCTTTAAAAGCTTTGCATCCAAAGCTCTTTTGCATCTTTAACATGTTTCAAACATGCATATCCATTTTTAAAACATGTGTGGACGAAATCTCTTTCTTGCAAAATTCCAAGCCATAAGGGTTAAACCAATGGAATTTCTCAAAATTGGATAACAAAACTTTTGTGTTCATTTGTGTTGGGTGAATAAATTTTCTTTATTTATATTTGTTGTTGTTTTAAATTTTTTCCCTACATCAACTATAAAATTTTTATTTTGTTGTAGGCTTTTTGCCTTGTTTGTTTTCGGGATGAAGGGAGAGCGAAAAGTCAAAGTTTTGATTTAAGAAAAAAGTGTACATCTAAAATGGAAAAGCACAATGCACAATTGTAGGGAGAGATAATTCCTAAGAGTTTCTGTAATTTTTAGGGATTGTAAGCTCTTTTTAGTTTTTATATCTCAGGTTTTACAATCGTTGGGAAAAATTGGTGGCAGAGGATTTTTAACTGAGTGTTGAATTGCAATCCATAAGTCATTTCATACAAAAATATAGCCCGTTACGCATGATAAATCACATTACAATCATCTATGATTAATTATGTTAGCTTTTTGCAAATGGGCAAAATAATGGCATGTTTGACTCAGGTAAATATCCCACCGCAAGTTCACTTGAGAATTTAATGAGCGTTTGTTATTCTATTTAAAAGCTTTGCATCCATAGCTCATTTGCATCTTTAACATGTTTCAAACATGCATATCCATTTTTGAAACATGTGTGGACGAAATCTCTTTCTTGCAAAATTCCAAGCTATTAGGGTTAAACTAGTGGAATTCCCAAAATTGGATAACAAAACTTTTGTGTTCATTTGTGTTGGGTGAATAAATTTTATTTATTTATATTTGTTGTTGTTTTAAATTTTTTCCATACATCAACTATAAAATTTTCATTTTGTTGTAGGTTTTTTGCCTGGTTTGTTTTCGGGATGAAGGGAGAGCAAAAAGTCAAAGTTTTGATTTAAGAAAAAAGTGTACAACTAAAATGGAAAATCACAATGCACAATTGTAGGGAGAGATAATTCCAAAGAGTGTCTGTAATTTTTAGGGATTGTAAGCTCTTTTTAGTTTTTATATCTCAGGTTTTCCAATCGTCGGGAAAAATTGGTGGCAGAGGATTTTTAACTGAGTGTTGAATTGCAATCCATAAGTCATTTCATACAAAAATATAGCCCGTTACGCATGATAAATTACTTTACACTCATCTATGATTGCTAGATCAAATTTTTGAAAATGGGCAAAATAATGACTAGTTAGACTCGGGTAACTATCCCACCCCACGTTCACTTGAGAATTTAATGAGCGTTTGTTATTCTCTTTAAAAGCTTTGGATCCATAGGTCATTTGAATCTTTAACATGTTTTAAGCATGCATATCCATTTTTAACATATGTGTAGAAAAAATCTCCTTCATGTTAAATTCCAAGCTTAATAGGGTTGGACTAATGGAATTTCCCAAACTTGGATAACAAAACTTTTGTGTTCATTTGTGGTGTGTGAATAGATATTTTTTTTTACATTAGTTATTATTTTAAATATTTTCCGCACATCAAGTATAAAATATTTATTTTGTTGTGATCCTTTTTGCCTTTTTTGTTTACGGGATGAAGGGGGAGCGAAAACTCAAAGTTCTGATTTAAGAAAAAAGTGTACATCTAAAATGGAAATGCACAATGCAAAAATGTAGAGAGATATTTCCAAAGAGTGTCTGTATGTTTTTAGGGATCGTATGCACTTTTTCATTTTTATATCTAAGGTTTTGCAATCGTTGGGAAACGGGGGAGGTAGGTGATTTTTAACTGAGTGTTGACTTCAAATCCATAAGTCATTTCTCATAAAAATATAGCCCGTTACGCATGACAAATCACTTTACAATCATCTATGATTGTTAGCTCAACTTTTTGGATATGGGCAAAATAATGGCTAGTTTGACTCGGGCAAATATCCCATAGCACGTTCACTTGAGGTTTTAATGAGCGTTTGTTATTCTCTTTAAAAGCTTTGGATCCATAGGTCATTTGAATCTTTAACATGTTTCGGGCATGCAAATCCATTTTTAAAGCATCTGAAAAAAAAATCCCCTTCATGTAAAATTCCAACATATTAGTTTTGGACTAGTGGAATTTCCCAAACTTGGATAACAAAAATTTTGTGTTCATTTGTGGTCTGTGAATAAATTTTCTTCGTTTAATTTTTTATAGTTGTAAACTTTTTCCGAACATCAACTATGAAATTTTGATTTTGCTGTGATCTATTTGCCTTTTTTGTTTACGGGATGAAGGGAGAGCGAAAAACTCAAAGTTTTGATTTGAGAAAAATGTGTACATCTAAAACGGAAATGCACAATGCACATATGTAGAGAGAGATAATTCCAAATAGTGTTTGTAATTTTTAGGGATTGTAAGCACCTTTTCGTTTTTATATCTCAGGTTTTGCAATCGTCGGGAAAAATGGGTTGCAGAGGAAAACAAAACTATGTGTTGAATTGCAATCCATAAGTCATTTCGTAAAAAAATATAGCCCGTTACACATGATAAATCACATTACAATCATCTATGATTAATTATGTAAATTTTTTGCAAAGGGGCAAAATAATGGCATGTTTGACTCGGGTTAAATATCCCACCGCAAGTTCACTTGAGAATGTAATGAGCGTTTGTTATTCTCTTTAAATGCTTTGCATCCATAGCTCATTTGCATCTTTAACAAGTTTCAAACATGCATATCCATTTTTAAAACATGTGTGGACGAAATCTCTTTCTTGCAAAATTTTAAGCTATTTGGGTTAAACTAGTGGAATTTCCCAAAATGGGTTAACAAAACTTTTGTGTTCATTTGTGTTGGGTGAATAAATTTTCTTTATTTATATTTGTTGTTGTTTTAAATTTTTTCCATACATCAACTATAAAATTTTTATTTTGTTGTAGGCTTTTTGCCTTGTTTTTTTTCGGGATGAAGGGAGTGCGAAAAGTCAAAGTTTTGATTTAATAAAAAAGTGTATATCTAAAATGGAAAAGCACAATGCACAATTGTAGGGAGAGATAATTCCAAGCTTAATAGGGTTGGGGTAATGGAATTTCCCCAACTTGGATAACAAAACTTTTGTGTTCATTTGTGGTGTGTGAATAGATATTTTTTATTTACATTAGTTATTATTTTAAATATTTACCACACATCAACTATAAAATTTTTATTTTATTGGGATCCTTTTTGCATTTTTGATTTACGGGATGAAAGGGGAGCGAAAACTCAAAGTTCTGATTTAAGAAAAAAGTGTACATCTAAAATGGAAATGCACAATGCACAAATGTAGAGAGAGATATTTCCAAAGAGTGTCTATATGTTTTAGGGATCGTATGCACTTTTTCTTTTTTATATCTAAGGTTTTGAAATCGTCAGGAAACGGGGGGGAGGGGGGGGGGGGGGGGGGGGGGGTCATTTTTAACTGAGTGTTGACTTCAAATCCATAAGTCATTTCTTACAAAAATATAGCCCGTTACGCATGACAAATCACTTTTTGAATATGGGCAAAATAATGACTTGTTTGACTCGGGCAAATATCCCACTGCACGTTCACTTGAGAATTTAATGAGCGTTTGTTATTCTCTTTAAATGCTTTGGATCCATAGGTCATTTGAATCTTTAACATGTTTCTGGCATGCATATCCATTTTTAAAACATGTGTAGAAAAAATCCCCTTCAAGTAAATTCCAAGATATTAGTTTTGGACTAGTGGAATTTCCGAAACTTGGATAAGCAAAATTTTGTGTTCATTTGTGGTGTGTGAATAAATTTTCTTCATTTAATTTTTTTATTGTTTTAAACTTTTTGCGTACATCAACTATGAGCTTTCATTTTGCTGTGATCTATTTGCCTTTTTTGCTTTCGGGATGAAGGGAGAGCGAAAAACTCGAAGTTTTGATTTAAGAAAATTGTGTACATCTAAAATGGAAAAGCACAATGCACAATTGTAGGGAGAGATAATTCCAAAGAGTGTCTATAATTTTTACGGACTGTAAGCTCTTTTTAGATTTTATATTTCAGGTTTTGTAATCGTCGGGAAAAATTGGTGGCAGAGAATTTTTAACTGAGTGTTGAATTGCAATCCATAAGTCATTTTATAGAAAAATATAGCCTGTTACACATGATAAATCACTCTACAATCATCTATGATTGCTAGATCAAATTTTTGAAAATAGGCAAAATAATGACTTGTTAGACTTGGGTTAATATCCCAACGCGCGTTAACTTGAGAATTTAATAAGTGTTTGTTATTCTCTTTTAAAGCTTTGGATCCATAGGTCATTTGAATCTTTAACATGTTTCAAGCATGCATATCCATTTTTAAAACATGTGTAGAAAAAATCTCCTTCATGTGAAATTCCAAGCTTAATAGGGTTGGAGTAATGGAATTTCCCAAACTTGGATAACAAAAATTTTGTGTTCATTTGTGGTGTGTGAATAGATATTTTTTATTTACATTAGTTATTATTTTAAATATTTTCCACACATCAACTATAAAATTTTTATTTTATTGGGATCCTTTTTGACTTTTTTGTTTCGGGATGAAGGGGGAGTGAAAACTCAAAGTTCTGATTTAAGAAAAAAGTGTACATCTAAAATGAAAATGCAGAATGCACAAATGTAGAGAGAAATATTTCCAAAGAGTGTCTGTATGTCTTAGGGATCGTATGCACTTTTTCTTTTTTATATCTAAGGTTTTGCAATCGTCGTGAAACGAGGGAGGCGGGCGATTTTTAACTGAGTGTTGACTTCAAATCCATAAGTCATTTCTTAAAAAAATATAACCCGTTACGCATGATAAATCACTTTACAATCATCTATGATTGTTAGCTCAACTTTTTGAATATGGGCAAAATAATGGCTTGTTTGACTCGGGCAAATATCCCACCGCACGTTCACTTGAGAATTTATTGAGTGTTTGTTATTCTCTTTAAATGCTTTGGATCCATAGGTCATTTGAATCTTTAACATGTTTCTGGCATGCATATCCATTTTTAAAACATGTGTAGAAAAAATCCCCTTCATGTAGAATTCCAAGATATTAGTTTTGGACTAGTGGAATTTCCAAACTTGTATAACAAAACTTTTGTGTTCATTTGTGGTGTGTGAATAAATTTTCATCATTTAATTTTTTTATTGTTTTAAACTTTTTCCTAACATCAACTACGAAATTTTCATTTTGCTGTGATCTATTTGCGTTTTATGTTTACGGGATGAAGGGAGAGTGAAAAACTCAAAGTTTTGATTTAATAAAAATGTGTACATCTAAAACGGAAATGCACAATGCACATATGTAGAGAGAGATAATTCCAAAGAGTGTCTGTAATTTTTAGGGATTGTAAGCACTTTTTCGTTTTTACATCTCAGGTTTTGCAATCATCGGGAAAAATGGGTTGCGGAGGATTTTTAACTGAGTGTTGAATTGTAATCCATAAGTCATTTCATACAAAAATATAGCCCGTTACGCATGATAAATCACATTACAATCATCTATGATTAATTATGTCAGCTTTTTGCAAATGGGAAAAATAATGGCATGTTTGACTCGGGTAAATATCCCACCGCACGTTCACTTGAGAATTTAATGAGCGTTTGTTATTCTCTTTAAAATCTTTGGATCCATAAGTCATTTGAATCTTTAACATGTTTCAAGCATGCATATCCATTTTTAAAACATGTGTTGAAAAAATCTCCTTCATGTAAAATTCCAAGCTTAATAGGGTTAGACTAATGGAATTTCCCAAACTTGGATAACAAAACTTTTGGGTTCATTTGTGGTGTGTGAATAGATATTTTATATTTACATTAGTTATTATTTTAAATATTTTCCACACATCAACTATAAAATTTTTATTTTGTAGTGATCTTTTTTGCCGTTTTTGTGTACGGGATGAAGGGGGAGCGAAAACTCAAAGTTTTATTTACGAAAAAAGTTTACATCTAAAATGGAAATGCACAATGCACAAATGTAGAAAGAGATATTTCCAAAGAGTGTCTGTATGTTTTAGGGATCGTATGCACTTTTTCGTTTTTATATCTAAGGTTTTGCAATCGATGGGAAACGGGGGAGGCGGGCGATTTTTAACTGAGTGTTGACTTCAAATCCATAAGTCATTTCCTACAAAAATATAACCCGTTACGCATGACAAATCACTTTACAATCATCTATGATTGTTAGCTCAACTTTTTGAATATGGGCAAAATAATGGTTTGTTTGACTCGGGCAAATATCCCACCTCACGTTCACTTGAGAATTTAATGAGCATTTGTTATTCTCTTTAAAAGCTTTGGATCCATAGGTCATTTGAATCTTTAACATGTTTTAAGTATGCATATCCATTTTTAAAACCTGTATAGAAAAAATCTCCTTCATGTAAAATTCCAAGCTTAATAGGGTTGGAGTAATGAAATTTCCCAAACTTGGATAACAAAACTTTTGTGTTCATTTGTGGTGTGTGAATAGATATTTTTTATTTACATTAGTTATTATTTTAAATATTTTCCACATATCAACTATAAAATTTTAATTTTTTTGTGATTCTTTTTGCCTTGTTTGTTTACGGGATGAAGGGGGATCAAAAACTCAAAGTTCTGATTTAAGAAAAAAGTGTACATCTAAAATGGAAATGCACAATGCACAAATGTAGAGAGAGATATTTCCAAAGAGTGTTTGTATGTTTTTAGCGATTGTATGCACTTTTTCGTTTTTATATCTAAGGTTTTGTAATTGTCGGGAAATGGGGGAGGCAGCCGATTTTTAACTGAGTGTTGACTTCAAATCCATAAGTCATTTCTTATAAAAATATTGCCCGTTACGCATGAGAAATCACTTTACAATCATCTATGATTGTTAGCTCAACTTTTTGAATATGGGCAAAATAATGGCTTGTTTGACTCGGGCAAATATCCCACCGCACGTTCACTTGAGGCTTTAATGAGCAGTTGTTATTATCTTTAAAAGGTTTGGATCCATAGGTCATTTGAATCTTTAACATGTTTCTGGCATGCATATCCATTTTTAAAACATGTGTAAAAAAAATCCCCTTCATGTAAAATTCCATCATATTAGTTTTGGACTAGTGGAATTCCCCAAACTTGGATAACAAAACTTTTGTGTTCATTTGTGGTGTGTGAATAAATTTTCTTCATTTAATTTTTTTATAGTTGTAAACTTTTTCCGTACATCAACTATGAAATTTTCATTTTGCTGTGATCTATTTGCCTTTTTTGTTTACGGGATGAAGGGAGAGTGAAAAACTCGAAGTTTTGATTGAAGAAAAATGTGTACATCTAAAACGGTAATGCACAATGCACATATGTAGAGAGAGATAATTCCAAATAGTGTCTGTAATTTTTAGGGATTGTAAGCACCTTTTCGTTTTTATATCTCAGGTTTTGCAATCGTCGGGAAAAATGGGTTGCAGAGGAAAACAAAACTGAGTGTTGAATTGCAATCCATAAGTCATTTCATACAAAAATATAGCCCATTACGCATGATAAATCACATTACAATCATCTATGATTAATTATGTCAATTTTTTGCAAATGGGCAAAACATTGGCATGTTTGACTCGGGTTAAATATCCCACTGCAGGTTCACTTGAGAATTTAATGAGCATTTGTTATTCTCATTACATGCTTCGCATCCATAGCTCATTTGCATCTTTAACATGTTTCAAATATGCATTTCCATTTTTAAAACATGTGTGGACGAAATCTCTTTCTTGCAAAATTCCAAGCTATTAGGGTTAAACTAGTGGAATTTCACAAAATTGGATAACAAAATTTTTGTGTTCATTTTTGTTGGGTGAATAAATTTTCTTTATTTATATTTGTTGTTTTTTTAAATGTTTTCCATACATCAACTGTAAAATTTTCATTTTGTTGTAGGCTTTTTGCCTTATTTGTTTTCGATATGAAGGGAGAGCGAAAAGTCATAGTTTCGATTTAAGAAAAAAGTGTATATCTAAAATGGAAAAGCACAATGCACAATTGTAGGGAATTTAATATCCCACCACACGTTATCTTGAGAATTTAATGAGCGTTTGTTATTCTCTTTAAAAGCATTGGATCCATAGGTCATTTGAATCTTTAACATGTTTCAAGCATGCATATCCATTTTTAAAACCTGTGTAGAAAAAATCCCCTTGATGTAAAATTCCAAGATATTAGTTTTGGACAAGTGGAATTTCCCAAACTTGGATAACAAAAATTTTGTGTTCATTTGTGGTGTGTCAATAAATTTTCTTCTTTTCATATTTTTATTGTTTTAAACATTTTCCGTACATCAACTATGAAATTTTCATTTTGCTGTGACCTATTTGCCTTTTTTTTTTACGAGATGAAGGGAGAGTGAAAAACTCGAAGTTTTGATTTAAGAAAAATGTGTACATCTAAGACGGAAATGCACAATGAACATATGTAGTGAGAGATAATTCCAAAGACTGTCTGTAATTTTTAGGGATTGTAAGCACCTTTCCGTTTTTTTATCTCAGGTTTTGCAATCGTCGGGCAAAATGGGTTGCGGGGGATTTTTAACTGAGTGTTGAATTGCAATCCATATGTCATTTCATACAAAACTATAGCCCGTTATGCATGATAAATCACATTACATCATCAATGATTAATTATGTCAGCTTTTTGCAAATGGGCAAAATAATGGCATGTTTGACTCGGGTAAATAACCCACCGCAAGTTCACTTGAGAATTTAATGAACGTTTGTTATTCTCTTTAAAATAGTTGCATCCGTAGCTCATTTGCATCTTTAACATGTTTCAAACATGCATATCCATTTTTGAAACATGTGTGGACGAAATCTCTTTCTTGAAAAATTCCAAGCTATTAGGGTTAAACTAGTGGAATTTCCCAAAATTGGATAACAAAACTTTTGTGTTCATTTGTGTTGGATGAATAAATTTTCTTTATTTATATTTGTTGTTGTTTTAAATTTTTCCATCCATCAACTATAAAATTTTCATTTTATTGTAGGCTTTTTGCCTTGTTTGTTTTCGGGATGAAGGGAGAGCGAAAAGTCAAAGTTTTGATTTAAGAAAAAAGTGTACATCTAAAATGGAAAAGCACAATGCACAATTGTAGCGAGAGATAATTCCAAAGAGTGTCTGTAATTTTTAGGGATTGTAAGCTCTTTTTAGTTTTTATATCTCAGGTTTTGCAATCGTCGGGAAAAATTGGTGGCAGAGGATTTTTAACTGAGTGTTGAATTGCAATCCATAAATCATTTCATACAAAAATATAGGCCGTTACGCATGATAAATCACTTTACAATCATCTATGATTGCTAGATCAAATTTTTGAAAATGGGCAAAATAATAACTTGTTAGACTCGGGTAAATATCCCACCGCACGTTCACTTGAGAATTTAATGAGCGTTTGTTATTCGGTTTAAAAGCTTTGGATCCATAGGTCATTTGAATCTTTAACATGTTTCAAGCATGCATATCCATTTTTAAAACATGTGAAGAAAAAATCTCCTTCATGTAAAATTCCAAGCTTAATAGGGTTGGACTAATGGAATTTCCCAAACTTGGATAACAAAACTTTTGTGTTCATTTGTGGTGTGTGAATAGATATTTTTTTTACATTAGTTATTATTTTAAATATTTTCCACACATCAACTATAAAATTTAAATTTTATTGTGATCCTTTTTGCCTTTTTTTTTTACGGGATGAAGGGGGAGCGAAAACTCTAAGATCTGATTTAAGAAAAAAGTGTACATCTAAAATGGAAATGCACAATGCACAAATGTAGAGAGAGATATTTCCAAAGAGTGTGTGTATGTTTTTAGGGATCATATGCAGTTTTTCATTTTTATATCTACGGTTTTGCAATCGTCGGGAAACGGGGGAGGCAGGCGATTTTTATCTGAGTGTTGACTTCAAATCCATAAGTCATTTCTTATAAAAATATAGCCCGTACGCATGACCAATCACTTTACAATCATCTATGATTGTTAGCTCAACTTTTTGAATATGGGCAAAATAATGGCTTGTTTGACTCGGGGAAATATCCCACCGCACGTTCACTTGAGGCTTTAATGAGCAGTTGTTATTCTCTTTAAATGCTTTGTATCCATAGCTCATTTGCATCTTTAACATGTTTCAAACATGCATATCCATTTTTAAAACATGTGTGGACGAAATCTCCTTCTTGCAAAATTCTAAGCTATTAGGGTTAAACTAGTGGAATTTCCCAAAATGGGTTAACAAAACTTTTGTGTTCATTTGTGTTGGGTGAATAAATTTTCTTTATTTATATTTGTTGTTATTTTAAATTTTTTCCATACATCAACTATAAAATTTTCATTTTGTTGTTGGCTTTTTGCCTTGTTTGTTTTCGGGATGAATGGAGAGCGAAAAGTCAAAGTTTTGATTTAAGAAAAAAGTGTATATCTAAAATGGAAAAGCACAATGCACAATTGTAGGGAGAGATAATTCCAAAGAGTGTCTGTAATTTTTATGGATTGTAAGCTCTTTTTAGTTTTTATATCTCAAGTTTTGTAATCGTCGGGAAAAATTGGTGGCAGAGGATTTTTAACTGAGTGTTGAATTGCAATCCATAAGTCATTTCATACAAAAATATAGCCCGTTACACATGATAAATCACTTTACAATAATCAACGATTGCTAGATCAAATTTTTGAAAATGGGCAAAATAATGACTTGTTAGACTCGGGTAAATATCCCACCGCACGTTCACTTGAGAATTTATTGAGCGTTTGTTATTCTCTTTAAAAGCTTTGGATCCATAGGTCATTTGAATCCTTAACATGCTTCAAGCATGCATATCCATTTTTAAAACATGTGTAGAAAAAATCACCTTCATGTAAAATTCCAAGCTTAATAGGGTTGGGCTAATGGAATTTCCCCAACTTGTATAACCAAACTTTTGTGTTCATTTTTGGTGTGTGAAAAGATATTTTTTATTTACATTAGTTATTATTTTAAATATTTTCCACACATCAACTATAAAAATTTTATTTTATTGGGATCCTTTTTGCATTTTTCATTTACGGGATGAAGGGGGAGCGAAAACTCAAAGTTCTGATTTAAGAAAAAAGTGTACATCCAAAATGGAAATGCACAATGCACAAATGTAGAGAGAGATATTTCGAAAGAGTGTTTGTATGTTTTAGGGATCGTATGCACTTTTTCTTTTTTATATCTAAGGTTTTGCAATCGTCGGGAAACGGGGGAGGCGGGCGATTTTTAACTGAGTGTTGACTTCAAATCCATAAGTCATTTCTTACAAATATATAGCCCGTTACGCATGATAAATCACTTTACGATCATCTATGATTGTTAGCTTAACTTTTTGAATATGGGAAAAATAATGGCTTGTTTGACTCGGGCAAATATCCCACCGCACGTTCACTTGAGAATTTAATGAGCGTTTGTTATTCTCTTTAAATGCTTTGGATCCATAGCTCATTTGCATCTTTAACATGTTTCTGGCATGCATATCCACTTTTAAAACATGTGTAGAAAAAATCCCCTTCAAGTAAAATTCCAAGATATTAGTTTTGGACTAGTGGAATTTCCGAAACTTGGATAACAAAACTTTTGTGTTTATTTGTGGTGTGTTAATAAATTTTCTTCATTTAATTTTTTTATTATTTTAAACTTTTTCCGTACATCAACAATGAGCTTTCATTTTGCTGTGATCTATTTGCCTTTTTTGCTTACGGGATGTTGGGAGAGCGAAAAACTCGAAGTTTTGATTTAAGAAAAACGTGTACATCTAAAATGGAAAAGCACAATGCACAATCGTAGGAGAGATAATTCCAAAGAGTGTCTATAATTTTTAGGCATTGTAAGCTCTTTTTAGTTTTTATATCTCAGGTTTTGTAATCGTGGGGAAAAAATCGTGGCAGAGGATTTTTAACTGAGTGTTGAATTGCAATCCATAAGTCATTTCATACAAAAATATAGGCCGTTACACATGATAAATCACTTTACAATCATCTATGATTGCCAGATCAAATTTTTGAAAATGGGCAAAATAATCACTTGTTAGACTCGGGTAAATATCCCTCCGCACGTTAACTTGAGAATTTAATGAGCGTTTGTTATTCTCTTTAAAAGATTTGGATCCATAGGTCATTTGAATCTTTAACATGTTTCAAGCATGAATATCCATTTTTAAAACATGTGTAGAAAAAATCTCCTTCATGTAAAGTTCCAAGCTTAATAGGGTTGGAGTATGGAATTTCCCAAACTTGGATAACCAAACATTTGTGTTCATTTAAGGTGTGTGAATAGATATTTTTTATTTACATTAGTTATTATTTTAAATATTTTCCACACATCAACTATAAAATTTTTATTTTATTGGGATCCTTTATGACTTTTTTGTTTCGGGAAGAAGAGGGAGCGAAAACTCAAATTTCTGATTTAAGAAAAAGGTGTATATCTAAAATGGAAATGCACAATGCACAAATGAAGAGGGAGATATTTTCAAAGAGTGTCAGTATGTTTTAGGAATCGTATGCACTTTTTCTTTTTTATATCTAAGGTTTTGCAATAGTCGGGAAACGGGGGAGGCGAGCGATTTTTAACTGAGTGTTGACTTCAAATCCTTAAGTCATTTCTTAAAAAAATATAGCCCGTTACGCATGATAAATCACTTTACAATCATCTATGTTTGTTAGCTCAACTTTTTGAATATGGGCAAAATAATGGTTTGTTTGACTCGGGCAAATATCCCACCGCACATTCACTTGAGAATTTAATGAGCGTTTGTTATTCTCTTTAAATGCTTTGGATCCATAGATCATTTGAATCTTTAACATGTGTCTGGCATGCATATCCATTTTTAAAACTTGTGTAGAAAAAATCCCCTTCATGTAAAATTCCAAGATATTAGTTTTGGACTAGTGGAATTTCCCAAACTTGGATAACAAAACTTTTGTGTTCATTTGTGGTGTGTGAATAAATTTTCTTCATTTAATTTTTTTATTGTTTTAAACTTTTTCCAAACATCAACTACGAAATTTTCATTTTGCTGTGATCTATTTGCCTTTTTTTTTTTACAGGATGAAGGGAGAGTGAAAAACTCGAAGTTTTGATTTAAGAAAAATGTGTACATCTAAAACAGAAATGCACAATGCACATATGTAGAGAGAGATAATTCCAAAGAGTGTCTGTAATTTTTAGGGATTGTAAGCACTTTTTCGTTTTTATATCTTAGGTTTTGCAATCAGCGGGAAAAGTGGGTTCCGGAGGATTTTTAACTGAGTGTTGAATTGTAATCCATAAGTCATTTCATACAAAAATATAGCCCGTTACGCATGATAAATCACATTACAATCATCTATGATTAATTATGTTAGCTTTTTGCTAATGGGCAAAATAATGGCATGTTTGACTCGGGTAAATATGCCACCGCAAGTTAACTTGAGAATTTAATGAGCGTTTGTTATTCTCTTTAAAAGCTTTCCATCCATAGCTCATTTGCATCTTTAACATGTTTCAAACATGCATATCCATTTTTATAACATGTGTGGACGAAATCTCTATCTTCCAAAATTCCAAGCTATTAGGGTTAAACTAGTGGAACTTCCCAAAATTGGATAACAAAACGTTTGTGTTAGTTGGGTGAATAAATTTTCTTTATTTATATTTGTTATTGTTTAAAATTTTTTCCATACATCAACTATAAAATTTTCATTTTGTTGTAAGCTTTTTGCCTTGTTTATTTTCGGGATGAAGGGAGAGTGAAAAGTCAAAGTTTTGATTTAAGAAAAAAGTGTACATCAAAAATGGAAAAGCACAATGCACAATTGTAGGGAGAGATAATTCCAAAGAGTGTCTGTAATTTTTAGGGATTGTAAGCTCTTTTTAGTTTTTATATCTTAGGTTTTGCAATCGTCGGGAAAAATTGGTGGCAGAGGATTTGAGTGTTGAATTGCAATCCATAAGTCATTTCATACAAAAATATAGATCGTTACGCATGATTAATCACTTTACAACCATCTATGATTGTTAGATCTAATTTTTGAAAATGGGCAAAATAATGACTTGTTAGACTCGGGTAAATATCCCACCGCACGTTCACTTGAGAATTTAATGAGCGTTTGTTATTCTCTTTAAAATCTTTGCATCCATAAGTAATTTGAATATTTAACATGTTTCAAGCATGCAAATCCATTTTTAAAACATGTGTTGAAAAAATCTCCTTCATGTACAATTCCAAGCTTAATAGGGTTGGACTAATGGAATTTCCCAAACTTGGATAACAAAACTTTTGTGTTCATTTGTGGTGTGTGAATAGATATTTTTTATTTACATTAGTTATTATTTTAAATATTTTCGACACATTAACTATAAAATTTTTATTTTGTTGTGATCCTTTTTGCCTTTTTTGTTTACGGGATGAAGGGGGAGCGAAAACTCAAAGTTCTGAATTAAGAAAAAAGTGTACATCTAAAATGGAAATGCACAATGCACAAATGTAGAGAGAGATATTTCCAAAGAGTGTCTGTATGTTTTAGGGATCGTATGCACTTCTTCGTTTTTATATCTAAGGTTTTGCAATCATTGGGAAACGGGGGAGGCGGGCGATTTTTAACTGAGTGTTGACTTCAAATCCATAAGTCATTTCTTACAAAAATATAGCCCGTTACACATGACAAATTATTTTACAATAATCTATGATTGTTAGCTCAACTTTTTGAATATGGGCAAAATAATGGCTTGTTTGACTCAGGCAAATATCCCACCGCACGTTCACTAGAGAATTTAATGAGCGTTTGTTATTCTCTTTAAAAGCTTTGGATCCATAGGTCATTTGAATCTTTAACATGTTTTTGGCATGCATATCCATTTTTAAAACATGTGTAGAAAAAATCCCCTTGATGTAAAATTCCAAGATATTAGTTTTGGACTAGTTGAATTTCCCAAACTTGGATAACAAAACTTTTGTGTTCATTTGTGGTGTGTGAATAAATTTTCTTCATTTACTTTTTCTTTTGTTTTAAACTTTTTCCGTACATCAACTATGAAATTTTCATTTTGGTGTGATCTATTTGCCTTTTTTGTTTACGGGATGAAGGGAGAGCGAAAAACTTGAAGTTTTGATTTAAGAAAAATGTGTACATCTAAAACGGAAATGCACAATGCATATATGAAGAGGGAGATAATTCCAAAGAGTGTCTGTAATTTTTAGGGATTGAAAGCACCTTTTCGTTTTTATATCTCAGGTTTTGCAATCGTCGGGAAAAATGGTTTGCGGAGGATTTTTAACTGAGTGTTGAATTGCAATCCATAAGTCATTTCAAACAAAAATATAGCCGTTACGCATGATAAATCACATTACAATCATCTATGATTAATTATGTCAGCTTTTTGCAAATAGGCAAAATAATGGCATGTTTGACTCGGGTAAATATCCCACCGCAAGTTCACTTGTGAATTTAATGAGCGTTTGTTATCCTCATTAAAAGCTTTGCATCCATAGCTCATTTGCATCTTTAACATGTTTCAAACATGCATATCCATTTTTAACACATGTGTGGACGAAATCTCTTTCTTGCAAAATTCCAAGCTATTAGGGTTAAACTAGTGGAATTTCCCAAAATTGGATAACAAAACTTCTGTGTTCGTTTGTGTTGGGTGAATAAATTTTCTTTATTTATATTTTTTATTGGTTTAAATTTTTTCGATACATCAACTATAAAATTTTCATTTTGTTGTAAGCTTTTTGCCTTGTTTGTTTTCGGGATGAAGGGAGAGCGAAAAATCAAAGTTTTGATTTAAGAAAAAAGTGTACATCTAAAATGGAAAAGCACAATGCACAATTGTAGGGAGAGATAATTCCAAAGAGTGTCTCTAATTTTAAGGGATTGTAAGCTCTTTTTAGTTTTTATATCTTAGGTTTTGCAATCGTCGGGAAAAATTTGTGGCAGAGGATTTTTAACTGAGTGTTGAATTGCTATCCATAAGTCATTTCATACAAAAATATAGGCCATTACGCACGATAAATCACTTTACAATCATCTATGATTGCTAGATTAAATTTTTGAAAATGGGCAAAATAACGACTTGTTAGACTCGGGTAAATATCCCACCGCACATTCACTTGAGAATTTAATGAGCGTTTGTTATTCTCTTTAAAAGTTTTGGATCCATAGGTCATTTGAATCTTTAACATGTTTCAAGCATGCATATCCATTTTTAAAACCTCTGTAGAAAAAATCTCATTCGTGTAAAATTCCAAGCTTAATAGGGTTTGAGTAATGGAATTTCCCAAACTTGGATAACAAAACTTTTGTGTTCATTTGTGGTGTGTGAATAGATATTTTTTATTTACATTAGTTATTATTTTTAATATTTTCCACACATCAACTATAAAATTTTCATTTTATTGGGATCCTTTTTGTCTTTTTTTTTTAAACTTTTTTCGTACATCAACTATGAAATTTTCATTTTGCTGTGATCTATTTGCCTGTTTTGTTTACGGGATGAAGGGAGAGCGAAAAGCTCTAAGTTTTTATTTAAGAAAAATGTGTACATCTAAAACGGAAATGTACAATCCATATATGTAGAAAGAGATAATTCCAAAGAGTGTCTGTAATTTTTGGGGATTGTAAGCACCTTTTCGTTTTTACATCTCAGGTTTTGCAATCGTCGGGAAAAATGGGTTGTGGAGGATTTTTACAGAGTGTTGAATTGCAATCCATAAGTCATTTCATACAAAAATGTAGCCCGTTACACATGATAAATCACATTCCAATCACCTATGATTCATTATGTCAGCTTTTTGCAAATGGGCAAAATAATGGCATGTTTGACTCCGGTAAATATCCCACCGCAAGTTCACTTGAGAATTTAATGAGCGTTAGTAATTCTCTTTAAAAGCTTTTCATCCATAGCTCATTTGCATCTTATACATGTTTCAAACAGGCGAATCCATTTTTAAAACATGTGTGGA
The DNA here is from genome assembly GCF_029961685.1 of Aristolochia californica. Classification (NCBI taxonomy): domain Eukaryota; kingdom Viridiplantae; phylum Streptophyta; class Magnoliopsida; order Piperales; family Aristolochiaceae; genus Aristolochia; species Aristolochia californica. The sequence goes on along the minus strand of NW_027182268.1, from coordinate 27,242,631 downwards.
CGAAATCTCTTTCTTGCAAAATTCCAAGCTATTAGGGTTAAACTAGTGGAATTTCCCAAAATTGGATAACAAAACGTTTGTGTTCATTTGTGTTGGGTAAAAAAAAATTCTTTATTTATATTTGTTATTGTTTTAAATTTTTTCGATACATCAACTATAAAATTTTTATTTTGTTGTAAGCTTTTTGCCTTGTTTGTTTTCGGGATGAAGGGAGAGCGAAAAGTCAAAGTTTTGATTTAAGAAAAAAGTGTACATCTAAAATGGAAAAGCACAATGCACAATTGTAGGGAGAGATAATTCCAAAGAGTGTCTATAGTTTTTAGGGATTGTAAGCTCTTTTTAATTTTTATATCTCAGGTTTTGCAATCGTCTGGAAAAATTGGTGGTAGAGGATTTTTAACTGAGTGTTGAATTTCAATCCATAAGTCATTTCAAACAAAAATATAGCTCGATACGCATGATAAATCATTTTACAATCATCTTTGATTGTCAGATCAAATTTTTGAAAATGGGCAAAATAATGACTTGTTTGACTCGGGTAAATATCCCTCCGCACGTTCAGTTGGGAATTTAATGAGCGTTTGTTATTCTCTTTAAAATCTTTGGATCCATAGGTTATTTGAATCTTTAACATGTTTCAAGCATGCATATCCATTTTTAAAACATGTGTAGAAAAAATCTCCTTTTTGTAAAATTCCAAGCTTAATAGCGTAGGGTTGGACTAATGGAATTTCCCAAACTTGGATAACAAAACTTTTGTGTTCATTTGTGGTGTGTGAATAGATATTTTTTATTTACAATAGTTATTATTTTAAATATTTTCCACACATCAACTATAAAATTTTTATTTTGTTGTGACCTTTTTTGCCTTTTTTGTTTACGGGATGAAGGGGGAGCGAAAACTCAAAGTTCTGATTTAAGAAAAAAGTGTACATCTAAAATGGAAATGCACAATGCAGAAATGTAGAGAGATATTTCCAATGAGTATTTGTATTTTTTAGGGTTCGTATCCACTCTTTCATTTTATTTCTAAGGTTTTTCAATCGTCGGGAAACGGGGGAGGCGGGCGATTTTTAACTGAGTGTTGACTTCAAATCCATAAGTCATTTCTTAGAAAAATATAGCCCGTTACGCATGACAAATCACTTTACAATCATCTATGATTGTTAGCTCAACTTTTTGAATATGGGCAAAATAATGGCATGTTTGACTCGGGCAAATATCCCACCGCACGTTCACTAGAGAATTTAATGAGCGTTTGTTATTCTCTTTAAAAGCTTTGGATCCATAGGTCATTTGAATCTTTAACTTGTTTCTGGCATGCATATCCATTTTTAAAACATGTGTAGAAAAACTCCCCTTCATGTAAAATTCCAAGATATTAGTTTTGCAGTAGTGGAATTTCCCAAACTTGGATAACAAAACTTTTGTGTTCATTTGTGGTGTGTGAATAAATTTTATTCATTTACTTTTTTTATTGTTTTAAACTTTTTCCGTACATCAACTATGAAATTTTCATTTTGTTGTGATCTATTTGCCTTTTTTGTTTACGGGATGAAGGGAGAGCGAAAAACTCGAAGTTTTGATTTAAGAAAAAGGTGTACATCTAAAACGAAAATGCACAATGCACATATGTACAGAGAGATAATTCCAAAGAGTGTCTCTAATTTTTAGGGATTGTAAGCACCTTTTCGTTTATATATCTCAGGTTTTGCAATCGTCGGGAAAAATGGGTTGCGAAGGATTTTTAACTGAGTGTTGAATTGTAATCCATAAGTCATTTCACACAAAAATATAGCCCGTTATGCATGATAAATCAAATTACAATCATCTATGATTAATTATGTCAGCTTTTTGCAAATGGGCAAAATAATGGCATGTTTGACTCGGGTAAATATCCCACCGCAAGTTCACTTGAGAATTTAATGAGCGTTTGTTATTCTCATTAAAAGCTTTGCATCCATAGCTCATTTGCATATTTAACATGTTTCAAACATGCATATCCATTTTTAAAACATGTGTGGACGAAATCTCTTTCTTGCAAAATTCCAAGCTATTAGGGGTAAACCAGTGGAATTTCCCAAAATTGGATAACAAAACTTTTGTGTTCATTTGTGTTGGGTGAATATATTTTCTTTATTTATATTTGTTATTGTTTTAAATTTTTTCCATACATCAACTATAAAATTTTCATTTTGTTGTAAGCTTTTTGCCTTGTTTGTTTTCGGGAAGAAGGGAGAGCGAAAAGTCAAAGTTTTGATGTAAGAAAAAAGTGTACATCTAAAATGGAAAAGCAGAATGCACAATTGTAGGGAGAGATAATTCCAAAGAGTATCTGTAATTTTTAGGGATTGTAAGCTCTTTTTAGTTTTTATTTCTCAGGTTTTGCAATCGTCGGGAAAAATTGGTGGCAGAGGATTTTTAAGAGAGTGTTGAATTGCAATTCACAAGTCATTTCATACAAAAATATAGCCCGTTACGCATGATAAATCACTTTACAATCGTCTATGATTGTTAGATCAAATTTTTGAAAATGGGAAAAATAATGACTTGTTAGGCTCGGGTAAATATCCCACCGCACGTTCACTTGAGAATTTAATGAGCATTTGTTATTCTCTTTAAAAGGTTTTGATCCATAGGTCATTTGAATCTTTAACATGTTTCAAACCTGCATATCCATTTTTAAAACATGTGTAGAAAAAATCTCCTTCATGTAAAATTCCAAGCTTAATAGGGTTGGACTAATGGAATTTCCAAAACTTGGATAACAAAACTTTTGTGTTCATTTGTGGTGTGTGAATAGATATTTTTTTATTTATATTAGTTATTATTTTAAATATTTTCCACACATCAAGTATAAAATTTTTATTTTGTTGTGATCTTTTTTGCCTTTTTCGTTTACGGGATGAACGTAGAGCGAAAACTCAAAGTTCTGATTTAAGAAAAAAGAGTACATCCAAAATGGAAATTCACAATGCACAAATGTAGATAGAGATATATCCAAAGAGTTTATGTTTGTTTTAGGGATCGTATGCACTCTTCCGTTTTTATATCTAAGGTTTTGCAATTGTCGGGAAATGGGGGAGGCGGGTGATTTTTAATTGAGTGTTCACTTCAAATCCATAAGTCATTTCTTAAAAAAATATAGCCCGTTACGCATGACAAATCACTTTACAATCATCTATGATTGTTAGCTCAACTTTTTGAATATGGGCAAAATAATGGCTTGTTTGACTCGGGCAAATATCCCACCGCACGTTCACTTGAGAATTTCATGAGCGTTTGTTATTCTCTTTAAAAGCTTTGGATCCATAGGTCATTTGAGTCTTTAACATGTTTCTGGCATGCATATCCATTTTTAAAACATGTGTAGAAAAAATCTCCTTCATGTAAAATTCCAAGAAATTAGTTTTGGACAAGTGGAATTTCCCAAACTTGGAAAACAAAACTTTTGTGTTCATTTGTGGTGTGTGAATAAATTTTCTTCATTTACTTTTTTTTATTGTTTTAAACTTTTTCCGTACATCAACTATGAAATTTTCATTTTGCTGTAATCTATTTGCCTTTTATGTTTACGTGATGAAGGGAGAGCGAAAAACTCGAAGTTTTCATTTTAGAAAAATGTGTACATCTAAAACGGAAATGCACAATGCACATATGTAGAGAGAGATAATTCCAAAGTGTGTCTATAAATTTTAGGGATTGTAAGCGCCTTTTCATTTTTATATCTCACGTTTTGCAATCGTTGGGAAAAATGGGTTTCGGAGGATTTTTAACTGAGTGTTGAATTGCAATCCATAAGTCATTTCATACAAAAATACTGCCCGTTACACATGATAAATCACATTACGATCATCTATGATTAATTATGTCAGCTTTTTACAAATGGGCAAAATAATGGTCTGTTTGACTCGGGTAAATATCCCACCGCAAGTTCACTTGAGAATTTAATGAGCGTTTGTTATTCTTTTTAAAAGCTTTGCATCCATAGCTCATTTGCATCTTTAACATGTTTCAAACATGCATATCCATTTTTAAAACATGTGTGGATGAAATCTCTTTCTTGCAAAATTCCAAGCTATTAGGGTTAAACTTGTGGAATTTCCAAAAATTGGATAACAAAACTTTTGTGTTCATTTGTGTTGGGTGAATAAATTTTCTTTATTTATATTTGTTATTGTTTTGAATTTTTTCCATACATCAACTATAAAATTTTCATTTTGTTGTAAACTTTTTGCCTTGTCGGTTTTCGGGATGAAGGGAGAGCGAAAACTCAAAGTTTTGATTTAATAAAAAAAGTGTACATCTAAAATGGGAAAGCACAATGCACAATTGTAGGGAGAGATAATTCCAAAGTGTGTCTGTAATTTTTAGGGATTGTAAGCTCTTTTTAGTTTTTATATCTCTGGTTTTGCAATCGTAAGGAAAAATTGGTGGCCGAGGATTTTTAACTGAGTGTTGAATTGCAATCCATAAGTCATTTCATACAAAAATATAGCCCGTTACGCATGATAAACCACTTTACAATCATCTATGATTGTCAGATCAAATTTTTGAAAAAGGGCAAAATAATGACTTGTTAGACTCAGGTAAATATCCCACCGCATGTTCACTTGAGAATTTAATGATCGTTTGTTTTTCTCTTTAAAAGTTTCGGATCCATAGGTCATTTGAATCTTTAACATGTTTCAAGCATGCATATCCATTTTTAAAACATGTGTAGAAAAAATCTCCTTCATGTAAAATTCCAAGCTTAATAGGGTTGGACTAATGGAATTTCCCAAACTTGGATAACGAAACTTTTGTGTTCATATGTGGTGTGTGAGTAGATATTTTTTATTTATATTAGTTATTATTTTAAATATTTTCCACACAACAACTATAAAATTTTTATTTTGTTGTGATCTTTTTTGCCTTTTTTGTTTACGGGATGAAGGAGGAGTGAAAACTCAAAGTTCTGGTTTAAAAAAAAAGTGTAGATCTAAAATGGAAATGACAATGCACAAATGCAGAGAGAGATATTTCACATGACTGTTTGTATGTTTTAGCGATCGTATGCACTCTTTCGTTTTTATACCTAAGGTTTTGCAATCGTCGGGAAACGGGGGAGGCGGGCGATTTTTAACTGAGTGTTGACTTCTAATCCATAAGCCATTTCTTCCAAAAATAAAGCCCGTTACGCATGACAAATCACTTTACAATCTTCTACGATTGTTAGCTCAACTTTTTGAATATGGGCAAAATAATGGCTTATTTGACTTGGGCAAATATCCCACCGCACGTTCACTTGAGAATTTAATGAGATTTTGTTATTCTCTTTAAAAGCATTGGATCCATAGGTCATTTGAATCTTTAACATGTTTCTGGCATGCATATCCATTTTTAAAACATGTGTAGGAAAAATCCCCTTCATGTAGAATTCCAAGATATTAGTTTTGGACTAGTGGAATTTCCCAAACTTGGATAACAAAAATTTTGTGTACATTTGTGGTGTGTGAATAAATTTTCATCATTTAATTTTTTTATTGTTTTAAACTTTTTCATAACATCAACTACAAAATTTTCATTTTCTGTGATCTATTTGCCTTTTTTGTTTACGAGATGAAGGGAGATCGAAAAACTCGAAGTTTTGATTTAAGAAAAATATGTACATCTAAAACGAAAATGCACATTGCACATATGTAGAGAGAGATAATTCCAAAGAGTGTCTATAATTTTTAGGGATTGTAAGCACCTTTTTCGTTTTTATATCTCAGGTTTTGCAATCGTTGGGAAAAATGGGTTGCGGAGGATTTTTAACTGAGTGTTGAATTGCTATCCATAACTCATTTCATACAAAAATATAGCCCGTTACGCATGATAAATCACTTTACAATCATCTATGATTGTTAGATCAAATTTTTGAAAATGGCCAAAATAATGAGTTGTTAGACTCGGGTAAATATCCCACCGCACGTTCACTTGAGAATTTGATGAGCATTTGTTATTCTCTTTAAAAGCTTTGGATCCATACGTCATTTGAATCTTTAACATGTTTCAAGCATGCATATCCATTTTTAAAACATGTGCAGAAAAAATCTCGTTCATGTAAAATTCCAAGATTAATAGGGTTGGACTAATGGAATTTCCCAAACTTGGTTCAAAAAACTTTTGTGTTCATTTGTGGTGTGTGAATAGATATTTTTATTTACATTAGTTATTATTTTAAATATTTTCGACACATCAACTATAAATTTTTTATTTTGTTGTGATCTTTTTTGCCGTTTTTGTTTACGGGATGAAGGGGGAATGAAAAGTCAAAGTTCTGATTTAAGAAAAAAGTGTACATCTAAAATGGAAATGACAATGCACAAACGTAGAGAGAGATATTTCCAAAGAGTGTTTGTATGTTTTAGGGATCGTATGCACTCTTTCGTTTTTATATTTAAGGTTTTGCAATCTTCGGGAAACGGGGGAGGCAGGCGATTTTTAACTGACTGTTGACTTCAAATCCATAAGCCATTTCTTACAAAAATAAAGGCCGTTACGCATGACAAATCACTTTACAATCGTCTATGATTGTTAGCTCAACTTTTTGAATATGGGCAAAATATTGGCTTGTTTGACTCGGGCAAATATCCCACTACTCGTTCACTTGAGAATTTAATGAGTTTTTGTTATTCTCTTTAAAAGCTTTGGATCCGTAGGTGATTTGAATCTTTAACATGTTTCTGGCATGCATATCCATTTTTAAAACATGTGTAGGAAAAATCTCCTTCATGTAAAATTCCAAGATATTAGTTTTGGACTAGTCGAATTTCCCAAAGATGGATAAGAAAAATTTTGTGTTCATTTGTGGTGTGTGAATAAATTTTCTTCATTTAATTTTTTTATTGTTTTAAACTTTTTCCGTACATCACCTATGAAATTTTCAATTTGCTGGGATCTATTTGCCTTTTTTGTTTACGGGATGAAGGGAAAGCGAAAAATTCAAAGTTTTGATTTAAGAAAAATGTGTGCATATAAAATGGAAATGCACATTGCACATATGTAGAGAGAGATAATTCCAAAGAGTGTCTGTAATTTTTAGGGATTGTAAGCACCTTTTCGTTTTTATATCTCAGGTTTTGCAATCGTCGGGAAAAATGGGTTGCGGAGGATTTTTAACTGAAATATAGCCCGTTACGCATGATAAATCACATTACAATCATCTATGATTAATTATGTCAGCTTTTTGCAAATGGGGAAAATAATGGCATGTTTGACTCGGCTAAATATCCCACCGCAAGTTCACTTGAGAATTTAATGAGCGTTTTATATTCTCTTTAAAAGCTTTGCATCCATAGCTAATCTGCATCTTTAACATCTTTCAAACATGCATATCCATTTTAAAAACATGTGTGGATGAAATCTCTTTCTTGCAAAATTCCAAGCTAATAGGGTTAAACTAGTGGAATTTCCCAAAATTGGATAACAAAACTTTTGTGTTCATTTGTGTTGGGTGAATAAATTTTATTTATTTATGTTTGTTATTGTTTTATATTTTTTCCATACATCAACGATAAAATTTTCACTTTGTTGTTAGCTTTTTGTCTTATTTGTGTTCGGGATGAAGGGAGAGCGAAAATTCAAAGTTTAGTTTAAGAAAAAAGTGTACATCTAAAATGGAAAAGCACAATGCACAATTGTAGGGAGAGATAATTCATAAGAGTGTCGGTAATTTATAGGGATTGTAAGCTCTTTTAAGTTTTTATATCTCACGTTTTGCAATCGTCGGGAAAAAATTGTGGCAGAGGATTTTTAACTGAGTGTTGAATTGCAATCTATAAGTCATTTCATACAAAAATATAGCCTGTTACGCATGATAGATCACTTTACAATCATCTATGATTGTTAGATCAAATTTTTGAAAATGGGCAAAATAATGACTTGTTAGACTCGGGTAAATATCCCACTCCACGTTCACTTGAGAATTTAATGAGCGTTTGTTATTCTCTTTAAAAGCTTTGCATCCATAGCTCATTTGCATCTTTAACATGTTTCAAACATGCATACCCATTTTTAAAACATGTGTGGATGAAATCTCTTTCTTGCAAAATTCCAAGATTAATAGGGTTGGACTAATGGAATTTCCCAAACTTGGATAACAAAACTTTTGTGTTCATTTGTGGTGTGTGAATAGATATTTTTTATTTACATTAGTTATTAATTAAATATTTTCCACACATCAACTATAAAATTTTTATTTTGTTGTGATCTTTTTTGCCTTTTTTGTTTACGGGATGAAGGGGGGAGCGAAAACTCAAAGTTCTGATTTAAGAAAGAAGTGTACATCTAAATGGAAATGCACAATGCACAAATGTAGAGAGAGATATTTCCAAAGAGTGTCTGTATGTTTTAGGGATCGTATGCACTCTTTCGTTTTTATATCAAAGGTTTTGCAATCGTAGGGAAACGGGGGAGACGGGCGATTTATAACTAAGTGTTGACATCAAATCCATAAGTCATTTCTTACAAAAATATAGCCCGTTACACATGACAAATCAGTTTACAATCATCTATGATTGTTAGCTCAACTTTTTTAATATGGACAAAATAATGGCTTGTCTGACTCGGGCAAATATCCCACCGCACGTTCACTTGAGAATTTAATGAGCTTTTGCTATTCTCTTTGTGGTGTGTGAATAAATTTTCTTCAATCAATTTTTTTATTGTTTTAAACTTTTTCCGTACATCAACTATGAAATTTTCACTTTGTTGTGATCTATTTGCCTTTTTTTTTTTACGGGATGAAGGGAGAGCGAAAAACTCGAAGTTTTGATTTAAGAAAAAAGTGTACATCTAAAATGGAAATGCACAATGCACATATGTAGAGAGAGATAATTCCAAAGAGTGTCTGTAATTTTTAAGGAATGTAAGCACCTTTTCGTTGTTATATATCAGGTTTTGCAATCGTCGCCGAGGATTTTTAACTGAGTGTTGAATTGAAATTCATTAGTCATTTCATACAAAAATATAGCTCGTTTTGCATGATAGATCACATTACAATCATCTATGATTAATTATGTCAGCTTTTTGCAAATGGGAAAAATAATGGAATGTTTGACTCGGGTAAATATCCCACCGCAAGTTCACTTGAGAATTTAATGAGCGTTTGTTATTCTCTTCAAAAGCTTTGCATCCATAGCTCTTTTGCATCTTTAACATGTTTCAAACATGCATATCCCTTTTTAAAATATGTGTGGATGAAATCTCTTTCTTACAAAATCCAAGCTATTAGGGTTAAACTCGTGGAATTTCCCAAAATTGGATAACAAAACTTTTGTATTCATTTGTGTTGGGTGAATATATTTTATTTATTTATATTTGTTATTGTTTTAAATTTTTTCCATACATGAACTATAAAATTTTCATTTTGTTATAAGCTTTTTGCCTAGTTTGTTTTCGGGATGAAGGGAGAGGGAAAAGTCACAGTTTTGATTTAATAAAAAAGTGTACATCTAAATTGGAAAAGCACAATGCACAATTGAAGGGAGACATAATTCCAAAGAGTCTCTGTAATTTTTAGGGATTGTAAGCTCGTTTTAGTTTTTATCTCTCAACTTTTGCAATCGTCGGGAAAAATTGGAGGTAGAGAATTTTTAACCGAGTGTTGAATTGCTATCCATAAGTCATTTCATACAAAAATATAGCCTGTTATTCATGATAAATCACTTTAAAATCATCTATGATTTTTAGATCAAATTTTTGAAAATGGGAAAAATAATGACTTGTTAGACTCAGGTAAATATCCCACCGCACGTTCACTTGAGAATTTAATGAGCGTCTGTTATTCTCTTTAAAAGCTTTGGATCCATAGGTCATTTGAATCTTTAACATGTTTCAAGCGTGCATATCCATTTTTAAAACATGTGTAGAAAAAATCTCCTTCATGTAAAATTCCAAGCTTAATAGGGTTTGGACTAATGGAATTTCTCAAACTTGGATAACAAAATTGTGTCCATTTGTGGTGTGTGAATAGATATTTTTTATTTACATTAGTTATTATTTTAAATATTTTCCACACATCAACTATAAAAGTTTTATTTTGTTGTGATCTTTTTTGCCTTTTTTGTTTACGGGATGGAGGAGCGAAAACTCAAAGTTCTGATTTAAGAAAAAAGAGTACATCTAAAAGGGAAATGCACAATGCACAAATGTAGAGAGAGATATTTCTAAATAGTGTCTGTATGTTTTAAGGATTGAACGCACTCTTTCGTTTTTATATCTAAGGTTTTGCAATCATCGGGAAACGGGGGAGGCGGGCGATTTTTAACTGAGTGTTGACTTCGAATCCATATGTCATTTCTTACAAAAATATAGCTCGTTACACATGACAAATCACTTTACAATCATCTATGATTGTTAGCTCAACTTTTTGAATATGGGCAAAATAATGGCTTGTTTGACTCGGGCAAATATCCCACCTCACGTTCACTTGAGAATTTAATGAGCGTTTGTTATTCTCTTTAAAAGCTTTGGATCCATAGGTCCTTTGAATCTTTAACATGTTTCTGGCATGCATATCCATTTTAAAAACTTGTGTAGGAAAATTCTCCTTCATGTAAAATTCCAAGATATTAGTTTTGGACTAGTGGAATTTCCCAAACTTGGATAACAAAACTTTTGTGTTCATTTGTGGTGTGTGAATAAATTTTCTTCATTTACTTTTTTTATTGCTTTAAACTTTTTTCGTACATCAACTATGAAATTTTTATTTTGTTGTAAGCTTTTTGCCTTGCTTGTTTTCGGGATGAAGGGAGAGCGAAAAGTCAAAGTTTTGATTTAGGAAAAATGTTTACATCTAAAACGGAAATGCACAATGCACATATGTAGAGAGAGATAATTTCAAAGAGTGTCTGTAATTTTTAGGATTGTAAGCACCTTTTCGTTTTTATATCTCAGGTTTTGCAATCGTCGGGAAAAGTTGGTGCCAGAGGATTTTTAACTGAGTGTTGAATTGCAATCCATAAGTCATTGCATACAAAAATATAGCCTGTTACGCACGATAAATCACATTACAATCATCTATGATTGTTAGACCAAATGTTTGTAAATGGGCAAAATAATGACTTGTTAGACTCTGGTAAATATCCCACCGCACGTTCATTTGAGAATTTAATGAGCGTTTGTTATTCTCTTTAAAAGCTTTGGATCCTTTGGTGATTTGAATCATTAACATGTTTGGAGCATGCATATCCATTTTTAAAACATGTGTAGAAAAAATCTCCTTCATGTGAAATTCCAAGCTTAATAGGGTTGGACCAATGGAATTTCCCAAACTTGGATAACAAAACTTTTGTGTTCATTTGTGGTGTGTGAATAGATATTTTTTATTTACATTAGTTATTATTTTAAATATTTTCCACACATCATCTATAAAATTTTTATTTTGTTGTGATCTTTTTTGCCTTTTTTGTTTACGGGATGAAGGGGGGAGCGAAAACACAAAGTTCTGATTTATGAAAGAAGTGTACATCTAAAATGGAAATGCACAATGCACAAATGTAGAGAGAGATATTTCCAAAGAGTGTCTGTATGTTTTAGGGATCGTATGCACTCTTTCGTTTTTATATCAAAGGTTTTGCAATCGTCGGGAAACGGGGGAGGCGGGCGATTTTTAACTGAGTGTTGATAACAAATCCATAAGTCATTTCTTACAAAAATATAGCCCGTTCCACATGACAAATCACTTTACAATCATCTATGATTGTTAGCTCAACTTTTTTAATATGGGCAAAATAATGGCTTGTTTGACTTGGGCAAATATCCCACCGCACGTTCATTTGAGAATTTAATTAACGTTTGCTATTCTCTTTAAAATCTTTGGATCCATAGGTCATTTGAATATTTAACATGTTTTTGGCATTTAAATCCATTTTTAAAACATGTGTAGAAAAAATCTCCTTCATCTAAAATTCCAAAATATTAGTTTTGGACTAGTGGATTTTCCCAAACTTGGATAACAAAAATTTTGTGTTCATTTGTGGTGTGTGAATAAATTTTCTTCATTTAATTTTTTTATTGTTTTAAACTTTTTCCGTACATCAACTATGAAATTTTCACTTTGTTGTGATCTTTTTGCCTTTTTTTTTACGGGATGAAGGGTGAGCGAAAAACTCGAAGTTTTGATTTAAGAAAAAAATGTACATCTAAAATGGAAATGCACAATGCACATATGTAGAGAGAGATAATTCCAAAGAGTGTTTGTAATTTATAGGGATTGTAAGCACCTTTTCGTTGTTATATCTCAGGTTTTGCAATCGTTAGGAAAAATGGGTTGCGGAGGATTTTTAACTGAGTGTTGAATTGCAATCCTTAAGTCATTTCATACAAAAATATAGCCCATTTCGCATGATAGATCACATTACAATCATCTATGATTAATTATGTCAGCTTTTTGCAAATGGGCAAAATAATGGAATGTTTGACTCGGGTAAATATTCCACCGCAAGTTCACTTGAGAATTTAATGAGCATTTGTTGTTCTCTTCAAAATCTTTGCATCCGTAGCTCATTTGCATCTTTAACATGTTTCAAGCATGCATATCCCTTTTTAAAATATGTGTGGATGAAATCTCTTTCTTGCAAAATTCCAAGCTATTTGGGTTAAACTAGTGGAATTTCCCAAAATTGGATAACAAAACTTTCGTATTCATTTGTGTTGGGTGAATAAATTTTCTTTATTTATATTTGTTATTGTTTTAAATTTTTTCCATACATGAACTATAAAATTTTCATTTTGTTGTAAGATTTTTGCCTAGTTTGTTTTCGGGATGAAGGGAGAGGGAAAAGTCACAGTTTTGATTGAAGAAAAAAGTGTACATCTAAATTGGAAAATCACAATGCAAAATTGTAGGGAGACATAATTCCAAAGAGTCTCTATAATTTTTAGGGATTGTAAGCTCTTTTTAGTTTTTATCTCTCAACTTTTGCAATTGTCGGGAAAAATTGGAGGTAGAGAATTTTTAACTGAGTGTTGAATTGCTATCCATAAGTCATTTCATACAAAAATATAGCCGGTTATGCATGATAAATCACTTTACAATCATCTATGATTTTTAGATCAAATTTTTGAAAATGGGCAAAATAATGACTTGTTAGACTCGGGTAAATATCCCACCGCATGTTCACTTGAGAATTTAATGAGCATCTGTTATTCTCTTTAAAAGCTTTGGATCCATAGGTCATTTGAATCTTTAACATGTTTCAAGCATGCATATCCATTTTTAAAACATGTGTAGAAAAAATCTCCTTCATGTAAAATTCCAAGCTTAATAGGGTTGGACTAATGGAATTTCCCAAACTTGGATAACAAAATTTTGTTCATTTGTGGTGTGTGAAGAGATATTTTTTATTTACATTAGTTAATATTTTAAATATTTTCCACACATCAACTATAAAATTTTTATTTTGTTGCGATCTTTTTTGCCTTTTTTGTTTACGGGATGAAGGGGGAGCGAAAACTCAAAGTTCTGATTTAAGAAAAAAGTGTACATCTAAAATGGAAATGCACAATGCACAAATGTAGAGAGAGATATTTCCAAAGAGTATCTGTATGTTTTAGGGATCGAATGCACTCTTTCGTTTTTATATCTAAGGTTTTGCAATCATCGGGAAACGGGGGAGGCGGGCGATTTTTAACTGAGTGTTGACTTCAAATCCATAAGTCATTTCTTTCAAAAATATAGCTCGTTACGCATGACAAATCACTTTACAATCATCTATGATTGTTAGCTCAACTTTTTGAATATGGGCAAAATATTGCTTGTTTGACTCGGGCAAATATCCCACCTCACGTTCACTTGAGAATTTAATGAGCATTTGTTATTCTCTTTAAAAGCTTTGGATCCATAGGTCATTTGAATCTTTAACATGTTTCTGGCATGCATATCCATTTTTAAAACTTGTGTAGGAAAATTCTCCTTCATGTAAAATTCCAAGATATTAGTTTTGGACTAGTAGAATTTCCCAAACTTGGATAACAAAACTTTTGTGTTCATTTGTGTTGTGTGAATAAATTTTCTTCATTTACTTTTTTTATTGTTTTAAACTTTTTCCGTACATCAACATATGAAATTTTCATTTTGTATAAGCTTTTTGCCTTGTTTGTGTTCAGGATGAAGTGAGAGCGAAAAGTCAAAGTTTTGATTTAGGAAAAATGTGTACATCTAAAACGGAAATGCACAATGCACATATGTAGAGAGAGATAATTCTAAAGAGTGTCTGTAATTTTTAGGATTCTAAGCACCTTTTCGTTTTTATATCTCAAGTTTTGCAATCGTCGGGAAAACTTGGTGCCAGAGGATTTTTAACTGAGTGTTGAATTGCAATCCATAAGTCATTTCATACAAAAATATAGCCGATGATGCATGATAAATCACTTTAAAATCATCTATGATTGTTAGATCAAATTTTTGAAAAAGGGCAAAATTATGACTTGTTAGACTCGGGTAAATATCCCACTGCACGTTCACTTGAGAATTTAATGAGTGTTTGTTATTCTCTTTAAAAGCTTTGGATCCATAGGTCATTTGAATCATTAACATGTTTGCATCCTGCATATCCATTTTTAAAACATGTGTAGAAAAAATCTCCTTCATGAGAAATTCCTAGCTTAATAGGGTTGGACTAATGGAATTTCCCAAACTTGGATAACAAAACTTTTGGGTTCATTTGTGGTGTGTGAATAGATATTTTTTATTTACATTAGTTATTATTTTAAATATTTTCCACACATCAACTATAAAATTTTTATTTTGTAGTGATCTTTTTTGCCTTTTTTGTTTACGGGATGAAGGGGGAACGAAAACTCAAAGTTCTGATTTTTGAAAAAAGCGTACATCTAAAATGGAAATGCACAATGCACAAATTTTGAGAGAGATATTTTCAAAGAGTGTCTGTATGTTTTAGGGATCGTATGCACTCTTTCATTTTTATATCTAAGGTTTTGCAATCGTCGGGAAATGGGGGAGGCGGGCGATTTTTAACTGAGTATTGACTTCAAATCCATAAGCCATTTCTTACAAAAATATAGCCCGTTACGCATGACAAATCACTTTACAATCATCTATGATTGTTAGCTCAACTTTTTGAATATGGGCAAATTAATGACTTGTTTGACTCGGGCAAATATCCCACGACACGTTCAATTGAAAATTTAACGAGCGTTTGTTAGCCTCTTTAAAAGCTTTGGATCCATAGGTCATTTGCATCTTTAACATGTTTCTGGCATGCATATCCATTTTTAAAACATGTTTAGGAAAATTCTCCTTCATGTAAAATTCCAAGATATTAGTTTTGGACTAATGGAATTTCCCAAACTTGGGTAACAAAACTTTTGTGTTCATTTGTGGTGTGTGAATAAATTTTCTCCATTTACTTTTTTTATTGTTTTAAACTTTTTCCTTACATCAACTATGAAATTTTCATTTTGCTGGGATCTATTTGCCTTTTTTGTTTACGGGATGAAGGGAGAGCGAAAACTCGAACTTTTGATTTAGCAAAAATGTGTACAGCTAATACGGAAACGCACAAGGCACATATGTAGAGAGAGATAATTCCAAAGAGTGTCTTTAATTTTTTGGGATTTTAAGCACCTTTTCGTTTTTAGATCTCAGGTTTTGCAATCGTCGAAAAAAATGGGTTGCAGAGGATTTTTAACTGAGTGTTGAATTGCAATCCATAAGTCATTTCATACAAAAATATAGCCCGTTTCGCATGATAAATCACATTACAATCCTCTATGATTAATTATGTATACTTTTTGCAAATGGGAAAAATAATGGCATGTTTGACTCGGGTAAATATCCCACTGCAAGTTCACTTGAGAATTTAATGAGCGTTTGTTATTCTCTTTAAAAGCTTTGCATCCATAGCTCATTTGCATCTTTAACATGTTTCAAACATGCATATCCATTTTTAAAACATGTGTGGATGAAATCTCTTTCTTGCAAAATTCCAAGCTATTATGGTTAAACTAGTGAAATTTCTAAAAATTGGATAACAAAACTTTTGTGTTCATTTGTGTTGGGTGAATAAATTTTCTTTATTTATATTTGTTATTGTTTTAAATTTTTTCCATACATCAACTATAAAATTTTCATTTTGTTGTATGCTTTTTGCCTTGTTTGTTTTCGGGATGAAGGGAGAGCGAAAAGTCAAAGTTTGGATTTAGAAAAAAGTGTACATCTAAAATAGAAAAGCACAATGCACAATTGTAGGGAGAGATAATTCCAAAGAGTCTCTGTAATTTTTAGGGATTGAAAGCTCTTTTTAGTTTTATATATCAGCTTTTGCAATCGTCGGGAAAAATTGGAGGCAGAGAATTTTTAACTGAGTGTCGAATTGAAATCCATAACTCATTTCATACAAAACTATAGCCCGTTACGCATGATAAACCACTTTACAATCATCTATGATTGTTAGATCAAATTTTTGAAAATGGGCAAAATAATGACTTGTTAGACTCGAGTAAATATCCCACCGCAAGTTCACTTGAGAATTTAATGAGTGTTTGTTATTCTCTTTTAAAGCTTTGGATCCATAGGTCATTTGAATCTTTAACATGTTTTTGGCATGCATATCCATTTTTAAAACATGTATAGAAAAAATCTCCTTCACGTAAAATTCCAAGATATTAGTTTTGGACTAGTGGAATTTCCAAAACTTGGATAACAAAACTTTTGTGTTCATTTGTGGTGTGTGAATAAATTTTCTTCATTTACTTTTTTTATTGTTTTAAAATTTTTCCGTACATCAACTATGAAATTATCATTTTTTTTTTATCTATTTGCCTTTTTTGTTTATGGGATGAAGGGAGAACGAAATACTCGAAGTTTTGATTTAAGAAAAATGTGTACATCTAAAACGGAAATGCACAATGCACATATGTAGAGAGAGATAATTCCAAAGAGTGTCTGTAATTTTTAGGGATTGTAAGCACCTTTTCGTTTTTATATCTCAGGTTTTGCAATCATCGGGAAAAATGGGTTGCGGAGGATTTTTAACTGAGTGTTGAATTGCAATCCATAAGTCAATTCATACAAAAATATAGCCCGTTACGCTTTGACTCGGGTAAATAACCCACCGCAAGTTCACTTGAGAATTTAATGAGCATTTTTTATTCTCGTTAAAAGCTTTGCATCCATAGCTCATTTGCATCTTTAACATGTTTCAAACATGCATATCCATTTTCAAAACATTTGTGGATGAAATCTCTTTCTTGCAAAATTCCAAGCTATTAGGGTTAAACTAGTGGAATTTCCCAAAATTGGATAACAAAACTTTTGTGTTCATTTGTGTTGGGTGAATAAATTTTCTTTATTTATTTTTGTTATTGTTTTAAATTTTTTCCATACATCAACCGTAAAATTTTCACTTTGTTGTAAGCTTTTTGCCTTGTTTTTTTTCGGGACGAAGGAAGAGCGAAAAGTCAAAGTTTTGATTTAAGAAAAAAGTGTACATCTAAAATGGAAAAGCGCAATGCACAAATGTAGGGAGAGATAGTTCCAAAGAGTGTTTTTAATTTTTAGGGATTTTAAGCTCTTTTTAGTTTTTATATCTCAGGTTTTGCAATCGTCGGGAAAAATTGGTGGCAGAGGATTTTTAACTGAGTGTTGAATTGCAATCCATAAGTCGTTTCATACAAAAATATAGCCTGTTACGCATGATTAATCACTTAACAATCATGTATGATTGTTAGATCAAATTTTTGAAAATGGGCAAAATAATGACTTGTTAGACTCGGGTAAATATCCCACCGCACGTTCACTTAAGAATTTAATGAGAGTTTGATATTCTCTTAAAATGTTTTGGATCCATAGGTCACTTAAGAATTTAATGAGCGTTTGTTATTCTCTTAAAAAGTTTTGGATCCATAGGTCATTTGAATCTTTAACATGTTTCAAGCATGCATATCCATTTTTAAAACATGTGTAGAAAAAAATCTCCTTCATGTAAAATTTCAAGCTTAATTGGGTTGGACTAATTGAATTTCCAAAACTTGGATAAAAAAACTTTTGTGTTCTTTTGTGGTGTGTGAATAGATATTTTTTATTTACATTAGTTATTATTTTAAATATTTTCCACACAACAACTATAAAATTTTTATTTTGTTGTGATCTATTTTGCCTTTTTTGTTTATGGGATGATGGGGGAGCGAAAACTCAAAGTTCTGATTTAAGAAAAAAGTGTACATCTAAAATGGAAATGCACAATGCACAAATGTAGAGACAGATATTTCCAAAGAGTGTCCGTATGTTTTAGGGATCGTATGCACACTTTCGTTTTTATATCTGAGGTTTTGTAATCGTCGGGAAACGGTGGAGGCGGGCAATTTTTAACTGAGTGTTGACTTGAAATCCTTAAGTTATTTCTTACAAAAATATAGCCCGTTACGCATGACAAATCACTTTACAATCATCTATGATTGTTAGCTCAACTTTTTGAATATGGGCAAAATAATGGCGTGTTTGACTCGGGCAAATATCCCACCGCACGTTCACTTGAGAATTTAATGAGCGTTTGTTATTCTCTTTAAAAGCTTTGGATCCATAGGTCATTTTAATCTATAACATGTTTCTGGCATGCATATCAATTTTTAAAACATGTGTAGAAAAAATCTCCTTCATGTAAAATTCCGAGATATTAGTTTTGGACTAGTGGAATTTCCCAAACTTGGATCCCAAAACTTTTGAGTTCATTTGTGATGTGTGAATAAATTTTCTACATTTACTTTTTTTATTGTTTTAAACTTTTTCCGTACATCAACTATGGAATTTTCATTTTGCGGATATCTATTTGCCATTTTTGTTTACGGGATGAAGGGAGAGCGAAAAACTCGAAGTTTTGATTTAAGAAAAATGTGTACATCTAAAACGGAAATGCACAATGCACATATGAAGAGAGAGATAACTCCAAAGAGTGTCTGTAATTTTTACGGATTTTAAGCACCTTTACGTTTTTATATCTCAGGTTTTGCAATCGTCGGGAAAAATGGGTTGCAGAGGATTTTTAACTGAGTGTTGAATAGCAATCCATAAGTCATTTCATACAAAAATATAGCCCGTTACGCATTGTAAATCACATTACAATCATCTATGATTAATTATGTCAGCTTTTTGCAAATGGGAAAATAATGGCATGTTTGACTCGGGTAAATATCCCACCGCAAGTGAACTTGAGAATTTAATGAGCGTTTGTTATTCTCTTTAAAAGTTTTGCATCCATAGCTCATTTGCATCTTTAACATGTTTCAAACATGCAAATCCATTTTTAAAATATGTGTGGATGAAATCTCTTTCTTCTAAAATTCCAAGCAATTTGGGTTAAACTAGTGGAATTTCCCAAAATTGGATAACAAAACTTTTGTGTTCGTTAGTATTGGGTGAATAAATTTTCTTTGTTTATATTTGTTATTGTTTTAAATTTTTTCCATAGATCAACGATAAAATTTTCATTTTGTTGTAAGCTTTTTCCCTTGTTCGTTTTTGGGATGAAGGGTGAGCGAAAAGTCAAAGTTTTGTTTTAAGAAAAAAGTGTACATCTATAATGGAAAAGCACAATGCACAATTGTAGGGAGAGATAATTCCAAAGAGTGTCGGTAATTTTTAGGGGTTCTAAGCTCTTTTTAGTTTTTATATCTGAGGTTTTGCAATCGTCGGGAAAAATTGGTGGCAAAGGATTTTTAACTGAGTGTTGAATTGCAATGCATAAGTCATTTCATTAAAAAATATAACCCGTTACACATGATAAATCACTTTACAATCATCTAAGATTGTTAGATCAAATTTTTGAAAATGGGCAAAACAATGACTTGTTAGACTCGGGTAAATATCCCACCGCACGTTCACTTGAGAATTTAATGAGCGTTTGTTATTCGGTTTAAAAGCTTTGGATCCATAGGTCATTTGAATCTTTAACATGTTTCAAGCATGCATATCCATTTTTTAAACATGTGTAGAAAAATTCTCCTTCATGTAAAATTCCAAGCTTAATAGGGTTGGACTAATGGAATTTCCCAAACTTGGATAATAAAACTTTTGTGTTCATTTGTGGTGTGTGAATAGATATTTTTTATTTACATTAGTTATTATTTTAAATATTTTCCACAGATCAACTATAAATTTTTTATTTTGTTGTGATCTTTTTTTGCCTTTTTTGTTTACGGGGTGAAGGGGGAGTGAAAACTCAAAGTTATGATTTAAGAAAAAAGTGTACATCTAAATTGGACATGCACAATGCACAAATGTAGAGAGAGATATTTCCAAAGAGTGTCTGTACGTTTTAGGGATCGTATGCACTCTTTCGTTTTTATATGTAAGGTTTTGCTATCGTAGGGAAACGGGGGAGGCGGGCCATTTTTAACTGAGTGTTGACTTCAAATCCATAACTCATTTCTTATAAAAATATAGCCCGTAATGCATGACAAATCACTTTACAATCATCTATGATTGTGAGCTCAACTTTTTGAATATGGGCAAAATAATGGCTTGTTTGACTCGGGCAAATATCCCACCGCACGTTCACTTGAGAATTTAATGAGCGTTTGTTATTCTCTTTAAAATCTTTGGATCCATAGGTCATTTGAATCTTTAACATGTTTTTGGCATGCATATCCATTTTTAAAACATGTGTAGAAAAAATCTCCTTCATGTAAAATTCCAAGATATTACTTTTGGACTAGTGGAATTTCCCAAACTTGGATAACAAAACTTTTGTGTTCATTTGTGGTGTGTGAATAAATTTTCTTCATTTACTTTTTGTATTTTTTTAAACTTTTTTCGTACACCAACTATGAAATTTTCATTTTGCTGTGATCTATTTGCCTTTTTTGTTTACGGGATGAAGGGAGAGCGAAAAACTCGAAGTTTTGATTTAAGAAAAATGTGTACATCTAAAATGGAAATGCACAATGTACATATGTAGAGAGAGATAATTCCAAAGAGTGTCTGTAATTTTTAGGGATTGTAAGCACCTTTTCGTTTTTATATCTCAGCTTTTGCAATAGTCGGGAAAAATGGGTTGCGGAGGATTTTTAACTGAGTGTTCAATGGCAATCCATAAGTCATTTCACACAAAAATATAGCCCATTACACATGATAAATCACATTACAATCATATATGATTAATTATGTCAGCTTTTTGCAAATGGGCAAAATAATGGCATGTTTGACTCGGCTAAATATCCCACCGCAAGTTCACTTGAGAATTTAATGAGCGTCTATTATTCTCTTTAAAAGCTTTGCATCCTTAGCTCATTTGAATCTTTCATGTTTCAAAAATGCATATCCATTTTTAAAACATGTGCGGATGAAATCTCTGTCTTGCAAAATTCCAAGCTATTAGGGTTAAACTAGTGGAATTTGCCAAAATCGGATAACAAAACTTTTGTGTTCATTTGTGTTGGGTGAATAAATTTTATTTATTTATATCTGTTATTGTTTTAAATTTTTTCCATACATCAACTATAAAATTTTCATTTTGTTGTAAGCTTTTTGCCTTGTTTGTTTTCGGGATGAAAGGAGAGCGAAAAGTCAAAGTTTTGATTTAAGAAGAAAGTGTACATCTAAAATGGAAAAGCACAATGCAAAATTGTAGGGAGAGATAATTCCAAAGTGTGTCTGTAATTTTTAGGGATTATCAGCTCTTTTTAGTTTTTATATCTCAGGTTTTGCGATCGTCGGGAAAAATTTGTGGCAGAGGATTTTTAACTAAGTGTTAAATTTCAATCCATAAGACATTTCATACAAAAATATAGCCCGTTACGCATGATAAATCACTTTACAATCATCTATGATTGTTAGATCATATTTTTGAAAATGGGCAAAATAATGACTTGTTAGACTCGGGTAAATATCCCCCCGAACGTTCACTTGAGAATTTAATGAGCGTTTGTTATTCTATTTGAAAGCTTTTGATCCATAGGTCATTTGAATCTTTAACATGTTTCAAGCATGCACATCCATTTTTAAAACATGTGTAGTAAAAATCTCCTTCATGTAAAATTCCAAGCTTAATAGGGTTGGACTAATGGAATTTCCCAAACTTGGATAATAAAACTTTTGTGTTCATTTGTGGTGTGTGAATAGATATTTTTTATTTACTTTAGTTATCATTTTAAATATTTTCCACACATCAACTATAAATTTTTTTATTTTGTTGTGACCTTTTTTGCCTTTTTTGTTTACGGGATGAAGGAGGGAGCGAAAACTCGAAGTTCGGATTTAAGAAAAAAGTGTACGTCTAAAATGGAAATGCACAATGCACAAATGTAGAGAGAGATATTTCAGAAGAGTGTATGTATGTTTTAGGGATCGTATACACTCTTTCGTTTTCATATCTAATGTTTTTCAATCGTTGAGAAAGGGGGAGGTGGGCGATTTTTAACTGAGTGTTGACTTCAAATCCATAAGTCATTTTTACCAAAATATAGCCCGTTACGCAAGACAAATCACTTTACGATCACCTATGATTGTTAGCTCAACTTTTTGAATATGGGGAAAATATTGGCTTGTTTGACTCTGGCAAATATCCCACCGGACGTTCACTTGAGAATTTAATGAGCGTTTGTTATTCTCTTTAAAAGCTTTGGATCCATAGGTCATTTGAATCTTTAACATGATTCTAGCATGCATATCCATTTTTAAAACATGTGTAGAAAAAATCTCCTTCATGTAAAATTCCAAGATATTAGTTTTGGACTCGTGGAATTTCCCAAACTACGAAAACAAAACTTTTGTGTTCATTTGTGGTGTGTGAATAAATTTTCTTCATTTACTTTTTTTATTGTTTTAAACTTTTTCCGTACATCAACTATGAAATTTTCATTTTGCTGTGATCTATTTGCCTTTTTTGTTTACGGGAAGAAGGGTGAGGGAAAAACTCGAAGTTTTGATTTAAAAAAAATGTGTACATCTAAAACGGAAATGCACAATGCACATATGTAGAGAGAGATAATTCAAAAGAGTGTCAGTAATTTTTTGGGATTGTAAGCACCTTTTCATTTTTATATCTCAGGTTTTGCAATCGTCGGGAAAAATGGGTTGCGGAGGATTTTTAACTGAGTGTTGAATTGTAATCCATAAGTCATTTAATAAAAAAATATAGCCTGTTACGCATGATAAATCATATTACAATTATCTATGATTAATTATGTCAGCTTTTGCAAATGGGCAAAATAATGGCATGTTTGACTCGTGTAAATATCCCTCCGCAAGTTCACTTGAGAATTTAATGAGCATTTGTTATTCTCTTTAAAAGCTTTGCATCCATAGCTCATTTGCATCTTTAACATGTTTCAAACATGCATATCCATTTTTGAAACATGTGTGGATGAAATCTCTTTCTTGCAAAATTCCAAGCTATTAGGGTTAAACTAGCGGAATTTCCCAAAATTGGGTAACAAAAGTTTTGTGTTCATCTGCGTTGGGTGAATAAATTTTCTTTAATTATATTTGTTATTGTTTTAAATTTTTTCCATACATCAACTATCAAATTTTTATTTTGTTGTAAGCTGTTTGCCTTGTTTTTTTTCGGGATGAAGGGAGAGCGAAAAGTCAAAGTTTTGATTTAAGAAAAAAGTGTACATCTAAAATGGAAAAGCACAATGCACAATTGTAGGAAGAGATAATTCCAAAGAGTGTCTATAATTTTTAGGGATTTTAAGCTCTTTTTAGTTTTTATATCTCAGGTTTTGCAATCGTCGGGAAAAATTGGTTGCAGAGGATTTTTAACTGAGTGTTGAATTGCAATCCATAAGTGATTTCATACAAAAATATTGCCCGTTACGCATGATAAATCACTTTACAATCATCTATGATTGTTAGATCAAATTTTTGAAAATGGGCAAAATAATGACTTGTTAAACTCGGGTAAATATCCCACCGCACGTTCACTTGAGAATTTAATGAGCTTTTGTTATTCTCTTTGAAAGCTTTGGATCCATTGGTCATTTGAATCTTTAACATGTTTCAAGCATGCATATCCATTTTTGAAACATGTGTAGAAAAAGTCTCCTTCATGTAAAATTCCAAGCTTAATAGGGTTGGACTAATGGAATTTCCCAAACTTGGATAACAAACCTTTTGTGTTCATTTGTGGTGTGTGAATAGATATTTTTTATTTACATTAGTTATAATTTTAAATATTTTCCACACATCAACTATAAAAAATTTTATTTTGTTGTGATCTTTTTTGCCTTTTTTGTTTACGGGATGAAGGGGGGAGCGAAAACTCAAAGTTCTGATTTAAGAAAAAAATTTACATCTAAAATGGAAATGCACAATGCACAAATGTAGAGAGAGATATTTCCAAAGAGTGTCTGTATGTTTTAGGGATCGTATCCACTCTTTCGTTTTTATATCTAAGGTTTTGCAATCATCTGGAAACGGTGGAGGTGGGCTATTTTTAACTGAGTGCTGACTTCAAATCCATGAGTCATTTCTTACCAAAATATAGCCTATTACACATGACAAATCACTTTACAATCACCTATGATTGTTAGCTCAACTTTTTTAATATGGGCAAAATAATGGCTTGTTTGACTCGGGCAAATATCCCACCGCATGTTCACTTGAGAATTTATTGCGCGTTTTTTATTCTCTTTAAAAGCTTTTGATCCATAGGTAATTTGAATCCTTAACAAGTGTCTGGCTTGCATATCCATTTTTAAAACATATGTAGAAAAAATCTCCTTCATGTAAAATTCCAAGATATTAATTTTGGACTAGTGGAATTTCCCAAACTTGGATAACAAAAATTTTGTGTTCATTTGTGGTGTGTGAATAAATTTTCTTCATTTACTTTTTTTATTATTTTAAACTTTTTCCGTACATCAACTATCAAATTTTCATTTTGTTGTGATCTATTTGCCTTCTTTGTTTACGGGATGAAGGGAGAGGGAAAAACTCGAAGTTTTGATTTAAGAAAAATGTGTACATCTCAAACAGAAATGCACAAAGCACTTATGTAGAGAGAGATAATTCCAAAGAGTGTCTATAATGTTTAGCAACTGTAAGCACCTTTTCGTTGTTATATCTCAGGTTTTGCAATCATCGGAAAAAATGGGTTGCGGAGGATTTTTAACTGAGTGTTGAATTGCAATCCATAAGTCATTTCATACAAAAATATAGCCCGTTACGCATGATAAATCACATTACAATCATCTATGATTAATTGTGCCAACTTTTTTCAAATGGGCAAAATAATGGCATGTTTGACTCGGGTAAATATCCAACCGCAAGTTCACTTGAGAATTTAATGAACGTTTGTTATTCTCTTTAAAAGCTTTGCATCCATAGCTCATTTGCATCTTGAACATGTTTCAAACATGCATATCCATTTTAAAAACATGTGTGGATGAAATATCTTTCTTGCAAAATTCCAAGCTATTAAGGTTCGACTAGTGGAATTTCCCAAAATTGGATAACAAAACTTTTGTGTCCATTTGTGTTGGGTGAATAAATTTTCTTTATTTATATTTGTTATTATTTTAAATTTTTTCCATACATCAACTATAAAATTTTCATTTTGTTGTAAGCTTTTAGCCTTGTTTGTTTTCAAGACGAAGGGAGAGCGAAAAGTCAAAGTTTTAATTTAAGACAAAAGTGTACATCTAAAATGGAAAAACACAATGCACAATTGTAGGAAGAGATAGTTCCAAAGAATGTCTGTAATTTTTAGGGATTGTAAGCTCTTTTTAGTTTTTATATCTCAGGTTTTGCAATCGTCGGGAAAAATTGGTGGCAGAGGATTTTTAACTAAGTGTTGAATTGCAATCCATAAGTCATTTCATAAAAAAATATTGCCCGTTACGCATGATAAATCACTTTACAATCATTTATGATTGTTAGATCAAATTTTTGAAAATGGGCAAAATAATGACTTGTTAGACTCGGGTAAATATCCCACCGCACGTTCACTTGAGAATTTAAGGAGCGTTTGTTATTCTCTTTGAAAGCTTTGGATCCATAGGTCATTTGAATCTTTAACATGTTTCAAGCATGCATATCCATTTTTGAAACATGTGTAGAAAAAATCTCCTTCATGTAAAATTCCATGCTTAATAGGGTTGGACTAATGGAATTTCCCAAACTTGGTTAACAAACTTTTGTGCTCATTTGTGGTGTGTGAATAGATATTTTTTATTTACATTAGTTAATATTTTAAACATTTTCCACACATCAACTATAAAAAATTTCATTTTGTTGTGATTCTTTTTTTCCTTTTTTGCTTACTGGATGAAGGGGGGAGCAAAAACTCAAAGTTCTGATTTAATAAAAAAGTGTACATCTAAAATGGAAATGCACAATGCAGAGAGAGATATTTCCAAAGAGTGTCTGTATGTTTTAGGGATCGTATGCACTCTCTCGTTTTTATATCTAAGTTTTTACAATCGTCGGGAAACGGGGGAGGCGGGTGATTTTTAACTGAGTGTTGACTTCAAATCCATAAGTCATTTCTTAAAAAAATATAACCCTTTACGCATGACAAATCACTTTACAATCACCAATGATTGTTAGCTCAACTTTTTGAATATGGGCAAAATAATGGCTTGTTTGACTCGGGTAAATATCCCACCGCACGTTCACTTGAGAATTTAATGAGCGTTTGTTACTCTCTTTAAAAGCTTTGGATCCATAGGTCAATTGAATCATTAACATGTGTCTGGCTTGCATATACATTTTTAAAACATGTGTAGAAAAAATCTCCTTCATGTAAAATTCCAAGATATTAGTTTTGGACTAGTGGAATTTCCCAAACTTGGATAACAAAACTTTTGTGTTCATTTGAGGTGTGTGAATAAATTTACTTCATTTATTTTTTTTATTGTTTTAAACTTTTTCCGTACATCAACTATGAAATTTTCATTTTGTTGTGATCTATTTGCCTTTTTTGTTAACGGAGGATGAAGGGAGTGGGAAAAACTCGAAGTTTTGAATTAAGAAAATTGCGTAAATCTAAAATGGAAATGCACAATGCACATATGTAGAGAGAGATAATTCCAAAGAGTGTCAGTAATTTTTAGGGATTGTAAGCACCTTTTTGTTTTTATATCTAAGGTTTGTCAATCGACGGGAAAAATGGGTTGCGGAGGATTTTTAACTGAGTGTTGAAATGCAATCCATTAGTCATTTCACACAAAAATATAGCCCGTTACGCATGATAAATCATATTACAATCATCTATGATTAAATATGCCAGCTTTTTGCAAATTAGAAAAATAAGGGCATGTTTGACTCGGGTAAATATCCCACCGCAAGTTCACTTGAGAATTTAATGAGCATTTGTTATTCTCTTTAAAACCTTAGGATCCATAGGTCATTTGAATCTTTTACATGTTTCAAGAAATCATATCCATGTTAAAAACATGTGTAGAAAAAATCTCCTTCATGTAAAATTCCAAGCTTAATGGGGAGGGACTAATGGAATTTCCCAAACTTGGATAACAAAACTTTTGTGTTCATTTGTGGTGTGGTAATTGATATTTTTTGTTTACATTAGTTATTATTTTAAATATTTTACACACATCAATTATAAAATTTTTATTTTGTTGTGATCATTTTTGCCTTTTCTGTTTACGTGATGAAGGGGGAGCGAAAACTCAAAGTTCTGATTTAAAAAAAAGGTGTACATCTAAAATGGAAATGCACAATGCAGAAATGTAGAGAGAGAGATTTCCAAAGAGTGTCTGTATGTTTTTGGGATCATTTGCACTTTTTCGTTTTCATATCTAAGGTTTTGCAATCGTCGGGAAACGGGGGAGGCTAGCGATTTTTAACAGAGTGTTGACTTCAAATCCATAAGTCATTTCTTACAAAAATATAGCCCGTTACGCATGACAAATCACTTTACAATCATCTATGATTGTTAGCTCGACGTTTTGAATATGGGCAAAATAATGGCTTGTTTGACTCGGCCAAATATCCCACCGCACGTTCACTTGAGAACTTAATGAGCGTTTGTTATTCTCTTTAAAAGCTTTGGATCCATAGGTCATTTGAATCTTTAACTTATTTCTGGCATGCATATCCATTTTTAAAACATGTGTAGAAAAAATCTCCTTCAAGTAAAATTCCAAGATATTAGTTTTGGACTAGTGGAATTTCCCAAACTTGGATAACAAAACTTTTGTGTTCATTTGTGGTGTGTGAATAAATTTTCTTCATTTATTGTTTTAAGCTTTTTCCGTACATCAACTATGAAATTTTCATTTTGTTTTGATCTATTTGCCTTTTTTGTTTACAGGATGAAGGGAGAGCGAAAAACTCGATGTTGTGTACATCTAAAATGGAAATGCACAATGCACAGATGTAGCGAGAGATAATTCCAAAGAGTGTCAGTAATTTTTAGGGATTGTAAGCACCTTTTCATTTTTATATCTCAGGTTTTGCAATCATCGGGAAAAATGGGTTGCGGAGAGTGTTGAATTGCAATCCATAAGTCATTTCATAAAAAAATATAGCCCGTTACGCACGATAAATCACTTTACAATCATCTATGATTAATTATGTCAGCTTTTTGAAAATGGACCAAATAATGGCATGTTTGACTCGGCTAAATATCCCACCGCATGTTTACTTGAGAATTTAATGAGCGTTTGTTATTCTCTTTAAAAGCTTTGCATCCATAGCTCATTTTCATCTTTAACATGTTTCAAACATGCATACCCATTTTTAAAACATGTGTTGACGAAATCTCTTTCTTGCAAAATTCCAAGCTATTAGGGTTAAACTAGTGGAATTTCCAAAACTTTTGTGTTTATTTGTGTTGGGTGAATAAATTTTCTTTATTTATATTTGTTATTGTTTGAAATTTTTTCCATACATCAACTATAAAATTTTCATTTTGTTGTAAGCTTTTTGCCTTGTTTGTTTTCGGGATGAAGGGAGAACAAAAAGTCAAAGTTTTGATTTAAGAAAAAAGTGTACATCTAAAATGGAAAAGCACAATGCACAATTGTAGGCAGAGATAATTCAAAAGTGTGTTCTTTATTTTTAGGGATTGTAAGCTCTTTTTAGTTTTTATATCTCAGGTTTTACAATCGTCGGGAAAAATTGGTGGTAGAGGATTTTTAACTGAGTGTTGCTAGATCAAATTTTTGAAAATGGGCAAAATAATGACTTGTTAGACTTGGGTAAATATCCCACCGCACGTTCACTTGAAAATTTAATGAGCGTTTGTTATTCTCTTTAAAAGCTTTGGATCCATAGGTTATTTGAATCTTTAACATGTTTCAAGCATACATATCCATAGTTAAAGCATGTGTAGAAAAAATCTCCTTCATGTCAAATTCCAACCTTAATAGATAGGGTGGGACTAATGGAATTTCCCAAACTTGGATAACAAAACTTTTATGTTCATTTGTGGTGTGTGAATAGATATTTTTTATTTACATTAGTTATCATTTTAAATATTTTCCACACATCAACTATAAAATTTTTTATTTTGTTGTGATCATTTTTTCCTTTTTTGTTTACGGGATGAAGGGGGGAACGAAAATTCAAAGTTCAGATCTAAGAAAAAAGTGTACATATAAAATGGAAATGCACAATGCACAAATGTAGAGAGAGATATTTTCGAAGAGTGTCTGTATGTTTTAGGGATCGTATGCACTCTTTCGTTTTCATATCTAATGTTTTTCAATCGTCGAGAAAGGGGGAGGCGGGCGATTTTTAACTGAGTGTTGACTTCAAATCCATAAGTCATTTCTTACAAAAATATAGCCCGTTATGCATGACAAATCACTTTACGATCATCTATGATTTTTAGCTCAACTTTTTGAATATGGGGAAAATAATGGCTTGTTTGACTCTGGCAAATATCCCACCGCACGTTCACTTGAGAATTTAATGAGCGTTTGTTATTCTCTTTAAAAGCTTTGGATCCATAGGTCATTTGAATCTTTAACATGTTTCTGGCATGCATATCCATTTTTAAAACATGTGTAGAAAAAATCTCCTTCATGTAAAATTCCAAGATATTAGTTTTGGACTCGTGGAATTTCCCAAACTAGGATAACAAAACTTTTGTGTTCATTTGTGGTGTGTGAATAAATTTTCTTCATTTACTTTTTTTATTGTTTTAAACTTTTTCCGTACATCAACTATAAAATTTTCATTTTCCTGTGGTCAATTTGCCTTTTTTGTTTACGGGAAGATGGGTGTGGGAAAAACTCGAAATTTTGATTTAAAAAAATGTGTACATCTAAAACGGAAATGTACAATGCACATATGTAGAGAAAGATAATTCCAAAGAGTGTCAGTAATTTTTCGGGATTGTAAGCACCTTTTCGTTTTTATATCTCAGGTTTTGCAATCGTCGGGAAAAACGGGTTGCGGAGGATTTTTAACTGAGTGTTGAGTAGTAATCCATAAGTCATTTCATACAAAAATATAGCCTGTTACACATGATAAATCATATTACAATCATCTATGATTAATTATGTCAGCTTTTTGCAAATGGGTAAAATAATGGCATGTTTGACTCGCGTAAATATCCCACCGCAAGTTCACTTGAGAATTTAATGAGCGTTTGTTATTCTCTTTAAAAGATTTGCATCCATAGCTCATTTGCATCTTTAACATGTTTCAAACATGCATATCCATTTTTAAAACATGTGTGGATGAAATCTCTTTTTGCAAAATTCCAAGCTATTAGGGTTAAACTAGTGGAATTTCCCAAAATTGGGTAACAAAACTTTTGTGTTCATTTGTGTTGGGTGAATAAATTTTATTTATTTATATTTGTTATTGTTTTAAATTTTTTCCATACATCAACTATCAAATTTTTATTTTTTTGTAAGCTTTTTCCCTTGTTTGTTTTCGGGATGAAGGGAGAGCAAAAAGTCAAAGTTTTGATTTAAGAAAAAAGTGTACATCTAAAATGGAAAAGCACAATGCACAATTGTAGGAAGAGATAATTCCAAAGAGTGTCTATAATTTTTAGGGATTGTAAGCTCTTTTTAGTTTTTATATCTCAGGTTTTGCAATCGTCAGGAAAAATTGGTTGCAGAGGATTTTTAACTGAGTGTTGAATTGCAATCCATAAGTGATTTCATACAAAAATATTACCCGTTACGCATGATAAATCACTTTACAATCATCTATGATTGTTAGATCAAATTTTTGAAAATGGGCAAAATAATGACTTGTTAAACTCGGGTAAATATCCCACCGCACGTTCACTTGAGAATTTAATGAGCGTTTGTTATTCTCTTTGAAAGCTTTGGATCCATTGGGCATTTGAATCTTTAACATGTTTCAAGCATGCATATCCATTTTTGAAACATGTGTAGAAAAAATCTCGTTCATGTAAAATTCCAAGCTTAATAGGGTTGGACTAATGGAATAGATATTTTTTATTTACATTAGTTACTATTTTAAATATTTTCCACACATCAACTATAAAAAATTTTATTTTGTTGTGATATTTTTTGCCTTTTTTTTTTATGGGATGAAGGGGGGAGCGAAAACTCAAAGTTTTGATTTAAGAAAAAAGTGGACATCTAAAATGGAAATGCACAATGCACAAATGTAGAGAGAGATATTTCCAACGAGTGTCTGTATGTTTTAGGGATCGTATGCACTCTTTCGTTTTTATATCTAAGGTTTTGCAATCGTTTGGAAACGGGGGAGGCGGGCTATTTTTAACTGAGTGCTGGCTTCAAATCCATGAGTCATTTCTTACCAAAATATAGCCCATTACGCATGACAAATCACTTTACAATCACCTATGATTGTTAGCTCAACTTTTTTAATATGGGCAAAATAATGGCTTGTTTGACTCGGGCAAATATCCCACCGCACGTTCACTTGAGAATTTATTGAGCGATTTTTATTCTCTTAAAAGCTTTGGATCCATAGGTCATTTGAATCTTTAACAAGTGTCTGGCTTGCATATCCATTTTTAAAACATGTGTAGAAAAAATCTCCTTCATGTAAAATTCCAAGATATTAGTTTTGGACTAGTGGAATTTCCCAAACTTGGATAACAAAACTTTTGTGTTCATTTGTGGTGTGTGAATAAATTTTCTTCATTTAATTTTTTTATTGTTTTAAACTTTTTCCATACATCAACTATCAAATTTTCATTTTGCTGTGACCTATTTGCCTTTTTTGTTTACGGGATGAAGGGAGAGGGAAAAACTCGAAGTTTTGATTTAAGAAAAATGTGTACATCTAAAACGGAAATGCACAAAGCACTTATGTAGAGAGAGATAATTCAAAAGAGTGTCTATAAATTTTAGGGATTGTAAGCACCTTTTCGTTCTTATATCTCAGGGTTTGCAATTGTCGGGAAAAATGGGTTGCAGAGGATTTTTAACTGAGTGTTGAATTGCAATCCATAAGTCATTTCATACAAAAATATAGCCCGTTACGCATGATAAATCACTTTACAATCATCTACGATTGTTAGATCCAATTTTTAAAAATGGGCAAAATAATGACTTGTTAGACTCGGGTAAATATCCCACCGCACGTTCACTTGAGAATTTCATAATCGTTTGTTATTCTCTTTAAAAGCTTTGGATGCATAGGTCATTTGAATCTTTAATATGTTTCAAGCATGCATATCCATTTTTAAAACAGGTGTAGAAAAAATCTCCTTCATGAAAAATTCCATGCTTAATAGGGTTGGACTAATGGAATTTCCCAAACTTGGATAACAAAACTTTTCTGTTCATTTGTGGAGTGTGAATAGATATTTTTTATTTACATTAGTTATTATTTTAAATATTTTCCACCCAATAACTATAAAATTTTTATTTTTTTGTGATCTATTTTGACTTTTTTGTTTATTGGATGAAGGGGGAGCGAAAACTCAAAGTTCTGATTTAAGAAAAAAGTGTACATCTAAAATGGAAATGTACGATGCACAAATGTATAGAGAGATATTTCCAAAGAGTGTCTGTATGTTTTAGGGATCGTATGCACTCTTTCGTTTTTATATCTAAGGTTTTGTAATCGTCAGGAAACCGGGGAGGCGGGGGATTTTTAACTGAGTGTTGACTTCAAATCCATAAGTTATTTCTTACAAAAATATAGCCCGTTACATGACATATCACTTTTGAATCATCTATGAATGTTAGCTCAACTTTTTGAATATGGGCAAAATAATGGATTGTTTGACACGGGCAAATATCCCACCGCACGTTCACTTGAGAATTTAATGACCGTTTGTTATTCTCTTTAATAGCTTTGGATCCAGAGGTCGTTTGAATCCTTAACATGTTTCTGGCATGCATATCCATTTTTAAAACATGTGTAGAAAAAATCTCCTTCATGTAAAATTCCAAGATATTAGTTTTGGACTAGTGGCATTTCCAAAACTTGGATAACAAAACTTTTGTGTTCATTTGTGGTGTGTGAATAAATTTTCTTCATTCACTTTTTTTATTGTTTTAAACTTTTTCCGTACATCAACTATGAAATTAACATTTTTTTTTTATCTATTGGCCTTTTTTGTTTACGGGATGAAGGGAGAAGGAAAAACTCGAAGTTTTGATTTAAGAAAAATGTGTACATCTAAAACGGAAATGCACAACGCACATATGGAGAGAGAGATAATTCTAAAGATTGTCTATAATTTTTAAGGTTTGTAAGCACCTTTTCGTTTTTATATCTCAGGTTTTGCAATCGTTGGGAAAATGGGTTGCGCAGGATTTTTAACTGAGTGTTGAATTGCAATCCATACGTCATTTCATACAAAAATATAACCCGTTACGCATGATAAATTACATTACAATCATCTATGATTAATATTGTCAGCTTATTGCCAATGGGCAAAATAATGGCATTTTTTACTCGGGTAAATATCTCACCGCAAGTTCACTTGAGAATTTAATGAGCGTTAGTTATTCTCTTTAAAAGCTTTGCATCCATAGCTCATTTGCATCTTTAACATGTTTCAAACATGCATATCCATTTTTAAAACAAGTGTGGATGAAATCTCTTTATTGCAAAATTCCAAGCTATTAGTGTTAAACTAGTGGAATTTCCCAAAATTGGATAACTAAACTTTTGTGTTCGTTTGTGTTGGGTCAACAAATTTTCATTATTTATATTTGTTATTGTTTTAAATTTTTTCCATACATCAATGATAAAATTTTCTTTCTGTTGTAAGCTTTTTGCCTTGTTTGTTTTCGGGATGAAGGGAGAGCGAAATGTCAAAGTTTTGATTTAAGAAAAAAGTGTACATCTAAAATGGAAAAGCGCTATGCACAATTGTAGGAAGAGATAATTCCAAAGAGTGTCTATAATTTTTAGGGATTGTAAGCTCTTTTTAGTTTTTATATCTCAGGTTTTGCAATCGTCGGGAAAAATTGGTGGCAGAGGATTTTTAACTGAGTGTTGAATTGCAATCCATAAGTCATTTCATACAAAAATATAGCCCGTTACGCATGATAAATCACTTTAAAATCATCTATGATTGTTAGCTCAAATTTTTGAAAATGGGCAAAATAATGACTTGTTAGACTCGGGTAAATATCCCACCGCACGTTCACTTGAAAATTTGATGAGCATTTGTTATTCTCTTTAAAAGCTTTGGCTGCATAGGTCATTTGAATCTTTAACATGTTTCAAGCATGCATATCCATTTTTAAAATAGGTATAGAAAAAATCTCCTTCATGTAAAATTCCAAGCTTAATATTGTTGGACTAATGGAATTTCCCAAACTTGGATAACAAAACTTTTGTGTTCATTTGTGGTGTGTGAATAGATATTTTTTATTTACATTAGTTATTATTGTAAATATTTTCCACACAACAAGTATAATATTTTTATTTTGTTGTGATCTATTTTGCCTTTTTTGTTTACTGGATGAAGGGGGAGCGAAAACTCAAAGTTCTGATTTAAGAAAAAAGTGTACATCTAAAATGGAAATGTACAATGCACAAATGTACAGAGAGATATTTCCAAAGAGTGTCTGTATGTTTTAGGGATCGTATGCACTCATTCATTTTTATATCTAAGGTTTTGTAATCGTCGGGAAACGGGGGAGGCGGGGGATTTTAACTAAGTGTTGACTTCAAA
This sequence comes from Aristolochia californica, assembly GCF_029961685.1. Classification (NCBI taxonomy): domain Eukaryota; kingdom Viridiplantae; phylum Streptophyta; class Magnoliopsida; order Piperales; family Aristolochiaceae; genus Aristolochia; species Aristolochia californica. The sequence continues at coordinate 27,207,577 of NW_027182268.1, read as the reverse complement.
TCCATAACTCATTTCTTACAAAAATATAGCCCGTTACATGACATATCACTTTAGAATCATCTATGAATGTTAGCTCAACTTTTTGAATATGGGCAAAATAATGGCTTGTTTGACACGGGCAAATATCCCACCGCACGTTCACTTGAGAATTTAATGAGCGTTTGTTATTCTCTTTAGTAGCTTTGGATCCAGAGGTCGTTTGAATCTTTAACATGTTTCTGGCATGCATATCCATTTTTAAAACATGTGTAGAAAAAATCTCCTTCATGTAAAATTCCAAGATATTAGTTTTGGACTAGTTGCATTTCCCAAACTTGGATAGCAAAACTTTTGTGTTCATTTGTGGTGTGTGAATAAATTTTCTTCATTTAATTTTTTTATTGTTTTAAACTTTTTTCGTACATCAACTATGAAATAACATTTTTCTGTGATCTATTTGCCTTTTTTGTTTACGAGATGAAGGGAGAACGAAAAACTCGAAGTTTTGATTTAAGAAAAATGTGTCAATCTAAAACGGAAATGCACAATGCACATATGTAGAGAGAGATAATTCCAAAGAGTGTCTGTAATTTTTAGGGTTTGTAAGCACCTTTTCGTTTTTATATCTCAGGTTTTGCAATCGTCGGGAAAATGGGTTGCGGAGGATTTCTAACTGACTATTGAATTGCAATCCATAAGTGATTTCGTACAAAAATATAGCCCGTTACGCCTGATAAATCACATTACAACCATCTATGATTAATTGTGTCTGCTTTTTGCAAATGGGCAATATAATGGCATGTTTGACTCGGGTAAATATCCCACCGCAAGTTCACTTGAGAATTTAATGAGCGTTTGTTATTCTATTTGAAAGCTTTTGATCCATAGGTCATTTGAATCTTTAACATGTTTCAAGCATGCACATCCATTTTTAAAACATGTGTATTAAAAATCTCCTTCATGTAAAATTCCAAGCTTAATAGGGTTGGACTAATGGAATTTCCCAAACTTGGATAATAAAACTTTTGTGTTCATTTGTGGTGTGTGAATAGATATTTTTTATTTACATTAGTTATCATTTTAAATATTTTCCACACATCAACTATAAATTTTTTTATTTTGTAGTGACCTTTTTGGCCTTTTTTGTTTACTGGATGAAGGGGGGAGCGAAAACTCAAAGTTCGGATTTAAGAAAAAAGTGTACATCTAAAATGGAAATGGACAATGCACAAATGTAGAGAGAGATATTTCGGAAGAGTGTCTGTATGTTTTAGGGATCGTATACACTCTTTCGTTTTCATATCTAATGTTTTTCAATCGTCGAGAAAGGGGGAGGCGGGCGATTTTTAACTGAGTGTTGACTTCAAATCCATAAGTCATTTCTTAACAAAATATAGCCCGTTACGCATGACAAATCACTTTACGATCACCTATGATTGTTAGCTCAACTTTTTGAATATGGGGAAAATAACTGCTTGTTGGACTCTGGCAAATATCCCACCGCACGTTCACTTGAGAATTTAATGAGCGTTTGTTATTCTCTTTAAAAGCATTGGATCCATAGGTCATTTGAATCTTTAACATGATTCTGGCATGCATATCCATTTTTAAAACATGTGTAGAAAAAATCTCCTTCATGTAAAATTCCAAGATATTAGTTTTGGACTCGTGGAATTTCCCAAACTAGGATAACAAAACTTTTGTGTTCATTTGTGGTGTGTGAATAAATTTTCTTCCTTTACTTTTTTTATTGTTTTAAACTTTTTCCGTACATCAACATTGAAATTTTCATTTTGCTGTGATCTATTTGCCTTTTTTGTTTACGGGAAGAAGGGTGAGGGAAAAACTCGAAGTTTTGATTTAAAAAAAATGTGTACATCTAAAACGGAAATGGACAATGCACATATGTAGAGAGAGATAATTGCAAAGAGTGTCAGTAATTTTTTGGGATTGTAAGCACCTTTTCATTTTTATATCTCAGGTTTTGCAATCATCGGGAAAAATGGGTTGCAGAGAATTTTTAACTGAGTGTTGAATTGTAATCCATAAGTCATTTCATAAAAAAATATAGCACGTTACGCATGATAAATCATATTACAATCATCTATGATTAATTATGTCAGCTTTTTCCAAATGAGCTTTTGTTATTCTCTTTAAAAGCTTTGGATCCATAGGTCATTTGAATCTTTTACATGTTTCAAGAAATCATATCCATGTTTAAAACATGTGTAGAAAAAATCTCCTTCATGTAAAATTGCAAGCTTAATAGGGAGGGACTAATGGAATTTCCCAAACTTGGATAACAAAACTTTTGTGTTCATTTGTGGTGTGGTAATTGATATTTTTTATTTATATTAGTTATTATTATAAATATTTTCCACACATCAACTATAAAAATTTTATTTTGTTGTGATCTTTTTTGCCTTTTTTGTTTACGTGATGAAGGGGGAGCGAAAACTAAAAGTTCTGATTTAAAAAAAAGGTGTACATCTAAAATGGAAATGCACAATGCAGAAATGTAGAGAGAGATATTTCCAAAGAGTGTTTGTATGTTTTTGGGATCATTTGCACTTTTTCGTTTTCATATCTAAGGTTTCGCAATCGTCGGGAAACGGGGGAGGCTGGCGATTTTTAACAAAGTGTTGACTTCAAATCCATAAGTCATTTCTTACAAAAATATAGCCCGTTACGCATGACAAATCACTTTACAATCATCTATGATTGTTAGCTCGACGTTTTGAATATGGGCAAAATAATGGCTTGTTTGACTCGGGCAAATATCCCACCGCACGTTCACTTTAGAACTTAATGAGCGTTTGTTATTCTCTTTAAAAGCTTTGGATCCATAGGTCATTTGAATCTTTAACTTGTTTCTGGCATGCATATCCATTTTTAAAACATGTGTAGAAAAAATCTCCTTCAAGTAAAATTCCAAGATATTAGTTTTGGACTAGTGGAATTTCCCAAACTTGGATAACAAAACTTTTGTGTTCATTTGTGGTGTGTGAATAAATTTTCTTCATTTACTTTTTTTATTGTTTTAAGCTTTTTCCGTACATCAACTATGAAATTTTCATTTTGTTGTGATCTATTTGCCTTTTTTGTTTACGGGATGCAGGGAGAGCGAAAAACTCGATGTTTTGATTTAAGAAAATTGTGTACATCTAAAACGGAAATGCACAATGCACATATGTAGCGAGAGATAATTCCAAAGAGTGTCAGTAATTTTTAGGGATTGTAAGCACCATTTCGTTTTTATATCTCAGGTTTTGCAATCGTCGGGAAAAATGGGTTGCGGAGAGTGTTGAATTGTAATCCATAAGTCATTTGATACAAAAATATAGCCCGTTACGCATGATAAATCACTTTAAAATCATCTATGATTAATTATGTCAGCTTTTTGAAAATGGACAAAATAATGGCATGTTTGACTTGGCTAAATATCCCACCGCAAGTTCACTTGAGAATTTAATGAGCGTTTGTTATTCTCTTTAAAAGCTTTGCATCCATAGCTCATTTTCATCTTTAACATGTTTCAAACATGCATATCCATTTTTAAAACATGTGTTGACGAAATCCTTTTCTTGCAAAATTCCAAGCTATTAGGGTTAAACTAGTGGAATTTCCAAAAATTGGAAAACAAAACTTTTGTGTTCATTTGTGTTGGGTGAATAAATTTTCTTTATTTATATTTGTTATTGTTTGAAATTTTTTCCATACATCAACTATAAAATTTTCATTTTGTAGTAAGCTTTTTGCCTTGTTTGTTTTCGGGATGAAGGGAGAGCGAAAAGTCAAAGTTTTGATTTAAGAAAAAAGTGTACATCTAAAATGGAAAAGCACAATGCACAATTGTAGGCAGAGATAATTCAAAAGTGTGTCTGTTATTTTTAGGGATTGTAAGCTCTTTTTAGTTTTTATATCTCAGGTTTTACAATCGTTGGGAAAAATTGGTGGCAGAGGATTTTTAACTGAGTGTTGAATTGCAATCCATAAGTCATTTCCTTCAAAAATGTTGCCCGTTACGCATGATAAATCACTTTAGAATCATCTACGATTGTTAGATCAAATTTTTGAAAATGGGCAAAATAATGACTTGTTGGACTCGGGTAAATATCCCACTGCACGTTCACTTGAGAATTTAATGAGCGTTTGTTATACTCTTTAAAAGCTTTGGGTCCATAGGTCATTTGAATCTTTAACATGTTTCAAGCATGCATATCCATTGTCAAAGCATATGTAGAAAAAATCTCCTTCATGTAAAATTCCAAGCTTAATAGCGTGGGACTAATGGAATTTCCCAAAGTAGGATAACAAAACTTTTATGTTCATTTGTGGTGTGTGAATAGATATTTTTTATTTACATTAGTTATTATTTTAAATATTTTCCACATATCAACTATAAAACTTTTATTTTGTTGTGATCTTTTTTGCCTTTTTTGTTCACAGGATGAATGGGGAGCGAAAACTCAAAGTTCTTATTTAAGAAAAAAGTGTACATTTAAAATGGAAATGCACAATGCACAAATGTAGAGAGAGATATTTCCAAAGAGTGTCTGTATGTTTAAGGGATCGTATTCACTTTTTTCGTTTTTATATCTAAGTTTTTGCAATCGTCGGGAAACGGGGGAGGCGGGAGATTTTTAACAGAGTGTTGACTTCAAATCCATAAGTCATTTCTTACAAAAATATAGCCCGTTACGCATGATAAATCACTTTACAATCATCTATGATTGTTAGCTCAACTTTTTGAATATGGGCAAAATAATGGCTTGTTTGACTCGGGCAAATATCCCAACGCACGTTCACTTGTGAATTTAATGAGCGTTTGTTATTCTCTTTAAAAGCTTTGGATCCATAGGTCATTTGAATCTTTCACATGTTTCTAGCATGCATATCCACTTTTAAAACATGTGTAGAAAAAAATCTCCTTCAAGTAAAATTCCAAGATATTAGTTTTGGGTTAGTGGAATTTCCAAAACTTGGATAACAAAACTTTTATGTTCATTTGTGGTGTGTGAATAAATTTTCTTCATTTACTTTTTTTATTGTTTTAAACTTTTTTCCTACATCAACTATGAAATTTTCATTTTTCTGTGATCTATTTGCCTTTTTCGTTTACGGGGATGAAGGGAGAGAGAAAAGCTCAAAGTTTTGATTTAAAAAAAAATGTATACATTCAAAAAGGAAATGCACAATGCACATATGTAGAGAGAGATAATTCCAAAGAGTGTCTGTAGTTTTTAGGGATTGTAAGCACCTTTTCGTTTTTATATCTCAGGTTTTGCAATCGTCGGGAAAAATGGGTTGCAGAGGATTTTTAACTGAGTGTTGAATTGCAATCCATAAGTCATTTCATACAAAAATATAGCCCGTTACGCATGATGAATCACATTACAATCATCTATGATTAATTATGTCAGCTTTTTGCAAATGGGCAAAATAATGGCATGTTTGACTCGGGTAAATATCCCACCGCAAGTTCACTTGAGAATTTAATGAGCATTTGTTATTCTCTTTAAAAGCTTCGCATCCATAGCTCGTTTGCATCTTTAACATGTTTCAAACATGCATATCCATTTTTAAAACATGTGTGGAAGAAATCTCTTTCTTGCAAAATTCCAAGCTATTAGGGTTAAACTAGTGGAATTTCCCAAAATTGGATAACAAAACTTTTGTGTTCATTTGTATTGGGTGAATAAATTTTCTTTATTTATATTCGTTATTGTTTTAAATTTTTTCCATCCATCAACTATAAATTTACATTTTCTTGTAAGATTTTTGCCTTGTTTGTTTTCGGGATGAAGGGAGAGCGAAAAGTCAAAGTTTTGATTTAAGAAAAAAGTGTACATCTAAAATGGAAAAGCACAATGCACAATTGTAGGAGAGATAATTCCAAAGAGTGTCTGTAATTTTTAGGGCTTGTAAGCTCTTTTTAGTTTTTATATCTCGGGTTTTGCAATCGTGGGGAAAAATATGTGGCAGAGGATTTTTAACTGAGCGTTGAATTGCAATCCATAAGTCATTTCATACAAAAATATAGCCCGTTACACATGATAAATCAGTTAACAATCATTTATGATTGTTAGATCAAATTTTTTAAAATGGGCAAAATAATGACTTGTTAGACTCGGGTAAATATCCCACCGCACGTTCACTTGAGAATTTAATGAGCGTTCTTTATTCCTTACAAAAGGTTTGGATCCATAGGTCATTTGAATCTTTAACATGTTTCAAGCACGCATAATCATTTTTAAAACATGAGTAGAAAAAATCTCCTTCATGTAAAATTCCAAGCTTAATAGGGTTGGACTAATGGAATTTCCCAAACTTGGATAACAAAACTTTTGTGTTCATTTGTGGTGTGTGAATAGATATTTTTTATTTACATTAGTTATTATTTTAAATATTTTCCACACATCAACTATAAAATTTTTATTTTGTTGTGATCCTTTTTACCTTTTTTGTTTACGGGATGAAGGGGGAGCGAAAACTCAAAGTTCTGATTTAAGAAAAAAGTGTACATCTAAAATGGAAATGCACAATGCACAAATGTAGAGAGAGATATTTCCAAAGAGTGTCTGTATGTTTTAGGGATCGTATGCAGTCTTTCATTTTTATATCTAAGGTTTTGCAATCATCGGGAAACGGGGGAGGCGGACGATTTTTAACTGAGTGTTGACTTCAAATCCATAAGTCATTTCTTAAAAAAATATAGCCCGTTACGCATGACAAATCACTTTTCAATCTTCTATGATTGTAAGCTCAACTTTTTGAATATGGGCAAAAAAATGGCTAGTTTGACTCGGGCAAATATCCCACCGCACGTTCACTTGAGAATTTAATGAGCATTTGTTATTCTCTTTAAAAGCTTTGGATCCATAGGTCATTTGAATCTTTTACATGTTTCTGGCATGCATATCCATTTTTAAAACATGTGTAGAAAAAATCACCTTCATGTAAAATTCCAAGATATTAGTTTTGGACTAGTGGAATTTCCCAAACTTGGATAACAAAACTTTTGTGTTCATTTGTGGTGTGTGAATAAATTTTCTTCATTTACTTTTTTTATTGTTTTAAACTTTTTCCGTACATCAACTATGAAATTTTGATTTTGCTGTGGTCTATTTGCCTTTTATTCTTTACGGGGATGAAGGGAGAGAGAAAAGCTCAAAGTTTTGATTTAAGAAAAATGTGTACATTTAAAACGGAAATGCACAATGCACATATGTAGAGAGAGATAATTCCGAAGAGTGTCCGTAATTTTTAGGGATTGTAAGCACCTTTTCGTTTTTATATCTCAGGTTTTGCAATCGTCGGGAAAATTGGGTTGCGGAGGATTTTTAACTGAGTGTTGAATTGCAATCCATAAGTCATTTCGTACAAAAATATAGCCCGTTACGCATGATAAATCACATTACAAACATCTATGATTAATTATGTCAGCTTTTTGCAAATGGGCAAAATAATGGCATGTTTGACTCACGTAAATATCCCACCGTAAGTTCACTTGAGAATTTAATGACCGTTTGTTATTCTCTTTAAAAGCTTTGCATCCATAGCTCATTTGCATCTTTAACATGTTTCAAACATGCATATCCATTTTTAAAACATGTGTGGATAAAATCTCTTTCTTGCAAAATTCCAAGCTATTAGGGTTAAACTAGTGGAATTTCCCAAAATTGGATAAAAAAACTTTTGTGTTCATTTGTGTTGGGTGAATAAATTTTCTTTATTTATATTTGTTATTGTTTTAATTTTTTTCCATACATCAACTATCAAATTTTCATTTTGTTGTAAGTTTTTTACCTTGTTTGTTTTCGGGATGAAGGGAGAGCGAAAAGTCAAAGTTTTGATTTAAGAAAAAAGTGTACATCTAAAATGGAAAAGCACAATGCACAATTGTAGGAAGAGATAATTCGAAAGTGTGTATGTAATTTTTAGGGATTGTAAGCTCTTTTTAGTTTTTATATCTCAGGTTTTGCAATCGTCGAGAAAAATTGGTGGCTGAGGAATTTTAACTGAGTGTTTAATTGCAATCCATAAGTCATTTCATACAAAAATACAGCCCATTACGCATGATAAATCACTTTACAATCATCTATGATTGTTAGATCAAATTTTTGAAAATCGGCAAAATAATGACTTGTTAGACTCGGGTAAATATCCCACCGTTGGTTCACTTGAGAATTTAATGAGTGTTTTTTTATTCTCTTTAAAAGCTTTGGATCCATAGGTCATTTGAATCTTTAACATGTTTCAAGCATGCATATCCATTTTTAAAACATGTGTAGAAAAAATCTCCTTCATGTAACATTCCTAGCTTAATAGGGTTGGACTAATGGAATTTCCCAAACTTGCATAACAAAACTTTTGTGTTCATTTGTGGTGTGTGAATATATATTTTTATTTACATTAATTATTATTTTAAATATTTTCCACACATCAACTATAAATTTTTTATTTTGTTGTGATCTTTTTTCCTTTTTTTGTTTACGGGATGCAGGGGGACTAAAAACTCAAAGTTCTGGTTTAAGAAAAAAGTGAACATCTAAAATGGAAATGCACCAAGCACAATACACAAATGTGGAGAGATATATTTCCAAAGAGTGTCTGTATGTTTTAGAGATCGTATGCACTCTTTCGTTTTTATATCTAAGGTTTTGCAATCGTCGGGAAACGGGGGAGGCGGGCGATTTTTAACTGAGTGTTGACTTCAAATCCATAAGTCTTTTCTTACTTAAATATAGCCCATTATGCATGGCAAATCACTTTACAATCATCTATGATTGTTAGCTCAACTTTTTGAATATGGGCAAAATAATGGCTTGTTTGACTAAGGCAAATATCCCACCACACGTTCACTTGAGAATTTAATGAGCGTTTGTTATTCTCTTTAAAAGCTTTGAATCCATAGGTCATTTGAATCTTTAACATGTTTCTGGCATGCATATCCATTTTTAAAACATGTGTAGAAAAAATCACCTTCATGTAAAATTCCAAGATATTAGTTTTGGACTAGTGGAATTTCCCAAACTTGGATTAAAAAACTTTTGTGTTCATTTGTGTTGTGTGAATAAATTTTCTTCATTTACTTTTTTTATTGTTTTAAACTTTTTCCATACATCAACTATGAAATTTTCATTTTGCTGTGATCTATTTGCCTTTTTTGTTTACGAGGATGAAGAGAGAGAGAAAAACTCGAAGTTTTGATTTAAGAAAAATGTGTACATCTAAAACGGAAATGCACAATGCACATATGTAGAGAGAGATACTTCCAAAGATTGTCTGTAATTTTTAGGGATTGTAAGCACCATTTCGTTTTTATATCTCAGGTTTTGCAATCGTCGGGAAAAATGGGTTGCGGAGGATTTTTAAATGAGTGTTGAATTGCAATCCATCAGTCATCTCACACAAAAATATAGCCCATTAAGCATGATAAATCACATTACAATCATCTATGATTAATTTTGTCAGCTTTTTGCAAATGGACAAAATAATGGCATGTTTGACTCGGGTAAATATCCCACGCCAAGTTCACTTGAGAATTTAATTAGCGTTTGTTATTCTCTTTAAAAATTTTGCATCCATAGCTCATTTGCATCTTTAACATGTTTCAAACATGCATATCCTATTAGGGTTAAACTAGTAGAATTTCCCAAAATTGGATAACAAAACTTTTGTGTTCATTTGTGTTGGGTGAATAAATTTTCTTTATTTATATTTGTTTTTGTTTTAAATTTTTTCCATACATCAACTATAAAATTTTCATTTTGTTGTAAGCTTTTTGCCTTGTTTGTTTTCGGGATGAAGTGAGAGCGAAAAGTCAAAGTTTTGCTTTAAGAAAAAAGTGTACATCTAAAATGGAAAAGAACCATGCACAATTGTAGGGACAGATAATTCCAAAGAGTGTATGTAATTTTTAGGGATTTTAAGCTCTTTTTAGTTTTTATATCGCATGTTTTGCAATCGTCGGGAAAAATTGGTGGCAGAGGATTTTTAACTGAGTGTTGAATTGCAATCCATAAGTCATTTCATAAAAAAATATAGACCGTTACGCATGATAAATCACTTTACAATCATCTATGATAGTTAGATCAAATTTTTGAAAATGGGCAAAAATAATGACTTGTTAGGCTCGGGTAAATATCCCACCGCACGTTCACTTGAGAATTTAATGACGTTTGTTATTGGATCCATAGGTCATTTGCATCTTTATCATGTTTCAAGCATGCATTTCCATTTTTAAAACATGTGTAGAAAAAATCTCCTTCAGGTAAAATTCCAAGCTTAATAGGGTTGGACTAATCGAATTTCCCAAACTTGGATAACAAAACTTTTGTGTTCATTTGTGGTGTGTGAATAGATATTTTTTATTTACATTATTTATTATTTTAAATATTTTCCACACATCAACAATAAAATTTTTATTTTGTTGTGATCTTTTTTGCCTTTTTTGTTTACGGGATGAAGGGGGAGCGAAAACTCAAAGTTCTGATTTAAGAAAAAAGTGTACATCTAAAATGGAAATGCACAATGCATAAATGTAGAGAGAGATATTTCCAAAGAGTGTCTGTATGTTTTAGGGATCGTATGCACTTTTTTTTTTATATCTAAAGTTTTGCAATCGTCGGGAAATGGGGGAGGCAGGCGATTTTTAACTGAGTGTTGAATTGCAATCCATAAGTCATTTCTTAAAAAAATATAGCCCTTTACGCATGATAAATCACTTTACAATCATCTATGATTGTTAGATCAAATTTTTGAAAAGTGGCAAAATAATGACTTGTTAGACTGGGGTAAATATCCCACCGCACGTTCACCTTAGAATTTAATGAGCGTTTGTTATTCTCTTTAAAAGCATTGGGCCCATAGGTCATTTGAATCTTTAACATTTTTCTGGCATGCATATCCATTTTTAAAACATGTGTAGAAAAAATATCCTTCATGTAAAATTTCGAGATATTAATTTTGGACTAGTGGAATTTCCCAAACTTGGATAACAAAACTTTTGTGTTCATTTGTGGTGTGTGAATAAATTTTCTTCATTTACTTTTTTTATTGTTTTAAACTTTTTTTGTACATCAACTATGAAATTTTCATTTTGCTGTGATCTATTTGCATTTTTTGTTTATGGGATGAAGGGAGGGCGAAAAACTCGAAGTTTTGATTTAAGAAAAATGTGTACATCTAAAACAGAAATGCACAATGCACATATGTGGAGAGAGATAATTCCAAAGAGTGTCAGTAATTTTTAGGGATTGTAACCACCTTTTCGTTTTTATTTCTCAGGTTTTGCAATCGTCGGGAAAAATGGGTTGCAGAGGATTTTTAACTGAGTGTTGAATTACAATCCATAAGTCATTTCATACAAAAATATAGCCCGTTACGCATGATAAATCACATTACAATCATGTATGATTAATTATGTCAGCTTTTTGCTAATGGGCAAAATAATGGCATGTTTGACACGGGTAAATATCCCACCGCAAGTTCACTTGAGAATTTAATGAGCGTTTATTGTTCTCTTTAAAAGCTTTGCATCCATAGCTCATTTGCATCTTTAACATGTTTCAAACATGCATATCCATTTTTAAAACATGTGTGGACGAAATCTCTTTCTTGCAAAATTCCAAGCTATTAGGGTTAAACTAGTGGAATTTCCCAAAATTGGATAACAAAACTTTTGTGTTCATTTGTGTTGGGTGAATAAATTTTCTTTATTTATATTTCTTATTTTTTAAATTTGTCCATACATCAACTATAAAATTTTCATTTTGTTGTAAGCTTTTTGCCTTGTTTGTTTTCGGGATGGAAGGGAGAGCCATATATAAAAGTTTTGATTTAAGAAAAAAGTGAACATCTAAAATGGAAAAGCACAATGGACAATTGTAGGGAGAGATAATTCCTAAGAGTGTCTGTAATTTTTAGGGATTGTAAGCTGTTTTTAGTTTTTATATCTCAGGTTTTGCAATTGTCTGGAAAAATTGGTGGCAGAGGATTTTTAACTGAGTGTTGAATTGTAATCCATATGTCATTTCATACAAAAATATAGCCCATTACGCATGTTAAATCACTTTACAATCATCTATGATTGTTAGATCAAATTTTTGAAAATGGGCAAAATAATGACTTGTTAGACTCGGGTAACCGCAGGCTCACTTGAGAATTTAATGAGCATTTGTTATTCTCTTTAAAAGCTTTGGATCCATAGGTCATTTGAATCTTTAACATTTTTCAAGCATGCATATCCATTTTTAAAACATGTGTAGAAAAAATCTCCTTCATGTAAAATTCCAAGCTTAATAGGGTTGGACTAATGGAATTTCCTAAACTTGGATAACAAAACATTTGTGTTCATTTGTGGTCTGTGAATAGATATTTTTTATTTTCATTTGTTACTATTTTAAATATTTTCCACACATCAACTATAAAAATTTTATTTTGTTGTAATCCTTTTTACCTTTTTTGTTTACGGGACGAAGGAGGAGCGAAAACTCAAAGTTCTGATTTAAGAAAAAAGTGTACATCTAAAATGGAAATGCACAATGCACAAATGTAGAGAGAGATATTTCCAAAGAGTGTCTGTATGTTTTAGGGATCGTATGCAGTCTTTCGTTTTTATATCTAAGGTTTTGCAATCATCGGGAAACGAGGGAGGCGGACGATTTTTAACTGAGTGTTGACTTCAAATCCATAAGCCATTTCTTACAAAAATATAGCCCGTTACGCATGACAAATCACTTTTCAATCTTCTATGATTGTAAGCTCAACTTTTTGAATATGGGCAAAAAAATGGCTTGTTTGACTCAGGCTAATATCCCACCGCACGTTCACTTGAGAATTTAATGAGCATTTGTTATTCTCTTTAAAAGCTTTGGATCCATAGGTCATTTGAATCTTTAACATGTTTCTGGCATGCATATCCATTTTTAAAACATGTGTAGAAAAAATCCCCTTCATGTAAAATTCCAAGATATTAGTTTTGGACTAGTGGAATTTCCAAAACTTGGATAACAAAACTTTTGTGTTCATTTGTGGTGTGTGAATAAATTTTCTTTATTTACTTTTTTTATTTTTTTAAACTTTTTCCATACATCAACTATGAAATTTTCATTTTGCTGTGATCTTTTTGCCTTTTTGGTTTACGGGATGAAGGGGGAGCGAAAAAATCGAAGTTTTGATTTCAGAAAAATGTGTTTATCTAAAACGGAAATGCACAATGCACATATGTGGACAAAGATAAATCCAAAGGGTGTTTGTAATTTTTAGGGATTGTAAGCACCTTTTCATTTTTATATCTCAGGTTTTGCAATCGTTGGGAAAAATGGGTTACGGAGGATTTTTAACTGAGTGTTGAATTGCAATCCATAAGCCATTTCATACAAAAATATAGCCCGTTACGCATGATAAATCAAACTACAATCACCTATGAATAATTATGTCAGCATTTTGAAAATTGGCAAAATAATGGCATGTTTGACTCGGGTAAATATCCCACCGCAACTTCACTTGAGAATTTAATGAGCGTTTGTTATTCTCTTTAAAAGCTTTGGATCCGTAGGTTATTTGAGTCTTTAACTTGTTTCAAGCATGCATATCCATTTTTAAAACATGTGTAGAAAAAATCTCCTTCATGAAAAATTCCAAGCTTAATAGGGTTGGAGTAATCGAATTTCCCAAGCTTGATAACAAAACTTTTGTGTTCATTTGTGGTGTGTGAATAGATATTTTTTATTTACATTATTTATTTTTTTAAATATTTTCCACACATCAACTATAAAATTTTTATTTTATTGGGATCCTTTTTGTCTTTTTTGTTTACGGGATGAAGGGGGAGTGAAAACTCAAAGTTCTGATTTAAGAAAAAAGTGTACATCTAAAATGGAAACGCACAATGCACAAATGTAGAGAGAGATATTTCCAAAGAGTGTCTGTATGTTTTAGGGATCCTATGCACTTTTTCTTTTTTATATCTAAGGTTTTGCAATCAACGGGAAACGGGGGAGGCGGGCGATTTTTAACCGAGTGTTGACTTCAAATCCATAAGTCATTTCTTACAAAAATATAGCCCGTTACGCATGACAAATCACTTTACAATCATCAATGATTGTTAGCTCAATTTTTTGAATATGGACAAAATAGTTGCTTGTTTGGCTCTGGAAAATATCCCACCGCACGTTCACTTGAGGCTTTAATGAGCGGTTGTTATTCTCTTTAAAAAGTTTGGATCCATAGGTCATTTGAATCTTTAACATGTTTCTGGCATGCATATCCATTTTTAAAACATGAGTAAAAAAAATCCCCTTCATGTAAAATTCCAACATATTATTTTTGGACAAGTGGAATTTCCAAAACTTGGATAACAAAACTTTTGTGTTCATCTGTGGTGTGTGAATAAATTTTCTTCATTTAATTTTTTTATAGTTGTAAACTTTTTCCGTGCATCAACTATGAAATTTTCCTTTTGCGGTGATCTATTTGCCTTTTCTGTTTACGGGATGAAGGGAGAGCGAAAAACTCGAAGTTTTGATTGAAGAAAAATGTGTACATCTAAAACGGAAATGCACAATGCACATATGTAGAGAGAGATAATTCCAAATAGTGTCTGTAATTTTTAGGGATTGTAAGCACCTTTTCGTTTTTATATCTCAGGTTTTGCAATCGTCGGGAAAAATGGGTTGCAGAGGAAAACAAAATTGAGTGTTGAATTGCAATCCATAAGTCATTTCATACAAAAATATATCCCGTTACGCATGATCAATCACATTATAATCATCTATGATTAATTATGTCAAGTTTTTGCAAATGGGCAAAACATTGGCATGTTTGACTCGGGTTAAATATCCCACTGCAAGTTCACTTGAGAATTTAATGAGCGTTTGTTATTCTCATTAAATGCTTTGCATCCATAGCTCATTTGCATCTTTAACATGTTTCAAACATGCATATCCATTTTTAAAACATGTGTGGACGAAATCTCTTTCTTGCAACATTCCAAGCTATTAGGGTTAAACTAGTGGAATTTCACGAAATTGGATAACAAAACTTTTGTGTTCATTTTTGTTGGGTGAATAAATTTTCTTTATTTATATTTGTTGTTTTTTTAAATTCTTTCCACACATCAACTATAAAATTTTCATTTTGTTGTAGGCTTTTTGCCTTGTTTGTTTTCGATATGAAGGGAGAGCGAAAAGTCAAAGTTTTGATTTAAGAAAAAAGTGTATATCTCAAATTGAAAAGAATAATGCACAATTGTAGGGAGAGACAATTCCAAAGAGGTTCTGTAATTTTTAGGGATTGTAAGCTCTTTTTAGTTTTTATATCTCAGGTTTTGTAATCGTCGGGAAAAATTGGTGGCAGAGGATTTTTAACTTAGTGTTGAATTGCAATCCATAAGTCATTTCATAAAAAAATATAGGCCGTTACGCATGATAAATCACTTTACAATCATCTATGATTGCTAGATCAAATTTTTGAAAATGGGCAAAATAATGACTTGTTAGACTCGGGTAAATATACCACCGCACGTTCACTTGAGAATTTAATGAGTGTTTGTTATTCTCTTTAAAAGCTTTGGATCCATAGGTCATTTGAATCTTTAACATGTTTAGAGCATGCATATCCATTTTTAAAACCCGTGTTGAAAAAATCCCCTTGATGTAAAATTCCAAGATATTAGTTTTGGACTAGTGGAATTTCCCAAACTTGGATAACAAAAATTTTGTGTTCATTTGTGGTGTGTGAATAAATTTTCTTCATTTAATTTTTTTATTGTTTTAAACTTTTTTCGTACATCAACTATGAAATTTTCATTTTGCTATGATTTATTTGCCTTTTTTGGTTACGGGATGAAGGGAGAGTGAAAAACTCGAAGTTTTGATTTAAGAAAAATGTGTACATCTAAAACGGAAATGCACAGTGCACATATGTAGAGAGATATAATTCCAAAGAGTGTCTGTTATTTTTAGGGATTGTAAGCACCTTCCCGTTTTTATATCTCAGGTTTTGCAATCGTCGGGAAAAATGGGTTGTGGGGGATTTTTAACTGAGTGTTGAATTGCAATCCATATGTCATTTCATACAAAACTATAGCCCGTTACGCATGATAAATCATATTACAATCATCTATGATTAATTCTGTCAGCTTTTTGCAATTGGGCAAAATAATGGCATGTTTGACTCGGGTAAATATCCCACCGCAAGTTCACTTGAGAATTTAATGAACGTTTGTTATTCTCTTCAAAAGATTTGGATCCATAGCTCATTTGCATCTTTAACATGTTTCAAACATGCATATCCATTTTTGAAACATGTGTGGACGAAATCTTTTTCTTGAAAAATTCCAAGCAATTAGGGTTAAACTAGTGGAATTTCCCAAAATTGGATAACAAAACTTTTGTGTTCATTTGTGTTGGATGAATAAATTTTCTTTATTTATATTTGTTGTTGTTTTAAATTTTTTCCATACATGTTTCTTTAAAACATGTATGGAAATTTCATTTGAATCTTTAACATGTTTCAAGCATGCATATCCATTTTTAAAACATGTGTAGAAAAAATCTCCTTCATGTAAAATTCCAAGCTTAATAAAGTTCTGATTTAAGAAAAAAGTGTACATCTAAAATGGAAATGCACAATGCACAAATGTAGAGAGAGATATTTCCAAAGAGTTTCTTTATGTTTTAGGGATCGTATGCACTTTTTTTTTTTATATCTAAGGTTTTGCAATCGTTGGGAAACGGGGGAGGCGGGCGATTTTTAACTGAGTGTTGACTTCAAATCCATAAGACATTTCTTAGAAAAATATAGCCCGTTACGCATGAAAAATCACTCTACAATCATCAATGATTGTTAGCTCAACTTTTTTAATCCGGGCAAAATAATGGCGTGCTTGACTCGGGCAAATATCCCACCGCACGTTCACTTGAGAATTTAATGAGCGTTTGTTATTCTCTTTAAAAGCTTTGGATCCATAGGTCATTTGAATCTTTAACATGTTTCTGGCATGCATATCCATTTTTAAAACATGTGTAGAAGAAATCCCCTTCAAGTAAAACATACTGTCTGTAATTTTTAGGGATTGTAAGCACCTTTTCATTTTTATATCTAAGGTTTTGCAATCGTCGGGAAAAATGGGTTGCGGAGGAAAACAAAACTGAGTGTTGAATTGCAATCCATAAGTCATTTCATACAAAAATATAGCCCGTCATGCATGATAAATCACATTACAATCATCTATGATTAATTATGTCAATTTTTTGCAAATGGGCAAAATATTGGCATGTTTGACACGGGTTAAATATCCCACCGCAAGTTCACTTGATAATTTAATGAGCGTTTGTTATTCTCTTTAAAAGCTTTGAATCCATAGCTCATTTGCATCTTTAACATGTTTCAAACATGCATATCCATTTTTAAAACATGTGTGGACGAAATCTCTTTCTTGCAAAATTCCAAGCTATTAGGGTTAAACTAGTGGAATTTCACAAAATTGGATAACAAAACTTTTGTGTTCATTTTTGTTGGGTGAATAAAATTTCTTTATTTATATTTGTTGTTTTTTTAAATTTTTTCCATACATCAACTATAAAATTTTCATTTTGTTGTAGGCTTATTGCCTTATTTGTTTTCGTTATGAAGGGAGAGCGAAAAGTCACAGTTTTGATTTAAGAAAAAAGTGTATTTCTAAAATGGAAAAGCACAATGCACAATTGTAGGGAGAGATAATTCCAAAGATTGTCTGTAATTTTTAGGGATTGTAAGCTCTTTTTAGTTTTTATATCTCAGGTTTTGTAATCGTCGGGAAAAATTGGTGGCAGAGGATTTTTAACTGAGTGTTGAATTGCAATCCATTAGTCATTTCATACAAAAATATAGGCCGTTACGCATGATAAATCACTTTACAATCATCTATGATTGCTAGATGAAATTTTTGAAAATGGGCAAAATAATAACTTGTTAGGCTCGAGAATTTATCCCACCGCACGTTCACTTGAGAATTTAATGAGCGTTTGTTATTCTCTTTAAAAGCTTTGGATTCGTAGGTCTTTTGAATCTTTAACATGTTTCAAGCATGCATATCCATTTTTAAAACCTGTGTAGAAAAATTCTTCTTCATGTAAAATTCCAAGCTTAATAGGGTTGGAGTAATGGAATTTCCCAAACTTGGATAATAAAACTTTTGTGTTCATTTGTAGTGTGTGAATAGATATTTTTTATTTACATTATTTAATATTTTAAATATATTCCACACATCAACTATAAAATTTTTATTTTATTGGGATCCTTTTTATCTTTTTTGTTTACGGGATGAAGGGGGAGCAAAAACTCAAAGTTCTGATTTAAGAAAAAAGTGTACATCTAAAATGGAAATGCACAATGCACAAATGTAGAGAGAGATATTTCCAAAGAGTGTCTTTATGTTTTAGGGATCGTATGCACTTTTTTTTTTATATCTAAGGTTTTGCAATCGTCGGGAAACGGGGGAGGCGGGCGATTTTTAACTGAGTGTTGACTTCAAATCCATAAGTCATTTCTTAGAAAAATATAGCCCGTTACGCATGACAAATCACTTTTCAATCATCTATGATTGTTAGCTCAACTTTTTGAATATGGGCAAAATAATGGCTTGTTTGACTCGGGCAAATATGCTACCGCACGTTCACTTGAGAATTTAATGAGCATTTTTTATTCTCTTTAAAAGCTTTAGATCCATAGGTCATTTGAATCTTTAACATGTTTCTGACATGCATATCCATTTTTAAAACATGTGCAGAAAAAATCCCCTTCATGTAAAATTCCAAGATATTTTTTTTGCACTAGTGGAATTTCCAAAACTTGGATAAAAAAAATTTTGTGTTCATTTGTGGTGTGTGAATAAATTTTCTTTATTTACTTTTTTTATTTTTTTTAACTTTTTCCGTACATCAACTTTGAAATTTTCATTTTGCTGTGATCTATTTGCCTTTTTTATTTACGGGATGAAGGGAGAGCGATAAACTTGAAGTTTTGATTGAAGAAAAATGTGTACATCTAAATGGGAAATGCACAATGCACATATGTAGACAGAGATAATTCCAAAGGGTGCCTGTAATTTTTAGGGATTGTAAGCACCTTTTTCGTTTTTATATGTTAGGTTTTGCAATCGTCGGGAAAAATGGGTTGCGGAGGATTTTTAACTAAGTGTTGAATTGCAAACCATAAGTCATTTCATACAAAAATATATCCCGTTACGCATGATAAATCAAATTACAATCATCTATGATTAATTATGTCAGCTTTTTGCAAATGGGCAAAATAATGGCATGTTTGACTCGGGTAAATATCCCACCGCAAGTTCTCTTGATAATTTAATGAGCGTTTGTTATTCTCTTTAAAAGCTTTGAATCCATAGCTCATTTGCATCTTTAACATGTTTCAAACATGCATATCCATTTTTAAAACATGTGTGGACGAAATCTCTTTCTTGCAAAATTCCAAGCTATTAGGGTTAAACTAGTGGAATTTCCCAAAATTGGATAACAAAACTTTTGTGTTCATTTGTGTTGGGTTAATAAATTTTCTTTATTTATATTTTTTATTGTTTTAAATTTTTTCCATACATCAACTATAAAATTTTCATTTTGTTGTAAGCTTTTTGCCTTGTTTGTTTTCGGGATGAAGGGAGAGTGAAAAGTCAAAGTTTTGATTTAAGAAAAAAGTGTACATCTAAAATGGAAAAGCACAATGCACAATTGTAGGGAGAGATAATTCCAAAGAGTGTCTGTAAGTTTTTGGGATTGTAAACTCTTTTTAGTTTTTATATCTTAGGTTTTGCAATCGTCGGGAAAAATTGGTGGCAAAGGATTTGAGTGTTGAATTGCAATCCATAAGTATTTCATACAAAAATATAGATCGTTACGCATGATAAATCATTTTACAATCATCTATGATTGTTAGATCTAATTTTTGAAAATGGGCAAAATAATGACTTGTTAGACTCGGGTAAATATCCCACCGCACATTCACTTGAGAATTTATCGAGCGTTTGTTATTCTCTTTAAAAGCTTTGCATCCATAGGTCATTTGAATCTTTAACATGTTTCAAGCATGCATATCCATTTTTAAAACATGTGTTGAAAAAATCTCCTTCATGTAAAAGTCCAAGCTTAATAGGGTTGGACTAATGGAATTTCCCAAACTTGGACAACAAAACTTTTGTGTTCATTTGTGGTGTGTGAATAGATATTTTATATTTACATTAGTTATTATTTTAAATATTTTCCACACATCAACTATAAAATTTTTTTTTTGTTGTGATCTTTTTTGCCTTTTTAGTGTCCGGGATGAAGGGGGAGCGAAAACTCAAAGTTTTATTTAAGAAAAAAGTGTACATCTAAAATGGAAATGCACAATGCACAAATGTAGAGAGAGATATTTAAAAAGAGTGTCTGTATGTTTTAGGGATCCTATGCACTTTTTCATTTTTAAAGCTAAGGTTTTGCAATCGTCGGGAAACGGGGGAGGCGGGCGATTTTTAACTGAGTGTTGACTTCAAATCCATAAGTCATTTCTTAAAAAAATATAGCCCGTTACACATGACAAATTATTTTACAATAATCTATGATTGTTAGATTAATTTTTGAAAATGGGCAAAATAATGACTTGTTAGACTCGGGAAAATATCCCACCGCACATTCACTTGAGAATTTATTGAGCGTTTGTTATTCTCTTTAAAAGCTTTGCATCCATAGGTCATTTGAATCTTTAACATGTTTCAAGCATGCATATCCATTTTTAAAACATGTGTTGAAAAAATCTCCTTCATGTAAAAGTCCAAGCTTAATAGGGTTGGACTAATGGAATTTCCCAAACTTGGATAACAAAACTTTTGTGTTCATTTGTGGTGTGTGAATAGATATTTTTTATTTACATTAGTTATTACTTTAAATATTTTCCACACATCAACTATAAAATTTTTATTTTGTTGTGATCTTTTTTGCCTTTTTAATTTACGGGATGAAGAGGGAGCGAAAACTCAAAGTTCTGATTTAAGAAAAAAGTGTACATCTAAAATGGAAATGCCCAATGCACAAATGTAGAGAGAGATATTTCCAAAGTGTGTCTGTATGTTTTAGGGATCGTATGCACTTTTTTGTTTTTATATCTAAGGTTTTGCAACCGTCGGGAAACGTGGGAGGCGGGCGATTTTTAACTGAGTGTTGACTTCAAATCCATAAGTCATTTCTTACCAAAATATAGCCCGTTACGTTTGACAAATCACTTTAGAATGATCTATGATTGTTAGTTCAACTTTTTTAATATGCGCAAAATAATGGCTTGTTTGACTCGGGCTAACATCCCACCGCTCGTTCACTTGAGAATTTAATGAGCGTTTGTTATTCTCTTTAAAAGCTTTGGATTCATAGGTCATTTGACTCTTTAACATGTTTCTGGCATGCATATCCATTTTTAAAATATGTGTAGAAAAAATCCCCTTCATGTAAAATTCCAAGATATTAGTTTTGGACTAGTGGTGTGTGAATAAATTTTCTTCATTTACTTTTTCTATTCTTTTAAACTTTTTCCGTACATCAACTATGAAATTTTCATTTTGGTGTGATCTATTTGCCTTTTTTGTTTACGGGATGAAGGGAGAGCGAAAAACTCAAAGTTTTGATTTATGAAAAATGTGTACATCTAAAACGGAAATGCACAATGCATATATGTAGAGAGAGATAATTCCAAAGAGTGTCTGTAATTTTTAGGGATTGTAAGCACCTTTTTGATTTATATCTCAGGTTTTGCAATCGTCGGGAAAAATGGGTTGCGGAGGATTTTTAATTGAGTGTTGAATTGCAATCCATATGTCATTTCATACAAAAATATAGCCCGTTACGCATGATAAATCACATTACAATCATCTATGATTAATTATGTCAGCTTTTTGCAAATGGGCAAAATAATGGCATGTTTGACTCGGGTAAATATCCCACCGCAAGTTCCCTTGAGAATTTAATGAGCGTTTGTTATCCTCATTAAAAGTTTTGCATCCATAGCTCATGTGCATCTTTAACATGTTTCAAACATGCATATCCATTTTTAAAACATGTGTGGACGAAATCTCTTTCTTGCAAAATTCCAAGCTATTAGGGTTAAACTTGTGGAATTTCCCAAAAATGGATAACCAAACTTTTGTGTTCGTTTGTGTTGGGTGAATAAATTTTCTTTATTTATATTTGTTATTGGTTTAAATTTTTTCCATACATCAACGATAAAATTTTCATTTTGTTGTAAGCTTTTTGCCTTGTTTGTTTTCGGGATGAAGGGAGAGCGAAAGTCAGTTTTGATTTAAGAAAAAAGTGTACATCTAAAATGGAAAAGCACAATGCACAATTGTAGGGAGAGATAATTCCAAAGAGTGTCTCTAATTTTAAGGGATTGTAAGCTCTTTTTAGTTTTTACATTTTAGGTTTTGCAATCGTCGGGAAAAATTGGTGGCAGAGGATTTTTAACTGAGTGTTGAATTGCAATCCATAAGTTATTTCATACATAAATATAGGCCGTTACGCAAGATAAATCACTTTACAATCATCTATTATTGCTAGATCAAATTTTTGAAAATGGGCAAAATAATGACTTGTTAGACTCGGGTAAATATCCCACCGCACGTTCACTTGAGAATTTAATGAGCGTTTGTTATTCTCTTTAAAAGCTTTGGATCCTTAGGTCATTTGAATCTTTAACATGTTTCAAGCATGCATATCCATTTTTAAAACCTGTGTAGAAAAAATCTCCTTCATGTTAAATTCCAAGCTGAATAGGGTTTGAGTAATGGACTTTCCCAAACTTGGATCACAAAACTTTTGTGTTCATTTGTTGTGTGTGAATAGATATTTTTTATTTACATTAGTTATTATTTTAAATATTTTCCACACATCAACTATAAAATTTTTATTTTATTTGGATCCTTTTTGTCTTTTTTGTTTACGGGATGAAGGGGGAGCGAAAACTCAAAGTTCTGATTTAAGAAAAAAGTGTACATCTAAAATGGAAACGCACAATGCACAAATGTAGAGAGAGATATTTCCAAAGAGTGTCTTTATGTTTTAGGGATCGTATGCACTTTTTCGTTTTTATATCTAAGGTTTTGCATTCGTCGGGAAACGTGGGAGGCGGGCGATTTTTAATTGAGTGTTGACTTGAAATCCATAAGTCATTTCTTACAAAATATAGCCCGTTACGCATGACAAATCACTTTACAATCGTCTATGATTGTTAGCTCAACTTTTTGAATATGGGCAAAATAATGGCTTGTTTGACTCGGGAAAATATCCCACCGCACGTTCACTTGAGAATTTAATGAGCGTTTGTTATTCTCTTTAAACGCTTTGGATCCATAGGTCATTTGAATCTTTAACATGTTTCTGGCATGCATATCCATTTTTAAAACATGTGTAGAAGAAATCCCCTTCAAGTAAAATTCCAAGATATTAGTTTTGGACTAGTGGAATTTCCCAAACTTGGATAACAAAACTTTTGTGTTCATTTGTGGTGTGTGAATAAATTTTCTTCTTTTAATTTTTTTTTTGTTTTAAACTTTTTCCGTACATCAACTATGAAATTTTCATTTTGTTGTGATCTATTTGCCTTTTTTGTTTACGGGATGAAGGGAGAGCGAAAAACTCGAAGTTTTGATTTAAGAAAAATGTGTACATGTAAAACGGAAATGCACAATGCACATATGTAGAGAGAGATAATTCCAAAGAGTGTGTGTAATTTTTAGGGATTGTAAGCACCTTTCGGTTTTTATATCTCAGGTTTTGCAATCTTCGGGAAAAATGGGTTGCGGAGGATTTTTAACTGAGTGTTGAATTGCAATCCATAAGTCATTTCATACAAAAATATAGCCCGTTACGCATGATAAATCATATTACAATCATCTATGATTAATTATGTTAGCTTTTTGCAAATGGGCAAAATAATGGCATGTTTGACTCGGGTAAATATCCCACCGGAAGTTCACTTGAGAATTTAATGAGCGTTTGTTATTCTATTTAAAAGCTTTGCATCCATAGCTCATTTGAATCTTTAACATGTTTCAAACATGCATATCCATTTTTGAAACATGTGTGGACGAAATCTCTTTCTTGCAAAATTCCAAGCTATTAGGGTTAAACTAGTGGAATTTCCAAAAATTGGATAACAAAACTTTTGTGTTCATTTGTGTTGGGTGAATAAATTGTATTTATTTATATTTGTTATTGTTTTAAATTTTTTTCCATACAACAACTATAAAATTTTTATTTTATTGTAGGCTTTTTGCCTTGTTTGTTTTCGGGATGAAGGGAGAGCGAAAAGTGAAAGTTTTGATTTAAAAAAAAAGTGTACATCTAAAATGGAAAATCACAATGCACAATTGTAGGGAGAGATAATTCCAAAGAGTGTCTGTAATTTTTAGGGATTATAAGCTCTTTTTAGTTTTTATATCTCAGGTTTTCCAATCGTCGGGAAAAATTTGTGGCAGAGGATTTTTAACTTAGTGTTGAATTGCAATCCATAAGTCATTTCATAAAAAATATAGCCCGTTACTCATGATAAATCACTTTACAATCATCTATGATTGCTAGATCAAATTTTTGAAAATGGGCAAAATAATGATTAGTTAGACTCGGGTAAATATCCCACCCCACGTTCACTTGAGAATTTAATGAGCGTTTGTTATTCTCTTTAAAAGCTTTGGATCCATAGGTCATTTGAATCTTTAACATGTTTTAAGAATGCATATCCATTTTTAACATATGTGTAGAAAAAATTTCCTTCATGTAAAATTCCGAGCTTAATAGGGGATGGACGAATGGAATTTCCCAAACTTGGATAACAAAACTTTTGTGTTCATTTGTGGTGTGTGAATAGATATTTTTTTCACATTAGTTATTATTTTAAATATTTTCCGCACATCAACTATAAAATTTTTATTTTGTTATGATCCTTTTTGCCTTTTTTGTTTACAGGATGAAGGGGAAGCGAAAACTCAAAGTCTGAATTAAGAAAAAAGTGTACATCTAAAATGGAAATGCACAATGCACAAATGTGGAGAGAGATATTTCCAAAGAGTGTCAGTATGTTTTAGGGATCGTATGCACTCTTTCGTTTTTATATCTAAAGTTTTGCAGTCATATGGAAACGGGGGTGGCGTGCGATTTTTAACTGAGTGTTGACTTCAAATCCATAAGTCATTTCTTAAAAAAATATAGCCCGTTACGCATGATATATCACTTTAAAATCGCCTATGATTGTTAGCTCAACTTTATGAATATGGGCAAAATAATGGCTTGTTTGACTCGGGCAAATATCCCACCACACGTTCACTTGAAAATTTAATAAGCGTTTCTTATTCTCATTAAAAGCTTTGGATCCATAGGTCATTTGAATCTTTAACATGTTTCTGGCATGCATATCCATTTTTAAAACATGTGTAGAAAAATTCCCCTTCATGTAAAATTCCATGATATTAGTTCTGGACTAGTGGAATTTCCAAAACTTGGATAACAAAACTTTTGTGTTCATTTGTGGTGTGTGAATAAATTTTCTTCATTTTCTTTTTTTATTGTTTTAAACTTTTTCCGTACATCAACTATGAAATTATTATTTTGCTGCGATCTATTTGCCTTTTTTTTTACGGGATGAAGGGAGAGCAAAAAACTCGAAAGTTTTGATTTAAGAAAAATGTGTACATCTAAAACGGAAATGCACAATGCACATATGTAGAGAGAGATAATTCCAAAGAGTGTCTGTAATTTTTAGGGATTGTAAGCACCTTTTCGTTTTTAAATCTCAGGTTTTGCAATCGTCGGGAAAAATGGGTTGCAGAGGATTTTTAACTGAGTGTTGAATTGCAATCCATAAGTCATTTCATACAAAAATAAAGCCCATTACGCACGATAAATCACATTACAATCACCTCTGATTAATTATGTCAGCTTTTTGCAAATGGGCAAAATAATGGCATGTTTGACTCGGGTAAATATCCCACCGCAAGTTCGATTGAGAATTTAATGAGCGTTTGTTATTCTCTTTAAAAGCTTTGAATCCATAGCTCATTTGCATCTTTAACATGTTTCAAACATGGATATCCATTTTTGAAACATGTGTGGACGAAATCTCTTTCTTGCAAAATTCCAAGCTATCAGGGTTAAACTAGTGGAATTTCTGAAAATTGGATAACAAAACTTTTGTGTTGATTTGTGTTGGGTGAATAAATTTTATTTATTTATATTTTTTGTTGTTCTAAATTTTTTCCTTACATCAACTATAAAATTTTCATTTTGTTGTAAGCTTTTTGCCTAGTTTGTTTTTGGGATGAAGGGAGAGCGAAAAGTCAAAGTTTTGATTTAAGAAAAAAGTGTAAATCTAAAATGGAAAAGCACAATGTACAATTGTAGGGAGAGATAATTTCAAAGAGTGTCTGTAATTTTTAGGGATTGTAAGCTCTTTTTAGTTTTTATATCTCAGGTTTTGCAATTGTCGGGAAATATTGGTGGCAGAGGATTTTTAACTGAGTGTTGAATTGCAATCCATAAGTCCTTTCATGCAAAAATATAACCCGTAACGCATGATAAATCACTTTACAATCATCTATGATTGTTAGATCAAATTTTTGAAAATGGGATAAATAATGACTTGTTAGACTCGTGTAAATCCCACCACACCTTCACTTGAGAATTTAATGAGTGTTTGTTATTCTCTTTAAAAGATTTGGATCCATAGGTCATTTAAATCTTTAACATGTTTCAAGCATGCATATCCATTTTTAAAACATGTGTAGAAAAAATCTCCTTCATGTAAAATTCCAAGCTTAAGAGGGTTGGACGAATGGAATTTCCCAAACTTGGATAACAAAACTTTTGTGTTCATTTGTGGTGTGTGAATAGATATTTTTTATTTACATTACTTATTATTTTAAATATTTTCCACACATCAACTATAAAATTTTTATTTTGTTGTGATCCTTTTTGCCTTTTTTGTTTACGGGATGAAGGGGGAGCGAAAACTCAAAGTTCTGATTTAAGAAAAAAGTATACATCTAAAATGGAAACGCACAATGCACAAATGTAGAGAGAGATATTTCCAAAGAGTGTCTTTATGTTTTAGGGATCGTATGCACTTTTTCGTTTTTATATCTAAGGTTTTGCATTCGTCGGGAAACGTGGGAGGCGGGCGATTTTTAATTGAGTGTTGACTTGAAATCCATAAGTCATTTCTTACAAAAATATAGCCCGTTACGCATGACAAATCACTTTACAATCATCTATGATTGTTAGCTCAACTTTTTGAATATGGGAAAAATAATGGCTTGTTTGACTCGGGAAAATATCCCACCGCACGTTCACTTGAGAATTTAATGAGCGTTTGTTATTCTCTTTAAAAGCTTTGGATCCATAGGTCATTGGAATCTTTAACATGTTTCTGGCATGCATATCCATTTTTAAAACATGTGTAGAAGAAATCCCCTTCAAGTAAAATTCCAAGATATTAGTTTTGGACTAGTGGAATTTCCCAAACTTGGATAACAAAACTTTTGTGATCATTTGTGGTGTGTGAATAAATTTTCTTCTTTTAATTTTTTTTTGTTTTAAACTTTTTCCGTTCATCAACTATGAAATTTTCATTTTGGTGTGATCTATTTGCCTTTTTTGTTTACGGGATGAAGGGAGAGCGAAAAACTCGAAGTTTTGATTTAAGAAAAATGTGTACATGTAAAACGGAAATGCACAATGCACATATGTAGAGAGAGATAATTCCAAAGAGTGTCTGTAATTTTTAGGGATTGTAAGCACCTTTTTGATTTATATCTCAGGTTTTGCAATCGTCGGGAAAAATGGGTTGCGGAGGATTTTTAATTGAGTGTTGAATTGCAATCCATATGTCATTTCATACAAAAATATAGCCCATTACGCATGATAAATCACATTACAATCATCTATGATTAATTGTGTCAGCTTTTTGCAAATGGGCAAAATAATGGCATGTTTGACTCGGGTAAATATCCCATCGCAAGTTCACTTGAGAATTTAATGAGCGTTTGTTATCCTCATTAAAAGCGTTGCATCCATAGCTCATTTGCATCTTTAACATGTTTCAAACATGCATATCCATTTTTAAAACATGTGTGGACGAAATCTCTTTCTTGCAAAATTCCAAGCTATTAGGGTTAAACTTGTGGAATTTCCCAAAAATGGATAACAAAACTTTTGTGTTCGTTTGTGTTGGGTGAATAAATTTTCTTTATTTATATTTGTTATTGGTTTAAATTTTTTCCATACATCAACGATAAAATTTTCATTTTGTTGTAAGCTTTTTGCCTTGTTTGTTTTCGGGATGAAGGGAGAGCGAAAGTCAATTTTAATTTAAGAAAAAAGTGTACATCTAAAATGGAAAAGCACAATGCACAATTGTAGGGAGAGATAATTCCAAAGAGTGTCTCTAATTTTAAGGGATTGTAAGCTCTTTTTAGTTTTTATATTTTAGGTTTTGCAATCGTTGGGAAAAATTGGTGGCAGAGGATTTTTAACTGAGTGTTGAATTGCAATCCATAAGTTATTTCATACAAAAATATAGGCCGTTACGCAAGATAAATCACTTTACAATCATCTATTAGTGCTAGATCAAATTTTTGAAAATGGGCAAAATAATGACTTGTTAGACTCGGGTAAATATCCCACCGCACGTTCACTTGAGAATTTAATGAGCGTTTGTTATTCTCTTTAAAAGCTTTGGATCCATAGGTCATTTGAATCTTTAACATGTTTCAAGCATGCATATCCATTTTTAAAACCTGTGTAGAAAAAATCTCCTTCATGTTAAATTCCAAGCTGAATAGGGTTTGAGTAATGGAATTTCCCAAACTTGGATCACAAAACTTTTGTGTTCATTTGTTGTGTGTGAATAGATATTTTTTATTTACATTAGTTATTATTTTAAATATTTTCCACATATCAACTATAAAATTTTTATTTTATTTGGATCCTTTTTGTCTTTTTTGTTTACGGGATGAAGGGGGAGCGAAAACTCAAAGTTCTGATTTAAGAAAAAAGTGTACATCTAAAATGGAAACGCACAATGCACAAATGTAGAGAGAGATATTTCCAAAGAGTGTCTTTATGTTTTAGGGATCGTATGCACTTTTTCGTTTTTATATCTAAGGTTTTGCATTCGTCGGGAAACGTGGGAGGCGGGCGATTTTTAATTGAGTGTTGACTTGAAATCCATAAGTCATTTCTTACAAAAATATAGCCCGTTACGCATGACAAATCACTTTACAATCATCTATGATTGTTAGCTCAACTTTTTGAATATGGGCAAAATAATGGCTTGTTTGACTCGGGAAAATATCCCACCGCACGTTCACTTGAGAATTTAATGAGTGTTTGTTATTCTCTTTAAAAGCCTTGGATCCATAGGTCATTTGAATCTTTAACATGTTTCTGGCATGCATATCCATTTTTAAAACATGTGTAGAAGAAATCCCCTTCAAGTAAAATTCCAAGATATTAGTTTTGGACTAGTGGAATTTCCCAAACTTGGATAACAAAACTTTTGTGTTCATTTGTGGTGTGTGAATAAATTTTCTTCTTTTAATTTTTTTTTGTTTTAAACTTTTTCCGTACATCAACTATGAAATTTTCATTTTGCTGCGATCTATTTGCCTTTTTTGTTTACGGGATGAAGGGAGAGCGAAAAACTCGAAGTTTTGATTTAAGAAAAATGTGTACATGTAAAACGGAAATGCACAATGCACATATGTAGAGAGAGATAATTCCAAAGAGTGTGTGTAATTTTTAGGGATTGTAAGCACCTTTCGGTTTTTATATCTCAGGTTTTGCAATCTTCGGGAAAAATGGGTTGCGGAGGATTTTTAACTGAGTGTTGAATTGCAATCCATAAGTCATTTCATACAAAAATATAACCCGTTACGCATGATAAATCATATTACAATCATCTATGATTAATTATGTTAGCTTTTTGCAAATGGGCAAAATAATGGCATGTTTGACTCGGGTAAATATCCCACCGCAAGTTCACTTGAGAATTTAATGAGCGTTTGTTATTCTCTTTAAAAGCTTTGCATCCATAGCTCATTTGAATCTTTAACATGTTTCAAACATGCATATCCATTTTTGAAACATGTGTGGACGAAATCTCTTTCTTGCAAAATTCCAAGCTATTAGGGTTAGACTAGTGGAATTTCCAAAAATTGGATAACAAAACTTTTGTGTTCATTTGTGTTGGGTGAATAAATTGTATTTATTTATATTTGTTATTGTTTTAAATTTTTTCCATACATCAACTATAAAATTTTCATTTTATTGTAGGCTTTTTGCCTTGTTTGTTTTCGGGATGAAGGGAGAGCGAAAAGTGAAAGTTTTGATTTAAAAAAAAGTGTACATCTAAAATGGAAAATCACAATGCACAATTGTAGGGAGAGATAATTCCAAAGAGTGTCTGTAATTTTTAGGGATTGTAAGCTCTTTTTAGTTTTTATATCTCAGGTTTTGCAATCATCGGGAATAATTTGTGGCAGAGGATTTTTAACTGAGTGTTGAATTGCAATCCATAAGTCATTTCATAAAAAATATAGCCCGTTACTCATGATAAATCACTTTACAATCATCTATGATTGCTAGATCAAATTTTTGAAAATGGGCAAAATAATGATTAGTTAGACTCGGGTAAATATCCCACCCCACGTTCACTTGAGAATTTAATGAGCCTTTGTTATTCTCTTTAAGAGCTTTGGATCCATAGGTCATTTGAATCTTTAACATGTTTTAAGAATGCATATCCATTTTTAACATATGTGTAGAAAAAATCTCCTTCATGTAAAATTCCGAGCTTAATAGGGGATGGACGAATGGAATTTCCCAAACTTGGATAACAAAACTTTTGTGTTCATTTGTGGTGTGTGAATAGATATTTTTTTCACATTAGTTATTATTTTAAATATTTTCCACACATCAACTATAAAATTTTTATTTTGTTATGATCCTTTTTGCCTTTTTTGTTTACGGGATGAAGGGGAAGCGAAAAGTCAAAGTTCTGAATTAAGAAAAAAGTGTACATCTAAAATGGAAATGCACAATGCACAAATGTGGAAAGAGATATTTCCAAAGAGTGTCTGTATGTTTTAGGGATCGTATGCACTCTTTCGTTTTTATATCTAAGGTTTTGCAGTCATAAGGAAACGGGGGTGGCGGGCGATTTTTAACTGAGTGTTGACTTCAAATCCATAAGTCATTTCTTAAAAAAATATAGCCCGTTACGCATGATAAATCACTTTACAATCACCTATGATTGTTAGCTCAACTTTTTGAATATGGGCAAAATAATGGCTTGTTTGACTCGGGCAAATATCCCACCACACGTTCACTTGAAAATTTAATAAGCGTTTCTTATTCTCATTGAAAGCTTTGGATCCATAGGTCATTTGAATCTTTAACATGTTTCTGGCATGCATATCCATTTTTAAAACATGTGTAGAAAAATTCCCCTTCATGTAAAATTCCATGATATTAGTTCTGGACTAGTGGAATTTCCAAAACTTGGATAACAAAACTTTTGTGTTCATTTGTGGTGTGTGAATAAATTTTCTTCATTTTCTTTTTTTATTGTTTTAAACTTTTTCCGTACATCAACTATGAAATTTTTATTTTGCTGCGATCTATTTGCATTTTTTTTTTTACGGGATGAAGGGAGAGCAAAAAACTCGAAGTTTTGATTTAAGAAAAATGTGTACAACTAAAACGGAAATGCACAATGCACTTATGTAGAGAGAGATAATTCCAAAGAGTGTCTGTAATTTTTAGGGATTGTAAGCACCATTTCGTTTTTATGTCTCAGGTTTTGCAATCATCGGGAAAAATGGGTTGCAGAGGATTTTTAACTGAGTGTTGAATTGCAATCCATAAGTCATTTCATACAAAAATAAAGCCCATTACGCACGATAAATCACATTACAATCACCTCTGATTAATTATGTCAGCTTTTTGCAAATGGGCAAAATAATGGCATGTTTGACTCGAGTAAATATCCCACCACAAGTTCGCTTGAGAATTTAATGAGCGTTTGTTATTCTCTTTAAAAGCTTTGAATCCATAGCTCATTTGCATCTTTAACATGTTTCAAACATGGATATCCATTTTTGAAACATGTGTGGACGAAATCTCTTTCTTGCAAAATTCCAAGTTATTAGGGTTAAACTAGTGGAATTTCTGAAAATTGGATAACAAAACTTTTGTGTTGATTTGTGTTGGGTGAATAAATTTTCTTTATTTATATTTGTTGTTGTTCTAAATTTTTTCCATACATCAACTATAAAATTTTCATTTTGTTGTAAGCTTTTTGCCTAGTTTGTTTGTGGGATGAAGGGAGAGCGAAAAGTCAAAGTTTTGATTTAAGAAAAAAGTGTAAATCTAAAATGGAAAAGCACAATGTACAATTGTAGGGAGAGATAATTCCAAACAGTGTCTGTAATTTTTAGGGATTGTAAGCTCTTTTTAGTTTTTATATCTCAGGTTTTGCAATCGTCGGGAAATATTGGTGGCAGAGGATTTTTAACTGAGTGTTGAATTGCAATCCATAAGTCATTTCATGCAAAAATATAACCCGTAACGCATGATAAATCACTTTACAATCATCTATGATTGTTAGATCAAATTTTTGAAAATGGGATAAATAATGACTTGTTAGACTCGTGTAAATCCCACCACACCTTCACTTGAGAATTTAATGAGCGTTTGTTATTCTCTTTAAAAGATTTGGATCCATAGGTCATTTTAATCTTTAACATGTTTCAAGCATCCATATCCATTTTTAAAACATGTGTAGAGAAAATCTCCTTCATGTAAAATTCCAAGCTTAAGAGGGTTGGACGAATGGAATTTCCCAAACTTGGATAACAAAACTTTTGTGTTCATTTGTGGTGTGTGAATAGATATTTTTTATTTACATTAGTTATTATTTTAAATATTTTCCACACATCAACTATAAAATTTTTATTTTGTTGTGATCCTTTTTGCCTTTTTTGTTTACGGGATGAAGGGGGAGCGAAAACTCAAAGTTCTGAATTAAGAAAAAAGTGCACATCTAAAATGGAAATTCACAATGCAAAAATGTAGAGAGAGATATTTCCAAAGAGTGTCTGTATGTTTTAGGGATCGTATGCACTCTTTCGTTTTTATATCTAAGGTTTTGCAGTCATCGGGAAACGGAGGTGGCGGGCGATTTTTAACTGAGTGTTGACTTCAAATTCATAAGTCATTTCTTACAAAAATATAGCCCGTTACGCATGATAAATCACTTTACAATCACCTGTGATTGTTAGCTCAACTTTTTGAATATGGGCAAAACACTGCCTTGTTTGACTCGGGCAAATATCCCACCACACGTTCACTTGAAAATTTAATAAGCGTTTCTTATTCTCTTTAAAATCTTTGGATCCATAGGTCATTTGAATCTTTAACATGTTTCTGGCATGCATATCCATTTTTAAAACATGTGTAGAAAAAATCCCCTTCATGTAAAATTCCATGATATTAGTTCTGGACTAGTGGAATTTCCCAAACTTGGATAACAAAACTTTTGTGTTCATTTGTGGTGTGTGAATAAATTTTCTTCATTTTATTTTTTTATTGTTTTAAACTTTTTTCGTACATCAACTATGAAATTTTTATTTTGCTGCGATCTATTTGCCTTTTTTGTTTACGGGATGAAGGGAGAGCGAAAAACTCGAAGTTTTGATTTAAGAAAAATGTGTACATCTAAAATGGAAATGCACAATGCACATATGTAGAGAGAGATAATTCCAAAGAGTGTCTGTAATTTTTAGGGATTGTAAGCACCTTTTCGTTTTTATATCTCAGGTTTTGCAATTGTCGGGAAAAATGGGTTGCGGAAGATTTTTAACTGAGTGTTGAATTGCAATCCATATGTCATTTCATACAAAAATATAGCCCGTTACGCGCGATAAATCACATTACAATCACCTCTGAATAATTATGACAGCTTTTTGCAAATGATCAAAATAATGGCATGTTTGACTCGGGTAAATATCCCACCGCAAGTTCACTTGAGAATTTAATGAACGTTTGTTATTCTCTTTAAAAACTTTGCATCCATAGCTCATTTGCATCTTTAACATCTTTCAAACATGCATATCCATTTTTAAAACATGTGTGGACGAAATCTCTTTCTTGCAAACTTCCAAGCTATTAGGGTTAAACTAGTTGAATTTGCCAAAATTGGATAACAAAACTTTTGTGTTTATATGTGTTGGGTGAATAAATTTTCTTTATTTATATTTTTTATTGTTTTAAATTTTTTCCATACATCAACTATAAAATTTTCATTTTGTTGTAAGCTTTTTGCCTTGTTTGTTTCCGGGATGAAGGGAGAGCGAACAGTCAAAGTTTTGATTTAAAAAAAAAGTGTACATCTAAAATGGAAAAGTACAATGCACAATTGTAGGGAGAGATAATTCCAAAGAGTGACTGTAATTTTTAGGGATTGTAAGCTCTTTTTAATTTTTATATCTCAGGTTTTGCAATCGTCGGGAAAAATTGGAGGCAGAGGATTTTTAACTGAGTGTTGAATTGGAATCCATAAGTCATTTCATACAAAAATATAGCCCGTTACGCATGATAAATCACTTTACAATCATCTGTGATTGTTAGATCAAATTTTTGAAAGTGGGCAAAATAATGACTTGTTAGACTCGGGTAAATATCCCACCGCATGTTCACTTGTGTATTTAATGAGTGTTTATTATTCTCTTTAAAAGGTTTTGATCCATAGATCATTTGAATGTTGAACATGTTTCAAGCATGCATATCCATTTTTAAAACATGTGTAGAAAAAATCTTCTTCATGTAAAATTCCAAGCTTAATAGGGTTGGACTAATGGAATTTCCCAAACTTGGATAACAAAACTTTTGTGATCATTTGTGGTGTGTGAATAGATATTTTTTATTTACATTAGTTATTATTTTAAATATTTTCCACACATCAACTATATAATTTTTATTTTGTTGTGATCTTTTTTCCCTTTTTCTTTTGCGGGATGAAGGGGGAGGAAAAACTCAAAGTTCTGATTTTAGAAAAAAGTGTACATCTACAATGGAAATGCACAATTCACAAATGTAGATAGAGATATTTCCAAAGAGTGTCTGCATGTTTTAGGGATCGTATGCACTCTTTCATTTTTATATCTAAGGTTTTGCAATCGTCGGGAAACGGGGGAGGCAAGCGATTTTTAACTGAGTGTTGACTTCAAATCCATAAGTCATTTCTTACAAAAATATAGCCCGTTACGCATGACAAACCACTTTACAATCACCTATGATTGTTAGCTCAACTTGTTGAATATGGGCAAAATAATGGCTAGTATGACTCGGGCAAATATTCCACCACACGTTCACTTGAGAATTTAATGAGCGTTTGTTATTCTTTTTAAAAGCTTTGGATCCGTAAGTCATTTAAATCTTTAACATGTTTCTAGCATGCATATCCATTTTTAAAACGTGTGTAGAAAAACTCCCCTTCATGTAAAATTCCAAGCTTAATAGGGTTGGACTAATGGAATTTCCCAAACTTGGATAACAAAACTTTTGTGTTCATTTGTGGTATGTGAATAGATATTTTTTATTTACATTAGTTATTATTTTAAATATTTTTCACTCATCAACTATAAAAATTTTATTTTGTTGTGATCTTTTTTGCCTTTTTTGTTTACGGGATGAAGGGGGAGCGAAAACTCAAAGTTCTGATTTAAGAAAAAAGTGTACATCTAAAATGGAAATGCACAATGCACAAATGTAGAGAGAGATATTTCCAATGAGTGTCTGCATGTTTTAGGGATCGTATGCACTCTTTCATTTTGATATCTAATGTTTTGCAATCGTCGGGAAACGGGGGAGGCGAGGGATTTTTAACTGAGTGTTGACTTCTAATCCATAAGTCATTTCTTACAAAAAAATAGTCTGTTACGCATGACAAATCACTTTACAATCACCTATGATTGTTAGCTCAACTTTTTGAATATGGGCAAAATAATGGCTTGTTTGACTCGGGCAAATATCCCACCGCACGTTCACTTGAGAATTTAATGAGCGTTTGTTATTCTCTTTAAAAGCTTTGGATCCATAGGTCATTTGAATCTTTAACATGTTTCTGGCATGCATATCCATTTTTAAAACATGTGTAGAAAAAATCCCCTTCATGTAAAATTCCAAGATATTAATTTTGGACTAGTGGAATTTCCCAAACTTGGATAACAAAAATTTTGTGCTCATTTGTGGTGTGTGAATAAATTTTCTTCATTTACTTTTTTTATTGTTTTAAACTTTTTATTTGTAGTGTTGAATTGCAATCCATAAGTCATTTCATACAAAAATATAGCCCGTTACGCATGAGAAATCACATTCCAATCACCTATGATTAATTATGTCAGCTTTTTGCAAATGGGCAAAATAATGGCATGTTTGACTCGGGTAAATATCCCACCGCAAGTTCACTTGGGAATTGAATGAGCTTTTGTTATTCTCTTTAAAAGCTTTGCATCCATAGCTCATTTACATCTTTAACATGTTTCAAACATGCATATCCATTTTTAAAACATGTGTGGACGAAATCTCTTTCTTGCAAAATTCCAAGCTATTATGGTTGAACTAGTGGAATTTCCCAAAATTGGATAACAAAACTTTTGTGTTCATTTGTGTTGGCTGAATAAATTTTCTTTATTTATATTTGTTCTTGTTTTAAATTTTTTCCATACATCAACTATAAAATTTTCATTTTGTTGTAAGCTTTTTGCCTTGTTTGTTTTCGGGATGAAGGGAGAGCGAAAAGTCAAAGTTTTGATTTAAGAAAAAAGAGTACATCTAAAATGGAAAAGCACAACGCACAATTGTAGGGAGAGATAATTCCAAAGAGTGTCTATAATTTTTAGGGATTGTAAGCTCTTTTTAGTTTTTATATCTCAGGTTTTGCAATCGTCGGGAAAAATTGGTGGTAGAGGATTTTTAACTGAGGGTTGAATTGCAATCTATAAGTCATTTCGTACAAAAATATAGCACGTTATGCATGATAAATCACTTTACAATCATCTATGATTGTTAGATCGAATTTATGAAAATGGGCAAAATATTGACTTGTTAGACTCGGGTAAATATCCCACCGCACGTTCACTGTAGAATTTAATGAGTGTTTATTATTCTCTTTAAAAGCTTTGGATCCATAGGTCATTTGAATCTTTAACATGTTTCAGGCATGCATATCCATTTTTAAAACTTGTCTAGAAAAAATCTCCATCATGTAAAATTCCAAGTTTAATAGGGTTGGACTAATGGAATTTCCCAAACTTCGATAACAAAACTTTTGTGTTCATTTGTGGTGTGTGAATAGATATTTTTTATTTACATTAGTTATTATTTTAAATATTTTCCACACATCAACTATAAAATTTTTATTTTGTTGTGATCCTTTTTGCCTTTTTTGTTTACGGGATGAAGGGGGAGCGAAAAATCAAAGTTCTGAATTAAGAAAAAAGTGTACATCTAAAATGGAAATGCACAATGCAAAAATGTAGAGAGAGATATTTCCAAAGAGTGTCTGTATGTTTTAGGGATCGTATGCACTCTTTCGTTTTTATATCTAAGGTTTTACAGTCATCGGGAAACGGGGGTGGCGGGCGATTTTTAACTGAGTGTTGACTTCAAATCCATAAGTTATTTCTTAAAAAAATATAGCCCATTACGCATGATAAATCACTTTACAATCACCTATGATTGTTAGCTCAACTTTTTGAATATGGGCAAAATAATGGCTTGTTTGACTCGGGCAAATATCCCACCGCATGTTCACTTGAAAATTTAATAAGCGTTTCTTATTCTCTTTAAAATCTTTGGATCCATAGGTCATTTGAATCTTTAACATGTTTCTGGCATGCATATCCATTTTTAAAACATGTGTAGAAAAAATCCCCTTCATGTAAAATTCCATGATATTAGTTCTGGACTAGTGGAATTTCCAAAACTTGGATAACAAAACTTTTGTGTTCATTTGTGGTGTGTGAATAAATTTTCTTCATTTTCTTTTTTTATTGTTTTAAAATTTTTCCGTACATCAACTATGAAATTTTTTTTTTGCTGCGATCTATTTGCCTTTTTTGTTTACGGGATGAAGGGAGAGCGAAAAACTCGAAGTAATGATTTAAGAAAAATGTGTACATCTAAAACGGAAATGCACAATGCACATATGTAGAGAGAGATAATTCCAAAAAGTGTCTGTCATTTTAAGGGATTGTAAGCACCTTTTCGTTTTTATATCTCAGGTTTTGCAATCGTCGGGAAAAATGGGTTGCGGAAGATTTTTAACTGAGTGTTGAATTGCAATCCATAAGTCATTTCATACAAAAATATAGCCCGTTACGCGCGATAAATCACATTACAATCACCTTTGATTAATTATGTCAGCTTTTTGCAAATGATCAAAATAATGGCATGTTTGACTCCGGTAAATATCCCACCGCAAGTTCACTTGAGAATTTAATGAACGTTTGTTATTCTCTTTAAAAGCTTTGCATCCATAGCTCATTTGCATATTTAACATCTTTCAAACATGCATATCCATTTTTAAAACATGCGTGGACGAAATCTGTTTCTTGCAAAATTCCAAGCTATTATGGTTAAACTAGTTGAATTTGCCAAAATTGGATAACAAAACTTTTGTTTTCATATGTGTTGGGTGAATAAATTTTCTTTATTTATATTTTTTATTGGTTTAAATTTTTTCCATACATCAACTATAAAATTTTCATTTTGTTGTAAGCTTTTTGCCTCTTTTGTTTTCGGGATGAAGGGAGAGCGAAAAGTCAAAGTTTTGATTTAAGAAAAAAGTGTACATCTAAAATGGAAAAGCACAATGCACAATTGCAGGGAGAGATAATTCCAAAGAGTGTCTGTAATTTTTAGGGATGGTAAGCTATTTTTAGTTTTTATATCTCAGGTTTTCCAATCGTCGGCAAAAATTGGTGGCAGAGGATTTTAACTGAGTGTTGAATTGCAATCCACAAGTAATTGCATACAAAAATATAGCCCGTTACGTATGATAAATCCCTTTACAATCATCTATGATTGTTAGATCAATTTTTTTGAAAATGGGCATAATAATGACTTGTTAGACTCGGGTAAATATCCCACCGCACGTTCACTTGAGAATTTAATGAGCGTTAGTTATTGTCTTTGAAAGCTTTGGATCCAAAGGTCATTTGAATCTTTAACATGTTTCAAGCATGCAATCCATTTTTAAAACATGTGTAGAAAAAATCTCCTTCATGTAAAATTCCGAGTTTAATAGGGTTGGACTAATGGAATTTCGCAAACTTGGATAACAAAAATTTTGTGTTCATTTTTGGTGTGTGAATAGATATTTTTTATTTACATTAGTAATTATTTTAAATATTTTCGACACGTCAACTATAAAAATTTTATATTGTTGTGATCTTTTTTGCCTTTTTTCTTTACGGATGAAGGGGGAGCAAAAACTCAAAGTTCTGATTTAAGAAAAAACTGTACAACTAATATGGAAATGCACAATGCACAAATGCAGAGAGAGATATTTCCAAAGAGTGTCTGTATGTTTTAGGGATCGTATGCACTTTTTCGTTTTTATATCTCAAGTTTTGCAATCGTCGGGATATGGGGGAGGCATGCCATTTTTAACTGAGTGTTGACTTCAAATCCATAAGTCATTTCTTACAAAAATATATCCCGTTACGCATGACAAATCACTTTACAATCATCTATGATTGTTAGCTCAACTTTTTGAATATGGGCAAAATAATGGCTTGTTTGACTCGGGCAAATATCCCACCGCACGTTCACTTGAGAATTTAATGAGCTTTTGTCATTCTATTTAAAAACTTTGGATCCATAGGTCATTTGAAACTTGAACATGTTTCTGGCATGAATATCCATTTTTATAACATGGGTAGAAAAAATCTCCTTCACGTAAAATTCCAAGATATTTGTTTTGGAGTAGTGGAATTTACAAAACTTGGATAACAAAACTTTTGTGTTCATTTGTGGTGTGTGAATAAATTTTCTTCATTCACTTTTTTTTATTTTTTTAAACTTTTTCCGTACATCAACTATGAAATTTTCATTTTGCTGTGATCAATTTGCCTTTTTTGTTTACGGGATGAAGGGAGAGCGAAAAACTCGAAGTTTTGATTTAAGGAAAATGTGTACATCTAAAACGAAAATGCACCATGCACATATGTAGAGAGAGATAATTAAAAAGAGTGTCTGTAATTTTTAGGGATTGTAAGCACTTTTTCGTTTTTATACATCAGGTTTTGCAATCGTCTGGAAAAATGGGTTGCGGAGGATTTTTAACTGAGTGTTGAATTGGAATCCATAAGTCATTTCATACAAAAATATAGCCCGTTACGCATGATAAATCACATTACAATCGTCTATGATTATTATGTTAGCTTTTTGCAAATGGGCAAAATAATGGCATGTTTGACTCGGGTAATTATCCCACCGCAAGTTTGCTTGAGAATTTAATGAGCGTTTATTATTCTCTTTAAAACCTCTGCATCCATAGCTCATTTTCATCTTTTACATGTTTCAAACATGCATATCCATTTTTAAAACATGTGCGGATGAAATCTCTTTCTTGCAAAATTCCAAGCAATTTGGGATAAACTAGTGGAATTTCCCAAAATTGGATAACAAAACTTTTGTGATCATTTGTGTTGGGTGAATAAATTTTCTTTATTTATATTTGTTATTGTTTTAAGTTTTTTCCATACATCAACTATAAAATTTTAATTTTTCTGTAAGCTTTTTGCTTTGTTTGTGTTCGGGATGAAGGGAGAGCGAAAAGTCAAAGTTTTGATTTAAGAAAAAAGTGTACATCCAAAATGGAAAAGCACAATGCACAATTGTAGGTAGAGATAATTCCAAAGAGTGTCTGTAATTTTAAGGGATTGTAAGCTCTTTTTAGTTTTTATATATCAGGTTTTGCAATCGTCCGAAAAAACTGGTGGCAGAGGATTTTTAACTGAGTGTTGAATTGCAATCCATAAGTCATTTCATACAAAAATGTAGCCCGTTACGATTTTTAAATCACTTTACAATCATCTATGATTGTTAGATCAAATTTTTTTGAAAATTGGCAAAATAATGACTTGTTAGACTCGGGTAAATATCCCACCGCACGTTCACTTGAGAATTTAATGAGCATTTGTTATTCTCTTTGAAAGCTTTGGATCCATAGGTCATTTGAATCTTTAACATGTTTCAAGCATGCATATCCATTTTTAAAACAAATGTAGAAAAAATCTCCTTCATGTAAAATTCCAAGCTTAATAGGGTTGGACTAATGAAATTTCCCAAACTTGGACAACAAAACTTTTGTGTTCATTTGTGGTGTGTGAATAGATTATTTTTTTTACATTAGTTATTATTTTAAATATTTTCCACACATCAACTATAAAATTTTTATTTTTTTGTGATCTTTTTTGCCTTTTTTGTTTACGTGATGAAGGGGGAGCGAAAACTCAAAGTTCTGATTTAAGAAAAAAGTGTAGATCTAAAATGGAAATGCACATTGCACAAATGTAGAGAGATAATTCCTAAGAGTGTGTGTAATTTGTTAGGGATTGTAAGCGCTTTTTCGTTTTTATATCTCAGGTTTTGGAATCATCGAGAAAAATGGGTTGCGGAGGATTTTTAACAGAGAGTTGAATTGAAATCCATAAGTCATTTCATAAAAAAATATAGTCCGTTACGCATGATAAATCACATTACAATCATCTATGATTATTCTGTCAGCTTTTTGCAAATGGGCAAAATATTGGCATGTTTGACTCGGGTAAAAATCCCACCGCAAGTTCACTTGAGAATTTAATGAGCGTTTGTTATTCTCTTTAAAAGCTTTGGATCCATAGCTCATTTGCATCTTTAACATGTTTCAAGCATGCATATCCATTTCTAAAACATGTGTGGATGAAATCTCTTTCTTGCAAAATTCCAAGCTATTAGGGTTAAACTAGTGGAATTTCCAAAAATTGGATAACAAAAATTTTGTGTACATTTGTGTTGGGAGAATAAATTTTCTTTATTTATATTTTTTATTTTTTTAAATGTTTTCCATACATCAACTATAAAATTTTCATTTTGTTGAAAGCTTTTTGCCTTGTTTGTTTTCAGGATGAAGGGAGAGCCAAAAGTCAAAGTTTTGATTTAAGAAAGAAGTGTACATCTAAAATGAAAAATCACAATGCACAATTGTAGGGAGAGATAATT
The DNA here is from genome assembly GCF_029961685.1 of Aristolochia californica. NCBI lineage: Eukaryota > Viridiplantae > Streptophyta > Magnoliopsida > Piperales > Aristolochiaceae > Aristolochia > Aristolochia californica. Next base: position 27,165,245 of record NW_027182268.1, on the reverse strand, counting down.
CCAAAGGGTGTCTGTAATTTTTAGGGATTGTAAGCTCTTTTTAGTTTTTATATCTTAGGTTTTGCAATCGTCAGGAAAAATTGGTGGCAGAGGATTTTTACCTGAGTGTTGAATTGGAATCCATAAGTCATTTCTTACAAAAATATAGCCCGTTACGCGTGATAAATCACATTACAATCATCTATGATTGTTAGATCAAACTTTTGAAAATGGGCAAAATAATAACTTGTTAGACTCGGGTAAATATCCCACCGCACGTTTACTTGAGAATTTATTGAGCGTTTGTTATTCTCTTTAAAAGCTTTGGATTCATAGGACATTTGAATCTTTAACATGTTTCAAGCATGAATATCCATTTTTAAAACATGTGTAGAAAAAATCTTCTTTATGTAAAATTCCAAGCATAATAGGGTTAGACTAATGGAATTTCCCAAACTTGGATAACAAAACTTTTGTGTTCATTTGTGGTGTGTGAATAGATATTTTTTATTTAAATTAGTTCTTAATTTAAATATTTTCTTCACATTCTAGAAAATTTTTATTTTGTTGTGATCTTTTTTGCCTTTTTTTTTTACTGGATGAAGAGGGATCGAAAACTCAAAGTTTTGATTTAAGAAAAAAGTGTACATCTAAAATGGAAATGCACAATGCACAAATGTAGAGAGAGATATTTCCAAAGAGTGTCTGTATATTTTAGGGATCGTATGCACTTTTTCATTTTTATATCTAAGGTTTTGCAATCGTCGGGAAACGGGGGAGGCGGGCGATTTTTAACTGAGTGTTGACTTCAAATCCATAAGTCATTTCTTACAAAAAATATAGCCTGTTACGCATTACAAATCACTTTACAATCGTCTATGATTGTTAGCTCAACTGTTTGAATATGGGCAAAATAATGGCTTGTTTGACTCGGGCAAATATCCCACCGCACGTTCACTTGAGAATTTAATGAGCGTTTGTTATTCTCTTTAAAAGCTTTGGATCCATAGGTCATTTGAATCTTTAACATGTTTCGGGCATGCATATCTATTTTTAAAACTTGTGTAGAAAAAATCTCCTTCATGTAAAATTCCAAGATATTAGTTTTGGACTAGTGGAATTTCCCAAACTTGGATAACAAAACTTTTGTGTTGATTTGTCGTGTGTGAATAAATATTCTTCATTTACTTTTTTTTTTGTTTTAAAATTTTTCCGTACATCAACTATGAAATTTTCATTTTGCTGTGATCTATTTGCCTTTTTTGTTTACGGGATGAAGGGAGTGCGAAAAACTCGAATTTTTGATTTGAGAAAAATGTGTACATCTAAAATGGAAATGCACAATGCACATATGTAGAGAGAGATAATTCCAAAGAGTGTCTATAATTTTTTGGGATTGTAAACACTTTTTCGTTTTTATATCTCAGGTTTTGCAATCGTCGGGAAAAATGGGTTGCGGAGAATTTTTAACTGAGTGTTCAATTGGAATCCATAAGTCATTTCATACAAAAATATAGTCCGTTACGCATGATAAATCATATTACAATCATCTATGATTATTGTGTCAGCTTTTTGCAAATGGGCAAAATAATGGCATGTTTGACACGGGTAAATATCCCACCGCAAGTTCACTAGAGAATTTAATGAGCGTTTGTTATTCTCTTTAAAAGCTTAGCATCCATAGCTCATTTGCATCTTTAACATATTTCAAGCATGCATATCCATTTCTAAAACAAGTGTGGATGAAATCTCTTTCTTGCAAAATTCCAAGCTATTCGGGTTAAACTAGTGGAATTTCCCAAAATTGGATGACAAAATTTTTGTGTTCATTTTTTGTTGGGTGAATAAATTTTATTTATTTATATTTGTTATTGTTTTAAATTTTTTTCCATACATCAACTATAAAATTTTCATTTTGTTGTAAGCTTTTTGCCTCTTTTGTTTTCGGGATGAAGAAAGAGCGAAAAGTCAAAATTTATATTTAAGAAAAGAGTGTACATCTAAAATGGAAATGCACAATGCACAATTTCAGGGAGAGATAATTCCAAATAGTGTCTGTAATTTTTAGGGATTGTAAGCTCTTGTTAGTTTTTATATCTCGGGTTTTGCAATCGTCAGGAAAAATTGGTGGCAGAGGATTTTAATTGAGTGTTGAATTGCAATCCATAAGTCATGTCATACAAAAATATAGCCCGTTACGCATGATAAATCACTTTACAATCATCTATGATTGTTAGATCAAATTTTTTGAAAATGGGCAAAATTATGGCTTGTTAGACTCGGGTAAATATCCCACCGCACGTTCACTTGAGAATTTAATGAGCGTTTGTTATTCCCTTTGAAAGCTCTGGATCCAAAGGTCATTTGAATCTTTAACATGTTTCGAGCATGCACATCCATTTTTAAAACATGTGTAGAAAAAATCTCCTTCATGTAAAATTCCAAGCTTAATAGGGTTGGACTAATGGAATTTCGCAAACTTGGATAACAAAACTTTTGTGTTCATTTTTGGTGTGTGAATAGATATTTTTTATTTATATTATTAATTATTTTAAATATTTTCCACACATCAACAATAAAATTTTTATTTTGTTGTGATCTTTTTTGCCTTTTTTCTTTACGGGATGAAGGGGTAGCGAAAACTCAATGTTCTGATTTAAGAAAAAAGTGTACATCTAATATGGAAATGCACAATGCACAAATGTAGAGAGAGATATTTCCAAAGAGTGTCTGTATGTTTTAGGCATCGTATGCACTTTTTCATTTTTATATCTCAGGTTTTGCAATCGTCGGGAAACGGGGGAGGCGGACCATTTTTAACTGAGTGTTGACTTCAAATCCATAAGTCATTTCTTACAAAAATATATCCCGTTACGCATGACAAATCACTTTATAATCATCAATGATTGTTAGCTCAATTTTTTCGAATATGGGCAAAATAATGGCTTGTTTGACTCGGGCAAATATCCCACCGCTCGTTCACTTGAGAATTTAATGAGCGTTTGTCATTCTATTTAAAAAATTTGGATGCATAGGTCATTTGAAACTTGAACATGTTTCTGGCATGCATATCCATTTTTATAAAACGGAAATGCACCATGCACATATGTAGAGAGAGATAATTCCAAAGAGTGTCTGTAATTTTTAAAGATTGTAAGCACTTTTTCGTTCTTATATCTCAGGTTTTGCAATCGTCGGGAAAAATCGGTTGCGGAGGATTTTAACTGAGTGTTGAATTGCAATCCATAAGTCATTTCACACAAAAATATAGCCCGTTACGCATGATAAATCACATTACAATCATCTATGATTATTATGTCAGCTTTTTGCAAATGGGCAAAATAATGGCATGTTTGGCTGGGGTAATTATCCCACCACAAGTTCGCTTGAGAATTTAATGAGCGTTTGTTATTCTCTTTAAAAGCTTTGCATCCATAGCTCATTTGCATCTAAAACATGTTTCAAACATGCATATCCAATTTTAAAACTTGTGTGGATGAAATCTCTTTCTTGCAAAATTCCAAGCAATTTGGGATAAACTAGTGGAATTTCCCAAAATTGGATAACAAACCTTTTCTGATCATTTGTGTTGGGTGAATAAATTTTCTTTATTTATATTTTTTATTGTTTTAAATTTTTTCCATACATCAACTATAAAATTTTAATTTTTCTGTAAGCTTTTTGCCATGTTTGTATTCGGGATGAAGGGAGAGCGAAAAGTCAAAGTTTTGATTTAAGAAAAAAGTATACATCTAAAATGGAAAAGCACAATGAAAAATTGTATGGAGAGATAATTCCAAAGAGTGTCTATAATTTTAAGGGATTGTAAGCTCTTTTTAGTTTTTATATCTCAGGTTTTGCAATCATCCAGAAAAACTGGTGGCAGAGGATTTTTAACTGAGTGTTGAATTGCAATCCATAAGTCATTTCTTACAAAAATATAGCCCGTTACGGTTGTTAAATCACTTTACAATTATTTATGATTGTTAGATCAAATTTTTTGAAAATTGGCAAAATAATGACTTGTTAGACTCGGGTAAATATCCCACCGCACGTTCACTTGAGAATTTAAAGAGCGTTTGTTATTCTCTTTGAAAGATTTGGATCCATAGGTCATTTGAATCTTTAACATGTTTCAAGCATGCATATCCATTTTTAAAACAAATGTAGAAAAAATCTCCTTCATGTAAAATTCCAAGCTTAATAGGGTTGGACTAATGGAATTTCCCAAACTTGGACAACAAAACTTTTGTGTTCATTTGTGGTGTGTGAATAGATTATTTTTTTTACATTAGTTATTATTTTAAATATTTTCCACACATCAACTATAAAATTTTTATTTTTTTGTGATCTTTTTTGCCTTTTTTGTTTACGTGATGAAGGGGGAGCGAAAACTCAAAGTTCTGATTTAAGAAAAAAGTGTAGATCTAAAATGGAAATGCATATTGCACAAATGTAGAGAGAGATATTTCCAAAGAGTGTCTGTATGTTTTAGAGATCGTATGCACTTTTTTGTTTTTATATTTAAGGTTTTGCAATCGTCGGGAAATGGGGGAGGCTGGCGATTTTTAACTGAGTGTTGACTTCAAATCCATAAGTCATTTCTTAAAAAAATATAGCCCGTTACGCATGACAAATCACTTTACAATCATCTATGATTGTTAGCTCAACTTTTTTAATATGGGCAAAATAATGGCCTGTTTGACTCGGGCAAATATCCCACCGCACGTTCACTTGAGAATTTAATGTTCGTTTGTCATTCTCTTTAAAAGCTTTGGATCCATAAGTCATTTGAATCTTTAACATGTTTCTGGCATGCATATCCATTTTTAAAACATGTGTAGAAAAAATCTCCTTCACGTAAAACATGGACTAGTGGAATTTCCGAAACTTGAATGACAAAACTTTTGTGTTCATTTGTGGTGCGTGAATTAATTTTCTAAATTTACTTTTTTTATTGTTTAAACTTTTTTCGTACATCAACTATGAAATTTTCATTTTGCTGTGATCTATTTGCCTTTTTTTTTTTACGGGATGAAGGGAGAGCGAAAAACTCGAAGTTTTGACTTAAGAAAAATGTGTACATCTAAAACAAAAATTCACAATGCACATATGTAGAGTAAGATAATTCCTAAGAGTGTCTGTAATTTTTTAGGGATTGTAAGTACTTTTTCATTTTTATATCTCTGGTTTTGGAATCGTCGGGAAAAATGGCTTGTGGATGATTTTTAACTAGTGTTGAATTGAAATCCATAAGTCATTTCATAAAAAAATATAGTCCGTTACGCATGATAAATCACATTACAATCATCTATGATTATTCTGTCAACTTTTTGTAAATGGGCAAAATATTGGCATGTTTGACTCGGGTAAATATCCCACCGCAAGTTCACTTGAGAATTTAATGAGCGTTTGTTATTCTCTTTAAAAGCTTTGGATCCATAGCTCATTTGCATCTTTAACATGTTTCAAACATGCATATCCATTTTTAAAACATGTGTGGATGAAATCTCTTTCTTGCAAAATTCCAAGCTATTAGGGTTAAACTAGTGGAATTTCCAAAAATTGGATAATAAAACTTTTGTGTTCATTTGTGTTGGGTGAATAAATTTTATTTGTTTTCATTTTTTATTGTTTTAAATTTTTTCCATACATCAACTATAAAATTTTCATTTTGTTTTAAGCTTTTTGTCTTGTTTGTTTTCGGAATGAAGGGAGAGCGAAAAGTCCAAGTTTTGATTTAAGAAAAAAGTAAAAATCTAAAATGGAAAAGCACAATGAACAATTGTAGGGAGAGATAATTCCAAAGAGTGTCTGTAATTTTTAGGGATTGTAAGCACCTTTTCGTTTTTATATCTTAGGTTTTGCAATCATCGGGAAAAATGGGAGCATTTTTAACTGAGTGTTGAATTGCAATCCATAAGTGATTTCATAAAAAAATATAGCCCGTTACGTATGATAAATCACTTTACAATCATCTATGATTGTTAGATCAAATTTTTTGAAAATGGGCAAAATAATGACTTGTTAGACTCGGGTAAATATCCCACCGCATGTTCACTTCAGAATTTAATGAGCGTTTGTTATTCCCTTTAAAAGCCTTGGATCCATAGGTCACTTTAATCTTTAACATGTTTCAAGCATGCATATCCATTTTTAAAACATGTGTAGAAAAAATCTCCTTCATGTAAAATTCCGAGCTTAATGGGGGGTTTTCCCAAACTTGGATATCAAAACTTTTGTGTTCATTTGTGGTGTGTGGATAGATATTTTTTATTTACATTAGTTATTATTTTAAATATTTCTCACACATCAACTATAAAAATTTTATTTCGTTTTGATCTTTTTCTCCTTTTTTGTTTACGGGATGAAGGGGGAGCGAAAACTCAAAGTTCTGATTTAAGTAAAAAATTTTCATCTAAAATGGAAATGCACAATGCACAAATGTAGACAGAGATATTTCCAAAGAGTGTTTGTATGTTTTTGGGATCGTATGCACTTTTTAGTTTTTATATCTAAGGTTTTGCAATCGTCGGGAAACGGGGGAGGCATACGATTTTTAACTGAGTGTTCACTTCAAATCCAGAAGTCATTTCTTACAAAAATATAGCCCGTTACGCATGACAAATCAGTTTACAATCATCTATGATTGTTAGCTCAACTTTTTGAATATGGGAAAAATAATGGCTTGTTTGACTCGGGCAAATATCCCACCGCACGTTCACTTGAGAATTTAATGAGCGTTTGTTATTCTCTTTAAAAGCTTTGGATTCATAGGTCATTTGAATCTTTAACATGTTTCTGGTTTGCATATCCATTTTTAAACATGTGTAGAAAAATCTCTTTCATCTTAAATTCCAAGATATTAGTTTTGAACTAGTGGAATTTCCAAAACTTGGATAACAAAACTTTTGTGTTCATTTGTGGTGTGTGAATAAATTTTCTTCATTTACTTTTTTTTATTGTTTTAAACTTTTTCCGCACATCACCTACGAAATTTTCATTTTGCTGTGATCTATTTTCCTTTTTTGTTTACGGGATGAAGGGAGAGCGAAAAACTCGAAGTTTTTATTGAAGAAAAATGTGTACATCTAAAACGGAAATGCACAATGCACATATGTAGAGAGAGATAATTCCAAAGAGTGTCTGTAATTTTTAGGGATTGTAAGCACCTTTTCGTTTTTATATCTCAGGTTTTGCAATCGTCGGGAAAAATGGGTTGCGGAGGATTTTTAACTGAGTGTTGAATTGCAATCCATAAGTCATTTCATACAAAAATATAGCTCGTAACGCAAGATAAAACACTTTACAATCATTTATGATTGTTAGATCAAATTTTTTGAAAATGGGCAAAATAATGACTTGTTAGACTCGGGTAAATATCCCACCGCACGTTCACTTGAGAATTTAATGAGCGTTTGTTATTCTCTTTAAAAGCTTTGGATCCATAGGTCATTTGAATCTTGAACATGTTTCAAGCATGCATATCCATTTTTAAAACATGTGTAGAAAAAATCTCCTTCATGTAAAATTCCAAGCTTAATAGGGTTCGACAAATGGAATGTCCCAAACTTGGATAACAAAACTTTTGTGTTCATTTGTGGTGTATGAATATATATTTTTTATTTACATTAGTTATTATTTTAAATATTTTCCACACATCAACTATAAAAGTTTTATCTTGTTGTGATCTTTTCTGCCTTTTTTGTTCACGGGATGAAGAGGGAGCGAAAAGTCAAAGTTCTGATTTAAGAAAAAAGTGTACATCTAAAATGGAAATGCCCAATGCACAAATGTAGAGAGAGATATTTCAAAAGAGTGTCTGTATGTTTTAGGGATCGTATGCACTCTTTCGTTTTTATATCTATGGTTTTGCAATCGTCAGGACACGGGGGAGGCGAGTGATTTTTAACTGAGTGTTGACTTCAAATCCATAAGTCATTTCTTACAAAAATATAGCCCGTTACGCATGACAAATCACTTTACAATCACCTATGATTGTTAGCTCAACTTTTTCAATATGGGAAAAATAATGGCTTATTTGACTCGGGCAAATATCCCACCGCACGTTCACTTGAGAATTTAATGAGCGTTTGTTATTCTCTTTAAAATCTTTGGATCCATAGGTCATTTGAATCTTTAACATGTTTCTGACATGCATATCCATTTTTAAAACATGTGTAGAAAAAATCTCCTTCATGTAAAATTCCAAGATATTAGTTTTGGACGAGTGGAATTTCCCAAACTTGGATAACAAAACTTTTGTTGTAATTTGTGGTGTGTGAATAAATTTTTTTCGTTTACTTTTTTTTTGTTTTGAACTTTTTCCGTACATCAACTATGAAATTTTCATTTTTCTGTGATCTATTTGCCTTTTTTGTTTACGGGATGAAGGGAGAGCGAAAAACTCGAAGTAATGATTTAAGAAAAATGTGTACATCTAAAACGAAAATGCACAATGCACATATGTAGAGAGAGATAATTCCAAAGAGTGCCTGTAGTTTTTAGGGATTGTAAGCACCTTTCCGTTTTTATATCTCAGGTTTTGCAATCGCCGAGAAAAATGGGTTGTAGAGGATTTTTAACTGAGTGTTGAATTGCAATCCATAAGTCATTTCATACAAAAATATAGCCCAATACGCATGATAAATCACATTGCAATCATCTATGATTAATTATGTCAGCTTTTTGCAAATGGGCAAAATAATGGCATGTTTGACTCGGGTAAATATCCCACCGCAAGTTCACTTGAGAATTTAATGAGCATTTGTTATTCTCTTTAAAAGCATTCATCCATAGCTCATTTGCATCTTTAACCCGTTTCAAACATGCATATCCATTTTTAAAACATGTGTGGATGAAATCTCTTTCTTGCAAAATTCCAAGCTATTAGGGTTATACTAGTGGAATTTCCCAAAATTGGATAACAAAACTTTTGTGATAATTTGTGTTGGGTGAATAAATTTTTTTTATTTATATTTGTTGTTGTTTTAAATTTTTTCGATACATCAACTATAAAATTTTCATTTTGTTGTAAGCTTTTTGCCATTTTTGTTTTCGGGATGAAGGGAGAGCGAAAAGTCAAAGTTTTGATTTAAGAAAAAAGTGTACATCTAAAATGGAAAAGCACAATACACAATTGTAGGGAGAGATAATTCCAAAGGGTGTCCATAATTTTTAGGGATAGTAAGCTCTTTTTAGTTTTTATATCTCAGCTTTTGCAATCGTCGGGAAAAATTGGTGGCGAAGGATTTTTAACTAAGTGTTGAATTGCAATCCATAAGTCATTTGATACAAAAATATAGCCCGTTACGCATGATAAATCACATTGCAATCATCTATGATTAATTATGTCAGCTTTTTGCAAATGGGCGTTTGTTATTCTCTTTAAAAGCTTTGAATCCATAGCTCATTTGCATCTTTAACATGTTTCAAACATGCATATCCATTTTTAAAACATGTGTGGATGAAATCCCTTTCTTGCAAAATTCCAAGCTATTAGAGTTAAACTAGTGGAATTTCCCAAAATTGGATAACAAAACTTTTGTGTTCATTTGTGTTGGGTGAATAAATTTTTTTTATTTATATTTGTTATTGTTTTAAATTTTTTCCTTTCACCAACTTTAAAATTTAGATTTTGTTGTAAGCTTTTTGCCTTGTTTGTTTTCGGGATGAAGGAAGAGCGAAAAGTCAAAGTTTTGATTTAAGAAAGAAGTGTACATCTAAAATTGAAAAGCACAATGCACAATTGTAGGGAGAGATAATTCCAAACAGTGTCTGTAATTTTTAGGGATTTTAAACTCTTTTTAGTTTTTATATCTCAGGTTTTGCAATCGTTGGGAAATATTGGTGGCAGAGGATTTTTAACTGAGTGTTGAATTGCAATCCATAAGTTATTTCATACAAAAATATAACCCGTTACGCATGATAAATCACTTTACATTCGTCAATGATTGTTAGATCAAATTTTTGAAAATGGGCAAAATAATGACTTGTTAGACTCGGGTAAATATCCCACCGCACGTTCACTTGAGAATTTAATGAGCGTTTGTTATTCTCTTTAAAAGCTTTGGATCCATAGGTCATTTGAATCTTTAACATGTTTCAAGCATGCATATCCAATTTTAAAACATGAGTAGAAAAACTCTCCTTCATGTAAAATTCCAAGCTTAATAGGGTTGGACTAAAGGAATTTCCCAAACTTGGATAACAAAACTTTTGTGTTCATTTGTGGTGTGTGAATAGATATTTTTTATTTACATTAGTTATTATTTTAAATATTTTCCACACATCAACTATAAATTTTTTATTTTGTTGTGATCATTTCTGCCTTTTTTGTTTACGGGATGAAGGGGGAGCGAAAACTCAAAGTTCTGATTTAAGAAAAAAGTGTACATCTAAAATGGAAATGCACAATGCAAAAATGTAGAGAGAGCTATTTCCAAAGAGTGTCTGTATGTTTTAGGGATCGTATGCACTTTTTCGTTTTTATATCAAAGGTTTTGCAATCGTCGTGAAACGGGGGAGGCGGGAGATTTTTAACTAAGTGTTGACTTCAAATCCATAAGTCATTTTTTACAAAATTATAGCCCGTTACGTATGACAAATCACTTTACAAATCATCTATGATTGTTAGCACAACTTTTTGATTATGGGCAAAATAATGGTTTGTTTGACTCTGGCAAATATCCCACCGCACGTTCACTTGAGAATTTAATGAGCGTTTGTTATTCTCTTTAAAAGCTTTGGATCCATAGGTCATTTGAATCATTAACATGTTTTTGGCATGCATATCTATTTTTAAAACATGTGTAGAAAAAATCTCCTTCATGTAAAATTCCAAGATATTAGTTTTGGACTAGTGGAATTTCCCAAACTTGGATAACAAAACTTTTGTGTTCATTTGTGGTGTGTGTATAAATTTTCTTCATTTACTTTTCTTTCTTGTTTTAAACTTTTTCCGTACATCAACTATGAAATTTTCATTTTGCTTTGATCTATTTGCCTTTTTTGTTTACGGGATGAAGGGAGAGCGAAAAACTCGAAGTTTTGATTTAAGAAAAATGTGTACATCTAAAATGGAAATGCACAATGCATATATATAGAAAGAGATAATTCCAAAGAGTGTCTGTAATTTTTAGGGATTATAAGCACTTTTTCATTTTTTTATCTCAGGTTTTGCAATCTTCTGGAAAAATGGGTTGCGGAAGATTTTTAACTGATTGTTGAAATGCAACCCATAAGTCATTTCATACAAAAATATAGCCCGTTACGCATGATAAATCACATCACAACCATCTATGATTATTATGTCAGCTTTTTGCAAATGGGTAAAATAATGGCATGTTTGACTCGGGTAAATATCCCACCGCAAGTTCACTTGAGAATTTAATGAGCGTTTGTTATTCACTTTAAAAGCTTTGCATTCATAGCTCATTTTCATCTTTAACAAGTTTCAAACATGCATATCCATTTTTAAAACATGTGTGGATGAAATCTCTTTCTTGCAAAATTCCAAGCTATTAGGGTTAAACTAGTGGAATTTCCCAAAATTGGATAACAAAACTTTTGTGTTCATTTGTGTTGGGTGAATAAATTTTCTTTATATATATTTGTTATTGTTTTAAATTTTTTCCATACATCAACTATAAAATTTTGATTTTGTTGTAAGCTTTTTGCCATTGTTTGTTTTCGGGATAAAGGAAGATCGAAAAGTCAAAGTTTTGATTTAAGAAAGAAGTGTACATCTAAAATTGAAAAGCACATTGCACAATTGTAGGGAGAGATAATTCCAAACAGTGTCTGTAATTTTTAGGGATTTTAAACTCTTTTTAGTTTTTATATCTCAGGTTTCGCAATCATCTCAAAATGTTGGTGGCAGAGGATTTTTAACTCAGTGCTGAATTGCAATCCATAAGTCATTTCATACAAAAATATAGCCCGTTACGCATGATAAATCACTTTACAATGATCTACGATTGTTAGATCAAATTTTTGAAAATGGGCAAAATAATGTCTTGTTAGACTTGGGTAATTATCCCACCGCACATTCACTTGAAAATTTAATGAGCGTTTGTTATTCTCTTTAAAAGCTTTGGATCCATAGATCATTTGAATCTTTAACATGTTTCTTGCATGCATATCCATTTTTAAAACATGTGCAGAAAAAATCTCATTCATGTAAAATTCCAAGCTTAATAGGGTTGGACTAAAGGAATTTCCCAAACTTGGATAACAAAACTTTTGTGTTCATTTGTGGTGTGTGAATAGATATTTTTTATTTACATTAGTTATTATTTTAAATATTTTCCACACATCAACTATAAATTTTTTATTTTGTTGTGATCTTTTCTGGCTTTTTTGTTTACGGGATGAAGGGGGAGCGAAAACTCAAAGTTCTGATTTAAGAAAAAAGTGTACATCCAAATTGGAAATGCACAATGCACAAATGTAGAGAGAGATATTTCCAAAGAGTGTCTGTTTGTTTTAGGGATCGTATGCACTTTTTCGTTTTCATATCTAAGGTTTTGCAATCGTCGGGAAATGGGGGAGGCGGACGATTTTTAACTGAGTGTTGACTTCAAATCCATAAGTCATTTTTTACAAAATTATAGCCCGTTACGCATGACAAATCACTTTACAAATCATCTATGATTGTTAGCTCAACTTTTTGAATATGGGCAAAATAATGGTTTGTTTGACTCTGACAAATATCCCACCGCACGTTCACTTGAGAATTTAATGAGCGTTTGTTGTTCTCTTTAAAAGCTTTGGATCCATGGGTCATTTGAATCCTTAACATGTTTTTGGCATGCATATCCATTTTTAAAACATGTGTAGAAAAAATCTCCTTCATGTAAAATTCCAAGATATTAGTTTTGGACTAGTCGAATTTCCCAAACTTGGATAACAAAATTTTTGTGTTCATTTGTGGTGTGTGTATAAATTTTCTTCATTTACCTTTCTTTCTTGTTTTAAACTTTTTCCGTACATCAACTATGAAATTTTCATTCTGCTTTGATCTATTTGCGTTTTTTGTTTACGGGATGAAGGGAGAGCGAAAAACTCGATGTTTTGATTTAAGAAAAATGTGTACATCTAAAATGGAAATGCACAATGCACATATATAGAGAGAGATAATTCAAAAGAGTGTCTGTAATTTTTAGGGATTATAAGCACTTTTTCGTTTTTATATCTCAGGTTTTGCAATCTTCTGGAAAAATGGGTTGCGGAAGATTTTTAACTGAGTGTTGAAATGCAACCCATAAGTCATTTCATACAAAAATATAGCCCGTTACGCATGATAAATCACATCACAATCATCTATGATTATTATGTCAGCTTTTTGCAAATGGGCAAAATAATGGCATGTTTGACTCGGGTAAATATCCCACCGCAAGTTCACTTGAGAATTTAATGAGCGTTTGTTATTCTCTTTAAAAGCTTTGCATTCATAGCTCATTTGCAACTTTAACAAGTTTCAAACATGCATATCCATTTTTAAAACATGTGTGGATGAAATCTCTTTCTTGCAAAATTCCAAGCTATTAGGGTTAAACTAGTGGAATTTCCCAAAATTGGATAACAAAACTTTTGTGTTCATTTGTGTTGGGTGAATAAATTTTCTTTATTTATATTTGTTATTGTTTTAAATTTTTTCCATACATCAACTATAAAATTTGCCTTGTTTATTTTCGGGATGAAGGGAGAGCGAAAAGTCAAAGTTTTGATTTAAGAAAAAAATGTACATCTAAAATGGGAAAGCACAATGCACAATTGCAGGGAGAGATAATTTCAAAGAGTATCAGTAATTTTTAGGGATTGTAAGCTCTTTTTAGTTTTTATATCTCAGGTTTTGCAATCGTCGGGAAAAATTGGTGGCAGAGGATTTTTAACTGAGTGTTGAATTGCAATCCATAATTCATTTCGTACAAAAATATAGCCCGTTACGCATGATAAATCACTTTAAAATGATCTACGATTGTTAGATCAAATTTTGGAAAATGGGCAAAATAATGTCTTGTTAGACTCGGGTAATTATCCCAGCGTACGTTCACTTGAGAATTTAATGAGCGTTTGGTATTCTCTTTAAAAGATTTTGATCTGTAGGTCATTTGAATCTTTAACATGTTTCAAACATGCATATCCATTTTTAAAACATGTCCAGAAAAAATCTCCTTCATGTAAATTTCCAAGCTTAATTGGGTTGGACTAATGGAATTACCCAAACTTGGATAACAAAACTTTTGTGTTCTTTTGTGGTGTGTGATTAGATATTTTTTATTTACATTAGTTATTATTTTAAATATTTTCCACACATCAACTATAAAATTTTTATTTTGTTGTGATCTTTTTTGCCTTTTTTGTTTACGGGATGAAGGGGGAGCGAAAACTCAAAGTTTCTATTTAAGAAAAAAGTGTACATCTAAAATGAAAATGCACAATGCTCAAATGGAGAGAGAGATATTTCCAAAGAGTGTCTGTATGTTTTATGGATCGTATGCACTTTTTCGTTTTTATATCTAGGGTTTTGCAATCGTCGGGAAACGGGGGAGGCGGGCGATTTTTAACTGAGTGGTGACTTCAAATCCATAAGTCATTTTTTACAAAAATATAGCCCGTTACGCATGACAAATCACTTTACAAATCATCTATGATTGTTAGCTCAACTTTTTGAATATGGGCAAAATAATGGCTTGTTTGACTCGGGCAAATATCCCACCGCACGTTCACTTGAGAATTTAATGAGCGTTTGTTATTCTCTTTAAAAGCTTTGGATCCATAGGTCATTTGAATCCTTAACATGTTTTTGGCATGCATATCCATTTTTAAAACATGTGTAGAAAAAATCTCCTTCATGTAAAATTCCAAGATATTAGTTTTGGACTAGTCGAATTTCCCAAACTTGGATAACAAAATTTTTGTGTTCATTTGTGGTGTGTGTATAAATTTTCTTCATTTACTTTTCTTTCTTGTTTTAAACTTTTTTCGTACATCAACTATGAAATTTTCATTTTGCTTTGATCTATTTGCCTTTTTTGTTTACGGGATGAAGGGAGAGCGAAAAACTCGAAGTTTTGATTTAAGAAAAATGTGTACATCTAAAATGTAAATGCACAATGCACATATATAGAGAGAGATAATTCAAAAGAGTGTCTGTAATTTTTAGGGATTATAAGCACTTTTTCGTTTTTATATCTCAGGTTTTGCAATCTTCTGGAAAATGGGTTGCGGAGGATTTTTAACTGAGTGTTGAAATGCAACCCATAAGTCATTTCATACAAAAATATGGCCTGTTACGCATGATAAATCACATCACAATCATCTATGATTATTATGTCAGCTTTTTGCAAATGGGCAAAATAATGGCATGTTTGACTCGGGTAAATATCCCACCGCAAGTTCACTTGAGAATTTAATGAGCGTTTGTTATTCTCTTTAAAAGCTTTGCATTCATAGCTCATTTGCAACTTTAACAAGTTTCAAACATGCATATCCATTTTTAAAACATGTGTGGATGAAATCTCTTTCTTGCAAAATTCCAAGCTATTAGGGTTAAACTAGTGGAATTTCCCAAAATTGGATAACAAAACTTTTGTGTTCATTTGTGTTGGGTGAATAAATTTTCTTTATTTATATTTGTTATTGTTTTAAATTTTTTCCATACATCAACTATAAAATTTGCCTTGTTTATTTTCGGGATGAAGGGAGAGCGAAAAGTCAAAGTTTTGATTTAAGAAAAAAACGTACATCTTAAATGGGAAAGCACAATGCACAATTGCTGGGAGAGATAATTCCAAAGAGTATCAGTAATT
Source organism: Aristolochia californica (assembly GCF_029961685.1). Classification (NCBI taxonomy): domain Eukaryota; kingdom Viridiplantae; phylum Streptophyta; class Magnoliopsida; order Piperales; family Aristolochiaceae; genus Aristolochia; species Aristolochia californica. The sequence goes on along the minus strand of NW_027182268.1, from coordinate 27,149,451 downwards.
TTTAGGGATTGTAAGCTCTTTTTAGTTTTTATATCTCAGGTTTTGCAATCGTCGGGAAAAATTGGTGGCAGAGGATTTTTAACTGAGTGTTGAATTGCAATCCATAATTCATTTTGTACAAAAATATAGCCCGTTACGCATGATAAATCACTTTACAATGATCTACGATTGTTAGATCAAATTTTTGAAAATGGGCAAAATAATGTCTTGTTAGACTCGGGTAATTATCCCAGCGTACGTTCACTTGAGAATTTAATGAGCGTTTGGTATTCTCTTTAAAAGATTTTGATCTGTAGGTCATTTGAATCTTTAACATGTTTCAAGCATGCATATCCATTTTTAAAACATGTCTAGAAAAAATCTCCTTCATGTAAATTTCCAAGCTTAATTGGGTTGGACTAATGGAATTACCCAAACTTGGATAACAAAACTTTTGTGTTCTTTTGTGGTGTGTGATTAGATATTTTTTATTTACATTAGTTATTATTTTAAATATTTTCCACACATCAACTATAAAATTTTTATTTTGTTGTGATCTTTTTTGCCTTTTTTGTTTACGGGATGAAGGGGGAGCGAAAACTCAAAGTTTCTATTTAAGAAAAAGGTGTACATCTAAAATGAAAATGCACAATGCACAAATGGAGAGAGAGATATTTCCAAAGAGTGTCTGTATGTTTTAAGGATCGTATGCACTTTTTCGTTTTTATATCTAAGGTTTTGCAATCGTCGGGAAACGGGGGAGGCGGGCGATTTTTAACTGAGTGGTGACTTCAAATCCATAAGTCATTTTTTACAAAAATATAGCCCGTTACGCATGAAAAATCACTTTACAAATCATCTATGATTGTTAGCTCAACTTTTTGAATATGGGCAAAATAATGGCTTGTTTGACTCGGGCAAATATCCCACCGCACGTTCACTTGAGAATTTAATGAGCGTTTGTTATTCTCTTTAAAATCTTTGGATCCATAGGTCATTTGAATCATTAACATGTTTCTGGCATGCATATCCAATTTTAAAACATGTGTAGAAAAAATCTCCTTCAAGTAAAATTCCAAGATATTAGTTTTTGACAAGTGCAATTTCCCAAACTTGGATAACAAAAATTTTGTGTCCATTTGAGGTGTCTTCATTTACTTTTTTTTATTGTTTTAAACTTTTTCCGTACATCAACTATGAAATTTTCATTTTGCTGTGATCTATTTGCCTTTTTTGTATACGGGATGAAGGGAGAGGGAAAAACTCGAAGTTTTTATTTAAGAAAAAAGTGTACATCTAAAACAGAAAAGCACAATGCACAATTATAGGGAGAGATAATTCCAAAGAGTATTTGTAATTTTTAGGGATTGTAAGCTCTTTTTAGTTATTATATCTCATGTTTTGCAATCGTCGGGAAAAATTGGTGGCAGAGGATTTTTAACTGAGTGTTGAATTGCAATCCATAAGTCATTTCATACAAAAATATAGCCCGTTACGCATGATAAATCACTTTACAATCATCTATGATTGTTAGACCAAATTTTTGAAAATGGGCAAATTAATGACTTGTTAGACTGGGGTAAGTATCCCACTGCACGTTCACTTGAGAATTTAATGAGTGTTTGTTATTCTCTTTAAAAGCTTTGGATCCATAGGTCATTTGAATCTTTAACATGTTTCTTGCATGCATATCCATTTTTAAAACATGTGTAGAAAAAATCTCATTCATGTAAAATTCCAAGATATTAGTCTTGGACTAGTGGATTTTCCCAAACATGGATAACAAAACTTTTGTGTTCATTTGTGGTGTGTGAATAAATTTTCTTCATTTAATTTTTTTATTGTTTTAAAATTTTCCATACATCTACTATGAAATTTTCATTTTGCTGTGATCTATTTGCCTTTTTTGTATACGGGATGAAGGGGGAGCGAAAAACTCAAAGTTTTGATTTAAGAAAAATGTGTAAATATAAGACGGAAATGGACAATGCACATATGAGAGAGAGATAATTCCAAAAAGTACCTATAATTTTTAGGGATTGTAAGCACATTTTCGTTTCTATATCTCAGGTTTTGCAATTGTCGTGAAAAATGGGTTGCGGAGGATTTTTAACTGAGTGTTGAATTGCAATCCATAAGTCATTTCATACAAAAATATAGCCCGTTACGCATGACAAATCACATTACAATCATCTATGATTAATTATGTCAGCTTTCTGCAAATGGGCAAAATAATGGCATGTTTGACTCGGGTAAATATCCCACCGCAAGTTCACTTGAGAATTTAGTGAGCGTTTGTTATTCTCTTTAAAAGCTTTCCATCCATAGCTCATTTCCATCTTTAACATGTTTCAAACATGCATATCCATTTTTAAAACATGTGTGGATGAAATCTCTTTCTTTCAAAATTTCAAGCTATTAGGGTTAAATTAGTGGATTTCCCAAAATTGGATATCAAAACTTTTGTGTTCATTTGTGTTGGGTGAATAAATTTCTTTGTTTATATTTGTTATTGTTTTAAATTTTTTCCATACATCAACTATAAAATTTTCATTTTGTTGTAAGCTTTTTGCCTTGTTTGTTTTCGGGATGAAGGGAGAGCTAAATGTCAATGTTTTCATTTAAAAAAAAAGTGTACATCTAAAATGGAAAAGCACAATGCACAATTGTAGGGATAGATAATTCCAAAGAGTGTCTATAATTTATAGGGATTTTAAGATCTTTTTAGTTTTTATATCTTAGGTTTTGCAATCGTCGAGAAAAATTTGTGGCAGAGGATTTTTAACTGAGTGTTGAATTGCAATCCATAAGTCATTTCTTACAAAAATATGGCCCGTTACGCATGACAAATGATTTTACAATGATCTATGATTGTTAGCTCAACTTTTTTAATATGGGCAAAATAATGGCTTGTTTGCCTCGGGCAAATATCCCACCGCACGTTCAGCTGAGAATTTAATGAGCGTTTGTTATTCTGTTTAAAAGCTTTGGATCCATTGGTCATTTGAATCTTTAACATGTTTCTGGCATGCATATCCATTTTTAAAACAGGTGTAGAAAAAATCTCCTTCATGTAAAATTCCAAGATATTAGTTTTGGACTAGTGGAATTTCCCAAACTTGGATAACAAAACTATTGTGTTCATTTGTGGTGTGTGAATAAATTTTCTTCATTTACTTTTTTTAATGGTTTAAACTATTTCCCTACATCAACTATGAAATTTTCATTTTGCTGTGATCTATTTGCCTTTTTTGTTTACGGGATGAAGGGAGCGCGAAAAACTCAAAGTTTTGATTTAAGAAATATGTGTACATCTAAAATGGAAATGCAATTTGCACATATGTAGAGTGAGATAAATCCAAAGAGTGCCTGTAATAATTAGGGATTGTAAGCACCTTTTCGTTTTTATATCTCAGGTTTTGCAATCGTCGGGAAAAATGGGTTGCGGAGGATTTTTAACTGAGTGTTGAATTGCAATCCATAAGTCATTTCATACAAAAATATAGCCCGTTCCGCATGATAAATCACATTACAATCATCTATGATGATTTATGTCAGGGTTTTGCAAATGGGCAAAATAATGGCATGTTTGACTCGGGTAAATATCCCACCGCAAGTTCACTTGAGAATTTAATGAGCGTTTGTTATTCTCCATAAAAGATTTGCATCCATAGGTCATCTGCATCTTTAACATGTTTCAAACATGCATATCCATTTTTAAAACATGTGTGGACAAAATCTCTTTCTTGCAAAATTCCAAGCTATTAGGGTTAAACTAGTGGAATTTTAAAAAATTGGATAACAAAACTTTTGTGTTCATTTGTGTTGGGTGAATAAATTTTATTTATTTATATTTTTTATTGTTTTAAATTTTTTCCATACATCAACTATAAAATTTTCATTTTGTTGTAAGCTTTTCGGCCTTGATTGTTTTCGGGATGAAGGGAGAGAGAAGAGTCAAAGTTTTGATTTAAAAAAAAAGTGTACATCTAAAATGGAAAAGCACAATGCACAAGTGTAGGGAGAGATAATTCCAAAGAGTGTCTGTAATTTTTAAGGATTGTAAGCTATTTTTAGTTTTTATATCTCAGGTTTTGCAATTGTCGCGAAAAATGGTGGCAGAGGATTTTTAACTGAGTGTTGAATTGCAATCCATAAGTCATTTCATAAAAAAAATATAGCCCGTTACGCATGATAAATCACTTTACAATCATCTATGATTGTTAGATCAAATTTTTGAAAATGGGGAAAATAATGACCTGTTAGACTCGGGTAAATATCCCGCCGCGTTCACTTGAGAATTTAATGAGCGTTTGTTAATCTGTTTAAAAGCTTTGGATCCATAGGTCATTTGAATCTTTAACATGTTTCAAGCATGCATTTCCATTTTTAAAACAAGTGTAGAAAAAATTTCCTTCATCTAAAATTTCAAGCTTAATTGGGTTGGACTAATGGAATTTTCCAAACTTGGATAACAAAACATTTGTGTTCATTTGTGGTGTGTGAATAGATATTTTTTATTTACATTATTTATTAATTTAAATATTTTCCACAGATCAACTATAAAATTTTTATTTTGTTGTGATCTTTTCTGCCTTTTTTGTTTACTGGATGAAGGGGGAGCGAAAACTCAAAGTTCTGATTTAAGAAAAAAGTGTACATCTAAAATGGAAATGCAAAATGCACAAATGTAGAGAGAGATATTTCAAAAGAGTGTCTGTATGTTTAAGGGATCGTATGCACTTTTTTCGTTTTTATATCTAAGGTTTTGCAATCGTCGGGAAACCGGGGAGGCGGGCGTTTTTTAACTGAGTGTTGAGTTCAAATCCATAAGTCATTTCTTACAAAAATATGGCCCGTTACGCATGACAAATGACTTTACAATGATCTATGATTGTTAGCTCAACTTTTTTAATATGGGCAAAATACTGGCTTGTTTGCCCCGGGCAAATATCCCACCACACGTTCACTTGAGAATTTAATGAGCATTTGTTATTCTCTTTAAAAGCTTTGGATCCATAGGTAATTTGAATCTTTAACATGTTTCTGGCATGCATATCCATTTTTAAAACATTTGTAGAAACAATCTCCTTCATGTAAAATTCCAAGATATTAGTTTTGGCCAAGTGGAATTTCCCAAACTTGGATAACAAAACTATTGTGTGCATTTGTGGTGTGTAAATAAATTTTCTTCATTTACTTTTTTTATTGTTTTAAACTTTTTCTGTACATCAACTATGAAATTTTCATTTTGCTGTGATCTATTTGCCTTTTTTGTTTACGGTATGAAGGGAGAGCGAAAAACTCGAAATTTTAATTTAAGAAAAATGTGTACATCTAAAACGGAAATGCAATTTGCACATATGTGGAGAGAGATAATTCCAAAGAGTGCCTGTAATTTTTAGGGATTGTAAGCACCTTTTCGTTTTTATATCTCAGGTTTTGCAATCGTCGGGAAAAATGGGTTGCGGAGGATTTTTAACTGAGTGTTGAATTGCAATCCATTAGTCATTTCATACAAAAATATAGCCCGTTACGCATCATAAATCACGTTACAATCATCTATGATTAATTATGTCAGCGTTTTGCAAATGGGCAAAATAATGGCATGTTTGACTCGGGTAAATATCCCACCGCAAGTTCACTTGAGAATTTAATGAGCGTTTGTTATTCTCTTTAAAAGCTTTGCATCCATAGCTCATATGCATCTTTAACATGTTTCAAACATGCATATCCATTTTCAAAACATGTGTGGATGAAATCTCTTTCTTGCAAAATTCAAAGCTATTTGGGTGAAACAAGAGGAATTTCCAAAAATTGGATAACAAAACTTTTGTGTTCAATTGTGTTGGGTGAATAAATTTTCTTAATTATATTTGTTATTTTTTTAAATTTTTTCCATACATCAACTATAAAATTTTCATTTTGTAGTAAGCTTTTTTGCCTTGTTTGTTTTTGGGATGAAGGGAGAGCGAAAATTCAAAGTTTTGATTTAAGAAAAAAGTGTACATCTAAAATGGAAAAGCACAATGCACAATTGTAGGGAGAGATAATTCCAAAGAGTGTCTGTAATTTTTAGGGATTGTAAGCTCTTTTTAGTGTTTATATCTCAGGTTTTGCAATCGTCGGGAAAAATTGGTGGCAGAGGATTTTTAACTGAGTGTTGAATTGCAATCCATATGTCATTACATACAAAAATAAAGCCAGTTACGCATGATAAATCACTTTACAATCATCTATGAGTGTCAGATCAAATTTTTGAAAATGGGGAAAATAATGACTTGTTAGACTCGGGTAAATATCCCACCGCACGTTCACTAGAGAATTTAATGAGCGTTTGTTATTCTCTTTAAAAGCTTTGGATCCAATGGTCATTTGAATCTTTAACATGTTTCATGCATGCATATCCATTTTTAAAACTTGTGTAGAAAAAATCTCCTTCATGTAAAATTCCAAGCTTAATAGGGTTGGACTAATGGAATTTCCCAAACTTGGATAACAAAACTTTTGTATTCATTTGTGGTGTGTGAATAGATATTTTTTATTTACATTAGTTATTATTTTAAATATTTTCCACACATCAACTATAAAAATTTTCTTTTGTTGTGATCTTTTCTGCCTTTTTTGTTTACGGGATGAAGGGGGAGCGAAAACTCAAAGTTTTTATTTAAGAAAAAAATGTACATCTAAAATGAAAATGCACAATGCACAAATGTGGAGAGAGATATTTCCAAAGAGTTTCTGTATGTTTTAGGGATCGTATGCACTTTTTCGTGTTTATATCTAAGGTTTTGCAATCGTCGGGAAACGGGGGAGGTGGGCGATTTTTAACGGAGTGTTGACTTCAAATCCATAAGTCATTTCTAACAAAAATATAGCTCGTTACACGTGACAAATCACTTTACAATCATCTATGTTTGTTAGCCAACTTATTGAATATGGGCAAAATAAAGGCTTCTTTGACTCGGGCAAATATCCCACTGCACGTTCACTTGAGAATTTAATGAGCGTTTGTTATTCTCATTAAAAGCATTGGATCCATAGGTCATTTGAATCTTTAACACAAGTTTCTGGCATGCATATCCATTTTTAAAACATGTGTAGAAAAAATCTCGTCGATGTAAAATTCCAAGATATTAGTTTTGGACTAGTGAAATTTCCCAAACTTGGAAAACAAAACTTTTGTGTTCATTTGTGGTGTGCGAATAAATTTTCTTCATTCACTTTTTTTATTGTTTTAAAATTTTTTTCGTACATCAACAATGAAATTTTCATTTTGCTGTGATTTATTTGCCTTTTTTGTTTACGGGATGAAGGGAGAGCGAAAAACTCGAAGTTTTGATTTAAGAAAAATGTGTACATCTAAAACGGAAATGCACAATTCACATATGTAGAGAAAGATAATTCCAAAGAGTGCCTGTAATTTTTAGGGTTTGTAAGCACCTTTTCGTTTTTGTATCTCAGGTTTTGCAATCGTCGGGAAAAATGGGTTGCGGAGGATTTTTAACTGAGTGTTGAATTGAAATCAATAAGTCATTTCATACAAAAATATAGCCCGTTACACATGATAAATCACATTACAATCATCTATGATTAATTATGTCAGCTTTTTGCAAATGGGCAAAATAATGGCATATTTTACTCGGGTAAATATCCCACCGCAAGTTCACTTGAGAATTTAATGAGCGTTTGTTATTCTCTTTAAAAGCTTTGAATCCATAGCACATTTTCATCTTTAACATGTTTAAAACATGCGTATCCATTTTTAAAACATGTGTGGATGAAATCTCTTTCTTGCAAAATTCCAAGCTATTAGTGTTGAACTAGTGGAATTTTCCAAAATTGGATAACAAAAATTTTGTGTTCATTTGTGTTGGGTGAATAAATTTTCATTATTTATAGTTTTTATTGTTTTAAAATTTTCCCATACATCAACTATAAAATTTTTCATTTTGTTGTTAGCTTTTGCCTTGATTTTTTTGGGGATGAAGGGAGAGCGAAAAGTCAAAGTTTAGATTTAAGAAAAAAGTGTACATCTAAAAAGGAAAAGCACAATGCACAATTGTAGGGAGAGAAAATTCCAAAGAGTGTCTGTAATTTTTAGGGATTGTAAGCTCTTTTTAGTTTTTATATCTCAGGTTTTACAATCGTCGGAAAAAATTGGTGGTAGAGGATTTTTAACTGAGTGTTGAATTGCAATCCAGAAGTCATTTGATACAAAAATATAGCCCGTTACTCATGATAAATCACTTTACAATCATCTATGATTGTTAGATAAAATTTTTGAAAATGGGCAAAATAATGACTTGTTAGACTCGGGTAAATATCCCATCGCACGTTCATTTGTGAATTTAATGAGCGTTTGTTATTCTCTTTAAAAGCTTTGGATCCATAGGTCATTTGAATCTTTAACATGTTTCAAGCATGCATATCCATTTTTAAAACATGTGTAGAAAAAATTTCCTTCATGTAAAATTCCGAGCTTAACATGGTTGGACTAATGGAATTTCCCAAACTTGGATAACAAAACTTTTGTGTTCATTTGTGGTGTGTGAATAGATATTTTTTATTTATATTAGTTATTATTTTAAATATTTTCCACACATCAACTATAAAATTTTTATTTTGTTGTGATCCTTTTTGTCTTTTTTGTTTACGGGATGAAGGGGGAGCGAAAACTCAAAGTTCTGATTTAATAAAAAAGTGTACATCTAAAATGGAAATACACAATGCACAAATGTAGAGAGAGATATTTCCAAAGAGTGTCTGTATGTTTTAGGGATCCTATGCAGCCTTTCGTTTTTATATCTAAGGTTTTTCAATCATCGGGAAACTGGGGAGGCGGGTGATTTTTAACTGAGTGTTGACTTCAAATCCATAAGTAATTTCTTACAAAAATATAGCCCGTTACGCATGACAAATCACTTTACAATTATCTATGATTTTTAGCTCAACTTTTTGAATATGGGCAACATAATGGCTTGTTTGACTCGGGCAAATATCCCACCGCACGTTCACTTGAGAATTTAATGAGCGTTTGTTATTCTCTTTAAAAGCTTTGGATCCATAGGTCATTTTAATCTTTAAAATGTTTCTAGCATGCATATCCATTTTTAAAATATGTGTAGAAAAAATCCCCTTCATGTAAAATTCCAAGATATTAGTTTTGGACTACTGGAATTTCCCAAACTTGGATAACAAAACTTTTGTGTTCATTTGTGGTGTGTGAATAAATTTTCTTCATTTACTTTTTTGATTGTTTTAAACATTTTCCGTACATCAACTATGAAATTTTCATTTTGTTGTGATCTATTTGCTTTTTTTTTTTACGGGATAAAGGGAGAGCGAAAAACTCGAAGTTTTGATTTAAGAAAAATGTGTACATCTAAAATGGAAATGCACAATGCACATATGTAGAGAGAGATAATTCCAAAGAGTGTCTATAATTTTTAGGGATTTTAAGCACCTTTTCGTTTTTATATCTCTGGTTTTGCACTTGTCGGGAAAAATGGGTTGCAGAGGATTTTTAACTGAGTGTTGAAATGCAATCCATTAGTCATTACATACAAAAATATAGGCCGTTACGCAAGATAAATCACATTACAATCATCTATGATTAATTATGTCAGCTTTTTGCAAATGGGCAAAATAATGGCATGTTTGACTCAGGTAAATATCCCACCGCAACTTCACTTGAGAATTTAATGAGCGTTTGTAATTCTCTTTAAAAGCTTTGCATCCATAGCTCATTTGCATCTTTAACATGTTTCAAACATGCATATCCATTTTTAAAACAAGTGTGGACGAAATCTCTTTCATGCAAAATTCCAAGCTATTAGGGTTAAACTAGTGGAATTTCCCAAAATTGGATAACAAAACTTTTGTGTTCATTTGTGTTGGGTGAATAAATTTTCTTTATTTATATTTTTTATTGTTTTAATTTTTTTCCATACATCAACTATAAAATTTTCATTTTGTTGTAAGCTTTTTGCCTTGTTTGTTTTCGGGATGAAGGGAGAGCGAAAAGTCAAAGTTTTGATTTAAGAAAAAAGTGTACGTCTAAAATGGAAAACACAATGCACAATTGTCGGGAGAGATAATTCCAAAGAGTGTCTGTAATTTTTAGGGATTGTAAGCTCTTTTTAGTTTTTATATCTTAGGTTTTGCAATCGTCGGGAAAAATCTGTGGCAGAGGATTCTTAATTGAGTGTTGAATTGCAATCCATAAAACATTTCATAATAAAATATAGCTCGTTACGCATGATAAATCATTTTACAATCACCTATGATTGTTAGATCAAATTTTTGGAAATGGGTAAAATAATGACTTGTTAGACTCGGGTAAATATCCCACCGCACGTTCACTTGAGAATTTAAGGAGCGTTTGTTATTCTCTTTAAAAGCTTTGGATCCATAGGTCATTTGAATCTTTAACATGTTTCAAGCATGCATATCCATTTTTAAAACATGTGTTTAAAAAATCTCCTTCATGTAAAATTCCAAGCTTAATAGGGTTGGACTAATGGAATTTCCCAAACATGGAGAACAAAAATTTTGTGTTCATTTGTGGTGTGTGAATAGATATTTTTTATTTACATTATTTACTATTTTAAATATTTTCCACACATCAACTATAAAAATTTTATTTTTTTGTGATCATTTTTGCCTTTTTTTTTACGGGACGAAGGGGGAGCGAAAACTGAAAGTTCTGATTTCAGTAAAAAGTGTACATCTAAAATTGAAATGCACAATCAACAAATGTAGACAGAGATATTTCCAAAGAGTGTCTGTATGTTTTAGGGATCGTATGCACTTTTTTTTTATATATCTAAGGTTTTGCAATTGCCGGGAAACGGGGGAGGCGGGCGATTTTTAACTGAGTGTTGACTTAAAATCCATAAGTCATTTCTTACAAAAATATAGCCCTTTACACATGACAAGTCACTTTACAATCATCTGTGATTGTTAGCTCAACTTTATGAATATGGGCAAAATAATGGCTTGTTTGACTCGGGCAAATATCCCACCGCACGTTCACTTGAGAATTTAATGAGCGTTTGTTATTCTCTTTAAAAGCTTTGGATCCATAGGTCATTTGGATCTTTAACATGTTTCTGGCATGCATATCCATTTTTAAAACATGTGTAGAAAAAATCCCCTTCATGTAAAATTCCAAAATATTAGTTATGGACCAGTGGAATTTCCCAAACTTGGATAACAAAAATTTTGTGTTCATTTGTGGTGTGTGAATAAATTTTCTTCATTTACTTTTTTTATTTTTTAAAACTTTTCCTGTACATCAACTATGAAATTTTCATTTTGCTGTGATCTATTTGCCTTTTTTGTTTACGGTATGAAGGGAGAGCGAAAAACTCGATGTTTTGATTTAAGAAAAATGTGTACATCTAAAACGGAAATGCACAATGCACATATGTAGAGAGAGATAATTCCAAAGAGTGTCTGTAATTTTTAGGGATTGTAAGCACCTTTTCGTTTTTATATCTCAGGTTTTGCAATCGTCGGGAAAAATGGGTTGTGAAGGATTTTTAACTGAGTGTTGAATTGCAATCCATAAGTCATTTCATACAAAAATAGAGCCCGTAACGCATGATAAATCACATTACAATCATCTATGATTAATTATGTCAGCTTTTCTCAAATGGGCAAAATAATGGCATGTTTTACTCGGGTAAATATCCCACCGTAAGTTCACTTGAGAATTTAATGAGCGTTTGTTATTCTCTTTAAAAGTTTTGCATCCATAGCTCATTTGCATCTTTAACATGTTTCAAACATGCATATCCATTTTTAAAACATGTGTGGACGAAATCTCTTTCTTGCAAAATTCCAAGGTATTAGGGTTAAACTAGTGGAATTTCCCAAAATTGGATAACAAAACTTTTGTGTTCATTTGTGTTGGGTGAATAAATTTTCTTTATTTATATTTGTTATTGTTTTAAATTTTGTCCATACATCAACTATAAAATTTTCATTTTGTTGTAAGCTTTTAGCTTTGTTTGTTTTCGGGATAAAGGGAGAGCGAAAAGTCAAAGTATTGATTTAAGAAAAAAGTGAACATCTAAAATGGAAAAGCACAATGCACAATTGGAGGGAGAGATAATTCCAAAGAGTGGCTGTAATTTCTAGGGATTGTAAGCTCTTTTTAGTTTTTACATCTCAGGTTTTGCAATCGTATGGAAAAATCGGTGGCAGAGGATTTTTAACTGAGTGTTGAAATGCAACCCATAAGTCATTTCATACAAAAATATAGCTCGTTAAGCATGATAAATCATTTTACAATCATCTATGATTGTTAGATCAAATTTTTGGAAATGGGCAAAATACAGACTTGTTAGACTCCGGTAAATTTCCCACCGCACGTTCACTTGAGAATTTAATGAGAGTTTGTTATTCTCTTTAAAAGCTTTGGATCCATAGGTGATTTGAATCCTTAACATGTTTCAAGCATGCGTATCCATTTTTAAAACATGTGTAGAAAAAATCTCCTTCATGTAAAATTCCAAGCTTAGTAGGGTTCGAGTAAAGCAATTTCCCAAAACTTGGATAACATAACTTTTCTGTTCATTTGTAGAGTGTGAATAGATATTTTTTATTTACATTAGTTATTATTTTAAAGATTTTCCACACATCAACTATAAATTTTTTATTTTGTTGTGATCTTTTTTGCCTTTTTTGTTTATCGGATGAAAGGGGAGAGAAAACTCAATGTTCTGATTTAAGAAAAAAGTGTACATCTAAAATGGAAATGCACAATGCACAAATGTAGAGAGAGATATTTCCAAAGAGTGTCAGTATGTTTTAGGGATCGTATGCACTTTTTCGTTTTTATATCTAAGGTTTTGCAATCGTCGGGAAACGGGGGAGGTGGGCAATATTTAACTGAGTGTTAACTTCAAATCCATAAGTCATTTCTTACAAAAATATAGCCCGTTATGCATGACAAATCACTTTACAATCATCTATGATTGTTAGCTCAACTTTTTGAATATGGGCAAAATAATGGCTTGTTTGACTCGGGCAAATATCCCACCGCATGTTCACTTGAGAATTTAATGAGCGTTTGTTATTCTCTTGAAAAGCTTTGGATCCATAGGTCATTTGAATCTTTAACATGTTTCTGGCATGCATATCCATTTTTAAAACATGTGTAGAAAAAATCCCCTTCATGTAAAATTCCAATATTAGTTTCGAACTAGTGGAATTTCCCAAACTTGGATAACAAAACTTTTGTGTTCATTTGTGGTGTCTGAATAAATTTTCTTCATTTACTTTTTTTATTGTTTTAAACTTTTTCCGTACATCAACTATGAAATTTTCATTTTGCTGTGATCTATTTGCCTTTTTTTTGTTTACGGGATGAAGGGAGAGAGAAAAACTCGAAGTTTTGATTTAAGAAAAATCGGTACATCTAAAATGGAAATGCACAAAGCACATATGTAGAGTGAGATAATTCCAAAGAGTGTATGTAATTTTTAGGGATTGTTAGCACCTTTTCATTTTTATATCTCATGTTTTGCAATCGTCGAAAAAAATGGGTTGAGGAGGATTTTTAACTGAGTGTTGAATTGCAATCCATAAGTAATTTCATACAAAAATATAGCCCGTTACACATGATAAATCACATTACAATCATCTCTGATTAATTATCTCAGCTTTTTGTAAATGGGCAAAATAATGGCATGTTTGACTCGAGTAAATATTCCACCGCAAGTTAACTTGAGAGTTTAATGAGCGTTTGTTATTCTCTTTAAAAGCTTTGGATCCATAGGTCATTTGAATCTTTAACATGTTTCAAGCATGCATATCCATTTTTAAAACATGTGTAAAAAAAATCTCCTTCCTGTAAAATTCCAATCTTAATAGGGTTGGTCTAATGGAATTTCCCAAACTTGGATAACAAAACTTTTGTGTTCATTTGTGGTGTGTGAACAGATATTTTTTATTTACATTAGTTATTATTTTAAATATTTTCCACACATCAACTAAAATTTTTTTATTTTGTTGTGACCTTTTTTGCCTTTTTTATTTACGGGATGAAGGGACAGTGAAAACTCAAAGTTCTGATTTAAGAGAAAAGTGTACATCTAAAATGGAAATGCACAATGCACAAATGTAGAGAGACATATTTCCAAAGAGTGTCTGTATGTTTTAGGGATCGTATGCACTTTTTCGTTTTTATATCTAAGGTTTTGCAATCGTCAGAAAACGGGGGAGGCAGGCGATTTTTAACTGAGTGTTGACTTCAAATCCATAAGTCATTTCTTACAAAAATATCGCCCGTTACACATGACAAATCACTTTACAATCATCTATGATTGTTAGCTCAAATTTTTGAATATGGGAAAAATAATGGCATGTTTGACTCGGGCAAATATCCCACCGCATATTCACTTGAGAATTTAATGAGCGTTTGTTATTCTCTTTAAAAGCTTTGGATCCATAGGTCATTTGAATCTTTAACATGTTTCTGGCATGCATATCCATTTTTAAAAATTACGTAGAAAAAATCCCCATCTTGTAAAATTCCAAGATATTAGTTTTGGACTAGTGGAATTTCCCAAACTTGGATAACAGAACTTTTGTGTTCATTTGTGGTGTGTGAATAAATTTTCTTTATTTACTTTTTTTATTTTTTAAAACTTTTTCCGTACATCAACTATGAAATTTTCATTTTGCTGTGATCTATTTGCCTTTTTTGTTTACGGGATGAAGGGAGAGCGAAAAACTCGAAGTTTTGATTTAAGAAAAATGGGTACATCTAAAACGGAAATGCACAATGCATATATGTGGAGAGAGATAATTCCAAAGAGTGTCTGTAATTTTTAGGGTTTGTAAGCCCCTTTTCGTTTTTATATCTCAGGTTTTGCAATCGTCAGGAAAAATGGGTTGTGGAGGATTTTTAACTGAGTGTTGAATTGCAATCCATAAGTCATTTCATACAAAAATAGAGCCCGTAACGCATGATAAATCACATTACAATCATCTATGATTAATTATGTCAGCTTTTCTCAAATGGGCAAAATAATGGCTTGTTTAACTCGGGTTAATATCCCACCGCAAGTTCACTTGAGAATTTATTCAACGTTTGTTATTCTCTTTAAAAGCTTTGCATCCATAGCTCATTTGCATCTTTAACAAGTTTATAACTTGCATATCCATTTTTAAAACATGTGTGGACGAAATCTCTTTCTTGCAAAATTCCAAGCTATTAGGGTTAAACTAGTGGAATTTCCCAAAATTGGATAACAAAACTTTTGTGTTCATTTGTGTTGGGTGAATAAATTTTCTTTATTTATATTTGTTATTTTTTTAAATTTTTTCCATACATCAACTATAAAATTTTCATTTTGTTGTAAGCTTTTTGCCTTGATTGTTTTCGGTATGAAGGGAGAGCGAAAAGTCAAAGTTTTGATTTAAGAAAAAAGTGTACATTTAAAATGGAAAAGCACAATGCCCAATTGTAGGGAGAGATAATTCCAAAGAGTATCCGTAATTTTTAGGGATTGTAAGCTCTTTTTAGTTTTTATATCTCAGGTTTTACAATCGTCGGGAAAAATTTGTGGCAGAGGATTTTTAACTAAGGGTTGAATTGCTATCCATAAGTCATTTCATAGAAAAATATAGCACGTTACACATGAGAAATCACTTTACAATCATATATGATTGTTAGATCAAATTTTTGAAAATGAGCAAAATAATGACTTGTTAGACTCGTGTAAATAACCCACCGCACGTTCACTTGAGAATTTAATGAACGTTTGTTATTCTCTTTAAAAGCTTTGGATCCATAGGTGATTTGAATCTTTAACATGTTTCAAGCATGCATATCCATTTTTAAAACATGTGTAGAAAAAATCTACTTCATGTAAAATTCCAATCTTAATAGGGTTGGACTAACGGAATTTTCCAAACTTGGATAACAAAACTTTTGTGTTCATTTGTGGTTTGTGAATAGATATTTTTTATTTAGATTAGTTATTATTTTAAATATTTTCCACACATCAACTATAAAAATTTTATTTTGTTGTGATCTATTTTGCCTTTTTTGTTTACGGGATGAAGGGGGAGCGAAAACTCAAAGTTCTGATTTAAGAAAAAAGTGTACATCTAAAATGGAAATGCACAATGCAAATATATAGAGAGAGATAATTCCAAAGAGTGATGTAATTTTTAGGGATTCTAAGCACGTTTTCGTTTTTATATCTTAGGTTTTGCAATCGTCGAGAAAAATGGGTTGCGGAGGATTTTTAACTGTGTGGTTAATTGCAATCCATAAGTCATTTCGTACAAAAATGTAGCCCGTTATATATGATAAATCACATTACAAACGTCTATGATTAATTATGTCAGCTTTTTGCAAATGGACAAAATAATGGCATGTTTGACTCCGGTAACTATCCCACTGCAAGTTCACTTGAGAATTTAATGAGCGTTTGTTATTCTCTTTAAAAGCTTTGCATCCATAGCTCATTTGCGTCTTTAACATGTTTCAAACATGCATATCCATTTTTAAAACATGTGTGGACGAAATCTCTTTCTTTCAAAATTCCGAGCTATTAGGGTTAAACTAGTGGAATTTCCAAAAATTGGATAACAAAACTTTTGTGTTCATTTGTGTTGGGTGAATAAATTTTATTTATTTATATTAGTTATTGTTTTAAATTTTTTCCATACATCAACTATAAAATTTTCATTTTGTTGTAAGCTTTTTGCCTTGATTGTTTTCGGGATGATGGGAGAGGGAAAAGTCAAAGTTTTTTTTTAAGAAAAAAAAGTACATCTAAAATGGAAGAGCACAATGCACAATTGTACGGAGAGATAATTCCAAAGAGTGTCTGTAATTTTTAGGGATTGTAAGCTCTTTTTAGTTTTTATATCTCAGGTATTGCAATCGTCGGGAAAAATTGGTGGCAGAGGATTTTTAACTGAGGGTTGAATTGCAATCCATGAGTCATTTCATACAAAAATATAGCACGTTGCACATGATAAATCACTTTACAATCAACCATGATTGTTAGATCAAATTTTTGAAAATAGGCAAAATAATGACTTGTTAGACTCGGGTAAATATCCCACCGCACGTTCACTTGAGAATTTATTGAGCGTTTGTTATTCACTTTAAAAGCTTTGGATCAATAGGTCATTTGAATCTTTAACATGTTTCAAGCATGCATATCCATTTTTAAAACATGTGTAGAAAAAATCTCCTTCATGTAAAATTCCAAGCTTAATAGGGTTGGACTAATGGAATTTCCCAAACTTGGATAACAAAAATTTTGTGTTCTTTTGTGGTTTCTGAATAGATATTTTTTATTTATGTTAGTTATTATTTTAAATATTTTCTACACATCAACTATAAAATTTTTATTTTGTGGTGATCTTTTTTGCCTTTTTTGTTTACGGGATGAAGGGGGAGCGAAAACTCAAAGTTTTTATTTAATAAAAAAGTGTACATCTAAAATGGAAATGCACAATGCACAAATGTACAGAGAGATATTTCCAAAGAGAGTCTGTATGTTTTAGGGATCGTATGCACTTTTTTTGTTTTTCTATCTAAGGTTTTGCAATCGTCAGGAAATGGGGGAGGCGGGCGATTTTTAACTGAGTGTTGACTTCAAATCCATAAGTCATTTCTTACAAAAATATAGCCCGTTACGCATGAAAAATCACTTTACAATCATCTATGATTGTTAGCTCAACGTTTTGAATATGGGCAAAATAATAGCTTGTTTGACTCGGGCAAATATCCCACCGTACGTTCACTTGAGAATTTAATGAGATTTTGTTATTATCTTTAAAAGCTTCGGATCCATAGGTCATTTGAATCTTTAACATGTTCTGGCATGCATATCCATTTTTAAAACATGTGTAGAAAAAATCTCCTTCATGTAAAATTCCAAGATATTAGTTTTGGACTAGTGGAATTTCCCAAACTTGGGTAACAAAACTTTTGTGTTCATTTATGGTGTGTGAATAAATTTTCTTCATTTAATTTTTTTATTGTTTTAAACTTTTTCTGTACATCAACTATGAAATTTTCATTTTGCTGTGATCTATTTGCCTTTTTTGTTTACGGGATGAAGGGAGAGCGAAAAACTCGAAGTTTTGATTTAAGAAAAATTTGTACATTTAAGACGGAAATGCACAATGCACATATGTAGAGAGAAATAATTCCAAAGAGTACCTGTAATTTTTAGGGATTGTAAGCACCTTTTCGCTATTATATCTCAGGTTTTGCAATCGTCGAGAAAAATGGGTTGCGGAGGATTTTTAACTGAGTGTTGAATTGCAATCCATAAGTCATTCCACACAAAAATATAGCCCGTTACGCATGATAAATCACATTACAATCATCTATGATTAATTATGTAACCTTTTTGCAAATGGGCAAAATAATGGCATGTCTGACTCGGGTAAATATCCCACCGCAAGTTCACTTGAGAATTTAATGAGCGTTCGTTATTCTCTTTAAAAGCTTTGCATTCATAGCTCACTTGCATCTTTAACATGTTTCAAACATGCATATCCATTTTTAAAACATGTGTGGAGAAAATCTCTTTCTTGCAAAATTCCAAGCTATTAGGGTTAAACTAGTGGAATTTCCCAAAATTGGATAACAAAACTTTTGTGTTCATTTTTATTGGGTGAATAAATTTTTTTTATTTATATTTGTTATTGTTTTAAATTTTTTCCACACATCAACTATAAAATTCTGATTTTGTTGTAAGCTTTTTGGCTTGTTTGTTTTCGGGATGAAGGGAGAGCGAAAAGTCAAAGTTTTGATTTAAGAAAAAAGTATACATCTAAAATGGAAAAGTACAATGCCCAATTGTAGAGAGAGATAATTCCAAAGAGTGTCTATAATTTTTAGGGATCGTAAGCTCTTTTTGGTTTTTATATCTCAGGTTTTGCAATCGGCTAAAAAAATTGGTAGCAGAAGATTTTTAACTGAGTGTTGAATATCAATCCAGAAGTCATTTCATAAAAAAATATAGCCCGTTACGCATGATAAATCACTTTACAATCATCTATGACTGTTAGATCAATTTTTTGAAAATGGGCAAAATATTGACGTGTTAGACTCGGGTAAATATCCCACTGGACGTTCACTTGAGAATTTAATGAGCGTTTGTTATTCTCTTTAAAAGCATTGGATCCATAGGTCATTTGAATCTTTAACATGTTTCAAGCATGCATATCCATTTTTAAAACATGTGTAGAAAAATTCTCCTTCATGTAAAATTCCAAGCTTAATAGGGTTGGACTAATGGAATTTCACAAACTTGGATAACAAAACTTTTGTGTTCATTTGTGGTGTGTGAATAGATATTTTTTATTTAAATTATTTATTATTTTAAATATTTTCCACACATCAACTATAAAAATTTTATTTTGTTGTGATCTTTTTTGCCTTTTTTGTTTACGGGATGAAGGGGGAGCGAAAACTCAAAGTTCTGATTTAAGAAAAAAGTGTACATCTAAAATGGAAATGCACAATGCAAAAATGTAGACAGAGATATTTCCAAAGAGTGTCTGTAAGTTTTAGGGATCCTATGCACTTTTTCGATTTTATATCTAATTTTTTGCAATCGTCGGGAAACGGGTGAGGCCGGCGATTTTTAACTGAGTGTTGACTTCAAATCCATAAGTCATTTCATACAAAAATATAGCCCGTTACACAAGACAAATCACTTTACAATCATCTATAATTGTTAGCTCAACTTTTTGAATGTGGGCAAAATATTGACGTGTTAGACTCGGGTAAATATCCCACTGGACGTTCACTTGAGAATTTAATGAGCGTTTGTTATTCTCTTTAAAAGCATTGGATCCATAGGTCATTTGAATCTTTAACATGTTTCAAGCATGCATATCCATTTTTAAAACATGTGTGGAAAAATTCTCCTTCATGTAAAATTCCAAGCTTAGGGTTGGACTAATGGAATTTCCCAAAATTGGATAACAAAACTTTTGTGTTCATTTTTATTGGGTGAATAAATTTTTTTTATTTATATTTTTTATTGTTTTAAATTTTTTCCATACATCAACTATAAAATTTTGATTTTGTTGTAAGCTTTTTGGCTTGTTTGTTTTCGGGATGAAGGGAGAGCGAAAAGTCAAAGTTTTGATTTAAGAAAAAAGTATACATCTAAAATGGAAAAGTACAATGCCCAATTGTAGAGAGAGATAATTCCAAAGAGTGTCTATAATTTTTAGGGATCGTAAGCTCTTTTTGGTTTTTATATCTCAGGTTTTGCAATCGGCTAAAAAAATTGGTAGCAGAAGATTTTTAACTGAGTGTTGAATATCAATCCAGAAGTCATTTCATACAAAAATATAGCCCGTTACGCATGATAAATCACTTTACAATCATCTATGACTGTTAGATCAATTTTTTGAAAATGGGCAAAATATTGACGTGTTAGACTCGGGTAAATATCCCACTGGACGTTCACTTGAGAATTTAATGAGCGTTTGTTATTCTCTTTAAAAGCATTGGATCCATAGGTCATTTGAATCTTTAACATGTTTCAAGCATGCATATCCATTTTTAAAACATGTGTAGAAAAATTCTCCTTCATGTAAAATTCCAAGCTTAATAGGGTTGGACTAATGGAATTTCACAAACTTGGATAACAAAACTTTTGTGTTCATTTGTGGTGTGTGAATAGATATTTTTTATTTAAATTATTTATTATTTTAAATATTTTCCACTCATCAACTATAAAAATTTTATTTTGTTGTGATCTTTTTTGCCTTTTTTTTTTACGGGATGAAGGGGGAGCGAAAACTCAAAGTTCTGATTTAAGAAAAAAGTGTACATCTAAAATGGAAATGCACAATGCACAATTGTAGACAGAGATATTTCCAAAGAGTGTCTGTAAGTTTTAGGGATCCTATGCACTTTTTCGATTTTATATCTAATTTTTTGCAATCGTCGGGAAACGGGTGAGGCCGGCGATTTTTAACTGAGTGTTGACTTCAAATCCATAAGTCATTTCATACAAAAATATAGCCCGTTACACAAGACAAATCACTTTACAATCATCTATAATTGTTAGCTCAACTTTTTGAATGTGGGCAAAATAATGGCTTGTTTGACTCGGGCAAATATCCCACTGCACGTTCACTTGAGAATTTAATGAGCGTTTGTTATTCTCCTTAAAACCTTTGGATTCATAGATCATTTGCATATTTAACATGTTTCAAACATGCATATCCATTTTTAAAACATGTGTGGACGAAATCTCTTTCTTGCAAAATTCCAAGCTATTAGGGTTAAACTAGTGGAATTTCCAAAAATTGGATAACAAAACTTTTGCGTTCATTTGTGTTGGGTGAATAAATTTTCTTTATTTATATTTGTTATTATTTTAAATTTTTTCCATACATCAACTATAAAATTTTTATTTTGTTGTAATCTTTTTGCCATGTTTGTTTTCAGGAAGAAGGGAGAGCGAAAAGTCAAAATTTTGATTTAAGAAAAGAGTGTACATCTAAAATGGAAAAGCACAATGCACAATGGTAGGGAGAGATAATTCCAAAGAGTGTCTGTAATTTTTAGGGATTGTAAGCTCTTTTTAGTTTTTATATCTCAGGTTTTGCAATCGTCGGGAAAAATGGGTTGCGGAGGATTTTTAACTGAGTGTTGAATTGCAATCCATAAGTCATTTCATACAAAAATATAGCCCGTTACGCATGATAAATCCCATTAAAATCATTTATGATTAATTATGTCAGCTTTTTTTAAATGGACAAAATAATGGCATGTTTGACTTGGGTAAATATCCCACCGCAAGTTCACTTGAGAATTTAATGAGCGTTTTTTATTCTCCTTAAAACCTTTGGATCCATAGATCATTTGCATATTTAACATGTTTCAAACATGCATATCCATTTTTAAAACATGTGTGGACGAAATCTCTTTCTTGCAAAATTCCAAGCTATTAGGGTTAAACTAGTGGAATTTCCAAAAATTGGATAACAAAACTTTTGCGTTCATTTGTGTTGGGTGAATAAATTTTTTTTATTTATATTTGTTATTGTTTTAAATTTTTTCCATACATCAACTATAAAATTTTTATTTTGTTGTAATCTTTTTGCCATGTTTGTTTTCAGGAAGAAGGGAGAGCGAAAAGTCAAAATTTTGATTTAAGAAAAGAGTGTACATGTAAAATGGAAAAGCACAACGCACAATTGTAGGGAGGGATAATTCCAAAGAGTGTCTATAATTTTTAGGGATTGTAAGCTCTTTTTAGATTTTATATCTCAAGTTTTGCAATCGTCGGGAAAAATTGGTGGCAGAGGATTTTTAACTGAGTGTTGAATTGCAATCCATAGGTCATTTCATACAAAAATATAGCCCGTTACGCTTGATAAATAACTTTACAATCATCTATGATTGTTAGATCAAATTTTTGAAAATGGGCAAAATAATGACTTGTTAGACTCGGGTAAATATCCCACCGCACATTCACTTGAGAATTTAATGAGCGTTTACTATTCTCTTTAAAAGCTTTGGATCCATAGGTCATTTGAATCTTTAACATGTTTCAAGCATGCATATCCATTTTTAAAACATGTGTAGAAAAAATCTCCTTCATGTAAAATTCCAAGCATAAAAGGGTTGGACTAATGGAATTTCCCAAACTTGGATAACAAAACTTTTGTGTTCATTTCTGGTGTGTGAATAGATATTTTTTATTTACATTAGTTATTATTTTAAATATTTTTCACACATCAACTATAAAATTTTTATTTTGTTGTGATCTTTTTTGCCTTTTTTGTTTACGAGATGAAGGGAGCGAAAACTCAAAGTTCTGATATAAGGAAAAAGTGTACATCTAAAATGGAAATGCACAATGCAAAAATATTGAGAGAGATATTTCCAAAGAGTGTCTGTATGTTTTAGGGATCGTATGCACTTTTTCTATTTTATATCTAAGGTTTTGCAATCGTTGGGAAACGGGGGAGGCGGGCGATATTTAACTGAGTGTTGACTTCAAATCCATAAGTCATTTCTTACAAAAATATAGCCCGTTACACATGAAACATCACTTTACAATCATCTATGATTGTTAGGTCATCTTTTTGAAGATGGGCAAAATAATGGCGTGTTTGACTCGGGCAAATATCCCACCGCACGTTCACTTGAGAATTTAATGAGCGTTTGTTATTCTCTTTAAAAGCTTTGGATCCATAGGTCATTTGAATCTTTAACAAGTTTCTGGCATGCATATCCATTTTTAAAACATGTGTAGAAAAAATCTCCTTCATGTAAACTTCCAAGATATTAGTTTTGGACTAGTGGAATTTCCCAAACTTGGATAACAAAACTTTTGTGTTCATTTGTGGTATGTGAATAAATTTTCTTCATTTACTTTTTTTATTGTTTTAAACTTTTTTCGTACATCAACTATGAAATTTTCATTTTGCTATGATCTATTTGCCTGTTTTTGTTTACGGGATGAAGGGAGAGTGTACAATACACATATGTAGAGAGAGATAATTCCAAAGAGTGTCTGTAATTTTTAGGGATTGTAAGCACCTTTTTCGTTTTTAAATCTCAGGTTTTGCAATCGTCGGGAAAAATGGGTTGCGGAGGATTTTTAACTGAGTGTTGAATTGCAATCCATAAGTCATTTCATACAAAAATATAGCCCGTTACGCATGATAAATCACATTACAATCATCTATGATTTATTATGTTAGCTTTTTGAAAATGGGCATAATAATGGCATGTTTGACTGGGGAAAATATCCCACCGCAAGTTCACTTGAGAATTTAATGAGCGTTTGTTATTCTCATTAAAAGCTTTGGATCCATAGGTCATTTGCATCTTTAACATGTTTCAAACATGCATATCCATTTTTAAAACATGTGTGGATGAAATTTCTTTCTTGCAAAATTCCAAAGTATTAGGGTTAAACTAGTGGAATTTCCCAAAATTGGATAACAAAACTTTTGTGTTCATTTGTGTTGGGAATAAATTTTCTTTATTTATATTTGTTATTGTTTTAAATTTTTTCCATACATCAACTATAAAATTTTCATTTTGTTGTAAGCTTTTTGCCTTGTTCGTTTTCGGGATGAAGGGAGAGTGAAATGTCAAAGTTTTGATTTAAGAAAAAAGTGTTAATCTAAAATGGAAAAGCACAATGCACAATTGTAGGGATTTATAACTCCAAAGAGTGTCTGTAATTTTTAGGGATTGTAAGCTCTTTTTAGTTTTTAAATCTCAGGTTTTGCAATCGACAGGAAAAATTGGTGGCAGAGGATTTTTATCAGAGAGTTGAATTGCAATCCATAAGTCATTTCATACAAAAATACATCCTGTTACGCATGATAAATCACATTACAATCATCTATGATTAATTATGTCAACTTTTTGCAAATGGGGAAAATAATGGCATGTTTGACTCGGGTAAATATCCCACCGCAAGTTCACTTGAGAATTTAATGATCGTTTGTTATTCTCTTTAAAAGCTTTGCATCCATAGCTCATTTGCATCTTTAACATGTTTCAAACATGCATATCCATTTTTAAAACATGTGTGGATGAAATCTCTTTCTTGCAAAATTCCAAGCTATTAGGGTTAAACTAGTGGAATTTCCCAAAATTGGATAACAAAGCTTTTGTGTTCATTTGTGTTGGGTGAATAAATTTTCTTTATATATATTCGTTACTGTTTTAAATTTTTTCCATACATCAACTATAAAATTTTCCTTTTGTTGTAAGCTTTTATCCTTGTTTGTTTTCAAAATGAAGGGAGAACGAAAAGTCAAAGTTTTGATTAAAAAAAAGAGTGTACATCTAAAATGGAAAAGCACAATGCAAAATTTTAGGGAGAGATAATTCCAAAGAGTGTCTGTAATTTTTAGGGATTGTAAGCTCCTTTTAGTTTTTATATCTCAGGGTTTGGAATCGTCGGGAAAAATGGGTTGCGGAGGATTTTTAACTGAGTGTTGAATTGCAATCCATAAGTCATTTCATACAAAAATATAGCCCGTTACGCATGATAAATCCGATTAAAATCATCTATGATTAATTATGTCAGCTGTTTTTAAATGGACAAAATAATGGCATGTTTGACTTGGGTAAATATCCCACCGCAAGTTCACTTGAGAATTTAATGAGCGTTTGTTATTCTCCTTAAAACCTTTGGATCCATAGATCATTTGCATATTTAACATGTTTCAAACATGCATATCCATTTTTAAAACATGTGTGGACGAAATCTCTTTCTTGCAAAATTCCAAGCTATTAGGGTTAAACTAGTGGAATTTCCAAAAATTGGATAACAAAACTTTTGCGTTCATTTGTGTTGGGTGAATAAATTTTCTTTATTTATATTTGTTATTGTTTTAAATTTTTTCCATACATCAAC
This sequence comes from Aristolochia californica, assembly GCF_029961685.1. Taxonomy (NCBI): domain Eukaryota; kingdom Viridiplantae; phylum Streptophyta; class Magnoliopsida; order Piperales; family Aristolochiaceae; genus Aristolochia; species Aristolochia californica. Next base: position 27,124,063 of record NW_027182268.1, on the reverse strand, counting down.
TATAAAATTTTTATTTTGTTGTAATCTTTTTGCCATGTTTGTTTTCAGGAAGAAGGGAGAGCGAAAAGTCAAAATTTTGATTTAAGAAAAGAGTGTTAATCTAAAATGGAAAAGCACAATGCACAATTGTAGGGAGAGATAATTCCAAAGAGTGTCTGTAATTTTTAGGGATTGTAAGCTCTTTTTAGTTTTTATATCTCAGGTTTTGCAATCGTCGGGAAAAATTGGTGGCAGAGGATTTTTAACTGAGTGTTGAATTGCAATCCATAGGTCATTTCATACAAAAATATAGCCCGTTACGCTTGATAAATAACTTTACAATCATCTCTGATTGTTAGATCAAATTTTTGAAAATGGGCAAAATAATGACTTGTTAGACTCGGGTAAATATCCCACCGCACATTCACTTGAGAATTTAATGAGCGTTTACTATTCTCTTTAAAAGCTTTGGATCCATAGGTCATTTGAATCTTTAACATGTTTCAAGCATGCATATCCATTTTTAAAACATGTGTAGAAAAAATCTCCTTCATGTAAAATTCCAAGCATAAAAGGGTTGGACTAATGGAATTTCCCAAACTTGGATAACAAAACTTTTGTGTTCATTTCTGGTGTGTGAATAGATATTTTTTATTTACATTAGTTATTATTTTAAATATTTTTCACACATCAACTATAAAAATTTTATTTTTTTGTGATCATTTTTGCCTTTTTTTTTACGGGACGAAGGGGGAGCGAAAACTGAAAGTTCTGATTTCAATAAAAAGTGTACATCTAAAATTGAAATGCACAATCAACAAATGTAGACAGAGATATTTCCAAAGAGTGTCTGTATGTTTTAGGGATCGTATGCACTTCTTCGTTTTTATATCTAAGGTTTTGCAATCATTGGGAAACGGGGGAGGCGGGCGATTTTTAACTGAGTGTTGACTTCAAATCCATAAGTCATTTCTTACAAAAATATAGCCCGTTACACATGAAACATCACTTTACAATCATCTATGATTGTTAGGTCATCTTTTTGAAGATGGGCAAAATAATGGCGTGTTTGACTCGGGCAAATATCCCACCGCACGTTCACTTGAGAATTTAATGAGCGTTTGTTATTCTCTTTAAAAGCTTTGGATCCATAGGTCATTTGAATCTTTAACAAGTTTCTGGCATGCATATCCATTTTTAAAACATGTGTAGAAAAAATCTCCTTCATGTAAACTTCCAAGATATTAGTTTTGGACTAGTGGAATTTCCCAAACTTGGATAACAAAACTTTTGTGTTCATTTGTGGTATGTGAATAAATTTTCTTCATTTACTTTTTTTATTGTTTTAAACTTTTTTCGTACATCAACTATGGAATTTTCATTTTGCTATGATCTATTTGCCTGTTTTTGTTTACGGGATGAAGGGAGAGTGTACAATACACATATGTAGAGAGAGATAATTCCAAAGAGTGTCTGTAATTTTTAGGGATTGTAAGCACCTTTTTCGTTTTTAAATCTCAGGTTTTGCAATCGTCGGGAAAAATGGGTTGCGGAGGATTTTTAACTGAGTGTTGAATTGCAATCCATAAGTCATTTCATACAAAAATATAGCCCGTTACGCATGATAAATCACATTACAATCATCTATGATTAATTATGTTAGCTTTTTGAAAATGGGCATAATAATGGCATGTTTGACTGGGGAAAATATCCCACCGCAAGTTTACTTGAGAATTTAATGAGCGTTTGTTATTCTCATTAAAAGCTTTGGATCCATAGGTCATTTGCATCTTTAACATGTTTCAAACATGCATATCCATTTTTAAAACATGTGTGGATGAAATCTCTTTCTTGCAAAATTCCAAGCTATTAGGGTTAAACTAGTGGAATTTCCCAAAATTGGATAACAAGACTTTTGTGTTCATTTGTGTTGGGTGAATAAATTTTCTTTATTTATATTTGTTATTGTTTTAAATTTTTTCCATACATCAACTATAAAATTTTCATTTTGTTGTAAGTTTTTTGCCTTGTTCGTTTTAGGGATGAAGGGAGAGTGAAATGTCAAAGTTTTGATTTAAGAAAAAAGTGTTAATCTAAAATGGAAAAGCACAATGCACAATTGTAGGGATTTATAACTCCAAAGAGTGTCTGTAATTTTTAGGGATTGTAAGCTCTTTTTAGTTTTTAAATCTCAGGTTTTGCAATCGACAGGAAAAATTGGTGGCAGAGGATTTTTATCAGACAGTTGAATTGCAATCCATAAGTCATTTCATACAAAAATACATCCTGTTACGCATGATAAATCACATTACAATCATCTATGATTAATTATGTCAACTTTTTGCAAATGGGGAAAATAATGGCATGTTTGACTCGGGTAAATATCCCACCGCAAGTTCACTTGAGAATTTAATGAGCGTTTGTTATTCTCTTTAAAAGCTTTGCATCCATAGCTCATTTGCATCTTTAACATGTTTCAAACATGCATATCCATTTTTAAAACATGTGTGGATGAAATCTCTTTCTTGCAAAATTCCAAGCTATTAGGGTTAAACTAGTGGAATTTCCCAAATTTGGATAACAAAGCTTTTGTGTTCATTTGTGTTGGGTGAATAAATTTTCTTTATATATATTCGTTACTGTTTTAAATTTTTTCCATACATCAACTATAAAATTTTCATTTTGTTGTAAGCTTTTATCCTTGTTTGTTTTCAAAATGAAGGGAGAGCGAAAAGTCAAAGTTTTGATTAAAAAAAAGAGTGTACATCTAAAATGGAAAAACACAATGCAAAATTTTAGGGAGAGATAATTCCAAAGAGTGTCTGTAATTTTTAGGGATTGTAAGCTCTTTTTATTTTTTATATCTCAGGTTTTGGAATCGTCGGGAAAAATGGGTTGCGGAGGATTTTTAACTGAGGGTTGAATTGCAATCCATAAGTCATTTCATACAAAAATATAGCCCATTACGCATGATAAATCCCATTAAAATCATCTATGATTAATTATGTCAGCTGTTTTTAAATGGACAAAATAATCGCATGTTTGACTTGGGTAAATATCCCACCGCAAGTTCACTTGAGAATTTAATGAGCGTTTGTTATTCTCCTTAAAAGCTTTGCATCCATAGATCATTTGCATATTTAACATGTTTCAAACATGCATATCCATTTTTAAAACATGTGTGGAAGAAATCTCTTTATTGCAAAATTCCAAGCTATTAGGGTTAAACTAGTGGAATTTCCAAAAATTGGATAACAAAACTTTTGCGTTCATTTGTGTTGGGTGAATAAATTTTATTTATTTATATTTGTTATTGTTTTAAATTTTTTCCATACATCAACTATAAATTTTCATTTTGTTGTAAGCTTTTTGCCTTATTCGTTTTCGGGATGAAGGGAGAGTGAAAAGTCAAACTTTTGATTTAAGAAAAAAGTGTTAATCTAAAATGGAAGAGCACAATGCACAATTGTAGGGATTTATAACTCCAAAGAGTGTTAGTAATTTTTAGGGATTGTAAGCTCTTTTTAGTTTTTATATCTCAGGCTTTGCAATCGACTGGAAAAATTGGTGGCAGAGGATTTTTATCAGAGTGTTGAATTGCAATCCATAAGTCATTTCATACAAAAATACAGCCTGTTACGCATGATAAATCACATTACAATCATCTATGATTAATTATATCAACTTTTTGCAAATGGGGAAAATAATGGCATGTTTGACTTGGGTAAATATCCCACCGCAAGTTCCCTTGAGAATTTAATGATCGTTTGTTATTATCTTTAAAAGCTTTGCATCCATAGCTCATTTGCATCTTTAACATGTTTCAAACATGCATATCCATTTTTAAAACATGTGTGGATGAAATCTCTTTCTTGCAAAATTCCAAGCTATTAGGGTTAAACTAGTGGAATTTCCCAAAATTGGATAACAAAGCTTTTGTGTTCATTTATGTTGGGTGAATAAATTTTCTTTATATTTATGCGTTACTGTTTTAAATTTTTTCCATACATCAACTATAAAATTTTCATTTTCTTGTAAGCTTTTATGCTTGTTTGTTTTCAGAATGAAGGGAGAGCGAAAAGTCAAAGTTTTGATTAAAGAAAAGAGTGTACATCTAAAATGGAAAAGCACAATTCAAAATTTTAGGGAGAGATAATTCCAAAGAGTGTCTATAATTTTTAGGGATTGTAAGCTCTTTTTAGTTTTTATATCTCAGGTTTTGCAATCGTCGGGAAAAATGGGTTGCGGAGGATTTTTAACTGAGTGTTGAATTGCAATCCATAAGTTATTTCATACAAAAATATAGCCCGTTACGCATGATAAATCCCATTAAAATCATCTATGATTAATTATGTCAGCTTTTTTTAAATGGACAAAATAATCGCATGTTTGACTTGGGTAAATATCCCACCACAAGTTCACTTGAGAATTTAATGAGCGTTTGTTATTCTCCTTAAAAGCTTTGCATCCATAGATCATTTGCATATTTAACATGTTTCAAACATGCATATCCATTTTTAAAACATGTGTGGACGAAATCTCTTTCTTGCAAAATTCCAAGCTATTAGGGTTAAACTAGTGGAATTTCCAAAAATTGGATAACAAAACTTTTGCGTTCATTTGTGTTGGGTGAATAAATTTTCTTTATTTATATTTGTTATTGTTTTAAATTTTTTCCATACATCAACTATAAAATTTTCATTTTGTTGTCATCTTTTTGCCATGTTTGTTTTCAGGAAGAAGGGAGAGCGAAAAGTCAAAATTTTGATTTAAGAAAAGAGTGTACATCTAAAATGGAAAAGCACAATGCACAATTGTAGGGAGAGAGAATTCCAAAGAGTGTCTGTAATTTTTAGGGATTCTAAGTTCTTTTTAGTTTTTATATCTCAGGTTTTGCAATCGTCTGAAAAAATTGGTGGCAGAGGATTTTTAATTGAGTGTTGAATTGCAATCCATAAGTCATTTCATACAAAAATAAAGCCCGCTACGCTTGATAAATAACATTACAATCATCTATGATTGTTAGATCAAATTTTTGAAAATGGGCAAAATAATGACTTGTTAGACTCGGGTAAATAACCCACTGCACATTCACTTGAGAATTTAATGAGCGTTTGTTATTCTCTTTAAAATCTTTGGATCCATAGGTCATTTGAATCTTTGACATGTTTCAAGCATGCATATCCATTTTTAAAACATGTGTAGAAAAAATCTCCTTCATGTAAAATTCCAAGCTTAAAAGGGTTGGGCTAATGGAATTTCCCAAACTTGGATAACAAAACTTTTGTGTTCATTTCTGGTGTGTGAATAGGTATTTTTTATATACATTAGTTATTATTTTAAATATTTTTCACACATCAACTATAAAATTTTTATTTTGTTGTGAGCTTTTTTGCCTTTTTTGTTTACGGGATAAAGGGGGAGCGAAAACTCAAAGTTCTTATTTAAGGAAAAAGTGTACATCTAAAATGGAAATGCACAGTGCAAAAATGTAGAGAGAGATATTTCCAAAGAGTGTCTGTATGTTTTAGGGATTGTATGCACTTTTTCGATTTTATATCTTAGGTTTTGCAATCGTCGGGAAACGGGGGAGGCAGGCGATTTTTAACTGAGTGTTGACTTCAAATCCATCAGTCATGTCTTACAAAAATATAGCCCGTTATACATGCAACATCACTTTACAATCATCTATGATTGTTTGCTCATCTTTTTGAATATGGGCAAAATAATGGCTTGTTTGACTCGGGCAAATATCCCACCGCACGTTCACTTGAGAATTGAATGAGCGTTTGTTATTCTCTTTAAAAGCTTTGGATCCATAGGTCATTTGAATCTTTAACAAGTTTCTGGCATGCATATCCATTTTTAAAACATGTGTAGAAAAAATCTCCTTCATGTAAACTTCCAAGATATTAGTTTTGGACTAGTGGAATTTCCCAAACTTGGATAACAAAACTTTTGTGTTCATTTGTGGTATGAGAATCAATTTTCTTCCTTTACTTTTTTTATTTTTTTAAACTTTTTCCGTACATCAACTATGAAATTTTCATTTTGCTATGATCTATTTGCCTTTTTTGTTTACGGGATGAAGGGAGAGCGAAAAACTCAAAGTTTTGATTTAAGAAAAATGTGTACATCTAAAACGGAAATCCACAATGCACATACGTAGAGAGAGATAATTCCAAAGAGTGTCTGTAGTTTTTTGGGATTGTAAGCACCTTTTTCGTTTTTAAATCTCAGGTTTTGCAATCGTCGGGAAAAATGGGTTGCGGAAGATTTTTAACTGAGTGTTGAATTGCAATCCATAAGTCATTTCATACAAAAATATAGCCCGTTACGCATGATAAATCACATTAAAATCATCTATGATTAATTATCTCAGCTTTTTGAAAATGGGCAAAATAATAGCATATTTGACTGGGGTAAATATCCCACCGCAAGTTCACTTGAGAATTTAATGAGCGTTTGTTATTCTCTTTAAAAGCTTTGCATCCATAGCTCATTAGCATCTTTAACATGTTTCAAACATGCATATCCATTTTTAAAACATGTGTGGATGAAATCTCTTTCTTGCAAAATTCCAAGCTATTAGGGTTAAACTAGTGGAATTTCCCAAAATTGGATAACCAAACTTTTGTGTTCATTTGTGTTGGGTGAAAATAATCTTTATTTATATTTGTTATTGTTTTAAATTTTTTCCATACATCAACTATAAAAGTTTCATTTTGTTGTAAGCTTTTTGCCTTGTTTGTTTTCGGGATGAAGGGAGAGTGAAAAGTCAAACTTTTGATTTAAGAAAAAAAGTGTTAATCTAAAATGGAAAAGCACAATGCACAATTGTAGGGATTTATAACTCAATAGAGTGTCTGTAATTTTTAGGGATTGTAAGCTCTTTTTAGTTTTTATATCTCAGGTTTTGCAATTGACAGGAAAAATTGGTGGCAGAGGATTTTTATCAGAGTGTTGAATTGCAATCCATAAATCATTTCATACAAAAATAAAGCCGGTTACGCATGATAAATCACATTACAATCATCTATGATTAATTATGTCAACTTTTTGCAAATGGGGAAAATAATGGCATGTTTGACTCGGGTAAATATCCCACCGCAAGTTCACTTGAGAATTTAATGACCGTTTGTTATAATCTTTAAAATCTTTCCATCCATAGCTCATTTGTATCTTTAACATGTTTCAAACATGCATATCCATTTTTAAAACATGTGTGGATGAAATCTCCTTCTTGCAAAATTCCAAGCTATTAGGGTTAAACTAGTGGAATTTCCCAAAAGTGGATAACAAAGCTTTTGTGTTCATTTGTGTTGGGTGAATAAATTTTCTTTATATATATTCTTTACTGTTTTAAATTTTTTCCATACATCAACTATAAAATTTTCATTTTGTTGTAATCTTTTTGCCTTGTTTGTTTTCAGAATGAAGGGAGAGCGAAAAGTCAAAGTTTTGATTAAAGAAAAGAGTGTACATCTAAAATGGAAAAGCACAATGCAAAATTTTAGGGAGAGATAATTCCAAAGAGTGTATTTAACTTTTAGGGATTGTAAGCTCTTTTTATTTTTTATATCTCAGGTTTTGCAATCGTTGGGAAAAATTGGTGGCGGAGGATTTTTAACTGAGTGTTGAATTGCAATCCATAAGTCATTTCATACAAAAATATAACCCGTTACGCTTACTTTATCACTTTACAATCATCTATGATTAATTATGTCACCTTTTTGCAAATGGGCAAAATAATGGGATGTTTGACTCGGGTAAATATCCAACTGCAAGTTCACTTGAGAATTTAATTAGCGTTTGTTATTCTCTTTAAAAGCTTTGCATCCGTAGCTCATTTGCATCTTTAACATGTTTCAAACACGCATCTCCATTTTTAAAATGTGTGGATGAAAACTCTTTCTTTCAAAATTCCAAGCTATTAGGGTTAAACTAGTGGAATTTCCCAAAATTGGATAACAAAACATTTGTGTTCATTTGTGTTGGGTGAATAAATTTTCATTATTTATATTTGTTATTTTTTTAAATTTTTTCCATACATCAACTATAAAATTTTCATTTTTTTGTAAGTTTTTTGCCTTGTTTGTTTTCGGGATGAAGGGAGAGCGAAAAGTCAAAGTTTGATTTAAGAAAAGAGTGTACATCTAAAATGGAAATGCAAAATGCACAATTGTAGGGAGTGATAATTCCAAACAGTGTCTGTAATTTTTAGGGATTGTAAGCTCTTTTTAGTTTTTATATCTCAGGTTTTGCAAACATCGGGAAAAATTGGTGGCAGAGGATTTTTAACAAAGTGTTGAATTGCAATCCATAAGTCATTTCATACAAAAATATAGCCAGTTACGCATGATAAATCCCTTTAAAATCATCTATGATTGTTAGATCAAATTTTTAGAAAAAGGGCAAAATAATGACTTGTTGGACTCGGGTAACTATCCCACCGCACGTTCACTTGAGAATTTAATGAGCGTTGGTTATTCTCTTTAAAAGCTTTGGATCCATAAGTCATTTAAATCTTTAACATGTTTCAAGCAAGCATATCCATTTTTAAAACATGTGTAGAAAAAATCTCCTTCATGTAAAATTCCAAGCTTAATAGGGTTGGACTAATGGAATTTCCCAAACTTGGATAACAAAACTTTTGTGTTCATTTCTGGTGTGTGAATAGATATTTTTTATTTATATTAGTTGTTATTTTAAATATTTGCCACACATCAACTATAAAATTTTTATTTTGCTGTGATCTTTTTTGCCTTTTTCTTTTACGGGATGAAGGGGGAGCGAAAACTCAAAGTTCTGATTTAAGAAAAAAGTGTACATCTAAAATGGAAATGCACAATGCAAAAATGTAGAGAGAGATATTTCCAAAGAGTGTCTGTATGTTTTAGGGATCGTATGCACTTTTTCGTTTTTATATCTAAGGTTTTGCAATCGTCGGGAAACGGGGGAGGTGGGCGATTTTTAACTGAGTGTTGACTTCAAATCCATAAGTCATTTCTTACAAAAATATAGCCCATAACGCATGACAAATCACTTTTCAATCATCTATGATTGTTACCTCAACTTTTTCAATATGGGCAAAATAATGGCTTGTTTGACTCGGGCAAATATCCCACTGCACGTTCACTTGAGAATTTAATGAGCGTTTGTTATTCTCTTTAAAAGCTTTGGATCCATAGGTCATTTGAATCTTTAACATGTTTCTGGCATGCATATCCATTTTTAAAACATGTGTAGAAAAGTTCTCCTTCATGTAAAATTCCTAGATATTAATTTTGGACTAGTGGAATTTCCCAAACTTGGATAACAAAACTTTTGTGTTCATTTGTGGTGTGAATAAATTTTCTTCATTTAATTTTTTTATTGTTTTAAACTTTTCCGGTACATCAACTATGAAATTTTCATTTTGCTGTGATCTTTTTGCCTTTTTTGTTTACGGGATGAAGGGAGAGCGAAAAACTCGAAGTTTTGATTTAAGAAAAATGTGTACATCTAAAACGGAAATGCACAATGCACATATGTGGAGAGAGATAATTCCCAACAGTGTCTGTAATTTTTAGGGATTGCAAGCACCTTTTTCATTTTTAAATCTCAGGTTTTGCAAACGTCGGGAAAAATGGGTTTCGGAGGATTTTTAACTGAGTGTTGAATTGCAATCCATAAGTCATTTCATACAAAAATATAGCCCATTACGCATGATAAATCACATTACAATCATCTATGATTAATTATGTCAGCTTTTTGAAAATGGGCAAAATAATGGCATTTTTGACTCGGGTAAATATCCCACCGCAAGTTCACTTGAGAATTTAATGAGCGTTTGTTATTCTCTTTAAAAGCTTTGGATCCATAGGTCATTTGCATCTTTAACATGTTTCAAACATGCATATCCATTTTTAAAACATGTGTGGATGAAATCTCTTTCTTGCAAAATTCCAACCTATTAGGGTTAAACTAGTGGAATTTCCCAAAATTGGATAACAAAACTTTTCTGTTCATTTGTGTTGGGTGAATAAATTTTCTTTATTTATATTTTTTATTATTTTAAATTTTTTCCATACATCAACTATAAAATTTTCATTTTGTTGTAAGCTTTTTGCCTTGTTTGTTTTCGGGATGACGGGAGAGTGAAAAGTCAAAGTTTTGATTTAAGAAAAAAGTGTTAATCTAAAATGGAAAAGCACGATGCACAATTGTAGGGATTTATAACTCCAAAGAGTGTTAGTATTTTTTAGGGATTGTAAGCTCTTTTTAGTTTTTATATCTCAGGTTTTGCAATCGACAGGAAAAATTGGTGGCAGAGGATTTTTATCAGAGTGTTGAATTGCAATCCAAAAGTCATTTCATACTAAAATACAGCCTGTTACGCATGATAAATCACATTACAATCATCTATGATTAATTATGTCAACTTTTTTTCAAAAGGGGAAAATAATGGCATGTTTGACTCGGGTAAATATCCCACTGCAAGTTCACTTGAGAATTTAATGAGCGTTTGTTATTCTCTTAAAAAGCTTTGCATCCATAGCTCATTTGCATCTTTAACATGTTTCAAACATGCATATCCATTTTTAAAACATGTGTGGATGAAATCTCTTTCTTGCAAAATTCCAAGCTATTAGGGTTAAACTAGTGGAATTTCCCAAAATTGGATAACAAAGCTTTTGTGTTCATTTGTGTTGGGTGAATAAATTTTCTTTATATATATTCGTTACTGTTTTAAATTTTTTCCATACATCAACTATAAAATTTTTATTTTGTTGTAAGCTTTTTGCCTTGTTTGTTTTCAGAATGAAGGGAGAGCGAAAAGTCAAAGTTTTGAATAAAGAAATGAGTGTACATCTAAAATGGAAAAGCACAATGAAAAATTTTAGGGAGAGATAATTCCAAAGAGTGTCTATAATTTTTAGGGATTGTAAGCTCTTTTTAGTTTTTATATCTCAGGTTTTGCAATCGTCGGGAAAAATTGGTGGCAGAGGATTTTTAACTGAGTGTTGAATTGCAATCCATAAGTCATTTCATACAAAAATATAGCCCGTTACGCTTACTTTAACACTTTGCAATCGTCTATGATAAATTATGTCAGCTTTTTGCAAATGGGCAAAATAATGGCATGTTTGACTCGGGTAAATATCCCACTGCAAGTTCACTTGAGAATTTAATTAGTGTTTGTAATTCTCTTTAAAAGCTTTGCATCTGTAGCTCATTTGCATCTTTAACATGTTTCAAACACGTATATCCATTTTTAAAACATGTGTAGATGAAATCTCTTTCTTTCAAAATTCCAAGCTATTAGGGTTAAACTAGTGGAATTTCCCAAAATTGGATAACAAAACTTTTGTGTTCATTTTTGTTGGGTGAATAAATTTTCTTTATTTATATTTGTTATTGTTTTAAATTTTTTCCATACGTCAACTATTAAATTTTCATTTTTTTGTAAGCTTTTTGCCTTGTTTGTTTTCGGGATGAAGGGAGAGGGAAAAGTCAAAGTTTGATTTAAAAAGGAGTGTACATCTAAAATGGAAAAGAAAAATGCACAATTGTAGGGTGTGATAATTCCAAAGAGTGTCTGTAATTTTTAGGGATTGTAAGCTCTTTTTAGTTTTTATATCTCAGGTTTTGCAAACATCGGGAAAAATTGGTGGCAGAGGATTTTTAACTGAGTGTTGAATTGCAATCCATAAGTGATTTGATACAAAAATATAGCCCGTTACGCTTGATAAATCACTTTACAATCATCTATGATTGTTAGATCAAATTTTTTGAAAATGGGCAAAATAATGACTTGTTAGACTCGGGTAAATATCCCACCGCATGTTCACTTGGGAATTTAAAGAGCGTTGGTTATTCTCTTTAAAAGCTTTGGATCCATAGGTCATTTGAATCTTTAACATGTTTCAAGCATGCATATCCATTTTTAAAACATGTGTAGAAAAAATCTCCTTCATGTAAAATTTCGAGCTTAATAGGGTTGGACTAATGGAATTTTCCAAACTTGGATAACAAAACTTTTGTGTTCATTTGTGGTGTGTGAATAGATATTTTTTATTTACATTAGTTATTATTTTAAATATTTTCCACACATCAACTATAAAATTTTTATTTTGTTGTGATCTTTTTTGCCTTTTTTGTTTACGGGATGAAGGGGGAGCGAAAACTCAAAGTTCTGATTTAAGAAAAAAGTGTACATCTAAAATAGAAATGCACAATGCACAAATGTAGAAAGAGATATTTCCAAAGAGTGTCTGTATGTTTTAGGGATCGTATGCACTTTTTCGGTTTTATATCTAAGGTTTTGCAATCGTCGGGAAACGGGGGAGGTGGGCGATTTTTAACTGAGTGTTGACTTCAAATCCATAAGTCATTTTGTACAAAAATATAGCCCGTTACGCATGACAAATCACTTTACAATCATCTATGATTGTTAGCTCAAGTTTTTGAATATGGGCAAAATAATGGCTTGTTTGACTCGGGCAAATATCCCACCGCACGTTCACTTGAGAATTTAATGAGATTTTGTTATTCTCTTTAAAAGCTTTGCATCCATAGCTCATTTGAATCTTTAACATGTTTCTGGCATGCATATCCATTTTTAAAACAAGTGTGCATGAAATCTCTTTCTTGCAAAATTCCAAGCTATTAGGGTTAAACTAGTGGAATTTCCCAAAATTGGATAACAAAACCTTTGTGTTCATTTGTGTTGGGTGAATAAATTTTCTTTATTTATATTTTTTATTGTTTTAAATTTTTTATATATATCAACTATAAAATTTTCATTTTGTTGTAAGCTTTTTGCCTTGTTTGTTTTCGGGATGAAGGGAGAGCGAAAAGTCAAAGTTTTGATTTAAGAAAAGAGTGTACATCTAAAATGGAAAAGCACAATGCACAATTGTAGGGAGAGATAATTCCAAAGAGTGTCTGCAATTAGTAGGGATTGTAAGCTCTTTTGAGTTTTTATATCTCAGGTTTTGCAATCATCGGGGAAAACTTGGTGGCAGAGGATTTTTATCTGAGTGTTGAATTGCAATCCATAAGTCATTTCATACAAAAATATAGCCCGTTACGTATGATAAATCACTTTACAATCATCTATGATTGTTAGATCAAATTTTGGAAAATGGGCAAAATAATGACTTGTTAGACTCGGGTAAATATCCCACCGCATGTTCACTTGTGAATTTAATGAGCGTTGGTTATTGTCTTTAAAAGCTTTGGATCCATAGGTCATTTGAATCTTTAACATCTTTCAAGCATGCATATCTATTTTTAAAACATGTGTAGAAAAAATCTCCTTCATGTAAAATTCCAAGCTTAAGAGGGTTGGACTAATGGAATTTCCGATACTTGGATAACAAAACTTTTGTGTTAATTTGTAGTGTGTGAATAGATATTTTTTATTTACATTAGTTATTATTTTAAATATTTTCCACACATCAACTATAATATTTTTATTTTGTTGTGATCTTTTTTGCCATTTTTCTTTTACGGGATGAAGGTGGAGTGAAAGCTCAAAGTTCTGATTTAAGAAAAAGGGTACATCTAAAATGGAAATGGACAATGCTCAAATGTAGAGAGAGATATTTCCAAAGAGTGTCTGTATGTTTGAGGGATCGTATGCACTTTTTTCGTTTTTATATCTAAGGTTTTGCAATCGACAGGAAACGGGTGAGGCCGGCGATTTTTAACTGAGTGTTGACTTCTAATCCATAAGTCATTTCTTAGAAAAATATAGCCCGTTACGCATGACAAATCACTTTACAATCATCTATGATTGTTAGCTCAACTTTTTGAATATGGGCAAAATAATGGCTTGTTTGACTTGGGCAAATATCCCACCGCACGTTCACTAGAGAATTTAATGAGCGTTTGTTATTCTCTTTAAAAGCTTTGGATCCACAGGTCATTTGAATCTTTAACATGTTTTAAACATGCATATCCATTTTTAAAACATGTGTGGAAAAAATCTCCAGCTTGCAAAATTGCAAGATATTAGTTTTGGACTAGTGGCATTTCCCAAACTTGGATAACAAAAATTTTGTGTTCATTTGTGGTTTGTGAATAAATTTTCTTCATTTACTTTTTTTATTATTTTAAACTTTTCCGGAACATCAACTATGAAATTTTCATTTTGCAGTGAGCTTTTTGTCATGTTTGTTTTCGGGATGATGGGAGAGCGAAAAGTCAAAGTTTTTATTTCAGAAAAAAGTGTACATCTTAAACGGAAAAGCACAATGCACATATGTAGAGAGAGATAATTCCAAAGAATGTGTGTAATTTTTAGGGATTGTAAGCACCTTTTCGTTTTTATATCTTAGGTTTTCCAATCGTCGTGAAAAATTGGTGGCAGAGGATTTTTAAATAAGTGTTGAATTGCAATCCATAAGTCATTTCATACAAAAATATAGCCCATTATGCATTATAAATCACATTACAATCATCTAAGATTAATTATGTCAGCTTTTTGCAAATGGGGAAAATGATGGCATGTTTGACTCGGGTAAATATCTCACCGCAAGTTCACTTGAGAATTTAATGAGCGTTTGTTATTCTCTTTAAAAGCTTTGCATCCATAGCTCATTTGCATCTTTAACGTGTTTCAAACATGCATATCCATTTTTAAAACATGTGTGGATGAAATCTCTTTCTTGCAAAATTCCAAGCTAGTAGGGTTAAACTAGTGGAATTTCCCAAAATTTTATAACAAAACTTTTGTGTTCATTTGTGTTGGGTGAATAAATTTTCTTTACTTATATTTGTTATTGTTTTTAATTTTTTCCATACATCAACTATAAAATTTTCATTTTGTTGTAAGCTTTTTGCCTTGTTTGTTTTCGGGATGAAGGGAGAGCGAAAAGTAAAAGTTTTGATTCAAGAAAAAAGTGTACATCTAAAATGGAAAATCACAATGCACAATTGTAGGGAGAGATAATTCCAAAGAGTGTCTGTAATTTTTACGGATTGTAAGGTCTTTTCAGTTTTTATATCTCAGGTTTTGCAATCGTCGGGAAAAATTGGTGGCAGAGGATTTTTATCTGAGTGTTGAATTGCAATCCATAAGTATTTTCATACAAAAATATAGCCCGTTACGCTTGATAAATCACAGTACAATCATCTGTGATTAATTATGTCAGCTTTTAACAAATGGGCAATATAATGGCATGTTTAACTCGGGTAAATATCCCACCGCAAGTGCACTTGAGAATTTAATGAGCGTTTGTTATTCTCTTTAAAAGCTTTGCATCCTTAGCTCATTTGAATCTTTAACATGTTTCAAACATGCATGTCCATTTTTAAAACTTGTGTGGATGAAATCTCTTTCTTGCAAAATTCTAAGCTATTAGGGTTAAACTAGTGGAATTTCACAAAATTGGATAACAAAACTTTTTTGTTCATTTGTTTTGGGTGAATACATTTTCTTTATTTCTATTTGTTATTGTTTTAAATTTTTTCCATACATCAACTATAAAATTTTAATTTTGTTGTAAGCTTTTTGCCTTGTTTGTTTTCGGGGTGAAGGGAGAGCGAAAAGTCAAAGTTTTGATTGAAGAAAAGAGTGTACATCTAAACTGGAAAAGCACAACGCGCAATCATAGGGAGAGAAAATTCCAAAGAGTGTCTGTAATTTTTAGGGATTGGAAGCTCTTTTTAGATTTTAAATCTCAGGTTTTGCAATCGTAGGGAAAAATTGGTGGCAGAGGATTTTTAACTGAGTGTTGAATTGCAATCCATAAGTCATTTCATACAAAACTATAGCCCGTTACGCATGATAAATCACTTTATAATGATCTATGATTGATTATGTCAGCTTTTTGCAAATGGGAAAATAATGGCATGTTTGACTCGTGTAAATATCCCACCGCAAGTTCACTTGAGAATTTAATGTGCGTTTGTTATTCCCTTTAAAAGCTTTGCATCCGTAGCTCATTTGCATCTTTAACATGTTTCAAACATTTATATCCATTTTTAAAACATGTGTGGATGAAATCTCTTTCTTGCAAAATTCCAAGCTATTAGGGTTAAACTAGTGGAATTTCCCAAAATAGGAAAACAAAACTTTTGTGTTCATTTGTGTTGGGTGAATAAATTTTCTTTATTTATATTATTTATTTTTTTAAATTTTTTCCATACATCAACTTTAAAATTTTCATTTTGTTGTAAGCATTTTTCCTTGTTTGTTTTCAGGATGAAGGGAGAGCGAAAAGTCAAAGTTTTGATATAAGAAAAGTGTGTACATCTAAAATGGAAAAGCACAATGCACAATTGTAGGGAGAGATAATTCCAAAGAGTGTCTGTAATTTTTAGGGATTGTAAGCTCTTTTTAGTTTTTATATCTCAGGTTTTGCAATCATCAGAAAAAATTGGTGGCAGAGGATTTTTAACTGAGCGTTGAATTGCAATCCATAAGTCATTTCATACAAAAATATAGCCCGTTATGCATGATCAATCACATTACAATCATCTATGATTAATTATGTCAGCTTTTTGCAAATCGGCAAAATAATGGCATGTTTGACTCGGGTAAATATCCCACCGCAAGTTCACTTGAGAATTTAATGATCGTTTGTTATTCTCTTTAAAAGCTTTGCATCCATAGCTCATTTGAATCTTTAACATGTTTCAAACATGCATACACATTTTTAAAACATGTGTGGATGAAATCTCTTTCTTGCAAAATTCCATGCTATTAGGGTTAAACTAGTGGAATTTCCAAAAATTGGATAACAAAACTTTTGTGTTCATTTGTGTTCGGTGAATAAAATTTCTTTATTTATATTTGTTATTGTTTTAAATTTTTTCCATTCATCAATTATAAAATTTTCATTTTGTTGTAAGCTTTTTGCCTTTTTTGTTTTCGGGATGAAGGGAGAGCAAAAATTCATAGTTTTGATTTATGGAAAGAGTGTACATCTAAAATGGAAAAGCACAATGCACAATTGTAGGGACAGATAATTCCAAAGAGTGTCTGTAATTTTTAGGGATTGTAAGCATTTTTGAGTTTTTATATCTCAGGTTTTGCAATCATCGGGAAAAATTGGTGGCAGAGGATTTTTATCTGAGTGTTGAATTGCAATCCATAAGTCATTTCATACAAAAAATATAGCCTGTTACGCATGATAAATCACTTTACAATCATCTATGATTGTTAGATCAAATTTTTGCAAATGGGCAAAATAATGAATTGTTAGACTCGGGTAAATATCCCACCGCACGTTCACTTGAGAATTTAATGAGCATTGGTTATTCTCTTTGAAAGCTTTGGATCCATAGGTCATTTAAATCTTTAACATGTTTCAAGCATGCATATCCATTTTTAAAACATGTGTAGAAAAAATCTCCTCCATGTAAAATTCCAAGCTTAATAGGGTTGGACTAATGGAATTTTCCAAACTTGGATAACAAAACTTTTGTGTTCATTTGTGGTGTGTGAATAGATATTTTTTATTTACATTAGTTATTATTTTAAATATTTTCCACTCATCAACGATAAAATTTTAATTTTGTTGTGACCTTTTTTGCCTTTTTTGTTTACGGGATGAAGGGGGAGCGAAAAATCCAAGTTACTGATTTAAAAAAAATGTGTACATCTAAAATGGAAATGCACAATGCACAAATGTAGAGAGAGATATTTCCAAGGAGTGTCTATATGTTTTAGGGATCGTATGCACTGTTTTCGTTTTTATATCTAAGGTTTTGCAATCGTCGGGAAACGGGGGAGGCGGGCGATTTTTAACTGAGTGTTGACTTCAAATCCATAAGTCATTTCTTACAAAAATATAGCCCGTTACCCATGACAAATCACTTTATAATCATCTATGATTAATTATCTCAAATTTTTGCAAATGGGATAAATAATAGCGTTTTTGACTCGGGTAAATATCCCACCGCAAGTTCACTTGAGAATTTAATGAGCGTTTGTTATTCTCTTTAAAAGCTTTGGATCCATAGGTCATTTGCATCTTTAACATATTTCAAACATGCATATCCATTTTTAAAACATGTGTGGATGAAATCTCTTTCTTGCAAAATTCCAAGCTATTAGGGTTAAATTAGTGGAATTTCCCAAAATTTGATAACAATACTTTTGCGTTCATTTGTGTTGGGTGAATAAATTTTCTTTATTTATACTTGTTATTGTTTTAAATTTTTTCCATACATCAACTATAAAATTTTCATTTTGTTGTAAGCTTTTTGCCTTGTTTGTTTTCGGGATGAAGGGGGAGAGAAAAGTCAAAGTTTTGATTTAAGAAAAAAGTGTTAATCTAAAATGGAAAAGCACGATGCACAATTGTAGGGATTTATAACTCCAAAGAGTGTCTATAATTTTTAGGGATTGTAAGCTCTTTTTAGTTTTTATATCTCAGGTTTTGCAATCATCGAAAAAAATTGGTGGCAGAGGATTTTTAACTGAGTGTTGAATTGCAATCCATAAATCATTTCATACAAAAATATAGCCCTTTATGCATGATCAATCACATTACAATCATCTATGATTAATTATGTCAGCTTTTTGAAAATGGGCAAAATAATGGCATGTTTGACTCGGGTAAATATCCCACCGCAAGTTCACTTGAGAATTTAATGAGCGTTTGTTATTCTCTTTAAAAGCTTTGCATCCATAGCTCATTTGCATCTTTAACATGTTTCAAACATGCATATCCATTTTTAAAACATGTGTGGATGAAATCTCTTTCTTGAAAAATTCCATGCTATTAGGGTTAAACTAGTGGAATTTCCAAAAATTGGATAACAAAACTTTTGTGTTCATTTGTGTTGGGTGAATAAATTTTCTTTATTTATATTTGTTATTGTTTTAAATTTTTTCCATACATCAATTATAAAATTTTCATTTTGTTGTAAGCTTATTGCCATTTTTGTTTTCGGGATGAAGGGAGAGCGAAAACTCATAGTTTTGATTTAAGAAAAGAGTGTACATCTAAAATGGAAAATCATAATGCACAATTGTAGGGAGAGATAATTCCAAAGAGTGTCTGTAATTTTTTGGGGTTGTAAGCTCTTTTTAGTTTTTATATCTCAGGTTTTGCAATCGTCGGGAAAAATTGGTGGCGGAGGATTTTTAACTGAGTGTTGAATTGCAATCCATAAGTCATTTCATACAAAAATATAGCCCGTTACGCATGATAAATCGCTTTAAAATCATCTATGATTGTTAGATCAAATTTTGAAAATGGGAAAAATAATGACTTGTTAGACTCGGGAAAATATCCCACCGCACGTTCACTTGAGAATTTAATGAGTGTTGGTTATTCTCTTTAAAAGCTTTGGATCCATGGGTCATTTGAATCTTTAACATGTTTTAAGCATGCATATCCATTTTTAAAACATGTGTAGAAAAAATCTCCTTGATGTAAAATTCCAAGCTTAATAGGGTTGGACTAATGGAATTTCCCAAAATTGGATAAAAAAACTTTTGTGTAGATTTGTGATGTGTGAATAGATATTTTTTATTGACATTAGTTATTATTTTAAATATTTTCCATACATCAAATATAAAATTTTTATTTTGTTGTGATCTTTTTTGCCTTTTTTGTTTACGTGATGAAGGGGGAGCAAAAACTCAAAGTTCTGATGTACCAAAAAAGTGTACATCTAAAATGGAAATGCACAATGCACAAATTTAGAGAGAGATATTTCCAAAGAGTGTCTGTATGTTTTAGCGATCGTATGCACTTTTTCGTTTTTATATCTAAGGTTTTGCAATCGTAGGGAAACGGGGGAGGTGGGCGAATTTTAACTGAGTGTTGACTTCAAATCCATAAGTCATTTCTTACAAAAATATAGCCCATTACGCATGACAAATCACTTTACAATCATCTATGATTGTTAGCTCAACTTTTTGAATATGGGCAAAATAATGGCTTGTTTGACTCGGGCAAATATCCCACCGGACGTTCATTTGAGAATTTAATGAGCGTTTGTTATTCTCTTTAAAAGCTTTGGATCCACAGGTCATTTGAATCTTTAACATGTTTCAAACATGCATATCCATTTTTAAAACATGAGTGGAAAAAATCTCCTGCTTGCAAAATTGCAAGATATTAGTTTTGGACTAGTGGAATTTTCCAAACTTGGATAACAAAACTTTTGTGTTCATTTGTGGTGTGTGAATAAATTTTCTTCATTTAATTTTTTTATTGTTTTAAACTTTTTCTGTACATCAACTATGAAATTTTCATTCTGTAGTGAGCTTTCTGCCTTGTTTGTTTGCGGGATGAAGGGAGAGCGAAAAGTCAAAGTTTTGATTTAAGAAAAAAATGTACATCTAAAACTGAAAAGCACAATGAACATATGTAGAGAGAGATAATTCCGAAGTGTGTCTATAATTTTTAGGGATTGTAAGCACCTTTTCGTTTTTATATCTCAGGTTTTGCAATTGTCGGGAAAAATTGGTGGCCGAGGATTTTTAACTAAGTGTTGCTTTGCAATCCATAAGTCATTTCATACAAAAATATAGCCCGTTATGCATGATAAATCACATAAAAATTATCTATGATTAATTATGTCAGCTTTTAGCAAATGGGGAAATAATGGCATGTTTGACTCGGGTAAATATCCCATCGCAAGTTCACTTGAGAATTTAATGAGCGTTTGTTATTCTCTTTAAAAGCTTTGCATCCATAGCTCATTTTATTCTTTAACATTTTTCAAACATGCATATCCATTTTTAAAACATGTGTGGATAAAATCGCTTTCTTGCAAAATTCCATGCTATTAGGGTTAAACTAGTGGAATTTCCAAAAATTGGATAACAAAACTTTTGTGTTCATTTGTGTTGGGTGAATAAATTTTCTTTATTTATATTTGTTATTGTTTTAAATTTTTTCCATACATCAACTATAAAATTTTCTTTTTGTTGTAATCTTTTTGCCTTTTTTTTCTTCGGGATGAAGGGAGAGCGAAAAGTCAAAGTTTTGATTTAAGAAAAGTGTGTACACCTAAAATAGAAAAGCACAATGCACAATTGTAGGTGGAGATAATTCCAAAGAGTGTCTGTAATTTTTAGGGGTTGTAAGCTCTTTTTAGTTTTTATATCTCAGGTTTTGCCATCGTCGGGAAAAATTGGTGGCAGAGGATTTTTAACTGAGTGTTGAAGTGCAATCCATAAGTCATTACATACAAAAATATAGCCCGTTACGCATGATAAATCACTTTAAAATCATCTATGATTGTTAGATCAAATTTTTGAAAACGGGCAAAGTAATGACTTGTTAGACTCGGGTAAATATCCCACCGCACGTTCACTTGCGAATTTAATGAGCGTTGGTTATTCTCTTTAAAAGCTTTGGATCCATAGGTCATTTGAATCGTTAACATGTTTCAGGCATGCATATCCATTTTTAAAACATGTGTAGGAAAAATCTCCTTCATGTAAAATTCCAAGCTTAATAGGGTTGGACTAATGGAATTTCCCAAACTTGGATAACAGAACTTTTGTGTTCATTTGTAGTGTGTGAATAGATATTTTTTATTTAAGTTAATTATTATTTTAAATATTTTCCACACATCAACTATAAAATTTTTATTTTGTTGTGATCTTTTTTGCCTTTTTTGTTTACGGGATGAAGGGGGAGCGAAAACTCAAAGTTCTGATGTAAGAAAAAAGTGTACCTCTAAAATAGAAATCCACAATGCACAAATTTAGAGAAAGATACTTCCAAAGCGTGTCTGTATGTTTTAGGGATCGTATGCACTTTTTCGTTTTTATATCTAAGGTTTTGCAATCGTAGGGAAACGGGGGAGGTGGGCGACTTTTAACTGAGTGTTGACTTCAAATCCATAAGTCATTTCTTACAAAAATATAGCCCGTTACGCATGACAAATCACTGTACAATCATCTATGATCGTTAGCTCAACTTTTTGAATATGGGCAAAATAATGGCTTGTTTGACTCGGGCAAATATCCGACCGGACGTTCACTTGAGAATTTAATGAGCATTTGTTATTCTCTTTAAAAGCTTTGGATCCACAGGTCATTTGAATCTTTAACATGTTTCAAACATGCATATCCATTTTTAAAACATGTGTGGAAAAAATCTCTGCTTGCAAAATTGCAAGATATTAGTTTTGGACTAGTGGAATTTCCCAAACTTGGATAACAAAACTTTTGTGTTCATTTGTGGTGTGTGAATAAATTTTCTTCATTTACTTTTTTTATTGTTTTAAACTTTTTCCGTACATCAACTATGAAATTTTCATTCTGTTGTGAGCTTTTTGCCTTGTTTGTTTTCGGGATGAAGGGAGAGCGAAAAGTCAAAGTTTTGATTTAAGAAAAAATGTACATCTAAAACGGAAAAGCACAATGAACATATGAAGAGGGAGATAATTCCAAAGAGTGTCTGTAATTTTTAGGGATTGTAAGCACCTTTTAGTTTTTATATCTCAGGTTTTGCAATCGTCTGGAAAAATTGGTGGCAGAGGATTTTTAACTAAGTGTTGAATTGCAATCCACAAGTCATTTCATACAAAAATATAGCCCGTTACGCATGATAAATCACATTACAATTATCTATGATTAATTATGTCAGCTTTTAGCAAATGGGGAAAATAATGGCATGTTTGACTCGGGTAAATATCCCATCACAAGTTCACTTGAGAATTTAATGAGCGTTTGTTATTCTCTTTAAAAGCTTTGCATCCATAGCTCATTTGCATCTTTAACATTTTTCAAAAATGCATATCCATTTTTAAAACATGTGTGGATGAAATCTCTTTCTTGTAAAATTCCATGCTATTAGGGTTAAACTAGTGGAATTTCCAAAAATTGGATAATAAAACTTTTGTGTTCATTTGTGTTGGGTGAAAAAAATTTCATTATTTATATTTGTTATTGTTTTAAATTTTTTCCATACATCAACTATAAAATTTTCATTTTGTTGTAAGCTTTTTGCCTTTTTTGTTTTCGGGATGAAGGGAGAGTGAAAAGTCAAAGTTTTTATTTAAGAAAAGAGTGTGCATCTAAAATGGAAAAGCACAATGCACAATTGTAGGGAGAGATAATTCCAAAGAGAATTTTTAACTGAGAGTTGAATTGCAATCCATAAGTCATTTCATACAAAAATATTGCCCGTTACTCATGATAAATCACTTTAAAATCATCTACGATTGTTAGATAAAATTTTTGAAAATGGGCAAAATAATGACTTGTTAGACTCGGGTAAATATCCCACCGCACGTTCACTTGAGAATTTAATGAGCGTTGGTTATTCTCTTTAAAAGCTTTGGATCCTTAGGTCATTTGAATCTTTAACATGTTTCAAGCATGCATATCCATTTTTAAAACATGTGTAGAAAAAATCTCCTTGATGTAAAATTCCAAGCTTAATAGGATTGGACTAATGGAATTTCCCAAACATGAATAACAAAACTTTTGTGTTCATTTGCGATGTGTGAATAGATATTTTTTATTTACATCAGTTATTATTTTAAATATTTTCCACACCTCAATAATAAAATTTTTATTTTGTTGTGATCTTTTTTGCCTTTTTTGTTTACGGGATGAAGGGGGAGTGAAAACTCAAAGTTTTGATTTAAGAACAAAGTGTTCATCTAAAATGGAAATGCACAATGCACAAATGTAGAGAGAGATATTTCCAAAGAGTGTCTGTATGTTTTAGGGATCGTATGCACCTTTTCGTTTTTATATCTAAGGTTTTGCAATCGTCGAGAAACGCGGGAGACGGGCGATTTTGAACTGAGTGTTGACTTCAAATCCATAAGTCATTTCATACAGAAATACAGCCAGTTACTCATGATAAATCACTTTGCAATCATCTATGATTGTTAGATCAAATTTTTGAAAATGGGCAAAATAATGACTTGTTAGATTCGGGTAAATATCCCACCGCACGTTCACTTGAGAATTTAATGAGCGTTGGTTATTTTCTTTCAAAGCTTTGGATCCATAGGTCATTTGAATCTTTAACATGTTTCAAGCATGCATATCCATTTTTAAAACATGTGTAGAAAAAATCTCCTTCATGTAAAATTCCAAGCTTAATAGGGTTGGCTAATGCATTTTCCCAAACTTGGATAACAAAACCTTGTGTTCATTTGTGGCGTGTGAATAGATATGTTTTTATTTACATTAGTTATTATTTTAAATATTTTCCACACATCAACTATAAAATTTTTATTTTGTTGTGAGCTTTTTTGCCTTTTTTATTTACGGGATGAAGGGGGAGCGAAAACTAAAAGTTCTGATTTAAGAAAAAAGTGTACATCTAAAATGGAAATGCACAATGCACAAATGTAGAGAGAGATAATTTCAAAGAGTGTCTGTATGTTTTAGGGATCGTATGCACTTTTTCGTTTTTATATCTAAGGTTTTGCAATCGTCGGGAAACGGGGGAGGTGGGCGATTTTTAACTGAGTGTTGACTTCAAATCCATAAGTCATTTCTTATAAAAATATAGCCCGTTACGAATGACAAATCACTTTAAAATCATCTACGTTAGTTAGCTCAACTTTTTGAATATGGGAAAAATAATGGCTTGTTTGACTCGGGCAAATATCCCACCGCACGTTCACTTGAGAATTTAATGAGCGTTTGTTATTCTCATTAAAAGCTTTGGATCCATAGGTCATTTGAATCTTTAACATGTTTCTGGCATGCATATGCATTTTTTAAACATGTGTAGAAAAAATCTCCTTTATGTAAAATTCCAAGATATTAGTTTTGGACTAGTGGTGTTTCCCAAACATGGATAACAAAATTTTTTTGTTCATTTGTGGTGTGTGAATAAATTTTCTTCATTTACTTTTTTTATTGTTTTAAACTTTTTCCCTACATCAACTATGAAATTTTCATTTTGCTGTGATCTATTTGCCTTTTTTGTTTAAGGGATGAAGGGAGAACGGAAAACTCAAAGTTTTGATTTAAGAAAAATGTGTACATCTAAAATGGAAATGCACAATGCACATATGTAGAGAGAGATAATTCCAAAGAGTGTCTATAATTTTTTGGGATTGTAAGCACCTTTTCGTTTTTATATCACAGGTTTTGCAATCGTCGTGAAAAATGGGTTGCGGAGGATTTTTAACTTAGTGTTGAATTGCAATCCATAAGTCATTTCATACAAAAATATACCCGTTACGCATGATAAATCACTTTACAATCATCTATGATTAATTATGTCAGCTTTTTGCAAATGGGCAAAATAATGGCATGTTTGACTCGGGTAAATATCCCACCGCAAGTTCACTTGAGAATTTATTGAGCTTTTGTTATTCTCTTTAGAAGTTTTGCATCCATAGCTCAGTTGCATCTTTAACATGTTTCAAACATGCATATCCATTTTAAAAACATGTGTGGATGAAATCTCTTTCTTGGAAAATTCCAAGCTATAAGGGTTACTAGTGGAATTTCCCAAAATTGGATAAAAAAACTTTTGTGTTCATTTGTGTTGGGTGAATAAATTTTCTTGATTTATATTTGTTATTGTTTTAAATTTTTTTCATACATCGATTATAAAATTTTCATTTTGTTGTAAGCTTTTTTCCTTGTTTGTTTTTGGGATGAAGGGAGAGCGAAAAGTCAAAGTTTTGATTTAAGAAATGAGTGTACATCTAAAATGGAAAATCACAATGCAAAATTGGAGGGAGAGATAATTCCAAAGAGTGTCTGTAATTTTTAGGGATTGTAAGCTCTTTTTAGTTTTTATATCTCAGGTTTTACAATCGTCGGGAATAATTGGTGGCAGAGGATTTTTAGCTGAGTCTTGAATTGCCATCCATAAGACATTTCATACAAAAATATAGCCCGTTACGCATGATAAATCACTTTACAATCATCTATGATTGTTAGATCAATTTTTTTAAAATGGGCAAAATAATGACTTGTTAGACTCGGGTAAATATCCCACCGCACGTTCACTTGAGAATTTAATGAGCGTTTGTTATTCTCTTTAAAAGCTTTAGATCCATAGATCATTTGAATCATTAACATGTTTCTGGCATGCATATCCATTTTTAAAACATGTGTAGAAAAAATCTCCTTCATGTAAAATTCCAAGATATTAGTTTTGGACTAGTGGAATTTCCCAAACTTGAATAACCAAACCTTTGTGTGCATTTGTGGTGTGTGAATAAATTTTCTTGATTTAATTTTTTTATTGTTTAAAATTTTTTCATACATCAACTATGAAATTTCAATTTTGCTATGATCTATTTGCCTTTTTTGTTTACGGGATGAAGTGAGAGCGAAAAACTCGAATTTTTGATTTAAGAAAAATGTGTACATCTAAAACGGAAATGCACAATGCACATATGTAGAGAGAGATAATTCCAAAGAGTGTCTGTAATTTTTAGGGTTTGTAAGCACCTTTTCATTTTTATATCTCAGGTTTTGCAATAGTCGGGAAAAATGGGTTGCGGTGGATTTTTAATTGAGTGTTGAACTGCAATCCATAAGTCATTTCATACAAAAATATAGCCCATATGCATGATAAATTACATTACATTTATCTATGATTAATTAAGTCAGCTTTTTTCAAATGGGCAAAATAATGGCATGTTTAACTTGGGTAAATATCCCACCGCAAGTTCACTTGAGAATTTAATGAGCGTTTGTTATTCTCTTTAAAAGCTTTGCATCCATAGCTCATTTACATCTTTAACATGTTTCAAACATGCATAACCATTTTTAAAACATGTGTGGACGAAATCTCTTTCTTGCAAAATTCCAAGCTATTAGGGTTAAACTAGTGGAATTTCACAAAATTGGATAACAAAACTTTTGTGTTCATTTGTGTTGGGTGAATAAATTATCTTTATTTATATTTGTTATTGTTTTAAATTTTTTCCATACATCAACTTTAAAATTTTCATTTTGTTGTAAGCTTTTTGCCTTGTTCGTTTTCGGGATGAAGGGAGCACGAAATGTCAAAGTTTTGATTTAAGAAAAAAGTGTACAACTAAAATGGAAAAGCACAATGCACAATTGTAGGGAGAGATAATTCCAAAGAGTGTCTGTAATTTTTAGGGATTGTAAGCTCTTTTTAGTTTTTACATCACAGGTTTTGCAATCGTCGGGAAAAATTGGTGGCAGAGGATTTTTAACTGAGTGTTGAATTGCAATCCATAAGTCATTTCATACAAAAATATAGCCTGTTACGCATGATAAATCACTTTACAATCATCTAGGATTGTTAGTTCAAATTTTAAAAAATGGGCAAAATAATGACTTGTTAGACTTGGGTAAATATCCCACCGCACGTTCACTTGAGAACTTAATGAGCGTTTGTTATTCTCTTTAAAAGCTTTGGATCCATAGGTCATTTGAATCTTTAACATGTATCAAGCATGGATACCCATTTTTAAAACATGTGTCGAAAAAATCTCCTTCATGTAAAATTCCAAGCTTAATAGGGTTGGACTAATGGAATTTTCCAAACTTGGATAACAAAACTTTTGTGTTCATTTGTGGTGTGTGAATAGATATTTTTTATTTACATTAGTTATTATTTTAAATATTTTTCACACATCAACTATAAAATTTTTATTTTGTTGTGATCTTTTTTGCCTTTTTTGTTTATGGCATGAAGGGGGACCGAAAAGTCAAAGTTCTGATTTAAGAAAAAAGTGTACATCTAAAATGGAAATGCACACTGCACAAATGTAGAGAGAGATATTTCCAAAGAGTGTGTGTATGTTTTAGGGATCGTGTGCACTTTTTTCGTTTTCATATCTAAGGTTTTGCAATCGTCGGGAAACGGGGGAGGCCAGCGATTTTTAACTGTGTGTTGATTTCAAACCCATAAGTCATTTCTTACAAAAATATAGCCCGTTACGCATGACAAATCACTTTACAATCATCTATGATTGTTAGCTCAACGTTTTGAATGTGGGCAAAATAATGGCTTGTTTGACTCGGGCAAATATCCCACCGCACGTTCACTTGAGAATTTAATGAGCATTTGTTATTCTCTTTAAAAGTTTTGGTTCCATAGGTCATTTGAATCATTAACATGTTTCTGGCATGCATATCCATTTTTAAAACATGTGTAGAAAAAAACTCCTTCATGTAAAATTCCAAGATATTAGTTTTGGACTAGTGGAATTTCCCAAACTTGGATAACCAAACATTTGTGTGCATTTGTGGTGTGTGAATAAATTTTCTTGATTTACTTTTTTCTTTTTTTTAAACTTTTTTCGTACATCAACTATGAAATTTTAATTTTGCAATGATCTATTTGCCTTTTTTGTTTACGGGATGAAGGGAGAGCGAAAAACTCGAAGTTTTGATTTAAGAAAAATGTGTACATCTAAAACCGAAATGTACAATGCACATATGTAGCGAGAGTTAATTCCAAAGAGTGTCTGTAATTTTTAGGGATTGTAAGTACCTTTTCGTTTTTATATCTCAGGTTTTGCAATCGTCGAGAAAAATGGGTTCCGGTGGATTTTTAACTGAGTGTTGAACTGCAATCCATAAGTCATTTCATACAAAAATATAGCCCATACACATGATAAATTACATTACATTCATCTATGATTAATTATGTCAGCTTTTTGCAAATGGGCAAAATAATGGCATGCTTGACTCGGGTAAATATCCCACCGCAAGTTCACTTGAGAATTTAAAGAGCGTTTGCTATTCTCTTTACAAGCTTTGCATCCATAGCTCATTTGCATCTTTAACATGTTTCAAACATGCATAACCATTTTTAAAACATGTGTGGACGAAATCTCTTTCTTACAAAATTCCAAGCTATTAGGGTTAAACTAGTGGAATTTCCCAAAATTGGATAACAAAACTATTGTGTTCATTTGCGTTGGGTGAATAAATTAACTTTATTTATATTTTTTATTGTTTTAAATTTTTTCCATACATCAACTATAAAATTTTCATTTTGTTGGCTTGTTCGTTTTCGGGATGAAGGGAGAGCGATATGTCAAAGTTTTGATTTAAGAAAAAAGTGAACAACTAAGATGGAAAAGCACAATGCACAATTGTAGGGAGAGATAATTCCAAAGAGTATCTGTAATTTTTAGGGATTGTAAACTCTTTTTAGTTTTTATATCTCAGGTTTTGCAATCGTTGGGAAAAATTTGTGGCAGAGGATTTTTAACTGAGTGTTGAATTGCAATCCATAAGTCATTTCATACAAAAATATAGCCTGTTACGCATGATAAATCACTTTACAATCATCTAGGATTGTTAGTTCAAATTTTTGAAAATGGGCAAAATAATGACTTGTTAGACTCGGGAAAATATCCCACAGCACGTTCACTTGAGAATTTAATGAGCGTTTGTTATTCTCTTTAAAAGCTTTGGATCCATAGGTCATTTGAATCTTTAACATGTTTCAAGCATCCCTATCCATTTTTAAAACATGTGTAGAAAAAATCTCCTTCATGTAAAATTCCTAGCTTAATAGGGTTGGACTAATGGAATTTCCCAAACTTGTAGAATAAAACTTTTGTGTTCAATTGTGGTGTGTGAATAGATATTTTTTATTTACATTAGTTATTATTTTAAGTATTTTCCACGCATCAACTATAAAATTTTTATTTTGTTGTGATCTTTATTGCCTTTTTTGTTCACGGGATGAAGGGGGAGCGAAAACTCAAAGTTCTGATTTAAGAAAAAAGTGTACATCTAAAATGGAAATGCACAATGCACAAATGTAGAGAGAGATATTTCCAAAGAGAGTCTGTATGTTTTAGGGATCGTATGCACTTTTATGCCTTTATATCTATAGTTTTGCAATCGTCGGGAAACAGGGAAGGCGGGCAATTTTTAACTGAGTGTTGACATCAAATCCATAAGTCATTTCTTACTAAAATATAGCCCGTTACGCATGACAAATCACTTTACAATCACCTATGATTGTTAGCTCAACTTTTTGAATATGGCCAAAATAATGGCATGTTTAACTCGGGCAAATATCCCACCGCACGTTCACTTGAGAATTTTATGAGCGTTTGTTATTCTCTTTAAAAGCTTTGGATCCATAGGTCATTTGAATCTTTAACATGTTTCTGGCACGCATATCCATTTTTAAAACATGTGTAGAAAAAATCTTCTTCATGTAAAATTCCAAGATATTAGTTTTGGACTAGTGGAATTTCCCAAACTTGGATAACAAAACTTTTGTGTTCATTTGTGGTGCATGAATAAATTTTCTTCATTTAATTTTTTTATTTTTTTAAACTTTTTCCGTACATAACCTATGAAATTTTCATTTTGCTGTGATCAATTTGCCTTTTTTGTTTGTAGGATGAAGGGAGAGCGAAAAACTTGAAGTTTTGATTTAAGAAAAATGTGTACATCTAAAACGGAAATGCACAATGCACATATGTAGAGAGAGATAATTCCAAAGATTGTTTGTAATTTTTATGGATTGTAAGCACCTTTTCGTTTTTATATCTCAGGTTTTGCAATCGTCGGGAAAAATGGGTTGCAGACGAGTTTTAACTGAGTGTTGAATTGCAATCCATAAGTCATTTCATACAAAAATATAGGCCGTTACGCATGATAAATCACATTACAATCATCTTTGATTAATTATGTCAGCTTTTGGCAAATGGGCAAAATCATGGCATGTTTGACTCGGGTAAGTATCCCACTGCAAGTTCACTTGAGAATTTAATGAGCGTTTGTTATTCTCTTTAAAAGCTTTGCATCCATAGCTCATTTGCATCTTTAACATGTTTCAAACATGCATATCCATTTTTAAAACATGTGCAGACGAAATCTCTTTCTTGCAAAATTCCAAGCTATTAGGGTTAAACTAGTGGAATTTCCCAAAATTGGATAACAAAACTTTTCTGTTCATTTGTGTTGGGTGAATAAATTTTCTTTATTTATATTTGTTGTTGTTTTAAATTTTTTCGATACATCAACTATAAAATTTTCATTTTGTTGTAAGCTTTTTTCCTTGTTTGTTTTCGGGATGAAGGGAGAGCGAAAAGTCAAAGTTTTGATTTAAGAAAAAAGTGTACATCTAAAATGGAAAAGCACAATGCACTATTGTAGGTAGAGATAATTCCAAAGAGAGTCTCTAATTTTTAGGGATTGTAGGCTCTTTTCAGTTTTCATATCTCAGGTTTTGCAATCGTCGGAAAAAAATTGGTGGCAGAGGATTTTTAACTGAGTGTTGAATTGCAATCCATAAGTCATTTCATACAAAAATATAGCCCGTTCCGCATGATAAATCACTTTACAATCATCTATGATTGCTAGATCAATTTTTTGAAAATGGGCAAAATAATGACATGTTAGACTCGGGTAAATACCCCACCGCACGTTCACTTGAGAATTTAATGAGCGTTTGTTATTCTCTTTAAAAGCTTTGGATCCATAGGTCATTTGAATCTTTAACATGTTTCAAGCATGCATATCCATTTTTAAAACATGTGTCGAAAAAATCTCCTTCATGTAAAATTCCAAGCTTAATAGGGTTGGACTAATGGAATTTCCCAAACTTGGATAACAAAACTTTTGTGTTCATTTGTGGTGTGTGAATACATATTTTTTATTTACATTAGATATTATTTTAAATATTTTCCACACATCAACTATAAAATATTTATTTTGTTGTGATCTTTTTTGCCTTTTTTGTTTACGGGATGAAGGGGGAGCGAAAACTCAAAGTTTTGATTTAAGAAAAAAGTGAACATCTAAAATGGAAATGCACAATGCACAAATGTGGAGAGAGATATTTCCAAAGAGTGTCTGTATGTTTTAGGGATCGTTTGCGCTTTTTCATTTTTATATCTAAGGTTTTGCAATCGTCGAGAAACGGGGGAGGCGGGCTATTTTTAACTGAGTGTTGACTTCAATTCCATAAACCATTTATTACAAAAATATAGCACGTTACACATGACAAATCACTTTACAATCATCTATGATTGTTAGCTCAACTTTTTGAATAAGGGCAAAATAATGGCTTGTTTGACTAGGGCAAATATCCCACCGCACGTTCACATGAGAATTTAATGAGCGTTTGTTATTCTCTTTAACAGCTTTGGATCCATAGGTTATTTGAATCTTTAACATGTTTCTGGCATGCATATCCATTTTTAAAACATGTGTAGAGAAACTCACCTTCATGTAAAATTCCAAGATATTAGTTTTGGACTAGTGGAATTTCCCAAACTTGGACAACAAAACTTTTGTGTTCATTTGGGGTGTGTGACTAAATTTCTTCAATTACTTTTTTTATTGTTTTAAACTTTTTCCGCACAACAACTATGAAATTTTCATTTTGCTGTGATCTATTTGCCTTTTTTATTTACGGGATGAAGGGAGAAGGAAAAACTCGAAGTTTTGATTTAAAAAAAATGTGTACATCTAAAACAGAAATGCACAATGCACATATGTAGAGAGAGATAATTCCAAAGAGTGTCTGTAATTTTTAGGGATTGTAAGCACCATTCCGTTTTTATATCTCAGGTTTTGCAATCGTCGGGAAAAATGGGTTGCGGAGGATTTTTAACTGAGTGTTGAATTGCAATCCATAAGTCATTTCATACAAAAATATAGCCCGTTATGCATGATAAATCACATTACAATCATCTATGATTAATTATGTCAGCTTTTTGCAAATGGGCAAAATAATGGCATGTTTGACTCCGGTAAATATCCCACCGTAAGTTCACTTGAGAATTTAATGAGCGTTTGTTATTCTCTTTAAAAGTTTTGGATCCGTAGCTCATTTGAATCTTTAACATGTTTCAAACATGCATATCCATTTTTAAAACATGTGTGGACGAAATCTCTTTCTTGCAAAATTCCAAGCTATTAGGGTTAAACTAGTGGAATTTCCCAAAATTAGATAACAAAACTTTTGCGTTCATTTGTGTTGGGTGAATAAATTTTCTTTATTTATGTTTTTAATTGTTTTAAATTTTTTCCATACATCAACTATAAAATTTTCATTTTGTCTTAAGCTTTTTGCCTGGTTTGTTTTCGGGATGAAGGGAGAATGAAAAGTCAGAGTTTTGATTTAAGAAAAAAGTGTGCATCTAAAATGGAAAAGCACAATGCACAATTGTAGGGAGAGATAATTCCAAAGAGTGTCTGTAATTTTTAGGGATTGTAAACTCTTTTTTAGTTTTTATATCTCAGGTTTTGCAATCGTCGGGAAAAATTGGTGGCAGAGGATTTTTAACTGAGTGTTGAATTGCAATCCATAAGTCATTTCATACAAAAATATAGCCGGTTATGCATGATAAATAACTTTACAATCATCTATGATTGTTAGATAAAATTTTTGAAAATGGGCAAAATAATGACTTGTTAGACTCGGGTAAAATATCCCACCGCACGTTCACTTGAGAATTTAATGAGTGTTTGTTCTTCTCTTTAAAAGCTTTGGATCCATAGGTAATTTGAATCTTTAACATGTTTCAAGCATGCATATCCATTTTTAAAACATGTGTAGAAAAAATCTCCTTCATGTAAAATTCCAAGCTTAATAGGGTTGGACTAATGGAATTTCCCAAACTTGGATAACAAAACTTTTGTGTTCATTTGTGGTTTGTGAATAGATATTTTTTATTTACATTAGTTATTATTTTAAATATTTTCCTCACATCAACTATAAAATTTTTATTTTGTTGTGATCTTTTTGCCTTTTTTGTTTACGGGATGAAGGGGGAGCGAAAACTCAAAGTTCTGAATTAAAAAAAAGTGTACATAAAAAATGGAAATGCACAATGCACAAATGTAGAGAGAGATATTTCCAAAGAGTGTCTATATGTTTTAGGGATCGTATGCACTTTTTTCATTTTTATATCTAAGTTTTTGCAATCGTCGGGAAACGGGGGAGGCGGGCGATTTTTAACTGAGTGTTGACTTCAAATCCATAAGTCATTTCTTAAAAAAATATAGCCCGTTGCGCATGACAAATCCCTTTACAATCATCTATGATTGTTAGCTCAACTTTTTGAATATGGGCAAAATAGTGGCTTGTTTGACTCGGGCAAATATCCCACCACACGTTCATATGAGAATTTAATGAGCGTTTGTTATTCTCATTAAAAGCTTTGGATCCATAGGTCATTTTAATCTTTAACAAGTTTCTGGCATGCATATCCATTTTTAAAACATGTGTAGAAAAAATGTAAAATTCCAAGATATTAGTTTTGGACTAGTGGAATTTCCCAAACTTGGATAACAAAACTTTTGTGTTCATTTGTGGTGAGTGAATAAATTTTCTTCATTTACTTTTTTTATTGTTTTAAACTTTTTCCATACATCAACTATGAAATTTTCATTTTGCTATAATCTATTTACCTTTTTTATTTACGGAATGAAGGGAGAGCGAAAAACTCAAAGTTTTGATTTAAGAAAAATGTGTACATCTAAAACGGAAATTCACAATGCACATATGTAGAGAGAGATAATTACAAGGAGTGTCTGTAATTTTTAGGGACTGTAAGCAGCTTTTCGTTTTTATATCTCAGGTTTTGCAATCGTCGGGAAAAATTGGTTGCGGAGGATTTTTAACTGAGTGTTGAATTGCAATCCATAAGTCATTTCATACAAATTTAAAGCCCGTTACACATGATAAATCACATTACAATCATCTATGATTAATTATGTCAGCTTTTTTCAAATGGGCAAAATAATGGCATGTTTGACTCGGGTAAATATCCCACCGCAAGTTCACTTGAGAATTTAATGAGCGTTTGTTATTCTCTTTAAAAGCTTTGCATCCATAGCTCATTTGCATCTTTAACATGTTTCAAACATGCATATCCATTTTAAAAACATGTGTAGAAAAAATCTTCTCCAAGTAAAATTCCAAGATTAATAGGGTTGGACTAATGGAATTTCCCAAACTTGGATAAGAAAAATTTTGTGTTCATTTGTGGTGTGTGAATAGATATTTTTTAATTACATTAGTTATTATTTTAAATAATTTCCACACATCAACTAAAAAATTTTTATTTTGTTGTGATCTTTTTTGCCTTTTTTGTTTACGGGATGAAGGGGGAGCGAAAACTCAAAGTTCTGATTTAAGATTAAAGTGTATATCTAAAATGGAAAATGCACAATGCACAAATGTAGAGAGAGATATTTCCAAAGAGGGTCTGTATGTTTAAGGGATCGTATGCACTCTTTCGTTTTTATATCTAAGTTTTGCAATCGTCGGGAAACGGGGGAGGCGGGCGATTTTTAACTGAGTGTTTACTTCAAATCCATAAGTCATTTGTTACAAAAATATAGCCCGTTATGCATGACAAATCACTTTACAATCACCTATGATTGTTAGATCAAGTTTTTGAAAATGGGCAAAATAATGACTTGTTAGACACAGGTAAATATCCCACCGCACGTTCACTTGAGAATTTAATGAACGTTTGTTATTCTCTTTAAAATCTTTGGATCCATAGGTCATTTGAATCTTTAACATGTTTCAAGCATGCATATCCATTTTTAAAACATGTGTAGAAAAAATATCCTTCATGTATAATTCCAAGCTTAATAGGGTTGGACTAATGGAATTTCCCAAACTTGGATAAAAAAACTTTTGTGTTCATTTGTGGTGGGTGAATAGATATTTTTTATTTACATTAGTTGTTATTTTAAATATTTTCCACACATCAACTATAAAATTTTTATTTTGTTGTGATCTTTTTTGCTTTTTTTGTTTACGGGATGAAGGGGGAGCGAAAACTCAAAGTTCTGAATTAAAAAAAAGTGTACATCAAAAATGGAAATGCACAATGCACAAATGTAGAGAGAGATATTTCCAAAGAGTGTCTATATGTTTTAGGGATCGTATGCACTTTTTTCATTTTTATATCTAAGTTTTTGCAATCGTCGGGAAACGGGGGAGGCGGGCGATTTTTAACTGAGTGTTTACTTCAAATCCATAAGTCATTTCTTACAAAAATATAGCCCGTTACGCATGACAAATCACTTTACAATCACCTATGATTGTTCGCTCAACTTTTTGAATATGGGAAAAATAATGGCTTGTTTGACTCGGGCTAATATCCCACTGCACGTTCACTTGAGAATTTAATGAGCGTTTGTTATTCTCTTTAAAAGCTTTGGATCCATAGGTCATTTGAATCTTTAATATGTTTCTGGCATGCATATCAAAAAGCTCCTTCATGTAAAATTCCAAGATATTAGTTTTGGACTAGTGGAATTTCCCTAACTTGGATAAGAAAACTTTTGTGTTCATTTGTGGGGTGTGAATAAATTTTCTTCATTTACTTTTCTTATTGTTTTCAACTTTTTCCTTACATCAACTATGAAATTTTCATTTTGCTGTGATCTATTTGCCTTTTTTGTTTAATGGATGAAGGGAGAGCGAAAAACTCGAAGTTTTGATTTAAGAAAAATATGTACATCTAAAACGGAAATGCACAATGCACATATGTAGAGAAAGATAATTCCAAAGAGTTTCTATAATTTTTAGGGATTGTAAGCACCTTTTCGTTTTTATATCTCAGGTTTTGCAATCGTCGGGAAAAATGGGTTGCGGGGGATTTTTAACTGAGTGTTGAATTGCAATCCATAAGTCATTTCATACAAAACTATAGCCCGTTACGCATGATAAATCACATTACAATCACCTATGATTAATCATGTCATCTTTTTGCAAATGGGCAAAATAATGGCATGTTTGACTCCGGTAAATATCCCACCGCAAATTCACTTGAGAATTTAATGAGCGTTTGTTATTCTCTTTAAAATCATTGCATCAATAGCTCATTCGCATCTTTAACATGTTTCAAACATGCATATCCATTTTTAAAACATGTGTGGATGAAATCTCTTTCTTGGAAAATTCCAAGCTATTAGGGTTAAACTAGTGGAATTTCCATAAATTGGATAACAAAACGTTTGTGTTCATTTGTGTTGGGTGAATAAATTTTCTTTATTTATATTTGTTATTGTTTTAAATTTTTTCCATACATCAACTATAAAATTTTCATTTTGTTGTAAGCTTTTTGCTTTGTTTTTTATCGGGATGAAGGGAGAGCGAAAAGTCAAAGTTTTTTATTTAAGAAAAAAGTGTACATCTAAAATGGAAAAGCACAATGCACAATTGTAGGGAGAGATAATTCCAAAGAGTGTCTGTAATTTTTAGCGATTGTAAGCTCTTTTTAGTTTTTATATCTCAGGTTTTGCAATTGTCTGGAAAAATTGGTGGTAGAGGATTTTTAACTGAGTGTTGAATTGCAATCCATAAGTCATTTCATACAAAAATATAGCCCGTTACGCACGATAAATCACTTTACAATCATCTATGATTGTTAGATCAAATTTTTGAAAATGGGCAAAATAATGACTTGTTAGACTTGGGTAAATATCCCACCGCACATTCAGTTGAGAATTTAATGAGAGTTTGTTATTCTCTTTAAAAGCTTTGGAGCCATAGGTCATTTGAATCTTTAACACGTTTCAAGCATGCCTATCCATTTTTAAAACATGTGTAGAAAAAATCTCCTTCACGTAAAATTCCAAGCTTAATAGGGTTGGGCTAATGGAATTTCCCAAACTTGGATAACAAAACTTTTGTGTTTATTTGTGGTGCGTGAATAGATATTTTTTATTTATATTAGTTATTATTTTAATTATTTTCCACACATCAACTATAAAATTTTTATTTTGTTGTGATCTTTTTTGCCTTTTTTGTTTACGGGATGAAAGGGGGAGCGAAAACTCAAAATTCTGATTTAAGAAAAAAGTGTACATCTAAAATGGAAATGCACAATGCACAAATGTAGAGAGAGATATTTCCAAAGAGTGTCTGTATATTTTAGGGATCGTATGCACACTTTCGTTTTTATATCTAAGGTTTTGCTATCGTCGGGAAACGGGGGAGGCGGGCAATTTTTAACTGAGTGTTGACTTCAAATCCCTAAGTCATTTCTTATAAAAATAAAGCCCGTTATGCATGAGAAATCACTTTACAATCACCTCTGATTGTTAGCTCAACTTTTTGAATGTGGGCAAAATAATGACTTGTTTGA
Organism: Aristolochia californica; assembly: GCF_029961685.1. Classification (NCBI taxonomy): domain Eukaryota; kingdom Viridiplantae; phylum Streptophyta; class Magnoliopsida; order Piperales; family Aristolochiaceae; genus Aristolochia; species Aristolochia californica. The sequence goes on along the minus strand of NW_027182268.1, from coordinate 27,086,110 downwards.
CTTGGGCTAGTATCCCACCACACGTTCACTTGAGAATTTAATGAGCGTTTGTTATTCTCTTTAAAAGCTTTGGATCCATAGGTCATTTGCATCTTTAACATGTTTCAAACATGCATATCCATTTTTAAAACATGTGTGGATGAAATCTCTTTCTTGCAAAATTCCAAGCTATTAGGGTTAAACTAGTGGAATTTCCAAAAATTGGATAACAAAACTTTTTTGTTCATTAATGTTGGGTGAATAAATTTTATTTATTTATATTTGTTATTGTTTTAAATTTTTTCCATACATCAACTATAAAATTTTCATTTTGTTGTAAGCTTTTTGCCTTGTTTGTTTTCGGGTTGAAGGGAGAGCAAAAAGTCAAAGTTTTGATTTAAGAAAAAAGTGTACATCTAAAATAGAAAAGCACAATGCACAATTGTAGGGAGAGATAATTCCAAAGAGTGTCTTTAATTTTAGGGATTGTAAGCTCTTTTTAGTGTTTATATCTCAGGTTTATCAATCGTCGGGAAAAATTGGTGGCAGTGGATTTTTAACTGAGTGTTGAATTGCAATCCATAAGTCATTTCATACAAAAAAATAGCCCGTTACGCATGATAAATCACTTTACAATTATCTCTGATTGTTAGATCAAATTTTTGAAAATGGGCAAAATAATGACTTGTTAGACTCAGGTAAATATCCCACCGCACGTCTCTTCAGAATTTAATGAGCATTTGTTATTCTCTTTAAAAGCTTTGGATCCATAGGTCATTTGAATCTTTAACATGTTTCAAGCATGCATATCCATTTTTAAAACATGTGTAGAAAAAATCTCCTTCGTTTAAAATTCCAAGCTTAATAGGGTTGGGCTAATGGAATTTCCCAAACTTGGATAACAAAACTTTTGCGTTCATTTGTGGTGTGTGAATAGATATTTTTTATTTACATTAGTTATTATTTTAAATAGTTTCCACACATCAACTATAAAATTTTTATTTTGTTGTGATCTTTTTTGCCTTTTTTGTTTACGGGTTGAAGGGGGAGCGAAAACTCAATGTTCTGATTTAAGAAAAAAGTGTACATCTAAAATGGAAATGCACAATGCACAATTGTAGAGAGAGATATTTGCAAAGAGTGTCTGTATGTTTTAGGGATCGTATGCACTTTTTTCGTTTTTATATCTAAGGTTTTGTAATCGTCGGGAAACGGGGGAGGCGGGCGATTTTTAACTGAGTGTTGGCTTCAAATCCATAAGTCATTTCTTTAAAAAAATATAGCCCGTTACACATGACAAATCACTTTACAATCATCTATGATTGTTAGCTCAACTTTTTGAATATGGGCAAAATAATGGCTTGTTTGACTCGGGCTAATATCCCACCACACGTTCACTTGAGAATTTAATGAGCGTTTGTTATAATCTTTAAAAGCTATGGATCCATAGGTCATTTGAACCTTTAACATGTTTCTGGCATGCATATCCATTTTTAAAACATGTAGAGAAAATCTCCTTCATGTAAAATTTGAGGATATTGGTTTTGGACTAGTGGAATTTCCCAAACTTGGATAACAAAACTTTTGTGTTCATTTGTGGTGTGAGAATAAATTTTCTACATTTACTTTTTTTATTGTTTTAAACTTTTTCCGCACATCAACTATGAAATTTTCATTTTGCTGTGATCTATTTGCCTTTTTTGTTTACGAGATGAAGGGAGAGCGAAAAACTCGAAGTTTTGATTTAAGAAAAATGTGTACATCTAAATCGGAAATGCACAACACACATATGTAGAGAGAGATAATTCCAAAGAGTGTCTGTAATTTTTAGGGATTGTAAGCACCTTTTCATTTTTATATCTCAGGTTTTGCAATCGTCGGGAAAAATGGGTTGCGGAGGATTTTTAAATGAGTGTTGAATTGCAATCAATAAGTCATTTTAAACATAAATATAGCCCATTACGCATGATAAATCATATTACAATCATATAGGATTAATTATGTCAGCTATTTCCAAATGGGCAAAATAATGGCATGTTTGACTCGTGTAAATATCCCACGCCAAGTTCACTTGAGAATTTAATAAGCGTTTGTTATTCTCTTTAAAAGCTTTGCATCCATTGCTCATTTGCATCTTTAACATGCTTCAAAAATGCATATCCATTTTTAAAACATATGTTGACGAAATCTCTTTCTTGCAAAATTCCAAGCTATTAGGGTTAAACTAGTGGAATTTCCCAAAATTGGATAACAAAACTTTTGTGTTCATTTTTTGTTGGGTGAATAAATTTTCTTTATTTATAGTTGTTATTGTTTTAAATTTTTTCCATACATCAACTATAAAATTTTCATTTTGTTGTAAGCTTTTTGCCTTATTTGTTTTCGGGATGAAGGGAGAGCGAAGAGTCAAAGTGTTGATTTAAGAAAAAAGTGTCCATCTAAAATGGAAAAGCACAATGCACAATTGTAGGGAGAGATAATTCCAAAGAGTGTCTGTAATTTTTAGGGATTGTAACCTCTTTTTAGTTTTTATATCTCAGGTTTTGCAATCGTCGGGAAAAATCGGTGGCAAAGTATTTTTAACTGAGTGTTGAATTGCAATCCGTAAGTCATATCATACAAAAATATAGCCCGTTACGCATGATAAATCACTTTACGTTCATCTATGATTGTTTGATCAAATTTTTGAAAATGGGCAAAATAATGACTTGCTAGACTCGGGTAAATATCCCACTGCACGTTCACTTGAGAATTTAATGAGCGTTTGTTATTCTCTTTAAAAGGTTTGGATCCATAGGTCATTTGAATCTTTAACTTGTCTCAAGCATGCATATCCATTTTTAAAACATGTGTAGAAAAAATCTCCTTCATGTAAAATTCCAAGCTTAATAGGGTTGGACTAATGGAATTTCCCAAACTTGGATAACAAAACTTTTGTGTTCATTTGTGGTGTGTGAATAGATATTTTTTATTTACATTACTTATTATTTTAAATATTTTCCACACATCAACTATAAAAATTTTATTTTGTTGTGATCTTTTTTCCCTTTTTTGTTTACGGGATGAAGCAGGAGCGAAAACTCAAAGTTCAGATTTAGGAAAAAAGCATAAATCTAAAATGGAAATGCACAATGTACAAATGTAGAGAGAGATATTTCCAAAGAGTGTATGTATGTTTTAGGGATCCTATGCACTTTTTTCGTTTTTATATGTAAGGTTTTGCAATCGTCGGGAAACGGGGGAGGTGGGCGATTTTTAACTGACTGTTGACTTCAAATCCATAAGTCATTTCTTACAAAAATATAGTCCGTTACGCATGAAAAATCACTTTACAATCATCTATGATTGTTAGCTCAAGTTTTTGAATATGGGCAAAATAATGGCTTGTTTGACTCGACCAAATATCCCACCGCACGTTCACTCTAGAATTTAATGAGCGTTTGTTATTCTCTTTAAAAGCTTTGGATTCATAGGTCATTTGAATCTTTAACATATTTCTGGCATGCATATCCATTTTTAAAACATGTGTAGAAAGAATCTCCTTCATGTAAAATTCCAAGATATTAGTTTTGGACTAGTGGAATTTCCCAAACTTGGATAACAAAACTTTTGTGTTCATTTGTGGTGTTTGAATAAATTTTCTTCATTTACTTTTTTTTGTTTTAAACTTTTTCCGTACATCAACTATGAAATTTTCATTTTGCTGTTATCTTTTTGCCTTTTTTGTTTACGGGATGATGGGAGAGCGAAAAACTCGAAGTTTTGATTTAAAAAAAATGTGTACATCTAAAACGGAAATGCACAATTCACATATGTAGAGAGAGAGATAATTCCAAAGAGTGTCTGTAATTTTTAGGGATTGTACCTTTTCTTTTTTATATCTCCGATTTTGCAATCGTCGTGAAAAATGGGTTGCGGAGGATTTTTAACTGAGTGTTGAATTGCAATCCATAAGTCATTTCATACAAAAATATAGCCCGTTACGCATGATAAATCACATTACAATCATCTATGATTAATTATGTCAGCTTTTTCCAAATGGGGAAAATAATGGCATGTTTGACTCGGGTAAATATCCCATGCCAAGTTCACTTGAGAAGTTAATGAGCATTTGTTATTCTCTTTAAAAGCTTTGCATCCACAGCTCATTTGCATCTTTAACATGTTTCAAACATGCATATCCATTTTTAAAACATGTGTGGACGAAATCTCTTTCTTGCAAAATTCCAAGCTATTAGGGTTAAACTAGTGGAATTTCCCAAAATTGGATAACAAAACTTTTGTGTTCATTTGTGTTGGGTGAATAAATTTTCTTTATTTATATTTGTGTTTTAAATTTTTTCCATACATCAACAATAAAATTTTCATTTTATTGTAAAATTTTTGCCTTGTTTGTTTTCGGGATGAAGGGAGAGCGAAGGGTCAAATTTTTTATTTAAGAAAAAAGTGTACATCTAAAAAGGAAAAGAGAAATGCACAATTGTAGGGAGGGATAATTCCAAAGAGTGTCTGTAATTTTTAGGGATTGTAAGCTCTTTTTAGTTTTTATATCTCAGGTTTTGCAATCATCGGGAAAAATTGGTGGCAGAGGATTTTTAACTGAGTGGTTAATTGCAATCCATAAGTCATTTCATACAAAAATATAGCACGTTACGCATGATAAACCACTTTACAATTATCTATGATTCTTAGATCAAATTTTTGAAAATGGGCAAAATAATGACTAGTTAGACTCGGGTAAATATCCCACCGCATGTTCACTTGAGAATTAATGAGCGTTTGTTATTCTCTTTAAAAGCATTGGATCCATAGGTCATTTGAATCTTTAACATGTCTCAAGCATGCATATCCATTTTTAGAACATGAGTAGAAAAAAACTCCTTCCTGTAAAATTCCAAGCTTAATAGGGTTGGACTAATGGAATTTCCCAAACTTGGATAACAAAACTTTTGTGTTCATTTGTGGTGTGTGAATAGATATTTTTTATTTAAATTAATTATTATTTTAAATTTTTTCCACACATACTCTATAAAATTTTTATTTTGTTGTGATCTTTTTTGCCTTTTTTGTTTACGGGATGAAGAGGGAGCGAAAACTCAAACTTCTGATTTAAGAAAAAAATGTACATCTAAAATGGAAATGCACAATGCACAAATGTACAGAGAGATATTTCCAAAGAGTGTATGTATGTTTCAGGGATCGTATGCACTTTTTTCGTTTTTATATCTAAGGTTTTGCAATCGTCGGAAAACGGGGGAGGCGGGCGATTTTTAACTGAGTGTTGACTTCAAATCTATAAGTCATCTCTTACAAAAAAATAGCCCGTTACGCATGACAAATCACTTTACAATCATCTATGATTTTTAGCTCAACTTTTTGAATATGGGCAAAATAATGGCTTGTTTGACTCGGGCAAATATCCCACCGCACGTTCACTTGAGAATTTTATGACCGTTTGTTATTCTCTTTAAAAGCTTTGGATCCATAGGTAATTTGAATCTTTAACATGTTTCTGGCATGCATATCCATTTTTAAAACATGTGTAGAAAAAATCTCGTTCATGTAAAATTCCAAGATATTAGTTTTGGACTTGTGGAATTTCCCAAACTTGGATAACAAAACTTTTGTGTTCATTTGTGGTCTGCGAATAAATTTTCTTCATTTACTTTTTTTATTGTTTTAAACTTTTTCCGTACATCAACTATGAAATTTTCTTTTTGCTGTGATCTATTTGCCTTATTTGTTTACGGGATTAAGGGAGAGCGAAAAACTCGAAGTTTTCATTTAAGAAAAATGTGTATATCTAAAACGGAAATGCACAATTCACACATGTAGAGAGAGATAATTCCAAAGGGTGTCAATAATTTTTAGGGATTGCAAGCACCTTTTCTTTTTTATATCTCACGTTTTGCAATCGTCGGGAAAAATGGGTTGCGGAGGATTTTTAACTGAGTGTTGAATTGCAATCCATAAGTCATTTCATACAAAAATATAGCCCGTTACGCATGATAAATCACATTACAATCATCTATGATTAATTATGTCAGCTTTTTGCAAATGGGCAAAATAATGGCATGTTTGACTCGGGTAAATATCCCATGCCAAGTGCACTTGAAAATTTAATGAGTGTTTGTTATTCTCTTTAAAAGCTTTGCATCCATAGCTCATTTGCATCTTTAACATGTTTCAAACATGCATATCCATTTTTAAAACATGTGTGGACGAAATCTCTTTTTTGCAAAATTCCAAGCTATTAGGGTTAAACTAGTGGAATTTCCCAAAATTGGATAACAAAACTTTTGTGTTCATTTGTGTTGGGTTAATAAATTTTCTTTATTTATATTTGTATTTGTTTTAAATTTTTTCCATACATCAACAGTAAGATTTTCATTTTGTTGTAAGCTTTTTGGCTTGTTTGTTTTCGGGATGAAGGGAGTGCGAAGAGTCAAAGTTTTGATTTAAGAAAAAAGTGTACATCTAAAATGGAAAAGAAAAATGCACAATTTTAGGGAGAGATAATTCCAAAGAGTGTCTGTAATTTTTAGGGATTGTAAGCTCTTTTTAGTTTTTATATCTCAGGTTTTCAATCGTCGGGAAAAATTGGTGGCAGAGGATTTTTAACTGAGTGGTTAATTGCAATTCATAAGTCATTTCATACAAAAATATAGCCCGTTACGCATGATAAACCACTTTACAATCATCTATGATTCTTAGATCAAATTTTTGAAAATGGGCAAAATAATGACTTGTTAGACTCGGGTAAATATCCCACCGCACGTTCACTTGAGAATGAATGAGCGTTTGTTATTCTCTTTAAAAGCTTTGGATCCATAGGTCATTTGAATCTTTAACATGTCTCAAGCATGCATATCCATTTTTAGAACATGAGTAGAGAAAAACTCCTTCCTGTAAAATTCCAAGCTTAATAGGGTTGGACTAATGGAATTTCCCAAACTTGGATAACAAAACTTTTGTGTTCATTTGTGGTGCGTGAATAGATATTTTTTATTTACATTACTTATTATTTTAAATATTTTCCACACATCAACTATAAAATTTTTATTTTGTTGTCATCTTTTTTGCCTTTTTTGTTTACGGGATGAAGAGGGAGCGAAAACTCAAAGTTCTGATTTAAGAAAAAAATGTACATCTAAAATGGAAATGCACAATGCACAAATGTACATAGAGATATTTCCAAAGAGTGTATGTACGTTTTAGGGATCGTATGCACTTTTTTCGTTTTTATATCTAAGGTTTTGCAATCGTTGGGAAACGGGGGAGGCGGGCGATTTTTAACTGAGTTTTGACTTCAAATTCATAAGTCATCTCTTACTAAAATATAGCCCGTTATGCATGACAAATCACTTTACAATCATCTATGATTTTTAGCTCAACTTTTTGAATATGGGCAAAATAATGGCTGTTTGACTCGGGAAAATATCACACCGCACGTTCACTTGAGAATTTTATGACCGTTTGTTATTCTCTTTAAAAGCTTTGGATCCATAGGTCATTTGAATCATTAACATGTTTCTGGCATGTATGTCCATTTTTAGAACATGTGTAGAAAAAATCTCCTTTGTGTAAAATTCCAAGATATTAGTTTTGGACTAGTGGAATTTCCCAAACTTGGATAACAAAACTTTTGTGTTCATTTGTGGTGTGTGAATAAATTTTCTTCATTTACTTTTTTTATTGTTTTAAACTTTTTCCGTACATCAACTATGAAATTTTCATTTTGCTGTGATCTATTTGCCTTATTTGTTTACGGGATGAAGGGAGAGCGAAAAAGTAGAAGCTTTGATTTAAGAAAAATGTGTACATCTAAAATGGAAATGCACAATGCACACATGTAGAGAGAGATAATTCCAAAGAGTGTCTGTAATTTTTAGGGATTGTAAGCACCTTTTCGTTTTTATATCTCAGGTTATGCAATCGTCGGGAAAAATGGGTTGCGGAGGATTTTTAACAGAGTGTTGAATTGCAATCCATAAGTAATTTCATACAAAAATGTAGCCCGTTACGCATGATAAATCACATTACAATCATCTATGATTAATTATGTCAGCTTTTTGCAAATGGGCAAAATAATGGCATGTTTGACTCGGGTAAATATCCCACGCCAAGTTCACTTTAAAATATAATGAGCGTTTGTTATTCTCTTTAAAAGCTTTGCATCCATACCTCATTTGCATCTTTAACATTTTTCAAACATGCATATCCATTTTTAAAACATGTGTGGATGAAATCTCTTTCTTGCAAAATTCCAAGCTATTAGGGTTAAACTAGTGGAATTTCCCAAAATTGGATAACAAAACTTTTGTGTTCATTTGTGTTGGGTGAATAAATATTCTTTATTTACATTTGTTATTGTTTTAAATTTCCTCCATACTTCAATTATAAAATTTTCATTTTGTAGTAAGCTTTTTGCCTTGTTTGTTTTCGGAATGAAGGGAGAGCGAAAAGTCAAAGTTTTGATTTAAGAAAAAAGTGTACATCTAAAAAGGAAAAGCACAATGCACAATTGTAGGGAGAGATTATTCCAAAGAGTGTCTATAATTTTTAGGGACTATAAGCTCTTTTTAGTTTTTATATCTCAGGTTTTGCAATCGTCGGGAAAAATTGGTGCAAGAGTATTTTTAACTGAGTGTTGAATTGCAATCCATAAGTCATTTCATATAAAAATATAGGCCATTACGCATGATAAATCAATTTACAATCATCTATGATTTTGAGATCAAATTTTTGAAAATGGGCAAAATAATGACTTGTTAGACTCGGGTAAATATCCCACGGCACGTTCACTTGAGAATTTAATGAGCGTTTGTTATTCTCTTTAAAAGCTTTGGATCCATAGCTCATTTGAATCTTTAACAAGTGTCAAGCATGCATATCCATTTTTAAAACATGTGTAGAAAAAATCTCCTTCATGTAAAATTCCAAGATATTAGTTTTGGACTAGTGGAATTTCCCAAACTTGGATAACAAAACTTTTGTGTTCATTTGTGGTCTGTGAATAAATTTTCTTCATTTACTTTTTTTATTGTTTTAAACTTTTTCAGTACATCAACTATGAAATTTTCATTTTGCTGTGATCTATTTGCCTTTTTTGTTTACGGGATGAAGGGAGAGCGAAAAACTCGAAGTTTTGATTTAAAAAAAAATGTGTACATCTAAAACGGAAATGCACAATGCACACATTTAGAGAGAGATTTCCAAAGAGTGTCTGTAATTTTTAGGGATTGTAAGCACCTTTTCGTTTTTATATCTCAGGTTTTGCAATCGTCTGGAAAATGGGATGCGGAGGATTTTTAACTGAGTGTTGAATTGCAATCCATAAGTCATTTCATAAAAAAATATATCCCGTTACGCATGATAAATCACATTACAATCATCTATGATTAATTATGTCAATTTTTTGCAAATGGGCAAAATAATGGCATGTTTGACTCGGGTAAATATCCGACGCCAAGTTCACTTGAGAATTTTATGAGCGTTTGTTATTCTCTTTAAAAGCTTTGAATCCATAGCTCATTTGCATCTTTAACATTTTTCAAACATGCATATCCATTTTTAAAACATGTGTGGATGAAATATCTTTCTTGCAAAATTCCAAGCTATTAGGGTTAAACTAGTGGAATTTCCCAAAATTCGATAACAAAAATTTTGCGTTCATTTGTGATGGGTGAATAAATTTTATTTATTTATGTTTTTAATTGTTTGAAATTTTTTCCATACATCAACTATAAAATTTTCATTTTGTCCTATGCTTTTTGCCTGGTTTGTTTTCGGGATGAAGGGAGAGCGAAAAGTCAAAGTTTTGATTTAAGAAAAAAGTGTGCATCTAAAATGGAAAATCACATTGCACAATTGTAGGGAGAGATAATTCCAAAGAGTGTCTGTAATTTTTAGGGATTTTAAGCTTTTTTTAAGTTTTTATATCTCAGGTTTTGCAATCGTCGGGAAAAATTGGTGGCAGAGGATTTTTTACAGAGTGTTGAATTGCAATCCATAAGTCATTTCATACAAAAATATAGCTGGTTATGCATGATAAATAACTTTACAATCATCTATGATTGTTAGATAAAATTTTTGAAAATGGCCAAAATAATGACTTGTTAGACTCGGGTAAATATCCCACCGCACGTTCGCTTGAGAATTTAATGAGCGTTTGTTATTCTCTTTAAAAGCTTTGGATCCATAGGTCATTTGAATCTTTAACATGTTTCAAGCATGCATATCCATTTTTAAAACATGTGTAGAAAAAATCTCCTTCATGTAAAATTCCAAGCTTAATATAGTTGGACTTATGGAATTTCCCAAACTTGGATAACAAAATTTTGTGTTCATTTGTGGTTTGTGAATAGATATTTTTTATTTACATTAGTTATTATTTTAAATATTTTCCTCACATCAACTATAAAATTTTTATTTTGTTGTGATCTTTTTTGCCTTTTTTGTTTACGGGATGAAGGGGGAGCGAAAACTCAAAGTTCTGAATTAAAAAAAAGTGTACATCTAAAATGGAAATGCACAATGCACAAATGTAGAGAGAGATATTTCCAAAGAGTGTCTATATGTTTTAGGGATCATATGCACTTTTTCGTTTTTATACTTAAGTTTTTGCAATCGTCGGGAAACGGGGGAGGCGGGCGATTTTTTACTGAGTGTTGACTTCAAATCCATAAGTCATTTCTTACAAAAATATAGCCCGTTGTGCATGAAAAATCACTTTACAATCATCTATGATTGTTAGCTCAACTTTTTGAATATGGGCAAAATAATGGCTTGTTTGACACGGGCAAATATCCCACCACACGTTCATATGAGAATTTAATGAGCGTTTGTTATTCTCTTTAAAAGCTTTGGATCCATAGGTCATGTTAATCTTTAACAAGTTTCTAGCATGCATATCCATTTTTAAAACATGTGTAGAAAAAATCCCCTTCATGTAAAATTCCAAGATATTAGTTTTGGACTAGTGGAATTTCCCAAACTTGGAAAACAAAAGTTTTGTGTTCATTTGTGGTGAGTGAATAAATTTTCTTCATTTACATTTTTTATTGTTTTAAACTTTTTTCATACATCAACTATGAAATTTTCATTTTGCTGTGATCTATTTACCTTTTTTATTTACGGAATGAAGGGAGAGCGAAAAACTCAAAGTTTTGATTTAAGAAAAATGTGTACATCTAAAACGGAAATGCACAATGCACATATGTAGAGAGAGATAATTACAAAGAGTGTCTGTAATTTTTAGGGATTTTCAGCAGCTTTTCGTTTTTATATCTCAGGTTTTGCAATCGTCGGGAAAAATGGGTGGCGGAGGATTTTTAACTGAGTGTTGAATTGCAATCCAAAAGTCATTTCATACAAAATTATAGCCCGTTACGCATGATAAATAACTTTACAATCATCTATGATTGTTATATCAAATTTTTGAAAATGGGCAAAATAATGACTTGTTAGACACGGGTAAATATCCCACCGCACGTTCACTTGAGAATTTAATGAACGTTTGTTATTCTCTTTAAAAGCTTTGGATCCATAGGTCATTTGAATCTTTAACATGTTTCAAGCATGCATATCCATTTTTAAAACATTTGTAGAAAAAATCTCCTTCATGTAAAATTCCAAGCTTAATAGGGTTGGACTAATGGAATTTCCCAAACTTGGCTAACAAAACTTTTGTGTTCATTTGTGGTGTGTGAATAGATATTTTTTATTTAAATTAGTTATTATTTTAAATATTTTCCACTCATCAACTATAAAATGTTTATTTTGTTGTGATCCTTTTTGCCTTTTTTGTTTACGGGATGAAGGGGGAGCGAACACTCAAAGTTTTGATTTAAGAAAAAAGTGTACATCTAAAATGGAAATGCATAATGCACAAATGTAGAGAGAGATATTTCCTAAGAGTGTATGTATGTTTTGCGGATCGTATGCACGTTTTTCGTTTTTATATCTAAGGTTTTGCAATCGTCGGGAAACGGGGGAGGCGGGCGATTTTTAACTGAGTGTTGACTTCAAATGCATAAGTCATTTCTTACAAAAATATAGCCCGTTACGCATGACAAATCACTTTACAATCATCTATGATTGTTAGGTCAACTTTTTGAATATGGGCAAAATAATGGCTCTTTTGACTCGTGCAAATATCCCAACGCACGTTCACTTGAGAATTTAATGAGCGTTTGTTATTCTCTTTAAAAGATTTGGATCCATAGGTCATTTGAATCTTTAACATGTTTCAAGCATGCATATCTATTTTTAAAACATGTGTAGAAAAAATATCCTTCATGTAAAATTCCAAGATATTAGTTTTGGACTAGTGGAATTTCCCAAATTTGGATAACAAAACTTTTGTGTTCATTTGTGATGTGTGAATAAATTTTCTTCATTTACTTTCTTTATTGTTTTAAACTTTTTTAGTACAACAACTATGAAGTTTTCATTTTGCTGTGATCTATTTGCCTTTTTTGTTTACGGGATGAAGGGAGAGCGAAAAACTCGAAGTTTTGATTTAAAAAAAATGTGTACATCTAAAACGGAAATGCACAATGCACACATGTAGAGAGAGATAATTCCAAAGAGTGTCTGTAATTTTTAGGGATTGTAAGCACCTTTTCGTTTTTATATCTCATGTTTTCCAATCGTCGGGAAAAATGGGTTGTGGAGGATTTTTAACTCAGTGTTGAATTGCGATCAATAAGTCATTTCATAAAAAAATATATCCCGTTACGCATGATAAATCACGTTACAATCATCTATGATTAATTATGTCAACTTTTTGCAAATGGGCAAAATAATGGCATGTTTGACTCGGGTAAATATCCCACGCCAAGTTCACTTGAGAATTTAATGAGCGTTTGTTATTCTCTTTAAAAGCTTTGCATCCATAGCTCATTTGCATCTTTAACATGTTTCAAACATGCATATCCATTTTTAAAACATGTGTGGACGAAATCTCTTTCTTGCAAAATTCCTAGCTATTACGGTTAAGCTAGTGGAATTTCCCAAAATTGGATAACAAAACATTTGTGTTCATTTGTGTTGGGTGAATAAATTTTCTTTATTTATATTTGTTATTTTTTTAAATTTTTTCCATACATCAACTATAAAATTTTCATTTTGGGGTAAGTTTTTTGCCTTGTTTGTTTTCGGGATGAAGGGAGAGCGAAAAGTCAAAGTGTTGATTTAAGAAAAAAGTGTACATCTAAAACGGAAAAGCACAATGCACAATTGTAGGGAGAGATAATTCCAAAGTGCACCTGTAATTTTTAGGGATTGTAAGCTCTTTTAAGTTTTTATATGTCAGGTTTTGCAATTGTCGGGAAAAATTTGTGGCAGAGGATTTTTAACCGAGTGTTGAATTGCAATCTATAAGTTATTTCATACAAAAATAAAGCCCGTTACGCATGATAAATCACTTTACAAATATCTATGATTGTTAGATCAAATTTTTGAAAATGGGCAAAATAATGACTTGTTAGACTCGGGTAAATATCCCACCGCACGTTCACTTGGGAATTTATTGTACGTTTGTTATTCTCTTTAAAAGCTTTGGATCCATAGGTCATTTGAATCTTTAACATGTTTCAAGCATGCATATCCATTTTTAAAACATGTGAAGAAAAAATTTCCTTCATGTAAAATTCCAAGATATTAGTTTTGGAGTAATGGAATTTCCCAAATTTGGATAACAAAACTTTTGTGTTCATTTGTAGTGTGTGAATAAATTTTCTTCATTTACTTTTTTTATTGTTTCAAACTTTTTCAGTACATCAACTATGAAATTTTCATTTTGCTGTGATCTATTTGCCTTATTTCTTTACGGGATGAAGGGAGAGCGAAAAACTCGAAGTTTTGATTTAAGAAAAATGTGTACATCTAAAACGGAAATGCACAATGCACACATGTAGAGAGAGATAATTCCAAAGAGTGTTTGTAATTTTTAGGGATTGTAAGCACCTTTTCGTTTTTATAACTCAGGTTTTGCTAGCGTCGGGAAAATGGGTTGTGGAGGATTTTTAACTGAGTGTTGAATTGCAATCCATAAGTCATTTCATAAAAAAATATATCCCGTTACGCATGATAAATCACATTATAATCATCTATGATTAATTCTGTCAACTTTTTGCAAATGGAAAAAATAATGGCATGTTTGACTCGGGTAAATATCCCACGCCAAGTTCACTTGAGAATTTAACGAGCGTTTGTTTTTCTCTTTAAAACTTTTGTATCCATAGCTCATTTGCATCTTTAACATGTTTCAAACATGCATATCCATATTTAAAACATGTGTGAACAAAATCTCTTGCTTGCAAAATTCCAAGCTATTACGGTTAAGCTAGTGGAATTTCCCAAAATTGGATAACAAAACTTTTGCGTTCATTTGTGTTGGGTGAATAAATTTTCTTTATTTATATTTGTTATTTTTTTAAATTTTTTCCATACATCAACTATAAAATTTTCATTTTGGGGTAAGCTTTTTGCCATGGTTGTTTTCGGGATGAAGGGACAACGAAAAGTCAAAGTTTTGATTTAAGAAAAAAGTGTACATCTAAAATGGAAAAGGACAATGCTCAATTGTAGGGAGAGATAATTCTAAAGTGCGCCTATAATTTTTAGGGATTGTAAGCTCTTTTAAGTTTTTATATCTCAGGTTTTGCAATCGTCGGGAAAAATTTGTGGCAGAGGATTTTTAACCGAGTGTTGAATTGCAATCTATAAGTCATTTCATACAAAAATAAAGCATGTTACACATTACAAATCACTTTAAAATTATCCATGATTGTTAGATCAAATTTTTGAAAATGGGCAAAATAATGACTTGTTAGACTCGGGTAAATATCCCACCGCACGTTCACTTGAGAATTTAATGAGCATTTGTTATTCTCTTTAAAAGCTTTGCATCCATAGCTCATTTTCATCTTTAACATGTTTCAAACATGCATATCCATTTTTATAACATGTGTGGATGAAATCTCTTTCATGCAAAATTTCAAGCTATTAGGGTTAAACTAGTGGAATTTCCCAAAATTGGATAACAAAACTTTTGTGTTTATTTGTGTTGGGTGAATAAATTTTCTTTATTTATATTTATTATTGTTTTAAAATTTTTCTATACATCAACTATAAAATTTTGATTTTCTTGTAAGCTTTTTGCCTTGTTTGTTTTCGGGAAGAAGGGAGAGCGAAAAACTCGAAGTTTTGATTTAAGAAAAATGTGTACATATAAAATGGAAAGCACAATGCAGAATTGTAGGGAGAGATAATTCCAAAGAGAGTCTATAATTTTTAGGGATTGTAAGCTCTTTTTAGTTTTTATATCTCAGGTTTTGCAATTGTCGGGAAAAATTGATGATAGAGGATTTTTAACTGAGTGTTGAATTGCAATCCATAAGTCATTTCATACAAAAATATAGCCCGTTACGCATTATAAATCAATTTACAATCATCTATGATTGTTAGTTCAAATTTTTGAAAATGGGCAAAATAATGACTTGTTAGACTCGAGTAAATATCCCACCGCATGTTCACTTGAGAATTTAATCTGCGTTTGTTATTCTCTTTGAAAGCTTTGGATCCATAGGTCATTTGAATCTTTAACATGTTTCAAGCATGCATATCTATTTTTAAAACATGTGTTGAAAAAATCTCCTTCATGTAAAATTCAAAGCTTAATAGGGTTGGACTAATGGAATTTCCCAAACTTGGATAACAAAACTTTTGTGTTCTTTTGTGGTGTGTGAATAGATATTTTTTTATTTCCATTAGTTATTATTTTAAATATTTTCCACACATCAACTATAAGATTTTTATTTTGTTGTGATCTTTTTTGCCTTTTTTGTTATCGGGATGAAGGGGGAGCGAAAACTCAAAGTTCTGATTTAAGAAAAAAGTGTACATCTAAATTGGAAATGTACAATGCACAAATGTACAGAGAGATATTTCCAAAGAGTGTCTGTATGTTTTAGGGATCGTATGCAGTCTTTCGTTTTTATATTTAAGGTTTTGCAATCGTCGGGAAATGGGGGAGACTGGCGATTTTTAATTGAGTGTTGACTTCAAATCCATAAGTCATTTCTTACAAAAATATAGCCCGTTACGCGTGACAAATCACATTACAACCATATATGATTGTTAGCTCAATTCTTTGAATATGGGCAAAATAATGGCTTGTTTGACTCGGGAAAATATCCCACCGCACGTTCACTTGAGAATTTAAGGAGCGTTTGTTATTCTCTTTAAACGCTTTGGATCCATAGGTCATTTGAATCTTTAACAAGTTTCTGGCATGCATATCCATTTTTAAAACATATGTAGAAAAAATCTCCTTCATGTAAAATTCCAAGATATTAGTTTTGGACTAGTGAAATTTCCCAAACTTGGATAACAAAACTTTTGTGTTCATTTGTGGTGTGTGAATAAATTTTCTTCATTTACTTTTTTTATTGTTTTAAACTTTTTCCATACATCAACTACGAAATTTTCATTTTGTTATGATCTATTTGCGTTTTTTTTTACGGGAAGAAGGGAGAGCCAAAAACTCGAGGTTTTGATTTAAGAAAAATGTGTACATCTAAAACGGAAATGCACAACGCACATATGTAGAGAGAGATAATTCCTAAGAGTGTCTATAAATTTTAGGGATTGTAAGCACCTTTTCAATTTTATATCTCAGGTTTTACAATCGTCGGGAAAAATGGGTTGCAGCGGATTTTTAACTGAGTGTTGAATTGCAATCCATAAGTCATTTCATACAAAAATATAGCCCGCTACACATGATAAATCCAATTACAATCATCTATGATTAATTATGTCAGCTTTTTGCAAATGGGCAAAATAATGGCATATTTGACTCGGGTAAATATCCCACGCCAAGTTCACTTGAGGATTTAATGAGCGTTTGTTATTCTTTTTAAAACCTTTGAATCCATAGCTCATTTGCATCTTTAACATGTTTCAAACATGCATATCCACTTTTAAAACATGTGTGGACGAAATCTCTTTCTTGCAAAATTCCAAGCTATTACGGTTAAGCTAGTGGAATTTCCCAAAATTGGATAACAAAACTTTTGCGTTCATTTGTGTTGGGTGAATAAATTTATTTATTTATATTTTTTATTGTTTTTAATTTTTTCCATACATCAACTATAAAATTTTCATTTTGGGGTAAGCTTTTTGCCTTGTTTTTTTTCAGGATGAAGGTAGAGCGAAAAGTCAAAGTTTTGATTTAAGAAAAAAGTGTACATCTAAAATGGAAAAGCACAATGCACAATTGTAGGGCGAGATAATTCCAAAGTGCACCTGTAATTTTTAGGGATTGTAACCTCTTTTAAATTTTTATATCTCAGGTTTTGCAATCGTCGGGAAAAATTGGTGGCAGAGGATTTTTAACCGAGTGTTGAATTGCAATCCATAAGGCATTTCATACAAAAATATAGCCCGTTACTCATGATAAATCACTTTACAATAATCTATGATTGTTAGATCAAATTTTTGAAAATGGGCAAAATAATGACTTGTTAGACTCGGGTAAATATCCCACCGCACGTTCACTTGAGAATTTAATGAGCGTTTGTTATTCTCTTTAAAAGCTTTGGATCCATAGGTAATTTGAATCTTTAACATGTTTCAAGCATGCATATCCATTTTTAAAACTTGTGTAGAACAAATCTCCTTCATGTAAAATTCTAAGCTTAATAGGGTTGGACTAATGGAATCTCCCAAACTTGTCTAGCAAAACTTTTGTGTTCATTTGTGGTGTGTGAATAGATATTGTTTATTTACATTAGTTATTATTTGAAATATTTTCCACACATCAAATATAAAATTTTTATTTTGTTGCGATCTTTTTTGCCTTTTTTGTTTACAGGATGAAAGGGGAACGAAAACTCAGAGTTCTGATTTAAGAAAAAAGTGTACATGTAAAATGGAAATGCACAATGCACAAATGTAGAGAGAGATATTTCCAAAGAGTGTCTGTATGTTCTAGGGATCGTATGAACTTTTTTCTTTTTTATATCTAAGGTTTTGCAATCGTCGGGAAACGGGAGAGGCGGGCGATTTTTAACTGAGTGCTGACTTCAAATCCATAAGTCATTTCATAAAAAAATATAGCCCTTTACGCATGACAAATCACTTTACAATCATATATGATTGTTAGCGCAACTTTTTGAATATGGGAAAAATAATGGCTTGTTTGACTCGGGCAAATATCCCACCGCACGTTCACTTGAGAATTTAATGACCTTTTGTTATTCTCCTTAACACTTGGGATCCATAGCTCATTTGAATCTTTAACATGTTTGTGGCATGCATATCCATTTTTAAAACATGTGTAGAAAAAATCTCCTTCATGTAAAACTTCAAGATATTATTTATGGACTAGTGGAATTTCCCAAACTTGGATAGCATAACTTTTGTGTGCATTTGTGGTGTGTGAATAAATTTTCTTCATTTACTTTTTTTATTGTTTTAAACTTTTTCCGTACATCAAGTATGAAATTTTCATTTTGCTGTGATCTATTTGCCTTTTTTGTTTACGGGATGAAAGGAGAGCGAAAAACTCGAAGTTTTGATTTAAGAAAAATGTGTACATCTAAAACGGAAATGCACAACGAACATATGTAGAGAGAGATAATTCCAAAGAGTGTCTGTAAATTTTAGGGATTGTAGGCACCTTTTTATTTTTATATCTCAGGTTTTGCAATCGTCGGAAAAAATGGGTTGCAGCGGATTTTTAACTAAGTGTTGAATTGCAATCCATAAGTCATTTCATACAAAAATATAGCCCGTTCTGCATGATAAATCACATTACAATCATCTATGATTAATTATGTCAGCTTTTTGCAAATGGGAAAAATAATGGCATGTTTGACTCCTGTAAATATCCCACCGCAAGTTCACTTGAGAATTTAATGAGCGTTTGTTATTCTCTTTAAAAGCTTTGCATCCATAGCTCATTTGCATCTTTAACATGTTTCAAACATGAATATCCATTTTTAAAACATGTGTGGACGAAATCTCTTTCTTGCAAAATTCCAAGCAATTAGGGTTAAACTAGTGGAATTTCCCAAAACTGGATAACAAAACTTTTGTGTTCATTTGTGTTAGGTGAATAAATTTTCTTTATTTATATTTATTATTGTTTTAAATTTTTTCCATACATCAACTATAAAATTTTCATTCTGTTGTAAGCTTTTTGCCTTGTTTGGTTTCGGGATGAAGGGAGAGCGAAAAGTCAAAGTTTTGATTTAAGAAAAAAGTGTACATCTAAAATGGAAAAGCACAATGCACAATTCTAGGGAGAGATAATTCCAAAGAGTGTCTATAATTTTTAGGGATTGTTAGCTCTTTTTATTTTTTATATCTTAGGTTTTGCAATCATCGGGAAAAATTGATGGAAGAGGATTTTTAAGTGAGTGTTGAATTGCAATCCATAAGTCATTTCATACAAAAATATAGCCCATTACGCATTATAGATCAATTTACAATCATCTATGATTGTTACATCAAATTTTTGAAAATGGGCAAAATAATGACTTGTTAGACTCGGGTAAATATCCCACCGCACGTTCACTTGAGAATTTAATCTGCGTTTGTTATTCTCTTTAAAAGCTTTGGATCCAAAGGTCATTTGAATCTTTAACATGTTTCAAGCACGCATATCCATTTTTAAAACAGGTGTAGGAAAAATCTCCTTCATGTAAAATTCCAAGCTTAATAGGGTTGGACTAATGGAATTTCCCAAACTTGGATAACAAAACTTTTGTGTTCTTTTGTGGTGTGTGAATAGATATTTTTTTATTTCCATTTGTTTTATTTTAAATATTTTCCACACATCAACTATAAGATTTTTATTTTGTTGTGATCGTTTTTGCCTTTTTTGTTAACGAGATGAAGGGGGAGCAAAAACTCAAAGTTCTGATTTAAGAAAAAAGTGTACATCTAAAATGGAAATGCACAATGTACAAATGTAGAGAGAGATATTTCCAAAGAGTGTCTGTATGTTTTAGGGATCGTATGCAGTCTTTCGTTTTTATATCTAAGGTTTTGCAATCGTCAGGAAATGGGGGAGACGGGCGATTTTTAACTGAGTGTTGACTTCAAATCCATAAGTCATTTCTTACAAAAATATAGCCCGTTACGCATGACAAATCACATTACAACCATATATGATTGTTAGCTCAACTTTTTGAATATGGGAAAAATAATGGCTTGTTTGACTCGGACAAATATCCCACCGCACGTTCATTTGAGAATTTAAGGAGCTTTTGTTATTCTCTTTAAAAGCTTTGGATCCATAGGTCATTTGAATCTTTAACATGCTTCTGGCATGCATATCCATTTTTAAAACATGTGTAGAAAAAATCTCCTTCATGTAAAACTTCAAGATATTATTTATGGACTAGTGGAATTTCCCAAACTTGGATAGCATAACTTTTGTGTGCATTTGTGGTGTGTGAATAAATTTTCTTCATTTACTTTTTTTATTGTTTTAAACTTTTTCCGTACATCAAGTATGAAATTTTCATTTTGCTGTGATCTATTTGCCTTTTTTGTTTACGGGATGAAAGGAGAGCGAAAAACTCGAAGTTTTGATTTAAGAAAAATGTGTACATCTAAAACGGAAATGCACAACGCACATATGTAGAGAGAGATAATTCCAAAGAGTGTCTGTAAATTTTAGGGATTGTAGGCACCTTTTTATTTTTATATCTCAGGTTTTGCAATCGTCGGAAAAAATGGGTTGCAGCGGATTTTTAACTAAGTGTTGAATTGCAATCCATAAGTCATTTCATACAAAAATATAGCCCGTTACGCATGATAAATCACATTACAATCATCTATGATTAATTATGTCAGCTTTTTGCAAATGGGAAAAATAATGGCATGTTTGACTCCTGTAAATATCCCACCGCAAGTTCACTTGAGAATTTAATGAGCGTTTGTTATTCTCTTTAAAAGCTTTGCATCCATAGCTCATTTGCATCTTTAACATGTTTCAAACATGAATATCCATTTTTAAAACATGTGTGGACGAAATCTCTTTCTTGCAAAATTCCAAGCAATTAGGGTTAAACTAGTGGAATTTCCCAAAACTGGATAACAAAACTTTTGTGTTCATTTGTGTTAGGTGAATAAATTTTCTTTATTTATATTTATTATTGTTTTAAATTTTTTCCATACATCAACTATAAAATTTTCATTCTGTTGTAAGCTTTTTGCCTTGTTTGGTTTCGGGATGAAGGGAGAGCGAAAAGTCAAAGTTTTGATTTAAGAAAAAAGTGTACATCTAAAATGGAAAAGCACAATGCACAATTGTAGGGAGAGATAATTCCAAACAGTGTCTATAATTTTTAGGGATTGTAAGCTCTTTCTATTTTTTATATCTTAGGTTTTGCAATCATCGGGAAAAATTGATGGAAGAGGATTTTTAACTGAGTGTTGAATTGCAATCCATAAGTCATTTCATACAAAAATATAGCCCATTACACATTATAGATCAATTTACAATCATCTATGATTGTTAGATAAAATTTTTTAAAATGGGCAAAATAATGACTTGTTAGACTCGGGTAAATATCCCACCGCACGTTCACTTGAGAATTTAATCTGCGTTTGTTATTCTCTTTAAAAGCTTTGGATCCAAAGGTCATTTGAATCTTTAACATGTTTCAAGCACGCATATCCATTTTTAAAACATGTGTAGGAAAAATCTCCTTCATGTAAAATTCCAAGCTTAATAGGGTTGGACTAATGGAATTTCCCAAACTTGGATAACAAAACTTTTGTGTTCTTTTGTGGTGTGTGAATAGATATTTTTTTATTTCCATTTGTTTTATTTTAAATATTTTCCACACATCAACTATAAGATTTTTATTTTGTTGTGATCGTTTTTGCCTTTTTTGTTAACGAGATGAAGGGGGAGCAAAAACTCAAAGTTCTGATTTAAGAAAAAAGTGTACATCTAAAATGGAAATGCACAATGTACAAATGTAGAGAGAGATATTTCCAAAGAGTGTCAGTATGTTTTAGGGATCGTATGCAGTCTTTCATTTTTATATCTAAGGTTTTGCAATCGTCAGGAAATGGGGGAGACGGGCGATTTTTAACTGAGTGTTGACTTCAAATCCATAAGTCATTTCTTACAAAAATATAGCCCGTTACGCATGACAAATCACATTACAACCATATATGATTGTTAGCTCAACTTTTTGAATATGGGAAAAATAATGGCTTGTTTGACTCGGACAAATATCCCACCGCACGTTCATTTGAGAATTTAAGGTGCTTTTGTTATTCTCTTTAAAAGCTTTGGATCCATAGGTCATTTGAATCTTTAACATGTTTCTGGCATGCATATCCATTTTTAAAACATAAGCAGAAAAAATCTCCTTCATGTAAAATTCCAAGATATTAGTTTTGGACTAGTGGAATTTCCCAAACTTGGATAACAAAACTTTTGTGTGCATTTGTGGTGTGTGAATAAATTTTCTTCATTTAATTATTTTACTGTTTTAACTTTTTCCATACATCAACTATGAAATTTTCATTTTGCTGTGATCTATTTGCCCTTTTTGTTTAAGGGAAGAAGGGAGAGCGAAAAACTCGAAGTTTTGATTTAAGAAAAATGTGTACATCTAAAACGGAAATGCACAACACACATATGTAGAGAGAGATAATTCCAAAGAGTGTCTATAATTTTTAGGGATTGTAAGCACCTTTTCGTTTTTATATCTCATGTTTTGCAATCGTCGGGAAAAATGGGTTGCGGAGGATTTTTAACTGAGTGTTGAATTGCGATCAATAAGTCATTTCATACAAAAATATAGCCCGTTACGCATGATAAATCACATTACAGTCATCTATGATTAATTATGTCAGCTTTTTGCAAAAAGACAAAGTAATGATATGTTTGACTCGGGTAAATATCCCATCGCAAGTTCACTTGAGAATTTAATGAGCGTTTGTTATTCTCTTTAAAAGCTTTGCATCCATAGCTCATTTGCATCTTTAACATGTTTCAAACATGCATATCCATTTTTAAAACATGTGCGGATGAAATCTCTTTCTTGCAAAATTCCAAGCTATTATGGTTAAACTAGTGGAATTTCCCAAAATTGGATAACAAAACTTTTGTGTTCATTTGTGTTGGGTGAATAAATTTTCTTTATTTATATTTGTTATTGTTTTAAATTTTTTCCATACATCAACTATAATATTTTCATTTTGTTGTAAGCTTTTTGCCTTGTTTGTTTTCGGGATGAAGGGAGAGGGAAAAGTCAAAGTTTTGATTTATGAAAAAAGTCTACATCTAAAATGGAAAAGCACAATGCACAATTGTAGGGAGAGATAATTCCAAAGAGTGTCGGTAATTTTTAGGGATTGTAAGCACTTTTTAGTTTTTATATCTCAGGTTTTGCAATCATCGGGAAAAATTATGTGGCAGAGGATTTTTAACTGTGTGTTGAATTGCAATCCATAAGTCATTTCATACAAAAATATCGCCCGTTACGCTTGATAAATCACTTTACATTCATCTATGATTGTTAGATCAAATTTTTGAAAATGGGCAAAATAATGACTTGTTAGACTCGGGTAAATCTCCCACCGCACGTTCACTTGAGAATTTAATGAGCGTTTGTTATTCTCTTTAAAAGCTTTGGATCCAAAGGTCATTTGAATCTTTAACATGTTTCCAGCTTGCATATCCATTTTTAAAACATGTGTGGAAAAAATCTCCTTCATTTAAAATTCCAAGCTTAATAGGGTTGGACTAATGGAATTTCCCAAACTTGGATAACAAAACTTTTGTGTTCATTTGTGGTGTGTGAATAGATATTTTTTATTTACATTAGATATTATTTTAAATATTTTCCACACATCAACTATAAGATTTTTATTTTGTTGTGATCTTTTTTGCCTTTTTTGTTTACGAGATGAAGGGGGAGCGAAAACTCAAAGTTTTGATTTAAGAAAAAAGTGTACATCTAAAATGGAAATGCACAATGCACAAATGTAGAGAGAGTTATTTCCAAAGAGTGTCTGTATGTTTTAGGGATCGTATGCAGTCTTTCGTTTTTATATCTAAGGTTTTGCAATCGTAGGGAAATGGGGGAGACGGGCGATTTTTAACTGAGTGTTGACTTCAAATCCTTAAGTCATTTCTTACAAAAATATAGCCCGTTACGCATGACAAATCACATTACAACCATCTATGATTGTTAGCTCAACTCTTTGAATATGGGCAAAATAATGGCTTGTTTGACTCGGGCAAATATCCCACCGCACGTTCACTTGAGAATTTAAGGAGCGTTTGTTATTCTCTTTAAAAGCTTTGGATCCATAGGTCATTTGAATCTTTAACATGTTTCTGGAATGCATATCCATTTTTAAAACATGTGTAGAAAAAATCTCCTTCATGTAAAATTCCAAGATATTAGTTTTGGACTAGTGGAATTTCCCAAACTTGGATAACAAAACTTTTGTGTTCATTTGTGGTGTGTGAATAAATTTTCTTCATTTAATTTTTTTATTGTTTTTAACTTGTTCCATACATCAACTATGAAATTTTCATTTTGCTGTGATTTATTTGCCTTTTTTGTTTTACAGGATGAAGGGAGAGCGAAAAACTCGTAGTTTTGATTTAAGAAAAATGGTACATCTAAAACGGAAATGCACAACACACATATGTAGAGAGAGATAATTCCAAAGAGTGTCTGTAATTTTTAGGGATTGTAAGCACCTTTTCGTTTTTATATCTCATGTTTTGCAATCGTCGGGAAAAATGGGTTGCGGAGGATTTTTAACTGAGTGTTGAATTGCGATCCATAAGTCATTTCATACAAAAATATAGCCCGTTACGCATGATAAATCACATTACAATCATCTATGATTAATTATGTCAGCTTTTTGCAAAAGGACGAAGTAATGGCATGTTTGACTCGGGTAAATATCCCATGGCAAGTTCACTTGAGAATTTAATGAGCGTTTGTTATTCACTATAAAAGCTTTGCATCCATTGCTCATTTGCATCTTTAACATGTTTCAAACACGCATATCCATTTTTAAAACATGTGTAGATGAAATCTCTTTCTTGCAAAATTCCAAGCTATTATGGTTAAACTAGTGGAATTTCCAAAAATTGGATAACAAAACTTTTGTGTTCATTTGTGTGGAGTGAATAAATTTTCTTTATTTATATTTGTTATTGTTTTAAATTTTTTGCATACATCAACTATAAAATTTTCATTTTTTTGTAAGCTTTTCTCCTTGTTTGTTTTCGGGATGAAGGTAGAGGGAAAAGTCAAAGTTTTGATTTATGAAAAAATTGTACATCTAAAATGGAAAAGCACAATGCACAATTGTAGGGAGAGATAATTCCAAAGAGTGTCGGCAATTTTTAGTGATTGTAAGCACATTTTAGTTTTTATATCTCAGGTTTCACAATCGTCGGGAAAAATAGGTGGCAGTGGATTTTTAACTGAGTGTTGAATTGCAATCCATAAGTCATTTCATAGAAAAATATGGCCCGTTACGCATGATAAATCACTTTACATTCATCTATGATTGTTAGATCAAATTTTTGAAAATGGGCAAAATTATTACTTCTTTGACTCGGATAAATATCCCACCGCACGTTCACTTGAGAATTTAATGAGCGTTTGTTATTCTCTTTAAAAGCTTTGGATCCAAAGGTCATTTGAATCTTTAACATGTTTCCAGCATGCATATCCATTTTTAAAACAAGTGTGGAAAAGATCTCCTTCATGTAAAATTCCAAGCTTAATAGGGTTGGACTAATGGAATTTCCCAAACTTGGATAACAAAACTTTTGTGTTCATTTGTGGTGTGTGAATAGATATTTTTAATTTACATTATTTATTATTTAATATATTTTCCACACATCAACTATAAGATTTTTATTTTGTTGTGATCTTTTTTGCCTTTTTTGTTTACGAGATGAAGGGGGAGCGAAAACTCAAAGTTCTGATTTAAGAAAAAAGTGTACATCTAAAATGGAAATGCACAATGCACAAATGTAGAGAGAGATATTTCCAAAGAGTGTCTGTATGTTTTAGGGATCGTATGCAGTCTTTCGTTTTTATATCTAAGGTTTTGCAATCGTAGGGAAATGGGGGAGACGGGCGATTTTTAACTGAGTGTTGACTTCAAATCCATAAGTCATTTCTTACAAAAATATAGCCCGTTACGCATGACAAATCACATTACAACCATCTATGATTGTTAGCTCAACTCTTTGAATATGGGCAAAATAATGGCTTGTTTGACTCGGGCAAATATCCCACCGCACGTTCACTTGAGAATTTAAGGAGCGTTTGTTATTCTCTTTAAAAGCTTTGGATCCATAGGTCATTTGAATCTTTAACATGTTTCTGGAATGCATATCCATTTTTAAAACATATGTAGAAAAAATCTCCTTCATGTAAAATTCCAAGATATTAGTTTTGGACTAGTGGAATTTCCCAAACTTGGATAACAAAACTTTTGTGTTCATTTGTGGTGTGTGAATAAATTTTTTTCATTTACTTTTTTTATTGTTTTAAACTTTTTCCATACATCAACTTTGAAATTTTTATTTTGCTGTGATTTATTTGCCTTTTTTGTTTTACAGGATGAAGGGAGAGGGAAAAACTCGTAGTTTTGATTTAAGAAAAATGTGTACATCTAAAACGGAAATGCACAACACACATATGTAGAGAGAGATAATTCCAAAGAGTGTCTGTAATTTTTAGGGATTGTAAGCACTTTTTCGTTTTTATATCTCAGGTTTTGCAATCGTCGGGAAAAATGGGTTGCGGAGGATTTTTAACTGAGTGTTGAATTGCAATCCATAAGTCATTTCATACAAAAATATAGCCCGATACGCATGATAAATCACATTAAAATCATCTATGATTAATTTTGTCAGCATTTTGCAAATGGACAAAATAATAGCATGTTTGACTCAGGTAAATATCCCACCGCATGTTCACTTGAGAATATAATGGGCGTTTGTTATAATCTTTAAAACTTTGCTTCCTTAGCTCATTTGAATCTTTAACATGTTTCAAACATGCATTTCCATTTTTAAAACATGTGTGGATGAAATCTCTTTCTTGCAAAATTCCAAGCTATTAGGGTTAAACTAGTGGAATTTCCCAAAATTGGATAACAAAACTTTTGTGTTCATTTGTGTTGGGTGAATAAATTTTCTTTATTTATATTTGTTATTGTTTTAAATTTTTGGCATACATCAACTATAAAATTTTCATTTTGTTGTAAGCTTTTTGCCTAGTTTGTTTTCGGGATGAAGGGAGAGCGAAAAGTCAAAGTTTTGATTTAAGAAAAAAGTGTACATCTAAATGGAAAAGCACAATGCAATATTGTAGGGAGAGATAATTCCAAAGAGTGTCGGTAATTTTTAAGGATTGTAAGCTCTTTTTAGTTTTTATATCTCAGGTTTTGCAATCGTCGGGAAAAATTGGTGGCAGAGGATTTTTAACTGAGTGTTGAATTGCAATCCATAAGTCATTTCATACAAAAATATCGCCCGTTACGCATGATAAATCAATTTACATTCCATCTATGATTGTTAGATCAAATTTTTGAAAATGGGCAAAATAATGACTTGTTAGACTCGGGTAAATATCCCGCCGCACGTTCACTTGAGAATTTAATGAGCATTTGTTATTCTCTTTAAAAGCTTTGGATCCAAAGGTCATTTGAATCTTTAACATGTTTCCAGCATGCATATCCATTTTTAAAACATGTGTGGAAAAAATCTCCTTCATGTAAAATTCGAAGCTTAGTAGGGTTGCACTAATGGAATTTCCCAAACTTGGATAACAAAACTTTTGTGTGCATTTGTGGTGTGTGAATAGATATTTTTTATTTACATTAGTTATTATTTTAAATATTTTCCACACATCAACTATAAGATTTTTATTTTGTTGTGATCTTTTTTGCCTTTTTTGTTTACGAGATGAAGGGGGAGCGAAAACTCAAAGTTCTGATTTAAGAAAAAAGTGTACATCTAAAATGGAAATGCACAATGGACAAATGTAGAGAGAGATGTTTCCAAAGAGTGTCTGTATGTTTTAGGGATCGTATGCAGTCTTTCGTTTTTATATCTAAGGTTTTGCAATCGTAGGGAAACAGGGTAGGCGGGCGATTTTTATGTGAGTGTTGACTTCAAGTGCCTAAGTCATTTCTTACAAAAATATAGCCTGTTAGGCATGACAAATCACTTTACAATCATCTATGATTGTTAGCTCAACTTTTTGAATATGGGCAAAATAATGGCTTGTTTGACTCGGGCAAATATCCCACCACACATTCACTTGAGAATTTAAGTAGCGTTTGTTATTCCCTTTAAAAGCTTTGGATCCATAGGTCATTTCAATCTTTAACATGTTTCTGGCATGCATATCCATTTTTAAAACATGTGTAGAAAAAATCTCCATCATGTAAAATTCCAAGATATTAGTTTTGGACTAGTGGAATTTCCCAAACTTGGATAACAAAACTTTTGTGTTCATTTGTGGTGTGTGAATAAATTTTCTTCATTTACTTTTTTTATTGTTTAAACTTTTTCCATACATCAACTATGAAATTTTCTTTTTGCTGTGATCTATTTGCCTTTTTTGTTTACGGGATGAAGGGAGAGCGAAAAACTTGAAGTTTTGATTTAAGAAAAATGTGTACATCTAAAACGGAAATGCACAACACACATATGTAGAGAGAGATAATTCCAAAGAGTGTGTGTAATTTTTTGGGATTGTAACCACCTTTTCGTTTTTATATCTCAGGTTTTGCAATCGTCGGGAAAAATGGGTTGCGGAGGATTTTTAACTGAGTGTTGAATTGCAATCCTTAAGTCATTTCATACAAAAATATAGCCCGTTACGCATGATAAATCACTTTACATTCATCTATGATTGTTAGACCAAATTTTTGAAAATGGGCAAAATAATGACTTGTTAGACTCGGGTAAATATCCCACCGCACTTTCACTTGAAAATTTAATGAGCGTTTGTTATTCTCTTTAAAAGCTCTGGATCCATAGGTCATTTGAATCTTTATCAAGTTTCAAGCATGCATATCCATTTTTAAAACATGTGTGGAAAAAATCTCCTTCATGTAAAATTCCATGCTTAATAGGCTTGGACTATTGGAATTTCCCAAACATGGATAACAAAACTTTTGTGTTCATTTGTGGTGTGTGAATAGATATTTTTTATTTACATTAGTTATTATTTTAAATATTTTCCAAACATCAACTATAAAATTTTTATTTTGTTGTGATCTTTTTTGCCTTTTTTGTTTACGAGATGAAGGGGGAGCGAAAACTCGAAGTTCTGATTTAAGAAAAAAGTGTACATCTAAAATGGAAATGCACAATGCACAAATGTAGAGAGAGATATTTCCAAAGAGTCTCTGTATGTTATAGGGATCGTATGCACTCTTTCCTTTTTATATGTAAGGTTTTGCAATTGTCGGGAAACGGGGGAGGCGGGCGATTTTTAACTTAGTGTTGACTTCAAATCCATAAGTCATTTCTTACCAAAATATAGCCCGTTACGCATGACAAATCACTTTACAATCATCTATGATTGTTAGCTCAACTTTTTGAATATGGGCAAAATAATGGCTTGTTTGACTCGGGCAAATATTCCACCGCACGTTCACTTGAGAATTTAAGGAGCGTTTGTTATTATCTTTAAAAGCTTTGGATCCATATGTAATTTGAATCTTTAACATGTTTTTGGCATGCATATCCATTTTTAAAACATGTGTAGAAAAAATCTCCTTCATGAAAAATTTCAAGATATTAGTTTTGGACAAGTGGAATTTCCCAAACTTGGATAACAAAACTTTTGTGTTCATTTGTGGTGTGTGAATAAATTTTCTTCATTTACTTTTTTTATTGTTTTAAACTTTTTCCGTACATCAACTACGAAATTTTCATTTTGTTATGATCTATTTGCGTTTTTTTGTTAACGGGATGAAGGGAGAGCGAAAAACTCGAAGTTTTGATTTTAGAAAAATGTGTACATTTAAAACGGAAATGCACAACACGCATATGTAGAGAGAGATAATTCCAAAGAGTGTCTGTCATTTTTAGGGATTGTAAGCACCTCTTCGTTTTTATATCTCAGGTTTTGCAATCGTCGAGAAAAATGGGTTGCGGAGGATTTTTAACTGAGTGTTGAATTGCAATCCATAAGTCATTTCATACAAAAATATAGCCCGTTACGCATGATAAATCACTTTACATTCATCTATGATTGTTAGAACAAATTTTTGAAAATGGGCAAAATAATGACTTGCTAGAAATATCCCACCGCACGTTTACTTGAAAATTTAATGAGCGTTTGTTATTCTCTTGAAAAGCTTTGGATCCTTAGGTCATTTGAATCTTTAACATGTTTCAAGCATGCATATCCATTTTTAAAACATGTGTGGAAAAAATCTCCTTCATGTAAAATTCCATGCTTAATAGGGTTGGACTATTGGAATTTCCCAAACTTGGATAACAAAACTTTTGTGTTCATTTGTGGTGTGTGAATAGATATTTTTTATTTACATTAGTTATTATTTTAAATATTTTTCAAACATCAACTATAAAATTTTTATTTTGTTGTGATCTTTTTTGCCTTTTTTTTTACGGGATGAAGGGTGAGCGAAAACTCAAAGTTCTGATTTAAGAAAAAAGTGTACATCTAAAATGGAAATTCACAATGCACAAATGTAGAGAGAGATATTTCCAAAGTGTCTCTGTATGTTATAGGGATCGTATGCACTCTTTCCTTTTTATATGTAAGGTTTTGCAATTGTCGGGAAACGGGGGAGGCGGGCAATTTTTAACTTAGTGTTAACTTCAAATCCATAAGTCATTTCTTACAAAAATATAGCCCGTTACGCATGACAAATCACTTTACAATCATCTATGATTGTTAGCTCAACTTTTTGAATATGGGCAAAATAATGGCTTGTTTGACTCGGGCAAATATGCCACCGCACGTTCACTTGAAAATTTAAGGAGCGTTTGTTATTCTATTTAAAAGCTTTGGATCCATATGTAATTTGAATCTTTAACATGTTTTTGGCATGGATATCCATTTTTAAAACATGTGTAGAAAAAATCTCCTTCATGTAAAATTTCAAGATATTAGTTTTGGACAAGTGGAATTTCCCAAACTGGGATAACAAAACTTTTGTGTTCATTTGTGGTGTGTGAATAAATTTTCTTCATTTACTTTTTTTATTGTTTTAAACTTTTTTCGTACATCAACTACGAAATTTTTATTTTGTTATGATCTATTTGCGTTTTTTTGTTTACAGGATGAAGGGAGAGCGCAAAACTCGAAGTGTTGATTTAAGAAAAATGTGTACATTTAAAACGGAAATGCACAACACACATATGTAGAGAGAGATAATTCCAAAGAGTGTCTGTAATTTTTAGGGATTGTAAGCACCTTTTCGTTTTTATATCTCAGGTTTTGCAATCGTCGGGAAAAATGGGTTGCGGAGGATTTTTAACTGAGTGTTGAATTGCAATCCATAAGTCATTTCATACAAAAATATTGCCCGATACGCATGATAAATCACATTAAAATCATCTATGATTAATTTTGTCAGCATTTTGCAAATGGACAAAATAATAGCATGTTTGACTCAGGTAAATATCCCACCGCATGTTCACTTGAGAATATAATGGGCGTTTGTTATAATCTTTAAAACTTTGCTTCCTTAGCTCATTTGAATCTTTAACATGTTTCAAACATGCATTTCCATTTTTAAAACATGTGTGGATGAAATCTCTTTCTTGCAAAATTCCAAGCTATTAGGGTTAAACTAGTGGAATTTCCCAAAATTGGATAACAAAACTTTTGTGTTCATTTGTGTTGGGTGAATAAATTTTCTTTATTTATATTTGTTATTGTTTTAAATTTTTGGCATACATCAACTATAAAATTTTCATTTTGTTGTAAGCTTTTTGCCTTGTTTGTTTTCGGGATGAAGGGAGAGCGAAAAGTCAAAGTTTTGATTTAAGAAAAAAGTGTACATCTAAATGGAAAAGCACAATGCAATATTGTAGGGAGAGATAATTCCAAAGAGTGTTGAATTGCAATCCATAAGTCATTTCATACAAAAATATAGCCCGTTACGGATGATAAATCACTTTACAATCATCTATGATTGTTAGATCAAATTTTTGAAAATGGGCAAAATAATGACTTGTTAGACTCGGGTAAATATTCCACCGCACATTCACTTGAGAATTTGATGAGCGTTTTTTTATTCTCTTTAAAAGCTTTGGATCCATAGGTCATTTGAATCTTTAACATGTTTCAAGAATGCATATCCATTTTTAAAACATGTGTCGAAGAAATCTCCTTCAAGTAAAATTCCAAGCTTAATATGGTTGGACTAATGGAATTTCCAAAACTTGGATAACAAAACTTTTGTGTTCATTTGTGGTGTGTGAATAGATATTTTTTATTTGCATTAGTTATTATTTTAAATATTTTCCACACATCAACAATAAATTTTTTATTTTGTTGTGATCTTTTTTGCCTTTTTTTTTTTACGGGATGAAGGGGGAGCGAAAACTCAAAGTTCTGGATTAAGAAAAAAGTGTACATCTAAAATGGAAATGCACAATGCACAAATGCAGAGAGAGATATTTCCAAAGAGTGTCTTTATGTTTTACGGATCGTATGCAGTCTTTCGTTTTTATATCTAAGGTTTTGCAATCGTAGGGAAACGGGGTAGGCGGGCGATTTTTAAGTGAGTGTTGACTTCAACTCCATAAGTCATTTCTTACAAAAATATAGCCTGTTACGCATGACAAATCACTTTGCAATCATCTATGATTGTTAGCGCAACTTTTTGAATATGGGCAAAATAATGGTTTGTTTAACTCGGGCAAATATCCCACCGCACGTTCACTTCAGAATTTAAGGAGCGTTTGTTATTCCCTTTAAAAGCTTTGGATCCATAGGTCATTTGAATCTTTAACATGTTTCTGGCATGCATATCCATTTTTAAAACATGTGCAGAAAAAACCTCCTTCATGTAAAATTCCAAGATATTAGTTTTGGACTAGTGGAATTTCCCAAACTTGGATAACAAAACTATTGTGTTCATTTGTGGTGTGTGAATAAATTTTCTTCATTTACTTTTTTTATTGTTTTAAACTTTTCCCATACATCAACTATGAAATTTTCATTTTGTTGTGATCTATTTGCCTTTTTTGTTTACGGGATGAAGGGAGAGCGAAAA
Source organism: Aristolochia californica (assembly GCF_029961685.1). Lineage (NCBI taxonomy): Eukaryota > Viridiplantae > Streptophyta > Magnoliopsida > Piperales > Aristolochiaceae > Aristolochia > Aristolochia californica. Next base: position 27,052,828 of record NW_027182268.1, on the reverse strand, counting down.
ACTCGTAGTTTTGATTTAAGAAAAATGTGTACACCTAAAATGGAAATGCACAACACACATATGTAGAGAGAGATAATTGCAAAGAGTGTGTGTAATTTTTTGGGATTGTAAGCAGCTTTTTGTTTTTATATCTCAGGTTTTGCAATCGTCGGGAAAAATGGGTTGCGGAGGATTTTTAACTGAGTGTTGAATTGGAATCCATAAGTCATTTCATACAAAAATATAGCCCGTTACGCATGATAAATCACTTTACATTCATCTATGATTGTTAGAAAATTTTTTTGAAAATGGGCAAAATAATGACTTGTTAGACTCGGGTAAATATCCCATCGCACGTTCACTTGAAAATTTAATGAGCGTTTGTTATTCTCTTTAAAAGCTTTGGATCCATAGGTCATTTGAATCTTTAACATGTTTCAAGCATGCATATCCATTTTTAAAACATGTGTGGAAAAAATCTCCTTCATGTAAAATTCCATGCTTAATAGGGTTGGACTATTGGAATTTCCCAAACTTGGATAACAAAACTTTTGTGTTCATTTGTGGTGTGTGAATAGATATTTTTTATTTACATTAGTTATTATTTTAAATATTTTCCAAACATCAACTATAAAATTTTTATTTTGTTGTGATCTTTTTTGCCTTTTTTTTTTACGGGATGAAGGGTGAGCGAAAACTCAAAGTTCTGATTTAAGAAAAAAGTGTACATCTAAAATGGAAATGCACAATGCACAAATGTAGCGAGAGATATTTCCAAAGAGTCTCTGTATGTTATAGGGATCGTATGCACTCTTTCCTTTTTATATGTAAGGTTTTGCAATTGTCGGGAAACGGGGGAGGCTGGCGATTTTTAACTTAGTGTTGACTTCAAATCAATAAGTCATTTCTTACAAAAATATAGACCGTTACACATGGCAAATCACTTTACAATCATCTATGATTGTTAGTTCAACTTTTTGAATATGGGCAAATTAATGGCTTGTTTGACTCGGGCAAATATGCCACCGCACGTTCACTTGAGAATTTAAGGAGCGTTTGTTATTCTCTTTAAAAGCTTTGGATCCATATGTAATTTGAATCTTTAACATGTTTTTGGCATGGATATCCATTTTTAAAACATGTGTAGAAAAAATCTCCTTCATGTAAAATTTCAAGATATTAGTTTTGGACAAGTGGAATTTCCCAAACTTGGATAACAAAACTTTTGTGTTCATTTGTAGTGTGTGAATAAATTTTCTTCATTTACTTTTTTTATTGTTTTAAACTTTTTCCGTACATCAACTACGAAATTTTTATTTTGTTATGATCTATTTGCGTTTTTTTGTTTACGGGATGAAGGGAGAGCGAAAAACTCGAAGTTTTGATTTAAGAAAAATGTGTACATTTAAAACGGAAATGCACAACACACATATGTAGAGAGAGATAATTCCAAAGAGTGTCTGTAATTTTTAGGGATTGTAAGCACCTTTTCGTTTTTATATCTTAGGTTTTGCAATTGTCGGGAAAAATGGGTTGCGGAGGATTTTTATCTGAGTGTTGAATTGCAATCCATAAGTCATTTCATACAAAAATTAGCCTGTTACGCATGATAAATCACATTAAAATCATCTATGATAAATTTTGTCAGCTTTTTGCAAATGGACAAAATAATGGCATGTTTGACTCAGGTAAATATCCCACTGCAAGTTCACTTGAGAATATAATGGGCGTTTGTTATTATCTTTAAACTTTGCTTCCTTAGTTCATTTGAATCTTTAACATGTTTCAAACATGCATTTCCATTTTTAAAACATGTGTGGATGAATTCTCTTTCTTGCAAAATTCCAAGCTATTAGGGTTAAACTAGTGGAATTTCCTAAAATTGGATAACAAAACTTTTGTGTTCATTTGTGTTGGATGAATAAATTTTCTTTATTTATATTTGTTATTGTTTTAAATTTTTGGCAGACATCAACTATAAAATTTTCATTTTGTTGTAAGCTTTTTGCCTTGTTTGTTTTCGGGATGAAGGGAGAGCGAAAAGTCAAAGTTTTGATTTAAGAAAAAAGTGTACATCTAAATGGAAAAGCACAATGCAATATTGTAGGGAGAGATAATTCCAAAGAGTGTCGTTCATTTTTAGGGATTGTAAGCTCTTTTTAGTTTTTATATCTCAGGTTTTGCAATTGTCGGGAAAAATTGGTGGCAGAGGATTTTTAACTGAGTGTTGAATTGCAATCCATAAGTCATTTCATCCAAAAATATAGCCCGTTACGGATGATAAATCACTTTACAATCATCTATGATTGTTAGATCAAATTTTTGAAAATGGGCAAAATAATGACTTGTTTGACTCGGGTAAATATTCCACCGCACGTTCACTTGAGAATTTAATGAGCGTTTTTTATTCTCTTTAAAAGCTTTGGATCCATAGGTCATTTGAATCTTTAACATGTTTCAAGAATGCATATCCATTTTTAAAACATGTGTCGAAGAAATCTCCTTCATGTAAAATTCCAAGCTTAATAGTGTTGGACTAATGGAATTTCCCAAACTTGGATAACAAAACTTTTGTGTTCATTTGTGGTGTGTGAATAGATATTTTTTATTTGCATTAGTTATTATTTTAAATATTTTCCACACATCAACAAGAAATTTTTTATTTTTTTGTGATCTTTTTTGCCTTTTTTTTTTACGGGATGAAGGGGGAGTGAAAACTCAAATTTCTGGATTAAGAAAAAAGTGTACATCTAAAATGGAAATGCACAATGCACAAATGCAGAGAGAGATATTTCCAAAGAGTGTCTGTATGTTTTACGGATCGTATGCAGTCTTTCATTTTTATATCTAAGGTTTTGCAATCGTAGGGAAACGTGGTAGGCGGGCGATTTTTAAGTGAGTGTTGACTTCAAGTCCATAAGTCATTTCTTACAAAAATATAACCTGTTACGCATGACAAATCACTTTACAATCATCTATGATTGTTAGCTCAACTTTTTGAATATGGGCAAAATAATGGTTTGTTTGACTCGGGCAAATATCCCTCCGCACGTTCACTTCAGAATTTAAGGAGCGTTTGTTATTCCCTTTAAAAGCTTTGGATCCATAGGTCATTTTAATCTTTAACATGTTTCGGGCATGCATATCCATTTTTAAAACATGTGTAGAAAAAATCTCCTTCATGTAAAATTCCAAGATATTAGTTTTGGACTAGTGGAATTTCCCAAACTTGGATAACAAAATTTTTGTGTTCATTTGTGGTGTGTGAATAAATTTTCTTCATTTACTTTTTTGAAAATGGGCAAAATAATGACTTGTTAGACTCGGATAAATATCCCACCTCACGTTCACTTGAAAATTTAATGAGCGTTTGTTATTCTCTTTAAAAGCTTTGGATCCATAGGTCATTTGAATCTTTAACATGTTTCAAGCATGCATATCCATTTTTAAAACATGTGTGGAAAAAATCTCCTTCATGTAAAATTCCATGCTTAATAGGGTTGGACTATTGGAATTTCCCAAACTTGGATAACAAAACTTTTGTGTTCATTTGTGGTGTGTGAATAGATATTTTTTATTTACATTAGTTATTATTTTAAATATTTTCCAAACATCAACTATAAAATTTTTATTTTGTTGTGATCTTTTTTGCCTTTTCTTTTTACGGGATGAAGGGTGAGCGAAAACTCAAAGTTCTGATTTAAGAAAAAAGTGTACATCTAAAATGGAAATGCACAATGCACAAATGTAGAGAGAGATATTTCCAAAGAGTTTCTGTATGTTATAGGGATCGTATGCACTCTTTCCTTTTTATATGTAAGGTTTTGCAATTGTCGGGAAACGGGGGAGGCGGGCGATTTTTAACTTAGTGTTGACTTCAAATCCATAAGTCATTTCTTACCAAAATATAGCCCGTTACGCATGACAAATCACTTTACAATCATCTATGATTGTTAGCTCAACTTTTTGAATATGGGCAAAATAATGGCATGTTTGACTCGGGCAAATATGCCACCGCATGTTCACTTGAGAATTTAAGGAGCGTTTGTTATTCTCTTTAAAAGCTTTGGATCCTTATGTAATTTGAATCTTTAACATGTTTTTGGCATGGATATCCATTTTTAAAACATGTGTAGAAAAAATCTCCTTCATGTAAAATTTAGAGATATTAGTTTTGGACAAGTGGAATTTCCCAAACTTGGATAACAAAACTTTTGTGTTCATTTGTGGTGTGTGAATAAATTTTCTTCATTTACTTTTTTTATTGTTTTAAACTTTTTCCGTACATCAACTACAAAATTTTCATTTTGTTATGATCTATTTTTGTTTTTTTGTTTACGAGATGAAGGGAGAGCGAAAAACTCGAAGTTTTGATTTAAGAAAAATGTGTACATTTAAAACGGAAATGCACAACACACATAAGTAGAGAGAGATAATTCCAAAGAGTGTCTGTAATTTTTAGGGATTGTAAGCACCTTTTCGTTTTTATATCTCAGGTTTTGCAATCGTCGGGAAAAATGGGTTGCGGAGGATTTTTAACTGAGTGTTGAATTGCAATCCATAAGTCATTTCATACAAAAATTAGCCCGTTACGCATGATAAATCACATTAAAATCATCTATGATTAATTTTGTCAGCTTTTTGCAAATGGACAAAATAATGGCATGTTTGACTCAGGTAAATATCCAAGCGCAAGTTCACTTGAGAATATAATGGGCGTTTGTTATTATCTTTAAAACTTTACTTCCTCAGCTCATTTGAATCTTTAACATGTTTCAAACATGCATTTCCAATTTTAAAACATGTGTGGATGAAATCTCTTTCTTGCAAAATTCCAAGCTATTAGGGTTAAACTAGTGGAATTTCCCAAAATTGGATAACAAAACTTTTGTGTTCATTTGTGTTGGGTGAATAAATTTTCTTTATTTATATTTGTTATATTTTTAATTTTTGGCATACATCAACTATAAAATTTTCATTTTGTTGTAAGCTTTTTGCCTTGTTTGTTTTCGGGATGAAGGGAGAGCGAAAAGTCAAAGTTTTGATTTAAGAAAAAAGTGTACATCTAAAATGGAAAAGCACAATGCAATATTGTAGGGAGAGATAATTCCAAAGAGTGTCGTTAATTTTTAGGGATTGTAAGCTCTTTTTAGTTTTTATATCTCAGGTTTTGCAATCGTGGGGAAAAATTGGTGGCAGAGGATTTTTAACTGTGTGTTGAATTGCAATCCATAAGTCATTTCATACAAAAATATAGCCCGTTACGGATGATAAATCACTTAACAATCATCTATGATTGTTAGATCAAATTTTAGAAAATGGGAAAAATAATGACTTGTTAGACTCGGGTAAATATTCCACCGCACGTTCACTTAAGAATTTAATGAGTGTTTTTTATTCTCTTTAAAAGCTTTGGATCCATAGGTCATTTGAATCTTTAACATGTTTCAAGAATGCATATCCATTTTTAAAACATGTGTCGAAGAAATCTCCTTCATGTAAAATTCCAAGCTTAATAGGGTTGGTCTAATGGAATTTCCCAAACTTGGTTAACAAAACTTTTGTGTTCATTTGTGTTGTGTGAATAGATATTTTTTATTTTCATTAGTTATTATTTTAAATATTTTCCACACATCAACAATAAAAATTTTATTTTGTTGTGATCTTTTTTGCCTTTTTTTTACGGGAAGAAGGGGGAGCGAAAACTCAAAGTTTTGCTTTAAGAAAAAAGTGTACGTCTAAAATGGAAATGCACAATGCCCAAATGTAGAGAGAGATATTTCCAAAGAGTGTCTGTATGTTTTACGGATCGTATGCAGTCTTTCGTTTTTATATCTATTGTTTTGCTATCGTAGGGAAACGGGGTAGGCGGGCGATTTTTAAGTGAGTGTTGACTTCAAGTCCATAAGTCATTTCTTACAAAAATATAGCCCGTTACGCATGACAAATCACTTTACAATCATCTATGATTGTTAGCTCAACTTTTTGACTATGGGCAAAATAATGGCTTGTTTGACTCGGGCAAATATCCCACCGCACGTTCACTTCATAATTTAAGGAGCGTTTGTTATTCCCTTTAAATGCTTTGGATCCATAGGTCATTTGAATCTTTAACATGTTTCTGGCATGCATATCCATTTTTAAAACATGTGTAGAAAAAATCTCCTTCATGTAAAATTCCAAGATATTAGTTTTGGACTAGTGGAATTTCCCAAACTTGGATAACAAAACTTTTGTGTTCATTTGTGGTGTGTGAATAAATTTTCTTCATTTACTTTTTTTATTGTTTTAAATTTTTTCCGTACATCAACTATGAAATTTTCATTTTGCTGTGATCTATTTGCCTTTTTTGTTTACGGGATAAAGGGAGAGCGAAAAACTCGAAGTTTGTATTTAAGAAAAATGTGTACATCTAAAACGGAAATGCACAACACACATATGTAGAGAGAGATAATTCCAAAGAGTGTCTGTAATTTTTAGGGATTGTAAGCACCTTTTCGTTTTTATATCTCAGGTTTTGCAATCGTCGGGAAAAATGGGTTGCGGAGGAATTTTAACTTATTGTTGAATTGAAATCCATAAGTCATTTCGTACAAAAATATAGCCCGTTACGCATGATAAATCACATTACAATCATCTCTGATTAATTATTTCAGCTTTTTGCAAAAGGTGAAAGTAATAGCATGTTTGACTCGGGTAAATATCCCATCGCAAGTTCACTTGAGAATTTAATGAGCGTTTGTTATTCTATTTAAAAGCTTTGCATCCATAGCTCATTTGCATCTTTAACATGTTTCAAACATGCATATCCATTTTTAAAAAATGTGTGGGTGAAATCTCTTTCTTGCAAAATTCCAAGCTATTATTGTTAAACTAGTGGAATTTCCCAAAATTGGATAACAAAACATTTGTGTTCATTTGTGCTGGGTGAATAAATTTTCTTTATTTATATTTGTTATTGTTTTAAATTTTTTGCATACATCAACTATAAAATTTTCATTTTTTTGTAAGCTTTTTGCCTTGTTTGTATTCGGGATGAAGGGAGACGGAAAAGTCAAAGTTTTGATTTATGAAAAAAGTGTACATCTAAATTGGAAAAGCACAATGCACAATTGTAGGGAGAGATAATTCCAAAGAGTGTCGGTAATTTTTAGTGATTGTAAGCACTTTTTAGTTTTTATATCTCAGGTTTTGCAATCGTCGGGAAAAATTGGTGGCAGAGGATTTTAAACTAAGTGTTGAATTGCAATCCATAAGTCATTTCATACAAAAATATGGCCTGTTACGCATGATAAATCAATTTACAGTCATCCATGATTGTTAGATCAAATATTTGAAAACGGGCAAAATAATGACTTGTTAGACTCGGGTAAATATCCCACCGCACGTTCACTTGAGAATTTAATGAGCGTTTGTTATTCTCTTTAAAATCTTTGGATCCAAATGGTCATTTGAATCTTCAACATGTTTCCAGCATGCATATCCGTTTTTAAAACATGTGTGGAAAGAATCTCCTTCATGTAAAATTCCAAGCTTAATAGGGTTGGCCTAATGGAATTTCCCAAACTTGGATAACAAAACTTTTGTGTTCATTTGTGGTGTGTGAATAGATATTTTTTATTTACATTAGTTATTATTTTAAATATTTTCCACACATCAACTATAAGATTTTTATTATGTTGTGATCTTTTTTGCCTTTTTTGTTTACGAGATGAAGGGGGAGCGAAAACTCAAAGTTCTGATTTAAGAAAAAAGTGTACATCTGAAATGGAAATGCACAATGCACAAATGTAGAGAGAGATATTTCCAAAGAGTGTCTGTATGTTTTAGGGATCGTATGTAGTCTTTCGTTTTTATATCTAAGGTTTTGCAATCGTAGGGAAACGGGGTAGGCGGGCGATTTTTAAGTGAGTGTTGACTTCAAGTCCATAAGTCATTTCTTACAAAAATATAGCCCGTTACGCATGACAAATCACTTTACAATCATCTATGATTGTTAGCTCAACTTTTTGAATGTGGGCAAAATAATGGCTTGTTTGACTCGGGCAAATATCCCACCGCACGTTCACTTGAGAATTTAAGGAGTGTTTGTTATTCTCTTTAAAAGCTTTGGATCCATAGCTCATTTGAATCTTTAACATATTTCTGGCATGCATATCCATTTTTAAAACATGTGTAGAAAAAATCTCCTTCATGTAAAATTCCAAGATATTAGTTTTGGACTAGTGGAATTTCCCAAACTTGGATAACAAAACTTTTGTGTTCATTTGTGGTGTGTGAATAAATTTTCTTCATTTACTTTTTTTATTGTTTTAAACTTTTTCTGTACATCAACTATGAAATTTTCATTTTGCTGTGATCTATTTGCCTTTTTTGTTTACGGGATGAAGGGAGAGCGAAAAACTCGAAGTTTTGATTTAAGAAAAATGTGTACATCTAAAACGGAAATGCACAACACACATATGTAGAGAGAGATATTCCAAAGAGTGTGTGTAATTTTTAGGGATTGTAAGCACCTTTTCGTTTTTATATCTCAGGTTCTGCAATCGTCGGGAAAAATGGGTTGCGGAGGATTTTTAACTGATTGTTGAATTGCAATCCATAAGTCATTTCATACAAAAATATAGCCCATTACGCATGATAAATCACATTACAATAATCTATGATTAATTATGTCAGCTTTTTGCAAAAGGACAAAGTAACGGCATGTTTGACTCGGGTAAATATCCCATCGCAAGTTCACTTGAGAATTTAATGAGCGTTTTTTATTCTCTTTAAATGCTTTGCATCCATAGCTCATTTGCATATTTAACATGTTTCAAACATGCATATCTATTTTTAAAACATGTGTGGATGAAATCTCATTCTTGCAAAATTCCAAGCTATTATGGTTAAACTAGTGGAATTTCCCAAAATTGGATAACAAAACTTTTGTGTTGATTTGTGTTGGGTGAATAAATTTTTTTTATTTATATTTGTTATTGTTTTAAATTTTTAGCATACTTCAACTAAAAATTTTCATTTTGTTGTAAGCTTTTTGCCTTGTTTGTTTTCGGGATGAAGGGAAAGGGAAAAGTCAAAGTTTTGATTTATGAAAAAAGTGTACATCTAAAATGGAAAAGCACAATGCACAATTGTAGGGAGAGATAATTCCAAAGAGTGTTGGTACTTTTTAAGGATTGTAAGCTCTTTTTAGTTTTTATATCTCAGGTTTTGTAATCGTCGGGAAAAATTGGTGGCAGAGGTTTTTTAACTGAGTGTTGAATTGCAATCCATAAGTCATTTCATACAAAAATATGGCCCGTTACGCATGATAAATCACTTTACATTCATCTATGATTGTTAGATCAAATTTTTGAAAATGGGCAAAATAATGACTTGTTAGACTCTGGTAATATCCCACAGCACGTTCACTTGAGAATGTAATGAGCGTTTGTTATTCTCTTTAAAAGCTTTGGATCCAAATGGTCATTTGAATCTTTAACATGTTTCCAGCTTGCATATCCATTTTTAAAACATGTGTGGAAAAAATCTCCTTCATGTAAAATTCCAAGCTTAATAGGGTTGGACTAATGGAATTTCCCAAACTTGGAAAACAAAACTTTTGTGTTCATTTGTGGTGTGTGAATAGATATTTTTTATTTACATTAGTTATTAGTTTAAATTTTTTCCACACATCAACTATAAATTTTTTATTTTTTTGTGATCTTTTTTGCCTTTTCTGTTGACGCGATGAAGGGGGAGCGAAAACTCATAGTTCTGATTTAAGAAAAAAGTGTACATCTAAAATGGAAATGCACAATGCACAAATGTAGAGAGAGATATTTCCAAAGAGTGTCAGTATGTTTTAGGGATCGTATGCACTCTTTCGTTTTTATACGTAAGGTTTTGCAATCGTAGGGAAACGGGGGAGGCAGGCGATTTTTAACTGAGTGTGAACTTCAAATCCATAAGTCATTTCTTACAAAAATATAGCCCGTTACGCATGACAAATCACTTTACAATCATCTGTGATTGTTAGCTCAACTTTTTGAATATGGGCAAAATAATGGCTTGTTTGACTCGGGCAAATATCCCACCGCACGTTCACTTGAGAATTTAATGAGCGTTTCTTATTCTCTTTAAAAGCTTCGGATCCATAGGTCATTTGAATCTTTAACATGTTTCTGGCATGCATATCCATTTTTAAAACATGTGTAGAAAAAATCTCTTTCATGTAAAATTCCATGATATTAGTTTTGGACTAGTGGAATTTCCCAAACTTGGATAAAAAAACTTTTGTGTTCATTTGTGGTGTGTGAATAAATTTTCTTCATTTACTTTTTTTATTGTTTTAAACTTTTTTCGTACATCAACTATGAAATTTTCATTTTGCTATGATCTATTTGCCTTTTTTGTTTACGGGATGAAGGGAGAGCCAAAAACATGAAGTTTTGATTTAAGAAAAATGTGTACATCTAAAATGGAAATTCATAATGCACATATGTAGAGAGAGATAATTCCAAAGAGTGTCTATAATTTTTAGGGATTGTAAGCACCGTTTCGTTTTTATATGTCAGGTTTTGCAATCGTTGGGAAAAATGGGTTGCGGAGGAATTTTAACTTATTGTTGAATTGAAATCCATAAGTCATTTCATACAAAAATATAGCCCGTTACGCATGATAAATCACATTACAATCATCTATGATTAATTATGTCAGCTTTTTGCAAATGGGCAAAATAATGGCATGTTTGACTCGGGTAAATATCCCACGCCAAGTTCACTTGAGAATTTAATGAGCGTTTGTTATTCTCTTTAAAAGCTTTGCATCCATAGCTCATTTGCATCTTTAACATGTTTCAAACATGCATTTCCATTTTTAAAATATGTGTGGATGAAATCTCTTTCTTGCAAAATTCCAAGCTATTATGGTTAAACTAGTGGAATTTCCTAACATAGGATAACAAAACTTTTGTGTTCATTTGTGTTGGGTGAATAAATTTTTTTATTTATATTTGTTATTGTTTTAAATTTTTTCCATACATCAACTATAAAATTTTCATTTTGGTGTAAGCCTGTGCCTTGTTTGTTGTCGGGTTGAAGGGAGAACGAAAAGTCAAAGTTTTGATTTAAGAAAAAAGTGTACATCTAAAATGGAAAAGCACAATGTACAATTGTAGGGAGAGATAATTCCAAACAGTGTCTGTAATTTTTAGGGATTGTAAGGTCTTTTTAGTTTTTATATCTCATGTTTTGCAATCGTCGGGAAAAATTGGTGGCAGACGATTTTTAACTGAGTGTTGAATTACAATCCATAAGTCATTCCATAAAACAATATAGCCCGTTACGCATGATAAATCACTTTAAAATGATCTATCATTGTTAGATCAAATTTTTGAAAATGGGCAAAATAATGACTTGTTAGACTCGGGTAAATATCCCACCGCACGTTCACTTCAGAATTTAATGAGTGTTTTTTATTCTCTTTGAATGCTTTGGATCCATAGGTCAATTGAATCTTTAACATGTTTCAAGCATGCATATCCATTTTTAAAACATGTGTAGAAAAAATCTCCTTCATGTAAAATTTAATGCTTAATAGGGTTGGACTAATGGAATTTCCAAAACATGGATAACAAAACTTTTGTGTTTATTTGTGGTGTGTGAATAGATATTTTTTATTTACATTAGTTATTATTTTAAATATTTTCCACACATCAACTATAAAATTTTTATTTTGTTGTGATCTTTTTTGCCTTTTTTGTTTACAGGATTAAGGGGGAGCGAAAACTCAAAGTTTTGATTTAAGAAAAAAGTGCACATCTAAAATGGAAATGCACAATGCACAAATGCAGAGAGAGATATTTCCAAAGAATGTCTGTATGTTTTAGGGATCGTATACACTCTTTCGTTTTTATATCTAAGGTTTTGCAATCGTCGGGAAACGGGGGGGTTGCGGGAGATTTTTAACTGAGTGTTGACTTCAAATCCATAAGTCATTTCTTAAAAAAATATAGCCCGTTACGCATGACAAATCACTTTACAATCATCTATGATTGTTAGCTCAACTTTTTTAATATGGGCAAAATAATGGCTTGTTTGACTCGGGAAAATATCCCACCTCACGTTCACTTGAGAATTTAATGAGCGTTTGTTATTCTCTTTAAAAGCTTTGGATCCATACGTCATTTGAATCTTTAACATGTCTCTGGCATGCATATCCATTTTTAAAACATGTGTAGAAAAAATCTCCTTCATGTAAAATTCAAAGATATAAGTTTTGGACAAGTGGAATTTCCTAAACTTGGATAACAAAACTTTTGTGTTCATTTGTGGTGTGTGAATAAATTTTCTTCATTTACTTTTTTTATTGCTTTAAACTTTTTTCGTACATCAACTATGAAATTTTCATTTTGTTGTGATCTATTTGCCTTTTTTGTCTACAGGATGAAGGGAGAGAGAAAAACACGAAGTTTTGATTTAAGAAAAATGTGTATATCTAAAATGGAAATGCACAATGCACATATGAATACAGAGATAATTCCAAAGAGTGTCTGTAATTTTTATGGATTGCAAGCACTTTTTCATTTTTATATCTCAGGTTTTGCAATCGTCGGGAAAAATGGTTTGCGGAGGATTTTTAACTGAGTGTAGAATTGCAATCCATAAGTCATTTCATAAAAAAATAAATCCCGTTACGTATGATAAATCACATTACAATCATCTATGATTAATTATGTCAGCTTTTTTCAAATGGGCAAAATAATGGCATGTTTGACTCGGGAAAATATCCCACGCCAAGTTCACTTGAGAATTTAATGAGCGTTTGTTATTCTCTTTAAAAGCTTTGTGTCCATAGCTCATTTGCATCTTTAGCTTGTTTCAAAATGCATATCCATTTTTAAAACATGTGTGGAGGAAATCTCTTTCTTCCAAAATTCCAAGCTATTAGGGTTAAACTAGTGGAATTTCCCAAAATTGGATAACAAAACTTTTGTGTTCGTTTGTGTTGGGTGAATAAATTTTCTTTATTTATATTTGTTATTGTTTTAATTTTTTCCATACATCAACTTTAAAATTTTCATTTTGTTGTAAGCTTTTTGCCTTGTTTGTTTTCGGGATGAAGGGAGAGCGAAAAGTCACAGTTTTGATTTAAGAAAAAAGTGTACATCTAAAATGGAAAAGCACAATGCACAATTGTAGGGAGAGATAATTCCAAAGAGTGTCTGTAATCTTTAGGGATTGTAAACTCTTTTTAGTTTTTATATCTCAGGTTTTGCAATCGTCGGAAAAAATTGGCGACAGAGGATTTTTAACTAAGTGCTGAATTGCAATCCATAAGTCATTTTATACAAAAATATAGCCCGTTACGCACGATAAATCACTTTACAATCATCTATGATTGTTAGATCAAATTTTTGAAAATGGGAAAAATAATTACTTGTTTACTCGGGAAAATATCCCACCACATGTTCACTTGAGAATTTAATGAGCGTCTGTTATTCTCTTTAAAAGCTTTGGATTCATAGGTCATTTGAATGTTTAACATGTTTCAAGCATGCATATCCATTTTTAAAACATGTGTAGAAAAAATCTCCTTCATGTAAAATTCCAAGCTTAATAGGGTTGGACTAATGGAATTTCCCAAACTTGGATAACAAAACTTTTGTGTTCATTTGTGGTGTGTGAATAGATATTTTTCATTTACATTAGTTATTATTTTAAATATTTTCCACACATCAACTATAAAATTTTTATTTTGTTGTGATCTTTTATGCCTTTTTTGTTTACGAGATGAAGGGGGAGCGAAAACTCAAAGTTCTGATTTAAGAAAAAAGTGTACATCAAAAATTGAAATGCATAATGCACAAAATGTAGAGAGAGATATCTCCAAAGAGTGTCTGTCAGTTTTAAGGATCGTATGCACACTTTCATTTTTATATCAAAGGATTTGCAATCTTCGGGAAACGGGGGAGGCGGGCGATTTTTAAGTGAGTGTTGACTTCAAACCCATAAGTCCTTTCTTACAAAAATATAGCCCGTTACGCATGACAAATCACTTTATAATCATCTATGATTGTTAGATCAAATTTTTGAAAATCGGCAAAATAATGACTTGTTAGACTCGGGTAAATATCCCACGGCATGTTCACTTCAGAATTTAAGTAGCGTTTGTTATTCTCTTTAAAAGCTTTGGATCCATAGGTCATTTGAATCTTTAACATGTTTCGAGCATGCATATCCATTTTTAAAACATGTGTAGAAAAAATCTCCTTCATGTACGATTCCAAGCTTAATAGGGTTGGACTATTGGAATTTCCCAAACGTGGATAACAAAACTTTTGTGTTCATTTGTGGTGTGTGAATAGATATTTTTTATTTACATTAGTTATTATTTTAAATATTTTCCACACATCATCTACAAAATTTTTCTTTTGTTGTGATCTTTTTTGCCTTTTTGTTCACGGGATGAAGGGGGAGCGAAAACTCAAAGTTCTGATTTAACAAAAAAGTGTACGTCTAAAATGGAAATGCACAATGCACAAATGTAGAGAGAGATATTTCAAAAGAGTGTCTGTATGTTTTAGGGATCGTATGCACTTTTTCATTTTTATATCTAAGGTTTTGCAATCGTCATGAAACGGGGGAGGCGGGCGATTTTTAACTGAGTGTTGACTTCAAATCCATAAGTCATCACCGACAAAAATATAGCCCGTTACTCATGACAAATCACTTTACAATCATCTAAGATTGTTAGCTCAATTTTTGAATATTGGCAAAATAATGGTTTGTTTGACTCGGGCAAATATCCCACCGCACGTTCACTTGAGAATTTAATGAGCATTTGTAATTCTTTTTAAACGCTTTGGATCCATAGGTCATTTGAAACTTTAACATGTTTCTGGCATGCATATCCCTTTTTAAAACATGTGTAGAAAAAATCTCCTTCATGTAAAATTCCAAGATATTAGTTTTGGACTAGTGGAATTTCCAAAACTTGGATAACAAAACTTTTGTGATCATTTGTGGTGTGTAAATAAATTTTCTTCATTTACTTTTTTTATTGTTTCAAACTTTTTCCGTACATCAACTATGAAATTTTCATTTTGCTGTGATCTATTTGCCTTTTTTGTTTACGGGATGAAGGGAGAGCGAAAAACTTGAGGTTTTGATTTAAGAAAAATGTGTACATCTAAAACGGAAATGCACAATGCACATATGTAGAGAGAGATAATTCCAAAGAGTGTCTGTAATTTTTAGGGATTGTAAGCACCTTTTCGTTTTTATATCTCAGGTTTTGCAATCCTCGGGAAAAATGGGTTGCGGAGGATTTTTAACTGAGTGTTGAATTACAATCCATAAGCCATTTCATACATAAATATAGCCTGTTACGCATGATAAATCCATTACAATCATCTATTTTAATTATGTCAGCATTTTGCAAAAGGCAAAATAATGGCATGTTTGACTCGGGTAAATATCCACCGCAAGTTCACTTGAGAATTTAATGAGCGTTTGTTATTCTCCTTAAAATCTTTGCATCCATAGCTCATTTGCATCTTTAACATGTTTCAAACATGCATATCCATTTTTAAAACATGTGTGGATGAAATCTCTTTCTTGCAAAATTTCAAGCTATTAGGGTTAAACTAGTGGAATTTCCCAAAATTGGATAACAAAACTTTAGTATTCATTTGTGTTGGGTGAATAAATTTTCTATATTTATTTATTTTATTTTTTTAAATTTTTTCCATACATCAACTATAAAATTTTCATTTTTGTTGTAAGCTTTTTGCCTTGTTTGTTTTCGGGATGAAGGGAGAGCGAAAAGTCAAAGTTTTGATTTAAGAAAAGAGTGTACATCTAAAATGGAAAAGCACAATGCAAAATTGTAGGGAGATATAATTCCAAATAGTGTCTGTAGTTTTTAGGGAATGTAAGCTCTTTTTAGTTTCTATATCTCAAGTTTTGCAATTGTCGGGAAAAATTGGTGGCAGAGGATTTTTAACTGAGTGTTGAATAGCAATCCATAAGTTATTTCATACAAAAATATAGTCTGTTACGCATGATTAATCACTTTACAATCATCTATGTTTGTTAGATCAAATTTTTTAAATTGGGCAAAATAATGACTTGTTAGACTCGGGTAAATATCCCACCGCACGTTCATTTGAGAATTTAATGAGCGTTTGTTATTCTCTTTAAAAGCTTTGGATCCATAGGTCATTTGAATCTTTAACATGTTTCAAGCATGCATATCCTCAATTTTAGAGAGAGATAATTCCAAAGAGTGTCTCTAATTTTTAGGGATTGTAAGCACCTTTTTCGTTTTTAAATATCAGGTTTTGCAATCGTCTAGAAAAATGGGTTGCGGAGGATTTTTAATTGAGTGTTGAATTGCAATCCATAAGTCATTTCATACAAAAATATAGCCCGTTACGCATGATAAATCACATTACAATCATCTATGACTAATTATGTCAGCTTTTTGCAAATGGGCAAAATATTGGCATGTTTGGTTTGGTTAAATATCCCACCGCAAGTTCACTTGAGAATTTAATGAGCGTTTGTTATTCTCTTTAAAATCTTTGCATCCATAGCTCATTTGCATCTTTAACATGTTTCAAACATGCATATCCATTTTTAAAACATGTGTAGATGAAATATCTTTCTTGCAAAATTCCAAGCTATTAGGGTTAAACTAGTGGAATTTCCAAAAATTGGATAACAAAAATTTTGTGGTCTTTTGTGTTGGGTGAATAAATTTTATTTATTTATATTTTTTATTGTTTTAAATTGTTTCCATACATCAACTATAAAATTTTCATTTTGTTGTAAGCATTTCGCCTTTTTGCTTTCGAGATGATGGGAGAGCGAAAAGTCAAAGTTTTGATTTAAGAAAAGAGTGTACATCTAAAATGGAAAAGCACAATGCACAATTGTAGGGAGAGATAATTCCAAAGAGTGTCTGTAATCTTTAGGGATTGTAAGCTCTTTTTAGGTTTTATATCTCAGGTTTTGCAATCTTCGGGAAAAATTGGTGGCAGAGGATTTTTAACTGAGTGTTGAATTGCAATCCATAAGTCATTTCATACAAAAATATAGCCCGTTACGCATGATAAATCACTTTACAATCATCTATGATTGTTAGATCAAATTTTTGAAAATGGGCAAAATAATGACTTGTTAGACTCGGGTAAATAACCCACCTCACGTTCACTTGAGAATTTAATGAGCGTTGGTTATTCTCTATAAAAGCTGTGGATCCATAGGTCATTTGAATCTTTAACATGTTTCAAGCATGTATATCCATTTTTAAAACATGTGTAGAAAAAATCTCCTTCATGTAAAATTCCAAGCTTAATAGGGTTGGACTAATGGCATTTCTCAAACTTGGGTAGCAAAACTTTTGTGTTCATTTGTGGTGTGTGAATAGATATTTTTTATTTACATTAGTTATTATTTTTAATATTTTCCACACATCAACTATAAAATTTTTATTCTGTTGTGATCTTTTTTGCCTTTTTGGTTTACGGGATGAAGGGGGAGCGAAAACTCAAAGTTTTGATTTAAGAGAAAAGTATACATCTAAAATTGAAATGCACAATGCACAAATGTAGAGAGATATTTTTCTAAAGGCTGTCTGTTTTTTTTAGGGATCTTATGCACTTTTTCATTTTTATATCTAAGGTTTTGCAATCGTCGGGAAATGGGGGAAGCGGGCGATTTTTAACTGAGTGTTGACTTCAAATCCATAAGTCATTTCTTACCAAAATATAGCCCGTCACGCATGACAAATCACTTTACAATCATCTATGATTGTTAGCTCAACTTTTTGAATATGGGCAAAATAATGGCTTGTTTGACTCGAGCAAATATCCCACTGCCCGTTCACTTGAGAATTTAATGAGCGTTTGTTATTCTCTGTAAAAGCTTTTGATCCATAGGTCATTTGAACCTTTACATTGTTTCTAGCATGCATATCCATTTTTACAACATGTGTAGAAAAAATCTCCTTCATGTAAAATTCCAAGATATTAGTTTTGGACTAGTGGAATTTCCCAAACTTGTATAATAAAAATTGTGTGTTCTTTTGTGGTGTGTGAATAAATTTTCTTCATTTACGTTTTTTTGTTGTTTTAAACTTTTTCCATACATCAACTACGAAATTTTCATTTTGATGTGATCTATTTTCCTTTTTTGTTTACGAGATGAAAGGAGAGCGAAAAACTCGAAGTTTTTATTTAAGAAAAATGTGTACATCTAAAATGGAAATGTACAATGCACATATGTAGAGAGAAATAATTCCAAAGAGTTTCTATAATTTTTAGGGATTGTAAGCACCTTTTCGTTTTTATATCTTAGGTTTTGCAATCGTCGGGAAAAATGGGTTGCGGAGGATTTTTAACTAAGTGTTGAATTGCAATGCATAAGTCATTTCATACAAAAATATAGCCCGTTACGCTTGAAATATCAAATTACAATCATCTATGATTAATTATGTCAACTTTTTGCAAATGGGCAAAATAATGGCATGTTTGACTCGGGTAAATATCCCACCGCTAGTTAACTTGAGAATTTAATGAGCGTTTGTTATTCTCTTTAAAATCTTTGCATCCATAACTCATTTGAATCTTTAACATGTTTCAAACATGCATATCCATTTTTAAAACATGTGTGGATGAAATCTCTTTCTTGCAAAATTCCAAGCTATTACGGTTAAACTAGTGGAATTTCCAAAAATTGGATAACAAAAATTTTGTGTTCATTTGTGTTGGGCGAATAAATTTTCTTTATTTATATTTTTTATTGTTTTAAATTTTTTCCATACATCAACTATAAAATTTTTATTTTTTTGTAAGCGTTTTGCCTTGTTTGTTTTCAGGATGAAGGGAGAGCGAAAAGTCAACGTTTTGATTTAAGAAAAAAGTGTGCATCTAAAATGGAAAAGCACAATGCACAATAGTAGGGAGAGATAAATCCAAAGTGTGCCTGTAATTTTTAGGGATTGTAAGCTCTTTTTAGTTTTTAAATCTCAGGTTTTGCATTCATCGGGAAAAATTGGTGGCAGAGGATTTTTAACTGAGTGTTGAATTGCAATCCATAAGTCATTTCATACAAAAATATAGCCCTTTACGCATGATAAATCACATTACAATCGTCTATGATTAATTATGTCAGCTTTTTGCAAATAGGCAAAATAATGGCATGTTTGGCTCGGGTAAATATCCCACCGCAAGTTCACTTGAGAATTTTGATGAGTGTTTGTTATTCTCTTTAAAAGATTTGCATCCATAGCTCATTTGCATCTTTAACATGTTTCATACATGCATATCCATTTTTAAAACATGTGTGGATGAAATATCTTTCTTGCAAAATTCCAAGCTATTAGGGTTAAACTAGTGGAATTTCCAAAAATTGGATAACAAAAATTTTGTGTTCATTTGTGTTGGGTGAATAAATTTTATTTATTTATATTTTTTATTGTTTTAAATTGTTTCCATACATCAACTATAAAATTTTCATTTTGTTGTAAGCATTTCGCCTTTTTGCTTTCGAGATGATGGGAGAGCGAAAAGTCAAATTTTGATTTAAGAAAAGAGTGTACATCTAAAATGGAAAAGCACAATGCAGAATTGTAGGGAGAGATAATTCCAAAGAGTGTCTATAATTTTTAGGGATTGTAAGCTCTTTTTAGTTTTTATATCTCAGGTTTTGCAATCGTCGGGAAACGAGTGAGGAGGGCGATTTTTAACTGAGTGTTGACTTCAAATCCATAAGTCATTTCTTACAAAAATATAGCCCGTTACGTATGACAAATCACTTTACAAACATCTATGATTGTTAGCTCAACTTTTTGAATATGGGCAAAATAATGGCTTGTTTGACTCGGGCAAATATCCCACCGCACGTTCACTTGAGAATTTAATGAGCGTTTGTTATTCTCTTTAAAAGCTTTGGATCCATAGGTCATTTGAATCTTTAACATGTTTCTGGCATGCACATCCATTTTTAAAACATGTGTAGAAAAAATCTCCGTCATGTAAAATTCCAAGATATTAGTTTTGGACTAGTGGAATTTCCCAAACTTGGATAACAAAACTTTTGTGTTCATTTGTGGTGTGTGAATAAATTTTCTTCATTGACTTCTTTTATTGCTTTTAACTTTTTCCGTACATCAACTATGAAATTTTCATTTTGCTGTGATCTATTTGCCTTTTTTGTTTACGGGACGAAGGGAGAGCGAAAAACTCGAAGTTTTGATTTAAGGGTTTAGGGTACATCTAAAACGGAAATGCACAATGCACATATGTAGAGAGTGATAAATCTAAAGAGTGTCTGTAATTTTTAGGGATTGTAAGCACCTTTTCGTTTTTATATCTCAGGTTTTGCAATCGTCGGGAAAAATGGGTTGCAGAGCATTTTTAACTAAGTGTTGAATTGCAATCCATAAGTCATTTGATAAACAAATATAGCCCATTATGCATGATAAATCACATTACAATCATCTATGATTAATTATGTCAGTTTTTTGCAAATGGGCAAAATAATGGCATGTTTGACTCGGGTAAATATCCCACCGCAAGTTCACTTGTGAATTTAATGAGCGTTTGTTATTCTCTTGAAAACATTTGGATCCATAGGTCATTTGCATCTTTAACATGTTTCAAACATGCATATCCATTTTTAAAACATGTGTGGATGAAATCGCTTTCTTGCAAAATTCCAAGCTATCAGGGTTAAAATTTCCCAAAATTGGATAACAAAACTTTTGTGTTCATTTGTGTTGGGTGAATAAATTTTATTTATTTATATTTGTTATTGTTTTAAATTTTTTCCATACATCAACTATAAAATTTTCATTTTGTTGTAAGCTTTTTGCCTTTTTTTTTTTTTTGGATGAAAGGAGAGCGAAAAGTCAAACTTTTGATTTAAGAAAAAAGTGTACATCTAAAATGGATAAGCACAATGCACAATTATAGGGAGAGATAATTCCAAAGAGTGTCTGTAATTTTTAGGGATTGTAAGCTCTTTTTAGTTTTTATATCTCAGGTTTTGCAATTAAATATGTGGTAGAGGATTTTTTTCTGAGTGTTGAATTGCAATCCATAAGTCATTTCATACAAAAATATAGCCTGTTACGCATGATAAATCAGATTACAATCATCTATGATTAATTATGTCAGTTTTTTGCAAATGGGCAAAATAATGGCATGTTTGACTCGGGTAAATATCCCACTGGAAGTTCACTTGAGAATTTTGATGAGCGTTTGTTATTCTCTTCAAAAGCTTTGCATCCATAGCTCATTTGCATCTTTAACATGTTTCAAACATGCATATCCATTTTTAAAACATGCATGGATGAAATATCTTTCTTGCAAAATTCCAAGCTATTAGGGTTAAACTAGTGGAATTTCAAAAAATTGGATAACAAAAATTTTCTGTTCATTTGTGTTGGGTGAATAAATTTTCTTTATTTATATTTGTTATTGTTTTAAATTGTTTCCATACATCAACTATAAAATTTTCATTTTGTTCTAAGCTTTTTGCCTTGTTTGTTTTCGAGATGAAGGGAGAGCGAAAAGTCAAAGTTTTGATTTAAGAAAAGAGTGTACATCTAAAATCAAAAAGCACAACGCACAATTATAGGGAGAGATAATTCCAAAGAGTGTCTGTAATTTTTAGGGATTGTAAGCTCTTTGTAGTTTTTATATATCAGGTTTTGCAATCATCGGGAATAATTGGTGGTAGAGGATTTTCAACTGACTGTTGAATTGCAATCCATAAGACATTTCATACAAAAATATAATCCGTTACGCATGATAAATCACTTTACAATCATCTATGATTATTAGATCACATTTTTGAAAATGGGAAAAATAATGAGTTGTTTGACTCAGGCAAATATCCCACCGCACGTTCACATGAGAATTTAATGAGCGTTTGTTATTCTCTTTAAAAGCTTTGGATCCACAGGTCATTTGAATCTTTAACATGTTTCAAACATGCATATCCATTTTTAAAACAAGTGTGGAAAAAATCTCCTGTTTGCAAAATTGCAAGATATTAGTTTTGGACTAGTGGAATTTCCCAAACCTGGATAACAAAAGTTTTGTGTTCATTTGTGGTGTGTGAATAAATTTTCTTCATTTACTTTTTTTATTGTTTTAAACTTTTTCCGTACGTCAACTATGAAATTTTCATTTTGCTGTGAGCTTTTTGCCTTGTTTGTTTTCAGGATGAAGGGAGAGCGTAAAGTCAAAGTTTTGATTTAAGAAAAAAGTGTACATCTAAAATGGAAAAGCACAATGCACATATGTAGAGAGAGATAATTCCAAAGACTGTGTGTAATTTTTAGGGATTGTAAGCACCGTTTCGTTGTTATATATCAGGTTTCACAATCGTCGGGAAAAATTGGTGGCAAAGGATATTTAACTGAGTGTTGAATTGCAATCCATAAGTCATTTCATACAAAAATATAGCCTGTTACGCATGATAAATCACTTTACAATAATCTATGATTGTTAGATCAATTTTTTGAAAATGGGCAAAAAAATGACTTGTTAGACTCGGGTAAATATCCCACCGCACGTTCACTTGAGAATTTAATGAGCGTTTGTTATTCTCTTTAAGAGCTTTGGATTGAAAGGTCATTTGAATCTTTAACATGTTTCAAGCATGCATATCCATGTTTAAAACATGTGTAGAAAAAATCTCCTTCATGTAAAATTCCAAGCTTAATAGGGTTGGACTAATGGCATTTCCCAAACTTGGACAACAAAACTTTTGTGTTCATTTGTGGTGTGTGAATAGATATTTTTTATTTACATTAGTTATTATTTTATATATTTTTCACACATCAACTATAAAAGTTTTATTTTGTTGTGATCTTTTTTGCCTTTTTTGTTTACGGGATGAAGGGGGAGCGAAAACTCAAAGTTCTGATTTAAGGAAAAAGTGTACATCTAAAATGGAAATGCACAATGCACAAATGTAGAGAGAGATATTTCCTAAGAGTGTCTGTATGTTTTAGGGATCGTATGCACTTTTTCATTTTTATATCTAAGGTTTTGCAATCGTCAGGAAACGGGGGAGGCGGGCGATTTTTAACTGAGTGTTGACTTCAACTCTGTAAGTCATTTCTTACAAAAATATAGCCCGTTACTCATGACAAATCACTTTAAAATCATCTATTATTGTTAGCTCAACTTTTTGAATATGGGCAAAATAATGGCTTGTTTGACTCGGGCAAATATCCAACCGCACGTTCACTTGAGAATTTAATGAGCGTTTGTTATTCTCTTTAAAAGCTTTCGATCCATAGGTCATTGATTCTTTAACATGTTTCTTGCATGCATATCCATTTTTAAAACATGTGTAGAAAACATCTCCTTCATCTAAAATTCCAAGATATTAGTTTTGTACTTGTGGAATTTCCCAAACTTGGATAACAAAAACTTTTGTGTTCATTTGGGGTGTGTGAATAAATTTTTTTCATTTACTTTTTTTATTGTTTTAAACTTTTTCCGTACATCAACTATAAAATTTTCATTTTGCTGTGATCTATTTGCCTTTTTTGTTTACAGGATGAAGGGAGAGCGAAAAACTCGAAGTTTTGATTTAAGAAAAATGTGTACATCTAAAACGGAAATGCACAATGCACATTTGTAGAGAGAGATAATTCCAAAGAGTGTCTGTAATTTTTAGGGATTGTAAGCATCTTTTCATTTTTATATCTCAGGTTTTGCAATTGTTGGGAAAAATGGGTTGTGGAGGATTTTTAACTGAGTGTTGAATCGCAATCCATAATTCATTTCATACAAAAATATAACCCGTTACGCATGATAAATCATATTACAATCATCTATGAGTAATTATGTCAACTTTTTGCAAATGGGCAAAATAATGGCATGTTTGACTCAGGTAAATATCCCACCGCAAGTTGACTTGAGAATTTAATGTGCGTTTGTTATTCTCTTTAAAATCTTTGCATCCATAGCACATTTGCATCTTGAGCATGTTTCAAACATGCATATCCATTTTTAAAACATGTGTGGATGAAATCTCTTTCTTGCAAAATTCCAAGCTATAAGGGTTAAACTAGTGGAATTTCCAAAAATTGCATTACAAAACTTTTGTGTTCATTTGTGTTGGGTGAATAAATTTTCTTTATTTATATTTTTCATTGATTTAAATTTTTTCCGTACATCAACTATAAAATTTTCATTTTGTTGTAAGCTTTTTGCTTTGTTTGTTTTCAGGATGAAGGGAGAGCGAAAAGTCAAAGTTTTGATTTAAGAAAAAAGTGTACATCTAAAATGGAAAAGCACAATGCACAATTTTAGGGAGAGATAATTCCAAAGAGTGTCTGTAATTTTTAGGGATTGTAAGCTCTTTTTAGTTTTTATATCTCAGGTTTTGCAATCGTTGGGAAAAATTGGTGGCAGAGGATTTTTAACTGAGAGTTGAATTGCAATCCATAAGTCATTTCATACAAAAATATAGCCCGTTACGCATGATAAATCACATTACAATCATCTATGATGAACTATGTCAGCTTTTTGCAAATGGGCAAAATAATGGCATGTTTGACTCGGGTAAATATCCCACCGCAAGTTCACTTGAGAATTTAATGAGTGTTTGTTATTCTCTTTAAAAGCTTTGGATCCATAGGTCATTTTCATCTTTAACATGTTTCAAACATGCATATCCATTTTTAAAAAATGTGTGGATGAAATCTCTTTCTTGCAAAAGTCCAAGCTATTAGGGTTAAACTAGTGGAATTTCACAAAATTGGACAAAACTTTTATGTTCATTTCTGTTGGGTGAATAAATTTTTTTATTTATATTTGTTATTGTTTTAAATTTTTTCCATACATCAACTATAAAATTTTCATTTTGTTGTAAACTTTTTGCCTTGTTTGTTTTCGGGATGAAGGGAGAGCGAAAAGTCAAAGTTTTGATTTAAGAAAAGAGTGTACATCTAAAATGGAAAAGCACAATGCACAATTATAGGGAGAGAAAATTCCAAAGAGTGTCTGTAATTTTTAGGGATTGTAAGCTCTTTTTAGTTTTTATATCTCAGGTTTTTTAATCGTCGGGAAAAATTGGTGGCAGTGGATTTTTAACTGAGTGTTGAATTGCAATCCATAAGTCATTTCATACAAAAATATATCCCGTTACGCATGATAAATCACATTACAATCATCTATGATTAATTATGTCAGCTTTTGGCAAATGGGCAAAATAATGGCATGTTTGACTCGGGTAAATATCCCACCGCAGGTTCACTTGAGAATTTAATGAGCGTTTATTATTCGCTTTAAAAGCTTTGGATCCATAGGTCATTTGCATCTTTAACATGTTTCAAACATGCATATCCATTTTTAAAACATGTGTGGATGAAATCTCTTTCTTGCAAAATTCCAAGCTATTAGGGTTAAACTAGTGGAATTTCCCATAATTGGATAACAAAACTTTTGTGTTCATTTCTGCTTGGGTGAATAAATTTTCTTTATTTATATTTGTTATTGTTTTAAATTTTTTCCATACATCAACTATAAAATTTTCATTTTGTTTTAAGCTTTTTGCCTTGTTTGTTTTTGGGATGAAGGGAGAGCGAAAAGTCAAAGTTTTTATTTAAGAAAAGAGTGTACATCTAAAATGGAAAAACACAATGAACAATTTTAGGGAGAGATAATTCCAAAGAGTGTCTGTAATTTTTGGGGATTGTAAGCTCTTTTGAGTTTTTATATCTCAGGTTTTGCAATCATCGGGAAAAATTGGTGGTAGAGGATTTTTAACTGAGTGTTGAAGTGCAATCCATAAGTCATTTCATACAAAAATATAGCCCGTTACGCATGATAAATCACTTTACAATCATCTATGATTGTTAGATCAAGTTTTTGAAAATGGGCAAAATAATGACTTGTTAGACTCGGGTAAATATCCCACCGCACGTTCACTTGAGAATTTAATGAGCATTGGTTATTCTCTTTAAAAGCTTTGGATCCATAGGTCTTTTGAATCTTTAACATGTTTCAAGCATGCATATCCATTTTTAAAATATGTGTAGAAAAAATGTCCTTCATGTAAAATTCCAAGCTTAATAGGGTTGGACTAATGGAATTTTCCAAACTTGGATAACAAAACTTTTGTGTTCATTTGTGGTGTGTGAATAGATATTTTTTATTTACATTTGTTATTATTTTAAAAATTTTCCACACATCAACTATAAAAATTTTAATTTGTTGTGATCTTTTTTGCCTTTTTTGTTGACGGGATGAAGGGGGATCGAACACTCAAAGTTCTGATTTAAGAGAAAAGTGTACATCTAAAATGGAAATGCACAATGAACAAATGTAGAGAGTGATATTTCCTAAGAGTGTCTGTATGTTTTAGGGATCGTATGCACTTTTTTCGTTTTTATATCTAAGGTTTTGCAATCGTCGGGAAACGGAGGAGGCGGGCAATTTTTAACTGAGTATTGACTTCAAATCCTTAAGTCATTTCTTACAAAAATATAGCTCGTACGCATGATAAATCACTTTACAATCATCTATGATTGTTAGCTCAACGTTTTGAATATGGGCAAAATAATGGCTTATTTGACTCGGGCTAATATCCCACCGCACGTTCACTTGAGAATTTAATGAGCGTTTGTTATTCTCTTTAAAAGCTTCGGATCCATAGGTCATTTGAATATTTATCATGATTCTGGCATGCATATCCATTTTTAAAACAAGTGTAAAAAAAATCTCCTTCATGTAAAATTCCAAGATATTAGTTTTGGACTAGTGGAATTTCCCAAACTTGGATAACAAAACTTTTGGGTTCATTTGTGGTGTGCGAATAAATTTTCTTCATTTACTTTTTTTATTGTTTTAAACTTTTTCCGTACATCAACTATGAAATTTTCATTTTGATGTGATCAATTTGCCTTTTTTGTTAACGAGATGAAGGGAGAGCGAAAAATTCGAAGTTTTGATTTAAGAAAAATGTGTACATCTAAAACGGAAATGCACAATGCACATCTGTTGAGAGAGAAAATTCCAAAGAGTGTCTGTAATTTTTAGGGATTGTAAGCACCTTTTCGTTTTTATATCTAAGGTTTTGCAATCGTCGGGAAACGGGGGAGGCGGGCGATTTTTAACTGAGTGTTGACTTCAAATGCATAAGTCATTTCTTACAAAAATATAGCCCGTTACGCATGACAAATCACATTACAATCATCTATGATTGTTAGCTCAAGTTTTTGAATATGGGAAAAATAATGGCTTGTTTGACTCGGGCAAATATCCCACCGCACGTTCACTTGAGAATTTAATTAGTATTTTTTATTCTCTTTAAAAGCTTTGGAACCATAGGTCATTTAAATCTTTAACTTGTTTCTGGGATGCATATCCATTTTTAAAACACGTGTAGAAAAGATCTCCTTCAAGTAAAATTCCAAGATATTAGTTTTGGACTAGTGGAATTTGCCAAACTTGGATAACAAAACTTTTGTGTTCATTTGTGGTGTGTGAATAAAATTTTCTTCATTTACTTTTGTTATTGTTTTAAACTTTTTCCGTACATCAACTATGAAATTTTCATTTTGTTCTGATCTATTAACCTTTTTTGTTTACGGGATGAAGGGAGAGCGAAAAACTCGATGTTTTGATTTAAGAAAAATGTGTACATCTAAAATGGAAATGCACAATGCACATATGTACAGAGAGATAATTCCAAAGAGTGCTGTAATTTTTACGGATTGTAAGCACCTTTTCGTTTTTATATCTCAGGTTTTGCAATCGTCAGGAAAAATGGGTTGCGGAGGATTTTTAACTGAGTGTTGAATTGCAATCCATAAGTCATTTCATACAAAAATATAGCCCGTTACGCATGATAAATCACTTTACAATCATCTATGATTGTTAGATCAAATTTTTGAAAATGGGCTAAATAATGACTGTAAGACTCAGGTAAATATCCCACTGCACTTTCACTTGAGAATTTATTGAGCGTTTGTTATTCTCTTTAATAGCTTTGGATCCATAGGTCATTTGAATCTTTAACATGTTTCAATCATGCATATCCATTTTTAAAACATGTGTAGAAAAAATCTCCTTCATGTAAAATTCCAAGTTTAATAGGGTTGGACTAATGGAATTTCCAAAACATGGATAACAATACTTTTGTGTTCATTTGTGGTGTGTGAATAGATATTTTTTATTTACATTAGTTATTATTTTAAATATTTTCCACACATCAACTATAAAATTTTTATTTTGTTGTGATCTTTTTTGCCTTTTTTGTTTACGGGATGAAGGGGGAGCGAAATCTCAAAGTTCTGATTTATGAAAAAAGTGTACATCTAAAATGGAAATGCACAATGCACAAATTTAGAGAGAGATATTTCCAAAGAGTGTCTATATGTTTTAGGGATCGTATGCACTTTTTCGTTTTTATATCTAAGGTTTTGCAATCGTCGGGAAATGGGGGAGGCGGGCGATTTCTAACTGAGTGTTGACTTCAAATCCATAAGTCATTTCTTACAAAAATATAGCCCGTTACGCATGACAAATCACTTTAAAATCGTTTATGAATGTTAGCTCAACTTTTTGAATATTAGCAAAATAATGGCTTGTTTGACTCGGGCAAATATCCCACCGCACGTTCACTTGAGAATTTAATGAGCGTTTGTTATTCTCTTTAAAAGCTTTGGATCCATAGGTCATTTGAATCTTTAACATATTTCTGGCATGCATATCCATTTTTAAAATATGTGTAGAAAAAATCTCCTTCACGTAAAATTCCAAGATATTAGTTTTGGACTAGTGAAATTTCCCAATCTTGGATAACAAAACTTTTGTGTTCATTTGTGGTGTGTGAATAAATTTTCTTGATTTACTTTTTTTATTGTTTTAAACTTTTTCCGTACATCAACTATGAAATTTTCATTTTGATGTGATCTATTTGCCTTTTTTGTTTACAGGATGAAGGGAGATCGAAAAAACTCGAAGTTTTGATTTAAGAAAAATGTGAACATCTAAAACAGAAATGCACAATGCACATATGTAGAGAGGGATAATTCCAAAGAGTGTCTGTAATTTTTAGGGATTGTAAGCACCTTTTCGTTTTTATGTCTCAGATTTTGCAATCGTCCGGAAAAATGGGTAGCAGAGGATTTTTAACTGAGTGTTGAATTGCAATCCATAAGTCATTTCATACAAAAATATAGCCCGTTACGCATGATAAATCACATTACAATCATCTATGATTAATTATGTCAGCTTTTTGCAAATGGGCAAAATAATGGCATGTTTGACTCGGGTAAATATCCCACCGCAAGTTCACTTGAGAATTCAAAGAGTGTTTGTTATTCTCTTTAAAAGCTTTGCATCCATAGCTCTTTTGCATCTTTAACATGTTTCAAACATGCATATCCTTTTTTAAAACATGTGTGGATGAAATCTCTTTCTTGCAAAATTCCTAGCTATTATGGTTAAACTAGTGGAATTTCCAAAAATTCCATAACAAAACTTTTGCGTTCATTTGTGTTGGGTGAATAAATTTTCTTTATTTATATTTGTTATTGTTTTAAATTTTTTCCATACATCAACTATAAAATTTTCATTTTTTTGTAAGCTTTTTGCCTTATTTGTTTTCGGGATGAAGGGAGAGTGAAAAGTCAAAGTTTTGATTTAAGAAAAAAGTGTACATCTAAAATGGAAAAGCACAATTCACAATAGTAGGGAGCGATAATTCCAAGGAGTGTCTGTAATTTTTAGGGATTGTAAGCACTTTTTTAGTTTTTATATGTCAGGTTTTGCAATCGTCGGGAAATTTTGGTGGGAGAGGATTTTTAACTGAGTGTTGAATTGTAAACCATAAGTCATTTCATACAAAAATATAGCCCGTTAAGCATGACAAATCACTTTACAATCACCTATGATTGTTAGCTCAACTTTTTGAATATGGGCAAAATAATGGCTTGTTTGACTCGGGTAAATATCCCACCGCACGTTCACTTGAGGATTTAATGTGCGTTTGTTATTCTCTTTAAAAGCTTTGGATCCATAGGTCATTTGAATCTTGAACATGTTTCAAACACACATATTCATTTTTAAAACATGTGTAGAAAAATCTCCTTCTTGCAAAATTCTAAGATATTAGTTTTGGACTAGTGGAATTTCCCAAACTTGGATAACAAAACTTTTGTGTTCATTTGTGGTGTGTGAATAAATTTTCTTCATTTACTTTTTTATTGTTTTAAACTTTTTCCGTACATCAACTATGACATTTTCATTTGGTTGTGAGCTTTTTGCCTTATTTGTTTTCGGGATGAAGGGAGAGCGACAAGTCAATGTTTTGATTTAAGAAAACAATGTACACCTATAACGGAAAAGCACTATGCACATATGTAGAGAGAGATAATTCCAAAGTGTGTCTGTAATTTTTACGGATTGTAAGCACCTTTTCGTTTTTATATCTCAGGTTTTGCAATCGTCGAGAAAATTTTGTGGCAGAGGATTTTTAACTAAGTGTTGAATTGCAATCCATAAGTCATTTTATACAAAATTATAGCCCGTTACGCATGATAAATCACATTACAATCATCTATGATTAATTATGTCAGCTTTTTGAAAATGGGCAAAATAATGGCATGTTTGACTCGGGTAAATATCCCACCGCAAGTTCACTTGAGAATTTAATGAGCGTTTGTTATTCTCTTTAAAACCTTTGCATCCATAGCTCATTTGAATCTTTAACATGTTTCAAACATGCATATCCATTTTTAAAACATGTGTGGATGAAATCTCTTTCTTGCAAAATTCCAAGCTATTAGGGTTAAACTAGTGGAATTTCCCAAAATTGGATAACAAAACTTTTTTGTACATTTGTGTTGGGTGAATAAATTTTCTTTATTTATATTTTTTATTGTTTTAAATTTTTTCCAAACATCAACTATAAAATTTTCATTTTGTTGTAAGCTTTTTGCATTGTTTGTTTTTGGGATGAAGGGAGAGCGAAAGGTCAAAGTTTTGACTTAAGAAAAGAGTGTACATCTAAAATGGACAAGCACAACGCACAATTGGAGGGAGAGATAATTTCAAATAGTGTCTGTAATTTTTAGGGATTTTAAGCTCTTTTTACTTTTTATATCTCAGGTTTTGCAATCGTCGGGAAAAATTGGTGGCAGTGGATTTTTAACTGAGTGTTGAATTGCAATCCATAAGCCATTTCATACAAAAATATAGCCCGTTACGCATGATAAATCACTTTACAATCATCTATGATTGTTAGATCAAATTTTTGAAAATGGGCAAAATAATGACTTGTTAGACTCGGGTAAATATCCCACCGCACCTTCGCTTGAGAATTTAATGAGTGTTTGTTATTCTCTTTAAAAGCTTTGGATCCATAGGTCATTTGAATCTTTAACATGTTTCAAGCATGCGTATCCATTTTTAAAACATGTGTAGAAAAAATCTCCGTCATGTAAAATTCCAAGCTTAATAGGGTTGGACTAATGGAATTTCCCAAACTTGGATAACAAAACTTTTGTGTTCATTTTTGGTGTGTGAATAGATATTTTTTATTTACATTTGTTATTATTTTGAATATTTTCCACACATCAATTATAAAATTTTTATTTTGTTGTGATCTTTTTTACCTTTTTTGTTTATGGGATGAAGGGGGAGCGAAAACTCAAAGTTCTGATTTAAGAAAAAAGTGTACATCTAAAGTGGAAATGCAGAATGCACAAATGTAGAGAGAGATATTTCCAAAGAGTATCTGTATGTATTAGGGATCGTATGCAATTTTTCATTTTTAAATCTAAGGTTTTGCAATCGTCGGGAAACGGGGGAGGCGAGCGATTTTTAACTGAGTGTTGACTTCAAATCCATAAGTAATTTCTTACAAAAATATTGCCCGTTACGCATGACAAATCACTTTACAATCACCGATGAATATTAGCTCAACTTTTTGAATATGGGCAAAATAATGGCTTGTTTGACTCGGGAAAATATCCCACCGCACGTTCACTTGAGAATTTAATGTGCGTTTGTTATTCTCTTTAAAAGCTTTGGATCCATAGGACAATTGAATCTTTAACATGTTTCAAACACGCATATCCATTTTTATAACATGTGCAGAAAAAATGTCCTTCTTGCAAAATTCTAAGATATTAGTTTTGGACAAGTGGAATTTCCCAAACTTGGATAACAAAACTTTTGTGGTCATTTTTCGTGTGTGAATAAATTTTCTTCATTTACTTTTTTATTGTTTTAAACTTTTTCCGTACATCAACTATGATATTTTCATTTTGCTGTGAGCTTTTTGCCTTGTTTGTTTTCGGGATGAAGGGAGAGCGACAAGTCAATGTTTTGAATTAAAAAAAAATATACATATAAAACGGAAAAGCACTATGCACATATGTAGAGAGTGATAATTCCAAAAAGTGACTGTAATTTTTAGGGATTGTAAGCACCTTTTCGTTTTTATATCTCAGGATTTGCAATCGTTGGGGAAAATTTGTGGCAGAGGATTTTTAACTGAGTGTTGAATTGCAATCCATAAGTCATTTCATACAAAAATATAGCCCGTTACGCATGATAAATCACTTTACAATCCTCTATGATTTATTATGTCAGCTATTTGCAAATGGGCAAAATAATGGCATGTTTGACTCGGGTAAATATCCCACCGCACGTTCGCTTGAGAATTTAATGAGCATTTGTTATTGTCTTTAAAAGGTTTGGATCCATAGGTCATTTAAATCTATAACTTGTTTCAAGGATGCATATCCATTTTTAAAACATGTGTGGAAAAAATCTCCTTCATGTAAAATTCCAAGCTTAATAGGGTTGGACTAATGGAATTTCCCAAACTTGGATAACAAAACTTTTGTGTCCATTTGTGGTGTGTGAATAGATTTTTTTATTTACATTAGTTATTATTTTAAATATTTTCCACACATCAACTATAAAATTTTTATTTTGTTGTGATCTTTTTTGCCTTTTTTGTTTAAGGGATGAGGGGGGAGTGAAAACTCAAAGTTTTGATTTAAGAAAAAAGTGGATATCTAAAATGGAAATGCACAATGAACAAATGTATAGAGAGATATTTCCAAAGAGTGTCTGTATGTATTAGGGATCGTATGCACTTTTTCGTTTTTATATCTAAGGTTTTGCAATTGTCGGGAAACGGGGGAGGCGGGCGATTTTTAACTGAGTATTGATTACAAATCCATAAGTCATTTCTTACAAAAATATAGCCCGTTATGCATGACAAATCACTTGACAATCATCTATGATTGTTTACTCAACTTTTTGAATATGGGCAAAATAATGGCTTGTTTGACTCGGGCAAATATCCCACCGCACGTTCACTTGAGAATTTAATGAGCGTTTGTTATTCTCTTTAAAAGCTTTGGATCCATAAGTCATTTGAATCTTTAACATGTTTCTGGCATGCATATCCATTTTTAAAACATGTGTAGAAAAAATCTCCTTCATGTAACATTCCAATATATTAGTTTTGGACTAGTGGAATTTCCCAAACTTGGATAACAAAACTTTTGTGTTCATTTGTGGTGTGTGAATAAATTTTCTTCATTTACTTTTTTTATTTTTTTAAACTTTTTCCGTACATCAACTATGAAAATTTCATTTTGCTGTGATCTATTTGCCTTTTTTGTTTACGGGATGAAGGGAGAGCGAAAAACTCGAAGTTTTGATTTAAGAAAAATGTGTACATATAAAACGGAAATGCACAATGCACATATGTGGAGAGAGATAATTCCAAAGAGTGTCTGTAATTTTTAGGGATTGTAAGCACCTTTTTGCTTTTATATTTCAGGTTTTGCAATTGTCTGAAAAAATGGGTTGCGGAGGATTTTTAACTGATTGTTGAATTGCAATCCATATGTCATTTCATACAAAATATAGCCCGTTACGCATGATAAATCACATTAAAATCATCTATGATTAATTATGTCAGCTTTTTGTAAATGGGCAAAATAATGGCACGTTTGACTCGGGCAAATATCCCACCGCAAGTTCACTTGAGAATTTAATGAGCGTTTGTCATTCTCTTTAAAAGCTTTGCCTCCATAGCTCATTTTCGTCTTTAACATGTTTCAAACATGCATATGCATTTTTAAAACATGTGTGGATGAAATCTCTTTCTTGTAAAATTCCAAGTTATTAGGGTTAAACTAGTGGAATTTCCCAAAATTGGATAACAAAACTTTTGTGCTCATTTGTGTTGGGTGAATAAATTTTCTTTATTTATATTTGTTATTGTATTAAATTTTTTCTATACATCAACTATAAAATTTTCATTTTGTTGTAATCCATTTGCCTTGTTTGTTTTCGGCATGAAGGTAGAGCGAAAAGTCAAAGTTTTGATTTAAGAAAAAAGTGTAAACTAGTGGAATTTCTCAAAATTGGATAAAAAAACTTTTGTGTTCATTTTTGTTGGCTGAATAAATTTTCTTTATTTATATTTGTTATTGTATTAAATTTTTTCCATACATCAACTATAAAATTTTCATTTTGTTGTAATCTTTTTGCCTTGTTTGTTTTCGGGATGAAGGGAGAGCGAAAAGTCAAAGTTTTGATTTAAGAAAAAAGTGTACATCTAAAATGGAAAAGCACAATGCACAATTGTTGGGAGAGATAATTCCAAAGAGTGTCTGTAATTTTTAGGGATAGTAAGCTTTTTTTAGTTTTTACATCTCAGGTTTTGCAATCGTAGGGAAAAATTAGTGGCAGAGGATTTTTAACTGAGTGTCGAATTGCAATCCATAAGTCATTTCATACAAAAATATAGCCTGTTTCGCATGATAAATCACTTTACAATCATCTATGATAGTTAGATCAAATTTTTGAAGATGGGCAAAATAATGACTTGTTAGACTCGGGTAAATATCCCACCGCACATTCGCTTGAGAATTTATTGAGCATTTGTTATTCTCTTTAAAAGATTTGGATCCATAGGTCATTTGAATCTTTAACATGTTTCAAGCATGCATATCCATTTTTAAAACATGTGTAGAAAAAATCTCCTTCATGTAAAATTCCAAGCTTAATAGGGTTGGACTAATGGAATTTCCCAAACATGGATAACAAAACTTTTGTGTTCATTTGTGGTGTGTGAATAGATATTTTTTATTTACATTAGTTATTATTTTAAATATTTTCCACACATCAACTATAAAATTTTTATTTTGTTGTGATCTTTTTTGCCTTTTTTGTTTACGGGATGAAGGGGGACTGAAAACTCAAAGTTCTGATTGAAGAAAAAAGTGTACATCTAAAATGGAAATGCACAATGCACAAATGTAGAGAGAGATATTTCCAAAGAGTGTCTGTATGTTTTAGGGATCGTGTGCACTTTTTTCGTTTTCATATCTAAGGTTTTGCAATTCGTCGGGAAATGGGGGAGGCCAGCGATTTTTAACTGAGTGTTATTCTCTTTAAAAGCTTTGGATCCATAGTTCATTTGAATCATTAACATGTTTCTGGCATGCATATCCATTTTTAAAACATGTGTAGAAAAAATCTCCTTCATGTAAGATTCCAAGATATTAGTTTTGGACTAGTGGAATTTCCCAAACTTGGAGAACCAAACTTTTGTGTGCATTTGTGGTGTGTGAATAAATTTTCATGATTTACTTTTTTTATTGTTTTAAACTTTTTTCATACATCAACTATGAAATTTTAATTTTGCTATGATCTATTTGCCTTTTTTGTTTACGGGATGAAGCGAGAGCAAAAAAATCGAAGTTTTGATTTAAGAAAAATGTGTACATATAAAACGGAAATGCACAATGCACATATGTAGAGAGAGATAATTCCAAAGAGTGTCTGTAATTTTTAGGGATTGTAAGCACCTTTTCGTTTTTATATCTCAGGTTTTGCAATCGTCGGGAAAAATGGGTTGCGGTGGATTTTTAACTGAGTGTTGAACTTCAATCCATAAGTCATTTCATACAAAAATATATCCCATACGCATGATAAATTACATTACATTCATCTATGATTAATTATGTAAGCTTTTTGAAAATGGGCAAAATAATGGCTTGTTTGACTCGGGTAAATATCCCACCGCAAGTTCATTTGAGAATTTAATGAGCGTTTGTTATTCTCTTTAAAACCTTTGCATCCATAGCTCATTTGCATCTTTAACATGTTTCAAACATGCATAACCATTTTTAAAACATGTGTGGACGAAATCTCTTTCTTGCAAAATTCCAAGCTATTAGGGTTAAACAAGTGGAATTTCCCAAAATTGGATAACAAAACTATTTTGTTAATTTGCGTTGGGTGAATAAATTATCTTTATTTATATTTGTTATTGTTTGAAATTTTTTCCATACATCAACTATAAAATTTTCATTTTGTTGTAAACTTTTTGCCTTGTTGTTTTTCGGGATGAATGGAGCGCGAAATGTCAAAGTTTTGATTTAAGAAAAAAGTGTACAACGAAAATGGAAAAGCACAATGCACAATTGTAGGGAGAGATAATTCCAAAGAGTGTCTGTAATTTTTAGGGATTGTAAGCTCTTTTTAGTTTTTATATCTCAGATTTTGCAATCGTCGGGAAAAATTGGTGGCAGAGGATTTTTAACTGAGTGTTGAATTGCAATCCATAAGTCATTTCATACAAAAATATAGCCTGTTACGCATGATAAATCACTTTACAATCATCTAGGATTGTTAGTTCAAATTTTTGAAAATGGGCAAATTAATGACTTGTTAGACTCGGGCAAATATCCCACCGCACGTTCACTTGTGAATTTAATGAACGTTTGTTATTCTCTTTAAAAGCTTTGGATCCATAGGTCATTTGCATCTTTAACCTGTTTCAAGCATGCATATCCATTTTTAAAACATGTGTAGAAAAAATCTCCTTGATGTAAAATTCAAAGCATAATAGGGTTGGACTAATGGAATTTCCCAAACTTGGATAACAAAACTTTTGTGTTCATTTGTGGTGTGTGAATAGACAGTTTTTATTTACATTAGTTATAATTTAAAATATTTTCCACACATCAACTACAAAATTTTTATTTTGCTGTGATCTTTTTTGCCTTTTTTGTTTACGGGATGAGGGGGGAGCAAAAACTCAAAGTTCTGATTTAAGAAAAAAGTGTGCATCTAAAATGGAAATGCACAATGCACAAATGTAGAGAGAGATATTTTCAAAGAGTGTCTGTATGTTTTAGGGATCGTATGCACTTTTTCGTTTTTATATCTCAGATTTTGCAATCGTCGGGAAAAATTGGTGGCAGAGGATTTTTAACTGAGTGTTGAATTGCAATCCATAAGTTATTTCATACAAAAATATAGCCTGTTACGCATGATAAATCACTTTACAATCATCTAGGATTGTTAGTTCAAATTTTTGAAAATGGGCAAATTAATGACTTGTTAGACTCGGGCAAATATCCCACCGCACGTTCACTTGTGAATTTAATGAACGTTTGTTATTCTCTTTAAAAGCTTTGGATCCATAGGTCATTTGCATCTTTAACCTGTTTCAAGCATGCATATCCATTTTTAAAACATGTGTAGAAAAAATCTCCTTGATGTAAAATTCAAAGCATAATAGGGTTGGACTAATGGAATTTCCCAAACTTGGATAACAAAACTTTTGTGTTCATTTGTGGTGTGTGAATAGACAGTTTTTATTTACATTAGTTATTATTTAAAATATTTTCCACACATCAACTATAAAATTTTTATTTTGCTGTGATCTTTTTTGCCTTTTTTGTTTACGGGATGAGGGGGGAGCAAAAACTCAAAGTTCTGATTTAAGAAAAAAGTGTGCATCTAAAATGGAAATGCACAATGCACAAATGTAGAGAGAGATATTTTCAAAGAGTGTCTGTATGTTTTAGGGATCGTATGCACTTTTTCGTTTTTATATCTAAGGTTTTGCAAACGTCGTGAAATGGGGGAGGCGGGCGATTTTTAATTGAGTGTTGACCTCAAATCCATAAGTCATTTCTTACAAAAATATAGCCCGTTACGCATGAGAAATCACTTTACAATCATCTATGATTGTTAGCTCAACATTTTGGATATGGGAAAATAATGGCTTGTTTGACTCTGGCAAAGAACCCACCGCACGTTCACTTGAGAATTTAATGAGCGTTTGTTATTCTCTTTAAAAGCTTTGGATCCATAGGTCATTTGAATCTTTAACATGTTTCTGGCATGCATATCCATTTTTAAAACATGTGTAGAAAAAATCTTCTTCATGTAAAATTCCAAGATATTAGTTTTGGACTAGTGGAATTTCCCAAACTTGGATAACAAAAATTTTGTGTTCATTTGTGGTGTGTGAATAAATTTTCTTCATTTACTTTTTTATTGTTTTAAACTTTTTCCGTATATCAACAATGAAATTTTCATTTTGTTGTGATCTATTTGCCTTTTTTGTTTACGGGATGAAGGGAGAGCGAAAAACTCGAAGTTTAGATTTAAGAAAAATTGTGTACATCTAAAACGGAAATGCACAATGCACATATGTAGAGAGAGATAATTCCAAAGAGTGTCTGTAATTTTTAGAGATTGTAAGCACCATTCCATTTTTATATCTCAGGTTTTGCAATCATCGGGAAAAATGGGTTGCGGAGGATTTTTAACTGAGTGTTGAATTGAAATCCATAAGTCATTTCATACAAAAA
Organism: Aristolochia californica; assembly: GCF_029961685.1. Lineage (NCBI taxonomy): Eukaryota > Viridiplantae > Streptophyta > Magnoliopsida > Piperales > Aristolochiaceae > Aristolochia > Aristolochia californica. The sequence continues at coordinate 27,014,179 of NW_027182268.1, read as the reverse complement.
TATAGCCCGTTACGCATGATAAATCACATTACATTCATCTATGATTAATTATGTCAGCTTTTTGCAAATGGGCAAAATAATGGCTTGTTTGACTCGGGTAAATATCCCACCGCAAGTTCATTTGAGAATTTAATGAGCGTTTGTTATTCTCTTTAAAACCTTTGCATCCATAGCTCATTTGCATCTTTAACATGTTTCAAACATGCATAACCATTTTTAAAACATGTGTGGACGAAATCTCTTTCTTGCAAAATTCCAAGCTATTAGGGTTAAACAAGTGGAATTTCCCAAAATTGGATAACAAAACTATTTTGTTAATTTGCGTTGGGTGAATAAATTATCTTTATTTATATTTGTTATTGTTTGAAATTTTTTCCATACATCAACTATAAAATTTTCATTTTGTTGTAAACTTTTTGCCTTGTTGTTTTTCGGGATGAATGGAGCGCGAAATGTCAAAGTTTTGATTTAAGAAAAAAGTGTACAACGAAAATGGAAAAGCACAATGCACAATTGTAGGGAGAGATAATTCCAAAGAGTGTCTGTAATTTTTAGGGATTGTAAGCTCTTTTTAGTTTTTATATCTCAGATTTTGCAATCGTCGGGAAAAATTGGTGGCAGAGGATTTTTAACTGAGTGTTGAATTGCAATCCATAAGTCATTTCATACAAAAATATAGCCTGTTACGCATGATAAATCACTTTACAATCATCTAGGATTGTTAGTTCAAATTTTTGAAAATGGGCAAATTAATGACTTGTTAGACTCGGGCAAATATCCCACCGCACGTTCACTTGTGAATTTAATGAACGTTTGTTATTCTCTTTAAAAGCTTTGGATCCATAGGTCATTTGCATCTTTAACCTGTTTCAAGCATGCATATCCATTTTTAAAACATGTGTAGAAAAAATCTCCTTGATGTAAAATTCAAAGCATAATAGGGTTGGACTAATGGAATTTCCCAAACTTGGATAACAAAACTTTTGTGTTCATTTGTGGTGTGTGAATAGACAGTTTTTATTTACATTAGTTATAATTTAAAATATTTTCCACACATCAACTACAAAATTTTTATTTTGCTGTGATCTTTTTTGCCTTTTTTGTTTACGGGATGAGGGGGGAGCAAAAACTCAAAGTTCTGATTTAAGAAAAAAGTGTGCATCTAAAATGGAAATGCACAATGCACAAATGTAGAGAGAGATATTTTCAAAGAGTGTCTGTATGTTTTAGGGATCGTATGCACTTTTTCGTTTTTATATCTCAGATTTTGCAATCGTCGGGAAAAATTGGTGGCAGAGGATTTTTAACTGAGTGTTGAATTGCAATCCATAAGTTATTTCATACAAAAATATAGCCTGTTACGCATGATAAATCACTTTACAATCATCTAGGATTGTTAGTTCAAATTTTTGAAAATGGGCAAATTAATGACTTGTTAGACTCGGGCAAATATCCCACCGCACGTTCACTTGTGAATTTAATGAACGTTTGTTATTCTCTTTAAAAGCTTTGGATCCATAGGTCATTTGCATCTTTAACCTGTTTCAAGCATGCATATCCATTTTTAAAACATGTGTAGAAAAAATCTCCTTGATGTAAAATTCAAAGCATAATAGGGTTGGACTAATGGAATTTCCCAAACTTGGATAACAAAACTTTTGTGTTCATTTGTGGTGTGTGAATAGACAGTTTTTATTTACATTAGTTATTATTTAAAATATTTTCCACACATCAACTATAAAATTTTTATTTTGCTGTGATCTTTTTTGCCTTTTTTGTTTACGGGATGAGGGGGGAGCAAAAACTCAAAGTTCTGATTTAAGAAAAAAGTGTGCATCTAAAATGGAAATGCACAATGCACAAATGTAGAGAGAGATATTTTCAAAGAGTGTCTGTATGTTTTAGGGATCGTATGCACTTTTTCGTTTTTATATCTAAGGTTTTGCAAACGTCGTGAAATGGGGGAGGCGGGCGATTTTTAATTGAGTGTTGACCTCAAATCCATAAGTCATTTCTTACAAAAATATAGCCCGTTACGCATGAGAAATCACTTTACAATCATCTATGATTGTTAGCTCAACATTTTGGATATGGGAAAATAATGGCTTGTTTGACTCTGGCAAAGAACCCACCGCACGTTCACTTGAGAATTTAATGAGCGTTTGTTATTCTCTTTAAAAGCTTTGGATCCATAGGTCATTTGAATCTTTAACATGTTTCTGGCATGCATATCCATTTTTAAAACATGTGTAGAAAAAATCTTCTTCATGTAAAATTCCAAGATATTAGTTTTGGACTAGTGGAATTTCCCAAACTTGGATAACAAAAATTTTGTGTTCATTTGTGGTGTGTGAATAAATTTTCTTCATTTACTTTTTTATTGTTTTAAACTTTTTCCGTATATCAACAATGAAATTTTCATTTTGTTGTGATCTATTTGCCTTTTTTGTTTACGGGATGAAGGGAGAGCGAAAAACTCGAAGTTTAGATTTAAGAAAAATTGTGTACATCTAAAACGGAAATGCACAATGCACATATGTAGAGAGAGATAATTCCAAAGAGTGTCTGTAATTTTTAGAGATTGTAAGCACCATTCCATTTTTATATCTCAGGTTTTGCAATCATCGGGAAAAATGGGTTGCGGAGGATTTTTAACTGAGTGTTGAATTGAAATCCATAAGTCATTTCATACAAAAATATAGCCCGTTACGCATGATAAATCACATTACATTCATCTATGATTAATTATGTCAGCTTTTTGCAAATGGGCAAAATAATGGCATGTTTGACTCGGGTAAATATCCCACCGCAAGTTGACTTGAGAATTTAATGAGCGTTTGTTATTCTCTTTAAAAGCTTTGCATCCATAGCTCATTTGCATCTTTAACATGTTTCAAACATGCATATCCATTTTTAAAACATGTGTGGACGAAATCTCTTTCTTGCAAAATCTCAAGCTATTAGGGTTAAACTAGTGGAATTTCCCAAAATTGGATAACAAAACTTTTGTGCTCATTTGTGTTGGGTGAATAAATTTTCTTTATTTATATTTGTTATTGCTTTAATTTTTTTTCCATAAATCAACTATAAAATTTTCATTTTGTTGTAAGCTTTTTGCCTTGTTTGCTTTCGGGATGAAGGGAGAGCGATATGTCAAAGTTTTGATTTAAGAAAAAAGTGAACATCTAAAATGGAAAAGCACAATGCACAATTGTAGGGAGATATAATTCCAAAGAGTGTCTTTAATTTTTAGGGATTGTAAGCTCTTTATAGTTTTGATATCTCAGGTTTTGCAATCGTCGGGAAAAATTGGTGGCAGAGGATTTTTAACTGAGTGTTGAATTGCAATCCATAAGTCATTTCATAAAAAAATGTAGCCTGTTACGCATGATAAATCACTTTACAATCATCTATGGTTGTTAGATCAAATTTTTGAAAATGGGCAAAATAATGACTTGTTAGACTCGGGTAAATTTCCCACAGCACGTTCACTTGAGAATTTAATGAGCGTTTGTTATTCTCTTTAAAAGCTTTGGATCCATAGGTCATTTGAATCTTTAACATGTTTCAAACATGCATAACCATTTTTAAAACTTGTGTAGAAAAAATCTCCTTCATGTGAAATTCCAAGCTTAATAGGGTTGGACTAATGGAATTTCCTAAACTTGTAGAACAAAACTTTTGTGTTCAATTGTGGTGTGTGAATAGATATATTTTATTTACATTAGTTATTATTTTAAATATTTTCCACACATCAACTATAAAATTTTTATTTTGTTGTGATCTTTTTTGCCTTTTTTGTTCACGGGATGAAGGGGTAGCGAAAACTCAAAGTTCTGATTTAAGAAAAAAGTGTACATCTAAAATGGAAATGCACAATGCACAAATGTAGAGAGAGATATTTCCAAAGAGAGTCTGTATGTTTTAGGGATCGTATGCACTTTTTTGGCTTTATATCTATAGTTTTGCAATCGTCAGGAAACGGGGAAGGCGGGCGATTTTTAACTGAGTGTTGACATCAAATCCATAAGTCATTTCTTACAAAAATATAGCCCGTTACGCATGACAAATCACTTTACAATCACCTATGATTGTTAGCTCAACTTTTTGAATATGGGCAAAATAATGGCATGTTTGACTCGGGCAAATATCCCACCGCACGTTCACTTGAGAATTTAATGAGCGTTTGTTATTCTCTTTAAAAGCTTTGGATCCATAGGTCATTTGAATCTTTAACAGGTTTCTGGCATGCATATCCATTTTTAAAACATGTGTAGAAAAAAACTTCTTCATGTAAAATTCCAAGATATTAGTTTTGGACTAGTGAAATTTCCCAAACTTGGATAACAAAACTTTTGTGTTCATTTGTGGTGTGTGAATAAATTTTCTTCGTTTAATTTTTTTATTGTTTTAAACTTTTTCCGTACATCAACTATGAAATTTTCATTTTGTTGTGATCTATTTGCCTTTTTTGTTTGCAGGATGAAGGGAGAGCGAAAAACTTGAAGTTTTGATTTAAGAAAAATGTGTACATCTAAAACGGAAATGCACAATGCTCATATGTACAGAGAGATAATTCCAAAGATTGTCTGTAATTTTTATGGATTGTAAGCACCTTTTCGTTTTTATATCTCAGGTTTTGCAATCGTCGGGAAAAATGGGTTGCAGACGAGTTTTAACTGAGTGTTGAATTGCAATCCATAAGTCATTTCATACAAAAATGTAGGCCATTACGCATGATAAATCACATTACAATTATCTTTGATTAATTATGTCCGCTTTTGGCAAATGGGCAAAATAATGGCATGTTTGACTCGGGTAAGTATCCCACCGCAAGTTCACTTGAGAATTTAATGAGCGTTTGTTATTCTCTTTAAAAGCTTTGCATCCATAGCTCATTTGCATCTTTAACATGTTTTAAACATGCATATCCATTTTTAAAACATGTGCAGACGAAATCTCTTTCTTGCAAAATTCCAAGCAATTAGGGTTAAACTTGTCGAATTTCCCAAAATTGGATAACAAAATATTTGTGTTAATTTGTATTGGGTGAATAAATTTTGTTTGTTTATATTTGTTATTGTTTTTAATTTTTTCCATACATCAACTATTAGATGTTCATTTTGTGGTAACCTTTTTGCCTTGCTTGTTTTTGGGATGAAGGGAGAGCGAAAGGTCAAAGTTTTGATTTAAGAAAAAAGTGTACATCTAAAATGGAAAAGCACAATGTAAAATTGTAGGTAGAGATAATTCCAAAGAGAGTCTGTAATTTTTAGGGATTGTAAGCTCTTTTTAGTTTTCATATCTCAGGTTTTGCAATCGTCGGAAAAGATTGGTGGCAGAGGATTTTTAACTGAGTGTTGAATTGCAATCCATAAGTCATTTCATACAAAAATATAGCCCGTTACGCATGATAAATCACTTTACAATCATCTATGATTGCTAGATCAAAGTTTTGAAAATGGGCAAAATAATGACTTGTTAGACTCGGGTAAATATCCCACCGCACGTTCACTTGAGAATTTAATGAGCGTTTGTTATTCTCCTTAAAAGCTTTGGATCCATAGGTCATTTGAATCTTTAACATGTTTCAAGCATGCATATCCATTTTTAAAACATGTGTGGAAAAAATCTCCTTCATGTAAAATTCCAAGCTTAATAGGGTTGGACTAATGGAATTTCCCAAACTTGGATAACAAAACTTTTGTGTTCATTTGTGGTGTGTGAGTAGATATTTTTTATTTACATTAGTTATTAATTTAAATATTTTCCACACATCAACTATAACATTTTTATTTTGTTGTGATTTTTTTTGCCTTTTTTGTTCACGGAATGAAGGGGGAGCGAAAACTCAAAGTTTTGATTTAAGAAAAAAGTGAACATCTAAAATGGAAATGCACAATGCACAAATGTAGAGAGAGATATTTCCAAAGAGTGTCTGTATGTTTTAGGGATCGTTTGCGCTTTTTCGTTTTTATATCTAAGGTTTTGCAATCGTCGAGACACGAGGGAGGCGGGCTATTTTTAACAGACTGTTGACTTCAAATCCATAAGCCATTTATTACAAAAATATAGCACGTTACGCATGACAAATCACTTTACAATCATCTATGATTGTTAGCTCAACTTTTTGAATATGGGCAAAATAATGGCTTGTTTGACTAGGGCAAATATCCCACCGCACGTTCACTTGAGAATTTAATGAGCGTTTGTTATTCTCTTTAAAAGCTTTGGATCCATGGGTTATTTGAATCTTTAACATGTTTCTGGCATGCATATCCATTTTTAAAACATGTGTAGAAAAACTCACCTTCATGTAAAATTCCAAGATATTAGTTTTGGACCAGTGGAATTTCCCAAACTTGGACAACAAAACTTTTGTGTTCATTTGGGGTGTGTGAATAAATTTCTTCAATTAATTTTTTTGTTGTTTTAAAATTTTTTCATACAACAACTATGAAATTTTCATTTTGCTGTGATCTATTTGCCTTTTTTGTTTACGGGATGAAGGGAGAGCGAAAAACTCGAATTTTTGATTTTAAAAAAATGTGTACATCTAAAAAGGAAATGCACAATGCACATATGTAGAGAGAGATAATTCCAAAGAGTGTCTGTAATTTTTAGGGATTGTAAGCACCATTCCGTTTTTATATCTCAGGTTTTGCAATCGTAGGGAAAAATGGGTTGCGGAGGATTTTTAATTGAGTGTTGAATTGCAATCCATAAGTCATTTCATACAAAAATATAGCCCGTTATGCATGATAAATCACATTACAATCATCTATGATTAATTATGTCAGCTTTTTGCAAATGGGCAAAATAATAGCATGTTTGGCTCTGGTAAATATCCCACCGCAAGTTCACTTGAGAATTTAATGAGCGTTTGTTATTCTCTTTAAAAGCTTTGCATCCGTAGCTCATTTGAATCTTTAACATGTTTCAAACATGCATATCCATTTTTAAAACATGTGTGGACGAAATCACTTTCTTGCAAAATTCCAAGCTATTAGGGTAAAACTAGTGGAATTTCCCAAAATTGGATAACAAAATTTTTGCATTCATTTGTGTTGGGTGAATAAATTTTCTTTATTTATGTTTTTAATTGTTTTAAATTTTTTCCATACATCAACTATAAAATTTTCATTTTGTCTGAAGCTTTTTGCGTGGTTTGTTTTCGGGATGAAAGGAGAGCGAAAAGTCAAAATTTTGATTTAAGAAAAAAGTGTGCATCTAAAATGGAAAAGCACAATGCACAATTGTAGGGAGAGATAATTCCAAAGTGTGTCTGTAATTTTTAGGGATTGTAAGCTCTTTTTTAGTTTTTATATCTTAGGTTTTGCAATCGTCGGGAAAAATTGGTGGCAGAGGATTTTTAACTGGGTGTTGAATTGCAATCCATAAGTCATTTCATACAAAAATATAGCCGGTTATGCATGATAAATAACTTTACAATCATCTATGATTGTTAGATAAAATTTTTGAAAATGGGCAAAATAATGAATTGTTAGACTCGGGTAAATATCCCACCGCACGTTCACTTGAGAATTTAATGAGCGTTTGTTATTCTCTTTAAAAGCTTTGGATCCATAGGTCATTTGAATCTTTAACATGTTTCAAGCATGCATATCCATTTTTAAAACATGTGTAGAAAAAATCTCCTTCATGTAAAATTCCAAGCTTAATAGGGTTGGACTTATGGAATTTTCCAAACTTGGATAACAAAACTTTTATGTTCATTTGTGGTTTGTGAATAGATATTTTTATTTACATTAGTTATTATTTTTAATATTTTCCACACATCAACTATAAAATTTTTATTTTGTTGTGATCTTTTTTGCCTTTTTTGTTTACGGGATGAAGGGGGAGTAAAAACTCAAAGTTCTGAATTATGAAAAAAGTGTACATCTAAAATGGAAATGCACAATGCACAAATGTAGAGAGAGATATTTCCAATGAGTGTCTATATGTTTTCGGGATCGTATGCACCTTTTCATTTTTATATCTAAGTTTTTGCAATCGTTGGGAAACGGGGGAGGCGGGCGATTTTTAACTGAGTGTTGACTTCAAATCCATAAGTCATTTCTTACAAAAATATAGCCCGTTGCGCATGACAAATCCCTTTACAATCATCTATGATTGTTAGCTCAACTTTTTGAATATGGGCAAAATAATGGCTTGTTTGACTCGGGCAAATATCCCACCACACGTTCATATGAGAATTTAACGAGCGTTTGTTATTCTCTTTAAAAGCTTATGATCCATAGGTCATTTTAATCTTTAACAAGTTTCTGGCATGCATATCCATTTTTAAAACATGTGTAGAAAAAATCCCCTTCATGTAAAATTCCAAGATATTAGTTTTGGACTAGTGGAATTTCCCAAACTTGGATAACAAAACTTTTGTGTTCATTTGTGGTGAGTGAATAAATTTTTTTCATTTAATTTTTTTATTGTTTTAAACTTTTTCCATACATCAACTATGAAATTTTCATTTTGCTGTGATCTATTTACCTTTTTATTTACGGAATGAAGGAAGAGCGAAAAACTCAAAGTTTTGATTTAAGAAAAATGTGTACATCTAAAACGGAAATGCACAATGCACATATGTAGAGAGAGATAATTACAAAGAGTGTCTGTAATTTTTCGGGATTGTAAGCAGCTTTTCGTTTTTATATCTCAGGTTTTGCAATCGTCGGGAAAAATGGGTTGCGGAGGATTTTTAACGGAGTGTTGAATTGCAATCCATAAGTCATTTCATACAAATTTAAAGCCCGTTACACATGATAAATCACATTACATTTATCTATGATTAATTATGTCAACTTTTTTCGAATGGGCAAAATAATGGCATGTTTGACTCGGGTAAATATCCCACCGCAAGTTCACTTGAGAATTTAATGAGCGTTTGTTATTCTCTTTAAAAGCTTTGCATCCATAGCTCATTTGCATCTTTAACATGTTTCAAACATGCATATCCATTTTTAAAACATGTGTAGAAAAAATCTTCTCCATGTAAAATTCCTAGCTTAATAGGGTTGGACTAATGGAATTTCCCAAACTTGGATAATAAAACTTTTGTGTTCATTTGTGGTGTGTGAATAGATATTTTTTATTTACATTAGTTATTATTTTAAATAATTTCCACACATCAACTATAAATTTTTTATTTTGTTGTGATCTTTTTTGCCTTTTTTGTTTACGGGATGAAGGGGGAGCGAAAACTCAAAGTTCTGATTTAAGATTAAAGTGTATATCTAAAATGGAAATGCACAATGCACAAATGTAGAGAGAGATATTTCCAAAGAGGGTCTGTATCTTTTAGGGATCGTATGCACTCTTTCGTTTTTATATCTAAGGTTTTGCAATCGTCGGGAAACGGGGGAGGCGGGCGATTTTTAACTGAGTGTTGACTTCAAATCCATAAGTCATTTCTTACAAAAATATAGCCCGTTATGCATGACAAATCACTTTACAATCACCTATGATTGTTAGCTCAACTTTTTGAATATGGGCAAAATAATGGCTTGTTTGACTTGGGAAAATATCCCACCGCACGTTCACTTGAGAATTTAATGAGCGTTTGTTATTCTCTTTAAAAGCATTGGATCCATAGGTCATTTGAATCTTTAACATGTTTCAAGAGTGCATATCCATTTTTAAAACATGTGTAGAAAAAATATCCTTCATGTATAATTCCAATCTTAATAGGGTTGGACTAATGGAATTTCCCAAACTTGGATAAAAAAACTTTTGTGTTCATTTGTGGTGTGTGAATAGATATTTTTTATTTACATTAGTTATTATTTTAAATATTTTCCACACATCAACTATAAAATTTTTACTTTGTTGTGATCTTTTTTGCTTTTTTTGTTAACGGGATGAAGGGGGAGCGAAAACTCAAAGTTGTGATTTAATAAAAAAGTGTACATCTAAAATGGAAATGCACAATGCACAAATGTAGAGAGAGATATTTCCAAAGAGTGTCTGTATGTTTTAGGGATCGTATGCACTCTTTCGTTTTTATATCTAAGGTTTTGCTATCATCGGGAAACGGGGGAGGCGGTCGATTTTTAACTGGTGTTGACTTCAAATCCATAAGTCATTTCTTACAAAAATATAGCCCGTTACGCATGACAAATCACTTTACAATCACCTATGATTGTTAGCTCAACTTTTTGAATATGGGCAAAATAATGGCTTGTTTGACTCGGGCTAATATCCCACTGCACGTTCACTTGAGAATTTAATGAGCGTTTGTTATTCTCTTTAAAAGCTTGGGATCCATAGGTCATTTGAATCTTTAACATGTTTCTGGCATGCATATCAAAAAGCTTCTTCATGTAAAATTCCAAGATATTAGTTTTGGACTAGTGGAATTTCCCTAACTTGGATAGCAAAACTTTTGTGTTCATTTGTAGTGTGTGAATAAATTTTCTTCATTTACTTTTTTTATTGTATTTATACTTTTTCCGTACATCAACTATGAAATTTTCATTTTGCTGTGATCTATTTGCTTTTTTTGTTTACGGGATGAAGGAAGAGCGAAGAACTCGAAGTTTTAATTTAAGAAAAATGTGTACATCTAAAACGGTAATGCACAAAGCACATATGTAGAGAGAGATAATTCCAAAGAGAGTCGTTAATTTTTAGGGATTGTAAGCACCTTTTCATTTTTATATCTCAGGTTTTGCAATCGTTGGGAAAAATGGGTTGCGGAGGATTTTTAACTGAGTGTTGAATTGCAATCCATCAGTCATTTCATACAAAAATGTAGCCCCTTATGCATGATAAATAACATTCCAATCACCTATGATTAATTATGTTAGCTTTTTGCAAATGGGCAAAATAATGGCATGTTTGACTCCGGTATATATCCCCCCGCAAATTCACTTGAGAATTTAATGAGCGTTTGTTATTCTCTTTAAAAGCTTTGCATCCAGAGCTCATTTGCATCTTTAACATGTTTCGAACATGCATATCCATTTTTAAAACATGTGTGGATGAAATCTCTTTCTTGCAAAATTCCAAGCTATTAGGGTTAAACTAGTGGAATTTTCCAAAATTGGATAACAAAATGTTTGTGTTCATTTGTGTTGGGTGAATAAATTTTCTTTATTTATATTTGTTATTGTTTTAAACTTTTTCCATACATCAACTATAAAATTTTCATTTTGTTGTAAGCTTTTTGCCTTGTTTTTTTTCGGGATGAAGGGAGAACGAAAAGTCAAAGTTTTTATTTAAGAAAAAAGTGTACATCTAAAATGGAAAAGCACAATGCACAATTGTAGGGAGAGATAATTGCAAAGAGTGTCTGTAATTTTTAGGGAATGTAAGCTCTTTTTAGTTTTTATATCTCAGGTTTTGCAATCATCGGGAAAAATTGGTGGTAGAGGATTTTTAACTGAGTGTTGAATTGCAATCCATAAGTCATTTCATACAAAAATATAGCCCGTTACGCACGATAAATCACTTTACAATCATCTATGATTGTTAGATCAAATTTTTGAAAATGGGCAAAATAATGACTTGTTAGACTTGGGTAAATATCCCACCGCACATTCACTTGAGAATTTAATGAGTGTTTGTTATTCTCTTTAAAAGCTTTGGATCCATAGGTCATTTGAATCTTTAACATGTTTCAAGCATGTATATCCATTTTTTAAGAAAAAAGTGTACATCTAAAATAAAAAAGCACAATGCACAATTTTAGGGAGAGATAATTCCAAAGAGTGTCTGTAATTTTTAGGGAATGTTAGCTCTTTTTAGTTTTTATATCAAAGGTTTTGCAATCATCGTGAAAAATTGGTGGTAGAGGATTTTTAACTGAGTGTTGAATTGCAATCCATAAGTCATTTTTTTGTTTACGGGATGAAGGGGGAGCGAAAACTCAATGTTCTGATTTAAGAAAAAAGTGAACATCTAAAATGGAAATTCACAATGCAAAAATGTAGAGAGAGATATTTCCATAGAGTGTCTGTATGTTTTAGGGATCGTATGCACTCTTTCGTTTTTATATCTAGGGTTTTGCTATCGTCGGGAAACGGGGGAGGCGAGCGATTTTTAACTGAGTGTTGTCTTCAAATCCATTAGTCATTTCTTACAAAAATGTAGCCCTTTATGCATGACAAATCACTTTACAATCACCTATGAATGTTAGCTCAACTTTTTGAATATGGGCAAAATAATGGCTTGTTTGACTCGGCCTAATATCCCACCGCACGTTCACTTGAGAATTTAATGAGCGTTTGTTATTCTCTTTAAAAGCTTTGGATCCATAGGTCATTTGAATCTTTAACATGTTTCTGGCATGCATATCCATTTTTAAAACATGTGAAGAAAAAATCTCTTTCATGTAAAATTCCAAGATATTAGTTTTGGACTAGTGGAATTTCCCAAACTTGGATAACAAAACATTTGTGTTCATTTGTGGTGTGTGAATAAATTTTCTTCATTTACTTTTTTTATTGTTTTAAACTTTTTCCGTACATCAACTATGAAATTTTCATTTAGATGTGATCTATTTGCCTTTTTTGTTTACGGGATGAAGGGAGAGCCAAAAACTCAAAGTTTTGATTTAAGAAAAATGTGTACATCTAAAATGGAAATGCACAAAGCACATATGTAGAAAGAGATAATTCCAAAGACTGTCGGTAATTTTTAGGGATTGTAAGCACCTTTTCGTTTTTATATCTCAGGTTTTGCAATCGTCGGGAAAAATGGGTGGCGGAGGATTTTTAACTGAGTGTTGAATTGCAATCCAAAAGTCATTTCATACAAAAATATAGCCCGTTATGCATGATAAATCACATTACAATCACCTACGATTAATTATGTCAGCTTTTTGCAAATGGGCAAAATAATGGCATGTTTGACTCCGGTATATATCCCACCGCAAATTCACTTGAGAATTTAATGAGCATTTGTTATTCTCTTTAAAAGCTTTGCATCCATAGCTCATTTGCATCTTTAACATGTTTCAAACATGCATATCCATTTTTAAAACATGTGTGGATGAAATCTCTTTCTTGCAAAATTCCAAGCTATTAGGGTTAAACTAGTGGAATTTCCCAAAATTGGATAACAAAACTTTTGTGTTCATTTGTGTTTGGTGAATAAATTTTCTTTATTTATATTTGTTATTGTTTTAAATTTTTTCAACACATCAACTATAAAATTTTCATTTTGTTGTAAGCTTTTTGCCTTGTTTGTTTTCGGGATGAAGGGAGAGCGAAAAGTCAAAGTTTTGATTTAAGAAAAAAAGTGTACATCTAAAATGGAAAAACACAATGCAAAATTGTCGGGAGAGATAATTCCAAAGAGTGTCTGTAATTTTTAGGGATTGTAAGCTCTTTTTAGTTTTTATATCTCAGGTTTAGCAATCGTCGAGAAAAATTGGTGGCAGAGGAATTTTAACTGAGTGTTGAATTGCAATCCATAAGTCATTTCATACAAACATATAGCCCATTACGCATGATAAATTACTTTACAATCATCTATGATTGTTAGATCAAATTTTTGAAAATGGGCAAAATAATGACTTGTTAGACTCGGGTAAATATCCCACCGCAAGTGCACTTGAGAATTTAATGAGCGTTTGTTATTCTCTTTAAAAGCTTTGGATCCATAGGTCATTTGAATCTTTAACATGTTTCAATCATGCATATCCATTTTTAAAACATGTGTAGAAAAACTCTCCTTCGTGTAAAATTCCAAGCTTAATAGGGTTGGACTAATGGAATTTCCCAAACTTGGATAACAAAATTTTGTGTTAATTTGTGGTGTGTGAATAGATATTTTTTATTTACATTAGTTATTATTTTAAATATTTTCCACACATCAACTATAAAATTTTTATTTTGTTGTGATCTTTTTTGCCTTTTTTGTTTACGGAATGAAGAGGGAGCGAAAACTCAAAGTTCTGATTTATGAAAAAAGTGTACATCTAAAATGGAAATGCACAATGCACAAATGTAGAGAGAGATATTTCCAAAGAGTGTCTGTATGTTTGAGGGATCATATGCACTTTTTTCGTTTTTATATCTAAGGTTTTGCAATCGTCGGGAAACGAGAGAGGCGGGCGATTTTTAACAAAGTGTTGACTTCAAATCCATACGTCATTTCCTACAAAAATATAGCCCGTTACGCAAGACAAATCGCTTTACAATCATCTGTGATTGTTAGCTCAACGTTTTGAATATGGGCAAAATAATGGCTTGTTTGACTTGGGCAAATATCCCACCGCACGTTGACTTGAGAATTTAATGATCGTTTGTTATTCTCTTTAAAAGTTTTGAATCCATAGGTCATTTGAATCATTAACATGTTTCTGGCATGCATATCCATTTTTAAAACATGTGTAGAAAAAATTTCCTTCACGTAAAATTCTAGGATATTAGTTTTGGACTAGTGGAATTTCCCAAACTTGGATAACAAAACTTTTGTGTTCATTTGTGGTGTGTGAATAAATTTTCTTCCTTTACTTTTTTTATTGTTTTCAACTTTTTTCGTACATCAACTATGAAATTTTCATTTTGGTGTGATCTATTTGCCTTTTTTGTTTACTGGAAGAAGGGAGAGCGAAAAACTCGAAGTTTTGATTTAAGAAAAATATGTACATCTAAAACGGAAATGAACAATGCACATATGTAGAGAAAGATAATTCCAAAGAGTGTCTATAATTTTTAGGGATTGTAAGCACCTTTTCGTTTTTATATCTCAGGTTTTGCAATCGTCGGGAAAAATGGGTTGCGGAGGATTTTTAACTGAGTGTTGAATTGCAATCCATAAGTCATTTCATACAAAAATATAGCCCGTTACGCATGATAAATCACATTACAATCACCTACGATTAATCATGTCATCTTTTTGCAAATGGCAAAATAAGGGCATGTTTGACTCCGGTAAATATCCCACCGCAAATTCACTTGAGAATTTAATGAGCGTTTGTTATTCTCTTGAAAAGCATTGCATCCATAGCTCATTTGCATCTTTAACATGGTTCAAAGATGCATATCCATTTTTAAAACATGTGTGGATGAAATCTCTTTCACGAAAAATTCCAAGCTATTAGGGTTAAACTAGTGGAATTTCCCAAAATTGGATAACAAAACATTTGTGTTCATTTGTGTTGGGTGAATAAATTTTCTTTATTTATATTTGTTATTGTTTTAAACTTTTTCCATACATCAACTATAAAATTTTCATTTTGTTGTAAGCTTTTTGCCTTGTTTTTTTTCGGGATGAAGGGAGAACGAAAAGTCAAAGTTTTTATTTAAGAAAAAAGTGTACATCTAAAATGGAAAAGCACAATGCACAATTGTAGGGAGAGATAATTCCAAAGAGTGTCTGTAATTTTTAGGGAATGTAAGCTCTTTTTAGTTTTTATATCTCAGGTTTTGCAATCATCGGGAAAAATTGGTGGTAGAGGATTTTTAACTGAGTGTTGAATTGCAATCCATAAGTCATTTCATACAAAAATATAGCCCGGTACGCACGATAAATCACTTTACAATCATCTATGATTGTTAGATCAAATTTTTGAAAATGGGCAAAATAATGACTTGTTAGACTTGGGTAAATATCCCACCGCACATTCACTTGAGAATTTAATGAGCGTTTGTTATTCTCTTTAAAAGCTTTGGATCCATAGGTCATTTGAATCTTTAACATGTTTCAAGCATGCATATCCATTTTTAAAACATGTGTAGAAAGAATCTCCTTCACGTAAAATTCCAAGCTGAATAGGGTTGGGCTAATAGATTTTCCCAAACTTGGATATCAAAACTTTTGTGTTTGTTTGTGGTGCGTGAATAGATATTTTTTATTTACATTAGTTATTATTTTAATTATTTTCCACACATCAACTATAAAATTTTTATTTTGTTGTGATCTTTTTGGCCTTTTTTGTTTACGGGATGAAGGGGGAGCGAAAACTCAAAATTCTGATTTAAGAAAAAAGTGTACATCTAAAATGAAAATGCACAATGCACAAATGTAGAGAGAGATATTTTCAAAGAGTTTCTGTATATTTTAGGGATCGTATGCACACTTTCATTTTTATATCGAAGGTTTTGCTACCGTCGGGAAACGGGGGAGGCGGGCGATTTTTAACTGAGTGTTGACTTCAAATCCATAAGTCATTTCTTATAAAAATGAAGCCCGTTATGCATGACAAATCACTTTACAATCACCTATGATTGTTAGCTCAACTATTTGAATATGGGAAAAATAATGACATGTTTGACTTGGGCTAATATCCCACCGCACGTTCACTTGAGAATTTAATGAGCGTTTGTTATTCTCTTTAAAAGCTTTGGATCCATAGGTCATTTGAATCTTTAATATGTTTCTGGTAGGCATATCCATTTTTAAAACATGTGTAGAAAAAATCTCCTTCATGTAAAATTCCAAGATATTAGTTTTGGACTAGTGGAATTTCCCAAACATGGATAACAAAACTTTTGTGTTCATTTGTGGTGTGTGAATAAATTTTCTTCATTTACTTTTTTTATTATTTTAAAATTTTTTCGTACATCAACTTTGAAATTTTCATTTTGCTGTGATCTATTTGCCTTTTTTGTTTACGGGATGAAGCGAGAGCGAAAAACTCGAACTTTTGATTTAAGAAAAATGTGTACATCTAAAACAGAAATGCACAATGCACATATGTAGAGAGAGATAATTCCAAAGAGTGTCTGTAATTTTTAGGGATTGTAAGCACCTTTTCGTTTTTATATCTCAGGTTTTGCAATCGTCGGGAAAAATGGGTTGCGGAGGATTTTTAACTGAGTGTTGAATTGCTATCCATAAGTCATTCATACAAAAATATATCCCGTTACGCATGATAAATCACATTAAAATCATCTATGATTAATTATGTCAGCTTTTTGCAAATGGGCAAAATAATGGCATGTTTGACTCCGGTAAATATCCCACCGCAAGTTCACTTGAGAATTTAATGAGCGTTTTGTTATTCTCATTAAAAGCGTTGCATCCATAGCTCATTTGCATCTTTAACATGTTTCAAACATGCATATCCATTTTTAAAACATGTGTGGATGAAATCTCTTTCTTGCAAAATTCCAAGCTATTAGGGTTAAACTGGTGGAATTTCCAAAAATTGGATAACAAAAATTTTTTGTTCATTAATGTTGGGTGAATAAATTTTCTTTATTTATATTTGTTATTGTTTTAAATTTTTTCCATACATCAACTATAAAATTTTCATTTTTATGTAAGCTTTTTGCCTTGTTTGTTTTCGGGATGAAGGGAGAGCGAATAGTCAAAGTTTTGATTTAAGAAAAAAGTGTACGTCTAAAATGGAAAAGCACAATGCACAATTGTAGAGAGAGATAATTCCAAAGAGTGTCTGTAATTTTAGGGATTGTAAGCTCTTTTTAGTTTTTATATCTCAATCGTCGGGAAAAATTGGTGGCAGAGGATTTTTAACTGAGTGTTGAATTGCAATCCATAAGTCATTTCGCACAAAAATATAGCCCGTTACGCATGATAAATCACTTTAAAATCATCTATGATTGTTAGATCAAATTTTTGAAAATGGGCAAAATAATGACTTGTTAGACTCAGGTAAATATCCCACCGCACGTCTCTTGAGAATTTATTGAGCATTTGTTATTCTCTTTAAAAGCTTTGGATCCATAGGTCATTTGAATCTTTAACATGTTTCAAACATGCATATCCATTTTTAAAACATGTGTAGAAAAAATCTCCTTCGTTTAAAATTCCAAGCTTAATAGGGTTGGCTAATGGAATTTCCCAAACTTGGATAACGAAACTTTTGTGTTCATTTGTGGTGTGTGAATAGATATTTTTTATTTACATTAGTTATTATTTTAAATAGTTTCCACACATCAACTATAAAATTTTTATTTTGTTGTGATCTTTTTTGCCTTTTTTGTTTACGGGATGAAGGGGGAGCGAAAACTCAATGTTCTGATTTAAGAAAAAGGTGTACATCTAAAATGGAAATGCACAATGCAGTAGAGAGAGATATTTGCAAAGAGTGTCTGTATGTTTTAGGGATCGTATGCACTCTTTTCGTTTTTATATCTAAGATTTTGTAATCGTCGGGAAACGGGGGAGGTGGGCGATTTTTAACTGAGTGTTGACTTCAAATGCATAAGTCATTTATTTAAAAAAATATAGCCCATTACACATGACAATCACTTTACAATCATCTATGATTGTTAGATCAACTTTTTGAATATGGGCAAAATAATGGCTTGTTTGACTCAGGCAAATATCCCACCGCACGTTCACTTGAGAATTTAATGAGCGTTTGTTATAATCTTTAAAAGCTTTGGATCCATAGGTCATTTGAACCTTTAACATGTTTCTGGCATGCATATCCATTTTTAAAACATGTGTAGAAAAAATCTCCTTCATGTAAAATTCCAAGATATTAGTTTTGGACTAGTGGAATTTCCCAAACTTGGATAACAAAACTTTTGTGTTCATTTGTGGTGTGTGAATAAATTTTCTTCATTTACTTTTTTTATTGTTTTAAACATTTTCCGTACATCAACTATGAAATTTTCATTTTGCTGTGATCTATTTGCCTTTTTTGTTTACGGGATAAAGGTAGAGCGAAAAACTCGAAGCTTTGATTTAAGAAAAATGTGTACATCTAAAAAGGAAATGCACAATGCACATATGTAGAGAGAGATAATTCAAAAGAGTGTCTGTAATTTTTAGGGATTGTAAGCACCTTTTCGTTTTTATATCTCAGGTTTTGCAATTGTCGGGAAAAATGGGTTGCGGAGGATTTTTAACTGTGTGTTGAATTGCAATCCATAAGTCATTTCATTAAATAATATAGCCCGTTACGCATGATAAATCACATTACAATCATCTAGGATTAATTATGTCAGCTTTTTAAAAATGGGCAAAATAATGGCATGTTTGACTCGGGTAAATATCCCAGTGCAAGTTCACTTGAGAATTTAATGAGCATTTGTTTCTCTCTTTTAAAGTTTTGCATCCATAGCCCATTTGCATCTTTAACATGTTTCAAATATGCATATCCATTTTTAAAACATGTGTGGATGAAATCACTTTCTTGCAAAATTCCAACCTATTAGGGTTAAAATAGTGAATTTCCCAAAATTGGATAACAAAACTTTTGTGTTCATTTATGTTTGGTGAATAAATTTTCTTTATTTATATTTGTTATTGTTTTAAATTTTTTTTCCATACATCAACTGTAAAATTTTCTTTTTGTGGTAAGCTTTTTGCCTTGTTTGTTTTCGGGACGAAGGGAGAGCGAAAAGTCAAAGTTTTGATTTAAGAAAGAAGTGTACATTTAAAATGGAAAAGCACAATGCACAATTTTAGGGAGAGATAATTCCAAAGAGTGTCTGTAATTTTTAGGGATTGTAAGCTCTTTTTAGTTTTTATCTCTCAGGATTTGCAATCATCTGGAAAAATTGGTGGTAGAGGCTTTTTAACTGAGTGTTGAATTGCAATCCATAAGTCATTTCATACAAAAATATAGCATATTACGCATGATAAATCACTTTACAATCATCTATGATTCTTAGACCAAATTTTTGAAAATGGGCAAAATAATGACTTGTTAGACTCGGGTAAATATCGCACCGCACGTTCACTTGAAAATGTAATGAGCATTTGTTATTCTCTTTAAAAGCTTTGGATCCATAGGTCATTTGAATCTTTAACATGTTTCAAGCATGCATATCCATTTTTAAAACAAGTACAGAAAAATTCTCCTTCGTGTAAAATTCCAAGTTTAATAGGGTTGGACTAATGGAATTTCCCAAACTTGGATAACAAAACTTTTGTGTTCATTTGTGTCTGTGAATAGATATTTTTTATTTACATTAGTTATTATTTTAAATATTTTCCACACATCAACCATAAAATTTTTATTTTGTTGTGATCTTTTTTGCGTTTTTTGTTTACGGGATGAAGGGGGAGCGAAAACTCAAAGTTTTGATTTAAGAAAAAAGTGTACATCTAAAATGGAAATAGACAATGCACAAATGTAGAGAGAGATATTTCCAAAGAGTGTGTAAATGTTTTAGGGATCGTATGCACACTTTTTGTTTTTATATCTAAGGTTTTGCAATCGTCGGGAAACGGGGGAGGTGGGCGATTTTTAACAGAGTGTTGACTTCAAATCCATAAGTCATTTCTTACAAAAATATAGCCCGTTACGCATGACAAATCATTTTCCAATCATCTATGATTGTTAGCTCAACGTTTTGAATATGGGCAAAATAATGGCTTGTTTGACTCGGGCAAATATCCCACCGCACGTCCACTTGAGAATTTAATGAGCGTTTGTTATCTCTTTAAAAGCTTTGGATACATAGGTCTTTTGACTCTTTAACAAGTTTCTTGCATGCATATCCATTTTTAAAACATGTGTAGAAAAAATCTCCTTCATGTAAAATTCCAAGATATTAGTTTTGGACTAGTGGAATTTCCCAAACTTGGATAACAAAACTTTTGTGTTCATTTGTGGTGTGTGAATAAATTTTCTTCATTTACTTTTTTTATTGTTTTAAAATTTTTCCGTACATCAACTATGAAATTTTGTTTTTGCTGTGATCTATTTGCCTTTTTTGTTTACGAGATGAAGGGAGAGCAAAAAAACTCGAAGTTTTGATTTAAGAAAAATGTGTACATCTAAAACGGAAATGCACAACACACATATGTAGAGAGAGATAATTCCAAAGAGTGTCTGTAATTTTTAGGGATTATAAGCACCTTTTTATTTTTATATCTGAGGTTTGGCAATCGTCGGGAAAAATGGGTTGCGGAGGATTTTTAACTGAGTGTTGAATTGCAATCCATAAGTCATTTCATACAAAAATATAGCCCGTTACGCATGATAAATCACATTACAATCATCTATGATTAATTATGTCAGCTTTTTGGAAATGGGCAAAATAATGGCATGTTTGACTCGGGTAAATATCGCACCGCAAGTTCACTTGAGAATTTAATGAGCGTTTGTTGTTCTCTTTAAATGATTTGCATCCATAGCCCATTTGCATCTCTAACATGTTTCAAACATGCATATCCATTTTTAAAACATGTGTGGATGAAATCTCTTTCTTGAAAAATTCCAAGCTATTAGGGTTAAACTAGTGGAATTTCCCAAAATTGGATAACAAAACTTTTGTGTTCATTTGTGTTGGGTGAATAAATTTTCTTTATTTATATTTGTTATTTTTTAAAAATTTTTCCATACATCAACTATAAAAGTTTCATTTTGTTGTAAGCTTTTTTCCTTGTTTGTTTTCGGGATGAAGGGAGAGCGAAAAGTCAAAGTTTTGATTTAAGAAAAGAGCGTACATCTAAAATGGAAAAGCACAATGCACAATTGTAGGGAGAGATAATTCCAAAGAGTGTCTATAATTTTTAGGGATTGTAAACTCTTTTTAGTTTTTATATCTCAGGTTTTGCAATCGTCTGGAAAAATTGGTGGTAGAGGCTTTTTAACTGAGTGTTGAATTGGAATCCATATGTCATTTCATACAAAAATATAGCCCTTTACGCTTGATAAATCACTTTACATTCATCTATGATTCTTAGATCAAATTTTTGAAAATGGGCAAAATAATGACTTGTTAGACTCGGGTAAATATCGCACCGCATGTTCACTTGAAAATTTAATGAGCAATCGTTATTCTCTTTAAAAGCTTTGGATCCATAGGTCATTTGAATCTTTAACATGTTTCAAGCATGCATATCCATTTTTAAAACATGTGTAGAAAAAATCTCCTTCGTGTAAAATTCCAAGTTTAATAGGGTTGGACTAATGGAATTTCCCAAACTTGGATAACAAAACTTTTTTGTTCATTTGTGTCAGTGAATAGATATTTTTTATTTACATTCGTTATTATTTTAAATATTTTCCACACATCAACCATAAAATTTTTATTTTGTTGTGATCTTTTTTGCGTTTTTTGTTTACGGGATGAAGGGGGAGCGAAAAATAAAAGTTCTGATTTAAGAAAAAAGTGTACATCTGAAATGGAAATGGACAATGCACAAACGTAGAGAGAGATATTTCCAAAGAGTGTCAGTATGTTTGAGGGATTGTATGCACTTTTTTTGTTTTTATATCTAAGGTTTTGCAATCGTCGGGAAACGGGGGTGGCGGGCGATTTTTAACAAAGTGTTGTCTTCAAATCCATAAGTCATTTCTTAAAAAAATATAGCCCATTATGCATGACAAATCACTTTACATTCATCTATGATTGTTAGCTCAACGTTTTGAATATGGGCAAAATAATGGCTTGTTTGACTCGGGCAAATAACCCACCGCACGTTCACTTGAGAATTTAATGAGCGTTTGTTATTCTCTTTAAAAGCTTTGGATCCATAGGTCTTTTGAATCTTTAACATGTTTCTTGCATGCATATCCATTTTTAAAACATGTGTAGAAAAAATCTCCTTCATGTAAAATTTGAGGATATTAGTTTTGGACTAGTGGAATTTCCAAAACTTGGATAACAAAACTTTTGTGTTCATTTGTGGTGTGTGAATAAATTTTCTACATTTACTTTTTTTATTGTTTTAAACTTTTTCCGCACATCTGCTATGAAATTTTCATTTTGTTGTGATCTATTTGCCTTTTTTGTTTACGAGATGAAGGGAGAGAGAAAAACTCGAAGTTTTGATTTAAGAAAAATGTGTACATCTAAATCGGAAATGCACAACACACATATGTAGAGAGAGATAATTCCAAAGAGTGTTTGTAATTTTTAGGGATTGTAAGCTCCTTTTCGTTTTTATATCTCAGGTTTTGCAATCGTCGGGAAAAATGGGTTGCGGAGGATTTTTAACTGAGTGTTGAATTGCAATCAATAAGTCATTTTAAACATATATATAGCCCATTATTCATGATAAATCATATTACAATCATCTAGGATTAATTATGTCAGCTATTTCCAAATGGGCAAAATAATGGCATGTTTGACTTGTGTAAATATCCCACGCCAAGTTCACTTGCGAATTTAATACGCGTTTGTTATTCTCTTTAAAATCTTTGTATCCATTGCTCATTTGCATCTTTAACATGTTTCAAACAAGCTTATCCATTTTTAAAACATGTGTGGACGAAATCTCTTTCTTGCAAAATTCCAAGCTATTAGGGTTAAACTAGTGGAATTTTCCAAAATTGGATAACAAAAATTTCGTGTTCATTTTTTGTTGGGTGAATGAATTTTATTTTTTTATATTTGTTATTGTTTTAAATTTTTTCCATACATCAACTATAAAATTTTCATTATGTTGTAAGCTTTTTGCCTTGTTTGTTTTCGGGATGAAGGGAGAGCAAAGAGTCAAAGTTTTGATTTAAGAAAAAAGTGTCCATCTAAAATGGAAAAGCACAATGCACAATTGTAGGGAGAGATAATTCCAAAGAGTGTCTGTAATTTTTAGGGATTGTAAGCTCTTTTTAGTTTTTATATCTCAGGTTTTGCAATCGTCGGGAAAAATCGGTGGCAGAAGATTTTTAACTGAGTGTTGAATTTCAATCCATAAGTCATATCATACAAAAATATAGCCCGTTACGCATGATAAATCACTTTACATTCATCTATGATTGTTTGATCAAATTTTTCAAAATGGGCAAAATAATGACTTGCTAGACTCGGGTAAATATCCCACTACACGTTCACTTGAGAATTTAATGAGCGTTTATTGTTCTCTTTAAAAGCTTTGGATCCATAGGTCATTTGAATCTTTAACATGTTTCAAGCATGCATATCCATTTTTAAAACAAGTACAGAAAAATTCTCCTTCGTGTAAAATTCCAAGTTTAATAGGGTTGGACTAATGGAATTTCCCAAACTTGGATAACAAAACTTTTGTGTTCATTTGTGTCTGTGAATAGATATTTTTTATTTACATTAGTTATTATTTTAAATATTTTCCACACATCAACCATAAAATTTTTATTTTGTTGTGATCTTTTTTGCGTTTTTTGTTTACGGGATGAAGGGGGAGCGAAAACTCAAAGTTTTGATTTAAGAAAAAAGTGTACATCTAAAATGGAAATAGACAATGCACAAATGTAGAGAGAGATATTTCCAAAGAGTGTGTATATGTTTTAGGGATCGTATGCACTTTTTTTGTTTTTATATCTAAGGTTTTGCCATCGTCGGGAAACGGGGGAGGTGGGCGATTTTTAACAGAGTGTTGACTTCAAATCCATAAGTCATTTCTTACAAAAATATAGCCCGTTACGCATGACAAATCATTTTCCAATCATCTATGATTGTTAGCTCAACGTTTTGAATATGGGCAAAATAATGGCTTGTTTGACTCGGGCAAATATCCCACCGCACGTCCACTTGAGAATTTAATGAGCGTTTGTTATCTCTTTAAAAGCTTTGGATACATAGGTCTTTTGACTCTTTAACAAGTTTCTTGCATGCATATCCATTTTTAAAACATGTGTAGAAAAAATCTCCTTCATGTAAAATTCCAAGATATTAGTTTTGGACTAGTGGAATTTCCCAAACTTGGATAACAAAACTTTTGTGTTCATTTGTGGTGTGTGAATAAATTTTCTTCATTTACTTTTTTTATTGTTTTAAAATTTTTCCGTACATCAACTATGAAATTTTGTTTTTGCTGTGATCTATTTGCCTTTTTTGTTTACGAGATGAAGGGAGAGCGAAAAAACTCGAAGTTTTGATTTAAGAAAAATGTGTACATCTAAAACGGAAATGCACAACACACATATGTAGAGAGAGATAATTCCAAAGAGTGTCTGTAATTTTTAGGGATTGTAAGCACCTTTTTGTTTTTATATCTGAGGTTTGGCAATCGTCGGGAAAAATGGGTTGCGGAGGATTTTTAATTGAGTGTTGAATTGCAATCCATAAGTCATTTCATACAAAAATATAGCCCGTTACGCATGATAAATCACATTACAATCATCTATGATTAATTATGTCAGCTTTTTGGAAATGGGCAAAATAATGGCATGTTTGACTCGGGTAAATATCGCACCGCAAGTTCACTTGAGAATTTAATGAGCGTTTGTTATTCTCTTTAAATGATTTGCATCCATAGCCCATTTGCATCTCTAACATGTTTCAAACATGCATATCTATTTTTAAAACATGTGTGGACGAAATCTCTTTCTTGCAAAATTCCAAGCTATTAGGGTTAAACTAGTGGAATTTCCCAAAATTGGATAACAAAACTTTTGTGTTCATTTGTGTTGGGTGAATAAATTTTCTTTATTTATATTTGTAATTGTTTTAAATTTTTTCATACATCAACAATAAAATTTTCATTTTGTTGTAAAATTTTTGCCTTGTTTGTTTTCGGGATGAAGGGAGAGCGAAGGGTCAAAGTTTTGATTTAAGAAAAAAGTGTACATCTAAAATGGAAAATAAAAATGCACAATTGTAGGGAGGGATAATTCCAAAGAGTGTCTGTAATTTTTAGGGATTGGAAGCTCTTTTTAGTTTTTATATCTAAGGTTTTGCAATCGTCGGGAAAAATTGGTGGCAGAGGATTTTTAACTGAGTGGTTAATTGCAATCCATATGTCATTTCATACAAAAATATAGCCCGTTACGCATGATAAACCACTTTACAATCATCTATGGTTCTTAGATCAAATTTTTGAAAATGGGCAAAATAATGACTTGTTAGACGTGGGTAAATATTCCACCGCACGTTCACTTGAGAATTAATGAGCGTTTGTTATTCTCTTTAAAAGCTTTGGATCCATAGGTCATTTGAATCTTTAACATGTCTCAAGCATGCATATCCATTTTTAGAACATGAGTAGAAAAAAACTCCTTCCTGTAAAATTCCAAGCTTAGGGTTGGACTAATGGAATTTCCTAAACTTGGATAACAAAACTTTTGTGTTCATTTGTGGTGTGTGAATAGATATTTTTTATTTACATTAATTATTATTTTAAATATTTTCCACACATACTCTATAAAATTTTTATTTTGTTGTGATCTTTTTTGCCTTTTTTGTTTACGGGATGAAGAGGGAGTGAAAACTCAAAGTTCTGATTTAAGAAAAAAATGTACATCCAAAATGGAAATGCACAATGCACAAATGTACAGAGAGATATTTCCAAAGAGTGTATGTGTGTTTTAGGGATCGTATGCACTTTTTTCGTTTTTATATCAAAGGTTTTGCAATCGTCGGGAAACGGGGGAGGCGGGCGATTTTTAACTGAGTGTTGACTTCAAATCCATAAGTCATCTCTTACAAAAATATTTCCCGTTACGCATGACAAATCACTTTACAATCATCTATGATTTTTAGCTCAACTTTTTGAATATGGGCAAAATAATGGCTTGTTTGACTCGGGCAAATATCCCACCGCACGTTCTCTTGAGAATTTTATGACCGTTTGTTATGCTCTTTAAAAGCTTTGGATCCATAGGTCATTTGAATCTTTAACATGTTTCTGGCATGCATATCCATCTTTAAAACATGTGTAGAAAAAATCTCCTTCATGTAAAATTCCAAGATATTAGTTTTGGACTTGTGGAATTTCCCAAACTTGGATAACTAAAATTTTGTGTTCATTTGTGGTCTGCGAATAAATTTTCTTCATTTAATTTTTTTATTGTTTTAAACTTTTTCCGTACATCAACTATGAAATTTTCATTTTGATGTGATCTATTTGCCTTATTTGTTTACGGGATGAAGGGAGAGCGAAAAACTCGAAGTTTTGATTTAAGAAAAATGTGTACATCTAAAACGGAAATGCACAATTCAAATATGTAGAGAGAGATAATTCCAAAGAGTGTCAATAATTTTTAGGGATTGTAAGCACCTTTTCTTTTTTATATCTCCAGTTTTGTAATCGTCGGGAAAAATGGGTTGCGGAGGATTTTTAACTGAGTGTTGAATTGCAATCCATAAGTCATTTTAAACATATATATAGCCCATTATTCATGATAAATCATATTACAATCATCTAGGATTAATTATGTCAGCTATTTCCAAATGGGCAAAATAATGGCATGTTTGACTTGTGTAAATATCCCACGCCAAGTTCACTTGCGAATTTAATACGCGTTTGTTATTCTCTTTAAAATCTTTGTATCCATTGCTCATTTGCATCTTTAACATGTTTCAAACAAGCTTATCCATTTTTAAAACATGTGTGGACGAAATCTCTTTCTTGCAAAATTCCAAGCTATTAGGGTTAAACTAGTGGAATTTTCCAAAATTGGATAACAAAAATTTCGTGTTCATTTTTTGTTGGGTGAATGAATTTTCTTTTTTTATATTTGTTATTGTTTTAAATTTTTTCCATACATCAACTATAAAATTTTCATTATGTTGTAAGCTTTTTGCCTTGTTTGTTTTCGGGATGAAGGGAGAGCAAAGAGTCAAAGTTTTGATTTAAGAAAAAAGTGTCCATCTAAAATGGAAAAGCACAATGCACAATTGTAGGGAGAGATAATTCCAAAGAGTGTCTGTAATTTTTAGGGATTGTAAGCTCTTTTTAGTTTTTATATCTCAGGTTTTGCAATCGTCGGGAAAAATCGGTGGCAGAAGATTTTTAACTGAGTGTTGAATTTCAATCCATAAGTCATATCATACAAAAATATAGCCCGTTACGCATGATAAATCACTTTACATTCATCTATGATTGTTTGATCAAATTTTTCAAAATGGGCAAAATAATGACTTGCTAGACTCGGGTAAATATCCCACTGCACGTTCACTTGAGAATTTAATGAGCGTTTATTGTTCTCTTTAAAAGCTTTGGATCCATAGGTCATTTGAATCTTTAACATGTCTCAAGCATGCATATCCATTTTTAAAACATGTGTAGAAAAAATCTCCTTCATGTAAAATTCCAAGCTTAATAGGGTTGGACTATTGGAATTTCCCAAACTTGGATAACAAAACTTTTGTGTTCATTTGTGGTGTGTGAATAGATATTTTTTATGTACATTACTTATTATTTTAAATATTTTCCACACATCAACTATAAAAATTTTATTTTGATGTGATCCTTTTTCCCTTTTTTGTTTATGGGATGAAGGGGGATCGAAAACTCAAAGTTCTGATTTAAGAAAAAAGCGTACATCTAAAATGGAAATGCACAATGCACAAATGTAGAGAGAGATATTTCCAAAGAGTGTACGTATGTTTTAGGGATCCTATGCACTTTTTTAGTTTTTATATGTAAGGTTTTCCAATCGTCGGGAAACGGGGGAGGTGGGCGATTTTTAACTGACTGTTGACTTCAAATCCATAAGTCATTTCTTACAAAAATATAGTCCATTACGCTTGAGAAATCACTTTACAATCATCTATGATTGTTAGCTCATGTTTTTGAATATGGGCAAAATAATGGCTTGTTTGAATCGAGCAAATATCCCACCGCACGTTCACTTGAGAATTTAATGAGCGTTTGTTATTCTCTTTAAAAGCTTTGGATCCATGGGTCATTTGAATCTTTAACATGTTTCTGGCATGCATATCCATTTTTAAAACATGTGTAGAAAGAATCTCCTTCATGTAAAATTCCAAGATATTAGTTTTGGACTAGTGGAATTTCCCAAACTTGGATAACAAAACTTTTGTGTTCATTTCTGGTGTGTGAATAAATTTTCTTCATTTACTTTTTTTTTGTTTTAAACTTTTTTCGTACATCAACTATGAAATTTTCATTTTGCTGTTATCTTTTTGCCTTTTTTGTTTACGGGATGAAGGGAGAGCGAAAAAGTTGAAGTTTTGATTTAAAAAAAATGTGTACATCTAAAATGGAAATGCACAGTTCACATATGTAGAGAGAGAGATAATTCCAAAGAGTGTCAATAATTTTTAGGGATTGTAAGCACCATTTCTTTTTTATATCTCCGGTTTTGCAATCGTCGAGAAAAATGGGTTGCGGAGGATTTTTAACTGAGTGTTGAATTGCAATCCATAAGTCATTTCATACAAAAATATAGCCCGTTACGCATGATAAATCACATTACAACCATCTATGATTAATTATGTCAACTTTTTCCAAATGGGCAAAATAATGGCATGTTTGACTCGGGTAAATATCCCATGCCAAGTTCACTTGAGAATTTAATGAGCGTTTGTTATTCTCTTTAAAAGCTTTGCATCCATAGCTCATTTGCATCTTTAACATGTTTCAAACATGCATATCTATTTTTAAAACATGTGTGGACGAAATCTCTTTCTTGCAAAATTCCAAGCTATTAGGGTTAAACTAGTGGAATTTCCCAAAATTGGATAACAAAACTTTTGTGTTCATTTGTGTTGGGTGAATAAATTTTCTTTATTTATATTTGTAATTGTTTTAAATTTTTTCATACATCAACAATAAAATTTTCATTTTGTTGTAAAATTTTTGCCTTGTTTGTTTTCGGGATGAAGGGAGAGCGAAGGGTCAAAGTTTTGATTTAAGAAAAAAGTGTACATCTAAAATGGAAAATAAAAATGCACAATTGTAGGGAGGGATAATTCCAAAGAGTGTCTGTAATTTTTAGGGATTGGAAGCTCTTTTTAGTTTTTATATCTAAGGTTTTGCAATCGTCGGGAAAAATTGGTGGCAGAGGATTTTTAACTGAGTGGTTAATTGCAATCCATAAGTCATTTCATACAAAAATATAGCCCGTTACGCATGATAAACCACTTTACAATCATCTATGGTTCTTAGATCAAATTTTTGAAAATGGGCAAAATAATGACTTGTTAGACGTGGGTAAATATTCCACCGCACGTTCACTTGAGAATTAATGAGCGTTTGTTATTCTCTTTAAAAGCTTTGGATCCATAGGTCATTTGAATCTTTAACATGTCTCAAGCATGCATATCCATTTTTAGAACATGAGTAGAAAAAAACTCCTTCCTGTAAAATTCCAAGCCTAGGGTTGGACTAATGGAATTTCCCAAACTTGGATAACAAAACTTTTGTGTTCATTTGTGGTGTGTGAATAGATATTTTTTATTTACATTAATTATTATTTTAAATATTTTCCACTCATACTCTATAAAATTTTTATTTTGTTGTGATCTTTTTTGCCTTTTTTGTTTACGGGATGAAGAGGGAGTGAAAACTCAAAGTTCTGATTTAAGAAAAAAATGTACATCCAAAATGGAAATGCACAATGCACAAATGTACAGAGAGATATTTCCAAAGAGTGTATGTGTGTTTTAGGGATCGTATGCACTTTTTTCGTTTTTATATCAAAGGTTTTGCAATCGTCGGGAAACGGGGGAGGCGGGCGATTTTTAACTGAGTGTTGACTTCAAATCCATAAGTCATCTCTTACAAAAATATTTCCCGTTACGCATGACAAATCACTTTACAATCATCTATGATTTTTAGCTCAACTTTTTGAATATGGGCAAAATAATGGCTTGTTTGACTCGGGCAAATATCCCACCGCACGTTCTCTTGAGAATTTTATGACCGTTTGTTATGCTCTTTAAAAGCTTTGGATCCATAGGTCATTTGAATCTTTAACATGTTTCTGGCATGCATATCCATCTTTAAAACATGTGTAGAAAAAATCTCCTTCATGTAAAATTCCAAGATATTAGTTTTGGATTTGTGGAATTTCCCAAACTTGGATAACTAAACTTTTGTGTTCATTTGTGGTCTGCGAATAAATTTTCTTCATTTAATTTTTTTATTGTTTTAAACTTTTTCCGTACATCAACTATGAAATTTTCATTTTGATGTGATCTATTTGCCTTATTTGTTTACGGGATGAAGGGAGAGCCAAAAACTCGAAGTTTTGATTTAAGAAAAATGTGTACATCTAAAACGGAAATGCACAATTCAAATATGTAGAGAGAGATAATTCCAAAGAGTGTCAATAATTTTTAGGGATTGTAAGCACCTTTTCTTTTTTATATCTCCAGTTTTGTAATCGTCGGGAAAAATGGGTTGCGGAGGATTTTTAACTGAGTGTTGAATTGCAATCCATAAGTCATTTCATACAAAAATATAGCCCGTTACACATGATAAATCACATTACAATCATCTATGATTAATTATGTCAGCTTTTTGCAAATGGGCAAAATAATGGCATGTTTGACTCGGGTAAATATCCCATGCCAAGTTCATTTGAGAATTTAATGAGCGTTTGTTATTCTCTTTAAAAGCTTTGCATCCATAGCTCATTTGCATCTTTAACATGTTTCAAACATGCATATCCATTTTTAAAACATGTGTGGACGAAATCACTTTTTTGCAAAATTCCAAGCTATTAGGGTTAAACTAGTGGAATTTCCCAAAATTGGATAACAAAACTTTTGTGTTCATTTGTTTTGGGTGAATAAATTTTCTTTATTTATATTTGTAATTGTATTAAATTTTTTCCATACATCAATAGTAAAATTCTCATTTTGTTGTAAGCTTTTTGGCTTGTTTGTTTTCGGGATGAAGGGAGAGCGAAGAGTCAAAGTTTTGATTTAAGAAAAAAGTGTTCATCTAAAATGGAAAAGCACAATGCAGAATTGTAGGGAGAGATAATTCCAAAGAGAGTCTATAATTTTTAGGGATTGTAAGCTCTTTTTAGTTTTTATATCACAGGTTTTGCAATCGTCGGGAAAAATTGATGGCAGAGGATTTTTAATTGAGTGTTGAATTGCAATCCATAAGTCATTTCATACAAAAATATAGCTCGTTACGCATTATAAATATATTTACAATCATCTATGATTGTT
This sequence comes from Aristolochia californica, assembly GCF_029961685.1. Lineage (NCBI taxonomy): Eukaryota > Viridiplantae > Streptophyta > Magnoliopsida > Piperales > Aristolochiaceae > Aristolochia > Aristolochia californica. The sequence continues at coordinate 26,982,488 of NW_027182268.1, read as the reverse complement.
AGATCAAATTTTTGAAAATGGGCAAAATAATGACTTGTTAGACTCGAGTTAATATCCCAGCGCACGTTCACTTGAGAATTTAATCTGTGTTTGTTATTCTCTTTGAAAGCTTTGGATCCATAGGTCATTTGAATCTTTAACATGTTTCAAGCATGCATATCTATTTTCAAAACATGTGTAGAAAAAATCTCCTTCATGTAAAATTCAAAGCTTAATTGGGTTGGACTAATGGAATTTCCCAAACATGGATAACAAAACTTTTGTGTTCTTTTGTGGTGTGTGAATAGATATTTTTTTATTTCCATTAGTTATTAATTTAAATATTTTCCAAACATCAACTATAAGATTTTTATTTTGTTGTGATCTTTTTTGCCCTTTTTGTTATCGGGATGAAGGGGGAGCGAAAACTCAAAGTTCTGATTTAAGAAAAAAGTGTACATCTAAATTGGAAATGTACAATGAACAAATGTACAGAGAGATATTTCCAAAGAGTGTCTGTATGTTTTAGGGGTCGTATGCAGTTTTTCGTTTTAATATTTAAGGTTTTGCAAACGTCGGGAAATGGGGGAGACGGGCGATTTTTAACTGAGTGTTGACTTCAAATCCATAAGTCATTTCTTATTAAAAAATAGCCCGTTACGCGTGATAAATCACATTACAACCATCTATGATTGTTAGCTCAATTTTTTGAATATCGGCAAAATAATGGCTTGTTTGACTCGGGCAAATATCCCACCGCACGTTCACTTGAGAATTTAAGGAGCGTTTGTTATTCTCTTTAAACGCTTTGGATCCATAGGTCATTTGAATCTTTAACATGTTTTTGGCATGCATATCCATTTTTAAAACATATGTAGAAAAAATCTCCTTTATGTAAAATTCGAAGATATTAGTTTTGGACTAGTGGAATTTCCCAAACTTGGATAACAAAACTTTTGTGTTCATTTGTGGTGTGAATAAATTTACTTCATTTACTTTTTTTATTGTTTTAAACTTTTTCCGTACATCAACTCTGAAATTTTCATTTTGCTGTGATCTATTTACCTTTTTTGTTTACGGGATGAAGGGAGAGCGAAAAACTCGAAGTTTTGATTTAAGAAAAATGTGTACATCTAAAACAGAAATGCACAACACACATATGTAGAGAGAGATAATTCCAGAGAGTGTCTGTAATTTTAAGGGATTGTAAGCACCTTTTCGTTTTTATATCTCAGGTTTTGCAATCGTCGGAAAAATAGGTTGCGGAGGATTTTTAACTGAGTGTTGAATTGCAATCCATAAGTCATTTCATACAAAAATATAGCCCGTTATGCATGATAAATCACATTACAATCATCTAAGATTGTTAGATCAAATTTTTTAAAATGGGTAAAATAATGACTTGTTAGACTCGGGTAAATATCCCACCGCACGTTAACTTAAAAATTTAATGAGCGTTTGTTATTCTCTTTAAAAGCTTTGGATCCATAGGTCATTTGAATCTTTAACATGTTTCAATCATGCATATCCATTTTTAAAACATGTGTGGAAAAAATCTCTTTCATGTAAAATTCCAAGCTTAATAGGGTTGGACTAATGGAATTTCCCAAACTTGGATAACAAAACTTTTCTGTTCATTTGTGGTGTGTGAATAGATATTTTTTATTTACATTAGTTATTATTTTAAATATTTTCCACACATACATATAAAATTTTTATTTTGTTGTGATCTTTTTTGCCTTTTTTGTTTACGGGATGAAGGGGGAGCGAAAACTCAAAGTTCAGATTTAAGAAAAAAGTGTACATCTAAAATGGAAATGCACAATGCACAAATGTAGTGAGAGATATTTCCAAAGAGTGTCTGTATGTTTTAGGGATCGTATGCACTCTTTCCATTTTATATGTAAGGTTTTGCAATCGTCGGGAAACGGGGGAGGCGGGCGATTTTTAACTGAGTGTTGACTTCAAATCCATTAGTCATTTCTTACAAAAATATAGCCCGTTACGCATGACAAATCACTTTACAATCATCTATGATTGTTAGCTCAACTTTTTGAATATGGGTAAAATAATGGCTCGTTTGACTCGGGCAAATATCCCACCGCACGTTCACTTGAGAATTTAAGGAGCGTTTGTTATTCTCTTTAAAAGCAATGCATCCATAGCTCATTTGCATCTTTAACATGTTTCAAACATGCATATCCATTTTTAAAACATGTGTGGACGAAATCTCTTTCTTGCAAAATTCCAAGCAATTAGGGTTAAACTAGTGGAATTTCCCAAAACTGGATAACAAAAATTTTGTGTTCATTTGTGTTAGGTGAATAAATTTTCTTTATTTATATTTGTTATTGTTTTAAATTTTTTCCATACATCAACTATAAAATTTTCATTCTCTTGTAAGATTTTTGCCTTGTTTGTTTTGGGATGAAGGGAGAGCGAAAAGTCAAAGTTTTGATTTAAGAAAAAAGTGTACATCTAAAATGGAAAAGCACAATGCACAATTGTAGGGAGAGATAATTCCAAAGAGTGTCTATAATTTTTAGGGATTGTAAGCTCTTTTTAGTTTTTATATCTCAGGTTTTGCAATCGTCGAGAAAAATTGATGGAAGAGGATTTTTAAGTGAGTGTTGAATTGCAATCCATAAGTCATTTCATACAAAAATATAGCCCGTTACGCATTATAGATCAATTTACAATCATCTATGATTGTTACATCAAATTATTGAAAATGGGCAAAATAATGACTTGTTAGACTCGGGTAAATATCCCACCGCACGTTCACTTGAGAATTTAATCTGCGTTTGTTATTCTCTTTAAAAGCTTTGGATCCAAAGGTCATTTGAATCTTTAACATGTTTCCAGCATGCATATCCATTTTTAAAACATGTGTGGAAAAAATCTCCTTCATGTAAAATTCCAAGCATAATAGGGTTGGACTAATGGAATTTCCCAAACTTGGATAACAAAACTTTTGTGTTCATTTGTGGTGTGTGAATAGATATTTTTTATTTACATTAGTTATTATTTTAAATATCTTCCACACATCAACTATAAGATTTTTATTTTGTTGTGATCTTTTTTGCCTTTTTTGTTTACGAGATGATGGGGGAGCGAAAACTCAAAGTTCTGATTTAAGAAAAAAGTGTACATCTAAAATGGAAATGCACAATGCACAAATGTAGAGAGAGATATTTCATAAGAGTGTCTGTATGTTTTAGGGATCGTATGCAGTCTTTCATTTTTATATCTAAGGTTTTGAAATCGTTGGGAAATGGGGAAGACGGGCGATTTTTAACTGAGTGTTGACTTCAAATCCATAAGTCATTTCTTACAAAAATATAGCCCGTTACGTATGACAAATCACATTACAACCATCTATGATTGTTAGCTCAAGTTTTTGAATATGGGCAAAATAATGGCTCGTTTGACTCGGGCAAATATCCCACCGCACGTTCACTTGAGAATTTAAGGAGCGTTTGTTATTCTCTTTAAAAGCTTTGGATCCATAGGTTATTTGAATCTTTAACATGTTTCTGGCATGCATATCCATTTTTAAAACATATGTAGAAAAAATCTCCTTCATGTAAAATTCCAAGATATCAGTTTTGGACTAGTGGAATTTCCAAAACTTGGATAACAAAACTTTTGTGTTCATTTGTGGTGTGTGAATAAATTTTCTTCATTTACTTTTTTTATTGTTTTAAATTTTTTCCGTACATCAACTATGAAATTTTCATTTTGCTGTGATCTATTTGCCTTTTTTGTTTACGGGATGAAGGGAGAGTGAAAAACTCGAAGTTTTGATTTAAGAAAAATGTGTACATCTAAAACAAAAATGCACAACACTCATATGTAGAGAGAGATAATTCTAAAGAGTGTCTGTAATTTTTAGGGATTGTAAGCACCTTTTCGTTTTTATATCTCAGGGTTTGCAATTGTCGGGAAAAATGGGTTGCGGTGGATTTTTAACTGAGTGTTGAATTGCGATCCATAAGTCATTTCATACAAAAATATAGCCCGTTACGCATGATAAATCACATTACAATCATCTATGATTAATTATGTCAGCTTTTTGCAAAAGGACAAAGTAATGGCATGTTTGACTCGTGTAAATATCCCATCGCAAGTTCACATGAGAATTATAATGAGCGTTTGTTATTCTCTTTAAAAGCTTTGCATCCATAGCTCATTTGCATCTTTAACATGTTTCAAACATGCATATCCATTTTTAAAACATGTGTGGATGAAATCTCTTTCTTGCAAAATTCCGAGCTATTATGGTTAAACTAGTGTAATTTCCCAAACTAGGATAACAAAACTTTTGCGTTCATTTGTGTTGGGTGAATAAATTTTCTTCAGTTATATTTGTTATTGTTTTAAATTTTTTGCAAACATCAACTAGAAAATTTTCATTTTGTTGTAAGCCTTTTGCCTTTTTTGTTTTCGGGATGAAGGGAGAGCGAAAAGTCAAAGTTTTGATTTAAGAATAACGTGTACATCTAAAATAGAAAAGCACAATGCACAATTGTAGGGAGAGATAATTCCAAAGAGTGTCGGTAATTTTTAGGGATTGTAAGCTCTTTTTAGTTTTTATATCTCAGGTTTTGCAATCGTCGAGAAAAATTGGTGGCAGATGATTTTTAACTAAGTGTTGAATTGCAATCCATAAGTCATTTCATACAAAATTATAGCCCGTTACGCTTGATAAATCACATTACAATCATCTATGATTAATTATGTCTGCTTTTTCCAAAAGGACAAAGTAATGGCATGTTTGACTAGGGTAAATATCCCATCGCAAGTTCACTTGAGAATTTAATGAGCGTTTGTTATTCTCTTTAAAAGCTTTGCATCCACGGCTCATTTGCATCTTTAACATGTTTCCAGCATGCATATCCATTTTTAAAACATGTGTGGAAAAAATCTCCTTCATGTAAAATTCCAAGCTTAATAGGGTTGGACTAATGGAATTTCCCAAACTTGGATAACAAAACTTTTGTGTTCATTTGTGGTGTGTGAATAGATGTTATTTATTTACATTAGTTATTATTTTAAATATTTTCCACACATCAACTATAAGATTTTTATTTTGTTGTGATCTTTTTTGCCTTTTTTGTTTACGAGATGAAGGGGGAGCGAAAACTCAAAGTTCTGATTTAAGAAAAAAGTGTACATCTAAAATGGAAATGCACAATGCACAAATGTAGAGAGAGATATTTCCAAAGAGTGTCTGTATGTTTTAGGGATCGTATGCAGTCTTTCGTTTTTATATCTAAGGTTTTGAAATCGTAGGGAAATGGGGGAGACTGGCGATTTTTAACTGAGTGTTGACTTCAAGTCCATAAGTCATTTCTTACAAAAATATAGCCCGTTACGCATGACAAATCACATTACAACCATCTATGATTGTTAGCTCAAATTTTTGAATATGGGCAAAATAATGGCTTGTTCGACTAGGGCAAACATCCCACCGCACGTTCACTTGAGAATTTAAGGAGCCTTTGTTATTCTCTTTAAAAGCTTTGGATCCATAGGTCATTTGAATCTTTAACATGTTTCTGGCATGTATATCCATTTTTAAAACATATGTAGAAAAAATCTCCTTCATGTAAAATTCCAAGATATTAGTTTTGGACTAGTGGAATTTCTCAAACTTGGATAACAAAACTTTTGTGTTCATTTGTGGTGTGTGAATAAATTTTCTTCATTTACTTTTTTTATTGTTTTAAACTTTTTCCATACATCAACTATGAAATTTTCATTTTGCTGTGATCTATTTGCCTTTTTTGTTTACGAGATGAAGGGAGAGCGAAAAACTCGAAGTTTTGATTTAAGAAAAATGTGTACATCTAAAACGGAAATGCACAACACACATATGTAGAGAGAGATAATTCAAAAGAGTGTCTATAATTTTTGGGGATTGTAAGCACCTTTTCGTTTTTATATCTCAGGTTTTGTAATCGTCGGGAAAAATGGGTTGCGGAGGATTTTTGACTAAGTGTTGAATTGCAATCCATAAGTCATTTCATACAAAAATATAGCCCGTTACGCTTGATAAATCACATTACAATCATCTATGATTAGTTTTGTCAGCTTTTTGCAAAAGGACAAAGTAATGGCATGTTTGACTCGGGTAAATATCCCATCGCAAGTTCACTTGAGAATTTAATGAGCGTTTGTTATTCTCTTTAAAAGCTTTGCATCCATAGCTAATTTGCATCTTTAACATGTTTCACACATGCATATCCATTTTTAAAACATGTTTGGATGAAATCTCTTTCTTGCAATATTCCAAGCTATTATGGTTAAACTAGTGGAATTTCCCAAAATTGGATAACAAAACCTTTGTGTTCATTTGTGTTGGGTGAATAAATTTTCTTTATTTATATTTGTTATTGGTTTAAATTTTTTGCATACATCAACTATAAAATTTTTATTATGTTGTAAGCTTTTTGCCTTGTTTGTTTTCGGGATGAAGGGAGAACGAAAAGTCAAAGTTTTTATTTATGAAAAAAGTGTACATCTAAAATGGGAAAGCGCAATGCATAATTGTAGGGAGAGATAATTCCAAAGAGTGTCGGTAATTTTTAGGGATTGTAAGCTCTTTCTAGTTTTTATTTCTCAGGTTTTGCAATCGTCGGGAAAAATTGGTGGTAGAGGATTTTTAACTGAGTGTTGAATTGCAATCCATAAGTCATTTCATACAAAAATATAGCCCGTTAGGCATGATAAATCACTTTACATTCATCTATGATTGTTAGATCAAATTTTTGAAAATGGGCAAAATAATGACTTGTTAGACTCGGGTAAATATCCCACCGCACGTTCACTTGAGAATTTAATGAGCGTTTGTTATTCTCTTTAAAAGCTTTCGATCCAAAGGCCATATCAATCTTTAACATGTTTCCAGCATGCATATCCATTTTTGAAACATATGTGGAAAAAATCTCCTTCATGTAAAATTCCAAGCTTAATAGGGATGGACTAATGGAATTTCCCAAACTTGGATAACAAAACTTTTGTGCTCATTTGTGGTGTGTGAATAGATATTTTTTATTTACATTAGTTATTATTTTAAATATTTTGCACACATCGACTATAAGATTTTTATTTTGTTGTGATCTTTTTTGCCTTTTTTGTTTACGAGATGGAGGGGGAGCGAAAACCCAAAGTTCTGATTTAAGAAAAAAGTGTACATCTAAATTGGAAATGCACAGTGCACAAATGTAGATAGAGATATTTCCAAAGAGTGTTTGTAAGTTTTAGGGCTCGTATGCAGTCTTTCGTTTTTATATCTAAGGTTTTGCAATCGTTGGGAAATGGGGGAGACGGGCGATTTTTAACTGAGTGTTGACTTCAAATCCATAAGTCATTTCTTACAAAAATATAGCCCGTTACGCAAGACAAATCACATTACAACCATCTATGATTGTTAGCTCAACTTTTTGAATATGGGCAAAATAATGGTTTGTTTGACTCGGGCAAATATCCCACCGCACGTTCACTTGAGAATTTAAGGAGCGTTTGTTATTCTCTTTAAAAGCTTTGGATCCATAGGTTATTTGAATCTTTAACATGTTTCTGGCATGCATATCCATTTTTAAAACATATGTAGAAAAAATCTCCTTCATGTAAAATTCCAAGATATTAGTTTTGGACTAGTGGAATTTCCCAAACTTGGATAACAAAACTTTTGTTTTCATTTGTGGTGTGTGAATAAATTTTCTTCATTTACTTTTATTATTGTTTTAAAATTTTTCCGTACATCAACTGTGAAATTTTCATTTTGTTGTGATCTATTTGCCTTTTATGTTTACGGGATGAAGGGAGAGCGAAAAACTCGACGTTTTGATTTAAGAAAAATGTGTACATCTAAAACGGAAATGCACAACACACATAAGTAGAGGAAGATAATTCCAAAGAGTGTCTGTAATTTTTAGGGATTGTAAGCACCTTTTCCTTTTTATATCTCAGGTTTTGCAATCGTCGGGAAAAATGGGTTGCGGAGGATTTTTAACTGAGTGTTGAATTGCAATCCATAAGTCATTTCATACAAAAATATAGCCCGTTATGCATGATAAATAACATTACAATCATCTATGATTAATTTTGTCAGCTTTTTGCAAAAGGACAAAGTAATGGCATGTTTGACTCGGGTAAATATCCCATCGCAAGTTCACTTGAGAATTTAATGAGCGTTTGTTATTCTCTTTAAAATCTTTGAATCCATAACTCATTTGCATCTTTAACATGTTTCAAACATGCATATCTATTTTTAAAACATGTGTGGATGAAATCTCTTTCTTGCAAAATTCCAAGATATTATGGTTAAACTAGTGGAATTTCCCAAAATTGGATAACAAAACTTTTGTGTTCATTTGTGTTGGGTGAATAAATTTTCTTTAATTATATTTGTTATTGTTTTAAATTTTTTGCATACATCAACTATAAAATTTTCATTTTGTTGTAAGCTTTTTGCCTTGTTTGTTTTCGGGATGAAGGGAGAGGGAAAAGTCAAAGTTTAGATTTATGAAGAAAGTGTACATCTAAAATGGAAAAGCACAATGCACAATTGTAGGGAGAGATAAGTCCAAAGAGTGTCGGTAATTTTTAAGGATTGTAAGCACTTTTTAGTTTTTATATCTCAGGTTTTGCAATCGTCGGGAAAAATTGGTGGCAGAGGATTTTTAACTGAGTGTTGATTTGCAATCCATAAGTCATTTCATACAAAAATATGGCCCGTTACGCATGATAAATCACTTTACATTCATCTATGATTGTTAGATCAAATTTTTGAAAATGGGCAAAATAATGACTTGTTAGACTCAGGTAAATATCCCACCGCACGTTCACTTGAGAATTTAATGAGCGTTTGTTATTCTCTTTAAAAGCTTTGGATCCAAAGGTCATTTGATTCTTTAACATGTTTCCTGCATGCATATCCATTTTTAAAACACGTGCGGAAAAAATCTCCTTCAAATTCCAAGCTTAATAGGTTTGGACTAATGGAATTTCCCAAACTTGGATAACAAAAATTTTTTGTTCATTGTTGGTGTGTGAATAGATATTTTTTATTTGCATTAGTTAGTATTTTAAATATTTTCCACACATCAACTATAAGATTTTTATTTTGTTGTGATCTTTTTTGCCTTTTTTGTTTACGAGATGAAGGCGGAGCGAAAACTCAAAGTTTTGATTTAAGAAAAAAATGTACATCTAAAATGGAAATGCACAATGCACAAATGTAGAGAGAGATATTTCCAAAGAGTGTCTGTATGTTTTAGGGATCGTATGCAGTCTTTCGTTTTTATATCTAAGGTTTTGCAATCGTAGGGAAATGGGGTAGGCGGGCGATTTTTAAGTGAGTGTTGACTTCATGTCCATAAGTCATTTCTTAAAAAATATAGCCCGTTTCACATGACAAATCACTTTACAATCATCTATGATTGTTAGCTCAACTTTTTGAATATGGGCAAAATAATGGCTTGTTTGACTCGGGCAAATATCCCACCGCATGTTCACTTGAGAATTTAAGGAGCGTTTGTTATTCTCTTTAAAAGTTTTCGATCCATAGCTCATTTGAATCTTTAACATGTTTCTGGCATGAATATCCATTTTTAAAACATGTGTAGAAAAAATCTCCTTCATGTAAAATTCCAAGATATTAGTTTTGGACTAGTGGAATTTCCCAAACTTGGATAACAAAACTTTTGTGTTCATTTGTGGTGTGTGAATAAATTTTCTTCATTTACTTTTTTTATTGTTTTAAACTTTTTCCGTACATCAACTATGAAATTTTCATTTTGCTATGATCTATTTGCCTTTTTTGTTTACAGGATGAAGGGAGAGCGAAAAACTCGAAGTTTTGATTTAAGAAAAATGTGTACATCTAAAACGAAAATGCACGACACACATATGTAGAGAGAGATAATTCCAAAGAGTGTCTGTAATTTTTTGGGATTGTAAGCACCTTTTGGTTTTTATTTCTCAGGTTTTGCAATCGTCGAGAAAAATGGGTTGCGGAGGATTTTTAACTGATTGTTGAATTGCAATCCATATGTCATTTCATACAAAAATATAGCCCGTTACGCATGATAAATCACATTACAATCATCTATGATTAATTATGTCAGCTTTTTGCAAAAGGACAAAGTAATGGCATGTTTGACTCGGGTAACTATCCCATCGCAAGTTCACTTGAGAATTTAATGAGCGTTTGTTATTCTCTTTAAAAGCTTTGTATCCATAGCTCATTTGCATCTTAACATGTTTCAAACATGCATATCCATTTTTAAAAAATGTGTGGATGAAATCTCTTTCTTGCAAAATTCCAAGCTATTATGGTTAAACTAGTCGAATTTCCCGAAATTGGATAACAAAACTTTTGTGTTCATTTGTGTTGGGTGAATAAATTTTCTTTATTTATATTTGTTTTTGTTTTAAATTTTTTGCATGCATCAACTATAAAATTTTTATTTTGTTGTAAGCTTTTTGCCTTGTTTGTTTTTGGGATGAAGGGAGAGGGAAAAGTCAAAGTTTTCATGTATGAAAAAAGTGTACATCTAAAATGGAAAAGCACAATGCACAATTGTAGGGAGAGATAATTCCAAAGAGTGTCGGTAATTTTTAGTGATTGTAAGCACTTTTTAGTTTTTATATCTCTGGTTTTGCAATCGTCGGGAAAAATTGGTGGCAGAGGATTTTTAACTGAGTGTTGATTTGCAATCCATAAGTCATTTCATACAAAAATATGGCCCGTTACGGATGATAAATCACTTTACATTCATCTATGATTGTTAGATCAAATTTTTGAAAATGGGCAAAATAATGACTTGTTAGACTCGGGTAAATATCCCACAGCACGTTCACTTGAGAATTTAATGAGCGTTTGTTATTCTCTTTAAAAGCTATGGATCCAAATGGTCATTTGAATCTTTAACATGTTTCCAGCATGCATATCCATTTTTAAAACATGTGTGGAAAAAATCTCCTTCATGTAAAATTCCAAGCTTAATAGGGTTGGACTAATGGAATTTCCCAAACTTGGATAACAAAACTTTTGTGTTCATTTGTGGTGTGTGAATAGATATTTTTTATTTACATTAGTTATTATTTTAAATATTTTCCACACATCAACTATAAGATTTTTATTTTGTTGTGATCTTTTTTGCCTTTTTGTTTACGAGATGAAGAGGGAGCGAAAACTCAAAGTTCTGATTTAAGAAAAAAGTGTGCATCTAAAATGGAAATGCACAATGCACAAATGTAGAGAGAGATATTTCTAAAGAGTGTCTGTATGTTTTAGGGATCGTATGCAGTCTTTCGTTTTTATATCTAAGGTTTTGCAATCGTAGGGAAACGGGATAGGCGGGCGATTTTTAACTAAGTGTTGACTTCAAGTCCATAAGTCATTTCTTACAAAAATATAGCCCGTTACACATGACAAATCACTTTGCAATCATCTATGATTGTTAGCTCAACTTTTTGAATGTGGGCAAAATAATGGCTTGTTTAACTCGCGCAAATATCGCAACGCATGTTCACTTGAGAATTTAAGGAGCGTTTGTTATTCTCTTTAAAAGCTTTGGATCCTTAGCTCACTTGAATCTTTAACATGTTTCTGGCATGCATATGCATTTTAAAACATGTGTAGAAAAAATCTCCTTCATGTAAAACTCCAAGATATTAGTTATGGACCAGTGGAATTTCCCAAACTTGGATAACTTAACTTTTGTGTGCATTTGAGGTGTGTGAATAAATTTTTTTCATTTACTTTTTTTATTGTTTCAAACTTTTTCCGTACATAAACTATGAAATTTTCATTTTGCTATGATCTATTTGCCCTTTTTGTTTACGGGGTGAAGGGAGAGCAAAAAACTCGAAGTTTTGATTTAAGAAAAATGTGTACATCTAAAACGGAAATGCACAACACACATATGTAGAGAGAGATAATTCCAAAGAGTGTCTGTAATTTTTGGGGATTGTAAGCACCTTTTCATTTTTATATCTCAGTTTTTGCAATCGTCGGGAAAAATGGGTTGCGGAGGATTTTTAACTGAGTGTTGAATTGCAATCCATAAGTCATTTCATAAAAAAATATAGCCTGTTACGCATGATAAATCACATTACAATCATCTATCATTAATTATGTCAGCTTTTTGCAAAAGGAACAAGTAATGGCATGTTTGACTCGGGTAAATATCCCATCGCAAGTTCACTTGAGAATTAAATGAGCGTTTGTTGTTCTGTTTAAAAGCTTTGCATCCATAGGTCATTTGCATCTTTAACATGTTTCAAACATGCATATCCATTTTTAAAACATGTGTGGATGAAATCTCTTTCTTCCAAAATTCCAAGCTATTATGGTTAAACTAGTTGAAGTTCCCAAAATTGGATAACAAAACTTTTGTGTTCATTTGTGTTGGGTGAATAAATTTTCTTTATTTATATTTGTTATTGTTTTAAATTTTTTGCATACATCAACTATAAAATTTTCATTTTGTTGTAAGCTTTTTGCCTTGTTTGTTTTCGGGATGAAGGGAGAGCGAAAAGTCAAAGTTTTGATTTATGAAAAAAGTGTACATCTAAAATGTAAAAGCACAATGCACAATTGTAGGGATAGATAATTCCAAAGAATGTCGGTAATTTTTAAGGATTGTAAGCTCTTTTTAGTTTTTATATCTCAGGTTTTGCAATTGTCGGGAAAAATTGGTGGCAGAGGATTTTTAACTGAGTGTTGAATTGCAATCCATAAGTCATTTCATACAAAAATATAGCCCGTTACGCATGAGAAATCAATTTACATTCATCTATGATTGTTTGATCAAATTTTTGAAAATGGGCAAAATAATGACTTGTTAGACTCGGGTAAATATCCCACCACACGTTCACTTGAGAATTTAATGAACGTTTGTTATTCTCTTTAAAAGCTTTGGATCCAAAGGTCATATCAATCTTTAACATGTTTCCAGCATGCATATCCATTTTTAAAACATGTGTGGAAAAAATCTCCTTCATGTAAAATTCCAAGCTTAATAGGGTTGGACTAATGGAATTTCCCAAACTTGGATAACAAAACTTTTGTGTTCAAATAGATATTTTTTATTTACATTAGTTATTATTTTAAATATTTTCCACACATCAACTATAAGATTTTTATTTTGTTGTGATCTTTTTTGCCTTTTTTGTTTACGAGATGAAGGGGGAGCGAAAACTCAAAGTTGTGATTTAAGAAAAAAGTGTACATCTAAAATGGAAAGGCACAATGCACAAATGTAGAGAGAGATATTTCAAAAGAGTGTATGTATGTTTTAGGGATCATATGCAGTCTTTCGTTTTTATATCTAAGGTTTTGCAATCGTAGGGAAACGGGGTAGGCGGGCGATTTTTAAGTGAGTGTTGACTTCAAGTCCATCAGTCATTTCTTACAAAAATATAGCCCGTTACGCATGACAAAGCACTTTACAATCATCTATGATTGTTAGCTCAACTTTTTGAATATGGGCAAAATAATGGCTTGTTTGACTCGGGCAAATATCCCACCGCACGTTCACTTGAGAATTTAAGGAGCGTTTGTTATTCTCTTTAAAAGCTTTGGATCCATAGGTCATTTGAATCTTTAACATGTTTCTGGCATCCATATCCATTTTTAAAACATGTGTAGAAAAAATCTCCTTCATGTAAAATTCGAAGATATTAGTTTTGGACTAATGGAATTTCCCAAACTTGGATAACAAAACTTTAGTGTTCATTTGTGGTGTGTGAATAAATTTTCTTCATTTAATTTTTTTATTGTTTTAAACTTTTTCCGTACATCAACCATGAAATTTTTATTTTGCTGTGATCTATTTGCCTTTTTTGTTTACGGGATGAAGGGAGAGCGAAAAACTCGAAGTTTTTATTTAAGAAAAATGTGTACATCTAAAATAGAAATGCACAACACACATATGTAGAGAGAGATAATTCCAAAGAGTGTCTATAATTTTTTGGGATTGTAAGCACCTTTTCGTTTTTGTAGCTCAGGTTTTGCATTCGTTGGGAAAAATGGGTTGCGGAGGATTTTTAACTGAGTGTTGAATTGCAATCCATAAGTCATTTCATACAAAAATATAGCCCGTTACGCATGATAAATCACTTTACATTCATCTATGATTGTTAGAACAAATTTTTGAAAATGGGCAAAATAATGACTTGTTAGACTCGGGTAAATATCCCACCGCACGTTCACTTGAAAATTTAATGAGCGTTTGTTATTCTCTTTAAAAGCTTTGGATCCATAGGTCATTTGAATCTTTAACATGTTTCAAGCATGCATATCCATTTTTAAAACATGTGTGGAAAAAATCTCCTTCATGTAAAATTCCATGCTTAATAGGGTTGGACTATTGGAATTTCCCAAACTTGGATAACAAAACTTTTGTGTTCATTTGTGGTGTGTGAATAGATATTTTTTATTTACATTAGTTATTATTTTAAATATTTTCCAAACATCATCTATAAAATTGTTATTTTGTTGTGATCTTTTTTGCCTTTTTTGTTTACGGGATGAAGGGGGAGCGAAAACTCAAAGTTCTGATTTAAGAAAAAAGTGTACATCTAAAATCGAAATGCACAATGCAAAAATGTAGAAAGAGATATTTCCAAAGAGTCTCTGTACGTTTTAGGGATCGTATGCACTCTTTCCTTTTTATACGTAAGGTTTTGCAATTGTCGGGAAACGGGGGAGGCGGGCGATTTTTAACTTAGTGTTGACTTCAAATCCATAAGTCATTTCTTACAAAAATATAGCCCGTTACGCATGACAAATCACTTTACAATCATCTATGATTGTTTGCTCAACTTTTTGAATATGGGCAAAATAATGGCTTATTTGACTCGGGCAAATATGCCACCGCACGTTCACTTGAGAATTTAAGGAGCGTTTGTTATTCTCTTTAAAAGCTTTGGATCCATAGCTCATTTGAATCTTTAACATGTTTCTGGCATGCATATCCATTTTTAAAACATGTGTAGAAAAAATCTCCTTCATGTAAAATTCCAAGATATTAGTTTTGGACTAGTGGAATTTCCCAAACTTGGATAAAAAAACTTTTGTGTTCGTTTGTGGTGTGTGAATAAATTTTCTTCATTTACTTTTTTTATTGTTTTAAACTTTTTCCGTACATCAACTATGAAATTTTCATTTTGCTGTGATCTTTTTGCCTTTTTTGTTTACGGGATGAAGGGAGAGCAAAAAACTCAAAGTTTTGATTTAAGAAAAATGTGTGCATCTAAAACGGAAATGCACTACACACATATGTAGAGAGAGATAATTCCAAAGAGTGTCTGTAATTTTTAGGGATTGTAAGCACCTTTTGGTTTTTATATCTCAGGTTTTGCAATCGTCGGGAAAAATGGGTTGCGGAAGATTTTTAACTGATTGTTGAATTGCAATCCATAAGTCATTTCATACAAAAATATAGCCCGTTACGCATGATAAATCACATTACAATCATCTATGATTAATTATGTCAGCTTTTTGCATAAGGACAAAGTAATGGCATGTTTGACTCGGGTAAATATCCCATCGCAAGTTCACTTGAGAATTTAATGAGCGTTTGTTATTCTCTTTCAAAGCTTTGCATCCATAGCCCATTTGCATCTTTAACATGTTTCAAACTTGCATATCCATTTTAAAAACATGTTTGGATGAAATCTCTTTCTTGCAAAATTCCAAGCTATTAGTGTTAAACTAGTGGAATTTCCCAAAATTAGATAACAAAACTTTTGTGTTCATTTGTGTTGGGTGAATAAATTTTCTTTATTTATATTTGTTATTGTATTAAATTTTTTGCATACATCAACTATAAAATTTTGATTTTGTTGTAAGCTTTTTGCCTTGTTTGTTTTCGGGATGAAGGGAGAGGGAAAAGTCAAAGTTTTGATTTATGAAAAAAGTTTATAGCTAAAATGGATAAGCACAATGCACAATTGTAGGGAGAGATAATTCAAAAGAGTGTCGGTAATTTTTAGGGATTGTAAGCTCTTTTTAGTTTTTATATCTCAGGTTTTGCAATCGTCGGGAAAAATTGGTGGCAGAGGATTTTTAACTGAGTGTTGAATTGCAATCCATAAATCATTTCATACAAAAATATAGCCCGTTACGCATGATAAACCAATTTACATTCATCTATGATTGTTAGATCAATTTTTTGAAAATGGGCAAAATAATAACTTGTTAGACACGGGTAAATATCCCACCGCACGTTCACTAGAGAATTTAATGAGTGTTTGTTATTCTCTTTAAATGTTTTGGATCCAAAGGTCATTTGAATCTTTAACATGTTTCCAACATGCATATCCATTTTTAAAACATGGTTGGAAAAAATCTCCTTCATGTAAAATTCCAAGCTTAATAGGGTTGGACTAATGGAATTTCCCAAACTTGGATAACAAAACTTTTGTGTTCATTTGTGGTGTGTGAATAGATATTTTTTATTTACATTAGTTATTATTTTAAATATTTTCCACACATCAACTATAAGATTTTTATTTTGTTGTGATCTTTTTTGCCATTTTTGTTTACGAGATGAAGGGGGAGCAAAAACTCAAAGTTCTGATTTAAGAAAAAAATATACATCTAAAATGGAAATGCACAATGAACAAATATAGAGAGAGATATTTCCGAAGAGTGTCTGTATGTTTTAGGGATCGTATGCAGTCTTTCGTTTTTATATCTAGCGTTTTGCAATCGTAGGGAAACGGGGTAGGCGGGCGATTTTTAAGTGAGTGTTGACTTCAAGTCCATAAGTCATTTCTTACCAAAATATAGCCCGTTACGCATGACAAATCACATTACAACCATCTATGATTGTTAGCCCAACTTTTTGAATATGGTCGAACTAATTGCTTGTTTGACTCGGGCAAATATCCCACCACACGTTCACTTGAGAATTTAAGGAGCGTTTGTTATTCTCTTTAAATTCTTTGGATCCATAGCTCATTGGAATCTTTAACATGTTTCTGGCATGCATATCTATTTTAAAACATGTGTAGAAAAAATCTCCTTCATGTAAAACTCCAAGATATTAGTTATGGACTAGTGGTATTTCCCAAACTTGGATAACATAACTTTTGTGTGCATTTTTGGTGTGTGAATAAATTTTCTTCATTTACTTTTTTTATTGTTTTAAACTTTTTCCGTACATCAACTATGAAATTTTCATTTTGATGTGATCTATTTGCCTTTTTTGTTTACGGGATGAAGGGAGAGCAAAAAACTCGAAGTTTTGATTTAAGAAAAATGTGTACATCTAAAACGGAAATGCACAACACACATATGTAGAGAGAGATAATTCCAAAGAGTGTCTGTAATTTTTAGGGATTGTAAGCACCTTTTTCGTTTTTATATCTTAGGTTTTGCAATCGTCGGGAAAAATGGGTTGCAGAGGATTTTTAACTGAGTGTTGAATTGCAATCCATAAGTCGTTTCATACAAAAATATAGCCCGTTACGCATGATAAATCACATTACAATCATCTATGATTAATTATGTCAGCTTTTTGCAAAAGGACAAAGTAATGGCATGTTTGACTCGGGTAAATATCCCATCGCAAGTTCACTTGAGAATTAAATGAGCGTTTGTTATTCTCTTTAAAAGCTTTGCATCCATAGCTCATTTGTATCTTTAACATGTTTCAAACATGCATATCCATTTTTAAAACATGTGTGGATGAAATCTCTTTGTTGCAAAATTCCTAGTTATTATGGTTAAACTAGTGGAATTTCCCAAAATTCGATAACAAAACTTTTGTGTTCATTTTTGTTGGGTGAATAAATTTTCTTTATTTATATTTGTTATTGTTTTAAATTTTTTGCATACATCAACTATAAAATTTTCATTTTGTTGTAAGCTTTTTGCCTTGTTTGTTTCTGGGATGAAGGGAGAGCGAAAAGTCAAAGTTTTTATTTAAGAAAAAAGTGTACATCTAAAATGGAAAAGCACAATGCACAATTGTAGGGAAAGATAATTCCAAAGAGGGTCTGTAATTTTTACGGATTGTAAGCTCTTTTTAGTTTTTATATCTTAGGTTTTGTAGTCATCAGGAAAAATTGGTGGCAGAGGATTTTTAACTAAGTGTTGAATTGCAATCCATAAGTCATTTCATACAAAAATATAGCCCGTTACGCATGATAAATAACTGTACAATCATCTATGATTATTAGATGAAATTTTTGAAAATGGGCAAAATAATGACTTGTTAGACTCGGGTAAATATCCCACCGCACGTTCAGTTGAGAATTTAATGAGCGTTTGTTATTCTTTTTAAATGCTTTGGATCCATAGGTTATTTGAATCTTTAACATGTTTCAAGCATGCATATCCATTTTTAAAACATGTGCAGATAAAATCTCCTTCATGTAAAATTCCAAGCTTAATAAGGTTGGACTAATGGAATTTCCCAAACTTGGATAACAAAACTTTTGTGTGCATTTGTGGTGTGTGAATAGATATTTTTTATTTACATTAGTTATTATTTTAAATATTTTCCACACATCAACTATAAAATTTTTATTTTTTTGTGATCTTTTTTGCCTTTTTTGTTTACGGGATGAAGGGGGAGCGAAAACTCAATGTTTTGATTTAAGAAAAATGTGTACATCTAAAATGGAAATGCACAATGCACAAATGTAGAGAGAGATATTACCAAAGAGTGTCTGTATGTTTTAGGAATCGTATGCACTCTTTCGTTTTTATATGTAAGGTTTTGCAATCGTCGGGAAACGGGGGAGGCAGGCGATTTTTAACTGCATGTGGACTTCAAATCCATAAGTCATATCTTAAAAAAAATATAGCCCGTTACGCATGAAAATTTACTTTACAATTATCTGTGATTGTTAGCTCATCTTTTTCAATATGGGCAAAATAATGGCTTGTTTGACTCGGGCAAATATCCCACAGCACGTTCACTTGAGAATTTAATGAGCATTTGTTATTCTCTTTAAAAGCTTTGGATCCATAAGTCATTTGAATCTTCAACATGTTTCTGGCATGCATATCCATTTTTAAAACATGTGTACAAAAAATCTCCTTCATGTAAAATTCCAAGAAATTAATTTTGGACTAGTGGAATTTCCCAAACTTGGATAACAAAACTTTTGTGTTCATTTGTGGTGTGTGAATAAATTTTCTTCATTTACTCTTTTTATTGTTTTAAATTTTTTCCGTACATCAACTATGAGATTTTTATTTTGCTATGATCTATTTGCCTTTTTTGTTTACGGGATGAAGGGAGAGCCAAAAACTCGAAGTTTTGATTTAAGAAAAATGTGTACATCTAAAACGGAAATGCACAATGCACATATGTAGAGAGAGATAATTCCAAAGAGTGTCTGTGACTTTTAGGGATTGTAAGCACCTTTTCATTTTTATATCTCAGGTTTTACAATCGTCGGGAAGAATGGGTTGCGGAGGATTTTTAACTGAGTGTTGAATTGCAATCCATAAGTCATTTCATGCAAAAATATAGCCCGTTACGCATGATAAATCACATTACAATCATCTATGATTAATTATATTAGCTTTTTACAAATGGGAAAAATAATGGCATGTTTGACTCGGGTAAATATCCCACGCCAAGTTCACTTGAGAATTTAATGAGCGTTTTTTATTCTCTTTAAAAGCTTTGCCTCCATAGCTCATTTGCATCTTTAACATGTTTCAAACATGCATATCCATTTTTAAAACATGTGTGGATGAAATATCTTTCTTGCGAAATTCCAAGCTATGAGGGTTAAACTAGTGGAATTTCCCAAAATTTGATAACAAAACTTTTGTGTTCATTTGTGTTGGGTGAATAAATTTTCTTTATTTATATTTGTTATTGTTTTAAATTTTTTCCACACATCAACTATAAAATTTTCAATTTGTTGTAAGCTTTTGACTTATTTGTTTCCGGGATGAATGGAGAGCGAAAAGTCAAAGTTTTGTTTTAAGAAAAAAATACACATCTAAAATGGAAAAGCACAATGCACAATTGTAGGGAAAGATAATTCCAAAGAGTGTCTGTAATTTTTAGGGATTGTAAGCTCTCTTTATTTTTTATATCTCAGGTTTTCCAGTCGTCGGGAAAAATTGGTGGCAGAGGATTTTTAAGTGAGTGTTGAATTGCAATCAGTAAGGCATTTCATACAAAAATATAGCCCGTTACGCATGATAAATCACTTTACAATCATCTATGATTGTTAGATCAAATTTTTGAAAATAGGCAA
The DNA here is from genome assembly GCF_029961685.1 of Aristolochia californica. Lineage (NCBI taxonomy): Eukaryota > Viridiplantae > Streptophyta > Magnoliopsida > Piperales > Aristolochiaceae > Aristolochia > Aristolochia californica. The sequence continues at coordinate 26,962,256 of NW_027182268.1, read as the reverse complement.
AATAATGACTTGTTAGTCTCGGGTAAATATCCCACCTCACATTCACTTAAGAATTTAATGAGCGTTTGTAATTCTCTTCAAAAGCTTTGGATCCATAGGTTATTTCAATCTTTAACATGTTTCAGGCATGCATATCCATTTTTAAAAGATGTGTAGAAAAAATCTCCTCCATGTAAAATTCCAAGCTTAATAGGGTTGGAGTAATGGAATTTCCCAAACTTGGAAAACAAAAATTTTGTGTTCATTTGTGGTGTGTGAATAGATATTTTTTATTTACATTAGTTATTAGTTTAAATTTTTTCCACACATCAACTATAAAATTTTTATTTTTTTGTGATCTTTTTTGCCTTTTCTGTTTACGCGATGAAGAGGGAGCGAAAACTCAAAGTTCTGATTTAAGAAAAATGTGTACATCTAAAATGGAAATGCACAATGCACAAATGTAGAGAGAGATATTACCAAAGAGTGTCTGTAAGTTTTAGGGATCGTATGCACTCTTTCATTTTTATACGTAAGGTTTTTGCAATCGTTGGGAAACGGGGGAGGCGGGCGATTTTTAACTGAGTGTGGACTTCAAATCCATAAGTCATTTCTTACAAAAATATAGCCCGTTACGCATGACAAATCACTTTACAATCATCTGTGATTGTTAGCTCAACTTTTTGAATATGGGCAAAATAATGGCTTGTTTGACTCGGGCAAATATCTCACCGCACGTTCACTTGAGAATTTAATGAGCGTTTCTTATTCTCTTTAAAAGCTTCAGATCCATAGGTCATTTGAATCTTTAACATGTTTCTGGCATGCATATCCATTTTTAAAACATGTGTAGAAAAAATCTCTTTCATGTAAAATTCCATGATATTAGTTTTGAACTAGTGGAATTTCCCAAACTTGGATAACAAAACTTTTGTGTTCATTTGTGGTGTGTGAATAAATTTTCTTCATTTACTTTTTTTATTATTTTAAACTTTTTTCGTACATCAACTATGAAATTTTCATTTTGCTATGACCTATTTGCCTTTTTTGTTTACGGGATGAAGGGAGAGCCAAAAACTTGAAGTTTTGATTTAAGAAAAATGTGTACATCTAAAATGGAAATTCACAATGCACATATGTAGAGAGAGATAATTCCGAAGAGTGTTTATAATTTTTAGGGATTGTAAGCACCTTTTCGTTTTTATATGTCAGGTTTTGCAATCGTTGGGAAACATGGGTTGCGGAGGATTTTTAACTGAGTGTTGAATTGCAATCGGTAAGTCATTACATACAACAAATATAGCCCGTTATGCATGATAAATCACATTACAATCATCTATGATTAATTATGTTAGCTTTTTGCAAATGGGCAAAATAATGGCATGTTTGACTCGGGTAAATATCCCACCGCAAGTTCACGTGAGAATTTAATGAGAGTTTGTTATTCGCTTGAAAACCTTTGGATCCATAGGTCATTTGCATCTTTAACATGTTTCAAACATGCATATCCCTTTTTAAACATGTGTGGATGAAATCTCTTTCTTGCAAAATTCCAAGCTATCAGGGTTAAACTAGTGGAATTTCCCAAAATTGGATAACAAAACTTTTGTGTTCATTTGTGTTGGGTGAATAAATTTTCTTTATTTATATTTGTTATTTTTTTAAATTTTTTCCATACATCAACTATAAAATTTTCATTTTGTTGTAAGCTTTTTGCCTTGTTTTTTTTCGGGATGAAGGGAGAGCGAAAAGTCAAACTTTTGATTTAAGAAAAAAGTGTACATCTAAAATGGAAAAGCACAATGCACAATTTTAGGGAGAGATAATTCCAAAGAGTGTCTGTAATTTTTAGGGATTGTAAGCACCTTTTCGTTTTTATATCTCAGGTTTTGCAATTGTTGGGAAAAATGGGTTGCGATGGATTTTTAACTGAGTGTTGAATTGCAATCCATAAGTCATTTCACACAAAAATATAGCCCGTTACGCATGATAAATCACTTTACAATCATCTATGATTGTTAGATCAAATTTTTGAAAATGGGCAAAATAATGACTTGTTAGTCTCGGGTAAATATCCCACCGCACATTCACTTGAGAATTCAACGAGCGTTTGTAATTCTCTTTAAAAGCTTTGGATCCATAGGTTATTTCAATCTTTAACATGTTTCAGGCATGCATATCCATTTTTAAAAGATGTGTAGAAAAAATCTCCTCCATGTAAAATTCCAAGCTTAATAGGGTTGGATTAATGGAATTTCCCAAACTTGGAAAACAAAAATTTTGTGTTCATTTGTGGTGTGTGAATAGATTTTTTTATTTACATTAGTTATTAGTTTAAATTTTTTCCACACATCAACTATAAAATTTTTATTTTTTTGTGATCTTTTTTGCCTTTTCTGTTTACGCGATGAAGGGGGAGCGAAAACTCAAAGTTCTGATTTAAGAAAAATGTGTACATCTAAAATGGAAATGCACAATGCACAAATGTAGAGAGAGATATTACCAAAGAGTGTCTGTAAGTTTTAGGGATCGTATGCACTGTTTCATTTTTATACGTAAGGTTTTTGCAATCGTTGGGAAACGGGGGAGGCGGGCGATTTTTAACTGAGTGTGGACTTCAAATCCATAAGTCATTTCTTACAAAAATATAGCCCGTTACGCATGACAAATCACTTTACAATCATCTGTGATTGTTAGCTCAACTTTTTGAATATGGGCAAAATAATGGCTTGTTTGACTCGGGCAAATATCTCACCGCACGTTCACTTGAGAATTTAATGAGCGTTTCTTATTCTCTTTAAAAGCTTCAGATCCATAGGTCATTTGAATCTTTAACATGTTTCTGGCATGCATATCCATTTTTAAAACATGTGTAGAAAAAATCTCTTTCATGTAACATTCCATGATATTAGTTTTGAACTAGTGGAATTTCCCAAACTTGGATAACAAAACTTTTGTGTTCATTTGTGGTGTGTGAATAAATTTTCTTCATTTACTTTTTTTATTATTTTAAACTTTTTTCGTACATCAACTATGAAATTTTCATTTTGCTATGACCTATTTGCCTTTTTTGTTTACGGGATGAAGGGAGAGCCAAAAACTTGAAGTTTTGATTTAAGAAAAATGTGTACATCTAAAATGGAAATTCACAATGCACATATGTAGAGAGAGATAATTCCGAAGAGTGTTTATAATTTTTAGGGATTGTAAGCACCTTTTCGTTTTTATATGTCAGGTTTTGCAATCGTTGGGAAACATGGGTTGCGGAGGATTTTTAACTGAGTGTTGAATTGCAATCGGTAAGTCATTACATACAACAAATATAGCCCGTTACGCATGATAAATCACATTACAATCATCTATGATTAATTATGTTAGCTTTTTGCAAATGGGCAAAATAATGGCATGTTTGACTCGGGTAAATATCCCACCGCAAGTTCACGTGAGAATTTAATGAGAGTTTGTTATTCGCTTGAAAACCTTTGGATCCATAGGTCATTTGCATCTTTAACATGTTTCAAACATGCATATCCCTTTTTAAACATGTGTGGATGAAATCTCTTTCTTGCAAAATTCCAAGCTATCAGGGTTAAACTAGTGGAATTTCCCAAAATTGGATAACAAAACTTTTGTGTTCATTTGTGTTGGGTGAATAAATTTTCTTTATTTATATTTGTTATTTTTTTAAATTTTTTCCATACATCAACTATAAAATTTTCATTTTGTTGTAAGCTTTTTGCCTTGTTTTTTTTCGGGATGAAGGGAGAGCGAAAAGTCAAACTTTTGATTTAAGAAAAAAGTGTACATCTAAAATGGAAAAGCACAATGCACAATTTTAGGGAGAGATAATTCCAAAGAGTGTCTGTAATTTTTAGGGATTGTAAGCACCTTTTCGTTTTTATATCTCAGGTTTTGCAATTGTTGGGAAAAATGGGTTGCGATGGATTTTTAACTGAGTGTTGAATTGCAATCCATAAGTCATTTCACACAAAAATATAGCCCGTTACGCATGATAAATCACTTTACAATCATCTATGATTGTTAGATCAAATTTTTGAAAATGGGCAAAATAATGACTTGTTAGTCTCGGGTAAATATCCCACCGCACATTCACTTGAGAATTCAACGAGCGTTTGTAATTCTCTTTAAAAGCTTTGGATCCATAGGTTATTTCAATCTTTAACATGTTTCAGGCATGCATATCCATTTTTAAAAGATGTGTAGAAAAAATCTCCTCCATGTAAAATTCCAAGCTTAATAGGGTTGGATTAATGGAATTTCCCAAACTTGGAAAACAAAAATTTTGTGTTCATTTGTGGTGTGTGAATAGATTTTTTTATTTACATTAGTTATTAGTTTAAATTTTTTCCACACATCAACTATAAAATTTTTATTTTTTTGTGATCTTTTTTGCCTTTTCTGTTTACGCGATGAAGGGGGAGCGAAAACTCAAAGTTCTGATTTAAGAAAAATGTGTACATCTAAAATGGAAATGCACAATGCACAAATGTAGAGAGAGATATTACCAAAGAGTGTCTGTAAGTTTTAGGGATCGTATGCACTCTTTCATTTTTATACGTAAGGTTTTTGCAATCGTTGGGAAACGGGGGAGGCGGGCGATTTTTAACTGAGTGTGGACTTCAAATCCATAAGTCATTTCTTACAAAAATATAGCCCGTTACGCATGACAAATCACTTTACAATCATCTGTGATTGTTAGCTCAACTTTTTGAATATGGGCAAAATAATGGCTTGTTTGACTCGGGCAAATATCTCACCGCACGTTCACTTGAGAATTTAATGAGCGTTTCTTATTCTCTTTAAAAGCTTCAGATCCATAGGTCATTTGAATCTTTAACATGTTTCTGGCATGCATATCCATTTTTAAAACATGTGTAGAAAAAATCTCTTTCATGTAACATTCCATGATATTAGTTTTGAACTAGTGGAATTTCCCAAACTTGGATAACAAAACTTTTGTGTTCATTTGTGGTGTGTGAATAAATTTTCTTCATTTACTTTTTTTATTATTTTAAACTTTTTTCGTACATCAACTATGAAATTTTCATTTTGCTATGACCTATTTGCCTTTTTTGTTTACGGGATGAAGGGAGAGCCAAAAACTTGAAGTTTTGATTTAAGAAAAATGTGTACATCTAAAATGGAAATTCACAATGCACATATGTAGAGAGAGATAATTCCGAAGAGTGTTTATAATTTTTAGGGATTGTAAGCACCTTTTCGTTTTTATATGTCAGGTTTTGCAATCGTTGGGAAACATGGGTTGCGGAGGATTTTTAACTGAGTGTTGAATTGCAATCGGTAAGTCATTACATACAACAAATATAGCCCGTTATGCATGATAAATCACATTACAATCATCTATGATTAATTATGTTAGCTTTTTGCAAATGGGCAAAATAATGGCATGTTTGACTCGGGTAAATATCCCACCGCAAGTTCACGTGAGAATTTAATGAGAGTTTGTTATTCGCTTGAAAACCTTTGGATCCATAGGTCATTTGCATCTTTAACATGTTTCAAACATGCATATCCCTTTTTAAACATGTGTGGATGAAATCTCTTTCTTGCAAAATTCCAAGCTATCAGGGTTAAACTAGTGGAATTTCCCAAAATTGGATAACAAAACTTTTGTGTTCATTTGTGTTGGGTGAATAAATTTTCTTTATTTATATTTGTTATTTTTTTAAATTTTTTCCATACATCAACTATAAAATTTTCATTTTGTTGTAAGCTTTTTGCCTTGTTTTTTTTCGGGATGAAGGGAGAGCGAAAAGTCAAACTTTTGATTTAAGAAAAAAGTGTACATCTAAAATGGAAAAGCACAATGCACAATTTTAGGGAGAGATAATTCCAAAGAGTGTCTGTAATTTTTAGGGATTGTAAGCACCTTTTCGTTTTTATATCTCAGGTTTTGCAATTGTTGGGAAAAATGGGTTGCGATGGATTTTTAACTGAGTGTTGAATTGCAATCCATAAGTCATTTCACACAAAAATATAGCCCGTTACGCATGATAAATCACTTTACAATCATCTATGATTGTTAGATCAAATTTTTGAAAATGGGCAAAATAATGACTTGTTAGTCTCGGGTAAATATCCCACCGCACATTCACTTGAGAATTCAACGAGCGTTTGTAATTCTCTTTAAAAGCTTTGGATCCATAGGTTATTTCAATCTTTAACATGTTTCAGGCATGCATATCCATTTTTAAAAGATGTGTAGAAAAAATCTCCTCCATGTAAAATTCCAAGCTTAATAGGGTTGGATTAATGGAATTTCCCAAACTTGGAAAACAAAAATTTTGTGTTCATTTGTGGTGTGTGAATAGATTTTTTTATTTACATTAGTTATTAGTTTAAATTTTTTCCACACATCAACTATAAAATTTTTATTTTTTTGTGATCTTTTTTGCCTTTTCTGTTTACGCGATGAAGGGGGAGCGAAAACTCAAAGTTCTGATTTAAGAAAAATGTGTACATCTAAAATGGAAATGCACAATGCACAAATGTAGAGAGAGATATTACCAAAGAGTGTCTGTAAGTTTTAGGGATCGTATGCACTGTTTCATTTTTATACGTAAGGTTTTTGCAATCGTTGGGAAACGGGGGAGGCGGGCGATTTTTAACTGAGTGTGGACTTCAAATCCATAAGTCATTTCTTACAAAAATATAGCCCGTTACGCATGACAAATCACTTTACAATCATCTGTGATTGTTAGCTCAACTTTTTGAATATGGGCAAAATAATGGCTTGTTTGACTCGGGCAAATATCTCACCGCACGTTCACTTGAGAATTTAATGAGCGTTTCTTATTCTCTTTAAAAGCTTCAGATCCATAGGTCATTTGAATCTTTAACATGTTTCTGGCATGCATATCCATTTTTAAAACATGTGTAGAAAAAATCTCTTTCATGTAACATTCCATGATATTAGTTTTGAACTAGTGGAATTTCCCAAACTTGGATAACAAAACTTTTGTGTTCATTTGTGGTGTGTGAATAAATTTTCTTCATTTACTTTTTTTATTATTTTAAACTTTTTTCGTACATCAACTATGAAATTTTCATTTTGCTATGACCTATTTGCCTTTTTTGTTTACGGGATGAAGGGAGAGCCAAAAACTTGAAGTTTTGATTTAAGAAAAATGTGTACATCTAAAATGGAAATTCACAATGCACATATGTAGAGAGAGATAATTCCGAAGAGTGTTTATAATTTTTAGGGATTGTAAGCACCTTTTCGTTTTTATATGTCAGGTTTTGCAATCGTTGGGAAACATGGGTTGCGGAGGATTTTTAACTGAGTGTTGAATTGCAATCGGTAAGTCATTACATACAACAAATATAGCCCGTTACGCATGATAAATCACATTACAATCATCTATGATTAATTATGTTAGCTTTTTGCAAATGGGCAAAATAATGGCATGTTTGACTCGGGTAAATATCCCACCGCAAGTTCACGTGAGAATTTAATGAGAGTTTGTTATTCGCTTGAAAACCTTTGGATCCATAGGTCATTTGCATCTTTAACATGTTTCAAACATGCATATCCCTTTTTAAACATGTGTGGATGAAATCTCTTTCTTGCAAAATTCCAAGCTATCAGGGTTAAACTAGTGGAATTTCCCAAAATTGGATAACAAAACTTTTGTGTTCATTTGTGTTGGGTGAATAAATTTTCTTTATTTATATTTGTTATTTTTTTAAATTTTTTCCATACATCAACTATAAAATTTTCATTTTGTTGTAAGCTTTTTGCCTTGTTTTTTTTCGGGATGAAGGGAGAGCGAAAAGTCAAACTTTTGATTTAAGAAAAAAGTGTACATCTAAAATGGAAAAGCACAATGCACAATTTTAGGGAGAGATAATTCCAAAGAGTGTCTGTAATTTTTAGGGATTGTAAGCACCTTTTCGTTTTTATATCTCAGGTTTTGCAATTGTTGGGAAAAATGGGTTGCGATGGATTTTTAACTGAGTGTTGAATTGCAATCCATAAGTCATTTCACACAAAAATATAGCCCGTTACGCATGATAAATCACTTTACAATCATCTATGATTGTTAGATCAAATTTTTGAAAATGGGCAAAATAATGACTTGTTAGTCTCGGGTAAATATCCCACCGCACATTCACTTGAGAATTCAATGAGCGTTTGTAATTCTCTTTAAAAGCTTTGGATCCATAGGTTATTTCAATCTTTAACATGTTTCAGGCATGCATATCCATTTTTAAAAGATGTGTAGTAAAAATCTCCTCCATGTAAAATTCCAAGCTTAATAGGGTTGGAGTAATGGAATTTCCCAAACTTGGAAAACAAAAATTTTGTGTTCATTTGTGGTGTGTGAATAGATATTTTTTATTTACATTAGTTATTAGTTTAAATTTTTTCCACACATCAACTATAAAATTTTTATTTTTTTGTGATCTTTTTTGCCTTTTCTGTTTACGCGATGAAGGGGGAGCGAAAACTCAAAGTTCTGATTTAAGAAAAATGTGTACATCTAAAATGGAAATGCACAATGCACAAATGTAGAGAGAGATATTACCAAAGAGTGTCTGTAAGTTTTAGGGATCGTATGCACTCTTTCATTTTTATACGTAAGGTTTTTGCAATCGTTGGGAAACGGGGGAGGCGGGCGATTTTTAACTGAGTGTGGACTTCAAATCCATAAGTCATTTCTTACAAAAATATAGCCCGTTACGAATGACAAATCACTTTACAATCATCTGTGATTGTTAGCTCAACTTTTTGAATATGGGCAAAATAATGGCTTGTTTGACTCGGGCAAATATCTCACCGCACGTTCACTTGAGAATTTAATGAGCGTTTCTTATTCTCTTTAAAAGCTTCAGATCCATAGGTCATTTGAATCTTTAACATGTTTCTGGCATGCATATCCATTTTTAAAACATGTGTAGAAAAAATCTCTTTCATGTAACATTCCATGATATTAGTTTTGAACTAGTGGAATTTCCCAAACTTGGATAACAAAACTTTTGTGTTCATTTGTGGTGTGTGAATAAATTTTCTTCATTTACTTTTTTTATTATTTTAAACTTTTTTCGTACATCAACTATGAAATTTTCATTTTGCTATGACCTATTTGCCTTTTTTGTTTACGGGATGAAGGGAGAGCCAAAAACTTGAAGTTTTGATTTAATAAAAATGTGTACATCTAAAATGGAAATTCACAATGCACATATGTAGAGAGAGATAATTCCGAAGAGTGTTTATAATTTTTAGGGATTGTAAGCACCTTTTCGTTTTTATATGTCAGGTTTTGCAATCGTTGGGAAACATGGGTTGCGGAGGATTTTTAACTGAGTGTTGAATTGCAATCGATAAGTCATTACATACAACAAATATAGCCCGTTACGCATGATAAATCACATTACAATCATCTATGATTAATTTTGTTAGCTTTTTGCAAATGGGCAAAATAATGGCATGTTTGACTCGGGTAAATATCCCACCGCAAGTTCACGTGAGAATTTAATGAGCGTTTGTTATTCTCTTGAAAACCTTTGGATCCATAGGTCATTTGCATCTTTAACATGTTTCAAACATGCATATCCATTTTTAAACATGTGTGGATGAAATCTCTTTCTTGCAAAATTCCAAGCTATCAGGGTTAAACTAGTGGAATTTCCCAAAATTGGATAACAAAACTTTTGTGTTCATTTGTGTTGGGTGAATAAATTTTCTTTATTTATATTTGTTATTTTTTTAAATTTTTTCCATACATCAACTATAAAATTTTCATTTTGTTGTAAGCTTTTTGCCTTGTTTTTTTTCGGGATGAAGGGAGAGCGAAAAGTCAAACTTTTGATTTAAGAAAAAAGTGTACATCTAAAATGGAAAAGCACAATGCACAATTTTAGGGAGAGATAATTCCAAAGAGTGTCTGTAATTTTTAGTGATTGTAAGCACCTTTTCGTTTTTATATCTCAGGTTTTGCAATTGTTGGGAAAAATGGGTTGCGATGGATTTTTAACTAAGTGTTGAATTGCAATCCATAAGTCATTTCATACAAAAATATAGCCCGTTACGCATGATAAATCACATTACAATCATCTATGATTAATTATGTCAGCTTTTTGCAAATGGGCAAAATAATGGCATGTTTGACTCGGGTAAATATCCCACCGCAAGTTCACTTGAGAATTTTGATGAGCGTTTGTTATTCTCTTCAAAAGCTTTGCATCCATAGCTCATTTGCATCTTTAACATGTTTTAAACATGCATATCCATTTTTAAAACATGCATGGATGAAATATCTTTCTTGCAAAATTCCTAGCTATTAGGGTTAAACTAGTGGAATTTCCAAAAATTGGAAACAAAAATTTTCTGTTCATTTGTGTTGGGTGAATAAATTTTCTTTATTTATATTTGTTATTGTTTTAAATTGTTTCCATACATCAAGTATAAAATTTTCATTTTGTTCTAAGCTTTTTGCCTTGTTTGTTTTCGAGATGAAGGGAGAGCGAAAAGTCATAGTTTTGATTTAAGAAAAGAGTGTACATCTAAAATCGAAAAGCACAACGCACAATTATAGGGAGAGATAATTCCAAAGAGTGTCTGTAATTTTTAGGGATTGTAAGCTCTTTGTAGTTTTTATATATCAGGTTTTGCAATCATCGGGAATAATTGGTGGTCGAGGATTTTTAACTGACTATTGAATTGCAATCCATAAGATATTTCATACAAAAATATAATCCGTTACGCATGATAAATCACTTTACAATCATCTATGATTGTTAGATCAAATTTTTGAAAATGGGAAAAATAATGAGTTGTTTGACTCGGGCAAATATCCCACCACACGTTCACATGAGAATTTAATGAGCGTTTGTTATTCTCTTTAAAAGCTTTGGATCCACAGGTGATTTGAATCTTTAACATATTTCAAACATGCATATCCATTTTTAAAACATGTGTGGAAAAACTCTCCTATTTGCAAAATTGCAAGATATTAGTTTTGGACTAGTGGAATTTCGCAAACCTGGATAACAAAACTTTTGTGTTCATCTGTGGTGTGTTAATAAATTTTCTTCATTTACTTTTTTTATTGTTTTAAACTTTTTCCGTACATCAACTATGAAATTTTCATTTTGCTGTGAGCTTTTTGCCTTGTTTGTTTTCGGGATGAAGGGAGAGCGTAAAGTCAAAGTTTTGATTTAAGAAAAAAGTGTACATCTAAAATGGAAAAGCACAATGCACATATGTGGAGAGAGATAATTCCAAAGACTGTGTGTAATTTTTAGGGATTGTAAGCACCTTTTCGTTTTTATATCTCAGGTTTCGCAATCGTCGGGAAAAATTGGTGGCAGAGGATTTTTAACTGAGTGTTGAATTGCAATCCATAAGTCATTTCATACAAAAATATAGCCCGTTACGCATGATAAATCACTTTACAATCATCTATGATTGTTAGATCAAATTTTTGAAAATGGGCAAAATAATGACTTGTTAGACTCGGGTAAATATCCCACCGCACGTTCACTTGAGAATTTAATGAGCGTTTGTTATTCTCTTTAAGAGCTTTGGATCGAAAGGTCATTTGAATCTTTAACATGTTTCAAGCATGCATATCCATGTTTAAAACATGTGTAGAAAAAATCTCCTTCATGTAAAATTCCAAGCTTAATAGGGTTGGACTAATGGAATTTCTCAAACTTGGATAACAAAACTTTTGTGTTCATTTGTGGTGTGTGAATAGATATTTTTTATTTACATTAGTTATTATTTTAAATATTTTTCACACATCAACTATAAAATTTTTATTTTGTTGTGATCTTTTTTGCCTTTTTTGTTTACGGGATGAAGGGGGAGAGAAAACTCAAAGTTCTGATTTAAGGAAAAAGTGTACATCTAAAATGGAAATGCACAATGCACAAATGTAGAGAGAGATATTTCCAAAGAGTGTCTGTATGTTTTAGGGATCGTATCCACTTTTTCGTTTTTATATCTAAGGTTTTGCAATCGTCGGGAAACAGGGGAGGCGGGCGATTTTTAACTGAGTGTTGATTTCAAATCCGTAAGTCATTTCTTACAAAAATATAGCCCGTTACTCATGACAAATCACTTTACAATCATCTATGATTGTTAGCTCAACTTTTTGAATATGGGCAAAATAATGGCTTGTTTGACTCGGGCAAATATCCCACCGCACGTTCACTTGAGAATTTAATGAGCGTTTGTTATTCTCTTTAAAAGCTTTGGATCCATTGGTCATTGAATCTTTAACATGTTTCTTGCATGCATATCCATTTTTAAAACATGTGTAGAAAACATCTCCTTCATGTAAAATTCCAAGATATTAGTTTTGTACTTGTGGAATTTCCCTAACTTGGATAACAAAACTTTTGTGTTCATTTGGGGTGTGTGAATAAATTTTTTTCATTTACTTTTTTGATTGTTTTAAACTTTTTCCATACATCAACTATAAAAATTTTCATTTTGCAGTGATCTATTTGCCTTTTTTGTTTACAGGATGAAGGGAGAGCAAAAAACACGAAGTTTTGATTTAAGAAAAATGTGTACATCTAAAACGGAAATGCACAATGCACATTTGTAGAGAGAGATAATTCCAAAGAGTGTCTGTAATTTTTAGGGATTGTAAGCACCTTTTCGTTTTTATATCTCAGGTTTTGCAATCGTTGGGAAAAATGGGTTGTGGAGGATTTTTAACTGAGTGTTGAATCGCAATCCATAATTCATTTCATACAAAAATATAGCCCGTTACGCATGATAAATCACATTACAATCATCTATGAGTAATTATGTCAACTTTTTGCAAATGGGCAAAATAATGGCATGTTTGACTCGGGTAAATATCCCACCGCAAGTTCACTTGAGAATTTAATTTGCGTTTGTTATTCTCTTTAAAATCTATGCATCCATAGCTCATTTGCATCTTGAGAATGTTTCAAACATGCATATCCATTTTTAAAACATGTGTGGATGAAATCTCTTTCTTGCAAAATTCCAAGCTATTAGGGTTAAACTAGTGGAATTTCCAAAAATTGGATTACAAAACTTTGGTGTTCATTTGTGTTGGGTGAATAAATTTTCTATATTTTTCATTGCTTTAAATTTTTTCCGTACATGAACTATAAAATTTTCATTTCGTTTTAAGCTTTTTGCCTTTTTTGTTTTCAGGATGAAGGGGGAGCGAAAAGTCAAAGTTTTGATTTAAGAAAAAAGTGTACATCTAAAATGGAAAAGCACAATGCACAATTGTAGGGAGAGATAATTCCAAAGAGTGTCTATAATTTTTAGGGATTGTAAGATCTTTTTAGTTTTTATATCTCAGGTTTTGCAATCGCTGGGAAAAATTGGTGGCAGAGGATTTTTAACTGCGTGTTGAATTGCAATCCATAAGTCATTTCATACAAAAATATAGCCCGTTACGCATGATAAATCACATTACAATCATCTATGATTAATTATGTCAGCTTTTGGCAAATGGGCAAAATAATGGCATGTTTGACTCGGGTAAATATCCCACCGTATGTTCACTTCAGAATTTAATGAGTGTTTGTTATCCGCTTTAAAAGCTTTGGATCCATAGGTCATTTGCATCTTTAACATGTTTCAAACATGCATATCCATTTTTAAAACATGTGTGGATGAAATCTCTTTCTTGCAAAATTCCAAGCTATTAGGGTTAAACTAGTGGAATTTCCCAAAATTGGATAACAAAACTTTTGTGTTCACTTGTGGTGTGTGAATAGATATTTTTTATTTACATTTTTTATTATTTTAAATATTTTCCACACATCAACTATAAAAATTTTAATTTGTTGTGATCTTTTTTGCCTTTTTTGTTGACGGGATGAAGGGGGATCGAATACTCAAAGTTCTGATTTAAGAGAAAAGTGTACATCTAAAATGGAAATGCACAATGAACAAATTTAGAGAGAGATATTTCCAAAGAGTGTCTGTATGTTTTAGGGATCGTATGCACTTTTTTCGTTTTTATATCTAAGGTTTTGCAATCGTCGGGAAACGGCGGAGGCGGGCGATTTTTAACTGAGTGTTGACTTCAAATCCATAAGTCATTTCTTACAAAAATATAGCCCGTTACGCATGACAAATCACATTACTATCATCTATGATTGTTAGCTCAACTTTTTGAATATGGGAAAAATAATGGCTTGTTTGACTCGGGCAAATATCCCACCACACGTTCACTTGAGAATTTAATGAGTGTTTTTTATTCTCTTTAAAAGCTTTGGATCCATAGGTCATTTGAATCTTTAACATGTTTCTGGGATGCATATCCATATTTAAAACACGTGTAGAAAAGATCTCCTTCAAGTAAAATTCCACGATATTAGTTTTGGACTAGTGGAATTTGCCAAACTTGGATAACAAAACTTTTGTGTTCATTTGTGGTGTGTGAATAAATTTTTCTTCATTTACTTTTTTTATTGTTTTAAACTTTTTCCGTACATCAACTATGAAATTTTCATTTTGTTTTGATCTATTAGCCTTTTTTGTTTACGGGATGAAGGGAGAGCGAAAAACTCGAAGTTTTGATTTAAGAAAAATGTGTACATCTAAAACGGAAATGCACAATGCACATATGTAGAGAGAGATAATTCCAAAGAGTGCCTGTAATTTTTACGGGTAAGCACCTTTTCGTTTTTATATCTCAGGTTTTGCAATCGTCAGGAAAAATGGGTTGCGGAGGATTTTCAACTGAGTGTTGAGTTGCAATCCATAAGTCATTTCATACAAAAATATAGCCAGTTACGCATGATAAATCACTTTACAATCATCTATGATTGTTAGATCAAATTTTTGAAAATGGGCTAAATAAGGACTTGTTAGACTCAGGCAAATATCCCACTGCACTTTCACTTGAGAATTTATTGAGCGTTTGTTATTCTCTTTAATAGCTTTGGATCCATAGGTCATTTGAATCTTTAACATGTTTCATGCATACATATCCATTTTTAAAACATGTGTAGAAAAAATCTCCTTCATGTAAAATTCCAAGCTTAATAGGGTTGGACTAAAGTAATTTCCAAAACTTGGATAACAATACTTTTGTGTTCATTTGTGGTGTGTGAATAGATATTTTTTATTTACATTAGTTATTATTTTAAATATTTTCCACACATCAACTATAAAATTTTTATTTTGTTGTGATCTTTTTTGCCTTTTTTGTTTACGGGATGAAGGGGGAGCGAAAACTCAAAGTTCTAATTTAAGAAAAAAGTGTACATCTAAAATGGAAATGCACAATGCACAAATGTAGAGAGAGATATTTCCAAAGAGTGTCTGTATGTTTTAGGGATCGTATGCACTTTTTTTATTTTTATATCTAAGGTTTTGCAATCGTCGGGAAAGGGGGAAGGCGGGCGATTTTTACTGAGTGTTGACTTCAAATCCATAAGTCGTTTCTTACAAAAATATAGCCCGTTACGCTTGACAAATCACTTTACAATCATGTATGATTGTTAGCTCAACGTTTTGAATATGGGCAAAATAATGGCTTGTTTGACTTGGGCAAATATCCCCCCGCACGTTCACTTGAGAATTTAATGAGCGTTTGTTATTCTCTTTAAAAGCTTTGGATCCATAGGTCATTTGAATCTTTAATATGTTTCTGGCATGCATATCTATTTTTAAAACATGTGTAGAAAAAATCTCCTTCATGTAAAATTCCAAGAAATTAGTTTTGGACTAGTGGAATTTCCCAAACTTGGATAACAAAACTTTTGAGTTCATTTGTGGTGTGTGAATAAATTTTCTTCATTTAATTTTTTTATTGTTTTAAACTTTTTCCGTACATCAACTATGAAATTTTCGTTTTGCAGTGATCTATTTGCCTTTTTTGTTTACGGGATGAAGGGAGAGCCAAAAACTTGAAGTTTTGATTTAACAAAAATGTGTACATCTAAAACGGAAATGCACAATCCACATATGTAAAGAGAGATAATTCCAAGGAGTGTCGTTAATGTTTAGGGATTGTAAGCACCATTTCGTTTTTATATCTCAGGTTTTGCAATCGTCGGGAGAAATGGGTTGTAGAGGATTTTTAACTGAGTGTTGAATTGCAATCCATCAGTCATTTCATACAAAAATATAGCTCGTTACGCATGATAAATCACATTACAATTATCTATGATTAATTATGCCAGCTTTTTACAAATGGGCAAAATAATGGCATGTTTGGCTCGGGTAAATATCCCACCGCAAGTTCACTTGAGAATTTAATGAGCGTTTGTTATTCTCTTTCAAAGCTTTGCATCTATAGCTCATTTGCGTCTTTAGCATGTTTCAAACATGCATATCCATTTTTAAAACATGTGTGGATGAAATCTCTTTCTTGCAAAATTCCAAGCTATTAGGGTTAAACTAGTGGAATTTCCCAAAATTGGATAACAAAACTTTTGTGTTCATTTGTGTCGGGTAAATAAATTTTCTTATTTATATTTGTTATTGTTTTAAATTTTTTCCATACATCAACTATAAAATTTTCATTTTGTTGTAAGCTTTTTGCGTTGTTCGTTTTCGGGATGAAGGGAGAGAAAAAAGTTAAAGTTTTGATTCAAGAAAAGAGTGTACATCTAAAATGGAAAAGCATAATGCACAATTGTAGGGAGAGTTAATTCCAAAGAGTGTATGTAATTTTTAGGGATTCTAAGCTCTTTTTAGTTTTTTTATCTCAGGTTTTGCCATCGTCGGGAAAAATTGGTGGCAGAGGATTTTGAACTGAGTGTTGAATTGCAATCCATAATTGATTTCATACAAAAATATAGCCCGTTATGCATGATAAATCACTTTAAAATCATCTACGATTGTTAGATCAAATTTTTGAAAATGGGCAAAATAATGACTTGTTAGACTTGGGTAAATATCCCACTGCACGTTGACTTGAGAATTTAATGAGCGTTTGTTATTCTCTTTAAAAGCTTTGGATCCATAGGTCATTTGAATCTTTAACAAGTTTCAAGCATGCATATCCATTTTTAAAACATGTGTAGAAAAAATCTCCTTCATGTAAAATTCCTAGCTTAATAGGGTTGGACTAATGGAATTTCCCAAACCTGGATAACAAAACTTTTGTGTTCATTTGTGGTGTGTGAATAGATATTTTTTATTTACACTAGTTATTATTTTAAATATTTTTCACACATCAACAATAAAATTTTTATTTTGTTGTGATCTTTTTTGCCTTTTTATTTTATGGGATGCAGGGGGACAGAAAACTCAAAGTTCTGATTTAAGAAAAAAGTGTACATCTAAAATGGAAATGCAGAATGCACAAATGTAGAGAGAGATATTTCCAAAGAGAGTCTGTATGTTTTAGGGATTGTATGCACTTTTTTCGTTTTTATATCTAAGGATATGCGATCGTCGGGAATCGGGGGAGGCGGGCGATTTAACTGAGTGTTGACTTCAAATCCATAAGTCATTTCTTACAAAAATATAGCCCGTTACGCATGAAAAATCACTTTACAATCATCTATGATTGTTAGCTCAACGTTTTAAATATGGGCAAAATAATGGCTTGTTTGACTCGGGCAAATATCCCACCACACGTTCGCTTGAGAATTTAATGAGCGTTTGTCATTCTCTTTAAAAGCTTTGGATCCATAGGTCATTTGAATCTTTAACATGTTTCTGGCATGCATATCCATTTTTAAAACATGTGTAGAAAAAATCTCCTTCATGTAAAATTCCAAGTTATTAGTTTTGGACTAGTGGAATTTCCCAAACTTGGATAACAAAACATTTGTGTTTATTTGTGGTGTGTGAATAAATTTTCTTCATTTAATTTTTTTATTTTTTTAAACTTTTTCCGTACATCAACTATGAAATTTACATTTTGCTGTGACCTATTTGCCTTTTTTGTTTACGGGATGAAGGGAGAGCGAAAAACTCGAAGTTTTGATTTAAGAAAAATGTGTACATCTAAAACGGAAATGCACAATGCACATATGTAGAGAGAGATAATTCCTAAGAGTGCCTGTAACTTTTAGGGATTGTAAGCATCTTTTCGTTTTTATATCTCAGGTTTTGCAATCGTCGGGAAAATGGGTTGCGTAGGATTTTTAATTGAGTGTTGAATTGCAATCCATAAGTCATTTCATACAAAAATATATCCCGTTACACATGATAAATCACATTACAATCATATATGAATAATTATGTCAGCTTTTTGCAAATGGGCAAAATAATGGCATGTTTGACTCGGATAGATATCCCGCAAGTTCACTTGAAATTTAATGAGCGTTTGATATTCTCTTTAAAAGCTTTGCATCCATAGCTCATTTGCGTCATTCACATGTTTCAAACATGCATATCCATTTTTAAAACATGTGTGGATGAAATCTCTTTTGTTGCAAAATTCCAAGCTATTAGGGTTAAACTAGTGGAATTTCCCAAAATTTGATAACATAAGTTTTGTGTTCATTTGTGTTGGGTGAATAAATTTTCTTATTTATATTTGTTATTGTTTTAAAATTTTTCCATATATCAACTGTAAAATTTTCATTTTGTTGTAAAATTTTGTCCTTGTTTGTTTTCGGGATGAAGGGAGATCGAAAAATTATAGTTTTGATTCAAGAAAAGAGTGTACATCTAAAATGGAAAAGCACCATGCACAATTGTATGGAGAGATAATTCCAAAGAGTGTCTTTAATTTTTAGGGATTGTATGCTCTTTTTAGTTTTTATATCTCAGGTTTTGCAATCGTCGGGAAAAATTGGTGGCAGAGGATTTTTAACTAAGTGTTGAATTGCAATCCATAATTCATTTCATACGAAAATATAGCCCGTTACGCATGATAAATCACTTTACAATCATCTATGATTGTTATATCAAATTTTTGAAAATGGGCAAAATAATGACTTGTTGGACTCGGGTAAATATCCCACCGCACGTTGAATTGAGAATTTAATGAGCGTCTGTTATTCTCGTTAAAAGCTTTGGATCCATAGGTCATTTGAATCATTATCAAGTTTCAAGCATGCATATCCATTTTTAAAACATGTGTAGAAAAAATATCCTTCGTGTAAAATTCCGAGCTTAATAGGGTTGGACTAATGGAATTTCCCAAACATGGATAACAAAACTTTTGTGTTCATTTGTGGTGTGTGAATAGATATTTTTTATTTACATTAGTTATTTTTTAAATGTTTTCCACACATCAACAATAAAATTTTTATTTTGTTGTGATCTTTTTTGCCTTTTTTGTTTACGGGATGAAGGGGGAGCGAAAACTCAAAGTTCTGATTTAAGAAAAATGTGTACATCTAAAATGGAAATGCACAATGCACAAATTTAGAGACAGATATTTCCAAAGAGTGTCTGTATGTTTTAGGTATCGTATGCACTGTTTTTCGTTTTTATATCTAAGGTTTTGCGATCGTTGGGAAATGGGGGAGGCGGGCGATTTTTAACTGAGTGTTGACTTCAAATCCATAAGTCATTTCTTAAAAAAATATAGCCCATTATGCATGACAAATCACTTTACATTCATCTATGATTCTTAGCTCAACGTTTTGAATATGGGCAAAATAATGGCTTGTTTGACTCGGGCAAATATCCCACCGCACGTTCACATGAGAATTTAAGGAGTGTTTGTTATTCTCTTTAAAAGCTTTGGATCCATAGGTCATTTGAATCTTTAACATGTTTCTAGCATGCATATCCATTTTTAAAACATGTGTAGAAAAAATCTCCTTCATCTAAAATTCCAAGATATTAGTTTTAAAACCTTTTTGTTCCTCTGTGGTGTGTGAATAAATTTTCTTCATTTACATTTTTTATTGTTTTAAACTTTTTTCGTACATCAACTATGAAAATTTCATTTTTCTGTGATCTATTTGCCTTTTTCGTTTACGGGATGAAGGGAGAGCAAAAAACTCGAAGTTTTGATTTAAGAAAAATGTGTACATCTAAAACGGAAATGCACAATGCACATATGTTGAGAGAGATAAGAGTGTCTGTAATTTTTAGGGATTGTAAGCACCTTTTCGTTTTTATATCTCAGGTTTTGGAATCGTCGGGAAAAATGCGTTGCGAAGGATTTTTAACTCAGAGTTGAATTGCAATCCATCAGTCATTTCATTAAAAAATATAGCCCGTTACGCATGATAAATCACATTACAATAATCTTTGATTAATTATGTCAGCTTTTTCCAAATGGGCAAAATAATGGCATGTTTGACTCGGGTAAATATCCCACCACAAGTTGACTTGAGAATTTAATGATCGTTTGTTATTCTCTTTAAAAGCTTTGCATCCATAGCTCATTTGCGTCTTTAACATGTTTCAAACATGCATATTCATTTTTAAAACATGTGTGGATGAAATCTCTTTCTTGCAAAATTCCAAGCTATTACGGTCCAACTAGTAGAATTTCCCAAAATTGGCTTTCAAAACTTTTGTGTTCATTTGTGTTGGGTGAATAAATTTTCTTTATTTATATTTGTTATTGTTTTAAATTTTTTTCATACATCAACTATAAAATTTTCATTTTGTTGTAAGCTTTTTGCCTTCTTCGTTTTCGGGATGCAGGGAGAGTGAAAAGTTAAAGTTTTGATTTTAGAAAAGAGTGTACATCTAAAATGGAAAAGCATAATCTACAATTGTAGGGAGATAAAATTCCAAAGAGTGTCTGTAATTTTTAGGTATTGTAAGCTCTTTTTAGTTTTTATATCTCAGGTTTTGCAATCGTCGGGAGAAATTGGTGGCAGAGGATTTTTAACTGTGTGTTGAATTGCAATCCCTAATTCATTTCATACAAAAATATAGCCCGTTACGCATGATAAATCACTTTACAATCATCTATGATTGTAAGATCAAATTTTTTAAAATGGGCAAAATAATGACTTGTTAGACTCGGGCAAATATCCCACAGCACGTTCACTTGAGAATTTAACGAGCGTTTATTATTCTCTTTAAAAGCTTTGGATCCATAGGTCATTTGAATCTTTAACATATTTTTGGCATGCATATCCATTTTTAAAACATGTGTAGAAAAAATCTCCTTCATGTAAAACTCCAAGATATTAGTTTTGGACTTGTGGAATTTCCCAAACTTGGATAACAAAACTTTTGTGTTCATTTGTGGTGTGTGAATAAATTTTCTTCATTTACTTTTTTTATTGTTTTAAACTTTTTCCGTTCATCAACTATGAAATTTTCATTTTGCTGTGATCTATTTGCCTTTTTTGTTTACGGGATGAAGGGAGAGCGAAAAACTCGAAGTTTTGATTTAAGAAAAATGTGTACATCTAAAACGGAAATGCACAATGCACATTTGTAGAGAGAGATAATTCCAACAAGTGTCTGTAATTTTTGGGGATTGTAAGCACCTTTTCATTTTTATATCTCAGGTTTTGCAATCGTCGGGTAAAATGGGTTGCGATGGATTTTTAACTGAGTGTTGAATTGCAATCCATAAGTCATTTCATACAAAAATATAGCCCGTTACGCATGATAAATCACATTACAATAATCTATGATTAATTATGTCAGCTTTTTGCAAATGGGCAAAATAATGGCATGTTTGACTCAGGTAAATATCCCACCGCAAGTTCTCTTGAGAATTTAATGAGCGTTTGTTATTCTCTTCAAAAGCTTTGCATCCATAGCTCATTTGCGTCTTGAACATGTTTCAAACATGCATATCCATTTTTAAAACATGTGTGGACGAAATCTCTTTCTTGCAAAATTCCATGCTATTAGGGTTAAACTAGTGGAATTTCCCAAAATTGGATAGCAAAACTTTTGTGTTCATTTGTGTTGGGTGAATAAATTTTCTTTATTTATATTTGTTATTGTTTTAAATTTTTTTCATACATCAACTATAAAATTTTCATTTTGTTGTAATCTTTTGCCTTGTTTGTTTCCGGGATGAAGGGAGAGCGAAAAGTCAAAGTTTTGATTTAAGAAAAAAGTGTACATCTAAAATGGAAAAGCACAATGCACAATTGTAGGGAGAGATAATTCCAAAGAGTGCCAGTAATTGTTAGGGATTGTAAGCTCTTTTTAGTTTTTATATCTCAGGTTTTGCAATCGTCGGGAAAAATTGGTGGCAGAGGATTTTTTACTGAGTGTTGAATTGTAATCCATAAGTCATTTCACACAAAAATATAGCCCGTTATGCATGATAAATATCTTTACAGTCATCTATGATTGTTAGATCAAATTTTTGAAAATGGGCAAAAAAATGACTTGTTAGACTCGGGTAAATATCCCACCGAACGTTCACTTGAAAATTTAGTGAGCGTTTGTTATTCTCTTTAAAAGCTTTGGATCCATAGGTCATTTGAATCTTTAACATGTTTCAAGCATGCATATCCATTTTTAAAACATGTGTAGAAAAAATCTCCTTCATGTAAAATTCCAAGCTGAATCGGGTTGGACTAATGGAATTTCCCAAACTTGGATAACAAAACTTTTGTGTTCATTTGTGGTGTGTGAATAGATTTCTTTTATTTACATTAGTGATTATTTTAAATAATTTCCACACATCAACTATAAAATTTTTATTTTGTTGCGATCTTTTTTGCCTTTTTTGTTTATGGGATGAAGGGGGGAGCGAAAACTCAAAGTTCTGATTTAAGAAAAAAGTGTACATCTAAAATGGAAATGCACAATGCACAAATGTAGAGAGAGATATTTCCAAACAGTGTCTGTATGTTTTAGGGATCGTATGCACTTTTTTTGTTTTTATATCTAAGGTTTTGCTATCATCGGGAAACGGGGGAGGCGGGCGATTTTTAACAGAGTGTTGACTTCAAATCCATAAGTCATTTCTTACAAAAATATAGCCCGTTACTCATGTCAAATCACTTTACAATCATCTATGATTGTTAGCTCAACTTTTTGAATATGGGCAAAATAATGGGTTGTTTGACTTGGGCAAATATCCCATCGCACGTTCACTTGAGAATTTAATGAGAGTTTGTTATTCTCTTTAAAATATTTGGATCCATAGGTCATTTGAATCTTTAACATGTTTCTGGCATGCATATCCATTTTTAAAACATGTGTAGAAAAAATCTCCTTCATGTAAAATTCCAAGATATTAGTTTTGGACTAGTGGAATTTCCCAAACTTGGATAACAAAACTTTTGAGTGCATTTGTGGTGAGTGAATAAATTTTCTTCATTTAATTTTTTTATTGTTTTAATCTTTTTCTGTTCACCAACTATGAAATTTTCATTTTGCTGTGATCTATTTGCCTTTTTTGTTTACGGGATGAAGGGAGAGCGAAAAACTCGAAGTTTTGATTTAAGAAAAATGTGTACATCTAAAATGGAAATGCACAGTGCACATATGTAGAGAGAGATAATTCCAAAGAGTCTCTCTAATTTTTAGGGATTGTAAGCAACTTTTTGTTTTTATATCTCAGGTTTGGCAATCGTCGGGAAAAATGGGTTGCGGAGGATTTTTAACTGAGTGTTGAATTGCAATCAATAAGTCATTTTATACAAAAATTTAACCCGTTATGCAAGATAAATCACATTACAATCATCTATGATTTATTATGACAGCTTTTTGCAAATGGGCAAAATAATGGCATGCTTGACTCGGGTAAATATCTCACCGCAAGTTCACTTGAGAATTTAATGAGCGTTTGTTATTCTCTTTAAAAGTTTTGCATCCATAGTTCATTTGCATCTTTAACATGTTTCAAACATGCATATCCCTTTTTAAAACATGTGTGGACGAAATCTCTTTCTTGCAAAATTCCAAGGTATTAGGGTTAAACTAGTGGAATTTCCCAAAATTGGATAACAAAACTTTTGTGTTCATTTGTGTTGGGTGAATAAATTTTATTTATTTATATTTGTTATTTTTTTAAATTTTTTTCATACATCAACTATAAAATTTTCATTTTGTTTTAAGCTTTTTGCGTTGTTCGTTTTCGGGATGAAGGCAGAGCGAAAAGTCAAAGTTTTGATTTCAGAAAAAAGTGTACATCTAAAATAGAAAAGCACAATGCACAATTGTAGGGAGAGATAATTTCAAAGAGTGTCTGTAATTTTTAGGGATTGTAGCTCTTTTTAGTTTTTATATCTCAGGTTTTGCAATCGTCGAGAAAAATTGGTGGCAAAGGATTTTTAACTGAGTGTTGAATTGCAATCCATAAGTCATTTCATACAAAATAATGACTTGTTAGACTTCGGTAAATATCCCACCACACTTTCACTTGAGAATTTAATGAGCGTTTGTTATTCTCTTTAAAAGCTTTGGATCCATAGGTCATTTGAATCTTTAACATGTTTCAAACATGGATATCCATTTTTAAAACATGTGTTGAAAAAATCTCCTTCATGTAAAATTCCAAGCTTAATAGGGTTGGACTCATGGAATTTCCAAAACTTGGATAACAAAACTTTTGTGTTCATTTGTGGTGTGTGAATAGATATTTTTTATTTGCATTAGTTATTATTTTAAATATTTTCCACACATCAACTATAAAATTTTTATTTTGTTGAGATCTTTTTTGCCTTTTTTGTTTGCGGGATGAAGGGGGAGCGTAAACTCAAAGTTCTGATTTAAGAAAAAAGTGTACATCTATAATGGAAATGCACAATGCACAAATGTAGAGAGAGATATTTCCAAAGAGTGTCTGTTTGTTTTAGGGATCGTATGATCTTTTTTCGTTTTTGTTTCTAAGGTTTTGCAATCGTCGGGAAACGAGGAGGCGGGCGATTTTTAACTGAGTGTTGACTTCAAATCCATAAATCATTTCTTACAAAAATATAGCCCGTTACGCATGACAAATCACTTTACAATCATCTATGATTGTTAGCTCAACTTTTTGAATATGGGTAAAATAATGGCTTGTTTGACTCGGGCAAATATCCCACCGCACGTTCACTTGAGAATTTAATGAGCGTTTGTTATTCTCTTTAAAAGCTTTGGATCCATAGGTCATTTGAATCTTTAACATGTTTCAGGCATGCATATCCATTTTTAAAACATGAGTAGAAAAAATCTCTTTCATGTAAAATTCCAAGATATTAGTTTTGGACTAGTGGAATTTCCCAAACTTGGATAACAAAACTTTTGTGTTCATTTGTGGTGTGTGAATAAATTTTCTTCATTTACTTTTTTTATTGTTTTAAACTTTTTCCGTACATCAACTATGAAATTTTCATTTTGCTGTGATCTATTTGCCTTTTTTGTTTACGGGATGAAGTGAGAGCAAAAAACTCGAAGTTTTGAGTTAAGAAAAATGTGTACATCTAAAACGGAAATGCACAATGCACATATGTAGAGAGAGATAATTCCAAAGAGTCTCTCTAATTTTTAGGGATTGTAAGGACCTTTTTGTTTTTATATCTTAGCTTTTGCAATCGTCGGGAAAAATGGGTTGCAGAGGATTTTTAACTGAGTGTTGAATTGCAATCCATAAGTCATTTCATACAAAAATATAGCTCGTTACGCATGATAAATCACATTACAATCTCGTATGATTAATTATGTCAGCTTTTTGCAAATGGGCAAAATAATGGTATGTTTGACTCAGGTAAATATCCCACCGCAAGTTCACTTGAGAATTTAATGAGCGTTTGTTATTCTCTTTAAAAGCTTTGCATCCATAGCTCATTTGCTTCTTTAACATGTGTCAAATATGCATATCCATTTTTAAAACATGTGTGGATGAAATCTCTTTCTTGCTAAATTCCAAGTTATTAGGGTTAAACTAGTGGAATTTCCCAAAATTGGATAACAAAACTTTTGTGTTCATTTGTGTTGGGTGAATAAATTTTCTTTATTTATATTTGTTATTGTTTTAAATTATTTCCATACATCAACTATAAAATTTTCATTTTGTTGTAAGCTTTTCGCCTTGTTTGTTTTCGGGATGAAGGGAGAGCTAAAAGTCAAAGTTTTGATTTAAGAAAAAAGTGTACATCTAAAACGGAAAAGCACATTGCACAATTATCTGGAGAGATAATTCTAAAGAGTGTCTGTAATTTTTAGGGATTGTAAGCTCTTTTTAATTTTTTATATCTCAGGTTTTGCAATTGTCGGGAAAAATTAGTGGAAGAGGATTTTTAACTGACTGTTGAATTGCAATCCATAAGTCATTTCATATTAAAATATAGCCCGTTACGCATGATAAATCACTTTACAATCATCTATGATTGTTAGATCAAATTTTTGAAAATTGGCAAAATAATGACTTGTTAGACTCGGGTAAATATCCCACCGCACGTTCACTTGAGAATTTAATGAGCATTTGTTATTCTCTTTAAAAGCTTTGGATCCATAGGTCATTTGAATCTTAAAAAGCTTCAAGCATGCATATCCAGTTTTAAAACATGTGTAGAAAAAATCTACTTCATGTAAAATTCCAATCTTAATAGGGTTGGACTAATGGAATTTCCCAAACTTGGATAACAAAAATTTTGTGTTCATTTGTGGTGTGTGAATAGATATTTTTTATTTAAATTAGTTATTATTTTAAATATTTTCCACACATCAACTATAAAATTTTTATTTTGTTGTGATCTTTTTTGCCTTTTTTGTTTACGGGATGAAGGGGGAGCGAAAAGTCAAAGTTCTTATTTAAGAAAAAAGTGTACATTTAAAATTGAAATGCACAATGCACAAATGTAGAGAGAGATATTTACAAAGAGTGTCTGTATGTTTTAGGGATCGTATGCACTTTTTCGTTTTTATATCTAAGGTTTTGCAATCATCGGGAAATGGGGGAGGCGGGCGATTTTTAACTGAGTGTTGACTTCAAATCCATAAGTCATTTCTTATAAAAATATAGCCCATTACGCATGACACATCACTTTACAATCATCTATGATTGTTGGCTCAACGTTTTGAATATGGCAAAATAAAGGCTTGTTTGACTCGGGTAAATATCCCACCGCACGTTCACTTTAGAATTTAATGAGCGTTTGTTATTCTCTTTAAAAGCTTCGGATCCATAGGTCATTTGAATCTTTAACTTGTTTCTGGCATGCATATCCATTTTTCAAACATTTGTAGAAAAAATCACCATCATGTAAAATTCCAAGATATTAGATTTGGACTAGTGGAATTTCCCAAACTTGGATAACAAAACTTTTGTGTGCATTTGTGGTGTGTGAATAAATTTTCTTCATTTAATTTTTTTATTGTTTTAAACTTTTTCCGTACATCAACTATAAAATTTTCATTTTGCTGTGATCTATTTGCCTTTTTCGTTTACGGGATGAAGGGAGAGCGAAAAACTCGGAGTTTTGATTTAAGAAAAATGTGTGCATCTAAAACGGAAATGTACAATGCACATATGTAGAGAGTGATAATTCTAAAGAGTGTCTGTAATTTTTAGGGATTGTAAGCACCTTTTCGTTTTTATATCTCAGGTTTTGCAATCGTCGGGAAAAATGGGTTGCGCAGGATTTTTAACTGAGTGTTGAATTGGAATCCATAAGTCATTTCATACAAAAATATAGCCCGTTACGCATGATTAATCACATTGCAATCATATATGATTAATTATGTCAGCTTTTTGCAAATGGGCAAAATAATGGCATGTCTGACTCGGGTAAATATCCCACCGCAGGTTCACTCTTGAATTTAATGAGCGTTTGTTATTCTCCTTAAAAGCTTTGCATCCATAGCTCATTTGCATCTTTAACATGTTTCAAACATGCATATCCATTTTTAAAACATGTGTGGATCAAATCTCTTTCTTGCAAAATTTCAAGCTATTAGGGTTAAACTAGAGGAATTTCCCAAAATTGGATAACAAAACTTTTGTGTTCATTTGTGGTGTGTGAATAAATTTTCTTCATTTACTTTTTTTATTGTTTTAAACTTTTTCCGTACATCAACTATGAAATTTTCATTTTGTTGTGATCTATTTGCCTTTTTTGTTTACGGGATGAAGGGAGAGCGAAAAGTCAAAGTTTTGATTTAAGAAAACAGTGTACATCTAAAATGGAAAAGCACAATGCACAATTGTACGGAGAGATAATTCCAAAGAGTGTCTGTAATTTTTAGGGATTGTAAGCTCTTTTTAGTTTTTATATCTCAGGTTTTGCAATCGTCGGGAAAAATTGGTGGCAGAGGACTTTTAACTGAGTGTTGAATTGAAATCCATAAGTCATTTCATAAAAAAATATCGCCCGTTACTCATGATAAATCACTTTACAATCATCTATGATTGTTAGATCAAATTTTTGAAAATGGGCAAAATAATGACTTGTTAGACTCGGGTAAATATCCCACCGCACGTTCACTTGAAAATTTAATGAGCGTTTGTTATTCTCTTTAAAATATTTGGATCCATAGGTCATTTGAATCTTTAACATGTTTCAAGCATGCATATCCATTTTTAAAACATGTGTAGAAAAAATCTCCTTCATGTAAAATTCCACGCTTAATCGGGTTGGACTAATGGAATTTCCCAAACTTGGATAACAAAAATTTTGTGTTCATTTGTGGTGTGTGAATAAATATTTTTAATTTACATTAGTTATTATTTTAAATATTTTCCACACATCAAATATAAAATTTTTATATTGTTGTGATCTTTTTTGCCTTTTTTATTTACGGGATGAAGGGGGAGCGAAAACTCAAAGTTCTGATTTAAGAAAAAAATGTACATCTAAAATGGAAATGCACAAAGTACAAATGTAGAGAGAGATATTTCCAAAGAGTGTCTGTATGTTTTAGGGATTGTATGCACTTTTTTCGTTTTTATATCTAAGGTTTTGCAATCGTCGGGAAACGGGGGAGGCGGGCGATTTTTAACTGAGTGTTGACTTCAAATCCATAAGTCATTTCTTATAAAAATATAGCCCGTTACGCATGACAAATCACTTTACATAACTTTTTGAATTTGGGGAAAATAATGGCTTGTTTGACTCGGGCAAATATCCCACAGCACGTTCACTTGAGAATTTAATGAGCGTTTGTTATTCTCTTTAAAAGCATTGGATCCATAGGTCATTTGAATCGTTAACATGTTTCTGGCATGTAATCCATTTTTAAAACATGTGTAGACAAAATCTCCTTTATGTAGAATTCCAAGATATTAGTTTTGGACTAGTGGAATTTCCCAAACTTGGATAACAAAACTTTTTTGTTCATTTGTGGTGTGTGAATAAATTTTCTTCATTTACTTTTTTTATTGTTTTAAACTTTTTCCGTTCACCAACTATGAAATTTTCGTTTTGCTGTGATCTATTTGCCTTTTTTGTTTACGGGATGAAGTGAGAGCGAAAAAATCGAAGTTTTGATTTAAGAAAAATGTGTACATCTAAAACGGAAATGCACAATGCACATATGTAGAGAGAGATAATTCCAAAGAGTCTCTCTAATTTTTAGGGATTGTAAGCACCTTTTTTTTTTATATATCTCAGGTTTGGCAATTGTCTGGAAAAATGGGTTGCGGAGGATTTTTAACTGAGTGCTGAATTGCAATCCAAAAGTCATTTCATAAAAAAATATAACCCGTTATGCAAGATAAATCACATTACAATCATCTATGATTACTTATGTCACCTTTTTGCAAATGGGCAAAATAATGGCATGTTTGACTCGGGTAAATATCTCACCGCACGTTCACTTGAGAATTTAATGTGCGTTTGTTATTCTCTTTAAAAGTTTGCATCCATAGTTCATTTGCGTCTTTAACATGTTTCAAACATGCAAATCCATTTTTAAAACATGTGTGGATGAAAACTCTTTCTTGCAAAATTCCAAGCTCTTAGGGTTAAACTAGTGGAATTTCCCAAAATTGGAAAACAAAACTTTTGTGTTCATTTGTGTTGGGTGAGTAAATTTTCTTTATTTATATTTGTTATTCTTTTAAACTTTTCCATACATCAAGTATAAAATTTTCATTTTGTTGTAAGCTTTTTACCTTGTTTGTTTTCGGGATGAAGGGAGAGCGAAAAGTCAATGTTTTGATTTAAGAAAAAAGTGTACATCTAAAATGGAAAATTACAATGCACAGTTGTAGGGAGAGATAATTCCAAAGAGTGTCTGTAATTTTTAGGGATTTAATTAAGTGTTTAATTTCAATCCATAAGTCATTTCATACAAAAATATAGTCCAATACGCATGATAAATCACTTTACAATCATCTATGATTGTTAGATAAAATTTTTGAAAATAGGCAAAATAATGACTTGTTAGACTCGGGTAAATATCCCACCGCACGTTCACTTGAGAATTTAATGAGCGTTTGTTATTCTCTTTAAAAGCTTTGGATCCATAGGTCATTTGAATCTTTAACACGTTTCAAGCAAGCATATATATTTTTAAAACATGTGTAGAAAAAATCTCCTTCATGTAAAATTCCTAGCTTAATAGGGTTGGACTAATGGAATTTCCCAAACTTACATAACAAAACTTTTGTGTTCATTTGTGATGTGTGAATAGATATTTTTTGTTTACGGGATGAAGGGGGAGCGAATACTAGAAGTTCTGATTTAAGAAAAAAGTGCACATCTAAAATTGAAATGCACAATGCACAAATGTAGAGAGAGATATTTCCAAAGAGTGTCTGTATGTTTTAGGGATCGAATGCACTTTTTTCATTTTTATATCTAAGGTTTTCAAATCGTTGGGAAACGGGGGAGCCGGGCGATTTTTAACTGAGTGTTGACTTCAAATCCATAAGTCCTTTCTTACAAAAATATAGCTCGTTACGCATGACAAATCACTTTACAATCATCTATGATTGTTAACTCAACCTTTTGAATATGGGCAAAATAAAGGCTTGTTTGACTCAGGCAAATATCCCACCGGACGTTCACTTTAGATTTTAATGAGCATTTGTTATTCTCTTTAAAAGCTTCGGATCCATAGGTCATTTGAATCTTTAACATGTTTCTGCCATGCATATCTATTTTTAAAACATGTGTAGAAAAAATCTCCTTTATGTAAAATTCCAAGATATTAGATTTGGACTAGTGGAATTTCCCAAACTTGGATAACAAAATTTTTGTGTTCATTTGTGGTGTGTGAATAAATTTTCTTCATTTACTTTTTTTATTGTTTTAAACTTTTTTCGTACATCAACTATGAAATTTTCATTTTGTTGTGATCTATTTGCCTTTTTTGTTTACGGGATGAAGGGAGAGCGAAAAACTCAAAGTTTTGATTTAAGAAAAATGTGTACATCTAAAACGGAAATGCACAATGCACATATGTAGAGAGAGATAATTCCAAAGAGTGTTTGTAGTTTTTAGGGATTGTAAGCACCTTTTCGTTTTTAACTCTCAGGTTTTGCAATCGTCGGGAAAAATGTGTTGCAGAGGATTTTTAACTGAGTGTTGAATTGCAATCCATAAGTCATTTCATACAGAAATATACCCCGTTGCACATGATAAATCACATTATAATCATCTATGATTAATTATGTCAGCTTTTTGCAAATGGGCAAAATAATGGCATGTTTGACACGGGTAAATATCCTACCGCAAGTTCACTTGAGAATTTAACGAGCGTTTGTTATTCTCTTCAAAAGCTTTGCATCCATAGCTTATTTGCGTCTTGAACATGTTTCAAACGTGCATATCCATTTTTAAAACATCTGTGGACGAAATCTCTTTCTTGCAAAATTCCGAGCTATTAGGGTTAAACTAGTGGAATTTCCCAAAATTGGATAACAAAACTTTTGTGTTCATTTGTGTTGGGTGAATAAATTTTCTTTATTTATATTTGTTATTGTTTTAAATTTTTTCGATACATCAACTATAAAATTTTCATTTTGTTGTAACTTTTTTGCCTTTTTTGTTTTCGGGATGAAGGGAGAGCGAAATGTCAAAGTTTTGATTTAAGAAAAAAGTGTTCATCTAAAATGGAAAATCTCAATGCACAATTTTAGGGAGAGATAATTCCAAAGATTGTCTGTAACTTTTAGGGATTGTAAGCTCTTTTTAGTTTTTATTTCTCAGGTTTTGCAATCGTTGGGAAAAATTGGTGGCAGAGGATTTTAAAACCAGTGTTGAATTGCAATCCATAAGTCATTTCATCTAAAAATATAGCCCGTTATGCATGATAAATCACTTTACAATCATCTATGATTGTTAGATCAAATTTTTGAAAATGGGCAAAATAATGAGTTTTTAGACTGGGGTAAATATCCCACCCCACGTTCACTTGAAAATTTAATGAGCGTTTGTTATTCTCATTAAAGGCTATGGATCCATAGGTCATTTGAATCTTTAACATGTTTCAAGCTTGCGTATCCAATTTTAAAACATGTGTAGAAAAAATCTCCTTCATGTAAAATTCCAAGCTTAATAGGGTTGGACTAATGGAATTTCCGAAACTTGGATAACAAAACTTTTTTGTTCATTTGTGGTGTGTGAGAAGATTTTTTTTATTTACATTAGTTATTATTTTAAATATTTTCCACACATCAACTATAAAATTTTTATTTTGTTGTGATCTTTTTTGCCTTCTTTATTTACGGGATGAAGGGGGAGCGAAAACTCAAAGTTCTGATTTAAGAAAAAAACTGTACTTCTAAAATGGAAATGCACAATGCACAAATGTAGAGAGAGATATTTCAAAAGAGTGTCTATATGTTTTAGGGATCGTATGCACTTTTTTTGTTTTTATATCTAAGGTTTTGCAATCATCGGGAAATGGGGGAGGCGGGCGATTTTAAACTGAGTGTTGACTTCAAGTCCATAAGTCATTTCTTACAAAAATATAGCCCGTTACGCATGACACATTACTTTACAATCATCTATGGGCAAAATAATGACTTGTTTGACTCGGGCAAATATCCCACCGCACGTTCACTTGAGAATTTAATGAGCGTTTGTTATTGTCTTCAAAAGCTTTGCATCCATAGGTCATTTGAATCTTTAACATGTTTCTGGCATGCATATCCATTTTTAAAACATGTGTAGAAAAAATCTCCTTCATGTAAAATTCCAAGATATTAGTTTTGGACTAGTGGAATTTCCCAAACTTGGATAACAAAAATTTTGTGTTCATTTGTGGTGTGTGAATAAATTTTCTTCATTTACTTTTTTTATTGTTTTAAACTTTTTCCCTACATCAACTAAGAAATTTTCATTTTGCTGTGATCTATATGCCTTTTTTGTTGACAGGATGAAGGGAGAGCGAAAAACTCGAAGTTTTGATTTAAGAAAAATGTGCAAATCTAAAACGGAAATGCACAATGCACATATGCAGAGAGAGATAATTCCAAAGAGTGTCTATAATTTTTAGGGATTGTAAGCACCTTTTTGTTTTTATATCTCAGGTTTTGCAATCGTCGGGAAAAATGGGTTGCGGAGGATTTTTAACTGAGTGTTGAATTGCAATGCATAAGTCATTTCATGAGCGTGTTTATTCTCGGGTAAAATAACAAACGCATAAGTCATTTCATAAGTCATTTCATTAGTTTTTAACCTTGTTTGTTTTCGGGATGAAGGGAAAGCGAAAAGTCAAAGTTTTGATTTAAGAGAAAAGTGTACATCTAAAATGGAAAAGCTCAATGCACAATTGTAGGGAGAGATAATTCCAAAGAGTGTCTGTAAGTTTTAGGGATTGTAAGATCTTTTTAGTTTTTATATCTCAGGGTTTGCAATTGTCGGGAAAAATTGGTGGCAGAGCATTTTTAACTGTGTTGAATTGCAATCCATAAGTCATTTCATATAAAAATATAGCCCGTTACGCATGATAAATCACTTTACAATCATCTATGGTTGTTAGATCAAATTTTTAAAAATGGGAAAAATAATGACTTGTTAGACTCGGGTAAATATCCCACCGCACGTTCACTTGAGAATTTAATGAGCATTTCATATTCTCTTTAAAAGCTTTGGATCCATAGGTCATTTGAACCTTTAACATGTTTCAAGCATGCATATCCATTTTTAAAACATGTGTAGAAAAAATCTCCTTCATGTAAAATTCCAAGCTTAATAGGGTTGGACTAATGGAATTTCCCAAACTTGGATAACAAAACTTTTGTGTTCATTTGTGGTGTGTGAATAGATATTTTTTCTTTACATTAGTTATTATTTTAAATATTTTCCACACATCACTACAAAATTTTTATTTTGTTGTGATCTTTTTTGCCTTTTTTGTTTACGGGATGAAGGGGGAGCGAAAACTCAAAGTTCTGATTTAAGAAAAAAGTGTACATCTAAAATGGAAATGCACAATGCACAAATGTAGAGAGTGATATTTCAAAAGAGTGTCTATATGTTTTAGCGATCGTATGCACTTTTTTAGTTTTTATATCTAAGGTTTTGCAATCGTCGGGAAACGGGAGAAGCGGGCGATTTTTTACTGAGTGTTGACTTCAAATCCATAAGTCATTTCTTAAAAAAATATAGCCCGTTATGCATGACAAAACACTTTATAATCATCCATGATTTTTAGCTCAACTTTTTGAATATGGGCAAAATAATGGCTTGTTTGACTCGAGCAAATATCCCACCGCACGTTCACTTGAGAATTTAATGAGCGTTTGTTATTCTCTTTAAAAGCTTTGGATCCATAACTCATTTGAATCTTTAACATGTTTCTGGCATGCATATCCATTTTTAAAACATGTGTTGAAAAAATCTTCTTCATGTAAAATTCTAGGATATTAGTTTTGGTCTAGTGGAATTTCCCAAACTTGGATAACGAAATGTTTGTGTTCATTTGTGGTGTGTGAATAAATTTTCTTCATTTAATTTTTTTATTGTTTTAAACTTTTTCCGTACAAAAACTATGAAATTTTCATTTTGTTGTGATCTATTTGCCTTTTTTGTTTACGGGATGAAGGGAGAGCGAAAAACTCAAAGTTTTGATTTAAGAAAAATGTGTACATCTAAAACGAAAATGCACAATGCACATATGTAGAGATATATAATTCCAAAGAGTGTCTGTAATTTTTAGGGATTGTAAGCACCTTTTCGTTTTTATATCTCAAGTTTTGCAATCGTCGGGAAAAATGGGTTGCGGAGGATTTTTAACTGAGTGTTGAATTGCAATCCATAAGTCATTTCACAGAAAAATATAGCCCGTTACGCATGATAAATCACATTAGAATCATCTATGATTAATTATGTCAGCTTTTGGCAAATGGGCAAAATAATGGCATGTTTGACTCGAGTAAATATCCTACCGCAAGTTCACTTGAGAATTTAATGAGCGTTTGTTATTCTCATTAAAATCTTTGCATCCATAGCTCATTTGCATCATTAACATGTTTCAAACATGCATATCCATTTTTAAAACATGTGTGGACAAAATCTCTGTCTTGCAAAATTCCAAGCTATTAGTGGAATTTCCCAAAATTGGATAACAAAACTTTTGTGTTCATTTGGGTTGGGTGAATAAATTTTCTTTATTTATATTTGTAATTGTTTTAATTTTTTTATATACATCAACTATAAAATTTTTATTTTGTTGGTAACTTTTTGCCTTTTTTGTTTTCGGGCTGAAGGGAGAGCGAAAAGTCAAAGTTTTGATTTAAGAAAAAAGTGTACATCTAAAATGGAAAAGCACAATGCAAAATTGTACGGAGAGATAATTCAAAAGAGTGTCTGTAATTTTTAGGGATTGTAAGCTCTTTTTAGTTTTTATATCTCAAGTTTTGCAATCGTCGGGAAAAATTGGTGGCAGAGGATTTTTAACTGAGTGTTGAATTGCAATCCATAAGTCATTTCATACAAAAATATAGCCCGTTGCGCATGATAAATCAATTTAAATATCATCTATCATTGTTAGATCAAATTTTTGAAAATGGGCAAAATAATGACTTGTCAGCGTCGGGTAAATATCCCACTGCACGTTCACTTGAGAATTTAATGAGCGTTTGTTATTCTCTTTAAAACCTTTGGATCCATAGGTCATTTCAATCTTTAACATGTTTCAAGCATGCATATCCATTTTTAAAACATGTGTAGAAAAAATCTCCTTCATGTAAAATTCCAACCTTAAAAGGGTTGGACTAATGGAATTTCCCAAACTTGGATAACAAAAATTTTGTGTTCGTTTGTGGTGTGTGAATAGATATTTTTTATTTACATTAGTTATTATTTTAAATATTTTCCACACATCAACTATAAAATTTTTATTTTGTTTTGATCTTTTTTGCCTTTTTTGTTTACGGGATGAAGGGGGAGCAAAAACACAAAGTTCCGATTTAAGAAAAAAGTGTACATAAAAAATGGATATGCACAATGCACAAATGTGGAGAGAGATATTTCCAAAGAGTGTCTGTATGTTTTAGGGATCGTATGCACCTTTTCTTTTTTATATCTAAGGTTTTGCAATCGTCAGGAAACGGGGGAGGTGGGCAATTTTTAACTGAGTGTTGACTTCAAATCCATAAGTCATTTCTTAAAAAAATATAGCCCGTTACGCATGACAAATCACTTTACAATCACCTATGATTATTAGCTCAACTTTTTAAATATGGGAAAAATAATGGCTTGTTTTACTCGGGCAAATATCCCACCGCACGTTCACTGGTGAATTTAATGAGCGTTTGTTATTCTCTTTAAGAGCTTTGGATCCATAGTTCATTTGAATCTTTAACATGTTTCTGGCATGCATATCCATTTTTAAAACATGTGTAGAAAAAATCTCCTTCATGAAAAATTCCAAGATATTAGTTTTGGACTAGTGGAATTTCCCAAACTTGGATAACAAAACTTTTGTGTTCATTTGTGGTGTGTGAATAAATTTTCTTTATTTAGTTTTTTTATTGTTTTAATCTTTTTCCATACATCAACTTTGAAATTTTCATTTTTCTATGATCTATTTGCCTTTTTTGTTTACGAGATGAAGGGAGAGCGAAAAACTCGAAGTTTTGATTTAAGAAAAATGTGTACATCTAAAACGAAAATGCACAATGCACATATGTAGAGAGAGGTAATTCCAAAGAGTGTCTGTAATTTTTAGGGATTGTAAGCACCTTTTCATTTTTATATCTCAGGTTTTGCAATCGTCGGAAAAAATGGGTTGCGAAGGATTTTAAACTGAGTGTTGAATTGCATTCCATAAGTCATTTCATACAAAAATATAGCCCGTTACGCATGATAAATCACATTGCAATCATATATGATTAATTATGTCAGCTTTTTGCAAATGGGCAAAATAATGGCATGTTTGACTCAGGTAAATATCCCACCGCAAGTTCACTTGAGAATTTCATGAGCTTTTGTTATTCTCTTTAAAAGCTTTCCATCCATAGCTCATTTGAATCTTTAACATGTTTCAAATATGCATATCCATTTTTAAAACATGTGTGGACGAAATATCTTTCTTGCAAAATTCCAAGCTATTAGGGTTAAACTGGTGGAATTTCCCAAAATTGGATAACAAAACTTTTGTGTTCATTTGTGTTGGGTGAATAAATTTTATTTATTTATATTTGTTATTTTTAAAAATTTTTCCAAACATCAACTATAAAATTTTCATTTTGTTTTAAGCGTTTTGCCTTGTTTGTTTTCGAGATGAAGGGAGAGCAAAAAGTCATATTTTTTATTTAAGAAAAAAGTATACATCTAAAATGGAAAAGCACAATGCACAATTGTAGGGAGAGATAATTCAAAAGAGTGTCTTTAATTTTAAGGGATTGTAAGCTCTTTTTAGTTTTTATATCTCAGGTTTTGCAATCGTCGGAAAAAATTGGTGGCAGAGGATTTTTAACTGAGTCTTAAATTGCAATCCATAAGTCATTTCATACAAAAATATAGCCCGTTACGCATGATAAATCACTTTACAATCATGTATCATTGTTAGATCAAATTTTTGAAAATGGGCAAAATAAAGACTTGTTAGGCTAAGGTAATAACCCACCGCACGTTCACTTGAGAATTTATTGAGCGTTTGTTATTCTCTTTAAAAGCTTTGGATACATAGGTCATTTGAATCTTTAACATGTTTCAAGCATGCATATCCATTTTTAAAACATGAGTAGAAAAAATCTCCTTCATGTAAAATTCCAAGCTCAATAGGGTTGGACTAATTGAATTTCCCAAACTTGGATAACAAAAATTTTATGTTCATTTGTGCTGTGTGAATAGATTTTTTTTATTTACATTAGTTATTATTTTAAATATTTTCCACACATCAACTATAAATTTTTTATTTTGTGGTAATCTTTTTTGCCTTTTTCGTTTACGGGATGAAGGGGGAGCGAAAACTCAAAGTTCTAATTTAAGAAAAAGTTTACATCTAAAATGGAAATGCACAATGCACAAATGTAGAGAGAGATATTTCAAAAGAGGGTCTATATGTTTTAGGGATCGTATGCACTTTTTCGTTTTTATATCTAAGGTTTTGCAATCGTCGGGAAACGGTGGAGACGGGCGATTTTTAACATAGTGTTGACTTCAAATCCATAAGTCATTTCTTACAAAAATATAGCCCATTACGCATGACAAATCACTTTACAATCACCTATGATTGTTAGCTCAACTTTTTGAATATGGGCAAAATAATGGCTTGTTTGACTCGGGAAATATCCCACCGCACGTTCACTTGAGAATTTAATCAGCGTTTTTTATTCTCAATAAAAGCTATGAATCCATAGGTCATTTGAATCTTTAACATGTTTCTGGCATGCATATCCATTTTTAAAACATGTGTAGAAAAAATCTCCTCATGTAAAATTTCAAGATATTAGTTTTTGACTAGTGGAATTTCCCAAACATGGATAACAAAACTTTTGTGTTCATTTGTGGTGTGTGAATAAATTTTCTTCATTTACTTTTTTTATTGTTTTAAACTTTTTTCGTACATCAACTATGAAATTTTCATTTTGCTGTGATCTATTGGCCTTTTTTGTTTACGGCATGAAGGGAGAGCGAAAAACTCAAAGTTTTGATTTAGTAAAATTGTGTACATTTAAAACTGAAATGGACAATGCACATATGTAGAGAGAGATAATTCTAAAGAATGTCTATAATTTTTAGGGATTGTAAGCACCTTTTCGTTTTTATATCTCAAGTTTTGCAATCATCGGGAAAAATGGGTTGCAGGGCAGTTTTAACTGAGTGTTGAATTGCAATCCATAAGTCACTTCATACAAAAATATATCCCATTACGCATGATAAATCACATTACAATCATCTATGATTAATTATGTCAGCTTTTTGCAAATGGGCAAAATAATAACATGTTTGACTCGGGTAAATATCCCACCGCAAGTTCACTTGAGAATTTAATGAGCGTTTGTTATTCTCTTTAAAAGTTTTGCATCCATAGCTCATTTGCATCTTTAACATGTTTCAAACATGCATATCCATTTTTAAAACATGTGTGGACGAAATCTCTTTCTTGCAAAATTCCAAGCAATTAGGGTTAAACTAGTGGAATTTCCCAAAATTGGATAAGAAAACTTTTGTGTTCATTTGTGTTGGGAGAAAAAAATTTCTTTATTTATATTTGTTATTGTTTTAAATTTTTTCCATACATCAACTATAAAATTTTCATTTTGTTGTAAGCTTTTTGCCTTGTTTGTTTTCGGGATGAAGGGAGAGCGAAAAGTCAAATTTTTGATTTAAGAAAAAAGTGTACATCTAAAATGGAAAAGCACAATCCACAATTGTTGGGAGAGATAATTCCAAAGAGTGTCATTAATTTTTAGGGATTGTAAGCTCTTTTTAGTATTTATATCTCAGGTTTTTCAATCGTTGAGAAAAATTGGTGGCAGAGGATTTTTAACTGAGTGTTGAATTGCAATCCATAAGTCATTTCATACAAAAAAGAGTCTGTTACGCATCTTAAATCACTTTACAATCATCTATGATTATTAGATCAAATTTTTGAAAATGGGCAAAATAATAACTTGTTAGGCTCGGGTAAATATCCCACCGCACGTTCAAATGAGAATTTAATGAGCGTTTGTTATTCTCTTTAAAAGCTTTGGATCCATAGGTCATTGGAATCTTTAACATGTTTCAAGCATGCATATCCATTTTTAAAACATGAGTAGAAAAAATCTCCTTCATGTAAAATTCCAAGCTTAATAGGGTTGGACTAATGGAATTTCCCAAACTTGGATAACAAAACTTTTGTGTTGATTTGTGGTGTGTGAATAGATATTTTTTATATACATTGGTTATTATTTTAAATATTTTCCAAACATCAACCATAAAAGTTTTATTTTGTTGTGATCTTTTTTGCCTTTTTTGTTTACGGGATGAAGGGGGAGCGAAAACTCAAAGTTATGATTTAAGAAAAAAGTGTACATCTAAAATGGAAAAGCACAATTTACAAATGTAGAGAGAGATATTTCCAAAGTGTGTTTGTTTGTTTTAGGGATCGTATGCACTTTTTTCGTTTTTATATCTAAGGTTTTGCAATCGTAGGGAAACGGGGGAGGCGGGCGATTTTTAACTGAGTGTTGACTTCAAATCCATAAGTCATTTCTTACAAAAATATAGCCCGTTACGCATGAAAAATTACTTTACAATCACCTATGATTGTTAGCTCAACTTTTTGAATATGGGCAAAATAATGGCTTGTTTGACTCGTGCAAATATGCCACCACACGTTCACTTAAGAATTTAATGAGCGTTTGTTATTCTCTTTAAAAGATTTGGTTCCATAGGTCATTTGAATCTTTAACATGTTTCTGGCATGCGTATCCATTTTTAAAACATGTGTAGAAAAAATCTCCTTCATGTAAAATTCCAAGATATTAGTTTTGGACTAGTGGAATTTCCATAACTTGGATCACAAAACTTTTGTGTTCATTTGTGGTGTGTGAATAAATTTTCTTCATTTACTTTTTTTATTGGTTTAAAATTTTTACGTACATCAACTATGAAATTTTCATTTTGCTGTGGTCTACTTGCCTTTTTTGTTTACGGGATGAAGGGAGGGGGAAAAACTCGAAGTTTTGATTTAAGAAAAATGTGTACATCTAAAACAGAAATGCACAATGCACATATGTAGAGAGTGATAATTCCAAGAAGTGTCTATAATTTCTAGGGATTGTAAGCACCTTTTTGTTTTTATATCTCAGGTTTTGCAATCGTCGGGAAATATGGGTTGCGTAGGATTTTTAACTGAGTGTTGAATTGCAATCCATAAGTCATTTCATACAAAAATATAGCTCGTTACGCATGAGAAATCACATTACAATCTTCTATGATTAATTATGTCAGCTTTTTGCAAATGGGCAAAATAATGGCATGTTTGACTCGGGTAAATATCCCACCGCAAGTTCACTTGAGAATTTAATGAGAGTTTGTTCTTCTCTTTAAAAGCTTTGTATCCATAGCTCATTTTCATCATTAACATGTTTCAAACATGCTTATCCATTTTTACAACATGTGTGGACGAAATCTCTTTCTTGCAAAATTCCAAGCTATTAGGGTTAAACTAGTGGAATTTCCAAAAATTGGATAACATAACTTTTTTGTTCATTTGTGTTGGTTGAATAAATTTTATTTATTTATATTTGTTATTTTTTAAAAAAATATCCATACATCAACTATAAAATTTTCATTTTGTTGTAAGTTTTTTGCCTTGTTTGTTTTCGGGATGAAGGGAGAGGGCAAAGTCAATGTTTTGATTTAATAAAAAAGTTTACATCTAAAATGGAAAATCATAATGCACAATTGTAGGGAGAGATAATTCCAAAGAGTGTCTATAATTTTTTGGGATTGTAAGCTCTTTTTACTTTTTATATCTCAGGTTTTGCAATCGTCGGGAAAAATTGGTGGCAGAGGATTTTTAATTGAGT
The DNA here is from genome assembly GCF_029961685.1 of Aristolochia californica. Classification (NCBI taxonomy): domain Eukaryota; kingdom Viridiplantae; phylum Streptophyta; class Magnoliopsida; order Piperales; family Aristolochiaceae; genus Aristolochia; species Aristolochia californica. The sequence continues at coordinate 26,920,581 of NW_027182268.1, read as the reverse complement.
GTTGAATTGCAATCCATAAGTCATTTCATAAAAAAATATAGCCCTTTACGAATGATAAATCACTTTACAATCATATATGATTGGTAGATCAACTTTTTGAAAATCGACAAAATAATGACTTGTTAGACTCGGGTAAATATCCCACCGCACGTTCACGTGAGAATTTAATGAGCGTTTGTTATTCTCTTTAATAGCTTTGGATCCATAGGTCATTTGAATCTTTAACATGTTTCAAGAATGCATATCCATTTTTAAAACATGTGTAGAAAAAATCTCCTTCATGTAAAATTCCAAGCTTAATAGGGTTGGACTAATGGAATTTCCCAAACTTGGATAACAAAACTTTTGAGTTCATTTGTGGTGTGTGAATAGATATTTTTTATTTACATTAGTTTTTAATTTAAATATTTTCCACACATCAACTATAAAATTTTTATTTTTTTGTGATCTTTTTTTCCTTTTTTGTTTATGGGATGAAGGGGGAGCAAAAACTCAAAGTTTTGATTTAAGAAAAAAGTGTAAATTTAAAATGGAAATGCACAATGCACAAATGTAGAGAGAGAGATTTCCAAAGAGTGTCTGTATGTTTTAGGGATGATATGCACATTTTTCGTTTTAATATCTAAGGTTTTGCAATCGTCGGGAAATGATTTCAAATCCATATGTCATTTCTTACAAAAATATAGCCCGTTACGCATGACAAATCACTTTACAATCATCTATGATTGTTAGATCAACGTTTTAACTGAGTGTTGAATTGCAATCCATAAGCCATTTCATACAAAAATATAGCCCGTTACGTATGATAAATATCTTTACAATCATCTATGATTGTTAGAGCAAATTTGTGAAAATGGGCAAAATAATGACTTGTTAGACTGGGGTAAATCTCCCACCGCACGTTCACTTGAGAATTTAATGAGCGTTTGTTATTCTCTTTAAAATCTTAGGATCCATAGGTCATTTGAATCTTTAACATGTTTCTGGCATGCATATCCATTTTTAAAACATGTGTGGAAAAAATCTCCTTCATCTAAAATTCCAAGATATTAGTTTTGGACTAGTGGAATTTCCCAAACTTGGATAACAAAAATTTTGTGTTCATTTTTGTTGTGTGAATAAATTTTCGTCATTTACTTTTTTTATTGTTTTAAACTTTTTCCGTACATCAACTATGAAATTTTCATTTTGCTGTGATCAATTTGCCTTTTTTGTTTACGTGATGAAGGGAGAGCGAAAAACTCGAAGTTTTGATTTAAGAAAAATGTCTACATCTAAAACGAAAATGCACAATGCACATAGGTAGAGAGAGATAATTCCAAAGAGTGTCTGTATTTTTTGGGATTCTAAGCACCTTTTCGTTTTTATATCTCACGTTTTGCAATCGTCGGGAAAAATGGGTTGCGGAGGATTTTTAACTGAGTGTTGAATTGCAATCCATAAGGCATTTCATACAAAAATATAGCCCGTTATGCATGATAAATCACTTTACAATCATCTATGATTGTTAGATCAAATTTTTGAAAATGGGCAAAATAATGACTTGTTAGACTCGGGTAAATATCCCACCACAAGTTCACTTGAGAATTTAATGAGCGTTGTTATTCTCTTTAAAAGCTTTGGATCCATAGGTCATTTGAATCTTTAACATGTTTCAAGCAAGCATATCCATTTTTAAAACATGTGTAGAAAAAATCTCCTTCATATAAAATTCCAACTTGAATAGGGTTGGACTAATGGAATTTCCCAAACTTGGATAACAAAATTTTTGTGTTCATTTGTCGTGTGTGAATAGATATTTTTTATTTACATTAGTTATTATTTTAAATATTTTCCACACATCAACTATAAAATTTTTATTTTGTTGTGATGCTTTTTGCAATTTTTGTTTACAGGATGAAGGGGGAGTGAAAACTCAAAGTTCTGATTTAAGAAAAAAGTGTACATCTAAAATGGAAAGTACAATGCACAATTGTAGGGAGAGATAATTCCAAAGAGTGTCTGTAATTTTTTGGGATTGTAACCTCTTTTTAGTTTTTATATCTCAGGTTTTGCAATCGTCGGGAAAAATTGGTGGCAGAGGATTTTTAACTGAGTGTTGAATTGCAATCCATAAGTCATTTCATACAAAAATATAGCCAGTTACACATGATAAATCACTTTACAATCATCTATGATTGTTAGATCAAATTTTTGAAAATGGGCAAAATAATGACATGATAGACTCGGGTAAATATCCCATCACACGTTCACTTGAGAATTTAATGAGCGTTTGTTATTCTCTTTAAAAGCTTTGGATCCAAAGTTCATTTGAATCTTTAACATGTTTCAAGCAAGCATATCCATTTTTAAAACATATGTAGAAAAAATCTCCTTCATGTAAAATTCCAAGCTTAATAGGGTTGGACTAATGGAATTTCATAAACTTGGTCAACAAAACTTTTGTGTTCAATTGTGGTGTGTGAATAGATATTTTTTATTTAAATTAGTTATTATTTTAAATATTTTCCACACATCAACTATAAATTTTTTATTTTGTTGTGATCTTTTTGGCCTTTTTTGTTTACGGGTTGAAGGGGGAGCGAAAACTCAAAGTTCTGATTTAAGAAAAAAGTGTACATCTAAAATGGAAATGCACAATACACAAATGTAGAATGAGATATTTCCAAAGAGTGTCTGTATGTTTTAGGGATCCTATGCACTTTTTTCGTTTTTATATCTAAGGTTTTGCAATCGTCGGGAAATGGGGGAGGCGAGCGATTTTTAACTGAGTCTTGACTTCAAATCCATAAGTGATTTCTTACAAAAATATAGCCCGTTACGCATGACAAATCACTTTACAATCATCTATGATTGTTAGCTCAACGTTTTGAATATGGGCAAAATAATGGCTTGTTTGACTCGGGCAAATATCCCACCACACGTTCAGTTGAGAATTTAATGAGCGTTTGTTATTCTCTTTAAAAGCTTTGGATCCATAGGTCATTTGAATCTTTAACATGTTTCTGGCATGCATATCCATTTTTAAAACATGTGTAGAAAAAATTTCCTTCATGTAAAATTCCAAGATATTAGTTTTGGACTAGTGGAATTTCCCAAACTTGGATAACAAAACTTTTGTGTTCATTTGTGGTGTGTGAATAAATTTTCTTCATTTACTATTTTTATTGTTTTAAACTTTTTCCGTACATCAACTATGAAATTTTCATTTTGCTGTGATCTATTTGCCTTTTTTGTTTATGGGATGAAGCGAGAGTGAAAAACTCGAAGTTTTGATTTAAGAAAAATGTGTACATCTAAAACGGAAATGCACAATGCACATATGTAGAGAGAGATAATTCCAAAGAGTGTCTGTAATTTTTAGGGATTGTGAGCACGTTTTCGTTTTTATATCGCTGGCTTTTCAATCGTCGGGAAAAATGGGTTGCGGAGGATTTTTAACTGAGTGTTGAATTGCAATCCATAAGTCATTTCATACAAAAATATAGCCCGTGATGCATGATAAAACACATTACAATCATCTATGATTAATTATGTCAGCTTTTTGAAAATGGGCAAAATAATGGCATGTTTGACTCGGGTAAATATACCACCGCAAGTTCAATTGAGAATTTAATGAGCGTTTGTTATTCTCTTTAAAAGCTTTGCATCCATAGCTCATTTGCATCTTTAACATGTTTCAAACATGCATATCCATTTTTAAAACATGTGTGGACGAAATCTCATTCTAGCAAAATTCCAAGCTATTAGGGTTAAACTAGTGGAATTTCCCAAAATTGGATAACAAAACTTTTGTGTTCATTTGGGTTGGATGAATAAATTTTCTTTATTTATATTTGTTAATGTTTTAATTTTTTTCCATACATCAAGTATAAAATTTTCATTTTGTTGTAAGCTTTTTGCCTAGTTTGTTTTCGAGATGAAGGGAGAACGAAAAGTCAAAGTTTTGATTTAAGAAAAAAGTGTACATCTAAAATGGAAAAGCACAATGCACAATTGTAGGGAGAGATAATTCCAAAGAGTGTCTATAATTTTTAGGGATTGTAAGCTCTTTTTAGTCTTTATATCTCAGGTTTTGCAATCGTCGGGAAAAATTGGTGGCTGAGGATTTTTATTGAGTGTTGAATTGCAATCCATAAGTCATTTCAAACAAAAATATAGCCCGTTACGAATGAAAAATCACTTTACAATCATCTATGATTGTTAGATCAACTTTTTCAAAATGGACAAAAGAATGACTTGTTAGACTCGGCTAAATATCCCACCGCACATTCACTTGAGAATTTAATGAGCGTTTGTTATTCTCTTTAATAGCTTTGGATCCATAGGTCATTTGAATCTTTAACATGTTTCAAGCTTGCATATCCATTTTTAAAACATGTGCAGAAAAAATCTCCTTCATGTAAAATTCCAAGCTTAATAGGGTTGGACTAATGGAATTTCCCAAACTTGGGTAACAAAACTTTTGTATTCATTTGTGGTGTGTGAATAGATATTTTTATTTAAATTAGTTATTATTTTAAATATTTTCCACACATCAACTATAAAATTTTTATTTTGTTGTGATCTTTTTTGCCTTTTTTGTTTACGGGATGAAGGGGGAGCGAAAACTCAAAGTTCTGATTTAAGAAAAAAGTGTACATCTAAAATGGAAATGCACAATGCAAAAATGTAGAGAGAGATATTTACATAGAGTGTCTATATGTTTTAGGGATCGTATGCACTTTTTCCATTTTTATATCTAAGGTTTTGCAATCGTCGGGAAACGGGGGAGGTGGGCGATTTTGAACTGAGTGTTGACTTCAAATCCATAAGTCATTTCTTACAAAAATATAGCCCGTTACGTATGACAAATCACTTTACAATCATCTATGATTGTTAGCTCAACATTTTGAATATGGGCAAAATAATGGCTTGTTTGACTCGGGCAAATAACCCACTGCACGTTCACTTGAGAATTTAATGAGCGTTTGTTATTCTCTTTAAAAGCTTTGGATCCATAGGTCATTTGAATCTTTAACTTGTTTCTGGCATGCATATCAATTTTAAAACAAGTGTAGAAAAAATCTCGTTCATGTAAAATTCCAAGATATTAGTTTTGGACTAGTGGAATTTCCCAAACTTGGATAACAAAACTTTTGTGTTCATTTGTGGTGTGTGAATAAATTTTCTTCATTTAATTTTTTTATTTTTTTAAACTTTTTCCGTACATCAACTATGAAATTTTCATTTTGTTGTGATCTATTTGCCTTTTTTGTTTATGGGATAAACGGAGAGCGAAAACCTCGAAGTTTTGATTTAAGAAAAATGTGTACATCTAAAATGGTAATGCACAATGCACATATGTAGCGAGAGATAATTCCAAAGAGTGTCTGTAATTTTTAGGGATTGTAAGCACCTTTTCGTTTGTATATCTCAGGTTTTGCAATCGTCGGGAAAAATGGGTTGCGGAGGAATTTTAAAAGAGTGTTGAATTGCAATCCATTAGTCATTTCATACAAAAATATAGCCCGTTACGCATGATAAATCACATTAGAATCATCTATGACTAATTATGTCAGCTTTTTGCTAATGGACAAAATAATGGCATGTTTGACTCGGGTAAATATCCCACCGCAAGTTCACTTGAGAATTTAATGAGCGTTTGTTATTCTCTTTAAAAGCTTTGCATCCATAGCTCATTTGAATCTTTAACATGTTTCAAACATGCATATCCATTTCTAGAACATCTTTGGACGAAATCTCTTTCTTCCAAAATTCCAAGCTATTAGGGTTAAACTAGTGGAATTTCCCAAAACTTGAAAACAAAAATTGCATCTTTAGGGATTGTAAGCACCTTTACGTTTTTATATCTCCGGTTTCGCAATCGTCGGGAAAAATTGGTGGCAGAGGATTTTTAACTGAGTGTTGAATTGCAATCCATAAGTCATTTCATACAAAATATAGCACGTTACGCATGATAAATCACTTTCCAATCATCTATGATTGTAAGATCAAATTTTGGAAAATAGGCAAAATAATGAGTTGTTAGACTCGGAATGTCGCACCGCACGATCACATGAGAATTTAATGAGCATTTGTTATTGTCTTTAAAAGCTTTGGATCCAAAGGTCATTTGAATCTTTAACATGTTTCAAGCATGCATATCCATTTTTAAAACATGTGTAGAAAAAATCTTCTTCATGTAAAATTCCAAGCTTAATAGGGTTGGACTAATGGAATTTCCCAAACTAGGATACCAAAACTTTTGTGTTCATATTTGGTGTGTGAATAGATATTTTTTATTTACAATAGTTATTATTTTAAATATTTTCCACACATCAACTATAAAATTTTTATTTTGTTGTGATCTTTTTTACGTTTTTTGTTTACGGGTTGAAGGGGGAACGAAAACTCAAAGCTCTGATTTAAGAAAAAAGTGTACATCTAAAATGGAAATGCACAATGCACAAATGTAGAGAGAGATATTTCCAAAGATTGTCTGTATGTTTTAGGGATTGTATGCACTTTTTCGTTTTTATATCTAAGGTTTTGCAATCGCCGGGAGACGGGGGAAGTGGGCGATTTTTAACTGAGTGTTGACTTCAAATCCATAAGTCATTTCTTAAAAAAATATAGCCCGTAACGCATGAAAAATCACTTTAAAAATCATCTATGATTGTTAGCTCAACTTTTTGAATATGGGCAAAATAATGGCTTGTTTGACTCGGGAAAATATCCCACCGTACATCCATTTGAGAATTTAATGAGCGTTTGTTATTCTCTTTAAACGCTTTGGATCCATAGGTCATTTGAATCTTTAACTTGTTTCTGCATGTATATCCATTTTTAAAACATGTGTAAAAAAAATCTCCTTCATGTAAAATTCCAAGATATTAGTTTTGGACTAGTGGACTTTTCCAAACTTGGATAACAAAACTTTTGTGTTCATTTGTGGTGTGTGAATAAATTTTCTTCATTTATTTTTTTTAATGTTTTAAACTTTTTCCGTACATCAACTATGAAATTTTCATTTTGCTGTGATCTATTTGCCTTTTTTGTTTACAGGATGAAGGGAGAGCGAAAAACTTGAAGTTTTGATTTAAGAAAAATGCGTACATCTAAAACGGAAATGCACAATGCACATATGTAGAGAGAGATAATTCCAAAGAGTGCCTGTAATTTTTAGGGATAGTAAGCACCTTTTCATTTTTATATCTCAAGTTTTACAATCGCCGGGAAAAATGGGTTGTGGAGGATTTTTAACTGAGTGTTGAATTGCAATCCATAAGTCATTTCATACAAAAATATAGCCAGTTACGCATGATAAATCACATTACAATGATCTATGACTAATTATGTCAACTTTTCGCAAATGGGCAAAATAATGGCATGTTTGACTCGGGTAAATATCCCACCGCAAGTTCACTTGAGAATTAAATGAGCGTTTGTTATTCTCTTTAAAAGCTTTGCATCCATAGCTCATTTGCATCTTTAACATGTGTAGAAAAAATATCCTTCATGTAAAATTTCAAGATCTTAGTTTTGCACTAGTGGAATTTCCCAAACTTGGGTAACAAACTTTTGTGTTCATTTGTTGTGTGTGAATAAATTTTCTTCATTTACTTTTTTTACTTTTTTAAACTTTTTCCGTACATCAACTATGAAATTTTCATTTTGCTGTGATCTATTTACCTTTTTTGTTTACGGGATGAAGGGAGAGCGAAAAAACTCAAAGTTTTGATTTAAGAAAATTGTGTACATCTAAGATGGAAATGCACAATGCACATATGTAGAGAGAGATAATTCCAAAGAGTGTCTGTAGTTTTTTGGGACTGTAAGCCCTTTTTCGTTTTTTATCTCAGGTTTTGCAATCGTCGGGAAAAATGGGTTGCGGAGGATTTTTAACTGAGTCTTGAATTTCAACCCATAAGTCATTTCATAAAAAAATATAGCCCTTTACGCGTGATAAAATACATCACAATCATCTATGATTATTATGTCAGCATTTTGCAAATGGGCAAAATAATGCATGTTGGACTCGGGTAAATATCCCACCGCATGTTCACTTGAGAATTTAATGAACGTTTTGAATTCTCTTTAAATGCTTTGCATCCATAGCTCATTTTCATCTTTAACATGTTTAAAACATGCATATCCATTTTTAAAACATGGGTGGATGAAATCTCTTTCTTGCAAAATTCCAAGCTATTAGGGTTAAACTAGTGGAATTTCCCAAAATTGGATAACAAAACTTTTGTGTTCATTTGTGTTGGGTGAATAAATTTTATTTATTTATGTTTTTTATTGTTTTAAATTTTTCATTATATCAACTATAAAATTTTCATTTTGTTGTAATCTTTTTGCCTTGTTTGTTTTCGGGATGAAGGGAGAGCGAAAAGTCAAACTTTAGATTTAAGAAAAAAGTGTAAATCTAAAATGGAAAATCACCATGCAAAAAATTAGGGAGAGATAATTCCAATGAGTATCTGTAATTTTTAGGCATTGTAAGCTCTTTTTAGTTTTTATATCTCAGATTTTGCAATCGTTAGGAAAAATTGGTGGCAGTGGATTTTTAACTGAGTGTTGAATTGCAATCAATAAGTCATTTCATACAAAAATATAGCCCGTTACGAATGATAAATCACTTTAAAATCATCTATGATTGTTAGATCAAATTTTTGAAAATGGGAAAAGTAATGACTTGTTAGACTCGGGTAAATATCCCACCGCACGTTCACTTGAAAATTTAATGAGCGTTTGTTATTCTCTTTAAAAGCTTTGGATCCATAGGTCATTTGAATCTTTAACACGTTTCTGCATGCATATCCATTTTTAAAACATGTGTAAAAAAAATCTCCTTCATGTAAAATTCCAAGATATTAGTTTTGGACTAGTGGAATTTTCCAAACTTGGATAACAAAACTTTTGTGTTCATTTGTGGTGTGTGAATAAATTTTCTTCATTTATTTTTTTTATTGTTTTAAACTTTTTCCGTACATCAACTATGAAATTTTCATTTTGCAGTGATCTATTTGCCTTTTTTGTTTACGGGATGAAGGGAGAGCGAAAAACTTGAAGTTTTGATTCAAGAAAAATGTGTACATCTAAAACGGAAATGCACAATGCACATATGTAGAGAGAGATAATTCCAAAGAGTGCCTGTAATTTTTAGGGATAGTAAGCACCTTTTCGTTTTTATATCTCAAGTTTTACAATCGCCGGGAAAAATGGGTTGCAGAGGATTTTTAACTGAGTGTTGAATTGCAATCCATAAGTCATTTCATACAAAAATATAGCCTGTTACGCATGACAAATCACATTACAATGATCTATGATTAATTATGTCAGCTTTTTGCAAATGGGCAAAATAATGGCATGTTTGACTCGGGTAAATATCCCACCGCAAGTTCACTTGAGAATTAAATGAGCGTTTGTTATTCTCTTTAAAAGCTTTGCATCCATAGCTCATTTGCATCTTTAACATGTGTAGAAAAAATATCCTTCATGTAAAATTCCAAGATCTTAGTTTTGGACTAGTGGAATTTCCCAAACTTTGGTAACAAAACTTTTGTGTTCATTTGTTGTGTGTGAATAAATTTTCTTCATTTACTTTTTTTATTGTTTTAAACTTTTTCCGTACATCAACTATGAAATTTTCATTTTGCTGTGATCTATTTGCCTTTATTGTTTACGGGATGAAGGGAGAGCGAAAAAACTCAAAGTTTTGATTTAAGAAAATTGTGTACATCTAAGATGGAAATGCACAATGCACATATGTAGAGAGAGATAATTCCAAAGAGTGTCTGTAGTTTTTTGGGACTGTAAGCCCTTTTTCGTTTTTTATCTCAGGTTTTGCAATCGTCGGGAAAAATGGGTTGCGGAGGATTTTTAACTGAGTCTTGAATTTCAACCCATAAGTCATTTCATACAAAAATATAGCCCGTTACGCGTGATAAATCACATCACAATCATCTATGATTATTATGTCAGCATTTTGCAAATGGGCAAAATAATGCATGTTGGACTCGGGTAAATATCTCACCGCATGTTCACTTGAGAATTTAATGAACGTTTTGAATTCTCTTTAAATGCTTTGCATCCATAGCTCATTTTCATCTTTAACATGTTTAAAACATGCATATCCATTTTTAAAACATGTGTGGATGAAATCTCTTTCTTGCAAAATTCCAAGCTATTATGGTTAAACTAGTGGAATTTCCCAAAATTGGATAACAAAACTTTTGTGTTCATTTGTGTTGGGTGAATAAATTTTATTTATTTATGTTTTTTATTGTTTTAAATTTTTCATTACATCAACTATAAAATTTTCATTTTGTTGTAATCTTTTTGCCTTGTTTGTTTTCGGGATGAAGGGAGAGCAAAAAGTCAAAGTTTTGATTGAAGAAAAAAGTGTACATCTAAAATGGAAAAGCACCATGCAAAAAATTAGGGAGAGATAATTCCAAAGAGTGTCTGTAATTTTCAAGGATTGTAAGCTCTTTTTAGTTTTTATATCTCAGATTTTGCAATCGTTAGGAAAAATTGGTGGCAGAGGATTTTTAACTGAGTGTTGAATTGCAATCCATAAGTCATGTCATACATAAATATAGCCCGTTATGCATAATAAATCACTTTACAATCATCTATGATTGTTAGATCAAATTTTTGAAAATGGGCAAAATAATGACTTGTTACACTCGGGTAAATATCCCACCGCACGTTCATTTGAGAATTTAATGAGCGTTTGTTATTCTCTTTAAAAGCTTTGGATCCGTAGGTCATTTGAATCTTTAACATGTTTCAAGCATGCTTATCCATTTTTAAAACTTGTGCAGAAAAAATCTCCTTCATGTAAAATTCCAAGCTTAATAGGGTTGGACTAATGGAATTTCCAAATCTTGGATAACAAAACTTTTTTGTTCATTTGTGGTGTGTGAATAGATATTTTTTATTTAAATTAGTTATTATTTTAAATATTTTCCACACATACTCTATAAATTTTTTATTTTGTTGTGATCTTTTTTGCCTTTTTTGTTTTCGGGATGAAGGGGGAGCGAAAACTCAGAGTTCTGATTTAAGAAAAAAGTGTACATCTAAAATGGAAATGCACAATGCACAAATGTAGAGAGAGATAATTCCAAAGAGTGTCTGTATGTTTTAGGGATCGTATGCACTTTTTCGTTTTTATATCTTTGGTTTTGCAATCGTCGGGAAACGGGGGAGGCGGGTAATTTTTAACTGAGTGTTGACTTCAAATCCATCAGTCATTTTTTACAAAAATATAGCCCGTTACGCATGACAAATCACTTTACAAATCATCTATGATTGTTAGCTCAACTTTTTGAATATGGGCAAAATAATGGTTTGTTTGACTCGGGCAAATATCCCACCGCACGTTCACTTGAGAATTTAATGAGCGTTTGTTATTCTCTTTAAAAGCTTTGGATCCATAGGTCATTTGAATCTTTAACATGTTTCTCGCTTGCATATCCATTTTTAAAACATGTGTAGAAAAAATCTACTTCATGTAAAATTCCAATATATTAGTTTTGAACTAGTGGAATTTCCCAAACTTGGATAACAAAACCTTTGTGCTCATTTGTGGTTTGTGAATAAATTTTCTTCATTTACTTTTTTTTATCGTTTTAAACTTTGTCCGTTCATCAACTATGAAATTTTCATTTTGCTGTGATCTATTTGCCTTTTTTCTTTACGAGATGAAGGGAGAGCGAAAAAACTTGATGTTTTGATTTAAGAAAAATGTGTACATCGAAAACGGAAATGCACAATGCACATATGTAGAGAGAAATAATTCCAAAGAGTGTCTGTAATTTTTAGGGATTGAAAGCACTTTTTCGTTTTTATATCTCAGGTTTTGCAATCGACGAGAAAAATGGGTTGTAGAGGATTTTTTACTGAGTGTTGTATTGCAACCCAAAAGTCATTTCATACAAACATATAACCCGTTACGCATGATAAATCACATCACAATCATCTATGATTATTATGTCAGCTTTTTGCAAATGGGCAAAATAATGGCTTATTTGACTCGGGTAAATATCCCACCGCAAGTTCACTTGAGAATTTAATGTGCGTTTGTTATTCTCTTTAAAAGCTTTGCATCCATAGCTCATTTTCATCTTCAACATGTTTCAAACATGCATATCCATTTTTAAAACATGTGTGGATGAAATCTCTTCCTTACAAAATTTTAAACTAGTGGAATTTCCCAAATTTGGATAACAAAACTTTTGTGTTCATACGTGTTGGGTGAATAAATTTTGTTTATTTATATTTGTTATTGTTTTAAATCCTTTCCATACAACAACTATAAAATTTTCATTTTGTTGCAAGCTTTTTGCCTTGATTGTTTTCGGGATGAAGGGAGAGCGAAAAGTCAAAGTTTTGATTTAAGAAAAAAGTGTACATCTAAAATGGAAAACCACAATCAACAAGTGTAGGGAGAGATAATTCCAAAGAGTGTCTGTAATTTTTTGGGATTGTAAGCTCTTTTTAGTTTTTATATCTCAGGTTTTGCAATCGTCGGGAAAAATTGGTGGCAGAGGATTTTTAACTAAGTGTTGAATTGCAATTCATAACTCATTTCATACAAAAATATAGCCCGTTACGCATGATAAATCACATTGCAATCATCTATGATTAATTATGTCAGCTTTTTGCAAATGGGCAAAATAATGGAACGTTTGACTCGGGTAAGTATCCCACTGCAAGTTCACTTGAGAATTTAATGAGCGTTTGTTATTCTCTTTAAAAGCTTTGCATCCATAGCTCATTTTCATCTTTAACATGTATCAAACATGCATATCCATTTTTAAAACATGTGTAGAAAAAATCTCCTTCATGTAAAATTCCTAGATATTAGTTTTGGACTAGTGGAATTTCCCAAACTTGGATAACAAAACTATTGTGTTCATTTGTGGTCTGTGAATAAATTTTCTTCATTTACTTTTTTTATTGTTTTAAACTATTTCCGTACATCAACTATGAAATTTTCATTTTGCTGTGATCTATTTGCCTTTTTATTTTACAGGACGAAGGGAGCACGAAATACTCGAAGTTTTGATTTAAGAAAAATGTGTAAATCTAAAACGGAAATGCAATTTGCACATATGTAGAGAGAGATAATTCCAAAGAGTGCCTGTAATTTTTAGGGATTGTAAGCACCTTTTCGATTATATATCACATGTTTTATTATCGTCGGAAACAATGGGTTGCGGAGGATTTTTAACTGAGTGTTGAATTGCAATCCATAAGTTATTTCATACAAAAATATAGCCCGTTACGCATGATAAAGCACATTACAATCATCTATGACTAATTATGTCAGCGTTTTGCAAATGGGTAAAATAATGGCATGTTTGACTCGGGTAAATATCCCACCGCAAGTTCACTTGAGAATTTAATGGGCGTTTGTTATTCTCTTTAAAAGCTTGGAATCCATAGCTCATTTGCATCTTTAACATGTTTCAAACATGCATATTCATTTTAAAACTTGTGTGGATGAAATCTCTTTCTTGCAAAATTCCAAGCTATTCGGGTTAAACTAGTGGAATTTCCAAAAATTGGAGAACAAAAATTTTGTGTTCATTTGTGTTGGGTGAAAAAAATTTCTTTATTTATATTTTTTGTCGTTTTAAATTTTTTCCATACATCAAATATAAAATTTTGTTTTAAATTTTTCCATACATCAACTATAAAATTTTCATTTTTTTGTGTACATCTAAAAGAGTACATCTAAAATGGATAAGCACAATGCAGACTTGTAGGGAGAGATAATTCCAAAGAGTGTCTGTAATTTTTAGGGATTGTAAGCTCTTTTTAGTTTTTATATCTCAGGTTTTGCAATCGTCGGGAAAAATTGGTGGCAGTGGATTTTTAATAGAGTGTTGAATTGCAATCCATAAGTCATTTCATACAAAAATATAGCCCGTTACGCATGATAAATCACTTTACAATCATCTATGATTGTTAGATCAAATTTTTGAAAATGGGAAAAATAATGACTTGTTAGACTCGGGTAAATATCCCATCGCATGTTTACTTGAGAATTTAATGAGCGTTTGTTATTCTCTTTAAAAGCTTTGGATCCATAGGTCATTCGAATCTTTAACATGTTTCAAGCATGCATTTCCATTTTTAAAACATGTGTAGAAAAAATCTCCTTGATGTAAAATTCCAAGCTTAATAGGGTTGGACTAATGGAATTTCCCAAACTTGGATAACAAAACTTTTGTTGTCATTTGTGGTGTGTGAAAAGATATTTTTGATTTACATTAGTTATTAATTTAAATATTCTCCACACATCAACTATAAAATTTTTATTTCGTTGTGATCTTTTCTGCCTTTTTTGTGTACGGGATGAAGGGGGAGCGAAAATTCAAATTTCTGATTTAAGAAAAAAGTGTACATCTAAAATGGAAATGCACAATGCACAAATGTACAGAGAGATATTTCCAAAGAGTGTCTGTATGTTTTAGGGATCGTATGCACTTTTTCGTTTTTATATCTAAGGTTTTGCAATCGTCGGGAAACGGGGGAGGCGGGCGATTTTTAACAGAGTGTTGACTTCAAATCCATAAGTCATTTCTTACAAAAATATGGCCCGTTACGCATGACAAATCACTTTACAATCATCTATGATTGTTAGCTCAACTTTTCTAATATGGGCAAAATAATGGCTTGTTTGACTCGGGCAAATATCCCACCGCACGTTCACTTGAGAATTTGATGAGCGTTTGTTATTCTCTTTAAAATCTTTGGATCCATAGCTCATTTGAATCTTTAAAATTTTTCTGCCATGCATATCCATTTTTAAAACATGTGTAGAAAAAATCTCCTTCATGTAAAATTCCAAGATATTAGTTTTAGACTAGTGGAATTTCCCAAATTTGGATAACAAAACTATTGTGTTCATTTGTGGTGTGTGAATAAATTTTCTTTATTTACTATTTTTATCGTTTTAAACTTTTTTCGTCCATCAACAATGAAATTTTCATTTTGCTGTGATCTATTTGCCTTTTTTGTTTACGGGATGAAGGGAGAGCGAAAAACTCGAAGTTTTAATTTAAGAAAAATGTGTACATCTAAAGCGGAAATGCTATTTGCACATATGTAGAGAGAGATAATTCCAAAGAGTGCCTATAATTTTTAGGGATTGTAAGCACCTTTTCGTTTTTATATCTCAGGTTTTACAATCGTCGGGAAAAATGGGTTGCGGAGGATTTTTAACTTAGTGTTGAATTGCAATCCATAAGTCATTTCATACAAAAATATAGCCCATTACGCATGATAAATCACATTACAATCATCTATGATTAATTATGTCCGCGTTTTGCAAATGGGCAAAATAATGGCATGTTTGACTCGGGTAAATATCCCACCGGAAGTTCACTTGAGAACTTAATGAGCGTTTGTTATTCTCTTTAAAATCTTTGCATCCATAGCTATTTGCATCTTTAACATGTTTCAAACATGCATATCCATTTTTAAAACATGTGTGGATGAAATCTGTTTCTTGCAAAATTCCAAGCTATTAGGGTTAAACTAGTGGAATTTCCAAAAATTGGAGAACAAAAATTTTGTGTTCATTTATGTTGGGTGAAAAAAATTTCTTTATTTATATTTTTTGTCGTTTTAAATTTTTTCCATACATCAAATATAAAATTTTCATTTTGTTGAAAGCTTTTTTGCCTTGTTTGTTTTCGGCATGAAGGGAGAGCGAAGAGTCAAAGTTTTGATTTAAGAAAAAAGTGTACATCTAAAATGGAAAAGCACAGTGCACAATTGTATGGAGAGATAATTTCAAAGAGTGTCTGTAATTTTTAGGGATTGTAAGCTCTTTTTAGTTTTTATATCTCAGGTTTTGCAATCGTCGGGAAAAATTGGTGGCAGTGGATTTTTAACTGAGTGTTGAATTGCAATCCGTAAGTCATTTCATACAAAAATATAGCCCGTTATGCATGATAAATCACTTTACAATCATCTATGATTGTTAGATCAAATTTTTGAAAATGAGGAAAATAATGACTTGTTAGATAGGGTAACTATCCCACCGCACGTTCACTTGAGAATTTAATGAGCGTTTGTTATTCTCTTTAAAAGCTTTGGATCCATAGGTCATTTGAATCTTTAACATGTTTCAAGCATGCACTTCCATTTTTAAAACATGTGTAGAAAAAATCTCCTTCAAGTAAAATTCCAAGCTTAATAGGGTTGGACTAATGGAATTTCCCAAACTTGGATAACAAAACTTTTGTGTTCATTTGTGGTGTGTGAATAGATATTTTTTATTTACATTAGTTATTAATTTAAATATTTTCCACACATCAACTATAAAATTTTTATTTTGTTGTGATCTTTTCTGCATTTTTTGTCTACGGGATGAAGGGGGAGTGAAAACTCCAAGTTCTTATTGAAGAAAAAAGTGTACATCTAAAATGGAAATGTACAATGCACAAATGTAGAGAGAGATATGTCCAAAGAGTGTCTGTATGTTTTAGGGATTTGTATGCACTTTTTCATTTTTATATCTAAGGTTTTGCAATCCTCAGGAAATGGGGGAGGCGGGTGATTTTTAACTGAGTGTTGACTTCAAATCCATAAGTCATTTCTTACAAAAATATAGCCCGTTACGCATGACAAATAACTTTACAATGATCTATGATTGTTAGCTCAACTTTTTGCATATGGGCAAAATAATGGCTTGTTTGCCTCGGGCAAATATCCCACCGCACGTTCACTTGAGAACTTAATGAGCGTTTTTTATTCTCTTTAAAAGCTTTGGATCCATAGGTCATTTGAATCTTTAACATGTTTCTGGCATGCATATCTATTTTTAAAACTTATGTAGAAAAAATCTCCTTCATGTAAAATTCCAAGATATTAGTTTTGGACTAGTGGAATTTCCCAAACTTGGATAACAAAACTATTGTTCATTTGTGGTGTGAAAATAAGTTTTCTTCATTTACTTTTTTTATTATTTTCAACTTTTTCCGTACATCAACTATGAAATTTTCATTTTGCTGTGATCTATTTGCCTTTTTTGTTTACCGGATGAAGGGAGAGCGAAAAACTCAAAGTTTTGATTTAAGAAAAATGTGTACAGCTATAACGGAAATGCACAATTCACATATGTAGAGAGAGATAATTCCAAAGAGTACCTGTAATTTTTAGGGATTTTAAGCACCTTTTTGTTTTTATATCTCAGGTTTTTCAATCGTCGGGAAAAATGCGTTGCAGAGGATTTTTAACTGAGTGTTGAATTGGAATCCATAAGTCATTTCATACAAAAATATAGCCTATTACGCATGATAAATCACATTACAATCATCTAAGATTAATTATGTCGGCGTTTTGCATATGGGCAAAATAATGGCATGTTTGACTCGGGTAAATATCCCACCGCAAGTTCACTTGAGAATTTAATGTGCGTTTGTTATTCTCTTTAAAAGCTTTGCATCCATAGCTCATTTGCATCTTTAACATGTTTCAAACATGCATATCCATTTTTAAAACATGTGTGGATGAAATCTCTTTCTTGCAAAATTCCAAGGTATTAGGGTTAAACTAGTGGAATTTCCCAAAATTGGATAACAAAACTTTTGTGTTCATTTGTGTTGGGTGAATAAATTTTCTTTATTTATATTTGTTATTGTTTTAAATTTTTTCCATAAATCAACTATAAAATTTTCATTTTGTTGTAAGCTTTTTTACCTTGTTTGTTTTTGTGATGAAGGGAGAGCGAAAAGTCAAAGTTTTGATTTAAGAAAAAAGTGTACATCTAAAATGGAAAATCACAATGCACAATTGTAGGGAGAGATAATTCCAAAGAGAGTCTGTAATTTTTAGGGATTGTAAGCTCTTTTTAGTTTTTATATCTCAGGTTCTGCAATCGTCGGGAAAAATTGTGGCAGAGGATTTTTAAGTGAGTGTTGAATTGCAATTCATAAGTCATTTCATAGAAAAATATAGCCCATTACGCATGATAAAGAGCTTTACAATCATCGATGATTGTTAGATCAAATTTTTGAAAATGGGCAAAATAATGACTTGTTAGACTCGGGTAAATATCCCACCGCACGTTCACTTGAGAATTTAATGAGTGTTTGTTATTCTCTTTAAAAGCTTTGGATCCATTGGTCATTTGAATCATTAACATGTTTCAAGCATGCATATCCATTTTTAAAATTCTGTAGAAAAAATCTCGTTCATGTAAAATTCCAAGCTTTATAGGGTTGGACTAATGGAATTTCCCAAACTTCGATAACAAAACTTTTGTGTTCATTTGTGGTGTGTGAATAGATATTTTTTATTTACATTAGTTATTATTTTAAATATTTTCCACACATCAACTATAAAAATTTTCTTTTGTTGTGATGTTTTCTGCCTTTTTTGTTTACGGGATAAAGGGGGAGCGAAAACTCAAAGTTTTCATTTAAGAAAAAAATGTACATCTAAAATGAAAATGCATAATGCACAAATGTAGAGAGAGATATTTCCAAAGAGTTTCTATATGTTTTAGGGATCGTATGCACTTTTTCGTTTTTATATCTAAGGTTTTGCAATCATCGGGAAACGAGGGAGGCGGGCGATTTTTAACTGAGTTTTGACTTCAAATCCATAAGTCATTTCATACAAAAATATAGCCTGTTACGCATGACAAATCACTTTACAATCACCTATGATTGTTAGCTCAACGTTTTGAATATGGGAAAAATAATGGCTTGTTTGACTCGGGCAAATTTCCCACCGTACATTCACTTGAGAATTTAATGAGCGTTTGTTATTCTCTTTAAAAGCTTTGGATCCAAAGCTCATTTGAATCTTTAACATGTTTCTGGCATGCATATCCATTTTTAAAACATGTGTAGAAAAAATCTCCCTCATGTAAAATTCCAAGATATTAGTTTTAGACTAGTGGAATTTCCCAAACTTGCATAACAAAACTTTTGTGGTCATTTGTAGTGTGTGAATAAATTTTCTTCATTTACTTTTTTTATTGTTTTAAACTTTTTTCGTACATCAACTATAAAATTTTCATTTTGCTGTGATCTATTTGCCTTTTTTATTTACGGGATGAAGGGAGAGCGAAAAACTCAAAGTTTTGATTTAAGAAAAATGTGTACATCTAAAACGGAAATGCACCATGCACATATGTAGAGAGAGATAATTCCAAAGATTGCTTGTAATTTTTAGGGATTTTAAGCACCTTTTCATTTTTATATCTCAGGTTTTGCAATCGTCGGGAAAAATTGCTTGCGGAGGATTTTTAACTGAGTGTTGAATTGCAATCCATAAGTCATTTCATACAAAAATATAGCCCGTTACGCATGATAAATCACATTACAATCATCTATGATTAATTATGTCAGCTTTTTGCAAATGGGCAAAATAATGGCATGTTTGACTCGGGTAAATATCCCACCGCAAGTTCACTTGAGAATTTAATGAGCGTTTGTTATTCTCTTTAAAAGCTTTGCATCCATAGCTCATTTGCATCTTTAACATGTTTCAAACATGCATATCCATTTTTAAAACATGTGTGGATGAAATCTCTTTCTTGCAAAATTTCAAGCTATTAGGGTTAAACTAGTGGAATTTCCCAAAATTGGATAACAAAACTTTTGTGTTCATTTGTGTTGGGTGAATAAATTTTCTTTATTTATATTTTTTATTGTTTTAAATTTTTTCCATACATCAACTATAAAATTTTCGTTTTGTTGTAAGCTTTTCTGCCTTGTTTGTTTTCGGGATGAAGGGAGAGCGAAAAGTCAAAGTTTTGATTTAAGAAAAAAGTGTACATCTAAAATGGAAAAGCACAATGCACAATTGTATGGAGAGATAATTCCAAAGTGTGTCTGTAATTTTTAGGGATTGTAAGCTCTTTTTTAGTTTATATATCTCAGGTTTTGCAATCGTCGAGAAAAATTGTGGCAGAGGATTTTTAACTGAGTGTTGAATTGCAATCCATAAGTCATTTCATACAAAAATATAGCCCGTTACGCAGGATAAATCACTTTACAATCATCTATGATTGTTAGATCAAATTTTTGAAAATGGGCAAAATAATGACTTGTTAGACTCGGGTAAATATCCCACCGCACGTTCACTTGACAATTTAATGAGTGTTTGTTATTCTATTTAAAAGCTTTGGATCCATAGGTCAATTGAATCTTTAACATGTTTCAAGCATGCATATCTTTTTTTAAAACATGTGTAGAAAAAATCTCCTTCATGTTAAATTCCAGGCTTAACAGGGTTGGACTAATGGAATTTACCAAACTTGGATAACAAAATTTTTATGTTCATTTGTGGTGTGTGAATAGATTTTTTTATTTACATTAGTTATTACTTTAAATATTTTCCACACATCAACTATAAAATTTGATTTTGTTGTGATCTTTTCTGCCTTTTTTGTTTGCGGGATGAAGGGGGCGCGAAAACTCAATGTTCTGATTTAAGAAAAAAGTGTACATCTAAAATGGAAATGCACAATGCACAAATGTAGAGAGATATTTCCTTAGAGTGTCTGTATGTTTTAGGGATCGTGTGCACTTTTTCGTTTTTATATCTAAGGTTTTGCAATCGTCGGGAAACGGGGGAGGCGGGCGATTTTTAACTGAGTGTTGACTTCAAATCCATAAGTCATTTCTTACAAAAATATAGCCCGTTATGCATGACAAATCACTTTACAATCATCTATGTTTGTTAGATCAAATTTTTGAAAATGGGCAAAATAATGACTTGTTAGACTCGGGTAAATATCCCACCGCACGTTCACTTGAGAATTTAATGAGCATTTGCTATTCTCTTTAAAAGTTTTGGATCCATAGGTCATTTGAATCTTTAACATGTTTCAAGCATGCATATCTTTTTTTAAAACATGTGTAGAAAAAATCTCCTTCATGTAAAATTCCAGGCTTAACAGGGTTGGACTAATGGAATTTCCCAAACTTGGATATCAAAACTTTTATGTTCATTTGTGGTGTGTGAAGAGATATTTTTTATTTACATTAGTTATTACTTTAAATATTTTCCACACATCAACTATAAAATTTTTATTTTGTTGTGATCTTTTCTGCCTTTTTTGTTTGCAAGATGAAGGGGGCACGAAAACTCAAAGTTCGGATTTAAGGAAAAAGTGTACATCTAAAATGGAAATGCACAATGCGCAAATGTAGAGAGATATTTCCTTAGAGTGTCTGTATGTTTTAGGGATCGTGTGCACTTTTTCGTTTTTATATCTAAGGTTTTGCAATCGTCGGGAAACGGGGGAGGCGGGCGATTTTTAACTGAGTGTTGACTTCAAATCCATAAGTCATTTCTAACAAAAATATAGCCCGTTACGCATGACAAATCACTTTACAATCATCTATGTTTGTTAGCTCAACTTTTTGAAGATGGGCAAAATAATGGCTTGTTTGACTCGGGCAAATATCCCACCGCACGTTCACTTGAGAATTTAATGAGCGTTTGTTATTCTTTTTAAAACTTTTGGATCCATAGGTCATTTGAATCTTTAACATGTTTCAAGCATGCATATCCATTTTTAAAACATGTGTAGAAAAAATCTCCTTCATGTAAAATTCCAAGATATTAGTTTTGGACTAGTGGAATTTCCCAAACTTGGATAACAAAACTTTTGTGTTCATTTGTGGTGTGTGAATAGATATTTTTTATTTACATTAGTTATTATTTTAAATACTTTCCACAAGACCACAATAAAATTTTTATTTTGCTGTGATCTTTTCTGCCTTTTTTTTTACGAGATGAAGGGGGAGCGAAAACTCAAAGTTCTGATTTAAGAAAAAAGTGTACATCTAAATTGGAAATGCACAATGCACAAATATAGAGAGATATATATCCAAAGAGTGTCTGTATGTTTTAGGGATCGTATGCACTTTTTCGTTTTTATTTCTAAGGTTTTGCAATCGTGTGGAAAAGGGGGAGGCAGACGATTCTTAACTGAGTGTTGACTTCAAATCCATAAGTCATTTCTTACAAAAATATAGCCCGTTACTAATGACAAATCACTTTACAATCAACTATGATTGTTAGCTCAACTTTTTGAATATGGGCAAAATAATGGCTTGTTTGACTCGGGCAAATATCCCACCGCACATTCACTTGAGAATTTAATGAGCGTTTGTTATTCTCTTTAAAAACTTTGGATCCATAGGTCATTTGACTCTTTAACATGTTTCTGGCATGCATATCCATTTTTAAAACATGTGTAGAAAAAATCTCCTTCATGTAAAATTCCAAGATATTAGTTTTGGACTAGTGGAATTTCCCAAACTTGGATAACAAAACTTTTGCGTTCATTTTTGGTGTGTGAATAAATTTTGTTCATTTAATTTTTTTATTGTTTTAAACTTTTTCCGTACATCAACTATGAAATTTTCATTTTGCTGTGATCTATTTGCCTTTTTTGTTCACAGGATGAAGGGAGAGCGAAGAACTCAAAGTTTTGATTTAAGAAAAATGTGTACATCTAAAAGGGAAATGCACAATGCACATATGTAGAGAGAGATAATTCCAAAGAGTGCCTGTAATTTTTAGGGATTGTAAGCACCTTTTCATTTTTATATCTCAGGTTTTGCAATCGTCGGGAAAAATGGGTTGCGGAGGATTTTTAACTGAGTGTTGAATTGCAATCCATAAGTCATTTCATAAAAAAATATAGCCTGTTACGCATGATAAATCACATTACAATCATCTATCATTAATTATGTCAGTTTTTTGCAAATGGGAAAAATAATGGCATGTTAGACTCGGGTAAATATCCCACCGCAAGTTCACTTGAGAATTTAATGAGCGTTTGTTATTCTCTTTAAAAGCTTTGCATCCCTAGCTCATTTGCGTCTTTAACATGTTTCAAACATGCATATCCATTTTTAATACATGTGTGGATGAAATCTCTTACTTGCAAAGTTCCAAGCTATTAGGGTTAAACTAGTGGAATTTCCTAGAATTGGATAACAAAACTTTTGTGTTCAATTGTGTTGGGTGAATAAATTTTCTTTATATATATTTGTTATTGTTTTAAATTTTTTCCATACATCAATTATAAAATGGTCATTCTGTTGTAAGCTTTTTGCCTTGTTTGTTTACGGGATGAAGGGAGAGCGAAAAACTCGAAGTTTTGATTTAAGAAAAAAGTGTACATCTAAAATTGAAAAGCACAATGCACAATTGTAGGGAGAGATAATTCCAAAGAGTTTCGGTAATTTTTTGGGATTGTAAGCTGTTTTTAGTTTTTATATCTCAGGTTTTGCAATCGTCGGGATAGGTGGCAGAGGATTTTTAACTGAGTGTTGAATTGAAATCCATAAGTCATTTCATACAAAAATATAATCCGTTACGCATGATAAATCACTTTACAATCATCTATGATTGTTAGATCAAATTTTTGAAAATGGGCAAAATAATGACTTGTTAGACTCGGGTAAATATCCCACCGGACGTTCACTTGAGAATTTAATGAGTGTTTCTTATTCTCTTTAAAAGCTTTGGAGCCATAGGTCATTTGAATCTTTAACATGTTTCAAGCATGCATATCCATTTTTAAAACATGTGTAGAAAAAATCTCATTCATGTAAAATTCCAAGCTTAATGGGGTCGGACTAATGGAATTTCCCAAACTTGGATAACAAAACTTTTGTGTTCATTTGTGGTGTGTGAATAGATATTATTTATTTACATTAGTTACTGTTTTAAATATTTTCATAACATCAACTATTTTAAATATTTTCATAACATCATAAATTTTCTTCATTTACTTTTTTTATTGTTTTCAACTTTTTTCGTACATCAACTATGAAATTTTCATTTTGCTGTGATCTATTCGCCTTTCTTGTTTACCGGATGAAGGGAGAGCGAAAAACTCAAAGTTTTGATTTAAGAAAAATGTGTACATCTAAAACGGAAATGCACAATGCACATATGTAGAGTGAGATAATTCCAAAGAGTGCCTGTAATTTTTAGGGATTGTAAGCACCTTTTCACTTTTATATCTCAGGTTTTGCAATCGTCGGGAAAAATGGGTTGTGGAGGATTTTTAACTAATTGTCGAATTGCAATCCATAAGTCATTTCATACAAAAATAAAGCCCGTTACACATGATAAATCACTTTACAATCATCTACGATTTTTAGATCAAATTTTTGAAAATGGGTAAAATAATGACTTGTTAGACTCGCGTAAATATCCCACCGCACGTTCACTTGAGAATTTAATGAGCGTTTGTTATTCTCTTTAAAAGTTTTGGATCCATAGGTCATTTGAATATTTAACATGTTTCAAGCATGCATATCCATTTTTAAAACATGTGTAGAAAAAATCTCCTTCATGTAAAATTCCAAGATATTAGTTTTGGACTAGTGGAATTTCCCAAACTTGGATAACAAAACTTTTGTGTTCATTTGTGGTGTGTGAATAAATTTTCTTCATTTACTTTTTTTATTTTTTTAAACTTTTTCCGTACATCAACTATGAAATTTTCATTTTGCTGTGATCTATTTGCCTTTTTTGTTTATGGGATGAAGGGAGAGCGAAAAACTCGAAGTTTTGATTTAAGAAAAATGTGTACATCTAACACGAAAATGCACAATGCACATATGTAGAGAGAGATAATTCCAAAGAGTGCCTGTAATTTTTTGGGATTTTAAGCACCTTTTCGTTTTTATATCTCATGTTTTGCAATCGTCGGGAAAATGGGTTGCGGAGGATTTTTAACTGAGTGTTGAATTGCAATCCATAAGTCATTTCATACAAAAATATAGCCCGTTATGCATAATAATTCACATTACAATCATCTATGATTAATTATGTCAGCTTTTTGCAAATGGGCAAAATAATGGCATGTTTGAATCGGGAAAATATCCCACCAAAAGTTCACTTGAGAATTTAATGAGCGTTTGTTATTCTTGTTAAAAGCTTTGCATCCATAGCTCATTTGCATCTTTAACTTGTTTCAAACACACATATCCATTTTAAAAAATTGTGTGGATGAAATCTCTTTCTTGCAAAATTCCAAGCTATTAGGGTTAAACTAGTGGAATTTCCCAAAATTGGAAAACAAAACTTTTGTGTTCATTTGTGTTGGGTGAATAAATTTTCTTTATTTATATTTGTTATTGTTTTAAATTTTTTCCATACATCAACTATAAAATTTTCATTTTGTTGTAAGCTTTTTGCCTTGTTTGTTTTCGGGATAAAGGGAGAGCGAAAAGTCAAAGCTTTTATTGAAGAAAAAAGTGTACATCTAAAATGGAAAAGAACAATGCACAGTTGTAGGGAGACATAATTCCAAAGAGTGTCTGTAATTTTTAGGGATTGTAAGCTCTTTTTAGTTTTTATATCTCAGGTTTGTTAATCGTCGGGAAAAATTGGTGGCAGAGGATTTTTAACTAAGTGTTGAATTGCAATCCATAAGTCATTTCAAACAAAAATATAGCCCGTTACGCATGATAAATCAATTTACAATCATCTATGATTGTTTGATCAAATTTTTGAAAATGTGCTAAATAATGACTTGTTAAACTCGGGTAAATATCCCACAACACGTTCACTTGAGAATTAAATAAGCGTTCGTTATTCTCTTCAAAAGCTTTGGATCCATAGGTCATTTGAATCTTTAACATGTTTCAAGCATGCATATCCATTTTTAAAACATGTGTAGAAAAAATCTCCTTCATGTAAAATTCGAAGCTTAATAGGGTTGGACTAATGGAATTTCCAAAACTTGGATAACAAAACTTTTGTGTTCATTTGTGGTGTGTGAATAGATATTTTTTATTTACATTAGTTATTATTTTAAATAATTTCCGTACATCCACTATAAAATTATTATTTTGTATTGATCTTTTCTGCCTTTTTGGTTTACGAGATGAAGGGGGAGTTAAAACTCAAAGTTCTGATTTAAGAAAAAAGTATACATCTAATATGGAAAAGCGCAATGAAAAAATATAGAGAGAGATATTTCCAAAGAGTGTCTGTATGTTTTAGGCATCGTATGCAGTTTTTCGTTTTTATATCTAAGGTTTTGCAATCGTCGGGAAACGGTGAAGGCGGGCGACTATTAACTGAGTGTTGACTTCAAATCCATAAGTCATTTCTTACAAAAATGTAGCCCGTTATGCATGACAAATCACTTTACAATCACCTATGATTGTTAGCTCAACTTTTTGAATATGGGCAAAATTGTGACTTGTTTGACTCGGGCAAATATCCCACCGCACGTTCACTTGAGAATTTAATGAGCGTTTGTTATTCTCTTTAAAAGCTTTGGATCCATAGGTCATTTGAATCTTTAACATGTTTCTGGCATGCATATCCATTTTTAAAACATGTGTAGAAAAATCTCCTCCATGTAAAATTCCAAGATATTAGTTTTGGAGTAGTGGAATTTCCCAAACTTGGATAACAAAACTTTTGTGTTCATTTGTGGTGTGTGAATAAATTTTTTTTCATTTAATTTTCTATTTTTTTAAACTTTTTCCGTACATCAACTATGAAATTTTCATTTTGCTGTGATCTATTTGCCTTTTTTGTTTACGGGATGAAGGGAGAGCGAAAAACTCGAAGTTATGATTTAAGAAAAATGTGTACATCTAAAACAGAAATGCACAATGCACATATGTAGAGCGAGATAATTCCAAAGAGTGTCTGTAATTTTTAGGGATTGTAAGCACCTTTTCGTTTTTATATCTCACGTTTTGTAAACGTCGGGAAAAATGGGTTGCGGAGGATTTTTAACTAAGTGTCGAATTGCAATCCATAAGTCATTTCATACAAAAATATAGCCCGTTACGCATGATAAATCACATTACAATCATCTATGATTAATTATGTCAGCTTTTTGCAAATGGGCAAAATAATGGCATGTTTGACTCGGGTAAATATCCCACCTCAAGTTCACTTGAAAATTTAATGAGCGTTTGTTATTCTCTTTAAAAGCTTTGCATCCATAGCTCATTTGCATCTTTAACATGTTTCAAACACGCATATCCATTTTGAAAACATGTGTGGATGAAATCTCTTTTTTGAAAAATTCCATGCTATTAGGGTTAAACTAGTGGAATTTCCTAAAATCGGATAGCAAAACATTTGTGTTCATTTGTGTTGGGTGAATAAATTTTCTTTATTTATATTTGTATTGTTTTAAATTTTTTCCATACATCAACTATAAAATTTTCATTTTGTTGTAAGCTTTTTGCCTTGTTTGTTTTCGGGATGAAGGGAGACCGAAAAGTCAAAGTTTTGATTTAAGAAAAAAGTTTACATTTAAAATGGACAAGGACAATGCACAATTGTAGGGAGAGATAATTCCAAAGAGTGTCTGTAATTTTTAGGGATTGTAAGCTCTTTTTAGTTTTTATATCTTAGATTTTGCAATCTTCGGGAAAAATTGGTGGCAAATGATTTTTAACTGAGTGTTGAATTGCAATCCATAAGTCATTTCATACAAAAATATAGCCCGTTACGCATGATAAATCACTTTACAATCATCTACGATTGTTAGATCAAATTTTTGAAAATGGGCAAAATAATGACTTGTTAGACTCGGTAAATATCCCACCACACGTTCACTTGAGAATTTAATGAGCATTTGTTATTCTCTTTAAAAGCTTTGGATCCATAGGTCATTTGAATCTTTAACATATTTTTGGCATGCATATCCATTTTTAAAACATGTGTAGAAAAAATCTTTTTCATGTAAAATTCCAAGATATTAGTTTTGGACTAGTGGAATTTCCCAAACTTGGATAACAAAACTTTTGTGCTCATTTGTGGTGTGTGAAAAAATTTCTTCATTTACTTTTTTTATTGTTTTAAACTTTTTTCGTACATCAACTATGAAATTTTTATCTTCCTGTGATCTATTTGCCTTTTTTTTTAAGGGATGAAGGGAGAACGAATAACTCGAAGTTTTGATTTAAGAAAAATGTGTACATATAAAATGGAAATGCACAATGCACATATGTAGAGAGAGATAATTCCAAAGAGTGTCTGTAATTTTTAGGGATTGTAAGCACCTTTTCATTTTTATATCTCAGGTTTTGCAATCGTGGGGAAAAACTGGTTGCGGAGGATTTTTAACTGAGTGTTGAATTGCAATCCATAAGTCATTTCAGACAAAAATAGAGCCCGTTACGCATGATAAATCACATTACAATCATCTATGATTAATTATGTCAGCTTTTTCCAAATGGGCAAAATAATGGCATGTTTGACTCGGGTAAATATCCCACCACAATTTCACTTGAGAATTTAATGAGCATTTGTTATTCTCTTTAAAAGCTTTGCATCCATAGCTCATTTGCATCTTTAACATGTTTCAAACACGCATATCCATTTTTAAAACATGTGTGGACGAAATCACTTTCTTGCAAAATTCCAAGCTATTAGGGTTAAACTAGTGGAATTTCCCAAAATTGGATAACAAAACTTTTGTGTTGATTAGTGCTGGGTGAATAAATTTTCTTTATTTATATTTGTTATAGTTTAAAATTTTTTCCATACATCAACTATAAAATTTTCATTTTGTTGTAAGCTTTTTGCCTTGTTTGTTTTCGGGATGAAGGGAAAGCGAAAAGTCAAAGTTTTGATTTAAGAAAAAAGTGTACATCTAAAATGGAAAGCCACAATGCACAATTTTAGGGAAAGATAATTCCAAAGAGTGTCTGTAATTTTTAGGGATTGTAAGCTCTTTTTAGTTTTATATCTCAGGTTTTGCAATCGTCGGGAAAAATTGGTGGCAGAGGATTTTTAACTGAGTGTTAAATTGCAATCCATAAGTCGTTTCATACAAAAATATATCCCGTTACGCATGATAAATCACTTTACAATCATCTATGATTGTTAGATCAAATTTTTGAAAATGGGCAAAATAACGACTTGTTAGACTCGGTTAAATATCCCACCGCACGTTCACTTGAGAATTTAATGAGCATGTGTTATTCTATTTAAAAGCTTTGGATCCATAGGTAATTTGAATCTTTAACATGTATCAAGCATGCATATCCATTTTTAAAACATGTGTACAAAAAATCTCCTTCATGTAAAATTCCAAGCTTAATTGGGTTGGACTAAAGGAATTTCCCAAACATGGATAACAAAACTTTTGTGTTCATTTGTGGTTTGTGAATAGATATTTTTTATTTACTTTAGTTATTATTTTAAATATTTTCCACACATCAACTATAAAATTTTTATTTTGTAGTGATCTTTTTTGCCTTTTTTGTTTACGGGATGAAGGGGGAGCGAAAACTCAAAGTTCTGATTTAAGAAAAAAGTGTATATCTAAAATGGAAATGCACAATGCACAAATGTAGAGTGAGATATTTCCAAAGAGTGTCTGTTTGTTTTAGGGATCGTAGGCACTCTTTCGTTTTTATATCAATGGTTTTGCAATCGTCGGGAAACGGGTGAGGCGGGAGATTTTTAATTGAGTGTTGACTTCAAATCCATAAGTCATTTTTTACAAAAACTTTTGTGTTAATTTGTGCTGTGTGAATAGATTTTTTTTTTTATATTAGTTATTATTTTAAATATTATCATCACATCAACTATAAAAAAAAATTTTTGCTGTGATCTTTTTTGCCTTTTTTGTTTATGGGATGAAGGGGGAGCGAAAAGTCAAAGTTCTGATTTAAGAAAATAGTGTACATCTATAATGGAAATGCACAATGCACAAATTTAGAGAGAGATATTTCCAAAGAGTGTCTATATGTTTTAGGGATCGTATGCACTTTTTCGTTTTTATATCTAAGGTTTTGCAATCGTCGGGAAACGGGGGAGGCGGACGATTTTTAACTGAGTGTTGAATTCAACTCCATAAGTCATTTCTTAAAAAAATATAGCCCGTTACGCATGACAAATCACTTTACAATCATCTATCATTGTTAGCTCAACTTTTTGAATATGGGCAAAATAGTGGCTTGTTTGACTCGGGCAAATATCCCACCGCACGTTCACTTCAGAATTTAATGAGTGTTTGTTATTCACTTTAAAAGCTTTGGATCCATAGGTCATTTGAATCTTTAACATGTTTTTGGCATGCATATCCATTTTTAAAACATGCGTAGAAAAAATCTCCTTCATGTAAAATTCCAAGATATTAGTTTTGGACTAGTGGAATTTCCCAAATTTGGATAACAAAACCTTTTTGTTCCTTTGTGGTGTGTGAATAAATTTTCTTCATTTACTTTTTTTATTGTTTTAACGTTTTTTCGTACATCAACTATGAAATTTTCAATTTGCTGTGATCTATTTGCCTTCTTTGTTTACGGGATGATGGGAGAGCGAAAAACTCGAAGTTTTGATTTAAGAAAAATGTGTAGATCTAAAACGGAAATGCACAATGCACATATGTAGAGAGAGATAATTCCAAAGAGTGCCTGTATTTTTAAGGGATTGTAAGCACCTTTTCGTTTTTATATCTCAGGTTTTGCAATCGTCGAGAAAAATAGGTTGCGGAGGATTTTTAACTGAGTGTTGAATTGCAATCCATAAGTCATTTCATACAAAAATTTTGCCCGTTACGCATGATAAATCACATTACAATCATCTATGATTAATTATGTCAGCTTTTTGCAAATGGGCAAAATAATGGCGTGTTTGACTCGGGTAAATATCCCACCGCAAGTTCACTTGAGAATTTAATGAGCGTTTGTTATTCTCTTTAAAAGCTTTGCATCCATAGCTCATTTGCATCTTTAACATGTTTCGAACACGCATATCCATTTTTAAAACATGTGTGGATGAAATCTCTTTCTTGCAAAATTCTAAGCTATTCGGGTTAAACTAGTGGAATTTTCCAAAATTGGATAACAAAACATTTGTGTTCATTTGTTTTGGGTGAATAAATTTTCTTTATTTATATTTGTTATTGGTTTAAATTTTTTCCATACATCGACTATAAAATTTTCATTTTGTTTTAAGCTTTTTGCCTATTGGTTTTCGGGATGATGGGAGAGTGAAAAGTCAAAGTTTTGATTTAAGAAAAATGTGTAGATCTAAAACGGAAATGCACAATGCACATATGTAGAGAGAGATAATTCCAAAGAGTGCCTGCATTTTTAAGGGATTATAAGCACCTTTTCGTTTTTATATCTCAGGTTTTGCAATCGTCGAGAAAAATAGGTTGCGGAGGATTTTTAACCGAGTGTTGAATTGCAATGCATAAGTCATTTCATACAAAAATTTTGCCCGTTACGCATGATAAATCACATTACAATCATCTATGATTAATTATGTCAGCTTTATGCAAATGGGCAAAATAATGGCGTGTTTGACTCGGGTAAATATCCCACCGCAAGTTCACTTGAGAATTTAATGAGCGTTTGTTATTCTCTTTAAAAGCTTTGCATCCATAGCTCATTTGCATCTTTAACATGTTTCGAACACGCATATCCATTTTTAAAACATGTGTGGATGAAATCTCTTTCTTGCAAAATTCTAAGCTATTCGGGTTAAACTAGTGGAATTTCCCAAAATTGGATAACAAAACATTTGTGTTCATTTGTTTTGGGTGAATAAATTTTCTTTATTTATATTTGTTATTGGTTTAAATTTTTTCCATACATCGACTATAAAATTTTCATTTTGTTTTAAGCTTTTTGCCTATTGGTTTTCGAGATGAAGGGAGAGTGAAAAGTCAAAGTTTTGATTTAAGAAAAAAGTGTACATCTAAAATAGAAAAGCACAATGCACAATTGTAGGGAGAGATAATTCGAAAGAGTGTCTGTAATTTTTAGGGATTGTAAGCTCTTTTTAGTCTTTATATCTCAGGTTTTACAATCGTCGGGAAAAATTGGTGGCAGAGGATTTTTAACTAAGTGTTGAATTGCAATCCATAAGTCATTTCATACAAAAATATAGCCCGTTACGCATGATAAATCACTTTACAATCATCTATGATTTTTAGATCAAATTTTTGAAAATGGGCAAAATAATGACTTGTTAGACTCGAGTAAATATCCCAGCGCACGTTCACTTGAGAATTTAATGAGCGTTTGTTATTCTCTTTAAAAGCTTTGGATCCATAGGTCATTTGAATCTTTAACATGTTTCAAGCATGCATATCCATTTTTAAAACATGTGTACAAAAAATCTCCTTCATGTAAAATTCCAAGCTTAATATGGTTGGACTAATGGAATTTCCCAAACTCGGATAACAAAACTTTTGTGTTCATTTGTGGTGTGTGAATAGATATTTTTTATTTACATTAGTTATTATTTTAAATATTTTCCACACATCAACTATAAAATTTTCATTTTGTGGTGATCTTTTCTGCCTTTATTGTTTACGGGACGAAGGGGGAGCGAAAACTCAAAGTTCTGATTGAAGAAAAAAATGTACATCTAAAATGGAAATGCACACTGGACAAATGTAGAGAGAGTTATTTCCCAAGAGTGTCTGTATGGTTTAGGGATCGTATGCACTTTTTCGTTTTTATATCTAAGGTTTTGCAATCATCTGAAAATGGGGGAGGCGGGCGATTTTTAACTGAGTGTTGACTTCAAATCCATAGGTCATTTCTTAAAATAATATAGCCCGCTACACATGACAAATCACTTTACAATCATCTATGATTGTTACCTCAACTTTTTGAATATGGGCAAAATAATTGCTTGTTTGACTCGGGCAAATATCCCACCGCACGTTCACTTGAGAATTTAATGAGCTTTTGTTATTCTCTTTAAAAGCTTTGGATCCATAGGTCATTTGAATCTTTAACATGCTTCTGGCATGAATATCCATTTTTAAAACATGTGTAGAAAAAATTTCCTTCATGTAAAATTCCAAGATATTAGTGTTGGACTAGTGGATTTTCCCAAACTTGGATATCAAAATTTTTGTGTTCATTTGTGGTGTGAGAATAAATTTTCTTCATTAAATTTTTTTATTGTTTAAACTTTTTCTGTACATCAACCATGAAATTTTCATTTTGCTGTGATCTATTTGCCTTTTTTGTTTACGGGATGAAGGGAGACCGAAAAACTCGAAGTTTTGATTTAAGAAAAATGTGTACATCTAAAACGGAAATGCACAAAGCTCATATGTAGAGAGAGATAATTCCAAAGAGTGTCTATAATTTTTAGGGATTGTAACCACCTTTTCGTTTTTATATCTCAGGTTTTGCAATTGTCGGGAAAAATGGGTCGCGGTGGATTTTTAACTGAGTGTTGAATTGAAATCCATAAGTCATTTCATACAAAAATATAGCCCGTTACGCATGATAAATCACATTAAAATCATCTATGATTAATTATGTCAGCTTTTTGCAAATGGAAAAAATAATGGCATGTTTGACTCGGGTAAATATCCCACGCCAAGTTCACTTGAGAATTTAATGAGCGTTTGTTATTCTCTTTAAAAGTTGTGCATCCATAGCTCATTCGCATCTTTAACATGTTTCAAACATGCAAATCCATTTTTAAAACATGTGTGGATGAAATCTCTGTCTTGCAAAATTCCAAGCTATTAGGGTTAAACTTGTGGAATTTCCCAAAATTGGATAACAAAACTTTTGTGTTCATTTGTGTTGGCTGAATAAATTTTCTTTATTTATATTTGTTATTGTTTTAATTTTTTTCCATACATCAACTATGAAATTTTCATTTTGTTGCAAGCTTTTTGCCTTGTTTGTTTTCGGGATGAAGGGAGAGCGAAAAGTCAAAGTTTTGATTTAAGAAAAAAGTGTACATCTAAAATGGAAAAGCACACTGCACAATTGTAGGGAGAGATAATTCCAAAGAGTGTCTGTAATTTTTAGGGATTGTAGGCTCTTTTTAGTATTTTTTACTGAGTGTTGACTTCAAATCCATAAGTCATTTCTTACAAAAATATAGCCCGTTACGCATGACAAATCAGTTTACAATCATCTATCATTGTTAGCTCAACTTTTTGAATATGGGCAAAATAGTGGCTTGTTTGACTAGGGCAAATATCCCACCGCACGTTCACTTCAGAATTTAATGAGTGTTTGTTATTCACTTTAAAAGCTTTGGATCCATAGGTCATTTGAGTGTTTAACATGTTTCTGGCATGCATATCCATTTTTAAAACAAGTGTAGAAAAAATCTCCTTCATGTAAAATTCCAAGATATTAGTTTTGGACTAGTGGAATTTCCCAAACTTGGATAACAAAACCTTTTTGTTCCTTTGTGGTGTGTGAATAAATTTTCTTCATTTATTTTTTTTATTGTTTTAAAATTTTTTCGTATATCAACTATGAAATTTTCATTTTGCTGTGATCTATTTGCCTTTTTTGTTTACGGGATGATGGGAGAGCGAAAAACTCGAAGTTTTGATTTAAGAAAAATGTGTACTTCTAAAACGGAAATGCACAATGCACATATGTAGAGAGAGATAATTCCAAAGAGTGCCTGTAATTTTTAGGGATTGTAAGCACCTTTTCGTTTTTATATCTCAGGTTTTGCAATCGTCGGGAAAAACTAGGTTGCGGAGGATTTTTAACTGAGTGTTGAATTGCAATCCATAAGTCATTTGATACAAAAATTTTGCCCGTTACACATGATAAATCACATTACAATCATCTATGATTAATTATGTCAGCTTTTTGCAAATGGGCAAAATAATGGCAAGTTTGACTCTGGTAAATATCCCACCGCAAGTTCACTTGAGAATTTAATGAGCGTTTGTTATTCTCTTTAAAAGCTTTGCATCCGTAGCTGATTTGTATCTTTAACATGTTTCGAACACACATATCCATTTTTAAAACATGTGTGGATGAAATCTCTTTCTTGCAAAATTCTAAGCTATTCGGGTTAAACTAGTGGAATTTCCCAAAATTGGATAACAAAACATTTGTGTTCATTTGTGTTGGGTGAATAAATTTTCTTTATTTATATTTGTTATTGGTTTAAATTTTTTCCATACATCGACTATAAAATTTTCATTTTGTTGTAAGCTTTTTGCCTTGTTGGTTTTCGGGATGAACGGAGAGTGAAAAGTCAAAGCTTTGATTTAAGAAAAAAGTGTACATCTAAAATAGAAAAGCACAATGAACAATTGTAGGGTGGGATAATTCCAAAGAGTGTCTGTAATTTTTAGGGATTGTAAGCTCTTTTTAGTTTTTATACCTCAGGTTTTGCAATCGTGAAGAACAATTGGTGGCAGAGGATTTTTAACTGAGTGTTGAATTGCAATCCATAAGACATTTCATACAAAAATATTACCCGTTACGCATGATAAATCACTTTACAATCATCTATGATTGTTAGATCAGATTTTTGAAAATGGGCAAAATAATGACTTGTTAGACTCGGGTAAATATCCCACTGCACGTTCACTTGAGAATTTAATGAGCGTTTGTTATTCTCTTTAAAAGCTTTGGTTCCATAGGTCATTTGAATCTTTAACATGTTTCAAGCATGCATATCCATTTTTAAAACATGTGTAGAAAAAATCTCCTTCATGTAAAATTCCAAGCTTAATATGGTTGGACTAATGGAATTTCCCAAACATGGATAACAAAACTTTTGTGTTCATATGTGGTGTGTGAATAGATATTTTTTATTTATATTAGTTATTATTTTAAATATTTTCCACACAACAACTATAAAATTTTTATTTTGTGGTGATCTTTTCTGCCTTTATTGTTTACGGGATGAAGGGGGAGCGAAAACTCAAAGTTCTGATTTAAGAAAAAAGTGTACATCTAAAATGGAAATGCACATTGCACAAATGTAGAGAGAGATATATCCAAAGAGTGTCTGTTTGTTTTAGGGATCGTATGCACTCTTTCATTTTTATATCTAAGGTTTTGCAATTGTCGAAAAATGGGGGAGGCGGGCGATTTTTAATTGAGTGTTGACTTCAAATCCATAAGTCATTTCTTACAAAAATATAGCCCGTTACGCATGACAAATCACTTTACAATCATTTATGATTGTTAGCTCAACTTTTTGAATATGGGCAAAATAGTGGCTTGTTTGACTCGGGCAAATATCCCACCGCACGTTCACTTCAGAATTTAATGAGTGTTTGTTATTCACTTTAAAAGCTTTGGATCCATAGGTCATTTGAATCTTTAACATGTTTCTGGCATGCATATCCATTTTTAAAACATGTGTAGAAAAAATCTCCTTCATGTAAAATTCCAAGATATTAGTTTTGGACTAGTGGAATTTCCCAAACTTGGATAACAAAACCTTTTTGTTCCTTTGTGGTGTGTGAATAAATTTTCTTCATTTACTTTTTTTATTGTTTTAACATTTTTTCGTACATCAACTATGAAATTTTCATTTTGCTATGATCTATTTGCCTTCTTCGTTTACGGGATGATGGGAGAGCGAAATACTCGAAGTTTTGATTTAAGAAAAATGTGTAGATCTAAAATAGAAATGCACAATGCACATATGTAGAGAGAGATAATTCCAAAGAGTGCCTGTAATTTTTAGGGATTGTAAGCACCTTTTCGTTTTTATATCTCAGGTTTTGCAATCGTCGAGAAAAAAAGGTTGCGAAGGATTTTTAACTGAGTGTTGAATTGCAATCCATAAGTCATTTCATACAAAAATTTTGCCCGTTACGCATGATAAATCACATTACAATCATCTATGATTAATTATGTCAACTTTTTGCAAATGGGCAAAATAATGGCGTGTTTGACTCCGGTAAATATCCCACCGCAAGTTCACTTGAGAATTTAATGAGCGTTTGTTATTCTCTTTAAAAGCTTTGCATCCATAGCTCATTTGCATCTTTAACATGTTTCGAACACGCGTATCCATTTTTAAAACATGTGTGGATGAAATCTCTTTCTTGCAAAATTCAGAGCTATTAGGGTTAAACTAGTGGAATTTCCCAAAATTGGATAACAAAACTTTTGTGTTCATTTGTTTTGGGTGAATAGATATTTTTTATTGACAATAGTTATTATCTTAAATATTTTCCACACATCAACTATAAAATTTCTTATTTTGTTGTCATATTTTTTGCCTTTTTTGTTCACGGGAAGAAGGGGGGAGTGAAAACTCAAAGTTCTGATTTAAGAAAAAAGTGTACATCTAAAATAGAAAAGCACAATGCACAATTGTAGGGAGAGATAATTCGAAAGAGTGTCTGTAATTTTTAGGGATTGTAAGCTCTTTTTAGTCTTTATATCTCAGGTTTTACAATCGTCGGGAAAAATTGGTGGCAGAGGATTTTTAACTAAGTGTTGAATTGCAATCCATAAGTCATTTCATACAAAAATATAGCCCATTACGCATGATAAATCACTTTACAATCATCTATGATTTTTAGATCAAATTTTTGAAAATGGGCAAAATAATGACTAGTTAGACTCGGGTAAGTATCCCACCGCATGTTCACTTGAGAATTTAATGAGCGGTTGTTATTCTCTTTAAAAGCTTTGGATCCATAGGTCATTTGAATCTTTAACATGTTTCAAGCATGCATATCTATTTTTAAAACATTTGTAGAAAAAATCTCCTTCATGTAAAATTCCAAGCTTAATAGGGTTGGACTAATGGAATTTCCCAAACTTGGATAACAAAACTTTTGTGTTCATTTGTGGTGTGTGAATTGATATTTTTTATCTACATTAGTTCTTATTTTAAATATTTTCCACACACCAACTATAAAATTTTTATTTTGTTGTGATCCTTTTTGCCTTTTTTGTTTACGGGATGAAGGGCGAGCGAAAACTCAAAGTTCTGATTTAAGAAAAAAGTGTACATCTAAAATGGAAATGCACAATGCGCAAATGTAGAGAGAGATATTTCCAAAGAGTGTCTGTATGTTTTAGGGATCGTATGCACTTTTTCGTTTTTCTATCTAAGGTTTTGCAATCGTCGGGAAACGGGGGAGGCGGGCGATTTTTAAATGAGTGTTGACTTCAAATCCATAAGTCATTTCTTACAAAAATATTGCACGTTACGCATGAAAAATCACTTTACAATCATCTATGATTGTTAGCTCAACTTTTTGAATATGGGCAAAATAATGGCTTGTTTGACTCGGGCAAATATCCCACTGCACGTTCACTTGAGAATTTAATGAGCGTTTGTTATTCTCTTTAAAAGCTTTGGATCCATACGTCATTTGAATCTTTAACATGTTTCTGGCATGCATATCCATTTTTAAAACATGTGTAGAAAAAATCCCTTTCATGTAAAATTCCAAGATATTAGTTTTGGACTAGTGGAATTTACCAAACATGGATAACAAAACTTCTGTGTTCATTTGTGGTGTGTGAATAAATTTTCTTCATTTACATTTTTTATTATTTTAAACTTTTTTGGTACATCAACTATTAAATTTTAATTTTGCTATGATCTATTTGCCTTTTTTGTTTACAGGATGAAGGGAGAGCGAAAAACTCGAAGTTTATATTTAAGAAAAATGTGTACATCTAACACGGAAATGCACAATGCACATATGTAGAGACAGATAATTCCAAGGAGTGTCTGTAATTTTTAGGGATTGTAAGCACATTTTTGTCTTTATATCTCAGGTTTTGCAATCGTCGGGAAAAATGGGTTGCGGTGGATTTTTAACTGAGTGTTGAATTGCAATCTATAAGTCATTTCATACAAACATATAGCCCGTTACGCATGATAAATCACATTACAATCATCTATGATTAATCATGTCAGCTTTTTGCAAATGGGCAATATAATGGCATGTTTGACTCGGGTAAATATCCCACCGCAAGTTCACTTGAGAATTTAATGAGCATTTGTTATTCTCTTTAAAAGATTTGCATCCATAGCTCATTTGCATCTTTAACATGTTTAAAACATGCATATCCATTTTTAAAACATGTGTGGACGAAATCTCTTTCTTGCAAAATTCCAAGCTATTAGGGGTAAACTAGTGGCATTTCCAAAAAATGGATAACGAAACTTTTGTGTTCATTTGTGTTGGGTAAATAAATTTTCTTTATTTATATTTGTTTTTTGTTTTAAATTTTTTCCATACATCAACTATAAAATTTTGATTTTGTTGTAGGTTTTTTGCCATGTTTGTTTTCGGGATGAAGGGAGAGCGAAAAGTCAAAGTTTTGATTTAAGAAAAAAATGTACATCTAAAATGGAAAAGCACAATGCACAATTATAGGGAGAGATAATTCCAAAGAGTGTCTGTAATTTTTTGGGATTTTAAGCTCTTTTTAGTTTTTATATCTCAGGTTTTGCAATCGTCGGGAAAAATTGGTGGTAGTGGATTTTTAACTGAGTGTTGAATTGCAATCCATAAGTCATCTCAAAAAAAAATATAGCCCGTTACGCATGATAAATCACTTTACAATCATCTATGATTGCTTGATCAAATTTTTGAAAATGGGCAAAATAATGACTTGTTAGACTCGGGTAAATATCCCACTGCACGTTCACTTGAGAATTTGATGAGGGTTTGTTATTCTCTTTAAAATATTTAACATGTTTCAAGCATGCATATCCATTTTTAAAACATGTGTAGAAAAAATCTCCCTCATGTAAAATTCCAAGCTTAATAGGGTTGGACTAATGGAATTTCCCAAACTTGGATAACAAAACTTTATTGTTCGTTTGTGGTGTGTGAATAGATATTTTTTATTTTGATTAGTTATTATTTTAAATATTTTCCACACATCAACTATAAAATTTTAATTTTGTGGTGATCCTTTTTGCGTTTTTTGTTTACGGGATGAAGAGGGAGCGAAAAACTCAAAGTTCTGATTTAAGTAAAATGTGTACATCTAAAATGGAAATACACAATGCGCAAATGTAGAGAGAGATATTTCCAAAGAGTGTCTGTATGTTTTAGGGATCGTATGCACTTTTTCGTTTTTATATCTAAGGTTTTGCAATCGTCAGGAAACGGGGGGGGGGGGGGGCGTGCGATTTTTAACTGAGTGTTGTCTTCAAACCCATAAGTCATTTTTTACAAAAATATAGCCCGTTATGCATGACAAATCACTTTACAATCATCTATGATTGTTAGTTCAACTTTTTGAATATGGGCAAAATAATGGCTTGTTTGACTCGGGCAAATATCCCACCGCACGTTCACTTGAGAATTTAATGAGCGTTTGTTATTCTCTTTAAAAGCTTTGGATCCATAGGTCATTTGAATCTTTAACATGTTTCTGGCATGCATATCCATTTTGAAAACATGTGTAGAAAAAATCTCGTTCATGTAAAGTTCCAAGATATTAGTTTTGGACTAGTGGAATTTCCCAAACATGGATAACAAAACTTTTGTGTTCATTTGTGGTGTGTGAAGAAATTTTCTTCATTTACTTTTTTAATTTTTTTAAACTTTTTTAGTACATCAACTATGAAATTTCAATTTTTCTGTGATCTATTTGACTTTTTTGTTTACGGGATGAAGGGAGAGCGAAAAACTCGATGTTTTGATTTAAGAAAAATGTGTACATCTAAAACAGAAATGCAAAATGCACATATGTAGAGAGAGATAATTCCAAAGAGTGTCTGTAATTTTTAGGGATTGTAGGCACCTTTTCATTTTTATATCTTAGGTTTTACAATCGTCAAGAAAAATGGGTTGCGGATGATTTTTAACTGAGTGTAGAATTGCAATCCATAAGTCATTTCATAACAAAATATAGCCCGTTACGCATGATAAATCACATTACAATCATCTATGATTAATTATGTAAGCTTTGTGCAAATGGGCAAAATAATGGCATGTTTGACTCGGGTAAATATCCCACCACAAGTTCACTTGAGAATTTAATGAGCGTTTGTTATTCTCTTTAAAAGCTTTGCATCCATAGCTCATTTGCAACTTTAACATGTTTCAAACATGCATATCAATTTTTAAAACACGTGTGGACGAGATCTCTTTCTTGCAAAATTCCAAGCTATTAGGGTTAAACAAGTGAAATTTGCCAAAATTAGATAACAAAACTTTTGTGTTCATTTGTGTTGGGGGAATAAATTTTCTTTATTTATATTTGTTGTTGTTTTAAATTTTTTCCATACATCAACTATAAAATTTTCATTTTGTTGTAGGCTTTTTGCCTTGTTTGTTTTCGGGATGAAGGGAGAGCGAAAAGTCAAAGTTTTGATTTAAGAAAAAAGTGTACATCTAAAATGGAAAAGCACAATGCACAATTGTGGGGAGAGATAATTCCAAAGAGTGTCTGTAATTTTTAGGGATTGTAAGCTCTTTTTAGTTTTTATATCTCAGGTTTTGCAATCATTGGGAAAAATTGGTGGCAGAGGATTTTTAACTGAGTGTTGAATTGCTATCCATAAGTCATTTCATACAAAAATATAGCCCGTTACGCATGATAAATCACTTTACAATTATCTATGATTGCTAGATCAAATTTTTGAAAATGGGCAAAATAATGACTTGTTAGACTCGGGTAAGTATCCCACCGCATGTTCACTTGAGAATTTAATGAGCGTTTGTTATTCTCTTTAAAAGCTTTGGATCCATAGGTCATTTGAATCTTTAACATGTTTCAAGCATGCATATCTATTTTTAAAACATTTGTAGAAAAAATCTCCTTCAAGTAAAATTCCAAGCTGAATAGGGTTGGACTAATGGAATTTCCCAAACTTGGATAACAAAATTTTTGTGTTCATTTGTGGTGTGTGAATTGATATTTTTTATCTACATTAGTTATTATTTTAAATATTTTCCACACATCAACTATAAAATTTTTATTTTGTTGTGATCCTTTTTGCCTTTTTTGTTTACGGGATGAAGGGGGAGCGAAAACTCAAAGATCTGATTTAAGAAAAAAGTGTACATCTAAAATGGAAATGCACAATGCACAAATGTAGAGAGAAATATTTCCAAAGAGTGTCTGTATGTTTTAGGGATCGTATGCACTTTTTCGTTTTTATATCTAAGGTTTTGCAATCGTCGGGAAACGGGGGAGGCGGGCAATTTTTAAAAGAGTGTGGACTTCAAATCCATAAGTCATTTCTTAAAAAAATATTGCACGTTACGCATGACAAATCACTTTCCAATCATCTATGATTGTTAGCTCAAATTTTTTAATATGGGAAAAATAATGGTTGTTTGACTCGTGCAAATATCCCACCGCACGTTCACTTGAGAATTTAATGAGCGTTTTTTTTTCTCTTTAAAACCTTTGGATCCATACATCATTTGAATCTTTAACATGTTTCTGGCATGCATATTCATTTTTAAAACATGTGTAGAAAAAATCCCCTTCATGTAAAATTCCAAGATATTAGTTTTGGACTAGTGGAATTTACCAAACGTGGATAACAAAATTTCTGTGTTCATTAGTGGTGTGTGAATCAATTTTCTTCATTTACTTTTTTTATTGTTTTAAACTTTTTCCGTACATCAACTATGAAATTTTCATTTTGCTGTGATCTATTTGCCTTTTTTGTTTACGGGATGAAGGGAGAGTGAAAAACTCGAAGTTTTGATTTAAGAAAAATGTGTACTTCTAACACGGAAATGCACAATGAACATATGTAGAGAGAGATAATTCCAAAAAGTGTCTGTAATTTTTAGGGATTGTAAGCACATTTTTGTCTTTATATCTCAGGTTTTGCAATCATCGGGAAAAATGGGTTGCGGAGGATTTTTAACTGAGTGTTGAATTGCAATCCATAAGTCATTTCATACAAACATATAGCCCGTTACGCATGATAAATCACATTAGAATCATCTATGATTAATCTTGTCAGCTTTTTGCAAATGGGCAATATAATGGCATGTTTGACTCGGGTAAATATCCCACCGCAAGTTCACTTGAGAATTTAATGAGCGTTTGTTATTCTCTTTAAAAGCTTTGCATCCATAGCTCATTTGCATCTTTAACATGTTTCAAACATGCATATCCATTTTTAAAACATGTGTGGACGAAATCTCTTTCTTGCAAAATTCCAAGCTATTAGGGGTAAACTAGTGGAATTTCCAAAAATTGGATAACGAAACTTTTGTGTTCATTTGTGTTGGGTGAATAAATTTTCTTTATTTATATTTGTTTTTTGTTTTAAATTTTTTCCATACATCAACTATAAAATTTTGATTTTGTTGTAGGCTTTTTGCCATGTTTGTTTTCGGGATGAAGGGAGAGCGAAAAGTCAAAGTTTTGATTTAAGAAAAAAATGTACATCTAAAAAGGAAAAGCACAATGCAAAATTTTAGGGAGAGATAATTCCAAAGAGTGTCTGTAATTTTTTGGGATTGTAAGCTCTTTTTAGTTTTTATATCTCATGTTTTGCAATCGTCGGGAAAAATTGGTGGCAGTGGATTTTTAACTGAGTGTTGAATTGCAATCCATAAGTCATTTCAAATAAAAATATCACCCGTTACGCATGATAAATCACTTTAAAATCATTTATGATTGCTTGATCAAATTTTCGAAAATGGGCAAAATAATGACTTGTTAGACTCGGGTAAATATCCCACCGCACGTTCACTTGAGAATTTAATGAGCGTTTGTTATTCTCTTTAAAATCTTTGGATCTATAGGTCATTTGAATCTTTAACATGTTTCTGGCATGCATATCCATTTTTAAAACATGTGTAGAAAAAATCCCATTCATGTAAAATTCCAAGATATTAGTTTTGGACTAGTGGAATTTACCAAACTTGGATAACAAAATTTTGTGTTCATTTTTGGTGTGTGAATAAATTTTCTTCATTTACTTTTTTTATTGTTTTAAACTTTTTCCGTACATCAACTATGAAATTTTCATTTTGCTGTGATCTATTTGCCTTTTTTGTTTACGGGATGAAGGGAGAGCGAAAAACTCGAAGTTTTGATTTAAGAAAAATGTGTACATCTAAAACGGAAATGCACAATGCACATATGTAGAGAGAGATAATTTCCAAAGAGTGTCTGTAATTTTTAGGGATTGTAAGCACATTTTCGTCTTTATATCTCAGGTTTTGCAATCGTCAGGAAAAATGGGTTGCGGAGGATTTTTAACTGAGTGTTGAATTGCAATCCATATGTCATTTCATACAAACATATAGCCCGTTACGCATGATCAATCACATTACAATCATCTATGATTAATTATGTCAGCTTTTTGCAAATGGGCAATATAATGGCATGTTTGACTCCGGTAAATATCCCACCGCAAGTTCACTTGAGAATTTAATGAGCGTTTGTTATTCTCTTTAAAAGCTTTGCATCCATAGCTCATTTGCATCTTTAACATGTTTCAAACATGCATATCCATTTTTAAAACATGTGTGGACGAAATCTCTTTCTTGCAAAATTCCAAGCTATTAGGGGTAAACTAGTGGAATTTCCAAAAATTGGATAAAGAAACTTTTGTGTTCATTTGTGTTGGGTGAATAAATTTTCTTTATTTATATTTGTTTTTTTTTTTAAATTTTTTCCATACATCAACTATAAAATTTTGATTTTGTTGTAGGCTTTTTGCCATGTTTGTTTTCGGGATGAAGGGAGAGCGAAAAGTCAAAGTTTTGATTTAAGAAAAAAATGTACATGTAAAATGGAAAAGCACAATGCACAATTGTAAGGAGAGATAATTACAAAGAGTGTCTGTAATTTTTTGGGATTGTAAGCTCTTTTTAGTTTTTATATCTCAGGTTTTGCAATCATCGGGAAAAATTGGTGGCAGTGGATTTTTAACTGAGTGTTGAATTGCAATCCATAAGTCATTTCATACAAAAATATAGCCCGTTACGCATGATAAATCACTTTACAATCATCTATGATGGCTAGATCAAATTTTTGAAAATGGGCAAAATAATGACTTATTAGACTCGGGTAAATATCCCACCGCACATTCACTTGAGAATTTAATGAGCGTTTGTTATTCTCTTTAAAAGCTTTGGATCCATAGGTCATTTGAATCTTTAACATGTTCCAAGCATGCATATCCCTTTTTAAAACATCTGTAGAAAAAATCTCCTTCATGTAAAATTCCAAGCTTAATAGGGTTGGACTAAAGGAATTTCCCAAACATGGATAACAAAACTTTTGTGTTCATTTGTGGTGTGTGAATAGAT
Source organism: Aristolochia californica (assembly GCF_029961685.1). NCBI lineage: Eukaryota > Viridiplantae > Streptophyta > Magnoliopsida > Piperales > Aristolochiaceae > Aristolochia > Aristolochia californica. Next base: position 26,875,610 of record NW_027182268.1, on the reverse strand, counting down.
ATTTTTTATTTACATTAGTTATTATTTTAAATATTTTCCACACATCAACTATAAAATTTTTATTTTGTTGTGATCCTTTTTGCCTTTTTTGTTTACGGGAAGGTGGAGCGAAAACTCAAAGTTCTGATTTAAGAAAAAAGTGTACATCTAAAATGGAAATGCACAATGAACAAATGTAGAGAGTGATATTTCCAAAGAGTGTCTATACGTTTTAGGGATCGTATGCACTTTTTCGTTTTTATATCTAAGGTTTTGCAATCGTCGGGAAACGGGGGAGGCGGGTGATTTTTAACTAAGTGTTTGCTTCAAATCCATAAGTCATTTCTTTCAAAAATATTGCCTGTTACGCATGACAAATCACCTTACAATCATCTATGATTGTTAGCTCAACTTTTTGAATATGGGCAAAATAATGTCTTGTTTAACTCGGGCAAATATCCCACCGCATGTTCACTTGAGAATTTAATGAGCGTTTGTTATTCTCTTTAAAAGCTTTGGATCCATAGGTCATTTGAATCTTTATCATGTTTCAAACATGCATATCCATTTTTAAAACATGTGTGGACGAAATCTCTTTCTTGCAAAATTCCAAGCTATTAGGGTTAAACTAGTGGAATTTCCCAAAATAGCATAACAAAACTTTTGTGTTCATTTGTGGTGTGTGAATAAATTTTCTTCATTTACTTTTTTTATTGTTTTAAACTTTTTTCGTACATCAACTATGAAATTTTCATTTTGCTATGATCTATTTGCGTTTTTTATTTACGGGATGAAGGGAGAGCGAAATACTCGAACTTTTGATTTAAGAAAAATGTGTACATCTAAAACAGAAATGCACAAAGCACATATGTAGAGAGAGATAATTCCTAGAGTGTTTTTAATTTTTAGGGATTGTAAGCACCTTTTCGTTTTTATATCTCAGGTTTTGCAATCGTCGGGAAAAATGGGTTGCGAAGGATTTTTAACTGAGTGTTGAATTGCAATCTATAAGTCATTTCATACAAAAATATAGCCCATTAGGCATGATAAATCACATTACAATCATCTATGATTAATTATGTCAGCTTTTTGCAAATTGGCAAAATAATGGCATGTTTGACTCGGGTAAATATCCCACCGCAAGTTCACTTGAGAATTTAATGAGCATTTGTTATTCTCTTTAAAAGCTTTGCATCCATAGCTCATTTGCATCTTTAACATGTTTCAAACATGCATATCCATTTTTAAAACGTGTGTGGACGAAATCTCTTTCTTGCAAAATTCCAAGCTATTAGGGTTAAACTAGTGGATTTTCCCAAAATTGCATAAAAAAACATTTGTGTTCATTTTTATTGGGTGAATAAATTTTCTTTATTTATATTTGTTGTTGTTTTAAATTTTTTCCATACATCAACTATAACATTTTCATTTTGTTGTACGCTTTTTGCCTTGTTTGTTTTCGGGATGAAGGGAGAGAGAAAAAGCACAATGCAGAGTTGTAGGGAGAGATAATTCCAAAGAGGGTCTCTAATTTTTAGGGATTTTAAGCTCTTTTTAGTTTTAATATCTAAGGTTTTTCAATCGTCAGAAAAAAGTGGTGGCAAAGGATTTTTAACTGAGTGTTGAATTGCAATCCATAAGTCATTTCATAGAAAAATGTAGCCCATTGAGCATGATAAATCGCTTTAATATCATCTATGATTGCTAGATCAAATTTTTGAAAATGGGCAAAATAATTACTTGTTAGACTCGGGTAAATACCCCACCGCATGTTGACTTGAGAATTTAATGAGCGTTTGTTATTCTCTTTAAAAGCTTTGGATCCATAGGTCATATGAATCTTTAACATGTTTCAAGCATGCATATCCATTTTGAAAACATGTGTAGAAAAAATCTCCTCCATGTAAAATTCCAAGCTTAATAGGGTTGGACTAATGGAATTTCCCAAACTTGGATAACAAAACTTTTGTGTTCATTTGTGGTGTGTGAATAGATATTTTTTAATTACATTGGTTATTATTTTAAATATTTTCCACACATCAACTATAAAATTTTTATTTTGTTGTGATCCTTTTTGCCTTTTTTGTTTACGGGATGAAGGGGGAGGGAAAACTCAAAGTTCTGATTTAAGAAAAAAATGTACATCTAAAATGGAAATGCACAATGCACAAATATAGAGAGAGACATTTCCAAAGAGTGTCTGTATGTTTTAGGGATCGTATGCACTTTTTCGCTTTTATATCTAAGGTTTTGCAATCATTGGGAAACAGGGGAGGCGGGCGATTTTTAACTCAGTGTTGGCTTCAAATCCATAAGTCATTTCTTACAAAAATATAGCCCGTTACGCATGACAAATCACTTTACAATCATCTATGATTGTTAGCTCAACTTTTTGAATATGGGCAAAATAATGGCTTGTTTGACTCGGGCAAATATCCCACCGCACATCCACTTGAGAATTTAATAAGCGTTCTTTATTCCCTTTAAAAGCTTTGGATCCATAGGTCATTTAAATCTTTAACATGTTTCAAGCACGTATATCCATTTTTAAAACATGTGTAGAAATAATCTCCTTCATGTAAAATTCCAAGCTTAATAGGGTTGGATTAATGAAATTTCCCAAACTTGGATAACAAAACTTTTGTGTTCATTTGTGGTGTGTGAATAGATATTTTTTATTTACATTAGTTATTATTTTAAATATTTTCCACACATCAACTATAAAATTTTTATTTGTTGTGATCCTTTTTGCCTTTTTTTTTTACGGGATGAAGGGGGAGCGAAAACTCAATGTTCTGATTTAAGAAAAAAGTGTACATCTAAAATGGAAATGCACAATGCACACATGTACAGAGAGATATTTCCAAAGAGTGTCTGTATGTTTTAGGGATCGTATGTAGTCTTTCATTTTTTTATCTAAGGTTTTGCAATCATCGGGAAACGGGGGAAGCGGGCGATTTTTAACTGAGTGTTGACTTCAAATCCATAAGTCATTTCTTACAAAAATATAGCCCGTTACGCATGACAAATCACTTTACAATCATCTATGATTGTTAGCTCAACTTTTTGAATATGGGCAAAATAATGGCTTGTTTGACTCGGGCAAATATCCCACAGCACGTTCACTTGAGAATTTAATGAGCGTTTGTTATTCTCTTTAAAAGCTTTGGATTCATAGGTCATTTGAATCTTTAACATGTTTCTGGCATGCATATCCATTTTTAAAACATGTGTAGAAAAAATCCCCTTCATGTAAAATTCCAAGATATTAGTTTTGGACTAGTGGAATTTCCAAAACTTGGATAACAAAACTTTTGTGTTCATTTGTGGTGTGTGAACAAATTTTCTTTATTTACGTTTTTTTTATTTTTTTAACTTTTTCCGTACATCAACTATGAAATTTTCATTTAGCTGTGATCTATTTTCCTTTTTTGTTTACGGTATGAAGGGAGAGCAAAATACTCGAAGTTTTGATTTAAGAAAAATGTGTACATCTAAAACGGAAATGCACAATGCACATATGTAGAAAAAGATAATTCCAAAGGGTGTCTGTAATTTTTAGGGATTGTAAGCACCTTTTCGTTTTTATATCTCAAGTTTTGCAATCATCGGGAAAAATGGGTTGCGGAGGATTTTTAACTATGTGTTGAATTGCAATCCATAAGTGATTTCATACAAAAATATAGCCCGTTACGTATAATAAATCAAATTACAATCATCTATGATTAATTATGTCAGCTTTTTGAAAATGGGCAAAATAATGGCATGTTTGACTCAGGTAAATATCCCACCGCAAGTTCACTTGAAAATTTAATGAGCGTTTGTTATTCTCTTTAAAAGCTTGGAATCCATAGCTCATTTGCATCTTTAACATGTTTCAAACATCCATATCCATTTTTAAAACATGTGTGGATGAAATCTCTTTCTTGCAAAATTCCAAGCTATTAGGGTTAAACTAGTGGAATTTCCCAAAATTGGATAACAAAACTTTTGTGTTCATTTGAGATGGGTGAATAAATTTTCTTTATTTATATTTGTTATTCTTTTAAATTTTTTCCATACATCAACTATAAATTTTTCATTTTGTTGTAAGCTTTTTGCCTTGTTTGTTTTCGGGATGAAGGGAGAGTGAAAAGTCAAAGTCTTGATTTAAGAAAAAAGTGTACATCTAAAATGGAAAAGCACAATGAACAAATGTAGAGAGAGATATTTCCAAAGAGTGTTTGTATCTTTTGGGGATTGTATGCACTTTTTCATTTTTATATCTAAGGTTATGCAATCGTCGGGAAACGGGGGAGGCGGGCAATTTTTAACTGAGTGTTGACTTCAAATCCATAAGTCATTTCTTTCAAAAATATAGCCCATTACGCATGACAATTCACTTTACAATCACCTACGAATGTTAGCTGAACGTTTTGAATATGGGCAAAATAATGGCTTGTTTGACTCGGGCAAATATCCCACCGCACGTTCACTTGAGAATTTAATGAGCATTTGTTATTCTCTTTAAAAGCTTTGGATCAATAGGTCATTTGAATCTTTAACATTTTTCTGGCATGCTTATCCATTTTTAAAACATGCGTAGAAAAAATTTCCTTCATGTAAAAGTCCAAGATATTAGTTTTGGACTAGTGGAATTTCCGAAACTTGGGTAACAAAACTTTTGTGTTCATTTGTGGTGTGTGAATAAATTTTCTTCATTTACTTTTTTTATTGTTTTAAACTTTTTCCGTTCATCAACTATGAAATTTTCATTTTGCTGTGATCTATTTGCCTTTTTTGTTTACGGGATGAAGGGAGAGCGAAAAACTCGAAGTTTTGATTTAAGAAAAATTTGTACATATAAAACGTAAATGCACAATGCCCATATGTAGAGAGAGATAATTCCAAAGAGTGTCTGTAATTTTTAGGGATTGTATGCACCTTTTCGTTTTTATATCTTAGGTTTTGCAATCGTTGGGAAAAATGGGTCGCGGAGGATTGTTAACTGAGTGTTGAATTGCAATCCATAAGTCATTTCATACAAAAATATAGCCCGTTACGCATGATAAATAACATAACAATCATCTATAATTAATTATGACAGCTTTTTGTAAATGGGCAAAATAATGGCATGTTTGACTCGGGTAAATATCCCACCACAAGTTCACTTGAGAATTTAATGAACGTTTGTTATTCTGATTAAAAGCTTTGCATCCATAGCTCATTTGCATCTTTAACATGTTTCAAACATGCATATCCATTTTTAAAACATGTTTGGACGAAATCTCTTTCTTGCAAAATTCCAAGCTATTAGGGTTAAACTAGTGGAATTTCATAAAATTGTATAACAAAACTTTTGTGTTCATTTGTGTTGGGTGAATAAATTTTCTTTATTTATATTTGTTATTTTTAAAAAAAATTTCCTTACAGCAAAAATAAAATTTTCATTTTGTTGTAAGCTTTTTGCCTTGTTTGTTTTCGGGATGAAGGGAGAGTGAAAAGTCAAAGTTTTGATTTAAGAAAAAAGTGTACATCTAAAATGGAAAAGCACAATGCAAAATTGTAGGGAGAGATAATTCCAAAGAGTGTCTGTAATTTTTAGGGATTGTAAGCACTTTTTTGTTTTTATATCTCAGGTTTTGCATTCGTCGGGAAAAATTGGTGGTAGAGGATTTTTAACTGAGGGTTGAATTGCAATCCATAAGTCATTTCATACAAAAATAAAGCACGTTACGGATGATAAATCACTTTACAATCATCTATGATTGTTAGACCAAATTTTTGAAAATGGGCAAAATAATGACTTGTTAGACTCGGGTAAATATCCCACCGCACGTTCACTTGAGAATTTAATGAGCGTTTGTTATTCTCTTTAAAAGCTTTGGATCCATAGGTCATTTGAATCTTTAACATGTTTCAAGCATGCATATCCTTTTTTAAAACTTTTGTCGAAAAAATCTCCTTCATGTAAAATTCCAAGCTTAATAGGGTTCGACTAATGGAATTTCCCAAACTTCAATCACAAAACTTTTGTGTTCATTTGTGGTGTGTGAATAGATATTTTTTATTTACATTGGTTATTATTTTAGATATTTTCCACACATCAACTATAAAATTTTTATTTTGTTGTGATCTTTTTTGCCTTTTTGGTTTACGGCATAAAGGGGGAGCGAAAACTCAAAGTTCTGATTTAAGAAAAAAGTGTACATCTAAAATGGAAATGCACAATGCACAAATGTAGAGAGAGATATTTCCAAAGAGTGTCTGTATCTTTTGGGGATTGTATGCACTTTTTCATTTTTATATCTAAGGTTTTGCAATCGTCGGGAAACGGGGGAGGCGGGCAATTTTTAACTGAGTGTTGACTTCAAATCCATAAGTCATTTCTTTCAAAAATATAGCCCATTACGCATGACAATTCACTTTACAATCACCTATGAATGTTAGCTGAACTTTTTGAATATGGGAAAAATAATGGCCTGTTTGACTCGGGCAAATATCCCACTGCACGTTCACTTCAGAATTTAATGAGTGTTTGTTATTCTCTTTAAAAGCTTTGGATCAATAGGTCAATTGAATCTTTAACATGTTTCTGGCATACATTTCCACTTTTAAAACATGTGTAGAAAAAATCTCCTTCATGTAAAATTCAAAGATATCAGTTTTGGACTAGTGGAATTTCCTAGACTTGGATAACAAAACTTTTGTGTTCATTTGTGGTGTGTGAATAAAATTTCTTCATTTACTTTTTTTATTTTTTTAAACTTTTTCCGTACATCAACTATGAAATTTTCATTTTGCTGTGATCTATTTGCCTTTTTTGTTTACGGGATGAAGGGAGAGCGAAAAACTCGAAGTTTTGATTTAAGAAAAATGTGTACATCTAAAACGGAAATGCACAATGCACATATGTAGAGAGAGATAATTCCAAAGAGTGTATGTAATTTTTAGGGATTGTAAGCACCTTTTCGTTTTTATATCTCAGGTTTTGCATTCGTCTGGAAAAATGGGTTGTGGAGGATTTTTCATTGAGTGTTGAATTGCAATCCATATGTCATTTCATACAAAAATATAGCCCGTTATGCATGATAAATCACATTACAATCATCTATGATTAATTATGTCAGCTTTTTGCAAATGGGCAAAATAATGGCATCTTTGACTCGGGTAAATATCCCACCCCAAGTTCACTTGAGAATTTAATGAGCGTTTGTTATTCTCTTTAAAATCTTTGCATCCATAGCTCATTTGCATCTTTAACATGTTTTAAACCTGCATATCCATTTTTAAAACATGTTTGGACGAAATCTCTTTCTTGCAAAATTCCAAGCTATTGGGGTTAAACAAGTAGAATTTCCCAAAATTGGATAACAAAACTTTTGTGTTCATTTGTGTTGGGTGAATAAATTTTCTTTATTTATAGTTGTTATTGTTTTAAATTTTTTCCATACATCAACTATAAAATTTTCATTTTGTTGGAAGCTTTTTGCCTTGTTTGTTTTCGGGATGAAGGGACAGCGAAAAGTCAAAGTTTTGATTTAAGAAAAAAGTGTACATTTAAAATGGAAAAGCACAATGCACAATTGTAGGTAGAGATAATTCCAAAGAGTGTCTGTACTTTTTAGGGATTGTAAGCTCTTTTTAGTTTTTATATCTTAGGTTTTACAATCGTCGGGAAAAATTGGTGGCAGAGGATTTTTAACTGAGTGTTGAATTGCAATCCATAAGTTATTTCATACAAAAATATAGCTCGTTACGCATGATAAATCATTTTCCAATCATCTATGATTGTTAGATCAAATTTTTGAAAATGGGCAAAATAATGACTTGTTAGACTCGGGTAAATATCCCACCGCAAGTTCACTTGAGAATTTAACGAGCGTTTGTTATTCTCTTTCAAAGCTTTGGATCCATAGGTCAATTGAATCTTTAACATGTTTCAAGCATGCATATCCATTATTAAAAAAGGTGTAGAAAAAATCTCCTTCATGTAAAATTCCAAGCATAATAGGGTTGGACTAATGGAATTTCACAAACTTGGATAACAAAACTTTTGTGTTCAATTTTGGTGTGTGAATAGATATTTTTTATTTACATTATTTATTATTGTAAATATTTTCCACTCATCAACTATAAATTTTTTATTTTGTTGTGATCTTTTTTGCCCTTTTTGTTTACGGGATGAAGGGGGAGCGAAAACTCAAAGTTCTGATTTAAGAAAAAAGTGTACATCTAAAATGGAAATGCAAAATGCACAAATGTAGAGAGACATATTTCCAAAGAGTGTCTGTAATTTTTAGGGATTGTAAGCACCTTTCCGTTTTTATATCTCAGGTTTTGCATTCTTCGGGAAAAATGGGTTGCGGAGGATTTTTAACTGAGTGTTGAATTGCAATGCATAAGTCATTTCATACAAAAATATAGCCCGTCACGCATGATAAATCACATTACAATCATCTATGATTAATTATGTCAGCTTTTCGCAAATGGGCAAAATAATAGCATGTTTGACTCGGGTAAATATCCCACCGCAAGTTCACTTGAGAATTTAATGAGCGTTAGTTATTCTCTTTAAAATCCTTGGATCCATAGGTCATTTGAATTTTTAACATGTTTCAAGCATGCATATCCATTTTTAGAACATGTGTAGAAAAAATCTCCTTCATGTAAAATTCCAAGCTTAATAGGGTTGGACTGATGGAATTTCCCAAACTTGGATAACAAAAATTTTGTGTTCATTTGTGGTGTGTGAATAGATATTTTTTATTTAAATTAGTTATTATTTTAAATATTTTCCACACACAACTATAAAATTATTATTTTGTTGTGATCCTTTTTGCGTTTTTTGTTTACGGGATGAAGGGGGAGCGAAAACTCAAAGTTCTGATTTATGAAAAAAGTGTACATCTAAAATGGAAATGCACAATGCACAAATGTAAAGAGAGATATTTCCAAAGAGTGTCTGTATGTTTCAGGGATCGTATGCACTCTTTCGTTTTTATATCTAAGGTTTTGCAATCGTCGGGAAACGGGGGAGGCGGGCGATTTTTTACTGAGTGTTGACTTCCAATCCATAAGTCATTTCTTACAAAAATATAGCCCGTTACGCATGACAAATCAATTTACAACCATCTATGATTGTTAGTTCAACTTTTTCAATATGGGCAAAATAATGACTTGTTTGACTCGGGCAAATATCCCACCGCACGTTCACTTGAGAATTTAATGAGCGTTTGTTATTCTCTTTAAAAGCTTTGGATCCATAGGTCATTTGAATCTTTAACATATTTCTGGCATGCATATCCTTTTTTAAAACATGTGTAGAAAAAATCCCCTTCATGTAAAATTCCAAGATATTAGTTTTGGACTAGTGGAATTTCCCAAACTTGGATAACAAAACTTTTGTTTTCATTTGTGGTGTGTGAATAAATTTTCTTCATTTAATTTTTTTTTGTTTTAAACTTTTTCCGTACATCAACAATGAAATTTTCATTTTGCTGTGATCTATTTGCCTTTTTTGTTTACGGGATGAAGGGAGAGCGAAAAACTCGAAGTTTTGATTTAATAAAAATGTGTACATCTAAAACGGAAATGCACAATGCATATATGTAGAGAGAGATAATTCCAAAGAGTATGTAATTTTTAGGGATTGTAAGCACCTTTTCGTTTTTATATCTCAGGTTTTGCATTCGTCGGGAAAAATGGGTTCTGGAGGATTTTTCACTAAGTGTTGAATTGCAATCCATATGACATTTCATACAAAAATATAACCCGTTATGCATGATAAATCACATTACAATCATCTATGATTTAATTATGTCGGCTTTTTGCAAATGGGCAAAATAATGGCATGTTTGACTCGGGTAAATATCCCACCCAAGTTCACTTAAGAATTTAATGAGCGTTTGTTATTCTCTTTAAAAGCTTTGCATCCATAGCTCATTTGCATCTTTAACATGTTTTAAACATGCATATCCATTTTTAAAACATGTTTGGACGAAATCTCTTTCTTGCAAAATTCCAAGCTATTGGGGTTAAACTAGTGGAATTTCCCAAAATTGGATAACAAAACTTTTGTGTTCATTTGTGTTGGGTGAATAAATTTTCTTTATTTATAGTTGTTATTGTTTTAAATTTTTTCCATACATCAACTATGAAATTTTCATTTTGTTGTAAGCTTTTTGCCTTGTTTGTTTTCGGGATGAAGGGACAACGAAAAGTCAAAGTTTTGATTTAAGAAAAAAGTGTACATTTAAAATGGAAAAGCACAATGCACAATTGTAGGTAGAGATAATTCCAAAGAGTGTCAGTAAATTTTAGGGATTGTAAGCTCTTTTTAGTTTTCATATCTTAGGTTTTGCAATCGTCGGGAAAAATTGGTTGCAGAGGATTTTTAACTGAGTGTTGAATTGCAATCCATAAGTCATTTCATACAAAAATATAGCTCATTACGCATGATAAATCACTTTAAAATCATCTATGATTGTTAGATCAAATTTTTGAAAATGGGCAAAATAATGACTTGTTAGACTCGGGTAAATTTCCCATCGCATGTTCACTTGAGAATTTAACGAGCGTTTGTTATTCTCTTTAAAAGCTTTGGATCCATAGGTCATTTGAATCTTTAACATGTTTCAAGCATGCATATCCATTTTTAAAACATGTGTAGAAAACAGCTCCTTCATGTAAAATTCCAAGTTTAATAGGGTTGGACTAATGGAATTTGCCAAACTTGGATAACAAAACTTTTGTGTTCAGTTGTGGTGTGTGAATAGATATTTTTTATTTACATTAGTTATTATTTTAAATATTTTCCACACATCAACTATAAAATTTTTATTTCATTGTGATCTTTTTTGCCTTTTTTGTTTACGGGATGAAGGGGGAGCGAAAACTCAAAGTTCTGATTTAAGAAAAAAGTGTACATCTAAAATGGAAATGCACAATGCAAAAATGTAGAGAGAGATATTTCCAAAGAGTGTCTGTATGTTTTAGGGATCGTATGCACTCATTCGTTTTTATATCAAAGGTTTTGCAATCGTCGGGAAACGGGGGAGGCGGGCGATTTTTAACTGAGTGTTGACTTCAAATCCATAAGTCATTTCTTACAAAAATATAGCCCGTTACACATGACAAATCGCTTTACAATCACCTATGATTGTTAGCTCAACTTTTTGAATATGGGCAAAATAATGGCTTTGACTCGGGCAAATATCCCACCGCACGTTCACTTGAGAATTTAATGAGCGTTTGTAATTCTCTTTAAAAGCTTTGGATACATAGGTCATTTGAATCATTAACATGTGTCTGGCATGCATATCCATTTTTAAAACATGTGTAGAAAAAATCTCCTTAATGTAAAATTCTAAGATATTAGTTTTGGACTAATGGAATTTCCCAAACTTGGATAACAAAACTTTTGTGTTCATTTGTGGTGTGTGAATAAATTTTCTTCATTTAGTTTTTTTATTGTTTTAAACTTTTTCCGTACATCAACTATGAAATTTTCATTTTGCTGTGATCTATTTGCCTTTTTTTTTTACGGGATGAAGGGAAAGCGAAAAACTCGAAGTTTTGATTTAAGAAAAATGTGTACATCTTAAACGGACACAATGCACATATGTAGAAAGAGATAATTCCAAAGAGTGTCTGTAATTTTTAGGGATTGTAAGCACCTTTTCGTTTTTATATCCCAGGTTTTGCAATCTTCGGGGAAAATGGGTTGCGGAGGATTTTTAACTGAGTGTTGAATTGCAATCCATAAGTCATTTCATAAAAAAATATAGCCCGTTACGCATGATAAATCACATTACAATCACCTATGATTAATTATGTCAGCTGTTTGCGAATGGGCAAAATGATGGCATGTTTGACTCAGGTAAATATCCCACCGCAATTTCAATTGAGAATTGAATGAACTTTTATTATTCTCTTTAAAAGATTTGCATCCATAGCTCATTCACATCTTTAACATGTTTCAAACATGCATATCCATTTTTAAAACATGTGTGGACGAAATCTCGTTCTTGCAAAATTCCAAGCTATTAGGGTTAAACTAGGGGAATTTCCCAAAATTGGATAACAAAACTTTTGTGTTCATTTGTGTTGGGTGAATAAATTTTCTTTATATATATTTGTTATTGTTTTGAATTTTTTCCATACATCAACTTTAAAATTTTCATTTTGTTGTAAGCTTTTTGCCTTGTTTGTTTTCGGGATGAAGGGAGAGTGAAAAGTCAAAGTTTTGATTAAAGAAAAAAGACTACATCTAAAATGGAGAACCACACCGTACAATTGTAGGGAGAGATAATTCCAAACAGTGTGTTTAATTTTTATGGATTGTAAGCTCTTTTTAGTTTTTATAACTTAGGTTTTGCAATCGTCGGGAAAAGTTGGTGGTAGAGGATTTTTAACTGAGGGTTGAATTGCAATCCATAAGTCATTTCGTACAAAAATATAGCACGTTACGCATGATAAATCACTTTACAATCATCTATGATTGCTAGATCGAATTTTTGAAAATGGGCAAAATAATGACTTGTTAGACTCGGGTAAATATCCCACCGCACGTTCACTTGAGAATTTAATGAGTGTTTATTATTCTCTTTAAAAGCTTTGGATCCATAAGTCATTTGAATCTTTATCATGTTTCAAGCATACATATCCATTTTTAAAACATGTGTAGAAAAAATCTCCTTCATGTAAAATTCCAAGCTTAATAGGGTTGGACTAATGGAATTTCCCAAACTTGGATAACAAAACTTTTGTGTTCATTTGTGGTGTGTGAATAGATATTTTTTATTTACATTAGTTATTATTTTAAATATTTTCCACACATCAACTATAAAAAATTTTATTTTGTTGTGATCCTTTTTGCCTTTTTTGTTTACAGGATGAAGGGGGAGCGAATACTCAAAGTTCTGATTTAAGAAAAAAGTATACATCTACAATGGAAATCCATAATGCAAAAATGTAGAGAGAGATATTTCCAAAGAGTGTCTGTATGTTTTAGGGATCGTATGCACTTTTTCATTTTTATATCTAAGGTTTTGCAATCGTCGGGAAATGGGGGAGGTGGGCGATTTTTAACTGAGTGTTGACTTCAAATCCATATGTCATTTCTTACAAAAATATAGCCCGTTACACATGACAAATCACTTTACAATCACCTATGATTGTTAACTCAACTTTTTGAATATGGGCAAAATAATGACTTGTTAGACTCGGGCAAACATCCCACCGCACGTTCACTTGAGAATTTAATGAGCGTTTGTTATTCTATTTAAAAGCTTTGGATCCATAGGTCATTTGAATCTTTAACATGTTTCTGGCATGCATATCCATTTTTAAAACATGTGTAGAAAAAATCCCCTTCATGTAAAATTCCAAGATATTAATTTTGGACTAGTGGAATTTCCCAAACTTGGATAACAAAAATTTTGTGTTCATTTGTGGTGTGTGAATAAATTTTCTTCATTTAATTTTTTTATTGTTTTAAAGTTTTTCCGTACATCAACTATGAAATTTTCATTTTGTTGTGATCTATTTGCCTTTTTTGTTTACGGGATGAAGGGAGAGCGAAAAACTCGAAGTTTTGATTTAAGAAAAATGTGTACATCAAAAACGGAAATGCACAATGCACATATGTAGAGAGAGATAATTCCAAAGAGTGTCTGTAATTTTTAGGGATTGTAAGCACCTTTTCGTGTTTATATCTCAGGTTTTGCAATCGTCGGGAAAAAGGGGTTGCGGAGGATTTTTAACTGAGTGTTGAATTGCAAACCATAAGTCATTTCATACAAAAATGTAGCCCGTTACGCATGATAAATCACATTACAATCACCTATGATTAATTATGTCAGCTTTTTGCAAATGGGCAAAATAATGGCATGTTTGAGTCGGGCAAAACGTTTGTGTTCATTTGTGTAGGGTGAATAAATTTTCTTTATTTATATTCGTTATTGTTTTAAATTTTTTCCATACGTCAACTATAAAATTTTTGTTTTGTCTTAAGCTATTTGCCTTGTTTGTTTTCGGGATGAAGGGAGAGCGAAAAGTCAAAGTTTTGATTTAAGAAAAAAGTGTACATCTAAAATGGAAAAGCACAATGCACAATTGTAGGGAGAGATAATTCCCAAGAGTGTCTGTAATTTTTAGGGATTGTAAGCTCTTTTTAGTTTTTATATCTCAGGTTTTCCAATCGTCGGGAAAAATTGGTGGCATAGGATTTTTAACTGAGCGTTGACTTGCAATCCATAAGTCATTTCATACAAAAATATAGCCCGTTACGCATGATAAATCACTTTACAATCATCTATGATTGTTAGATCAAATTTTTGAAAATGGGCAAAATAATGACTTGTTAGACTCGGGTAAATATCCAACCGCAAGTTCACTTGAGAATTTAACGAGCGTTTGTTATTCTCTTGAAAAGCTTTGGATCCATAGGTCATTTGAATCTTTAACATGTTTCAAGCATGCATATCCATTTTTAAAACATGTGTAGAAAAAAGCTCCTTCATGTAAAATTCGAAGTTTAATAGGGTTGGACTAATGGAATTTCCCAAACATGGATAACAAAACTTTTGTGTTCATTTGTGGTGTGTGAATAGATATTTTTTATTTACATTAGTTATTATTTTAAATATTTTCCACACATCAACTATAAAATTTTTATTTCGTTGTGATCTTTTTTGCCTTTTTTGTTTACGGGATGAAGGGGGAGCGAAAACTCAAAGTTCTGATTTAAGAAAAAAGTGTACATCTAAAATGGAAATGCACAATGCACAAATGTAGAGAGAGATATTTCCAAAGAGTGTCTGTATGTTTTAGGGATCGTATGCACTCTTTCGTTTTTATATCTAAGGTTTTGCAATCATCGGGAAAAATGGGTTGCGGAGGATTTTTATCTGAGTGTTAAATTGCAATCCATAAGTCATTTCATAAAAAACTATAGCCCGTTACGCATGATAAATCACATTAGAATCACCTATGGTTAATTGTGTCAGCTTTTTGCAAATGGGCAAAATAATGGCATGTTTGACTCCGGTAAATATCCCACCGCAAGTTCAGTTGAGAATTGAAAGAGCTTTTGTTATTCTCTTTAAAAGCATTGTGTCCATAGCTCATTTACATCTTTAACATGTTTCAAACATGCATATCCATTTTTAAAACATGTGTGGACGAAATCTCTTTCTTGCAAAATTCCAAGCTATTTGGGTTAAACTAGTGGAATTTCCCAAAATTTGATAACAAATCTTTTGTGTTCATTTATGTGGGGTGAATAAATTATATTTATTTACATTTGTTATTGTTTTAAATTTTTTCCATACATCAACTATAAAATTTTCATTTTGTTGTAAGCTTTTTGCCTTGTTTGTTTTCGGGATGAAGGGAGAGCGAAAAGTGAAAGTTTTGATTTAAGAAAAAGGTGTACATCTAAAATGGAAAAGCACAATGCACAATTGTAGGGAGAGATAATTCCAAAGAGTGTCTGCAATTTTTAGGGATTGTAAGCTCTTTTTAGTTTTTATATCTCAGGTTTTGCAATCGTCGGGAAAAATTTGTGGTAGAGGATTTTTAACTGAGTTTTGAAATGCAATCCATAAGTCATTTCAAAAAAAAATATAGCCCGTTACGCATGATAAATCACTTTACAATCATCTATGATTGTTAGATCAAATTTTTGAAAATGGGCAAAATAATGACTTGTTAGACTCGGGTAAATATCCCACCGCAAGTTCACTTGAGAATTTAACGAGCGTTTGTTATTCTCTTTAAAAGCTTTGGATCCATAGGTCATTTGAATCTTTAACACGTTTCAAGCATGCATATCCACTTTTAAAACATGTGTAGAAAAAAGCTCCTTCATGTAAAATTCGAAGTTTAATAGGGTTGGACTAATGGAATTTCCCAAACATGGATAACAAAACTTTTGTGTTCATTTGTGGTGTGTGAATAGATATATTTTATTTACATTGGTTATTATTTTAAATATTTTCCACACATCAACTTTAAAATTTTTATTTCGTTGTGATCTTTTTTGCCTTTTTTGTTTACGGGATGAAGGGGGAGCGAAAACTCAAAGTTCTGATTTAAGAAAAAAGTGTACATCTAAAATGGAAATGCTCAATGCACAAATGTAGAGAGAGATATTTCCAAAGAGTGTCTGTATGTTTTAGGGATCGTATGCACTCTTTCGTTTTTATATCTATTGTTTTGCAATCATCGGGAAAAATGGGTTGCGGAGGATTTTTATCTGAGTGTTAAATTGCAATCCATAAGTCATTTGATAAAAAACTATAGCCCGTTACGCATGATAAATCACATTACAATCACCTATGATTAATTGTGTCAGCTTTTTGCAAATGGGCAAAATAAGGGCATGTTTGACTCCGGTAAATATCCCACCGCAAGTTCAGTTGAGAATTGAAAGAGCTTTTGTTATTCTCTTTAAAAGCTTTGTATCCACAGCTCATTTACATCTTTAACATGTTTCAAACATGCATATCCATTTTTAAAACATGTGCGGACGAAATCTCTTTCTTGCAAAATTCCAAGCTATTTGGGTTAAACTAGTGGAATTTCCCAAAATTTGATAACAAATCTTTTGTGTTCATTTATGTTGGGTGAATAAATTATATTTATTTACATTTGTTATTGTTTTAAATTTTTTCCATACATCAACTATAAAATTTTCATTTTGTTGTAAGCTTTTTGCCTTGTTTGTTTTCGGGATGAAGGGAGAGCGAAAAGTCAAAGTTTTGATTTAAGAAAAAGGTGTACATCTAAAATGGAAAAGCACAATGCACAATTGTAGGGAGAGAAAATTCCAAAGAGTGTCTGTAATTTTTAGGGATTGTAAGCTCGTTTTAGTTTTTATATCTCAGGTTTTGCAATCGTCGGGAAAAATTGGTGGTAGAGGATTTTTAGCAGAGTTTTGAAATGCAATCCATAAGTCATTTCAAACAAAAATATAGCCCGTTACGCATGATAAATCACTTTACAATCATCTATGATTGTTAGATCAATTTTTTGAAAATGGGCAAAATAATGACTTGTTAGACTCGGGTAAATATCCCACCACAAGTTCACTTGAGAATTTAACGAGCGTTTGTTATTCTCTTTAAAAGCTTTGGATCCATAGGTCATTTGAATCTTTAACATGTTTCAAGCATTCATATCCATTTTTAAAACATGTGTAGAAAAAAGCTCCTTAATGTAAAATTCCAAGATATTAGTTTTGGACTAATGGAATTTCCCGAACTTGGATAACAAAACTTTTGTGTTCATTTGTGGTGTGTGAATAAATTTTCTTCATTTACTTTTTTTATTGTTTTAAACTTTTTCCGTACATCAACTACGAAATTTTCATTTTGCTGTGATCTATTTGCCTTTTTTGTTTACGGGATGAAGGGAAAGCGAAAAACTCGAAGTTTTGATTTAAGAAAAATGTGTACATCTAAAACGGAAATGCACAATGCACATATGTAGAGAGAAATAATTCCAAAGAGTGTCTGTAATTTTTAGGGATTGTAAGCACCTTTTCGTTTTTATATCCCAGGTTTTGCAATCGTTGGGAAAAATGGGTTGCTGAGTATTTTTAACTGAGTGTTGAATTGCAATCCATAAGTCATTTCATACAAAAATATAGCCCGTTACGCATGATAAATCACATTACAATCACCTATGATTAATTATGTCAACTGTTTGCAAATGGTAAAAATAATGGCATGTTTGACTCGGGTAAATATCTCACCGCAAGTTCACTTGAAAATTTAATGAGCATTTGTTATTCTCTTTAAAAGCTTTGAATCCATAGCTCATTGGCATCTTTCACATGCTTCAAACATGCATATCTATTTTTAAAACATGTGTGGATGAAATCTCTTTCTTGCAAAAATTCCAAGCTATTAGGGTTAAACTAGTGGAATTTCCCAAAATTGGATAACATAACGTTTGTGTTCATTTGTGTTGGGTGAATAAATTTTTTTTATTGATATTTGTTTTTGTTTTAAATTTTTTCCATACATCAACTATAAAATTTTCATTTTGTTGTAAGCTTTTTGCCTTGTTTGTTTTTGGGATGAAGGGAGAGCGAAAAGTCAAAGTTTTGATTTAAGAAAAAAGTGTACATCTAAAATGGTAAAGCACCATGCACAATTGTAGGGAGAGATAATTTCAGAGAGTGTCTGCAATTTTCAGGGATAGTCAGCTCTTTTTAGTTTTTATATCTCATGTTTTGCAATCGTCGGGAAAAATTGGTGGCAGAGGATTTTTAACTGAGTGTTGAATTGCAATCCATAAGCCATTTCATACAAAAATATAGCCCGTTACGCATGATAAATCACTTTACAATCATCTATGATTATTAGATCAAATTTTTGAAAATGGGCAAAATAATGACCTGTTAGACTCGGGTAAATATCCCACCGCACGTTAACTTGAGAATTTAATGAGCGTTTGTTATTCTCTTTAAAACCTTTGGATCCATAGGTCATTTGAATCTTTAACATGTTTCAAGCATGCATATCCATTTTCAAAACATGTGTAGAAAAAATCCCCTTCATGTAAAATTCCAAGATATTAGGGTTGGACTAATGGAATTTCCCAAACTTGGATAACAGAACTTTTGTGTTCATTTGTGGTGTGTGAATAGATATTTTTTATTTACATTAGTTATTATTTTAAATATTTTCCACACATCAACTATAAAATTTTTATTTTGTTGTGATCTTTTTTGCCTTTTTTGTTTTCGGGATGAAGGGGGAGCGAAAACTCAAAGTTCTAATTTAACAAAAAAGTGCACATCTAAAATGGAAATGCACAATGCACAAATGTAGAGAGAGATATTTGCAAAGAGTGTCTGTATGTTTTAGAGATCGTATGCAGTCTTATGTTTTTATATCTAAGGTTTTGCAATCGTTGGGGAACAGGGGAGGCGGGCGATTTTTAACTGAGTGTTGACTTCAAATCCATAAGTCATTTCTTAAAAAAATAAATCCCGTTACGCAAGACAAATTACTTTACAATCATCTATGATTGTTAGTTCAACTTTTGGAATATGGGCAAAATAATGGCTTGTTTGACTCGGGCAAATATCCCACCGCACGTTCACTTGAGAATTTAATGAGCGTTTTTTATTCTCGTTAAAAGCTTTGGATCCATAGGTCATTTGAATCTTTACCATGTTTCTGGCATGCATATCTATTTTTAAAACATGTGTAGAAAAAATCTCCTTCATGTAAAATTCTAATCTTAATAGAGTTAGACTAAAGGAATTTCCCAAACTTGGATAACAAAACTTTTGTGTTCATTTGTGGTGTGTGAATAGATATTTTTTATTTACATTAGTTATTATTTTAAATATTTTACTTTATTTATATTTTTTATTGTTTTAAATTTTTTCCATACATCAACTATAAAATTTTCATTTTGTTGTAAGCTTTTTGCCTCTTTTGTTTTCGGGATGAAGGGAGAGCGAAAGTCAACGTTTTGATTTAAGAAAAAAGTGTACATCTAAAAAGGAAAAACACAATGCACAATTGCAGGGAGTGATAATTCCAAAGAGTATCTGTAATTTTTAGGGATTGTAAGTTCTTTTTAGTTTTTATATCTCAAGTTTTGCAATCGTCGGGAAAAATTGGTGGCAGAGGATTTTAACTGAGTTTTGAATTGCAATCCACAAGTCATTTCATGCAAAAATATAGCCTGTGACGCATGATAAATCACTTTACAATCGTCTATGATTGTTAGATCAATTTTTTTGAAAATGGGCAAAATAATGACTTGTTAGACTCGCGTAAATATCCCACGAGACATTCAATTGAGAATTTAATGAGCATTTTTTATTCTCTTTGAAAGCTTTGGATCCAAAGGTCATTTGAATCTTTAACATGTTTCAAGCATCCAACCCATTTTTAAAACATGTGTAGAAAAAATCACCTTCATGTAAAATTCCAAGCTTAATAGCGTTGGACTAATGGAATTTCGCAAACTTGGATAACAAAACTTTTGTGTTCATTTTTGGTGTGTGAATAGATATTTTTTATTTACATTAGTAATTATTTTAAATATTTTCCACACATCAAGTATAAAATTTTTATTTTGTTGTGATCTTTTTTGCCTTTTTTCTTTACGGGATGAAGGGGGAGCGAAAACTCAAAGTTCTGATTCAAGAAAAAAGTGTACATCTAATATGGAAATGCACAATGCACAAATGCAGAGAAAGATATTTCCACAGAGTGTCTGTATGTTTTAGGGATCGTATGCACTTTTTCGTTTTTATATCTCAGGTTTTGCAATCGTCGGGAAACGAGGGAGGCTGGCGATTTTTAACTGAGTGTTGACTTCAAATCCATAAGTCAGTTCTTACAAAAATATATCCCATTACGCATGACAAATCACTTTACAATCATCTATGATTGTTTGCTCAACTTTTTGAATATGGGCAAAATAATGGCTTGTTTGACTCGGGCAAATATCCCACCGCACGTTCACTTGAGAATTTAATGAGCGTTTGTCATTCTATTTAAAAGCTTTGGATCCATAGTTCATTTGAAAATTTAACATGTTTCTGGCATGCATATCCATTTTTAAAACATGTGTAGAAAAAATCTCCTTCACATAAAATTCCAAGATATTAGTTTTGGACTAGTGGAATTTCCCAAACATTGATAACAAAACTTCTGTGTTCATTTGTGGTGTGTGAATAAATTTTCTTCATTTACATTTTTTATTGTTTTAAAATTTTTCCGTACATCAACTATGAAATTTTCATTTTGCTATGATCTATTCGCCTTTTTTGTATACGGGATGAAGGGAGAGCGAAAAAATCAAAGTTTTGATTTAAGAAAAATGTGTACATCTAAAACGGAAATGCACAATGCATATATGTAGAGGGAGATAATTCGAAAGAGTGTCTGTAAGTTTTTAGGGATTGTAAGCACTTTTTCGTTTTTGTATATCAGGTTTTGCAATCATCGGGAAAAATGGGTTGCGGAGGATTTTAACTGAGTGTTGAATTGCAATCCATAAGTCATTTCACACAAAAATATAGCCCATTACGCATGATAAATCACATTACAATCATCTATGATTATTCTGTCAGCTTTTTGCAAATGGGCAAAATATTGGCATGTTAGACTCGGGTAAATATCCCACCGCAAGTTCGCTTGAGAATTTAATGAGCGTTTGTTATTCTCTTTAAAAGCTTTGAATCCATAGCTCATTTGCATCTTTAACATGTTTTAAACATGCATATCCATTTTTAAAACATGTGTGGATGAAATCTCTTTCTTGCAAAATTCCAAGCAATTTGGGATAAACTAGTGGAATTTCCCAAAATTGGACAACAAAACTTTTGTGATCATTTGTGTTGGGTGAATAAATATTCTTTATTTATATTTTTTATTGTTTTAAATTTTTTTCCAAACATCAACTATAAAATTTTAATTTTGTTGTAAGCTTTTTGCCTTGTTTGTTTTAGGGCTGAAGGGTGAGCGAAAAGTCAAAGTTTTGATTTAAGAAAAAAGTGTACATCTAAAATGGAAAAGCACAATGCACAATTGTAGGGAGAGATAATTCCAAAGAGTGTCTATAATTTTAAGGGATTGTAAGCTCTTTTTAGTTTTTATATCTCAGGTTTTGCAATCGTAGGGAAAAATTGGTGGCAGAGGATTTTTAACTGAGTGTTGATTTTCAATCCATAAGTCATTTCATACAAAAATATAGCCCGTTACGCTTGTTAAATCACTTTACAATCATCTATGATTGTTAGATCAATTTTTTTGAAAATAGGCAAAATAATAACTTGTTAGACTCAGGTAAATATCAAACCGCACGTTCACTTGAGAATTTAATGAGCGTTTGTTATTCTCTTTGAAAGCTTTGGATCCATAGGTCATTTGAATCTTTAACATGTTTCAAGCATGCATATCCATTTTTAAAACAAATGTAGAAAAAATCTCCTTCATGTAAAATTCCAAGCTTAATACGGTTGGACTAATGGAATTTCCCAAACTTGGACAACAAAACTTTTGTGTTCATTTGTGGTGTGGGAATAGATTTTTTTTTTTACATTAGTTATTATTTTAAATATTTTCCACACATCAACTATAAAATTTTTATTTTGTTGTGATCTTTTTTGCCTTTTTTGTTTACGTGATGAAGGGGGTGCGAAAACTCAAAGTTCTGATTTAAGAAAAAAGTGTAGTTCTAAAATGGAAATGCACATTGCACAAATGTAGAGAGAGATGTATCCAAAGAGTGTCTTTATGTTTTAGAGATCGTATGCACTTTTTCATTTTTATATTTAAGGTTTTGCAATCGTCGGGAAACGGGGGAGGCGGGCGATTTTTAACCGAGTGTTGACTTCAAATCCATTAGTCATTTCTTACAAAAATATAGCCCGTTACGCATGACAAATCACTTTACAATCATCTATGATTGTTAGCTCAACTTTTTGAATATGGGCAAAATAATGGCATGTTTGATTCACGCAAATATCCCACCGCACGTTCACTTGAGAATTTAATGAGCGTTTGTCATTCTCTTTAAAAGCGTTGGATCCATAGGTCATTTGAATCTTTAACATGTTTCTGGCATGCTTATCCATTTTTAAAACATGTATAGAAAAAATCTCCTTCACGTAAAATTCCTAGATATTAGTTTTGGACTAGTGGAATTTCCGAAACTTGGATAACAAAACTTTTGTGTTCGTTTGTGGTGTGTGAAATAATTTTCTTAATTTACATTTTTTATTGTTTAAACTTTTTTCGTACATCAACTATGAAATTTTCCTTTTGTTGTGATCTATTTGCCTTTTTTGTTTACGGGATGAAGGGAGAGCGAAAAACTCGAAGTTTTGACTTAAGAAAAATGTTTACATATAAAACAGAAATGCACAATGCACATATGTAGACAGAGATAATTCCTAAGAGTGTCTATAATTTTTTAGGGATTGTAAGCACTTTTTTGTTTTTATATCTCAGGTTTTGGAATCGTCGGGAAAAAAGGGTTGCGGAGGATTTTTAACTGAGTGTTGAATTGAAATCCATAAGTCATTTCATACAAAAATATAGTTTGTTACCCATGATAAATCACATTACAATCATCTATGATTATTCTGTCTGCTTTTTGCAAATGGGCAAAATATTGGCATGTTTGACTCGGGTAAATATCTCACTGCAAGTTCACTTGAGAATTTAATGAGCGTTTGTTAATCTCTTTAAAAGCTTTGGATTCATAGCTCATTTGCATCTTTAACATGTTTCAAACATGCATATCCATTTTTAAAACATGTGTGGATGAAATCTCTTTCTTGCAAAATTCCAAGCTATTAGGGTTAAACTAGTGGAATTTCCCAAAATTGGATAACAAAACTTTTGTGTTCATTTGTGTTGGGTGAATAAATTTTCTTTATTTATATTTGTTATTGTTTTAAATTTTTTCCATACATCAACTATAAAATTTTCATTTTGTTGAAAGCTTTTTGCCTTGTTTTTTTTCAGTATGAAGGGAGGACCAAATGTCAAAGTTTTGATTTAAGAAAGAAGTGTACATCTAAAATGAAAAAGCACAATGCACAATTGTAGGTTGAGATAATTCCAAAGGGTGTCTGTAATTTTTAGGGATTGTAAGCTCTTTTTAGTTTTTTATCTTAGGTTTTGCAATAGTCGGGAATAATAGGTGGTAGAGGATTTTATCTGAGTGTTGAATTGCAATCCATAAGTCATGTCATACAAAAATATAGCCCGTTATGCATGATAAATCACATTACAATCATTTATGATTATTATGTTAGCTTTTTGCAAATGGGCAAAATAATGGCATGTTCGACTCTGGTAAATATCCCACCGCAAGTTCGCTAGAGAATTTAATGAGCGTTTGTTATTCTCTTTAAAAGCTTTGCATCCATAGCTCATTTGCATCTTTAACATGTTTTAAACATGCATATCCATTTTTAAAACATGTGTGGATGAAATCTCTTTCTTGCAAAATTCCAAGCAATTTGGGATAAACTAGTGGAATTTCCCAAAATTGGATAACAAAACTTTTGGGATCATTTGTGTTGGGTGAATAAATTTTCTTTATTTATATTTGTTATTGTTTTAAATTTTTTCCATACATCAACTATAAAATTTTAATTTTGTTGTAAGCTTTTTGCCTGGTTTTTTTTCGGGATGAAGGGTGAGCGAAAAGACAAAGTTTTGATTTAAGAAAAAAGTGTACATCTAAAATGGAAAAGCACAATGCACAATTGTAGGGAGAGATAATTCCAAAGAGTGTCTGTAATTTTAATGGATTGTAAGCTCTTTTTAGTTTTTATATCTCAGGTTTTGCAATCGTCGGGAAAAATTGGTGGCAGAGGATTTTTAACTGAGTGTTGAATTGCAATCCATAAGTCATTTCATAAAAAAATATAGCCCGTTACGCATGATAAATCACTTTACAATCATCTATGATTGTTTGATCAAAGTTTTGAAAATGGGCAAAATAATGACTTGTTAGACTCGGGTAAATATCCCACCGCATGTTTACTTGAGAATTTATTGAGCGTTTGTTATTCTCTTTTAAAGCTTTGGATCCACAGG
This sequence comes from Aristolochia californica, assembly GCF_029961685.1. Lineage (NCBI taxonomy): Eukaryota > Viridiplantae > Streptophyta > Magnoliopsida > Piperales > Aristolochiaceae > Aristolochia > Aristolochia californica. Next base: position 26,851,056 of record NW_027182268.1, on the reverse strand, counting down.
ACATTTGAATCTTGAACATGTTTCAAGCATGCATATCCATTTTTAAAACTTGTGTAGAAAAAATCTCCTTTATGTAAAATTCCAAGCTTAATAGGGTTAGACTAATCGAATTTCCCAAACTTGGATAACAAAACTTTTGTGTTCATTTGTGGTGTGTGAATAGTTATTTTTTACTTACATTAGTTATTAATTTAAATATTTTCCACACGTACTATAAAATTTTTATTTTGTTGTGATATTTTTTGCCTTTTTTGTTTACGGGATGAAGGGGGAGCGAAAACTCAAAGTTTTGATTTAAGAAAAAAGTGTACATCTAAAATGGAAATGCACAATGCACAAATGTAGAGAGAGATATTTCCAAAGAGTGTCTGTATGTTTTAGGGATCGTATGCACTTTTTCGTTTTTATATCTAAGGTTTTACAATCGTCAGAAAAAGAGGTAGGCGGGCGATTTTTAACTGAGTGTTGACTTCAAATCCATAAGTCATTTCTTAAAAAAATATAGCCGGTTACGCATGACAATTCACTTTACAATCATCTATGATTGTTAGCTCAACTTTTTGAATATGGGCAAAATAATGGCTGGTTTGACTCGGGCAAATATCCCACCACACCTTCACTTGAGAATTTAATGATCTTTTGTTATTCTTTTTAAAAGCTTTGGATCCATAGGTCATTTGAATCTTTAACATGTTTCTGGCATGCATATCTATTTTTAAAACATGTGTAGAAAAAATCTCCTTCATGTAAAATTCCAAGATATTAGTTTTGGACTAGTGGAATTTCCCAAACTTGGATAACAAAAATTCTGTGTTCATTTGTGGTGTGTGAATAAATTTTCTTCATTTACTTTTTTTATTGTTTTAAAATTTTTCCGTACATCAACTATGAAATTTTCATGTTGCTGTGATCTATTCGCCTTTTTTGTATACGGGATGAAGGGAGAGCGAAAAAATCAAAGTTTTGATTTAAGAAAAATGTGTACATCTAAAATGGAAATGCACAATGCACATATGTAGAGAGAGATAATTCCAAAGAGTGTCTGTAATTTTTAGGGATTGTAAACACTTTTTTGTTTTTATATCTCAGGTTTTGCAATCGTCGGGAAAAATGGGTTGCGGAGGATTTTGAACCGAGTGTTGAATTGGAATCTATAAGTCATTTCATACAAAAATATAGTCCGTTACGCATGATAAAGCATATTACAATCATCTATGATTATTGTGTCAGCTTTTTGCAAATGGGCAAAATAATGGCATGTTTGACTCGGGTAAATATCCCACCGCAATTTCACTTGAGAATTTAATGAGCGTTTGTTATTCTCTTTAAAATCTTTGCATCCATAGCTCATTTGCATCTTTAACAAGTTTCAAGCATGCATATCCATTTCTAAAACATGTGTGGATGAAATCTCTTTCTTGCAAAATTCCAAGCTATAAGGGTTAAACTAGTGGAATTTCCAAAAATTGGATACAAAACTTTTGTGTTCATTTTTGTTGGGTGAATAAATTTTCTTTATTTATATTTGTTATTGTTTTAAATTTTTTCCATACATCAACTATAAAATTTTTATTTTGTTGTAAGATTTTTGCCTCTTTTGTTTTCGGGATGAAGGGAGAGCGAAAAGTCAAAGCTTTGATTTAAGAAAAGAGTGTAGTATCTAAAATTGAAAAGCACAATGCACAATTGCAGGGAGAGATAATTCCAAAGAGTGTCTATATTTTTTAGGGATTGTAAGCTCTTTTTAGTTTTTATATCTCAGGTTTTGCAATCGTCGGGAAAAATTGGTGGCAGAGGATTTTAACTGAGTGTTGAATTGCAATCCATAAGTCATGTCATACAAAAATATAGCCCGTTACGCATGATAAATCACCTTCCAATCATTTAAGATTTTTAGATCAATTTTTTTGAAAATGGGCAAAATAATGACTTGTTACACTTGGGTAAATATCCCACCGCACGTTCACTTGAGAATTTAATGAGCGTTTGTTATTCTCTTTGAAAGCTTGGGATCCAAAGGTCATTTTAATCTTTTACATGTTTCAAGCATGCATATCCATTTTTATTCCAAGCTTAATAGGGTTGGACTAATGGAATTTCGCAAACTTGGATAACAAAACTTTTGTGTTCATTTTTGGTGTGTGAATAGATATTTTTTATTTACATTAGTAATTATTTTATATATTTTCCACACATCAACTATAAAATTTTTATTTTGTTGTGATCTTTTTTGCCTTTTTTCTTTACGGGGTGAAGGGGTAGCGAAAACTCAAAGTTTTGATTTAAGAAAAAAGTGTACATCTAATATGCAAAATCACAATGCACAAATGTAGAGAGAGATATTTCCAAAGAGTGTCTGTATGTTTTAGGGGTCGTATGCACTTTTACGTTTTTATATCTCAGGTTTTGCAATAGTCGGGAAACGGGGGAGGCGGGCGACTTTTAACTGAGTGTTGACTTCAAATCCATAAGTCATTTCTTACAAAAATATATCCTGTTACGCATGACTAATCACTTTACAATCATCTATGATTGTTAGCTCAACTTTTTGAATATGGGCAAAATAATGGCTTCTTTGACTCGGGCAAATATCCCACCGCACGTTCACTTGAGAATTTAATGAGCGTTTGTCATTCTATTTAAAAGCTTTGGATCCATAGGTCATTTGAAACTTTAACATGTTTCTGGCATGCATATCCATTTTTAAAACATGGGTAGAAAAAATCTCCTTCACGTAAAATTCCAAGATATTAGTTTTGGACTAGTGGAATTTCCCAAACTTGGATAACAAAACTTTTGTGTTCATTTGTGGTGTGTGAATAAATTTTCTTCATTCACATTTTTTTATTTTTTTAAACTTTTTCCGTACATCAACTATGAAATTTTCATTTTGATGTGATCTATTTGCCTTTTTTGTTTACGGGATGAAGGGAGAGTGAAAAACTCGAAGTTTTGATTTAAGAAAAATGTGTACATCTAAAACGGAAATGCACCATGCACATATGTAGAGAGAGATAATTCCAAAGAGTGTCTTTATTTTTTAGGGATTGTAAGCACTTTTTCGTTTTTATATCTCAGGTTTTGCAATCGTCGGGAAAAAAGGGTTGCGGAGGATTTTAACTGAGTGTTGAATTGCAATCCATAAGTCATTTTACACAAAAATATAGCCCGTTATGCATGATAAATCATATTACAATCATCTATGATTATTATGTCAGCTTTTTGCAAATGGGCAAAATAATGGCATGTTTGACTCGGGTAATTATCCCACCGAAAGTTCGCTTGAGAATTTAATGAGCGTTTGTTATTCTCTTTAAAAGCTTTGCATCCATAGCTCATTTGCATCTTTAACATGTTTCAAACATGCATATCCATTTTTAAAACATGTGTGGATGAAATCTCTTTCTTGCAAAATTCCAAGCAATTTGGGATAAACTAGTGGAATTTCCCAAAATTGGATAACAAAACTTTTGTGATCATTTGTGTTGGGTGAATAAATTTTCTTTATTTATATTTGTTATTGTTTAAATTTTTTCCATACATCAACTATAAAATTTTAATTTTTCTATAAGCTTTTTGCCTAGTTTGTGTTCGGGATGAAGGGAGAGCGAAAAGTCAAAATTTTGATTTAAGAAAAAAGTGCACATCTAAAATGGAAAAGCACAATGCAAAATTGTAGGGAGTGATAATTCCAAAGAGTGTCTGTAATTTTAAGGGATTGTAACCTCTTTCTAGTTTTTATATCTCAGGTTTTGCAATCGTCTGGAAAAATTGGTGGCAGAGGATTTTTAACTGAGTGTTGAATTGCAATCCATAAGTCATTTCATAAAAAAATATAGCCCGTTACGCTTGTTAAATCACTTTACAATCATCTATGATTGTTAGATTAAATTTTTTGAAAATTGGCAAAATAATGACTTGTTTGACTCGGGTAAATATCCCACCGCACGTTCACTTGAGAATTTAATGAGCATTTGTCATTATCTTTGAAAGCTTTGGATCCGTAGGTCATTTGAATCTTTAACATGTTTCAAGCATGCATATCCATTTTTAAAACAAATGTAGAAAAAATCTCCTTCATGTAAAATTCCAAGCTTAATAGGGTTGGACTAATGGAATTTCCCAAATGTGGACAACAAAACTTTTGTGTTCATTTGTGGTTGTGAATAGATTTTTTTTTACATTAGTTATTATTTTAAATATTTTCCACACATCAACTATAAAATTTTTATTTTGTTGTTATCTTTTTTGCCTTTTTTGTTTACGTGATGAAGGGGGAGCGAAAACTCATAGTTCTGATTTAAGAAAAAAGTGTAGATCTAAAATGGAAATGCACATTGCAAAAATGTAGAGAGAGATATTTCCAAAGTGTGTCTGTATGTTTTAGAGATCGTATGCACTTTTTCGTTTTTATATTTAAGGTTTTGCAATCGTCGGGAAACGGGGGAGGCGGGCGATTTTTAACTGAGTGTTGACTTCAAATCCATAAATCATTTCTTACAAAAATATAGCCCGTTATGCATGACAAATCACTTTACAATCATCTATGATTGTTAGATCAACTTTTTGAATATGGGAAAAATAATTTCATGTTTGACTCGGGTAAATATCCCACCGCACGTTCACTTGAGAATTTAATGAGCGTTTGTCATTCTCTTTAAAAGCTTTGGATCCACGGGTCATTTGAATCTTTAACATGTTTCTGGCATGCATATCCATTTTTAAAACATGTGTAGAAAAAATCTCTTTCACATAAAATTCCAAGATATTAGTTTTGGACTAGTGGAATTTCCTAAACTTGGATAACAAAACTTTTGTGTTCATTTGTGGTGTATGAATTAATTTTCTTAATTTAATTTTTTTACTGTTTAAACTTTTTTCGTACATCAACTATGAAATTTTCATTTTGCTGTGCTCTATTTGCCTTTTTTGTTTACGGGATGGAGGGAGAGCGAAAAACTCGAATTTTTGACTTAAGAAAAACGTGTACATATAAAACAAAAATGCACAATGCACAAATGTAGAGAGAGATAATTCCTAAGAGTGTCTGTAATTTGTTAGAGATTGTAAGCACTTTTTCGTTTTTATATCTCAGGTTTGGGAATCGTCGGGAAAAATGGTTTGCGGAGGATTTTTAACTGTGTTGAATGGAAATCCATAAGTCATTTCATACAAAAATATAGTCATTTATGCATGATAAATCACATTACAATCATCTATGATTATTCTGTCAGCTTTTTGCAAATGGGCAAAATATTGGCATGTTAGACTCGGGTAAATATCCCACCGCAGGTTCACTTGTGAATTTAATGAGCGTTTGTTATTCTCTTTAAAAGCTTTGGATCCATAGCTCATTTGCATCTTTAACATGTTTCAAACATGCATATCCATTTTTAAAACATGTGTGGATGAAATCTCTTTCTTGCAAAATTCCAAGCTATAAGGGTTAAACTAGTGGAATTTCCCAAAATTGGATAATAAAAATTTTGTGTTCATTTGTGTTGGGTGAATAAATTTTCTTTATTTATATTTGTTATTATTTTAAATTTTTTCCATACATATACTATAAAATTTTCATTTTGTTGAAAGCTTTTTGCCTTGTTTGTTTTCAGGATGAAGGGAGAGCCAAAAGTCAAAGTTTTGATTTATGAAAGAAGTGTACATATAAAATGAAAAAGCACAATGCACAATTTTAGGGAGAGATAATTCCAAAGGGTGTCTGTAATTTCTAGGGATTGTAAGCTCATTTTAGTTTTTATATCTCAGGTTTTGCAATCGTCGGGAAAAATTGGTGCTAGAGGATTTTTAATTGAGTGTTGAATTGCAATCCATAAGTCATGTCTTACAAAAATATAGCCCGTTACGCATGATAAATCACTTTACGGTCATCTATGATTGTTTGATCAAAGTTTTGAAAATGGGCAAAATAATGACTTGTTAGACTCGGGTAAATATCCGACCGCACGTTTACTTTAGAATTTATTGAGCGTTTGTTATTCTCTTTAAAAGCTTTGGATCCATAGGACATTTGAATCTTTAACATGTTTCAAGCATGCATATCCATTTTTAAAACATGTGTAGAAAAAATCTCCTTTATGTAAAATACCAAGCTTAATAGGGTTAGACTAATGGAATTTCCCAAACTTGGATAACAAAACTTTTGTGTTCATATGTGGTGTGTGAATAGATATTTTTTACTTACATTAGTTATTATTTTAAATATTTTGCACACATACTATAAAATTTTTATTTTGTTGTGATCTTTTTTGCCTTTTTTGTTTACAGGATGAAGGGGGAGCGAAAACTCAAAGTTTTGATTTAAGAAAAAAGTGTACATCTAAAATGGAAATGCACAATGTACAAATGTGGAGAGAGATATTTCCAAAGAGTGTCTGTATGTTTTAGGGATCGTAAGCAATCTTTCATTTTTATATTTAAGGTTTTGCAATCGTCGGGAAAAGGGGGAGGCGGGCGATTTTTAACTGAGTGTTGACTTCAAATCCATAAGTCATTTCTTACAAAAATATAGCCCGTTACGAATGACAAATCACTTTACAATCACCTATAATTGTTAGCTCAACTTTTTGAATATGGGCAAAATAATGGCTTGTTTGACTCGGGCAAATATCCCACCTCACGTTCACTTGAGAATTTAATGAGCGTTTTTTATTCTCTTTAAAAGCTTTGGATCCATAGGTCATTTGAATCTTTAACATGTTCTGGCATGCATATCTATTTTTAAAACATGTGTAGAAAAAATCTCCTTCATGTAAAATTCCAAGATATTAGTTTTGGACTAGTGGAATATCCCAAACTTGGATAACAAAACTTTTTTGTTCATTTGTGGTGTGTGAATAAATTTTCTTCATTTACTTTTTTTTATTGTTTTAAAATTTTTCCGTACATCAACTATGAACTTTTCATTTTGCTGTGATCTATTTGCCTTTTTTGTTTACGGGATGAAGGGAGAGCGAAAAACTCGAAGTTTGGATTTAAGAAAAATGTGTACATCTAAAATGGAAATGCACAATGCACATATGTAGAGAGAGATAATTCCAAAGAGTGTCAGTAATATTTAGGGATTGTAAACACTTTATCGTTTTTATATCTCAGGTTTTGCAATCATTGGCAAAAATGGGTTGCAGAGGATTTTTAACTGAGTGTTGAATTGCAATCCATAAGTCATTTCATACAAAAATATAGTCCGTTACGCATGATAAATCATATTACAATCATCTATGATTATTGTGTCAGCTTTTTATAAATGGGCAAAATAATGGCATGTTTGACTCGGGTAAATATCCCACCGCAAGTTCACTTGAGAATTTAATGAGCGTTTGTTATTCTCTTTTAAAGCTTTGCATCCATAGCTCATTTGCATCATTAACATGTTTCAAACATGCATATCCATTTTTAAAACATGTGTGGATGAAATCTCTTTCTTGCAAAATTCCAAGCTATTTGGGTTAAACAAGTGGAATTTCCCAAAATTGGATAACAAAACTTTTGTGTTCATTTGTGTTGGGTGAATAAATTTTCTTTATTTATATTTGTTATTTTTTTAAATTTTTTCCATACATCAACTATAAAATTTTCATTTTGTTGTAAGCTTTTTGTCTTGTTAGTTTTCGGGATGAAGGGAGAGCGAAAAGTCAAAGTTTTGATTTAAGAAAAAAGTGTACATATAAAATGGAAAAGCACAATGCACAATTGTAGGGATTATAATTCCAAAGAGTTTCTGTAATTTTTAGGGATTGTAAGCTCTTTTTAGTTTTTATATCTCTGGTTTTGCAATCGTCGGGAAAAATTGGTGGCAGAGGATATTTAACTGAGTGTTGAATTGCAATCCATAAGTCATTTTATAAAAAAAATAGCCCGTTACGTATGATAAATCACTTTACAATCATCTATGATTGTTAGATCAATTTTTTTGAAAATAGGCAAAATAATGACTTGTTAGACTCGAGTAAATATCCCACCGCATGTTCACTTGAGAATTTAATGAGCGTTTGTTATTCTCTTTAAAAGCCTTGGATCCAAAGGTCATTTTAATCTTTAACATGTTTCAAGCATGCATATCCATTTTTAAAACATGTGTAGAAAAAATCTCCTTCATGTAAAATTCCAAGCTTAATAGGGTTGTCTCCCAAACTTGGATAACAAAACTTTTGAGTTCATTTGTGGTGAGTGAATAGATATTTTTTATTTACATTAGTTATTATTTTAAATATTTCCCACACATCAACTATAAATTTTTTATTTTGTTGTGATCTTTTTCTCCTTTTTTGTTTACGGGATGAAGGGGGAGCGAAAACTCAAAGTTCTGATTTAAGAAAAAAATGTACATCTAAAATAGAAATGCACAATGCACAAATGTAGAGAGAGATATTTCCAAAAAGTGTTTGTATGTTTTTGGGATCGTATGCACTTTTTCGTTTTTATATCTAAGGTTTTGCAATCGTCAGGAAACGGGGGAGGCATACGATTTTTAACTGAGTATTCACTACAAATCCATAAGTCACTTCTTACAAAAATATAGCCCGTTACGCATGAAAAATCAGTTTACAATCATCTATGATTGTTAGCTCAACTTTTTGATTGTGGGCAAAATAATGGCTTGTTTGACTCGGGCAAATATCCCACCGCACGTTAACTTGAGAATTTAATGAGCGTTTGTTATTCTCTTTAAAAGCTTAGGATTCATAGGTCATTTGAATGTTTAACATGTTTCTGGTTTGCATATCCATTTTTAAAACATGCGTAGAAAAAATCTCCTTCATCTTAAATTACAAGATACTAGTTTTGAACTAGTGGAATTTCCCAAACATGGATAACAAAACTTTTGTGTTAATTTGTGGCGTGTGAATAAATTTTCTTCATTTACTTTTTTTTATTTTTTTAAACTTTTTCCGTACATCACCTATGAAATTTTCATTTTGCTGTGACCTATTTGCCTTTTTTGTTTACGGGATGATGGGATTGTACATCTAAAACGGAAATGCACAATGCACATATGTAGAGAGAGATAATTCCAAAGAGTGTCTATAATTTTTAGGGATTGTAAGCACTTTTTTCGTTTTTATACATCAGGTTTTGCAATCGTCGGGAAAAATGGGCTGCGTAGGATTTTTAACTGACTGTTGAATTGCAGTCCATAAGTCATTTCATAAAAAAATATAGCCCGTCATGCATTATTAATCACATTACAATCGTCTATGATTATTATGTCAGCTTTTTGCAAATGGGCAAAATATTGGCATATTTGACTCGGGTAAATATCCCACCTCAAGTTCACATGAGAATTTAATGAGCGTTTGTTATTCTCTTTAAAATCTTTGCATCCATAGCTCATTTGCATCTTTAACATGTTTCAAACATGCATATCCATTTTTAAAACATGTGTGGATGAAATCTCTTTCTTGCAAAATTCCAAGCTATTTGGGTTAAACTAGTGGAATTTCCCAAAATTGGATAACAAAAATTTTGTGTTCATTTGTGTTGGGATAATAAATTTTATTTATTTATAGTTGTTATTGTTTTAAATTTTTTCCATACATCAACTATAAAATTTTCATTTTGTTGTAAGCTTTTTGCCTTGTTTGTTTTCGGGATGAAGGTAGAGCAAAAAGTCAACGTTTTGATTTATGAAAAAAGTGTACATCTAAAATGGAAAAGCACAATGCATAATTGTAGGGAGAGAAAATTCCAAAGAGTGTCTGTAATTCTTAGGGATTGTAAGCTCTTTTTAGTTTTTATATTACAGGTTTTGCAATCGTTAGGAAAAATTGGTGGCAGAGGATTTTTAACTGAGTGTTGAATTGCAATCCATAAACCATTTCATACAAAAATATAGCTCGTTACGCAAGATAAATCACTTTACAATCATCTATGACTGTTAGATCAAATTTTTTGAAAATTGGCAAAATAATCACTTGTTAGACTCGGGTAAATATCCCACCGTACGTTCACTTGAGAATTGAATGAGCGTTTGTTATTCTCTTTAAAAGATTTGGATCCATAGGTCATTTGAATCTTTAACATGTTTCAAGCATGCATATCCATTTTTAAAACATGTGTAGAAAAAATCTCCTTCATGTAAAATTCCAAGCTTAATAGGGTTGTTTCCCAAACTTGGATAACAAAACTTTTGTGTTCATTTGTGGTGTGTGAATAGATATTTTTTATTTACATTAGTTATTATTTTAAATAATTTCCACACCTCAACTATAAAATTTTTATTTTGTTGTGATCTTTTTTGCCTTTTTTGTTTACAGGATTACGGTGGAGCAAAAACTCAAAGTTATGATTTAAGAAAAAAGTGTACATCTAAAATGGAAATGCACAATGCACAAATGCAGAGAGAGATATTTCCAGAGAGTGTGTGTATGTTTTAGGGATCGTAGGCACTTTTTCATTTTTATATCTAAGGTTTTGCAATCGTCGAGAAACGGGGGAGGCGGGCGATTTTTAACTGAGCGTTGACTTCAAATCCATAAGTCATTTTTTACAAAGATATAGCCCGTTACGCATGACAAATCACTTTACAAATCATTTATGATTGTTAGCTCAAATTTTTGAATATGGGAAAAATAATGGTTTGTATGACTCGGGCAAATATCCCACCGCACGTTCACTTGAGAATTTAATGTGCGTTTGTAATTCTCTTTAAAAGCTTTGGATCCATAGGTCATTTGAATCATTAACATGTTTTTGGCACGCATATCCATTTTTAAAACATGTGTAGAAAAAATCTCCTTCATGTAAAATTCCAATATATTAGTTTTGGACTAGTGGAATTTCCCAAACTGGGATAACAAAACTTTTGTGTTCATTTGTGGTCTGTGAATAAATTTTCTTCATTTACTTTTTTTTCTTGTTTTAAACTTTTTCCGTACGTCAACTATGAAATTTTCATTTTGCTTTAATCTATTTTCCTTTTTTGTTTACGGGATGAAGGGAGAGTGAAAAACTTGAAGTTTTGATTTAAGAAAAAAGTGTACATCTAAAACGGAAATGCACAATGCACATAAGTAGAGAGAGATAATTCCAAAGAGTGTCTGTAATTTTTAGGGATTGTAAGCACTTTTTCGTTTTTATATCTCAGGTTTTGCAATCGTCTAGAAAAATGGGTTGCGGAGGATTTTTAACTGAGTGTTGAAATGCAACCCATAAGTCATTTCATACAAAAATATAGCCCGTTAAGCATGATAAATCACATCACAATCATCTATGATTATTATGTCAGCTTTTTGCAAATGGGAAAATTAATGGCATGTTTGACTCGGGTAAATATCCCACCGCAAGTTCACTTGAGAATTTAATGAGCGTTTGTTATTCTCTTTAAAAGCTTTGCATCCATAGCACATTTGCATCTTTAACATGTTTCAAACATGCATATCCATTTTTAAAACATGTGTGGAGGAAATCTCTTTCTTGCAAAATTCCAAGCTATTAGGGTTAAACTAGTGGAATTTCCACAAATTGGATAACAAAACTTTTGTGTTCATTTTTGTTGGGTGAATAAATTTTCTTTATTTATATTTGTTATTTTTTTAAATTTTTTCCATAAATCAACTATAAAATTTTCATTTTGTTGTAAGTTTTTTGCCTTGTTTGTTTTCGGGATGAAGGGAGAGCGAAAAGTCAAGTTTTGATTTAAGAAAAAAATGTACATCTAAAATGGGAAAGCACAATGCACAATTGTAGGGAGGGATAATTCCAAAGAGTATCTATAATATTTAGGGATTGTAAGCTCTTTTTAGTTTTTATATCTCTGGTTTTGCAATCGTCGGGAAAAATTGGTGGCAAAGGATTTTTAACTGAGCGTTGAATTGCAATCCATAAGTCATTTCATACAAAAATATAGCCCGTTACGCATGATAAACCACTTTACAATGATCTACGATTGTTAGATCAATTTTTTGAAATGGGCAAAATAATGACTTGTTAGACTCGGGTAAATATCCCACCGCGCGTTTACTTGAGAATTTAATGAGCGTTTGTCATTCTCTTTAAAAGCTTTGGATCCCTTGGTCATTTGAATCTTTAACATGTTTCAAGCATGCATATCCATTTTTAAAACATGTGTAGAAAAATTCTCCTTCATGTAAAATTCCAAGCTTAATAGGGTTGGACTAATGGAATTTCCCAAACTTGGATAACAAAACATTTGTGTTCATTTGTGGTGTGTGAATAGATATTTTTTATTTACATTAGTTATTATTTTAAATATTTTCCACACATCAACTATAAATTTTTTATTTTGTTGTGATCTTTTTTGCCTTTTTGTTTATGGGATGAAGGGGGAGCGAAAAGTCAAAGTTGTGATTTAAGAAAAAAGTGTACATCTAAAATGAAAATGCACAATGCACAAATGTAGAGAGTGATATTTCCAAAAAGTGTCTATATGTTTTAGGGATCGTATGCACTTTTTCATTTTTATATTTAAGGTTTTGCAATCGACGGGAAACGGGGGAGGCGGGCGATTTTTAACTGAGTGGTGACTTCAAATACATATGTCATTTTTTAAAAAAATATTGCTCGTTACGCATGACAAATCACTTTAAAAATCATCTATGATTGTTAGCTCAACTTTTTGAATATGGGCAAAATAATGGCTTGTTTGACTCGAGCAAATATCCCACCGCATGTTCACTTGAGAATTTAATGAGCGTTTGTTATTCTCTTTAAAATATTTTGATCCATAGGTCATTTGAATCATTAACATGTTTCTGGCATGCATATCCATTTTTAAAACATGTGTAGAAAAAATCTCCTTCATGTAAAATTCCTACATATTAGTCTTGGACTAGTGCAATTTCCCAAACTAGGATAACAAAACTTTTGTGTTCATTTGAGGTGTGTGAATAAATTTTCTTCATTTACTTTTTTTTATTGTTTTAAAATTTTTCTGTACATCAACTTTGCAATTTTCATTTTGATGTGATCTATTTGCCTTTTTTGTATACGGGAAGAAGGGAGAGCGAAAAACTCGAAGTTTTTATTTAAGAAAAAAGTGTATATCTAAAACGGAAAAACACAATGCACAATTATAGGGAGAGATAATTCCAAAGAATGTCTGTAAGTTTTAGGGATTGTAAGCTCTTTTTAGTTATTATATCTCAGGTTTTGCAATCGTCGGGAAAAATTGGTGGCATATGATTTTTAACTGAGTGTTGAATTGCAATCCATAAGTCATTTCATAAAAAAATATAGCCTGTTACGCATGATAAAACACTTTACAAACATCTATGATTGTTAGATCAAATTTTTGCAAATGGGCAAAATAATGCATGTTTGACTCGGGTAAATATCCCACCGCAAGTTCACTTGAGAATTTAATGAGTGTTTGTAATTCTCTTTAAATGCTTTGCATCCAAAGCTCATTTGCATCTTTAACATGTTTCAAACATGCATATCCATGTTTAAAACATGTGTGGAAGAAGTCTCTTTCTTGTAAAATTCCAATCTATTAGGGTTAAACAAGTGAAATTTCCCAAAATTGGATAACAAAACTTTTGTGTTCATTTGTGTTGGGTGAATAAATTTTCTTTATTTATATTTGTTATTGTTTTAAATTTTTTCCATACTTCAACAATAAAATTTTCATTTTGATATAAGCTTTTTGCCTTGTTAGTTTTCGGGATGAAGGGAGAGCGAAAAGTCAACGTTTTGATTTAAGAAAAAAGTGTACATCTAAAATGGAAAAGCACAATACACAATTGTAGGGAGAGATAATTTCAAAGAGTGTCTGCAATTTTTAAGGATTGTAAGCTCTTTTTAGTTTTTATATCTCAGGTTTTGCAATCGTCGGGAAAAATTGGTGGCAGAGAATTTTTAACTGAGTGTTGAATTGCAATCCATAAGTCATTTCATACAAAAATATAGCCCGTTGCGCATGATAAATCAATTTAAATATCATCTATCATTGTTAGATCAAATTTTTGAAAATGGGGAAAATAATGACTTGTTAGACTCGGGTAAATATCCCACCGAACGTTCACTTGAGAATTTAATGAGCATTTGTTATTCTCTTCAAAAGCTTTGGATCCATAGGTCATTTCAATCTTGAACATGTTTCAAGCATGCATATCCATTTTTAAAACAAGTGTAGAAAAAATTTCCTTCATGTAAAATTCCAAGCATAATAGGGTTGAACTAATGGAGTTTCGCAAACTTGGATAACAAAACTTTTGTGTTCATTTGTGGTGTGTGAATAGATATTTTTTATTTACATTAGTTATTATTTTAAATATTTTTCACACATCAACTATAAAAATTTTATCTTGTTGTAATCTTTTCTGCCTTTTTTGTTCACGGGATGAAGGGGGAGCGAAAACTCAAAGTTCTGATTTAAGAAAAAAGTGTACATCTAAAATGGAAATGCACAATGCACAAATGTAGAGAGAGATATTTCAAAACAGTGTCTATATGTTTTAGGGATCGTATGCACTTTTTCGTTTGTATATCTAAGGTTTTCCAATCGTCGGGAAACGGGGGAGGCGGGCGATTTTTAACTGAGTGTTGACTTCAAATCCATAAGTCAATTCATAAAAAAATATAGCCCATTACGCATGACAAATCACTTTACAATCATCTTTGATAGTTAGCTCAACTTTTTGAATATGGGCAAAATAATGGCTTGTTTGACTCGGGATAATATCCCACCGCACGTTCACTTGAGAATTTAATGAGTGTTTGTTATTCTCTTTAAAAGCTTTGGGGCCATAGGTCATTTGAATCTTTAACATGTTTCTGGCATGCATATCCATTTTTAAAACATGTGTAGAAAAAATCTCCTTCATATAAAATTCCAAGATATTAGTTTTGGACTAGAGGAATTTCCCAAACTTGGATAACAAAACTTTTGTTGTCATTTGTGGTGTGTGAATAAATGTTTTTCGTTTACTTTTTTTATTGTTTTGAACTTTTTCTGTACATCAACTATGAAATTTTCATTTTGCTGTGATCTATTTGCCTTTTTTGTTTACGGGATGAAGGGAGAGCGAAAAACTCGAAGTTATTGTTTAAGAAAAAAGTGTACATCTAAAACGGAAATGCACAATGCACATATGTAGAGAGAGATAATTCCAAAGAGTGCCTGTAATTTTTAGGGATGGTAAGCACCTTTTCATTTTTATATCTCAGGTTTTGCAATCGCCGGCAAAAATGGGTTGCGGAGGATTTTTAACTGAGTGTTGAACTGCAAATCATAAGTCATTTCATATAAAAATATAGCCCATTACGCAAATGGGCAAAATAATGGCATGTTTGACTCGGGTAAATATCCCACTGCAAGTTCACTTGAGAATTTAATGAGCGTTTGTTATTCTCTTTAAAAGCTTTGCATCTATAGCTCATTTGCATCTTTAACATGTTTCAAACATGCATATCCATTTTTAAAACATGTGTGGATGAAATCTCTTTCTTGCAAAATTCCAAGCTATTAGGGTTAAACTAGTGGAATTTCCCAAAATTGGATAAGAAAACTTTTGTATCATTTGTGTTGGGTGAATAAATTTTCTTTATTTATATTTGTTATTGTTTTAAATTTTTTCCATACATCAATTATAAAATTTTCATTTTGTTGTAAGCTTTTTGCCATTTTTTTTTTTGGGATGAAGGGAGAGCGAAAAGTCAAAGTTTTGATTTAAGACTAAAATGGGAAAGCACAATGGACAATTGTAGGGAGAGATAATTCCAAAGAGTATCTGTGATTTTTAGGGATTGTAAACTCTTTTTAGTTTTTATATCTTAGGTTTTACAATCGTGGGGAAAAATTGGTGGCAGAGGATTTTTAACCGAGTGTTGAATTGCAATCCATAAGTCATTTCGTAGAAAAATATAGCCCGTTATGCATGATAAATCACTTTACAATGATCTACGATTGTTAGATCAAATTTTTGAAAATGGGCAAAATAATGTCTTGTTGGACTCGGGTAAATATCCCACTGCACGTTCACTTGAGAATTTAATGAGCGTTTGTTATTCTCTTTAAAAACTTTGGACCCATAGGTCATTTGAATCATTAACATGTTTCTGGCATGCATATGCATTTTTAATACATGTGTAGAAAAAATCTCCTTCATGTAAAATTCCAAGATATTAGTTTTCGACTAGTGCAATTTCCCAAACTTGGATAACAAAACATTTGTGTTCATTTGAGGTGTGTGAATAAATTTTCTTCATTTACTTTTTTTTATTGTTTTAAACTTTTTCCGTACATCAACTATGAAATTTTCATTTTGCTGTGATCTATTTGCCTTTTTTGTATACGGGAAGAAGGGAGAGCGAAAAACTCAAAGTTTTTATTTAAGAAAAAAGTGTACGTCTAAAATGGAAAAGCACAATGCACAATTATAGGGAGAGATAATTCCAAAGAGTGTCTATAATTTTTAGGGATTCTAAGCACTTTTTAGGTATTATATCTCATGTTTTGCAATCGTCGGGAAAAATTGGTGGCAGAGGATTTTTAACTGAGTGTTGAATTGCAATCCATAAGTCATTTTATACAAAAATATAGCCCGTTACACATGATAAATCACTTTACAATCATCTATGATTGTTAGATCAAATTTTTGAAAATGGGCATATTATGACTTGTTAGACTCGGGTAAATATCCCACCGTACGTTCACTTGAGAATTGAATGAGCGTTTGTTATTCTCTTTAACAACTTTGTATCCATAGCTCATTTGCATCTTTAACATGTTTCAAACATGCATATCCATTTTTAAAACAAGTGTGGATGAAATCTCTTTCTTGCAAAATTCCAAGCTATTAGGGTTAAACTTGTGGAATTTCCCAAAATTTGATAACAAAACTTTTGTGTTCATTTGTGTTGGGTGAATAAATTTTATTTATTTATAATTGTTATTGTTTTAAATTTTTTCCATACAACAACTATAAAATTTTCATATTGTTGTAAGCTTTTTGCCTTGTTTTTTTTGGGGATGAAGGGAGAACGAAAAGTCAATGTTTTGATTTAAGAAAAAAGTATACATCTAAAATGGAAAAGCACAATGCACAATTGTAGGGCGAGATAATTCCAAAGAATCTCAGTAATTTTTAGGGATTGTAAGCTCTTTTTAGTTTTTATATCTCAGATTTTGCAATCGTTAGGAAAAATTGGTGGCAGAGGATTTTTAACTGAGTATTGAATTGCAATATATAAGTCATTTCATACAAAAATATAGCCCATTACGCATGATAAATCACTTTACAATCCTCTATGATTGTTAGATCAAATTTTTGAAAATGGGCAACATAATGACTTGTTAGACACGGGTAAATATCCCACCGCACGTTCACTTGAGAATTTAATGAGTGTTTGTTATTCTCTGTAAAAGCTTTGGATCCGTAGGTTATTTGAATCTTTAACATGTTTCAAGAATGCATATCCATTTTTAAAACATGTGTAGAAAAAATCTCCTTCACGTAAAATTCCAAGCTTAATAGGGTTTGACTAATGGAATTTCCCAAACTTGGATAACAAAACTTTTGTGTACATTTGTGGTGTGTGAATAGATATTTTTTATTTACATTAGTTATTATTTTAAATATTTTCCACACATCAGCTATAAAATTTTTATTTTGTTGTGATCTTTTTTGCCTTTTTTTTTAGGGGATGAAGGTGGAGCAAAAACTCTAAGTTCTGATTTAAGACAAAAGTGTACATCGAAAATGAAAATGCATAACGCACAAATGTAGAGAGAGATATTTCCATAGAGTGTCTGTATGTTTTAGGGATCGTATGCACTTTTTCGTTTTTTTATCTAAGGTTTTGCAATCGTCGGGAAACAGGGGAGGCGAGCGATTTTTAACTGAGTGTTGAGTTCAAATCCATAAGTCATTTCTTAAAAAAATATAGCCCGTTACGAATGACAAATCACTTTACAAATCATCTTTGATTGTTAGCTCAACTTTTTGAATATAGGCAAAATAATGGCTTGTTTGACTCGGGCAAATATCCCACGGCACGTCCACTTGAGAATTTAATGAGCGTTTGTTATTCTCTTTAAAATCTTTTGATCCATACGTCATTTAAATCTTTAACACGTTTCTGGCATTCATATCAATTTTTAAAACATGTGTAGAAAAAATCTCCTTCATGTAAAATTCCATGATATTAGTTTTGGACTAGTGGAATTTCCCAAACTTGGATAACAAAACTTTTGTGTTCATTTGTGGTGTGTGAATAAATTTTCTTCATTTAATTTTTTTATTGTTTTAAACTTTTCCGTACATCAACTATGAAATTTTCATTTTGCTGTGATCTATTTGCCTTTTTTGTTTACGGGAATAAGGGAGAGCGAAAAACTCAAAGTTTTAATTTAAGAAAAATGTGTACATCTAAAACGGAAATGCACAATGGACATATGTGGAGAGAGACAATTACAAAGAGTGCCTGTAATTTTTAGGGATTGTAAGCACCTTTTCGTTTTTATATCTCAGGTTTTACAATCGCCGGGAAAAATGGGTTGCAGAGGATTTTTAACTGAGTGTTGAATTGCAATCCATAAGTCATTTCATACAAAAATACAGCCCGTTACGCATGATAAATCACATTACAATCATCTATGATTAATTATGTCAGCTTTTTGCAAATGGGCAAAATAATGGCATGTTTGACTCGGGTAAATATCCCACCGCAAGTTCACTTGAGAATTTAATGAGCGTTTGTTATTCTCTGTAAAAGTTTTGCATCCATAGCTCATTTGCATCTTTAACATGTGCAGAAAAAATCTCCTTCATTTAAAATTCCAAGCTTAATAGGGTTGGACTAATGGAATTTCCCAGACTCGGATAACAAAACTTTTGTGTTCATTTGTGGAGCGTGAATAGATATTTTTTATTTACATTAGTTATTATTTTAATTATTTTCCACACATCAACTATAAAATTTTTATTTTGTTGTCATCTTTTCTGCTTTTTTTGTTTAAGGGATGAAGGGGGACCGAAAACTCAAAGTTCTGATTTAAGAAAAAAGTGTACATCTAAAATGGAAATGCACAATGCACAAATGTAGAGAGAGATATTTCTAAAGATTGTCTGTATGTTTTAGGGATCGTATGCACTTTTTATTTTTTATATCTAAGGTTTTGCAATCATCGGGAAACGGGGGAGGCAGGCGATTTTTAACTGAGTGTTGACTTCAAATCCATAAGTCATTTCTTTCAAAAATATAGCCCGTTACGCATGACAAATCAATTTACAATCATCTATCATTGTTAGCTCAACTTTTTGAATATGGGCAAAATAATGGCTTGTTTGACTCGGGCAATTATCCCACCGCATGTTCACTTGAGAATTTAATGAGCGTTTGTTATTCTCTTTAAAAGCTTTGGATCCATAGGTCATTTGAATCTTTAACACGTTTCTGGCATTCATATCCATTTTTAAAACATGTGTAGAAAAAATCTCCTTCATGTAAAATTCCAAGATATTAGTCATGGACTAGTGGATTTTCCCAAACTTGGATAACAAAACTTTTGTGTTCATTTGTGGTGTGTGAATAAATTTTCTTCATTTAATTTTTTTATTGTTTTAAACTTTTCCGTACATCAACTATGAAATTTTCATTTTGCTGTGATCTATTTGCCTTTTTTGTTTACGGATGAAGGGAGAGCGAAAAATTCGAAGTTTTTATTTGAGAAAAATGTGTACATCTGAAACAGAAATGCACAATGCACATATGTTGAGGGAGATAATTCCAAAGAGTGTGTGTAATTTTTAAGGACTGTAAGCACTTTTTTCGTTTTTATATCTCAAGTTTTGCAATCGTCGGGAAAAATGGGTTGCGGAGGATTTTTAACTGAGTGTTGAATTGCAACCCATAAGTAATTTCATACATAAATATAGCCCGTTACGTGTGATAAATCACATCACAATCATCTATGATTATTATGTCAGCTTTTTGCAAATGGGCAAAATAATGTATGTTTGACTCGGGTAAATATCCCACCGCAAGTTCACTTGAGAATTTAATGAGCGTTTGTAATTCTCTTTAAATGCTTTGGATACATATCTCATTTGCATCTTTAACATGTTTCAAACATGCATATCCATTTTAAAAACAAGTGTGGATGAAATCTCTTTCTCGCAAAATTCCAAGCTATTAGGGTTAAACTAGTGGAATTTCCCAAAATTGGATAACAAAACTTTTGTGTTCATTTGTGTTGGGTGAATAAATTTTCTTTATTTATATTTGTTATTGTTTTAAATTTTTTCCATACATCAACTATAAAATTTTCATTTTGTTGTAAGCTTTTTGCCTTGTTAGTTTTCGGGATGAAGGGAGAGCGAAAAGTCAACGTTTTGATTTAAGAAAAAAGTGTACATCTAAAATGGAAATGCACAATGCACAATTGTAGGGAGAGATAATTCCAAAGAGTGTATGTAATTTTTATGGATTGTAGGCTCTTTTTAGTTTTTATATCTCAGGTTTTGCAATCATCGGGAAAAATTGGTGGCAGAGGATTTTTAACTGAGTGTTGAATTGCAATCCATATGTCATTTCATACAATAATATAGCCCGTTACGCATGATAAATCACTTTACAATCATCTATGATTTTTAGACCAAATTTTTTAAAATGGGGAAAATAATGACTTGTTAGACTTGGGTAAATATCCCACCGCACGTTCACTTGAGAATTTAATGAGCGTTTGTTATTCTCTTTAAAAGCTTTGGATCCATACGTCATTTCAATCATTAACATGTTTCAAGCATGCATATCGATTTTTAAAACATGTGTAGAAAAAATCTCCTTCATGTAAAATTCCAAGCTTAATAGGGTTCGACTAATGGAATTTCCCAAACTTGGGTAACAAAACTTTTGTGTTCATTTGTGGTGTGTGAATAGACATTTTTTATTTACATTAGTTATTATTTTAAATATTTTCCGCACATCAACTATAAAATTTTTATTTTGTTGTGATCTTTTCTGCCTTTTTTGTTTGCGGGATGACGGGGGAGAGAAATCTCAAAGTTCTGATTTAAGAAAAAAGTGTACATCTAAAATGGAAATGCACAATGCACAAATGTAGAGAGAGATATTTTAAAAGAGTGTCTGTATGTTTTAGGGATCGTATGCACTTTTTCATTTTTATATCTAAGGTTTTGCAATCGTTGGGAAACGGGGGAGGCGGGCGATTTTTAACTGAGTGTTGACTTCAAATCCATAAGTCATTTCTTACAAAAATATAGCCTGTTACGCATGACAAATCTCTTTAAAATCATCTATGATTGTTAGCTCAACTTTTTGAATATGGGCAAAATAATGGCTTGTTTGACTCAGGCAAATATCCCACCGCACGTTCACTTGAGAATTTAATGAGCGTTTGTTATTCTCTTTAAAAGCTTTGGATCCATAGGCCATTTGAATCTTTAACATGTTTCTGACATGCATATCCATTTTTAAAACATGTGTAGAAAAAATCTCCTTCATGTAAAATTCCAAGATATTAGTTTTGGACTATTGGAATTTCCCAAACTTGGATAATAAAACTTTTGTTGTTATTTGTGGTGTGTGAATAAATTTTTTCATTTAATTTTTTTACTGTTTTAAACTTTTTCCGTACTTAAACTATGAAATTTTCATTTTACTGTTATCTATTTGCCTTTTTTGATTATGGGATGAAGGGAGAGCGAAAAACTCGAAGTTTTGATTTAAGAAAAATATGTACATCTAAAACGGAAATGCATAATGCACATATGTAGAGAGAGATAATTCCAAAGAGTGCCTGTAATTTTTAGGGATTGTAAGCACCTTTTCGTTTTTATATCTCAGGTTTTGCAATCGTCGGGAAAAATGGGTTGCGGAGGATTTTTAACTGTGTGTTGAATTGCAATCCATAAGTCATTTCATACAAAAATATAGCCCATTACGCATGATAAATCACATTGCAATCATCTATGATTAATTAAGTCAGATTTTTGCAAATGGGCAAAATAATGGCATGTTTGACTCGGGTAAATATCCCACCGCAAGTTCACTTGAGAATTTAATGAGCGTTTGCTATTCTCTTTAAATGCTTTGCATCCATAGCTCATTTGCATCTTTAACATGTTTCAAACATGCATATCCATTTTTAAAACATGTGTGGATGAAATCTCTTTCTTCCAAAATTCCAAGCTATTAGGGTTAAACTAGTGGAATTTCCAAAAATTGGGTAACAAAACTTTTGTGATCATTTGTGTTGGGTGAATAAATTTTATTTATTTATATTTGTTATTGTTTTAAATTTTTTCCACACATCAACTATAAAATTTTCATTTTGTTGTAAGCTTTTTGCCATTTTTGTTTTCAGGTTGAAGGGAGAGCGAAAAGTCAAAGTTTTGATTTAAGAAAAAAGTGTACATCTAAAATGGAAAAGCACAATGCACAATTATAGGGAGAGATAATTCCAAAGAGTGTCTGTAATTTTTAGGGATTGTAAGCTCTTTTTTGTTTTCATATCTCAGCTTTTGAAATCGTCGGGAAAAATTGGTGGCAGAGGATTTTTAATTGAGTGTTGAATTGCAATCCATAAGTCATTTCATACAAAAATATAGCCCGTTACGCAAGATAAATCACATTGCAATCATCTATGATTAATTATGTCAGCTTTTTGCAAATGGGCAAAATAATGGAACGTTTGACTCGGGTAAGTGTTCCACTGCAAGTTCACTTGAGAATTTAATGAGCGTTTGTTATTCTCTTTAAAAGCTTTGCATCCATAGCTCATTTGCATCTTTAACAAGTTTCAAACATGCATATCCATTTTTAAAACATGTGTTGATGAAATCCCTTTCTTGTAAAATTCCAAGCTATTACGGTTAAACTAGTGGAATTTCCCAAAATTGGATAACAAAACTTTTGTGTTCAATTGTGTTGGGTGAATAAATTTTCTTTATTTATATTTGTTATTGTTTTAAATTTTTTCCATACATCGACTATAAAATTTTGATTTTATTGTAAGCTTTTTGCATTGTTTGTTTTCGGGATGAAGGGAGAGCGAAAAGTCAAAGTTTTGATTTAAGAAAAAAGTGTACATCTAAAATTGAAAAGCACAATGCACAATTGTAGGGAGAGATAATTCCAAAGACAGACTGTAATTTTTAGGGATTGTAAACACTTTTTAGTTTTTATATCTCAGGTTTCGCAATCGTTGGGAAAAATTGGTGGCAGTGCATTTTTAACTGAGTGTTGAATTGCAATCCATAAGTCGTTTCATACAAAAATATAGCCCGTTACGCATGATAAATCACTTTACATTCATCTATGATTGTTAGATCAAATTTTTAAAAATCGGCAAAATAATGACTTGTTAGACTCGGGTGAATATCCCACCGCACGTTCACTTGAGAATTGAATGAGCGTTTGTTATTCTCTTTAAAAGCTTTGGATCCATAGGTCATTTGAATCTTTAACATGTTTCAAGCATGCATTTCCATTTTTAAAACATGAGTAGAAAAAATCTCCTTCATGTAAAATTCCAAGCTTAATAGGGATGGACAAATTGAATTTCCCAAACTTGGATAACATAACTTTTGTGTTCATTTGTGGTGTGTGAATAGATATTTTTTATTTACATTAGTTATTATTTTAAATATTTTCCACACATCAACTATAAATTTTTTATTTTGTTGTGATCTTTTCTGCCTTTTTTGTTTACGGGATGAAGGGGGAGCGAAAACTCAAAGTTCTGATTTAAGAAAAAAATGTACATCTAAAATGGAAATGCACAATGCACAAATGTAGAGAGAGATATTTCCAAAGAGTATCTGTATGTTTTAGGGATTGTATGCACTTTTTCTTTTTTATATCTAAGGTTTTGCAAACGTCGGGAAACGGGGGAGGCGGGCGATTTTTGACTGAGTGTTGACTTCAAATCCATAAGTCATTTCTTACAAAAATATAGCCCGTTACGCATGACAAATCACTTTACAATCATCTATGATTGTTAGCTCAACTTTTTGAATATGGGCAAAATAATGGCTTGTTTGACTCGAGCAAATATCCCACGGCACGTTCACTTGAGAATTTAATGGGCGTTTGTTTTTCTCTTTAAAAGCTTTGGATCCATAGGTCATTTGAATCTTTAACATGTTTCAAGCATGCCTATCCATTTTTAAAACATGTGTAGAAAAAATCTCCTTCATGTAAAATTCCAAGCTTAAAAGGGTTGGACTAATGGAATTTCCCAAACTTGGATAACAAAACTTTTGTGTTCATTTGTGGTGTGTGAATAGATATTTTTTATTTACATTAGTTATTATTTTAAATATTTTCCACACATCAACTATAATTTTTTTATTTTGTTTTGATCTTTTCTGCCTTTTTTGTTTACGGGATGAAGGGGGAGCGTAAACTCAAAGTTCTGATTTAAGAAAAAAGTGTACATCTAAAATGGAAATGCACAATGCACAAATGTGGAGAGAGATATTTCCAAAGAGTGTCTGTATGTTTTAGGGAACGTATGCACTTGTTCGTTTTTATATCTAAGGTTTTGCAATCATTGGGAAACGGGGGAGGCGGGCGATTGTTAAAAGAGTGTTGACTTCAAATCCATAAGTCATTTCTTACAAAAATATAGCCCGTTACGCATGAAAAATTACTTTTTGAATATGGGCAAAATAATGGCTTGTTTGACTCGGGCAAATATCCCACCGCACGTTCACTTAGGAATTTAATGAGCGTTTGTTATTCTCTTTAAAAGTTTTGGACCGATAGGTCATTTGAATCTTTAACACGTGTTTCTAGCATGCATATCCATTTTTAAAACATGTGTAGAAAAAATCTCCTTCATGTTAAATTCCAAGATATTAGTTTTCGACACGTGGAATTTCCCAAACTTGGATAACAAAACTTTTGTGTTCATTTGTGATGTGTGAATAATTTTTCTTCATTTAATTTTTTTATTATTTTAAAATTTTTCCGTACATCAACTATGAAATGTTCATTTGGCTGTGATCTATTTACCTTTTTTGTTTACGGGATGAAGGGAGAGCGAAAAATTCGAAGTTTTGATTTAAGAAAAATGCGTACATCTAAAACGGAAATGCAATTTGCACATATGTAGAGAGAGATAATTCCAAAGAGTGCCTGTAATTATTAGGGATTGTAAGCACCTTTTCTTTTTTAAATCTCAGGTTTTGCAATCATCGGGAAAAATGGGTTGCGGAGGATTTTTAACTGAGTGTTAAATTGCAATCCATTAGTCATTTCATATAAAAATATAGCCCGTTACGCATGATAAATCACATTACAATCATCTATGATTAATTATGTCAGCATTTTGCAAATGGGCAAAATAATGGCATGTTTGCCTCGGGTAAATATCCCACTGCAAGTTCACTTGAGAATTTAATGAGCGTTTCTTATTCTCTTTAAAAGCTTTGCATCCATAGCTCATTTGCACCTTTAACATGTTTCAAACATGCATATCCATTTTTAAAACATGTGTGGATGAAATCTCTTTCTTGCAAAATTCCAAGCTATTAGGGTTAAACTAGTGGAATTTCCAAAAATTGGATAACAAAAATTTTGTGTTCATTTGTGTTGGGTGAATAAATTTTCTTTATTTATATTTGTTATTGTTTTAAATTTGTTCCATACATCAACTATAAAATTTTCATTCAGTTGTAAGCTTTTTTGCCTTGTTTGGTTTCGGGATGAAGAGAGAGTGAAGAGTCAAAGTTTTGATTTAAGAAAAAAGTGTATATCTAAAATGGAAAAGCACAATGCACAATTGTAGGGAGAGATAATTCCAAAGAGAGTCTGTAATTTTTAGGGATTGTAAGCTCTTTTTACTTTTTATATCTCAAGTTCTGCAATCGTCGGGAAAAATTGGTGGCAGAGGATTTTTAACTGAGTGTTGAATTGCAATCCATATGTCATTTCATACAAAAATATAGCCCATTACGCATGATAAATCACTTTACAATCATCTATGATTGTTAGATCAAATTTTTGAAAATGGGCAAAATAATGACTTGTTAGACTCGGGTAAATATCCCACTGCACGTTCACTTGAGAATTTAATGAGCGTTTGTTATTCTCTTTAAAAGCTTTGGATCCATAGGTCATTTGAATCTTTAACATGTTTCAAGCATGCATATCCATTTTTAAAACTTGTGTAGAAAAAATCTCCTTCATGTAAAATTCCAAGCTTAATGGGGTTGGACTAATGGAATTTGCCAAACTTGGATAAAAAAACTTTTGTATTCATTTATGGTGTGTGAATAGATATTTTTTATTTACATTAGTTATTCTTTTAAATATTTTCCACACATCAACTATAAAATTTTTCTTTTGTTGTGATCTTTTCTGCCTTTTTTGTTTACGAGATCAAGGAGGAGCGAAAACTCAAAGTTTTTATTTAAGAAAAAAATGTACATTTAAAATGAAAATTCCCAATGCACAAATGTAGAGAGAGATATTTCCAAAGAATTTCTGTATGTTTTAGGGATCATATGCACTTTTTCGTGTTTATATCTAAGGTTTTGCAATCGTCGGGAAACGGGGGAGGCGGGCGATTTTTAAGTGAGTGTTGACTTCAAATCCATAAGTCATTTCTAACAAAAATATAGCTCGTTACGTATAACAAATCACTTTACAATCATCTAAGATTGTTCGCCAACTTTTTGAATATGGGCAAAATAATGGCTTGTTTGACTCGGGCAAATATCCCACCGCACGTTTACTTGAGAATTTAATGAGCGTTTGTTATTCTCTTTAAAAGCTTTGGATCCATAGGTCATTTGAATCTTTAACATGTTTCTGGCATGCATATCTATTTTTAAAACCTCGGTAGAAAAAATCTCCTTCATGTTAAATTCCAAGATAATAGTTTTGGACTAGTGGAATTTCCCAAACTTGGATAACAAAACTTTTGTGGTTATTTGTGGTGTGTGAATAAATTTTCTTCATTTACTTTTTTTATTGTTTTAAACTTTTTCCGTACATCAACTATAAAATTTTCATTTTGCTGTGATCCATTTGCCTTTTTTGTTTACGGGATGAAGGGGGAGCGAAAAACTCGAAGTTTTGATTTAAGAAAAATGTGTACATCTGAAACGGTGAGACTGCCTGTAATTTTTATGGATTTTAAGCACCTTTTTCGTTTTTATATCTCAGGTTTTGCCATCGTCGGGAAAAATTGGTTGCGGAGGATTTTTAACTGAGTGTTGAATTGCAATCCATAGGTCATTTCACAAAAAAATATAGCCCGTTACGCATGATAAATCACATTATAATCATCTATGATTAATTATGTCAGCTTTTTGCAAATGGGTAAAATAATGGCATGTTTGATTCGGGTAAATATCCCACCGCAAGTTCACTTGAGAATTTAATGAGCGTTTGTTATTCTCTTTAAAATATTTGCATCCATAGCTCATTTGCATCTTTAACATGTTTCAAACATGCATATCCATTTTTAAAACATGTGTGGATGAAATCTTTTTCTTGCAATATTCCAGGCTATTAGGGTTAATCTAGTGGAATTTCCCAAAATTGGATAACAAAACTTTTGTGTTCATTTGTGTTGGGTGAATAAATTTTCTTTATTTATATTTGTTATTGTTTTAAATTTTTTCCATACATCAACTATAAAATTTTCATTTTGATGTATGCTTTTTTGCCTTGTTTGTTTTCGGGATGATGGGAGAGCGAAATGTCAAAGTTTTGATTTAAGAAAAATGTGTACATCTAAAATGGAAAATCACAATGCACAATTGTAGGGAGAGATAATTCCAAAGAGTATCTGTAATTTTTAGGGATTGTAAGCTCTTTCTAGTTTTTATATCCCAGGTTTTGCAATCGTCGAGAAAAATTGGTGGCGGAGGATTTTTAACTGAGTGTTGAATTGCAATCCATAAGTCATTTCATTCAAAAATATAGGTTGTTACGCATGATAAATCACTTTACAATCATCTTTGATTGTTAGATCAAATTTTTGAAAATGGGCAAAATAATGACTTGTTAGACTCGGGTAAATATCCCACCGCACGTTCACTTGAGAATTTAATGAGCGTTTGTTATTCGCTTTAAAAGCTTTGGATCCATACGTCATTTGAATCTTTAACATGTTTCAAGCATGCATATCCATTTTTAAAACATGTGTAGAAAAAATCTCCTTCATGTAAAATTCCAGGCTTAACAGGGTTGGACTAATGGAATTTCCCAAACATGGATAACAAAACTTTTGTGTTCATTTGTGGTGTGTGAATAGATATTTTTTTATTTACATTAGTTATTATTTTAAATATTTTCCACACATCAACTATAAAATTTTTATTTTGTTGTGATCTTTTCTGCCTTTTTTGTTTACAGGGGATGAAGGGGGAGCGAAAACTCAAAATTCTGATTTAATAAAAAAGTGTACATCTAAAATGGAATGCACAATGCACAAATGTAGAGAGATATTTCAAAAGAGTGTCTGTATGTTTTAGGGATCATATGCACTTTTTCGTTTTTATATCTAAGGTTTTGCAATCGTCGGGAAAAGGGGTAGGCGGGCGATTTTTAACTGAGTGTTGACCTCAAATCCATAAGTAATTTCTTACAAAAATATAGCCCGTTACGCATGAAAAATCACTTAACAATCATCTATGATTGTTAGCTCAACTTTTTGAATATGGGCAAAATAATGGCTTGTTTGACTTGGGCAAATATCCCACCGCATGTTCACTTGAGATTTTAATGAGCGTTTGTTATTCTCTTTAAAAGCTTTGGATCCATAGGTCATTTGAATCTTTAACACATGTTTCTGGCATGCATATCCATTTTTAAAACATGTGTAGAAAAAATCTCCTTCATGTAAAATTCCAAGATATTAGTTTTGGACTAGTGAAATTTCCCAAACTTGGATAACAAAACTTTTATGTTCATTTGTGGTGTGTGAATAAATTTTCTTCATTTACTTTTTTTTTTGTTTTAAACTTTTTCCGTACACCAAGTATGAAATTTTCATTTTGCTGTTATCTATTTGCCTTTTTTGTTTACGGGATGAAGGGAGAGCGAAAAACTCGAAGTTTTGATTTAAGAAAAACGTGTACATCTAAAACGAAAATGCACAATGCACATATGTAGAGAGAGATAATTCCAAAGAGTGTCTGTAATTTTTAGGGATTGTAAACACCTTTTCGTTTTTATATCTCAGGTTTTGCAATCGTTGGGAAAAATGGGTTGCAGAAGATTTTTAACTGAGTGTTGAATTGCAATCCATAAGTCATTTCATACAAAAATATAGCCCGTTATGCATGATAAATCACATTACAATCATCTATGATTAATTATGTCAGCATTTTGCAAATGGGCAAAATAATGGCATGTTTGACTCGAGTAAATATCCCACCACAAGTTCACTTGAGAATTTAATGAGCGTTTGTTATTCTCTTTAAAAGGTTTGCATCCATAGCTCATTTGCATCTTTAACATGTTTCAAACATGCATATCCATTTTTAAAACATGTGTGGATGAAATCTCTTTCTTGCAAAATTCCAAGCTATTAGGGTTAAACTAGTGGAATTTCCCAAAATTGGATAACAAAACTTTTGGGTTCATTTGTGTTGGGTGAATAAATTTTTTTATTTTTATTTGTTATTGTTTTAAATTTTTTCCATACATCAGCTATAAAATTTTCATTTTGTGGTAAGCTTTTTGGCCATGGATGTTTTCGGGATGAAGGGAGAGCGAAAAGTGAAAGTTTTGATTTAACAAAAAAATGTACATCTAAAATGGAAAAGCACAATGCACAATTGTAGGGAGAGATAATTCCAAAGAGTGTCTATAGTTTTTAGGGATTGTAAGCTTTTTTTAGTTTTTATAGCTCAGGTTTTGCAATCGTCGGGAAAAATTGGTGGCAGAGGATTTTTAATTGAGTGTTGAATTGCAATCCATAAGTAATTTCATACAAAAAAATAGCTCGTTTCGCATGAAAAATCACTTTACAATCATCTATGATTGTTAGATCAAATTTTCTAAAATGGGCAAAATAATGACTTGTTAGACTCGGGTAAATATCCCACCGCACGTTCACTTGAGATTTTAATGAGCGTTTTTTATTCTCTTTAAAAGCTTTGGATTCATAGGTCATTTGAATCTTTAACATGTTTCAAGCATGCATATCCATTTTTACGAATTGTAAGCACCTTTTTGTTTTTATATCTCAGGTTTTGCAATCATCGGGAAAAATGGGTTGCGAAGGATTTTTAACTGAGTGTTGAATTGCAATCCATAAGTCATTGCATACAAAAATATAACCCGTGCCGCATGATAAATCACATTACAATCATCTATGATTAATTATGTCAGCTTTTTGCAAATGGGCACAATAATGGCATGTTTGACTCGGGTAAATCTCCCACCGGAAGTTCACTTGAGAATTTAATGAGCGTTTGTTATTCTCTTTAAAATCTTTGCATCCATAGCTCATTTGCATCTTTAACATGTTTCAAACACACATATCCATTTTTAAAACATGTGTGGATGAAATCTCTTTCTTGCAAAATTCCAAGATATTTGCGTTAAACTAGTGGAATTTCCCAAACTTGGATAACAAAACTTTTGTGTTCATTAGTGTTGGGAGAATAAATTTTCTTTATTTATATTTGATATTGTTTTAATTTTTTTCCAAACATCAACTATAAAATTTTCATTTTGTTGTAAGCTTTTCGCTTTGTTTGTTTTCAGGATGAAGGGAGAGCGAAAAGTCAAAGTTTTGATTTAAGAAAAAAGTGTATATCTAAAATGGAAAAGCACAGTGAAAAATTGTAGGGAGAGATAATTCCAAAGAGTATCTGTAATTTTTAGGGATTGTAAGCTCTTTTTCATTTTCATATCTCAGGTTTTGCAATTGTTGGGAAAAATTGGTGGCAAAGGATTTTTAACTGAGTGTTGAATTGCAATCCATAAGTCATTTCATACAAAAATATAGCCCGTTACGCATGATAAATCACTTTACAATCATCTATGATTGTTAGATCAAGTTTTTGAAAATGGGTAAAATAATGACTTGTTAGACTCGGGTAAATATCCCACCGCACGTTCACTTGAGAATTTAAAGAGCGTTTGTTATTCTCTTTAAAAGCTTTGGATCCATAGGTCATTTGAATCTTTAACATGTTTCAAGCATGCATATCCATTTTTAAAACATGTGTAGAAAAAATCTCCTTCATGTAAAATTCCAAGCTTAATAGGGTTGGACTAATGGAATTTCCCAAACTTGGATAACAAACCTTTTGTGTTCATTTGACGTGTGTGAATAGATATTTTTTATTTACAGTAGATATTGTTTTAAATATTTTCCACACATCGACTATAAAATTTTTATTTTGTTGTTATCTTTTCTGCCTTTTTTGTTTACGGGATGAAGGGGTAGTGAAAACTCAAAGTATGTTTTAGGGATCGTATGCACTATTTCATTTTTATATCTAAGGCTTTGCAATCGTCGGGAAATGGGGAAAGTGTACATCTAAAATGGGAAAGTACAATGCACAATTTTAGGGAGAGATAATTCCAAAGAGTGTCTGTAATTTTTAGGGATTGTAAACTCTTTTTAGTTTTTATATCTCAGGTTTTCAATCGTCGGGAAAAATTGGTGGCAGCGGATTTTTAACTGAGTGTTGAATTGCAATCCATAAGTCATTTCATACAAAAATATAGTCCATCACGCATGATTAATCACTTTACAATCATCTAAGATCGTTAGATCAAATTTTTGAAAATGGTCAAAATAATGACTTGTTAGACTCAGGTAAATACCCCACAGCACGTTCACTTGAGAATTTAATGAGCGTTTGTTATTCTCTTTAAAAGCTCTGGATCCATAGGTCATTTGAATCTTTAACATGTTTCAAGCATGCATATCCATTTTTAAAACAAGTGTAGAAAAAATCTCCTTCATGTAAAATTCCAAGCTTAATAGGGTTGGACTAATGGAATTTCCCAAACATGGATAACAAAACTTTTGTGTTCATTTGTGGTGTGTGAATAAATTTTCTTCATTTAATTTTTTTATTGTTTTAAACTTTTTCCGTACATCAACTATGAAATTTTCATTTTGCTGTGATCTATTTGCCTTTTTTGTTTATGGGATGAAGGGAGAGCGAAAAACTCGAAGTTTTGATTTAAGAAAAATGTGTACATCTAAAATAGAAATGCACAATGCACATATGTAGAGAGGGATAATTCCAAAGAGTGTCTGTAATTTTTTGGGATTGTAAGCACCTTTTTGTGTTTATATGTCATGTTTTGCAATCGTCGGGAAAAATGGGCTGCGGAGGATTTTTAACTGAGTGTTGAATTGCAATCCATAAGTCATTTCATACAAAAATACAGCCCGTTACACTTGATAAATCACATTACAATCATCTATGATTAATTATGTCAGCTTTTTGCAAAAGGGAAAAATAATGGCTTGTTTGACTCGGGTAAATATCCCACCGCAAGTTCACTTGAGAATTTAATGAGCGTTTGTTATTCTCTTTAAAAGCTTCGCATCCATTGCTCTTTTGCATCTTTAACATGTTTCAAACATGCATATCCATTTTTAAAACATGAGTAGATGAAATCACTTTCTTGCAAAATTCCAAGCTATTAAGGTTAAACTAGTGTAATTTCCAAAAATTGGATAACAAAACTTTTGTGTTCAATTGTGTTGGGTGAATAAATTTTCTTTCTTTATATTTATTATTGTTTTAAATTTTTTCCATACATCAAATATAAAATTTTCATTTTGTTGTAAGCTTTTTGCCTTGTTTGTTTTCGGGAGGAAGGGAGAGCGAAAAGTCAAAGTTTTGAGTTAAGAAAAAAGTGTACATCTAAAATGGAAAAGCACAATGCACAATTGTAGGGAGAGATAATTCCAAAGAGTGTCTGCAATTTTTAGGGATTGTAAGCTCTTTTTAGTTTTTATATCTCAGGTTTTGCAATCGTCGGGAAAAATTGGTGGCAGTGGATTTTTAACATAGTGTTGA
This sequence comes from Aristolochia californica, assembly GCF_029961685.1. NCBI lineage: Eukaryota > Viridiplantae > Streptophyta > Magnoliopsida > Piperales > Aristolochiaceae > Aristolochia > Aristolochia californica. The sequence continues at coordinate 26,818,093 of NW_027182268.1, read as the reverse complement.
ATTGCAATCCATAAGTAAGTTCATACAAAAATATAGCCCGTTACGCATAATAAATCACTTTACAATCATCTATGATTGTTAGATCAAAATTTTGAAAATGGGCAAAATAATGACCTGTTAGACTCGGGCAAATATCCCACCGCACGTTCACTTGAGAATTTAATGAGCTTTTGTTATTCTCTTTAAAAGCTTTTGATCCATAGGTCATTTGAATCTTTAACATGTTTCAAGCATGGATATCCATTTTTAATGTGTATAAAAAATCTCCTTCATGTAAAATTCCACGCTTAATAGGGTTGGACTAATGGAATTTCCCAAACTTGGATAACAAAACTTTTGTGTTCATTTGTGGTGTGTGAATAGATATTTTTTATTTATATTAGTTATTATTTTAATTATTTTACACACATCAACTATAAAATTTTTATTTTGTAGTGATGTTTTTTGCCTTTTTTGTTTATGGGATGAAGGGGGAACGAAAACTCAAAGTTCGAATTTAAGAAAAAAGTGTACATATAAAATGGAAATGCACAATGCACAAATGTAGAGAGAGATATTTCCAAAGAGTTTCTATATATTTTAGGGATCGTATGCACTCTTTCATTTTTATATCTAAGGTTTTCCAATCGTCGGGAAACAGGGGAGGCGGGCGATTTTTAACTGAGTGTTGACTTCAAATCCATAAGTCATTTCTTACAAAAATATACCCGTTACGCATGAAAAATAAATTTACTATCATCTATGATTGTTTGCTCAACTTTTTGAATATGGGCAAAATAATGGCTTGTTTGATTCGGGCTAATATCCCACCGCATGTTCACTTGAGAATTTAATGAGCGCTTGTTAATCTCTTTAAAAGCTTTGGATCCATAGGTCATTTGAATCTTTAACATGTTTCTAGCATGCATATCCATTTTTAAAACATGTGTAGAAAAAATCTCCTTCATGTAAAATTCCAAGATATTAGTTTTGGACTAATGGAATTTCCCAAACTTGGATAACAAAACTTTTATGTTTATTTGTGGTGTGTGAATAAATTTTCTTCATTTAATTTTTTTATTGTTTTAAACTTTTTCCGTACATCAACTATGAAATTTTCATTTTGCTGTGATCTATTTGCCTTTTTTGTTTACGGCATGAAGGGAGAGCGAAAAACTCGAAGTTCTGATTTAAGAAAAATGTGTACATCGAAAATGGAAATGCACAATGCACATATGTAGAGAGAGATAATTCCAAAGAGTGTCTGTAATTTTCAGGGATTGTAAGCACATTTTCGTTTTTATATCTCAGGTTTTGCAATCGTCAGGAAAAATGGGTTGCGAAGGATTTTTAACTGAGTGTTGAATTGCAATCCATAAGTCATTTCGTACAAAAATATAGCCCGTTACACATGATAAATCACATGACAATCATCTAAGATTAATTATGTCAGCTTTTTGCAAATGGGCAAAATAATGGCATGTTTGACTCGGGAAAATATCCCACCGCAAGTTCACTTGAGAATTTAATGAGTGTTTGCTATTTTCTTTAAAAGCTTTGCATCCATAGCTCATTTGCATCTTTAACATGTTTCAAACATACTTATCCATTTTTAAAACATGTAGGAATGAAATCTCTTTCTTGCAAAATTCCAAGCTATTATTGTTAAACTAGTGGAATTTCCCAAAATTGGATAACAAAACTTTTGTGTTCATTTTTGTTGAGTGAATAATTTTTTTATTTATATTTTTTATTGTTTTAAATTTTTTCCATACATCAACTATAAAATTTTCATTTTGTTGTAAGGTTTTTGCCTTGTTTGTTTTCGGGATGAAGGGAGAGCGAAAACTCATAGTTTTGATTGGAAAAAAGTGTACATCTAAAATGGAAAAGCACAATGCAAAATTGTAGGGAGAGATAATTCCAAAGTGTGTCAGTAATTTTTAGGGATTGCAAACTCTTTTTAATTTTTATATCTCAGGTTTTGCAATCGTCGGGAAAAATTGGTGGCAGAGGATTTTTAACTGAATGTTGAATTGCAATCCATAAGTCATTTCATGCAAAAATATAGCCCATTACGCATGATAAATCACTTTACAAATCATCTATGATTGTTAGCTCAACTTTTTGAATATGGGCAAAATAATGGCTTGTTTGACTCTGGCAAATATCCCACCGCACGTTCACTTGAGAATTTAATGAGCGTTTGTTATTTTCTTTAAAAGCTTTGGATCCATAGGTCATTTGAATCTTTAACATGTTTCTGGCATGCATATCCATTTTTAAAACATGTGTAGAAAAAATCTCCTGCATTTAAAATTCCAAGATATTAGTTTTGGACTAGTGGAATTTCCTAAACTTGGATAACAAAACTTTTGTGTTCATTTGTGGTGTGTGAATAAATTTTCTTCATTTACTTTTTTTGTTGTTTTAAACTTTTTCCGTACATCAACTATGAAATTTTCATTTTGTTGTGATCTATTTGCCTTTTTTGTTTACGGGATGAAGGGAGAGCGTAAAACTCGAAGTTTTGATTTAAGAAAAATGTGTACATCTAAAAAGGTAATGCACAATGCACATATGTAGAGAGATAATTCCAAAGAGTGTCTGTCAATTTTAGGGATTGTAAGCACCTTTTCGTTTTTATATCTCAGGTTTTGCACTCGTCGGGAAAAATGGGTTGCGAAGGATTTTTAACTGAGTGTTGAATTGCAATCCATAAGTCATTTCATACAAAAATATAGCCCGTTACGCATGATAAATCACATTACAATCATCTATGATTAATTATGTCAACTTTTTGCAAATGGGTAAAATAATGGCATGTTTGACTCAGGTAAAAATCGCACCGCAAGTTCACTTGAGAATTTATTGAGCGTTTGTTATTCTCTTTAAAAGCTTTGCATCCATAGCTCATTTTCATCTTTTACATGTTTCAACCTGGCATATGCATTTTTAAAACATATGTGGATGAAATCTCTTTCTTGCAAAATTCCAAGCTATTTGGGTTAAACTAGTGGAATTTCCCAAAATTGTATAACAAAACTTTTGTGTTCATTTGTGTTGGGTGAATAAATTTTCTTTATTTATATTTTTTATTGTTTTAAATTTTTTCCATACGTCAACTACAAAATTTTCATTTTGTTGTAAGCTTTTTGCCTTCTTTGTCTTCGGGATGAAGGGAGAACGAAAAGTCAAAGTTTTCATTTAAGAAAAAAATGTACATCTAAAATGGAAAAGTACAATGCACAATTGTATGGAGAGATAATTCCAAAGAGTGTCTGTAATTTTTAGGGATTGTAAACTCTTTTTAGTTTTTATATCTCAGGTTTTCAATCGTCTGGAAAAATTGGTGGCAGCGGATTTTTAACTGAGTGTTGAATTGCAATCCATAAGTGATTTCATACAAAAATATAGCCCGTTACGCATGATAAATCACTTAACAATCATCTATGATTGTTAGATCAAATTTTTGAAAATGGGCAAAATAATGACTTGTTAGACTCAGGTAAATATCCCATCGCGCGTTCACTTGAGAATTTAATGAGCGTTTGTTATTCTCTTTAAAAGCTTTGGATCCCTAGGTCATTTGAATCATTAACATGTTTCAAGCATGCATATCCATTTTTAAAACAAGAGTAGAAAAAATCTCCTTCATGTAAAATTCCAAGCTTAATAGGGTTGGACTAATGGAATTTCCCAAGCTTGGATAACAAAACTTTTGTGTTCATTTGTGGTGTGTGAATAGATATTTTTTATTTACATTAGTTTTTATTTTAAATATTTTCCACACATCAACTATAAAATTTTTATTTTGTTGTGATCTTTTTTGCCTTTTATGATTACGGGATTAAGGGGGAACGAAAACTCAAAGTTCGAATTTAAGAAAAAAGTGTACATCTAAAATGGAAATGCACAATGCAAAAAAGTAGAGAGAGATATTTCCAAAGAGTGTTTGTATGTTTTAGGGATCGTATGCACTTTTTCGTTTTTATATCTAAGGTTTTGCAATCGTCGGGAAACGGGGGAGGCGGGCGATCTTTAACTGAGTGTTGACTTCAAATCCATAAGTTATTTCTTACAAAAATATATCCCATTACGCATGAAAAATCAATTTACAATGATCTATGATTGTTGGCTCAACTTTTTGAATATGGGCAAAATAATGGCTTGTTTGACTCGGGCAAATATCCCACCGCACGTTCACTTGAGAATTTAATGAGCGTTTGTTATTCTCTTTAAAAGCTTTGGATTCATAGGTCATTTGAATCTTTAACATGTTTCTGGCATGCATAACCATTTTTAAAACATGTGTAGAAAAAATCTCCTTCATGTAAAATTCCATGATATTAGTTTTGGACTAGTGGAATTTCCCAAACTTGGATAACAAAACTTTTGTGTTTATTTGTGGTGTGTGAATAAATTTTCTTCATTTAATTTTTTATTTTTTAATCTTTTTTCGTACATCAACTATGAAATTTTCATTTTGCTGTGATCTATTTGCCTTTTTTGTTTACGGGATGAAGGGAGAGCGAAAAACTCGAAGTTTTGATTTAAGAAAAATGTGTACATCTAAAACGGAAATGCACAATGCACATATGTAGAGAGATATTATTCCAAAAAGTGTCTGTAATTTTTAGGGATTGCAAGCACCTTTTTGTTTTTGTATCTCAGGTTTTGCAATCGTCGGGAAAAAAGGGTTGAGGAGGATTTTTAACTGATTGTTGAATTGGAATCCATAAGTCATTTCATACATAAATATAGCGTGGTACGCATGATAAATCACATTACAATCATCGATGATTAATTATGTCAGCATTTTGCAAATGGGCAAAATAATGGCATGTTTGACTCGGGTATATATCCCACCGCAAGTTCACTTGAGAATTTAATGAGCGTTTGTTATTCTCTTTAAAAGCTTTGCATCCATAGCTCATTTGCATCTTTAACATGTTTCAAACATGCATATCCATTTTTAAAACATGTGTGGATGAAATCTCTTTCTTGCAAAATTCCAAGCTATTAGGGTTAAACTAGTGGAATTTCCCAAAATTGGATAACAAAAGTTTTGTGTTTATTTATGTTGGGTGAATAAATTTTCTTTATTTATATTTGTTATTATTTTAAATTTTTTCCTTACATCAGCTATAAAATTTTCATTTTATTGTAAGCTTTTTGCCTTGTTTTTTTTCGGGATGAAGGGAGAGCGAAAAGTCAAAGTTTTGATTTAAGAAAAAAGTGTACTTTTAAAATGGAAAAGCACAATGCACAATTGTACGGAGAGATAATTCCAAAGAGTGTCTGTAATTTTTAGGGATTTTAAGATCTTTTTAGTTTTTATATCTCAGGTTTTGCAATAATCGGGAAAAATTGGTGGCAGAGGATTTTTAACTGAGTGTTGAATTGCAATCCATAAGTCATTTCATACAAAAATATAGCCCGTTACACATTATAAATCACTTTACAATCATCTATGATTGTTAGATCAAATTTTTGAAATTGGGCAAAATAATGACTTGTTAGACTCGGGTAAATTTCCCACCGTACGTTCACTTGAGAATTTAATGAGTGTTTGTTATTCTCTTTAAAAGCTTTGGATCCATAGGTCATTTGAATCTTTAACATGTTTTTGGCATGCATATCCATTTTTAAAACAAGTGTAGAAAAACTCTTTTTCACGTAAAATTCCAAGATATTCATTTTGCTGTGATCTATTTGCCTTTTTTGTTTACGGGATGAAGGGAGAGCGAAAAGATCGAAGTTTTGATTTAAGAAAAATGTGTACAATTAAAAAGGAAACGCACAATGCACATATGTAGAGAGAGATAATTCAAAAGAGTGTCTGCAATTTTTAGGGATTGTAAGCACCTTTTCGTTTTTGTATCTCAGGTTTTGCAATCGTCGGGAAAAATGGGTTGTGGAGGATTTTTAACTGAGTGTTGAATTGCAATCCGTAAGTCATTTCATACAAAAATATAGCCCGTTACGCATGATAAATCACATTACAATCATCTATGATTAATTATGTCAGTTTTGTGCAAATGGGCAAAATAATAGCATGTTTGACTCGGGTAAATATCCCACCGCAAGTTCACTTGAGAATTTAATGAGCGTTTGTTATTCCCTTTAAAAGCTTTGCATCCATACCTCATTTGCATCTTTAACATGTTTCAAACATGCATATCCATTTTTAAAACATGTGTGGATGAAATCTCTTTCTTATAAAATTCCAAGGTATTAGGGTTAAACTAGTGGAATTTCCCAAATTTGGATAACAAAACTTTTTTGTTCATATGTTTTGGGTGAATGAATTTTCTTTATTTATATTTGTTATTGTTTTAAATTTTTTCCATACATCAACGATAAAATTTTCACTTTGTTGTTAGCTTTTTGCCTTGTTTGTTTTCGGGATGAAGGGAGAGCGAAAAGTCAAAGTTTTGATTTAAGAAAAAAGTGTACGTCTAAATTGGAAAAGCACAATGCACAATTTTAGGGTGAGATAATTCCAAAGAGTGTCTGTAATTTTTAGGGATTGTAAACTCTTTTTAGTTTTTATATCTCAGGTTTTGCAATTGTGGGGAAAAATAGGTGGCAGATGATTTTTAACTAAGTGTTGAATTGCAATCCATAAGTCATTTCATACAAAAATATAGCCCGTTACGCATGATAAATCACTTTACAATCATCTATGATTGTTAGATCAAATTTTTGAAAATGGGCAAAATAATGACTTGTTAGACTCGGGTAAATATCCCACCACACGTTCACTTGAGAATTTGATGAGCGTTTGTTATTCTCTTTAAAAGCTTTGGATCCATAGGTCATTTGAATCTTTAACATGTTTGAAGCATGCATATCCATTTTTAAAACATGTGTACAAAAAATCTCCTTCATGTAAAATTCCAACCTTAATAGGGTTGGACTAATGGAATTTCCCAAACTCGGATAATAAAACTTTTGTGTTCATTTGAGGTGTGTGAATAGATATTTTTTATTTACATTAGTTATTATTTTAAATATTTTCCACACATCAATTATAATTTTTTTATTTTGTTGTGATCTTTTTTGCCTTTTTTTTTATGGGATGAAGGGGGAGCGAAAACTCAAAGTTCTGATTTAAGAAAAAAGTGTACATCTAAAATGGAAATGCACAATGCACAAATGTAGAGAGAGATATTTCCAAAGAGTGTCTGTATGTTTTAGGGATCGTATGCACTCTTTCGTTTTTATATCTAAGGTTTTGCAATCGTCGGGAAACGGGGGAGGCGGGCGATTTTTAACTGAGTGTTGACTTCAAATCCATTAGTCATTTCTTACAAAAATATAGCCCGTTACATGACAAATCACTTTACAATCAATTATGATTGTTAGCTCAACTTTTTGAATATGGGCAAAATAATGGCTTGTTTGACACGGGCAAATATCCCACCGCACGTTCACTTGAGAATTTAATGAGCGTTTGTTATTCTCTTTGGAAGCTTTGGATCCATAGGTTGTTTGAATCTTTAACATGTTTCTGGCAGGCATATGCATTTTTAAAACATGTGTAGAAAAAATCTCCTTCACGTAAAATTCCAAGATATTAGTTTTGGACTAGTGGAATTTCCCAAACTTGGATAACAAAACTTTTGTGTTCATTTATGGCGTGTGAATAAATTTTCTTCATTAACTTTTTTTATTGGTTTAAACTTTTTCCGTACATCAATTATGAAATTATCATTTTTCACTGATCTATTTGCCTTTTTTGTTTACAGGATGAAGTGTGAACGAAAAACTCGAAGTTTTGATTTAAGAAAAATTTGTACATCTAAAATGGAAATGCACAATGCACATATGTAGAGAGAGATAATTCCAAAGAGTGTCTGTAATTTTTAGGGATTGTAAGCACCTTTTCGTTTTTATATCTCAGGTTTTGCAATCGTCGGGAAAAATGGGTTGAGGAGGATTTTTAACTGAGTGTTGAATAGCAATCCATAAGTCATTTCATACAAAAATATAGCCCGTTACGCATGATAAATCACATTGCAATCATCTATGATTAATTACGTAAGCTTTTTGTTAATGGGAAAAATAATGGCATGTTTGACTCGGGTAAATATCCCACCGCAAGTTCACTTGAGAATTTAATGAGCGTTTGTTATTCTCTTTAAAAGCTTTGCATCCATAGCTCATTTGCATCTTGAACATGTATCAAACACGCATACCCATTTTTAAAACATGTGTGGATTAATTCTCTTTCTTGCAAAATTCAAAGCTATTAGGGTTAAACTAGTGGAATTTCCAAAAATTGGATAAGAAAACTTTTGTGTTCATTTGTGTTGGGTGAATAAATTTTCTTTATTTATATTTGTTAATCTTTTAAATTTTTTCCATACATCGACTATAAAATTTTCATTTTGTTGTAAGCTTTTTGCCTTGTTTGTTTTCGAGATGAAGGGAGAGCGAAAAGTCAAAGTTTTGATTTAAGAAAAAAGTGTACATCTAAAATGGAAAAGCACAATGCACAATTGTAGGGAGAGATAATTCATAAGAGTGTCTGTAATTTTTAGGGATTTTAAAATCTTTTTAGTTTTTATATCTCAGGGTTTCTATCGTCGAGAAAAATTGGAGGCGGAGGATTTTTAACTGAGTGTTGAATTGCAATCCATAAGTCATTTCAATCAAAAATATAGCCCATTACGCATGATAAATCACTTTACAATCATTTATGATTGTTAGATCAAATTTTTGAAAATGGGCAAAATAATGACTTGTTAAACTCAGGTAAATATCCCACCGCAGGTTCACTTGAGAATTTAATGAGCGTCTGTTATTCTCTTTAAAAGCTTTGGATCCATAGGTAATTTGAATCTTTAACATGTTTCTGGCATGCATATCCATCTTTAAAACATGTGTAGAAAAAATTTCCTTCAAGTAAAATTCCAAGATATTAGTTTTGGACTAGTGGAATTTCCCAAACTTGGATAACAAAACTTTTGTGTTTATTTGTGGTGTGTGAATAAATTTTCATCATTTAATTTTTTTATTGTTTTACACTTTTTCCGTACATCAACTATGAAATTTTCATTTTGCTGCGATCTATTTGCCTTTTTTGTTTACGGGATGAAGGGAGAGCGAAAAATTCGAAGTTTTTAATTAAGAAAAATGTGTACATTGAAAATGGAAATGCACAATGCACATATGTAGAGAGAGATAATTCCAAAGAGTGTCTGTAATTTTTAGGGATTGTAAGCACATTTTCGTTTTTATATCTCAGGTTTTGCAATCGTCGGGAAAAATGGGTTGTGAAGGATTTTTAACTGAGTGTTGAATTGGAATCCATAAGTCATTTCATACCAAAATATAGCCTGTTACACATGATTAATCACATTACAATCATCTATGATTAATTATGTCAGCTTTTTGCAAATGCGTAAAATAATGGCATGTTTGACTCGGTAAATATCCCACCACAAGTTCACTTGAGAATTTAATGAGCGTTTGCTATTTTCTTTAAAAGCTTTGCATCCATAGCTGATTTTCATCTTTAACTTGTTTCAAACATGCTTATCCATTTTTAAAACATTTATGATTGTTAGATCAAATTTTTGAAAATGGGCAAAATAATGACTTGTTTGACTCTGGCAAATATCCCACCGCATTTTCACTTGAGAATTTAATGAGCGTTTGTTATTCTCTTTAAAAGCTTTGGATCCATAGGTCATTTGAATCTTTAACATGTTTCTGGCATGCATATCCATTTTTAAAACATGTCTAGAAAAAATCTCCTGCAAGTAAAATTCCAAGATATTAGTTTTGGACTAGTGGAATTTCCCAAACTTGGATAACAAAACTTTTGTGTTCATTTTTGGTGTGTGAATAAATTTTCTTCATTTACTTTTTTTTTTGTTTTACACTTTTTCCGTACATCAACTATGAAATTTTCATTTTGTTGTGATTTATTTGCCTTTTTTGTTTACGGGATGAAGGGAGAGCGAAAAACTTGAAGTTTTGATTTAAGAAAAATGTGTACATCTAAAAAGGAAACGCACAATGCACATTAGTAGAGAGAGATAATTACAAAGAGTGTCTGTAATTTTTAGGGATTGTAAGCACCTTTTCGTTTTTATGTCTCAGGTTTTGCAATCGTCGGGAAAAATGGGTTGCTGAGGAATTTTAATTGAGTGTTGAATTGCAATCCATAAGTCATATCATACAAAAATATAGCCCGTTATGCATGATAAATCACATTACAATCATCTATGATTAATTATGTAAGCTTTTTGCAAATGGGCAAAATAATGGCATGTTTGACTCAGGTAAATATCCCACCGCAAGTTCAATTGAGAATTTAAAGAGCGTTTGTTATTCTCTTTAAAAGCTTTGCATCCATAGCTCATTTGGATCTTTAACATGTTTCAAATAGGCATATCCATTTTTAAAACATGTGCGGATGAAATCTCTTTCTTGCAAAATTCCAAGCTATTTGGGTTAAACTAGTGGATTTTCCCAAAATTGTATAACAAAACTTTTGTGTTCATTTGTGTTGGGTGAATAAATTTTATTTATTTATATTTTTTATTGTTTTAAATTTTTTCCATACATCAACTATAAAATTTTCATTTTGTTGTAAGCTTTTTGCCTTGTTTGTTTTCGGGATGAAGGGAGAGTGAAAAGTCAAAGTTTTGATTTAAGAAAAAAGTGTACATCTAAAATGGAAAAGTACAATGCACAATTGTAGGGTGAGATAATTCCAAAGAGTGTCTGTAATTTTTAGGGATTGTAAACTCTTTTTAGTTTTTATATCTCAGATTTTCAATCGTCGGGAAAAATTGGTGGCTGCGGATTTTTAACTGAGTGTTGAATTGCAATCCATAAGTCATTTCATACAAAAATACAGCCCGTCACGCATGATAAATCACTTTACAATCATCTATGATTGTTAGATCAAATTTTTGAAAATGGGCAAAATAATGACTTGTTAGACTCAGGTAAATATCCCACAGCACGTTCACTTGAGAATTTAATGAGCGTTTGTTATTCTCTTTAAAAGCTCTGGATCCATAGGTCACTTGAATCTTTAACATGTTTCAAGCATGCATATCCATTTTTAAAACAAGTGTAGAAAAAATCTCCTTCATGTAAAATTCCAAGCTTAATAGGGTTGGACTAATGGAATTTCCCAAACATGGATAACAAAACTTTTGTGTTCATTTGTGGTGTGTGAATAGATATTTTTTATTTAAATTAGTTATTATTTTAAATATTTTCCACACATCAACTATAAAATTTTTATTTTGTTGTGATCTTTTTTGCCTTTTATGTTTACGGGATGAAGGGGGAACGAAAACTAAAACTTCGAATTTAAGAAAAAAGTGTACAGTTAAAATGGAAATGCACAACGCAAAAATGTAGAGAGAGATATTTCCAAAGAGTGTCTGTATGTTTTAGGGATCGTATGCACTTTTTCGTTTTTATATCTAAGGTTTTGCAATCGTCGGGAAACGGGGGAGGTGGGCGATTTTTAACTGAGTGTTGACTTCAAATCCATAAGTCATTTCTTACAAAAATATATCCCATTATGCATGAAAAATCAATTTACAATCATCTATGATTGTTAGCTCAAGTTTTTGAATATGGGCAAAATAATGTCTTGTTTGACTCTGGCAAATATCCCACCGCACGTTCACTTGAGAATTTAATGAGCGTTTTTTATTCTCTTTAAAAGCTTTGGATCAATAGGTCATTTGAATCTTTAACATGTTTCTGGCATGCATAACCATTTTTAAAACAAGTGTAGAAAAAATCTTTTTCACATAAAATTCCAAGATATTAGTTTTGGACTAGTGGAATTTCCCAAACTTAGATAACAAAACTTTTGTGTTCATTTCTGGTGTGTGAATAAATTTTCTTCATTTACTTTTTTTATTGTTTTAAACTTTTTCCATACATCAACTATGAAATTTTCATTTTGCTGTGATCTATTTGCCTTTTTTGTTAACGGGATGAAGGGAGAGCGAAAAACTCGAAGTTTTGATTGAAGAAAAATGTGTACATTTAAAAAGGAAATGCACAATGCACATATGTAGAGAGAGATAATTCAAAAGAGTGTCTGTAATTTTTAGGGATTGTAAGCACCTTTTCGTTTTTATATCTCAGGTTTTGCAATCGTCGGGAAAAATGGGTTGTGGAGGATTTTTAACTGAGTGTTGAATTGCAATCCGGAAGTCATTTCATACAAAAATATAGCTCGTTACGCATGATAAATCACATTAAAATCATCTATGATTAATTATGACAGTTTTGTGCAAATGGGCAAAATAATAGCATGTTTGACTCGGGTAAATATCCCACCGCAAGTTCACTTGAGAATTTAAAGAGCGTTTGTTATTCCCTTTAAAAGATTTGCATCCATACCTCATTTGCATCTTTAACATGTTTGAAACATACATATCCATTTTTAAAACATGTGTGGATGAAATCTTTTTCTTACAAAATTCCAAGGTATTATGGTTAAACTAGTGGAATTTCCCAAAATTGGATAACAAACTTTTTTGTTCATATGTGTTGGGTGAATAAATTTTCTTTATTTATATTTGTTATTGTTTTAAATTCTTTCCATACATCAGCGATAAAATTTTCACTTTGTTGTTAGCTTTTTGCCTTGTTTGTTTTCGGGATGAAGGGAGAGCGAAAAGTCAAAGTTTTGATTTAAGAAAAAAGTGTACATATAAAATGGAAAAGCACAATGCAAAATTTTAGGGTGAGATAATTCCAAAGTGTGTCTGTAATTTTTAGGGATTGTAAACTCTTTTTAGTTTTTATATCACTGGTTTTGCAATTGTCAGGAAAAATAGGTGGCAGATGATTTTTAACTAAGTGTTGAATTGCAATCCATAAGTCATTTCATACAAAAATATAGCCAGTTACGCATGATAAATCACTTTACAATCATGTATGATTATTAGATCAAATGTTTGAAAATGGGCAAAATATTGACTTGTTAGACTCGGGTAAATACCCCACCGTACGTTCACTTGAGAATTTGATGAGCGTTTGTTATTCTCTTTAAAAGCTTTGGATCCATAGGTCATTTGAATCTTTAACATGTTTCAAGCATGCATATCCATTTTTAAAACATGTGTACAAAAAATCTCCTTCGTGTAAAATTCCAAGCTTAATAGGGTTGGACTAATGGAATTTCCCAAACTTGGATAACAAAGCTTTTGTGTTCATTTGAGGTGTGTGAATAGATATTTTTTATTTACATTAGTTATTATTTTAAATATTTTCCACACATCAATTATAAATTTTTTATTTTGTTGTGATCTTTTTTGCCTTTTTTGTTTATGGGATGAAGGGGGAGCGAAAACTCAAAGTTCTGATTTAAGAAAAAAGTGTACATCTAAAATGGAAATGCACAATGCACAAATGTAGAGAGAGATATTTCCAAAGAGTGTCTGTATGTTTTAGGGATCGTATGCACTCTTTCGTTTTTATATCTAAGGTTTTGCAATCGTCGGGAAACGGGGGAGGCGGGCAATTTTTAACTGAGTGTTGACTTCAAATCCATAAGTCATTTCTTACAAAAATATAGCCCGTTACATGACAAATCACTTTACAATCATCTATGATTGTTAGCTCAACTTTTTGAATATGGGAAAAATAATGGCTTGTTTGACACAGGCAAATATCGCACCACACGTTCACTTGAGAATTTAATGAGTGTTTGTTATTCTCTTTAAAAGCTTTAGATCCATAGGTCGTTTGAATCTTTAACATGTTTCTGGCAGGCATATGCATTTTTAAAACATGTGTAGAAAAAATCTCCTTCGCATAAAATTCCAAGATATTAGTTTTGGACTAGTGGAATTTCCCAAACTTGGATAACAAAACTTTTGTGTTCATTTATGGTGTGTGAATAAATTTTCTTCATTAACTTTTTTTATTGTTTTAAACTTTTTCCGTACATCAACTATGAAATTATCATTTTTCTGTGATCTATTTGCCTTTTTTGTTTACAAGATGAAGGGTGAACGAAAAACTCGAAGTTTTGATTTAAGAAAAATGTGTACATCTAAAACGGAAATGCACAATGGACATATGTAGAGAGAGATAATTCCAAAGAGTGTCTGTAATTTTTAGGGATTGTAAGCACCTTTTCGTTTTTATATCTCAGGTTTTGCAATCGTTGGGAAAAATGGGTTGCGGAGGATTTTTAACTGAGTGTTGAATTGCATTCCATAAGTCATTTCATACAAAAATATAGCCCGTTACACATGCTAAATCACATTATAATCATCTATGATTAATTATGTCAGCTTTTTGCAAATGGGCAAAATAATGGCATGTTTGACTCGGTAAATATCCCACCGCATGTTCACTTGAGAATTTAATGAGCGTTTTTTATTCTCTTTAAAAGCTTTGCATCCATAGCTCATTTGCATCTTTAACATGTTTCAAACATGCATATCCATTTTTAAAACATGTGTGGATGAAATCTCTTTCTTGCAAAATTCCAAGCTATTAGGGTTAAACTAGAGGAATTTCCAAAAATTGGATAACAAAACTTTTGTGTTCATTTGTGTTGGGTGAATAAATTTTCTTTATTTATATTTGTTATTGTTTTAAATTTTTTCCATACATCAACGATAAAATTTTCAGTTTGTTGTAAGCTTTTTTGCCTTGTTTGTTTTCGGGACGGAGGGAGAGCGAAAAGTCAAAGTTTTGATTTAAGAAAAAAGTGTACATCTAAAATGGAAAAGCACAATGCACAATTGTAGGGAGAGTGTCTGTAATTTTTAGGGATTGTAAGCTCTTTTTAGTTTTTATATCTCAGGTTTTGCAATCGTCGGGAGAAATTGGTGGCAGAGGATTTTTAACTGAGTGTTGAATTGCAATCCATAAGTCATTTCATACAAAAATATATCCCGTTATGCATGATAAATCACTTTACAATCATCTATGATTGTTAGATCAAATTTTTAGAAATGGGCAAAATAATGACTTGTTAGACTCGGGTAAATATCCCACCGCACGTTCACATGAGAAACTAATGAGCATTTGTTATTCTCTTTAAAAGCTTTGGATCCATAGGTCATTTGATTCTTTAACATGTTTCAAGCATGCATATCCATTTTCAAAACATGTGTAGAAAAAATCTCCTTCATGTAAAATTCCAAGCTTAATAGGGTTAGACTAATGGAATTTCCCAAACTTGGATAAAAAAACTTTTGTGTCCTTTTATGGTGTGTGAATAGATATTTTTTATTTAAATTAGTTATTATTTTAAATATTTTACACACAAAAACTATAAAATTTTTATTTTGTATTGATCTATTTTGCCTTTTTCGTTTACAAGATGATGGGGGAGCGAAAACTCAAAGTTCAGATTTAAGAAAAAAGTGTACATCTAAAATGGAAATGCGCAATGCACAAATGTAGAGAGAGATGTTTGCAAAGAGTGTCTGTATGTTTTAGGGATCGTATGCACTGTTTTGTTTTTATATCTAAGATTTATCAATGGTCGGGAAACGGGGGAGGCGGGCGATTTTTAACTTAGTGTTGACTTCAAATCTATTAGTCGTTTCTTACAAAAATATAGCCCGTTGTGCATGAGAAATCACTTTACAATCATCTATGATTGTTAGCTCAACTTTTCGAATATGGGCAAAATAATGGCTTGTTTGACTCGGGAAAATATCCAACCGCAACTTCACTTGAGAATTTAATGAGTGTTTGTTATTCTCTTTAAAAGCTTTGGATCCATAGGTCATTTGAATCTTTATCATGTTTCTGGCATGCATATGCATTTTTAAAACATGTGTAGAAAAAATCTCCTTCAAGTAAAATTCCAAGATATTTGTTTTGGACTAGTGGAATTTCCCAAACTTGGATAACAAAACTTTTGCGTTCATTTGTGGTGTGTGAATAAATTTTCTTCATTTAGTTTTTTTTAGTTTTAAATTTTTTCCGTACATCAACTATGAAATTTTCATTTGGCTATGATCTATTTGCCTTTTTTGTTTACGGGATGAAGGCAGAGCGAAAACTCAAAGTTTTGATTTAAGAAAAAAGTGTACATCTAAAATGGAAATGCACAATGCACAATTGTAGGGAGAGATAATTCCAAAGAGTGTCTGTAATTTTTAAGGATTGTAAGCGCTTTTTAGTTTTTATATCTCAGGTTTTGCAATCGTTGGGAAAAATTGGTGGCAGAGGATTTTTAACTGAGTGTTGAATTGCAATCCATAAGTCATTTCATACAAAAATATAGCCCGTTACGCATGATAAATCACATTACAATCATCTATGATTAATTATGTCAGCTTTTTGCAAATGGGCAAAATAATGGCATGTTTGACACGGGTAAATATCCCACCGCAAGTTCAGTTGAGAATTTAATAAGTGTTTGTTATTCTCTTTAAAAGCTCTACATCCATAGCTCATTTGCATCTTTAACATGTTTGAAACATGCATATCCATTTTTAATACATGTGTGGATGAAATCTCTTTCTTGCAAAATTCCAAGCAATTAGCGTTAAACTAGTGGAATTTCCGAAAATTGGATAACAAAACTTTTGTGTTCATTTGTTTTGGGTGAATAAATTTTCTTAGTTTATCTTTGTTATTGTTTTAAATTTTTTCCATACATCAACTTTAAAATTTTCATTTTGTTGTAAACTTTTTGCCTTGTTTGTTTTCGGGATGAAGAGAGAGGGAAAAGTCAAAGTTTTGATTTAAGAAAAAAGTGTACATCTGAAATGGAAAAGAACAATGCACAATTGTAGGGAGAGATAATTTCAAAGAGTATCTGTAATTTTTAGGGATTGTAAGCTCTTTTTAGTTTTTATATCTCAGGTTTTGCAATCGTCGGGAAAAATTGGTGGTAGGGATTTTTAACTGAGTGTTGAATTGAAATCCATAAGTCATTTAATAAAAAAATATAGCCCGTTACGCATGATAAATCACTTTAAAATCATCTATGATTGTTAGATTAAACTTTTGAAAACGGGCAAAATAATGACTTGTTAGACTCGGGTAAATATCCCACCGCACGTTCACTTGAGAATTTAATGAGCGTTTGTTATTCTCTTTAAAAGCTTTGGATCCATAGGTCATTTGAATCTTGAACATGTTTCAAGCATGCATATCCATTTTTAAAACATGTGTAGAAAAAATCTCCTTCATGTAAAATTCCAATCTTAATAGGGTTCGACAAATGGAATTTCCCAAACTTGGATAACAAAACATTTGTGTTCATTTATGGTGTGTGAATAGATATTTTTTATTTACATTAGTTATTATTTTAAATATTTTTCACACATCAACTATAAAGTTTTTATTTTTTTGTGATCTTTTTTGCCTTTTTTGTTTACGGGATGAAGGCGGAGCGAAAACTCAAAGTTCTGATTTAAGAAAAAAGTGTTCATCTAAATTGGAAATGCACAATGCACAAATGTAGAGAGAGATATTTCCAAAGAGTGTTTGTATGTTTTAGGGATCGTATGCACTCTTTCATTTTTATATCTATGGTTTTGCAACCATCGGGAAACGAGGGAGGCGGGCGATTTTTAACTGAGTGTTGACTTCAAATCCATAAGTCATTTCTTACAAAAGTATAGCCCGTTACGCATGAAAAATCACTTTACAATCATCTATGATTGTTAGCTCAACTTTTTCAATATGGGCAAAATAATGGCTTGTTTGACTTGGGATAATATCCCACCGCACGTTCACTTGGGAATTTAAAGAGCGTTTGTTATTCTCTTTAAAAGCTTTGGATCCATAGGTCATTTGAATCTTTAACATGTTTCTGGCATGCATATCCATTTTTAAAACATGGGTAGAAAAAATCTCCTTCATGTAAAATTCCGAGATATTAGTTTTGGACTAGTGGAAATTCCCAAACTTGGATAACAAAACTTTTGTGTTCATTTGTGGTGTGTGATAAATTTTTCTTCATTTACTTTTTTATTGTTTTAAACTTTTTTCGTACATCAACTATGAATTTTTCATTTTGTTGTGATCTATTTGCCTTTTTTGTTTACGGGATGAAGGGAGAGGGAAAAACTCGAAGTTTTGATTTAAGAAAAATGTGTACATCTAAAATGGAAATTCACAATGCACATATGTAGAGAGAGATAATTCAAAAGAGTGTCTGTAATTTTTAGGGATTGTAAGCACCTTTTCGTTTTTATATCTCAGGTTTTGCAATCGTCAGGAAAAATGGGCTGCAGAGGATTTTTAACTGAGTGTTGAATTGCAATCCATAAGTCATTTCATAGAAAAATATAGCCCATTACGCATGATAAATCACATTACAATCATCTATGATTAATTATGTCAGCTTTTTGCAAATGGGACAAATAATGGCATTTTTACTCCGGTAAATATCCCACCGCAAGTTCACTTGAGAATTTAATGAGCGTTAGTTATTCTCTTTAAAAGCTTTGCATCCATAGCTCATTTGCATCTTTAACTTGTTTCAAACATGCATATCCATTTTTAAAACATGTGTGGATGAAATCTCTTTCTTGCAAAATTCCTAGCTATTAGTGTTAAACTAGTGGAATTTCCCAAAATTGGATAACAAAACTTTTGTGTTCATTTGTGTTGGGTGAACAAATTTTCTTTATTTATATTTGTTATTGTTTTAAATTTTTTCCACATATCAACTATAAAATTTTTATTTAGTTGTAAGCTTTTTGCCTTGTTTGTTTTTGGGATGAAGGGAGAGCGAAATGTCAAAGTTTTGATTTAAGAAAAACCACAATGCACAATTGTAGGGAGAGATAATTCATAAGAGTTTCTGTAATTTTTAGGGATTGTAAGCTCTTTTTAGTTTTTATATCTCAGGTTTCGCAATCGTCGGGAAAAATTGGTGGCAGAGGATTTTTAACTGAGTGTTGAATTGCAATCCATAAGTCATTTCGTACAAACATATAGCCTGTTACTCATGATAAATCACTTTACAGTCCTCTATGATTGTTAGATCAAATTTTTGAAAATGGGCAAAATAATGACTTGTTAGACTCGGGTAAATATCCCACCGCACGTTCACTTGAGAATTTGATGAGCGTTTGTTATTCTCTTTAAAAGCTTTGGATCCATAGGTCATTTTAATCTTTAACATGTTTCAAGCCTGCATATCCATTTTTAAAACATGTGTAGAAAAAATCTCCTTCATGTAAAATTCCAAGCAAAATAGGGTTGGACTAATGGAATTTCCCAAACCTGGATAACAAAACTTTGGGGTTCATTTGTGGTGTGTGAATAGATATTTTTTATTTACATTAGTTATTATTTTAAATATTTTCCACAGAAAAACTATAAAATTTTTATATTGTTGTGATCTGTTTTGCCTTTTTTGTTTACGGGATGAAGGGGTAGCGAAAACTCAAAGTTCTGATTTAAGAAAAAAATGTACATCTAAAATAGAAGTGCACAATGCACAAATGTAGAAAGAGATATTTCCAAAGAGTGTCTGTATGTTTTAGGGATCGTATGCACACTTTCGTTTTTATATCTAAGGTTTTGTAATCGTCGGGAAACAGGGGAGGCGGGCGATTTTTAACTGAGTGTTGACTTCAAATCCATAAGTCATTTCTTAAAAAAATATAGCCCGTTACGCATGAGAAATCATTTTTGCATCATCTATGGTTGTTAGATCAACTTTTTGAATATGGGCAAAATAATGGCTTGTTTGACTCGGGCAAATATCCCACCGCACGTTCACTTGAGAATTTAATGAGCGTTTGTTATTCTCTTTAAAAGCTTTGGATCCATTGGTCATTTGAATCTTTAACATGTTTCTGGCATGCATATCCATTTTTAAAACATCTGTAGAAAAAATCTCCTTCATGTAAAATTCCAAGATATTAGTTTTGGACTAGTGGAATTTCCCAAACTTGGATAACAAAACTTTTGTGTTCATTTGTGGTGTGTGAAAAAATTTTCTTCATTTACTTTTTTATTGTTTTAAACTTTTTTCGTACATCAACTATGAAATTTTCATTTTGCTGTGATCTATTTGCCTTTTTTGTTTACGAGATGAAGGGAGAGGGAAAAACTCGAAGTTTTGATTTGAGAAAAATGTGTACATCTAAAATGGAAATTCACAATGCACATATGTAGAGAGAGATAATTCCAAAGAGTGTCAGTAATTTTAAGCGATTGTAAGCATCTTTTCGTTTTTATATCTCAGGTTTTGCAATCGTCGGGAAAAATGGGTTGCGGAGGATTTTTAATTGAGTGTTGAATTGCAATCCATAAGTCATTTTATAAAAAAATATAGCCCGTTACGCATGATAAATCACATTACAATCATCTATGCTTTTTAGATCAAATTTTTGAAAATGGGCAAAATAATGACTTGTTAGACTCGGGTAAATATCCCCCCGCATGTTCACTTGAGAATTTAATGAGCGTTTGTTATTCTCTTTTAAAGCTTTGGATCCATAGGTCATTTGAATCTTTAACATGTTTCAAGCATGCATATCAATTTTTAAAACATGTGTAGAAAAAATCTTCTTCATGTAAAATTCCAAGCTTAATAGGGTTGGACTAATGGAATTTCCCAAACTTGGATAATAAAACTATTGTGTTCATTTGTGGTGTGTGAATTGATATTTTTTATTTACATTAGTTATTATTTTAAATATTTTCCACACATCTACTATAAAATTTTTATTTTGTTGTGATTTTTTTTGCCTTTTTTGTTTATGGGATGAAGGAGGAGCGAATACTCAAAGTTCTGATGTAAGAAAAAAGTGTACATCTAAAATGGACATGCACAATGCACAAATGTAGAGAGAGACATTTCCAAAGAGTGTCTGCATGTTTTAGGGATCGTATGCACTCTTTCGTTTTTATATCTAAGGTTTTGCAATCGTTGGGAAACGGGGGAGGCGGGCGATTTTTAACTGAGTGGTGACTTCAAATCCATAAGTCATTTCTTACAAAAATAAAGCCCGTTACGCATGAAAAATCACTTTACAATCATCTATGATTGTTAGCTCAACTTTTTGAATATGGGAAAAATAATGGCTTGTTTGACACGGGCAAATATCCCACCGAACGTTCACTTGAGAATTTAATGAGAATTTTTTATTCTTTTTAAAAGCTTTGGATCCATAGGTCATTTGAATCTTTAACATGTTTCTGGCATGCATATCTATTTTTAAAACATGTGTAGAAAAAATCTACTTCAAGTAAAATTCCTAGATATTAGTTTTGGACTAGTGGAATTTCCCAAACTTGGATAACAAAACTTTTGTGTTCATTTGTGGTGTGTGAATAAATTTTCATCATTTACTTTTTTTTTTGTTTTAAACTTTTTCCGTACATCAACTATGAAATTTTCATTTTGCTGTGATCTATTTGCCTTTTTTGTTTACCTGATGAAAGGAGAGCGAAAAACTCGAAGTTTTGATTTAAGAAAAATGTGTACATCTAAAACAGAATTGCACAATGCACATATGTAGAGAGAGATAATTCCAAAGAGTGTCTGTAATTTTTAGGGATTGTAAGCACCTTTTCGTTTTTATATCTCAGGTTTTGCAATCGTCGGGAAAAATGGGTTGCGGAGGATTTTTAACTGAGTGTTGAATTGCAATCTATAAGTCATTTCACACAAAAATATAGCCCGTTACGCATAATAAATCACATTACAATCATCTATGATTAATTATGTCAGCTTTTTGCAAATGGGAAAAATAATGGCATGTTTGACTCGGGTAAATATCCCACCGCAAGTTCACTTGAGAATTTAATGAGCGTTTGTTATTCTCTTTAAAAGCTTTGCATCCATAGTTCATTTGCTTCTTTAACATGTTTCAAACATGCATATCCATTTTTAAAACATGTGTGGATGAAATCTCTCTCTTGCAAAATTCCAAGCTTTTAGGGTTAAACTAGTGGAATTTCCCAAAATTCGATAACAAAACTTTTGTGTTCATTTGTGTTGGGTGAATAAGTTTTATTTTTTTATATTTGTTATTATATTAAATTTTTCCATAATTCAACTATAAAAATTTCATTTAATTGTAAGCTTTTTGCCTTGTTTGTTTTTGGGATGAGGGAGAGTGAAAAGTTAAAGTTTTAATTTAAGAAAAAAGGCTACGTCTAAAATGGAAAAGCACAATGCACAATTTTAGGGGGAGATAATTCCGAAGAGTGTCTTTAATTTTTAGGGATTGTAAGCTCTTTTTAGTTTTTATATCTCAGGTTTTGCAATCGTTGGGAAAAATTAGTGGTAGATGATTTTTAACTGAGTGACGAATTGCAATCGACAAGTCATTTCATACAAAAACATAGCCCGTTACGCATGATAAATCACTTTACAATCATCTATGATTGTTAGATCAAATTTTTGAAAATGGGCAAAATAATGACTTGTTAGACTCGGGTAAATATCCCATTGCACGTTCACTTGAGAATTTAATGAGCGTTTGTTATTCTCTTTAAAAGCTTTGGATCCATAAGTCATTTGAATCTTTAACATGTTTCAAGCATGCATATCCATTTTTAAAACATGTGTAGAAAAAATCTCCTTCATGTAAAATTCCAAGCTTAATAGGGTTGGACTAATGGAGTTTCCCAAACTCGGATAACAAAACTTTTGTGTTCATTTGTGGTGTGTGAATAGATATTTTTAATTTACATTAGTTATTAATTTAAATATTTTCCACACATCAACTATAAAATTTTTATTTTGTTGTGATCTTTTTTGCCTTTTTTGTTTACGGGATGAAGGGGGGAGCGAAAACTCAAAGTTCTTTTTTAAGAAAAAAGTGTACATCTAAAATGGAATTGCACAATGCACAAATGTAGAGAGAGATATTTCCAAAGAGTGTCTGTATGTTTTAGGGATCCTATGCGCTCTTTCATTTTTATATCTAAGGTTTTGCAATCGTCGAGAAACGGGGGAGGCGGGTGATTTTTAACTAAGTGTTGACTTCAAATCCATAAGTCATTTCTTACAAAAATATAGCGCGTTACGCATGACAAATCACTTTACAATCATCTATGATTGTTCGCTCAACTTTTTGAATATGGGAAAAATAATGGCTTGTTTGACTCAGGCATATATCCCACCGCATGTTCACTTGAGAATATAATGAGCGTTTGTTATTCTCTTTAAAAGCTTTGGATGAAACTCTCTCTTGCAAAATTCCAAGCTATTAGGGTTAAACTAGTGGAATTTCCCAAAATTGGATAAAAAAACTTTTGTGTTCATTTGTGTTGGGTGAATAAATTATCTTTATTTATAATTGTTATTGTTTTAAATTTTTTCCTTACATCAACTATAAAATTTTCATTTTGTTGTAAAGTTTTTGCCTTGTTTGTTTTTGGGATGAAGGGAGAGCGAAAAGTCAAAGTTTTGATTTAAAAAAAAAAAGTACATCTAAAATGGAAAAGCACAATGCAAAATTGTAGGGAGAGATAATTCCATAGTGTGTCTGTAATTTTTAGGGATTGTTAGCTCTTTTTAGTTTTTATATTTCAGGTTTTGCAAACGTCGGGAAAAATTGGAGGCATAGGATTTTTAACTCAGTGTTGAATTGCAATCCATAAGTCATTTTATACAAAAATATTGCCCGTTACGCATGATAAATCACTTTACAATCATCTATGATTATTACATCAAATTTATGAAAATGGGCAAAATAATGACATGTTAGACTCGGGTAAATATCCCACCGCATGTTCACTTGGGAATTTAATGAGCGTTTGTTATTCTCTTTAAAAGCTTTGGATCCATAGGTCATTTGAATCTTTAACATGTTTCAAGCATGCATATCCATTTTTAAAACATGTGTAGAAAAAATGTCCTTCATGTAAAATTCCAAGATATTAGTTTTGGACTAGTGGAATTTCCCAAACTTAGATAACAAAACTTTTGTGTTCATTTTTGGTGTGTGAATAAATTTTGTTCATTTACTTTTTTTATTGTTTTAAACTTTTTCCGTACATCAACTATGAAATTTTCATTTTGTTGTGATCTATTTGCCTTTTTTGTTTACGGGATGAAGGGAGAGCGAAAAACTCGAAGTTTTGATTTAAGAAAAATGTGTACATCTAAAACGGAAATGCACAATGCACATATGTAGAGAGAGATAATTCCAAAGAGTATCTATAATTTTTAGGGATTGTAAGCACCTTTTAATATTTATATCTCAGGTTTTGCAATCGTCGGGAAAAATGGGTTACAGAGGATTTTTAACTGAGTGTTGAATTGCAGTCCATAAGTCATTTCATACAAAAATATAGCCCATTATGCACGATAAATCACATCACAATCATCTATGATTAATTATGTCAGCTTTTTGCAAATGGGCAAAATAATGTCATGTTTGACTCGGGTAAATATCCTACCACAAGTTCACTGTAGAATTTAATGAGTGTTTGTTATTCTCTTTAATGGCTTTGCATCCATAGCTCATTTGCGTCTTTAACATGTTTCAAACATGCATATCCATTATTAAAGCATGTGTGGACGAAATCTCTTTCTTTCAAAATTCCATGCTATTAGGGTTAAACTAGTGGAATTTCCAAAAATTACATAACAAAACTTTTGTGTTCATTTGTGTTGGGTGAATAAATTTTCTTAATTTATATTTGTTATTGTTTTAAATTTTTTCCATACAACAACTATAAAATTTTCATTTTGTTGTTAGCTTTTTGCCTTGCTTGTTTTCGGGATGAAGGGAGAGCGAAAAGTCAAAGTTTAGATTTAAGAAAAGTGTGTACATCTAAAATGGAAAAGCACAATGCACAATTGTAGGGTGAGATAATTCCAAAGAGTGTCTGTAATTTTTAGGGATTGTAAGCTCTTTTTAGTTTTTATATCTCAGGTTTTGCAACCGTAGGGAACAATTGGTGGCAGAGGATTTTTAACTGAGTGTTGAATTGCTATCCATAAGTAATTTCATACAAAAATATAGCCCGTTACGCATGATAAATCACTTTACAATCATCTATGATTGTTAGATCAAATTTTTGAAAATGGGCAAAATAATGACTTGTTAGACTCGGGTAAATATCCCACCGCACGTTCACTTGAGAATTTAATGAGCTTTTGTTATTCTCTTTAAAAGCTTTGGATCCATAGGTCATTTGAATCTTTAACATGTTTCAAACATGCATACCCATTTTTAAAACATGTGTACTAATGGAATTTCCCAAACTTAGATAAAAAACTTTTGTGTTCATTTATGATGTGTGAATAGATCTTTTTTATTTAAAATAGTTATTATTTTAAATATTTTCCACACATCAACTATAAAAATTTTATTTCGTTGTGATCTTTTTTGCCTTTTTTGTTTACGGGATGAAGCAGGGAGAGAAAACTCAAAGTTCTGATTGAAGAAAAAAGTGTACATCTAAAATGGAAATGCAGAATCCACAAATGTAGAGAGAGATATTCCCAAAGAGTGTCTGTATGTTTTAGGGATCGTATGCACTTTTTTCGTTTTTATATATATGATTTTGCAATCGTCGGGAAACGTGGGAGGCGGGCGATTTTTAACTGAGTGTTGACTTCAAATCCATAAGTCATTTCTTACAAAAATATAGCCCATTACGCATGAAAAATAACTTTACAATCATCTATGATTGTTAGCTCAACTTTTTGAATATGGGCAAAATATTGGCTTGTTTGACTCGGGCAAATATCCCACCACACGTTCACTTGAGAATTTAATGAGCGTTTTTTATTCTCTTTAAAAGCTTTGGATCCATAGGTCATTTGAATCTTTAACATGTTTCTGGCATGCATATCCATTTTTAAAATATGTGTAGAAAAAATGTCCTTCATGTAAAATTCCAAGATATTAGTTTTGGACTAGTGGAATTTCCCAAACTTGGATAACAAAACTTTGGTGTTCAATAGTGGTGTGTGAATAAATTTTCTCCATTTACTTTTTTTATTGTTTTAAACTTTTTCTGTACATCAACTATGAAATTTTCATTTTTGCTGTGATCTATTTGCCTTTTTTTTTACGGGATGAAGGGAAAGCGAAAAACTCGAAGTTTTGATTTAAGAAAAATGTGTACATCTAAAACGGAAATGCACAATGCACATATGTAGAGAGAGATAATTCCAAAGAGTGTCTGTAATTTTTAGGGATTGTAAGCACCTTTTCGTTTTTATATCTCAGGTTTTGCAATCGTCGGGAAAAATGGGTTGCGGAGGATGTTTAACTGAGTGTTGAATTGCAATCGATAAGTCATTTCATAAAAAAATATAGCCCATTACGCATGATAAAACACATTACAATCATCTATAATTAATTATGTCAGCTTTTTGCAAATGGGGAAATTATTGGCATGTTTTGACTCAGGTAAATATCCCACCGCAAGTTCACATGAGAATTTAATGAGCGTTTGTTATTCTCTTTAAAAGCTTTGCATCCATATCTCATTTGCGTCTTTAATATGTTTCTAACATGCATATCCATTTTTAAAACATGTGTGGACGAAATCTCTTTCTTGCAAAATTCCATGCTATTAGGGTTAAACTAGTGGTATTTCCCAAAATTGGATAACAAAACTTTTGTGTTCATTTGTGTTGGGTGAATAAATTTTCTTCATTTATATTTGTTATTGTTTTAAATTTTTTCCATACATCAACTATAAAATTTTCATTTTCTTGTAAGCTTTTTGCCTTGCTTGTTTTCGGGATGAAGGGAGAGCGAAAAGTCAAAGTTTTGATTTAAGAAAAAAGAGTACATCTAAACTGGAAAACCACAATGCACAATTGTAGGGAGAGATAATTCCAAAGAGTGTCTGTAATTTTTAGGGATTGTAAGCTCTTTTTAGTTTTTATATCTCAGGTTTTGCAATCGTAGGGAACAATTGGTGGCAGAGGATTTTTAACTGAGTGTTGAATTGCTATCCATAAGTAATTTCATAAAAAAATATAGCCCGTTACGCATGATAAATCACTTTACAATCATCTATGATTGTTAGATCAAATTTTTGAAAATGGGCAAAATAATGACTTGTTAGACTCGGGTAAATATCCCACCGCACGTTCACTTGAGAATTTAATGAGCTTTTGTTATTCTCTTTAAAAGCTTTGGATCCATAGGTCATTTGAATCTTTCACATGTTTCAAACATGCATATCCATTTTTAAAACATGTGGAGAAAAAATCTCCTTCATGTAAAATTCCAAGCTTAAAAGGGTTGGACTAATGGAATTTTACCAATCTTGGATAACAAAACTTTTGTGTTCATTTTTTGTGTGTGAATAGATATTTTTTATTTACATTAGTTATTATTTTAAATATTTTCCACACATCAACTATAAAATTTTTATTTTGTTGTGATCTTTTTTGCCTTTTCTCTTTACGGGATGCAGGGGGTAGCGAAAACTCAAAGTTCTGATTTGAGAAAAAAGTGTACATCTAAAATGGAAAAGCACAATGCACAAATGTAGAGTGAGATATTTCGAAAGTGTGTCTGTATGTTTTAGGGATCGTATGCACTTTTTTCGTTTTTATATCTAAGGTTTTGCAACTGTTGGGAAACGGGGGAGGCGGGTGATTTTTAACTGAGTGTTGGCTTCTAATCCATAAGTCATTTCATACAAAAATATAGCCCGTTACGGATGATAAATCACTTTACAATCATCTATGATTGTTAGATCAATTTTTTGAAAATGGGCAAAATAATGACTTGTTGGACTCGGGTAAATATCCTACCGCACGTTTACTTAAGAATTTAATGAGCGTTTGTTATTCTCTTTGAAATATTTGCATCCATAGCTCAGTTGCGTCTTTAACATGTTTCAAACATGCATATCCATTTTTAAAACATGTGTGGACGAAATCTCTTTCTGGCAAAATTCCAAGCTATTAGGGTTAAACTAGTGGAATTTCCCAAAATTGGATAACAAAAATTTTGTGTTCATTTGTGTTGGGTGAATAAATTTTCTTTATTTATATTTATTATTGTTTTAAATTTTTTCCATACATCAACTGTAAAATTTTCATTTTGTTGTAAGCTTTTTGCCTTGTTTGTTTTCGGGATGAAGGGAGAGCGAAAAGTCAAAGTTTTGATTTAAGAAAAAGGTGTACATCTAAAATAGAAAAGCACAATGCACAATTGTAGGGAGAGATAATTCCAAAGTGTGTCTATATTTTTTAGGGATTGTAAGCTCTTTTTAGTTTTTATGACTCAGGTTTTGCAATCGTCGGGAAAAATTGGTGGTAGAGGATTTTTAACTGAGTGTTGAATTGCAATCCATAAGTCATTTCATACAAAAATATAGCCCGTTACGCATGATAAATCACTTTAAAATCATCTATGATTGTTAGATCAAATTTTTGAAAATGGGCAAAATAATGACTTGTTAGACTCAGGTAAATATCCCACCCCACGTTCACTTGAGAATTTAATCAGCATTTTTTATTCACTTTAAAAGCTTTGGATCCATAGGTCATTTGAATCTTTGACATGTTTCAAGCATGCATATCCATTTTTAAAACATGTGGAGAAAAAATCTCCTTCATGTAAAATTTCACGCTTAATAGGGTTGGACTAATGGAATTTCCAAAACTTGGACAACAAAACTTTTGTGTTCATTTGTGGTGTGTGAATAAATATTTTTTATTTACATTAGTTATTATTTTAAATATTTTCCACACATCAACTATAAATTTTTTATTTTGTTGTGATCTTTTTTGCCTTTTTTGTTTACGGGATGAAAGGGGGAAGGTAAACTCAAAGTTCTGATTTAAAAAAAAAGTGTACATCTAAAATGGATATGCACAATGCACAAATGTAGAGAGAGATATTTACAAAGAGTGTCTGTATGTTTTAGGGATCGTATGCACTTTTTTCGTTTTCATATCTAAGTTTCTGCAATCGTCGGGACACGGGGGAGGCGGGCGATTTTTAACTGAGTGTTGACTTCAAATCCATAAGTCATTTCTTACAAAAATATAGCCCGTTACACTTGAAAAATCACTTTACAATCATCTATGATTGATAGCTCAACTTTTTGAATATGGGAAAAATAATGGCTTGTTTGACTAGGGCAAATATCCCACCGCACGTTCACTTGAGAATTTAATGAGCGTTTGTTATTCTCTTTAAAATCTTTGGATCCTAAGGTCATTTGAATCTTTAACATGTTTCTGGCATGCATATCCATTTTTAAAACATGTGTAGAAAAAGTCTTCTTCATGTAAAATTCCAAGATATTCATGTAAAATTCCAGGATATTAGTTTTGGACTAGTGGGATTTCCCAAACTTGGATAACAAAACTTTTGTGTTCATTTGTGGTGTGTGAATAAATTTTTTTCAATTACTTTTTTTATTTTTTTAAACTTTTTCCCTACATCAACTAAGAATTTTTCATTTTGCTGTGATCTATTTGTCTTTTTTGTTTACGGGATGAAGGGAGAGCGAAAAACTCAAAGTTTTGATTGAAGAAAAATGTGTACATCTAAAACGGAAATGCACAATGCACAATGCACAAATGTAGAGAGATGTAATTCCAAAGAGTGTCTGTAATTTTTAGGGATTGTAAGCACCTTTTTGTTTTTAACTCTTAGGTTTCGCAATCGTCGGGAAAAATGGGTTGCGGAGGATTTTTAACTGAGTGTTGAATTGCAATCCATAAATCATTTCATACAAAAATACAGCCCGTTACGCATGATAAATCACATTACAATCATCTATGATTAATTATGTCAGCTTTTTGCAAATGATCAAAATAGTGGCATGTTTGACTCGGGTACATATCCCACCGCAAGTTCACTTGAGAATTTAATGAGCGTTTGTTATTCTATTTAAAAGCTTTGCATCCATAGCTCATTTGCATCTTTAACATGTTTCAAACATGCATATCCATTTTTAAAACATGTGTGGACGAAATCTCTTTCTTGAAAAATTCCAAGCTATTAGGGTTAAACTAGTGGAATTTCCCAAAATTGGATAACAAAACTTTTGTGTTCATTTGTGTTGGGTGAAATATTCATTTTGTTGTAAGCTTTTTGCCTTGTTTGTTTTTGGGAAGAAGGGAGAGCGAAAAGTCAAAATTTTTATTTAAGAAAAAAGTGTACATCTAAAATGGAAAAGCACAATGCACAATTGTTGGGAGAGATAATTCCAAAGAGTGTCTGTAAGTTTTAGCGATTGTAAGCTCTTTTTAGTTTTTATATCTCAGGTTTTGTAATCGTCGGGAAAAATTGGTGGCAGAGGATTTTTAACTAAGTGTTGAAGTGCAATCCATAAGTCATTTCATACAAAAATATAGCCCGTTACGCATGATAAATCATTTTACAATCATCCATGATGGTTAGATCAAATTTTTGAAAATGGGCAAAATAATGACTTGTTAGACTCGGGTAAATATCCCATTGCACGTTCACTTGAGAATTTAATGAGCGTTTGTTATTCTCTTTAAAAGCTTTGGATCCATAGGTCATTTGAATCTTTAACATGTTTCTGGCGTGCATATCCATTTTTAAAACATGTGTTGAAAAAATCTCCTTCATGTAAAATTCCAAGATATTAGTTTTGGACTAGAGGAATTTCCCAAACTTGGATAACAAAACTTTAGTGTCCATTTGTAGTGTGTGAATAAATTTTATTCATTTACTTTTTTTATTGTTTTAAACTTTTTCCATACATCATCTATGAAAATTTCATTTTTTTGTGATCTATTTGCATTTTTTGTTTACGGGATGAAGGGAGAGCGAAAAACTCGAAGTTTTGATTTAAGAAAAATGTGTACATCTAAAACGGAAATGCACAATGCACATTTGTAGAGAGAGATAATTCCAAAGAGTGTTTGTAATTCTTAGGGATTGTAAGCACCTTTTCGTTTTTATATCTCAGGTTTTGCAATCGTCGGGAAAAATGTGTTGCGGAGGATTTTTAACTGAATGTTGAATTGCAATCCATAAGTCATTTCACACAAAAATATGGCCCGTTACGCATGATAAATCACATTACAATCATCTATGATTAATTATGTCAGCTTTTTGAACATGGGCAAAATAATGGCGTGTTTGACTCGGGTAAATATCCCACCGCAACTTCACTTGAGAATTTAATGAGCGTTTGTTATTCTCTTTAAAAGATTTGCATCCATAGCTCATTTGCATCTTTAACATGTTTCAAACATGCATATCCATTTTTAAAACATGTGTGAACGAAATCTCTTTCTTGCAAAATTCCAAGCTATTAGGGTTAAACTAGTGGAATTTCCCAAAATTGGATAACAAAAATTTTGTGATCATTTGTGTTGGGTGAATAAATTTTCTTTATTTATATTTGTTATTATTTTAAATTTTTTCCATACATCAACTATAAAATTTTCATTTTGTTGTAAGCTTTTTGCCCTATTTGTTTTCGGGATGAAGGAAGAGCGAAAAGTCAAAGTTTTGATTTAAGAAAAAGGTGTACATCTAAAATGGAAAAGCACAACGAACAATTGTAGGGAGAGATAATTCCAAAGAGTGTCTGTATTTTTTAGGGAATCTAAGCTCTTTTTAGTTTTTATGACTCAGGTTTTGCAATCGTCGGGAAAAATTGGTGGTAGAGGATTTTTAACTGAGTGTTGAATTGCAATCCATAAGTCATTTCATAAGAAAATATAGCCCGTTACGCATGATAAATCACTTTAAAATCATCTATGATTGTTAGATCAAATTTTTGAAAATGGGCAAAATAATGACTTGTTACACTCGGGTAAATATCCTACCGCACGTTCACTTGAGAATTTAATGAGCATTTGTTATTCAATTTAAAAGTTTTGGATCCATAGGTCATTTGAATCTTTAACATGTTTCTGGCATGCATATCCATTTTTAAAACATGTGTAGAAAAAATCTCCTTCATGTAAAATTCCGAGCTTAATTGGGTTGGACTAATGGAATTTCCCAAACTTGGATAACAAAACTTTTGTGTTCATTTGTGGTGTGTGAATAGATATTTTTTATTTACATTAGTTATTATTATAAATATTTTCCACACATCACTATAAATTTTTTATTTGGTTGTGAACTTTTTTGCCTTTTTTGTTTACGGGATGAAGGGGGAGCGAAAACTCAAAGTTTTGATTTAAGAAAAAAGTGTACATCTAAAATGGAAACGCACAATGAAAAAATGTAGAGAGAGATATTTTCAAACAGTGTCTGTATGTTTTTGGGATCGTATTCACTTTTTTCGTTTTTATATTTAAGGTTTCGCAATCGTCGGGAAACGGGGGAGGCGGGCCATTTTTAACTGAGTGTTGACTTCAAATCCATAAGTCATTTCTTAAAAAAATATAACCCGTTACGCATGACAAATCACTTTACAATCATCTATGATTGTTAGCACAACTTTTTGAATATGGGCAAAATAATGGCTTGTTTGACTCGAGCAAATATCCCACCGCACGTTCGCTTGAAAATTTAATGAGCGTTTGTTATTCTCTTTAAAAGCTTTGGAACCATAGGTCATTTGAATCTTTAACATGTTTCTGGCGTGCTTATCCATTTTTAAAACATGTGTTGAAAAAATATCCTTCATATAAAATTCCAAGATATTAGTTTTGGACAAGTGGAATTTCCCAAACTTGGATAACAAAACTTTTGTGTTCATTTGTGGTGTGTGAATAAATTTTCTTCTTATACTTTTTTTAATTTTTAAAACTTTTTCCGTACATCAACTATGAAATTTTCATTTTGTTGTGATCTATTTGCCTTTTTAGTTTACGGGATGAAGGGAGAGCGAAAAACTTGAAGTTTGGATTTTAGAAAAATGTGTACATCTAAAACGGAAATGCACAATGCACATGTGTAAAGAGAGATAATTCAGAAGAGTGTCTGTAATTTTTAGGGATTGTACGCACCTTTTCGTTTTTATATCAGAGGTTTTGCAATCGTCGGGAAAAATGGGTTGCGGAGGATTTTTAACTGAGTGTTGAATTGCAATCCATAAGTTATTTCACACAAAAATATAGCCCGTTACACATGATAAATTACATTACAACCATCTATGATTAATTATGTCTACTTTTTGCCAATGGTCAAAATAATGGCTTGTTTGACTTGGGTAAATATCCCACCACAAGTTCACTTGAGAATTTAATGAGCGTTTGTTATTCTCTTTAAAAGCTTTGCATCCATAGCTCATTTGCATCTTTAACATGTTTCAAACATGCATATCCATTTTTAAAACATGTGTGGACAAAATCTCTTTCTTGCAAAATTCCAAGTTATTGGGGTTAAACTAGTGGAATTTCCCAAAATTTGATAACAAAACTTTTGTGTTCATTTGTGTTGGGTGAAAAAAATTTCTTTATGTATATTTTTTATTGTTTTAAATTTTTTCCATACATCAACTATAAAATTGTGATTTTTTTGTAAGCTTTTTGCCATGTTTGTTTTCGGGATGAAGGGAGAGCGAAAAGTCAAAGTTTTGATTTAAGAAAAAAGTGTACATCTAAAATGGAAAAGCACAATGCACAATTGTAGGGAGAGATAATTCCAAAGAGTGTCTGTAATTTTTAGGGATTGTAAGCTGTTTTTAGTTTTTATATCTCAGGTTTTGTAATCGTCGGGAAAAATTGGTGGCAGAGGATTTTTAACTGAGTGTTGAATTGCAATCCATAAGTCATTTCAAATAAAAATATAGCCTTTTACGCATGATAAATCACTTTACAATCATCTATGATTGTTAGATCAAATTTTTGAAAATGGACAAAATAATGACTTGTTAGACTCGGGTAAATATCCCATCGAACGTTCAATTGAGAATTTAATGAGCGTTTGTTATTCTCTTTAAAAGATTTGGATCCATAGGTCATTTGAATCTTTAACATGTTTCAAGCATGCATATCCATTTTTAAAACATGTGTAGAAAAAATCTCCTTCATGTAAAATTCCAAGCTTAATAGGGTTGGACTAATGGAATTTCCCAAACTTGGATAAAAAAACTTTTGTGTTCATTTGTGGTTTGTGAATAGATATTTTTATTTACATTAGTTATTATTTTAAATATTTTCCACACATCAACTATAAAATTTATATTTTGTTGTGATCTTTTTTGCCTTTTCTGTTTACGGGATGAAGGGGGAGCGAAAACTAGAGGTTCTGATTAAAGAAAAAAGTGTACATCTAAAATGGAAATGCACAATGCACAAATTTAGAGAGAGATATTTCCAAAGAGTGTCTGCATGTTTTATGGATCGTATGCATTTTTTTCGTTTTTATATCTAAAGTTTTGCAATCGTCGGGAAACGGGGGAGGCGGGGATTTTTAACTGAGTGTTGACTTCAAATCCATAAGTCATTTCTTACAAAAATATAGCCCATTACGCATGACAAATCACTTTACAATCATCAATGATTGTTAGCTCAAATTTCTGAATATGGGCAAAATAATGGCTTGTTTGACTCGGGCAAATATCCCACCGCACGTTCACTTGAGAATTTAATGAGCGTTTGTTATTCTCTTTAAAAGCTTTGGATCCATAGGTCATTTGAATCTTTAACATGTTTCTGGCATGCATATCCATTTTTAAAACATGTGTAGAAAAAGTCTCCTTCATGTAAATTTCCAAGATATTAGTTTTGGACCAGTGGAATTTCTCAAACTTGGATAACAAAACTTTTGTGTTCATTTGTGGTGTGTGAATAAATTTTCTTCATTTTCTTTTTTGATTGTTTTAAAATTTTTCCGTACATCAACTATGAAAATTTCATTTTGCTGTGATCTATTTGCCTTTTTTGTTTACGGGATGAAGGGAGAGCGAAAAACTCGAAGTTTTGATTTATGAAAAACGTGTACATCTAAAATGGAAATGCACAATGCACATATGTAGAGAGAGATAATTCCAAAGAGTGTCTGTAATTTTTAGGGATTGTAAGCACCTTTTCGTTTTTATATCGCAGGTTTTGCAATCGTCGGGAAAAAAGGGTTACGGAGGATTTTTAACTGAGTGTTGAATTCCAATCCATAAGTTATTTGATACAAAAATATAGCCCGTTACGCATGATAAATCACATTACAATCATCTATGATTAATTATGTCAGCTTTTTGCAAATGGGCAAAATAATGGCATGTTTGACCTAGGTAAATATCCCACGCCAAGTTCACTTGAAAATTTAATGAGCGTTTGTTATTCTCTTTAAAAGCTTTGCATCCATAGGTCATTTGCATCTTTAACATGTTTCAAACATGCATATCCATTTTTAAAACATGTGTGGATGACATCTCTTTCTTGCAAAATTCCAAGCTATTAGGGTTAAACTAGTGGAATTTCCCAAAATTGGATAACAAAACTTTTGTGTTCATTTGTGTTGGGTGAATAAATTTTCTTTATTTATATTTTTATTGTTTTAAATTTTTTCCATACATCAACCCTAAAATTTTCATTTTGTTGTAAGCTTTTTGCCTTGTTTGTTTTTGGGATGAAGGGAGAGCGAAAAGTCAAAGTTTTGATTTAAGAAAAAAGTGTACATCTAAAATGAAAAAGCACAATGCACAATTGTAGGGAGAGATAATTCCAAAGAGTGTCTGTAATTTTTAGGGATTGTAAACTCTTTTTAATTTTTATATCTCAGGTTTTGCAATCGTCGGGAAAAATTGGTGGCAGAGGATTTTTAACTGAGTGTTGAATTGCAATCCATAAGTCATTTCATACAAAAATATAGCCCGTTACGCATGATAAATCACTTTGCAATCATCTATGATTGTTAGATATATTTTTAAAAATGGGCAAAATAATGACTTGTTACACTCGGGTAAATATCCCACCACACTTTCACTAGAGAAATTAATGAGTATTTGTTATTCTCTTTAAAAGCTTTGGATCCATAGGTCATTTGAATCTTTAACATGTCTCAAGCATGCATATCCATTTTTGAAACATGTGTAGAAAAAATTTCCTTCATGTAAAATTCCAAGCTTAATAGGGTTGGACTATTGGAATTTCCCAAACTTGGATAACAAAACTTTTGTGTTCATTTGTGGTGTGTGAATAGATAATTTTTATTTACATTAGTTATTATTTTAAATATTTTCCACACATCAACTATAAACTTTTTATTTTGTTGTGATCTTTTTTCCCTTTTTTGTTTACGAGATGAAGGGGGAGCGAAAACACAAAGTTCTGATTTAAGAAAAAGTATACCTCTAAAATGGAAATGCACAATGCACAAACGTAGACAGAGCTATTTCCAAAGAGTGTCTATATCTTTTAGGGATCGTATGCACTTTTTCGTTTTTATATCTAAGGTTTTGCAATCGTCGGGAAATGGGGAGGCGGGCGATTTTTAACTCAGTGTTCACTTCAAATCCATAAGTAATTTCTTAAAAAAATATAGCCCGTTACGCATGACAAATCACTTTACAATCACCTATGATTGTTAGCTCAACTTTTTGAATATGGGCAAAATAATGGCTTGTATGACTAGGGAAAATATCCCACCGCACGTTCACTTGAGAATTTAATGAGCGTTTGTTATTCTCTTTAAAAGCTTTTGATCCATAGGTCATTTGAATCTTTAACATGTTTCTGGCATGCATATCCATTTTAAAAACATGTGTTGAAAAAATCTCCTTGATGTAAAATTCAGAGATATTAGTTTTGGACTAGTGGAATTTCCCAAACTTGGATAACAAAACTTTTTTGTTCATTTGTGGTGTGTGAATAAATTTTCTTCATTTACTTTTTTTTTGTTTTAAACATTTTCCGTACAACAACTATGAAATTTTCATTTTGCTGTGATCTATTTGCCTTTTTTGTTTACGGGATGAAGGGAGAGCGAAAAACTCGAAGTTTTGATTTAAGAAAAATGTGTACATCTAAAACGGAAATGCACAATGCACATTTGTAGAGAGAGATAATTCCAAAGAGTGTTTGTTATTCTTAGGGATTGTAAGCACCTTTTCGTTTTTATATCTCAGGTTTTGCAATCGTTGGGAAAAATGGGTTCTGGAGGATTTTTTAATGAGTGTTGAAATGCTATCCATAAGTCATTTCATACAAAAATATAGTCCGTTACGCATGATAAATCACATTACAATCATCTATGATTAATTATGTCAGCTTTTTGCAAATGGGCAAAATAATGGCATGTTTGACTCAGGTAAATATCCCACGCCAAGTTCACTTGAGAATTTAATGAGCAATTGTTATTCTCTTTAAAAGCTTTGCATCCATAGCTGATTTGCATCTTTAACATGTTTCAAACATGCATATCCATTTTTAAAACATGTGTGGATGAAATCTCTTTCTTGCAAAATTCCAAGCTATTAGGGTTAAACTAGTGGAATTTCCCAAAATTGGATAACAAAACTTTTGTGTTCATTTGTGTTGGGTGAATAAATTTTCTTTATTTATATTTGTTATTGTTTTAAATTTTTTCCATACATCAACAATAAAATTTTCATTTTTTTTGTAAGCTTTTTGCCTTGTTTGTTTTCGGGATGAAACGAGCACGTAAAGTCAAAGTTTTGATTTAAGAAAAAAGTGTACATCGAAAATGGAAAAGCACAATGCACAATTGTAGGGAGAGATAATTCCAAAGTGTGTCTGTAATTTTTAGGGATTGTAAGCTCTTTTTAGTTTTTATATCTCAGGTTTCGCAATCGTCGGGAAAAATTGGAGGCAGAGGATTTTTAACTGAGTGTTGAATTGCAATCCATAAGTCATTTCATACAAAAATATAGCCCGTTACGCATGATAAATCACTTTACAATCATCTATGTTTAATTATGTCAGTTTTTTGCAAATGGGCAAAATAATGGCTTGGTTGACTCGGGTAAATATCCCACCGCAAGTTCACTTGAGAATTTAATGAGCGTTTGTTATTCTCTTTAAAAGCTTTGGATCCATAGGTCATTTGAATCTTTAACATGTTTCAAGCATGCATATCCATTTTTAAAACATGTGTAGAAAAAATCTCCTTCTTGTAAAATTCCAAGCTTAATAGGGTTGGATTAATGAAATTTCCCAAACTTGGATAACAAAACTTTTGTGTTCATTTGTGGTGTGTGAATGGATATTTTTTATTTACCTTAGTTATTATTTTAAATATTTTCCACACATCAACTATAAAATTTTTATTTTGTTGTGATTTTTTTTGCCTTTTTTGTTTACGGGATGAAGGGGGAGCGAAAACTCAAAGTTTTGATTTAAGAAAAAAGTGTACATCTAAAATGGAAATGCACAATGCACAAAGAGTGTCTGTATGTTTTAAGAGTGTCTGTATGTTTTAAGGATCGTATGCACGTTTTTGTTTTTATATCTAAGGTTTTGCAATCGTCGAGAAACGGGGGAGGCGAGCGATATTTAACTGAGTGTTGACTTCAAATCCATAAGTCATTTCTTACAAAAAATAGCCCGTTACGCATGACAAATCACTTTACAATCATCTATGATTGTTAGCTCAACTTTTTGAATCTGGGCAAAATAATGGCTTGTTTGACTCGTGCAAATATCCCACCACACATTCACTTGAGAATTTTATGAGCCTTTGTTATTCTCTTTAAAAGCATTGGATCCATAGGTCATTTGAATCTTTAACATGTTTCAAACATGCATATCCATTTCTAAAACATGTGTAGAAAAAATCTCCTTCTTGCAAAATTCCAAGATATTAGTTTTGGACAAGTGGAATTTCCCAAACTTGGGTAACAAAAGTTTTGTGTTCATTTGTGGTGTGTGAATAAATTTTCTTCATTTAATTTTTTTATTGTTTTAAACTTTTTCCGTACATCAACTATAAAATTTTCATTTTGCTGTGATCTATTTGCCTTTTTTGTTTACATGATGAAGGGAGAGCGAAAAACTCAAAGTTTTGATTTTAAAAAAATGTGTATAATTCAAACGGAAATGCACAATGCACATATGTAGAGAGAGATAATTCCATTGAGTGTCTGTAATTTTTAGGGATTGTAAGCACCTTTTCTTTTTTATATCTCAGGTTTTGCAATCGTCGGGAAAAATGGGTTGAGAGGATTTTTAACTGGGTGTTGAATTGCAATCCGTAAGTGATTTAATACAAAAATATAGCCCGTTATGCATGATAAATCACATTACAATCATCTATTACTAATTATGTCAGCTTTTTGCAAATGCGCAAAATAATGGCATGTTTGACTCGGGTAAATATCCCACCGCAAGTTCACTTGAGAATTTAATGAGCGTTTGTTATTCTCTTTAAAAGCTTTGCATCCATAGCTCATTTGAATCTTTAACATGTTTCAGAAATGCATATCCATTTTTACCATACATCAACTATAAAATTTTCATTTTGTTGTAAGCTTTTTGCCTTCTTTGTTTTCGGGATGAAGGGAGAGCGAAAAGTCAAAGTTTTGATTTAAGAAAAGAGTGTACATCTAAAATGGAAAACCACAATGCACAATTATAGGGCGAGATAATTCCAAAGAGTGTCTGTAATTTTTAGGGATTGTAAGCTCTTTTTAGTTTTTATATCTCAGGTTTTGCAATCGTCAGGAAAAATTGGTGGTAGAAGATTTTTAACTGAGTGTTGAATTGCAATCCATAAGTCATTTCATACAAAAATATAGCCCGTTACGCATGATAAATCACTTTACAATCATCTATGATTGTTAGAACAATTTTTTGAAAATGGGCAAAATAATGACTTGTTAGACTCGGGTAAATATCCCACCGCACGTTCACTTGAGAATTTAATGAGCGTTTATTATTCTCTTTTAAAGCTTTGGATCCATAGGTCATTTGAATCTTTAATATGTTTCTCGCAACCATATCCATTTTTAAAACATCTATAGAAAAAATCACCTTCATGTAAAATTCCAAGATATAAGTTTTGGACTAGTGGAATTTCCCAAAATTGGATAACAAAACTTTTGTGTTCATTTGTGGTGTGTGAATAAATTTTCTTCATTTACTTTTTTTATTGTTTTAAACTTTTTTCGTACATCAACTATGAAATTTTCATTTTGTTGTGATCTATTTGCCTTTTTTGTTTACCGGATGAAGGGAGAGCGAAAAACTCGAAGTTTTGATTTAAGAAAAATGTGTACATCTAAAATGGAAATGCACAATGCACATATGTAGAGAGAGATAATTCCAAAGAGTCTCTGTAATTTTTAGGGATTGTAAGCACCTTTTCGTTTTTATATCTAAGGTTTTGCAATCGATGGGAAAAATGGGTTGCGGAGGATTTTTAACTGAGTGTTGAATTGCGATCCATAAGTCACTTAATACAAAAAAATAGCCCGTTATGCATGATAAAGCACATTACAATCATCTATGATTAATTATGTCAGTTTTTTTCAAATGGGCAAAATAATGGCATGTTTGACTCGGGTAAATATCCCATGGGAAATTCTCTTGAGAATTTAATGAGCATTTGTTATTCTTTTTAAAAGATTTGCATCCATAGCTCATTTGCATCTTTAACATGTTTCAAACATGCATATCCATTTTTAAAACATGTGTGGACGAAATCTCTTTCTTGCAAAATTCCAAGCTATTAGGGTTAAACTAGTGGAATTTCCCAAAACTGGATGGCAAAACTTTTGTGTTCATTTGTGTTGGGAGAATAAATTTTCTTTATTTATTTTCGTTGTTGTTTTAAATTTTTTCTGCACATCAACTATAAAATTTTCATTTTGTTTGAAGCTTTTTGTCTTGTTTGTTTTCGGGAATAAGGGAGAGTGAAAAGTCAAAGTTTTGATTGAATAAAAAATTGTACATCTAAAATGGAAAAGTACAATGCACAATTGTAGGGAGAGATAATTCCAAAGAGTGTCTATAATTTTTAGGGATTGTAAGCTCTTTTTAGTTTTTATATCTCAGGTTTTGCAATCGTCGAGAAAAAATGGTGGCAGATGATTTTTAACTGAGTGTTGAATTGCAATCCATAAGTCATTTCATACAAAAATATAGCCCGTTACGCATGATAAATCACTTTACAATCATCTATGATTGTTAGATCAAATTTTTGAAAATGGACAAAATAATGACTTGTTAGACTCGGGTAAATATCCCACCGCACGTTCACTTGAGAATTTAAAGAGCGTTTGTTATTCTCTTTAAAAGCTTTGGATCCATAGGTCATTTGAATCTTTAACATGTTTCAAGCATGCATATCCATTTTTAAAACATGTGTAGAAAAAATCTCCTTCATGTAAAATTCCAAGCTTAATAGGGTTGGACTAATGGAATTTCCCAAACTTGGATAACAAACCTTTTGTGTTCATTTGTGGTGTGTGAATAGATATTTTTTATTTACGTTAGTTATTATTTTAAATATTTTCCACACATCAACTATAAAATTTTTATTTTGTTGTGATCTTTTTTGCCATTTTTTTTCACGGGATGAAGGGGGAGCGAAAACTCAAAGTTCTGATTTAAGAAAAAAGTGTACATCTATATTGGAAATGCACAATGCACAAATATAGAGAGAGATATTTCCAAAGAGAGTCTGTATGTTTATGGGATCGTATGCACTTTTTTGGCTTTATATCTAAGGTTTTGCGATCGTCGAGAAACGGGGGTGGCGGGCAATTTTAAACTGAGTGTTGACTTCAAATCCATAAGTCATTTCTTACAAAAATATAGCCCGTTACGCATGACAAATCACTTTACAATCATCTATGATTGTTAGCTCAACTTTTTGAATATAGGCAAAATAAAGGCTTGTTTGACTCGGGCAAATATCCCACCGCACATTCACTTGAGAATTTAATGAGCATTTGTTATTCTCTTTAAAAGCTTTGGATCCATAGGTCATTTGAATCTTTAACATGTTTCTGGCATGCATATCCATTTTTAAAACATGGGTAGAAAAAATTTCCTTCATGTAAAATTCCAAGATATTAGTTTTGGACTAGTGGAATTTCCCAAACATGGATAACAAAAATTTTGTGTTCATTTGTGGTGTGTGCATAAATTTTCTTCGTTTAATTTTTTTATTGTTTTAAACTTTTTCCGTACAT
This sequence comes from Aristolochia californica, assembly GCF_029961685.1. NCBI lineage: Eukaryota > Viridiplantae > Streptophyta > Magnoliopsida > Piperales > Aristolochiaceae > Aristolochia > Aristolochia californica. The sequence goes on along the minus strand of NW_027182268.1, from coordinate 26,776,189 downwards.
CAACTATGAAATTTTCATTTTGCTGTGATCTATTTGATTTTTTTGTTTACGGGATGAAGGGAGAACGAAAAACTCGAGGTTTTGATTTAAGAAAAATGTGTACATCTAAAATGGAAATGCACAATGCACATATGTAGAGAGAGATATTTCCAAAGAGTGTCTATAATTTTTAGGGATTGTAAGCACCTTTTCGTTTTTATATCTAAGGTTTTGCAATCGTCGGGAAAAATGGGTTGCGGAGGATTTTTAACTGAGTGTTGAATTGCAATCCATAAGTCATTTCACACAAAAATATAGCCCGTTACGCGTGATAAATCACATTACAATCATCTATGATTAATTATGTCAGCTTTTTCCAAATGCGCAAAATAATGGCATGTTTGACTCGAGTAAATATCCCACCGCAAGTTCTCTTGAGAATTTAATGAGCGTTTGTTATTCTCTTTAAAAGATTTGCATCCATAGCTCATTTGCATCTTTAACATGTTTCAAACATGCATATCCATTTTTAAAACATGTGTGGACGAAATCTATTTCTTGCAAAATTCCAAGCTATTAGGGTTAAATTAGTGGAATTTCCCAAAATTGGATGACAAAACTTTTGTGTTCATTTGTGTTGGGTGAAAAACATTTCTTTATTTATATTTTTTGTTGTTTTAAATTTTTTCCATACATCAACTATAAAATTTTCATTTTGTTGTAAGCTTTTTGCCTTGTTTTTTTTCGGGATGAAGGGAGCGTGAAAAGTCAAAGTTTTGATTTAAGAAAAAAGTGTACATATATAATGGAAAAGCACAATGCACAATTGTAGGGAGAGATAATTCCAAAGAGTGTCTATACTTTTTAGGGATTGTAAGCACTTTTTTAGTTTTTATATCTCAGGTTTTGCAATCGTTAGGAAAAATTGGTGGCAAAAGATTTTTAACTGAGTGCTGAATTGCAATCCATAAGTCATTTCATACAAAAATATAGCCCGTTACGCATGATAAATCACTCTAAAATCATCTATGATTGTTAGATCAAATTTTTGAAAATGGGCAAAATAATGACTTGTTAGACTCGGGTAAATATCCCACCGCACGTTCACTTGAGAATTTAATGAGCGTTTGTTATTCTCATTAAAAGCTTTGGATCCATAGGTCATTTGAATCTCTAACATGTTTCAAGCATGCATATCCATTTTTAAAACATGTGTAGAAAAAATCTCATTCATGTAAAATTCCAAGCTTAATAGCGTTGGACTAATGGAATTTCCCAAACTTGGATAAGAAAACTTTTGTGTTCATTTGTGGTGTGTGAATAGATATTTTTTATTTACATTGGTTATTATATTAAATATTTTCCACACATCAACTATAAAATTTTTATTTTGTTGTGATCCTTTTTGCCCTTTTTTGTTTACGGGATGAAGGGGAAGCGAAAACTCGAAGTTCTGATTTAAGAAAAAAGTGTACATCTAAAATGGAAATGCACAATGCACAAATGTAGAGAGAGATATTTCCAAAGAGTGTCTGTATGCTGTAGGGATCGTATGCACTTTTTCGTTTTTATATCTAAGGTTTTGCAATCGTTGGGAAACGGGAGAGGCGGGCGATTTTTAACTGAGTGTTGACTTCAAATCCATAAGTCATTTCTTACAAAAATATAGCCCGTTACGTATGACAAATCACTTTCCAATCATCTATGATTGTTAGCTCAACTTTTTGAATATGGGAAAAATAATGGCTTGTTTGACTCGGGCAAGTATCCCATCGCACGTTCACTTGAGAATTTTATGAGCGTTTGTTATTCTCTTTAAAAGCTTTGGATCCATAGGTCATTAGAATCTTTAACATGTTTTTAGCATGCATATCCATTTTTAAAACATGTGTAGAAAAAATCCCCTTCATGTAAAATTCCAAGATATTAGTTTTGGACTAGTGGAATTTCCCAAACTTGGATAACAAAACTTTTGTGTTCATTTGTGGTGTGTGAATAAATTTTCTTCATTTACTTTTTTTATTGTTTTAAACTTTCTCCGTACATCAACTATGAAATTTTCATTTTGTTGTGATCTATTTGCCTTTTTTGTTTACTGGATGAAGGGAGAGCAAAAAAGTCAAAGTTTTGATTTAAGAAAAATGTGTACATCTAAAATGGAAATGCACAATGCACATATGTAGAGAGAGATAATTCCGAAGAGTGTCTATAATTTTTAGGGATTATAAGCACCTTTTCCTTTTTATATCTCAGGTTTTGCAATCGTCAGGAAAAATGGGTTGCGGAGGATTTTTAACTGAGTGTTGAATTGCAATCCATAAGTCATTTCATACAAAAATATAGCCCGTTGCGCATGATAAATCACATTACATTCATCTATGATTAATTATGTCAGGTTTTTGCAAATGGGCAAAATAATGGCATGTTTGACTCGGGTAAATATCCCACCGCTAGTTCACTTGAGAATTTAATCAGCGTTTGTTATTCTCTTTAAAAGCTTTGCATCCATAGCTCATTTGCATCTTTAACGTGTTTCAAACATGCATATCCATTTTTAAAGCTTGTGTGGACGAAATCTCTTTCTTGCAAATTTCCAAGCTATTAGGGTTAAACTAGTGGAATTTCCCAAAATTGGATAACAAAACTTTTGTGTTCATTTGTGTTGTGTGAATAAATTTTATTTATATATATTTTTTATTGTTTTATATTTTTTCCATACATCAACTATAAAATTTTTATTTTGTTGTAAGCTTTTTGCCTTGTTTGTTTTTGCGATGAAGGGAGAGCGAAAAAGTCAAACTTTTTATTTAAGAAAAAAGTGTACATCTAAAATGGAAAAGCACAATGCACAATTGTAGGGAGACATAATTCCAAAGAGTGTCTGTAATTTTTAGGGATTGTAAGCTATTTTTAGTTTTTATATTTCAGGATTTGCAATCGTCGGGAAATATTGGTGGCAGAGGATTTTTAACTGAGTGTTGAATTGCAATCCATAAGTCATTTCATAAAAAAAAATAGCCCGTTACGTATGATAAATAACTTTACAATCATCTATGCTTGTTAGATCAAATTTTTGAAAATGGGCAAAATTATGACTTCTTAGACTCGGGTAAATATCCCACCGCACGTTCACTTGAGAATTTAATGAGCGTTTGTTATTCTCTTTAAAAGCTTTGGATCCATAGGTTATTTGAATATTTAACATGTTTGGCACATGCATATCCATTTTTAAAACATGTGTAGAAAAAATCTCCTTCATGTAAAATTCCAAGCTTAATAGGGTTGGACTAATGGAATTTCCCAAACATGGATAACAAAACTTTTGTGCTCATTTTTAGTGTGTGAATAGATATTTTTTATTTACATTAGTTATTATTTTAAATATTTTCCACACATCAACTATAAAATTTTTATTTTGTTGTTATCTTTTTTGCCTTTTTTATTTACGGGATGAAGGGGGAGCGAAAACTCAAAGATCTGATTGAAGAAAAAAGTGTACATCTAAAATGGAAATGCACAATGCAAAAATGTAGAGAGAGATATTTCCAAAGAGTGTCTGTATGTTTTAGGGATCGTATGCACTTTTTCGTTTTTATATCTAAGGTTTTTCAATCGTCGGGAAACGGGGGAGGCGGGCGTTTTTTAACTGAGTGTTGACTTCAAATCCATAAGTCATTTAATTTCTTACAAAAATATAGCCCGTTACACATGACAAATCACTTTACAATCATCTATGATTGTTAGCTCAACTTTTTGAATATGGGGCAAATAATGGTTTGTTTGACTCGGGCAAATGTCCCAACGCACGTTCACTTGAGAATTTAATGAGCGTTTGTTATTCTCTTTAAAAGCTTTGGATCCATAGGTCATTTGAATCTTTAACATGTTTTTGGCATGCATATCCATTTTTAAAACATGTGTAGAAAAAATCTCCTTCATGTAAAATTCCAAGATATTAGTTTTTGACTAGTGGAATTTCCCAAACTTGGATAACAAAACTTTTGTGTTCATTTGTGATGCGTGAATAAATTTTCTTCAATTACTTTTTTTATTGTTTTAAACTTTTTCCGCACATCAACTATGAAATTTTTATTTTGCTATGATCTATTTGCCTTATTTGATTACGGGATGAAGGGAGAGTGCAAAACTCGAAGTTTTGATTTAAGAAAAATGTGTACATCTAAAACGGAAATGCAGAATGCACATATGTAGAGAGAGATAAATCCAAAGAGTGTCTTTAATTTTTAGGGATTGTAAGCACCTTTTCGTTTTTATATCTCAGGCTTTGCAATCGTCTGGAAAAATGGGTTGCAGAGGATTATTAACTGAGTGTTGAATTGCAATCCATAAGTCATTTCACACAAAAATATAGCCCGTTACGCATGATAAATCACATTACAATCATCTATGATTAATTATGTCAGCTTTTTGCAAATGGGCAAAATAATGGCATGTTTGACTCGGGTAAATATCCCACCTCAAGTTCACTTGAGAATTTAATGAGCGTTTGTTATTCTCTTTAAAAACTTTGCATCCATAGCTCATTTGAATCTTTAACATGTTTCAAACATGCATATCAATTTTTAAAACATGTGCGGACGGAATCTCTTTCTTGCAAAATTCCAAGCTATTAGTGTTAAACTAGTGGAATTTCCTAAAATTGGATAACAAAAATTTTGTGTTCTTTTGTGTTGGGTGAATAAATTTTATTTATTTATATTTGTTATTGTTTTAAATTTTTTCCATTCATCAACTATAAAATTTTCATTTTGTTGTAAGCTTTTGGCCTTGTTTGTTTTCGGGATGAAGGGAGAGCGAAAAGTCAAAGTTTTGATTTAAGAAAATAGTGTACATCTAAAATGGAAAAGCACAATGCACAATTGTAGGGAGAGATAATTCCAAAGAGTGCCTATAATTTTTAGGGATTGTAAGCTCTTTTTAGTTTTTATATCTCAGGTTTTGCAATCGTCGGGAAAAATGGGTGGCAGAGGATTTTTAATTGAGTGTTGAATTGCAATCCATAAGTCATTTCATACAAAAATATAGCCCGTTACGTATGATAAATAACTTTACAATCATCTATGATTGTTAGATCAAATTTTTGAAAATGGGCAAAATAATGACTTGTTAGACTCGGGTAAATATCCCACCGCACTTCACTTGCGAATTTAATGAGCGTTTTTTATTCTCTTTAAAAGAATTGGATCCATAGGTCATTTGAATCTTTAACATGTTTCAAGCATGCATATCCATTTTTAAAACATGTGTAGAAAAAATCTCCTTCATGTAAAATTCCAAGCTTAATAGGGTTGGACTAATGAAATTTTCCAAACTTGGATAACAAAACTTTTGTTGTCATTTGTGGTGTGTAAATAGATATTTTTTATTTACATTAGTTATTATTTTAAATATTTTTCACAAATCAGGTATAAAAGTTTTATTTTGTTGTGATCTTTTTTGCCTTTTTTGTTTCCGGGATGAAGGGGGAGCGAAATCTCAAAGTTCTGATTTAAGAAAAAAGTGTACATCTAAAATGGAAATGCACAATGAACAAATGTAGAGAGAGATATTCCCAAAGGGTGTCTGTATGTTTTAGGGATCGTATGCACTTTTTCAATTTTTTATCTAAGGTTTTGCAATCGTCGGGAAATGGGGAAGGCGAGCGATTTTTAACTGAGTGTTGACTTCAAATCCATAAGTCATTTCTTACAAAAAGATAGCCCGTTACGCATGACAAATCACTTTACAATCATCTATGATTGTTAGCTCAACTTTTTGAATATGGGCAAAATAATGGCTTGTTTGACTTGGGCAAATATCCCACCGCACGTTCACTTGAGAATTTAATGAGCGTTTGTTATTCTCTTTAAAAGCTTTGGATCCATAGGTCATTAGAATCTTTAACATGTTTCTGGCATGCATATCCATTTTTAAAACATGTGTAGAAAAAATCCCCATCATGTAAAATTTCAAGATATTAGTTTTGGACTAGTGGAATTTCCCAAACTTGGATAACAAAACTTTTGTGTTCATTTGTGGTGTGTGAATAATATTTATTTATTTACTTTTTTTATGGTTTTAAACTTTTTCCGTACATCAACTATGAAATTTTCATTTTGCTGGGATCTATTTGGCTTTTTTGTTTTCTGGAGGGCAAAAAACTCGAAGTTTTGATTTAAGAAAAATGTGTACATCTAAAACAGAAATGCATAATGCACATATGTAGAGAGAGATAATTCCAAAGAGTGTCTGTAATTTTTAGGGATTCAAAGCACCTTTTCGTTTTTATATCTCACGTTTTGCAATCGTCGGGAAAAATGGGTTGCGGAGGATTTTGAACTGAGTGTTGAATTGCAATCCATAAGTCATTTCATATAAAAATATAGCCCATTACGCATGATAAATCACATTACAATCATCTATGATTAATTATGTCAGTTTTTTTCAAATGGGCAAAATAATGACATGTTTGACTCGGGTAAATATCCCACCGCAAGTTCACTTGAGAATTTAATGAGCGTTTGTTATTCTCTTTAAAAGCTATTAGGGTTAAACTAGTGGAATTTCCCAAAATTGGATGACAAAACTTTTGTGTTCATTTTTGTTGGGTAAAAAAAATTTCTTTATTTATATTTTTTGTTGTTTTAAATTTTTTCCATACATCAACTGTAAAATTTTCATTTTGTTGTAAGCTTTTTGCCTTGTTTTTTTTCGGGATGAAGGGAGAGCGAAAAGTCAAGGTTTTGATTTAAGAAAAAAGTGTACATATAAAATGGAAAAGCACAATGCACAATTGTAGGGAGAGATAATTCCAAAGAGTGTCTATAATTTTTAGGGATTGTGAGCTCTTTTTTAGTTTTTATATCTCAGGTTTTGCAATCGTCGGGAAATATTGGTGGCAAAGGATTTTTAACTGAGTGTTGAATTGCAATCCATAAGTCATTTCATACAAAAATATAGACCGTTACGCATGATAAATCAGTTTACAATCGTCTATGATTGTTAGATCAAATTTTTGAAAATGGGCAAAATAATGACTTGTTAGACTCGGGTAAATATCCCACCGCACGTTCACTTGAGAATTTAATGAGCGTTTGTTATTCTCTTTAAAAGATTTGGATCCATAGCTCATTTGAATCTTTAACATGTTTCAAGCATGCATATCCATTTTTAAAACATGTGTAGAAAAAATCTCATTCAAGTAAAATTCCAAGCTTAATAGGGTTGGACTAATGGAATTTCCCAAACTTGGATAAGAAAACTTTGGTGTTCATTTGTGGTGTGTGAATAGATATTTTTTATTTACATTGGTTATTATTTTAAATATTTTCCACACATCAACTAGAAAATTTTTATTTTGTTGTGATCCTTTTTACCTTTTTTGTTGACGGGATGAAGGGGGAGCGAAAACTCAAAATTCTGATTTCAGAAAAAAGTGTACATCTAAAATGGAAATGCACAATGCACAAATGTAGAGAGAGATATTTTGGAAGAGTGTCTATCTGTTTTAGGGAACCTATGCACTTTTTCGTTTTTATATCTAAGGTTTTGCAATCGTCGGGAAACGGGGGAGGCGGCCGATTTTTAACTGAGTGTTGACTTCAAATCCATAAGTCATTTCTTACAAAAATATAGCCCGTTACGCATGACAAATCACTTTACAATCATCTATGATTGTTAGCTCAAATTTTTGAATATGGGCAAAATATTGGCTTGTTTGACTCGGGCAAATATCCCACCGCACGTTCAGTTGAGAATTTAATGAGCGTTTGTTATTCTCTTTAAAAGCTTTGGATCCATAGGTCATTTGAATCTTTAACATGTTTTTGGCATGCATATCCATTTTTAAAACATGTGTAGAAAAAATCCCCTTCATGTAAAATTCCAAGATATTAGTTTTGGACTAGTGGAATTTCCTAAACTTGGATAACCAAACTTTTGTCTTCATTTGTGGTGTGTGAATAAATTTTCGTCATCTACTTTTTTTATTGTTTTAAACTTTTTCCGTACATCAACTATGAAATTTTCATTTTGCTAAGATCTATTTGCCTTTTTTGGGATGAAGGGAGAGCGAAAAACTTGAAGTTTCGATTTAAGAAGAATGTGTAAATCAAAAACAGAAATGCACAATGCACATATGTAGAGAGAGATAATTCGAAAGAGTGTCTGTAATTTTTAGGGATTGTAAGCTCTTTTTTAGTTTTTATATCTCAGGTTTTGCAATCGTCGGGAAAAATTGGTGGCAGAGGATTTTTAACTGAGTGTTGAATTGCAATCCATAAGTCATTTCATACAAAAATATAGCCCGTTCCACTTGATAAATCACTTTACAATCATCTATGATTGTTAGATCAAATTTTTGAAAATGGCCAAAATAATGACTTGTTCGACTCGGGTAAATATCCCACCGCACGTTCACTTGAGAATTTAATGAGCATTTGTTATTCTCTTTAAAAGCTTTGGATCCATAGGTCATTTGAATCTTTAACATGTTTCAAGCATGCATATGCATTTTTAAAACATGTGTAGAAAAAATCTCATTCATGTAAAATTACAAGCTTAATAGGTTGGAATAATGGAATTTCCAAAACTTGGATAACAAAACTTTTGTGTTCATTTGTGGTGTATGAATAGATATTTTTTATTTACATTGGTCCTTTTTTTAAATATTTTCCACACATCAACTATAAAATTTTTATTTTGTAGTGATCCTTTTGGCCTTTTTTGTTTACCGGATGAAGGGGGAGCGAAAACTCAAAGTTCTGATTTAAGAAAAAAGTGTACATCTAAAATGGAAATGCACAACGCACAAATGTACAGAGAGATATTTCCAAAGTGTGTCTGTATGTTTTAGGGATCGTATGCACTTTTTTTTTTTATATCTAAGGTTTTGTAATCGTCGGGAAACAGGGGAGGCGGGCGATTTTTAACTGAGCGTTGACTTCAAATCCATAAGTCATTTCTAACAAAAATATAGCCAGTTATGCATGACAAATCAGTTTCCAATCATCTATGATTGTTAGCTCAACTTTTTGATTATGGGAAAAATAATGGCTTGTTTGACTCGGGCAAGTACCCCACCGCACGTTCACTTGAGAATTTTGTGAGCGTTTTTTATTCTCTTTAAAAGCTTTGGATCCATAGGTCATTAGAATCTTTAACATGTTTCTGGCATGCATATCCATTTTTAAAACATGTGTAGAAAAAATCCCCTTCATGCAAAATTCCAAGATATTAGTTTTGGACTAGTGGAATTTCCCAAACTTGGATAACAAAACTTTTGTGTTCATTTGTGGTGTGTGAATCAATTTTCTTCATTTACTTTTTTTATTGTTTTAAACCTTTTCCGTACATCAACTATGAAATTTTCATTTTGTTGTGATCTTTTTGCCTTTTTTGTTTACTGGATGAAGGGAGAGTAAAAAACTCGAAGTTTTGATTTATGAAAAATGTGTACATCTAAAATTGAAATGCACAATGCACATATGTAGAGAGAGATAATTCCGAAGAATGTCTGTAATTTTTAGGGATTGTAAGCACCTTTTCGTTTTTATATCTCAGGTTTTGCAATCGTCAGGAAAAATGGGTTGCAGAGGATTTTTAACTGAGTGTTGAATTGCAATCCATAAGTCATTTCATACAAAAATATTGCCCGTTATGCATTATAAATCAAATTACAATCCTCTATGATTAATTACGTCAGCTTTTTGCAAATGGGAAAAATAATGGCATGTTTGACTCGGGTAAATATCCCACCGCAAGTTCACTTGAGAATTTAATGAGAGTTTTTTATTCTCTTTAAAAGCTTTGCATCCATAGCTCATTTGCATCTTTAACATGTTTCAAACATGCATATCCATTTCTAAAACATGTGTGGACGAAATCTCTTTCTCCCAAAATTCCAAGCTATTAGGGTTAAACTAGTGGAATTTCCCAAACTTGGATAACAAAACTTTTGTGTTCATTTGTGGTGTGTGAATAAATTTTCTTCATTTACTTTTTTTATTGTTTTAAACCTTTTCCGTACATCAACTATGAAATTTTCATTTTGTTGTGATCTTTTTGCCTTTTTTGTGTACTGGATGAAGGGAGAGCAAAAAACTCGATGTTTTGATTTAAGAAAAATGTGTACATCTAAAATGGAAATACACAATGCACATATGTAGAGAGAGATAATTTTGAAGAATGTCTGTAATTTTTAGGGATTGTAAGCTCCTTTTCGTTTTTATATCTCAGGTTTTGCAATCGTCAGGAAAAATGGGTTGCGGAGGATTTTTAACTGAGTATTGAATTGCAATCCATAAGTCATTTGATACAAAAATATTGCCCGTTATGCATGATAAATCACATTACAATCATCTATGATTAATTATGTCAGCTTTTTGAAAATGGGCAAAATAATGGCATGTTTGACTCGGGTAAATATCCCACAGCAAGTTCACTTGAGAATTGAATCAGCGTTTGTTATTCTCTTTAAAAGCTTTGCATCCATAGCTCATTTGCATCTTTAACATGTTTCAAACATGCATATCCATTTTTAAAACATGTGTGGACGAAATCTCTTTCTCCCAAAATTCCAAGCTATTAGGGTTAAACTAGTGGAATTTCCCAAAATTGGATAACAAAACTTTTGTGTTCATTTGTGTTGGGTGAATAAATTTTTTTTTATTTATATTTGTTGTTGTTTTAAATTTTTTCCATACATCAAGTATAAAATTTTCATTTTGTTGTAGGCTTTTTGCCTTGTTTGTTTTCGGGATGAAGGGAGAGCGAAAAGTCAAAGTTTTGATTTAAGAACAAAGTGTACGTCTAAATTGGAAAAGCACAATGCACAATAGTAGGGAGAGATAATTCCAAAGAGTGTCTGTAAATTTTAGGGATTGTAAGCTCTTTTTAGTTTTTATATCTAAGGTTTTGCTATCGTCGGGAAAAATTGGTGGCAGAGGATTTTTAACTGAGTGTGGAATTGCAATCCATAAGTCATTTCATACAAAAATATAGCCCGTTACGCATGATAAATCACTTTACAATCAACTATGATTGCTTGATCAAATTTTTCAAAATCGGCAAAATAATGACTTGTTAGCCTCGGGTAAAGATCCCACCGCACGTTCACTTGAGAATTTAATGAGCGTTTGTTCTTCTCTTTAAATGCTTTGGGTCCATAGGTCATTTGAATCTTTAACATGTTTCAAGCATGCATATCCATTTTTAAATGATGTGTAGAAAAAATCTCCTTCATGTAAAATTCCAAGCTTAATAGGGTTGGACAAATGGAATTTCCCAAACTTGGATAACAAAACTTTTGTGTTCATTTGTGGTGTGTGAATAGATATTTTTTCTTTAAATTAGTTATTATTTTAAATATTTTCCACACATCAACTATAAAATTTTTATTTTGTTATGATCCTTTTTGCGGTTTTTGTTTACGGGATGAAGGGGGAGCGAAAACTCAAAGTTCTGATTTCAGAAAAAAGTGTACATCTAAAATGGAAATGCACAATGCACAAATGTAGAGAGAGATATTTCGGAAGAGTGTCTATCTGTTTTAGGGAACCTATGCACTTTTTCGGTTTTATATCTAAGGTTTTGCAATCATCGGGAAACGGGGGAGGCGGCCAATTTTTAACTGAGTGTTGATTTCAAATCCATAAGTCATTTCTTACAAAAATATAGCCCGTTACGCATGACAAATCACTTTACAATCATCTATGATTGTTAGAAAAAATTTTTGAAATGGGCAAAATAATGACTTGTTAGACTCGGGTAAATATCCCACCGCACGTTCAGTTGAGAATTTAATGAGCGTTTGTTATTCTCTTTAAAAGCTTTGGATCCATAGGTCATTTGAATCTTTAACATGTTTTTGGCATGCATATCCATTTTTAAAACATGTGTAGAAAAAATCTCCTACATGTAAAATTCCAAGATATCTGTTTTGGACTAGTGGAATTTCCCAAACTAGGATAACAAAACTTTCGTGTTCATTTGTGGTGTGTGAATAAATTTTCTTCATTTACTTTTTTTATTGTTTTAAACTTTTTCCGTACTTCAACTATGAAATTTTCATTTTGCTGTGATCCATTTTCCTTTATTGTTTACAGGATGAAGGGAGAGCGAAAAACTCGAACTTTTGATTTAAGAAAAATGTGTACATCTAAAACAGAATTGCACAATGCACATATGTAGAGGGAGATAATTCCAAAGAGTGTCTGTAATTTTTAGGGATTGTAAGCACCTTTTCGTTTTCATATCTCAGGTTTTGCAATCGTCAGGAAAAATGGGTTGCGGAGGATTTTTAACTGAGTGTTGAATTGCAATCCATAAGTCATTTCATACAAAAATATAGCCTGTTACGCAAGATAAATCACATTACAATCATCAATGATTACTTATGTCAGCTTTTTGCAAATGGGCAAAATAATGGCATGTTTGATTCGGGTAAATATCCCACCGCAAGTTCACTTGAGAATTTAATGAGCGTTTGTTATTCTCTTTAAAAGCTTTGTATCCATAGCTCATTTGCATCTTTAACATGTTTCAAATATGCATATCCATTTGTAAAACATGTGGGGACCAAATCTCTTTCTTGCAAAATTCCAAGCTATTAGGGTTAAACTAGTGGAATTTCCCAAAATTGGATAACAAAACTTTTGTGTTCATTTGTGTTGGGTGAATAAATTTTCTTTATTTATATTTGTTGTTGTTTTAAATTTTTTCCATACATCAACCATAAAATTTTCATTTTGTTGTAGGCTTTTTGCCTTGTTTGTTTTCGGGATGAAGGGAGAGCGAAAAGTCAAAGTTTTGATTTAAGAAAAAAGTATACATCTAAAATGGAAAAGCACAATGCACAATTGTAGGGAGAGATAATTCCAAAGTGTGTCTGTAATTTTTAGGGATTGTAAGCTCTTTTTAGTTTTTATATCTCAGGTTTTGCAATCGTCGGGAAAAATTGGTGGTAGAGGATTTTTAACTGAGTGTTGAATTGCAATCCACAAGTCATTTCATACAAAAATATAGCCCGTTACGCATGATAAATCACTTTATAATCATCTATGATTGCTAGATCAAATTTTTGAAAATGGGCAAAATAATGTCTTGTTAGACTCGGGTAAAAATCCAACCGCACGTTCACTTCAGAATTTAATGAGCGCTTGTTATTCTCTTTAAAAGCTTTGGATCCTTAGGTAATTTGAATCTTTAACATGTTTCAGGCATGGATATCCATTTTAAAAACATGTGTAGAAAAAATCTCCTTCATGTAAAATTCCAAGCTTAATAGGGTTGGACTAATCGAATTTCCTTAACTTGGATAACAAAACTTTTGTGTTCAATTGTGCTGTGTGAATAGATATTTTTTATTTACATTAGTTATTGTTTTAAATATTTTCCAAACATCAACTATAAAATTTTTATTTTGTTGTGATCCTTTTTCCCTTTTTTTGTTTACGGGATGAAGGGGGAGCGAAAACTCAATGTTCTGATTTAAGAAAAAAGTGTAAATCTAAAATGGAAATGCACAATGCACAAATGTAGACAGAGATATTTCCAAAGAGTGCCTGTATGTTTTAGGGATCGTATGCACTTTTTCGTTTTTATGTCTAAGGTTTTGCGATTGTCGGGAAACGGGGGAGGCGGGCGATTTTTAACTGAGTGTTGACTTCAAATCTATAAGTCATTTCTTACAAAAATATAGCCTGTTACGCATGGCAAATCACTTTACAATCATCTATGAATGTTAGCTCAACCTGGGCAAAATAATGGCTTGTTTGACTCAAGCAAATATCCCACCGCACGTTCACTTGAGAATTTAAAGAGCGTTTGTTATTGTCTTTAAAAGCTTTGGATCCTTAGGTCATTTGAATCTTTAACATGTTTCTGGCATGCATTTCCATTTTTAAAACATGTGTAGAAAAAATCCTCTTCATGTAAAATTCCAAGATATTAGTTTTGGACTAGTGGAATTTCCCAAACTTGGATAACAAAACTTTTGTCTTCATTTGTGGTGTGTGAATAAATTTTCTTCATTTACTTTTTTTATTGTTTTAAACTTTTTCCGTACATCAACTATGAAATTTTCAATTTGCTGTTTCTAGTTGCCTTTTTTTTTTTACGGGATGAAGGGAGAGCGAAAAACTCGAAGTTTTGATTTAAGAAAAATGTGTACATCTAAAACAGAAATGCACAATGCACATATGTAGAGAGAGATAATTCCAAAGAGTGTCTGTAATTTTTAGGGATTTTAAGCGTCTTTTCGTTTTTATATCTCAGGTTTTGCAATCGTCGGGAAAAATGGGTTGTGGAGGATTTTTTACTGAGTGTTGAATTGCAATCCATAAGTCATTTCATACAAAAATATAGCCCGTTACACCTGATAAATCACATTACAATAATCTATGATTAATTATCTCAGCTTTTTGCAAATGGGGAAAATAATGGCTTGTTTGACTCGGGTAAATATCCCACCGCAAGTTCATTTGAGAATTTAATGAGCGTTTGTTATTCTCTTTACAAGATTTGCATCCATAGCTCATTTGCATCTTTAACATGTTTCAAACATGCATATCCATTTTTAAAACATGTTCGGACGAAATCTCTTTCTTGCAAAATTCCAAGCTATTAGGGTTAAACTGGTGGAATTTCCCAAAATTGGATAACAAAACTTTTGTGTTCATTTGTGTTGGGTCAATAAATTTTCTTCATTTATATTTGTTGTTGTTTTAAATTTTTTCCATACATCAACTATAAAATTTTCATTTTGTTGTAGGCTTTTTGCCTTGTTTGTTTTCAGAATGAAGGGAGAGCGAAAAGTCAAATTTTTGGTTTAAGAAAAAAGTGTAAATCTAAAATGGAAAAGCACAATGCACAATTGTAGGGAGAGATAATTCCACAGAGTGTCTGTAATTTTTAGGGATTGTAAGCTCATTTTAGTTTTCATATCTCAGGTTTTGCAATCGTAGGGAAAAATTGGTGGCAGAGGATTTTTAATTGAGTGTGGAATTGCAATCCATAAGTCATTTCATACAAAAATGTAGCCCGTTACGCATGATAAATCACATTAAAACCATCTATGATTGCTAGATCCAATTTTTGAAAATGTGCAAAATAATGACTTGTTAGACTCGGGTAAATATCCCACCGCATGTTCATTTGAGAATTTAATGAGCGTTTGTTATTCTCTTTAAAAGCATTGGATCCATAGGTCATTTGAATCTTTAACATGTTTCAAGCATGCATATCGATTTTTAAAACATGTGTAAAAAAAATCTCCTTCATGTAAAATTCCAAGCTTAATAGGGTTGGACTAATGGAATTTCTCAAACTTGGATAACAAAACTTTTGTGTTCATTTGTGGTGTGTGAATAAATATTTTTTATTTACATTATTTATTATTTTAAATATTTTCCACACATCAACTATAAAATTTTTATTTTGTTGTGATCCTTTTTGCCTTTTTCGTTTACGGGATGAAGGGGAAGCGAAAACTCAAAGTTCTGGTTTAAGAAAAAAGTGTACATCTAAAATGGAAATGCACCATGCGCAAATGTAGAGAGAGATATTTCCAAAGAGTGTCTGTATGTTTTAGGGATCGTATGCACTCTTTCATTTTTATATCTATGGTTTTGCAATCGTCGGGAAACGGGGGAGGCGGGCGATTTTTAACTGAGTGCTGACTTCAAATCCATAAGTCATTTCTTACAAAAATACAGCCCGTTACGCATGACAAATCACTTTACAATCCTCTATGATTGTTAGCTCAACTTAATGAATATGGGCAAAATAATGGCTTGTTTGACTCGGGCAAATATCCCACCGCACGTTCACTTGAGAATTTAATGAGTGTTTGTTATTCTCTTTAAAAGCTTTGGATCCATAGGTCATTTGAATCTTTAACATGTTTTTGGCATGCATATCCATTTTTAAAACATGTGTAGAACAAATCCCCTTCATGTAAAATTCCAAAATATTAGTTTTGGACTAGTAGAATTTCCCAAACTTGGATAACAAAACTTTTGTGTTCATTTGTGGTGTGTGAATAAATTTTCTTCATTTACTTTTTTTATTGTTTTAAACTTTTTCCGTACATCAACTATGAAATTTTCATTTTGCAGTGATCTATTTGCCTTTTTTGTTTACGGGATGAAGGGAGAGCCAAAAACTCGAAGTTTTGATAAGAAAAATGTGTACATCTAAAATGGTAATGCACAATGCACATATGTAGAGAGAGATAATTCCAAAGAGTGTCTGTAATTTTTAGAAATTGTAAGCACCTTTTCATTTTTATATCTCAGGTTTTGCAATCGTCGACAAAAGTGGGTTGCGGAGGATTTTTAACTGAGTGTTGAATTCAATCCATAAGTCATTTCATACAAAAATATAGCCCGTTACGCATCATAAATCACATTAGAATCATCTATGATTAATTACGTCAGGTTTTTGCAAATGGGCAAAATAATGGCATGTTTGACTCAGGTAAATATCCCACCGCAAGTTCCCTTGAGAATTTAATGAGCGTTTGTTATTCTCTTTAAAAGCTTTGCATCCATAGCTCATTTGAATCTTTAACATGTTTCAAACATGCATATCTATTTTTAAAACATGTGTGGACGAAATCTCTTTCTTGCAAAATTCCAAGCTATTAGGGTTAAACTAGTGGAATTCCCCAAAATTGGATAACAAAACTTTTCTTTTCATTAGTGTTGGGTGAATAAATTTTCTTTATTTATATTTGGTGATGTTTTAATTTTTTTCCATACATCAACTATAAAATTTTCATTTTGTTGTAGGCTTTTTGCCTTGTTTGTTTTCGGGATGAAGGGAGAGGGAAAAGTCAAAGTTTTGATTCAAGAAAAAAATGTACATATAAAATGGAAAAGCACAATGCACAATTTAAGGGAGAGATAATTTCAAAGAGTGTCTGTAATTTTAAGGGATTGTAAGCTCTTTTTAGTTTTTATATCTCAAGTTTTGCAATCGTCGGGAAAAATTGGTGGCAGAGGATTTTTAACTGAGTGTTGAATTGCAATCCATAAGTCATTTCATACCAAAATATAGCCCGTTACGCATGATAAATCACTTTACAATCACCTATGATTGCTAGATCAAATTTTTGAAAATCGGCAAAATAATGACTTGTTAGACTCGGGTAAATATCCCACCGCACGTTCACTTGAGAATTTAATGAGCGTTTGTTATTCTCTTTAAAAGCTTTGGATCCATAGGTCATTCAAATATTTAAAATGTTTCAAGCATGCATATCCATTTTTAAAACATGTGTAGAAAAAATCTCCTTCTTGTAAAATTCCATGCTTAATAGGGTTGGACTAAAGGAATTTCCCAAACTTGGACAACAAAACTTTTGCGTTCATTTGTGGAGTGTGAATAGATATTTTTTATTTATATTGGTTATTATTTTAAATATTTTCCACACATCAACTATAAATTTTTTATTCTGTTGTGATCCTTTTTGCCTTTTTTGTTTACGGGATGAAGGGGGAGCGAAAACCAAAGTTCTGATTTAAGCAAAAAGTGTACATCTAAAATGGAAATGCACAATGCACAAATGTAGAGAGAGATATTTCCAAAGAGTGTCTGTATGTTTTACGGATCGTATGCACTTTTTTTCGGTTTTATATCTAATGTTTTGCAATCGTCGGGAAACAGGGGAGGCGGGCGATTTTTAACTGAGTGTTGACTTCAAATCCATAAGTAATTTCTGACATAAATATAGCCCGTTACGCATGACAAATAACTTTACAATCATGTATGATTGTTAGCTCAACTTTTTGAATATGGGCAAATTAATGGCTTGGTTGACTCGGGCAAATATCCCACTGCACGTTGACTTGAGAATTTAATGAGCGTTTGTTATTCTCTTTAAAATCTTTGGATCCATAGGTCATTTGAATCTTTAACATGTTTCTGGCATGCATATCCATTTTTAAAATATGTGTAGAAAAAATCCCCTTCATGTAAAATTCCAAGATATTAGTTTTGGACTAGTGGAATTTCCCAAACTTGCATAAAAAAACTTTTGTGTTCATTTGTGGTGTGTGAATAAATTTTCTTCAATTACTTTTTTTATTGTTTTAAACTTTTTCTGTATAGCAACTATGAAATTTTCATTTTGTTGTGCTCTATTTGCCTTTTTTGTTTACGGGATGAAGGGAGAGAAAAAAACTCGAAGTTTTGATTAAAGAAAAATGTGTACATCTAAAACGGAAATGTACAATGCACATATGTAGAGAGAGATAATTCCAAAGAGTGTGTGTAATTTTTAGGGATTGTAAGCACCTTTTCGTTTTATATCTCAGGTTTTGCAATCGTCGGGAAAAATGGGTTGCGGAGGATTTTTAACTGAGTGTTGAATTGCAATCCATAAGTCATTTCATAAAAAAATATAGCCCGTTACGCATGATAATTCACTTTACAATCATCTATGCTTAATTATGTCATCTTTTTTGCAAATGGGCAAAATAATGGCATGTTTGACTTGGGCAAATATCCCACCGCAAGTTCACTTGAGAATTTAATGAGCGTTTGTTATTCTCTTTAAAAGTTTTGCATCCATAGCTTATATGCATCTTTAACATGTTTCAAACATGCATTTCCATTTTTAAAACTGTGTGGACGAAATCTCTTTCATGCAAAATTCCAAGCTATTAGGGTTAAACTAGTGGAATTTCCCAAAATTGGATAACAAAACTTTTGTGTTCATTTGTGTTGGGTGAATAAATTTCCTTTATTTTTATTTGTTGTTGTTTTAAATTGTTTCCATACATCAACTACAAAATTTTCATTTTGTTGTAGGCTTTTTGCCTTGTTTGTTTTTAGGATGAAGGGAGAGTGAAAAGTCAAAGTTTTTATTTAAGAAAAAAGTGTACATCTAAAATGGAAAAGCACAACGCACAATTGTAGGGAGAGATAATTCCAAAGAGTGTCTGTAATTTTTAGGGATTGTAAGCTCTTTTTAGTTTTCATATCTCAGGTTTTTCAATCGTCGGGAAAAATTAAGGCAGGGGATTTTTAACTAAATGTTGAATTGCAATCCATTAGTCATTTCATACAAAATTATAGCACTCACTTTACAATCATCTATGATTGCAAGATAAATTTTTTGAAAATGGGCAAAATAATGACTTTTTAGACTCGGGTAAATATCCCACCGCACGTTCACTTGTGAATTTAATGAGCGTTTGTTATTCTATTTAAAAGCTTTGGATCCATAGGTCATTTGAATCTTTAACATGTTTCGAGCATGCATATCCATTTTTAAAACATGTGAAGAAAAAATCTCCTTCATGTAAAATTCCAAGCTTAATAGGGTTGGACTAATGGAATTTCCCAAACTTGGATAACAAAACTTTTGTGTTCATTTGTGGTGTGTGAATAGATATTTTTTATTTACATTAGTTATTATTTTAAATATTTTCCACACATGAACTATAAAATTTTTATTTTGTTGTGATCCTTTTTGCCTTTTTCGTTTAGGGGATGAAGGGGGAGCGAAAACTCAAAGTTCTGATTTAAGAAAAAAGTGTATATCTAAAATGGAAATGTACAATGCACAAATGTAGAGAGAGATATTTCCAAATAGTGTCTGTATGTTTTAGGGATCGTATGCACTCTTTCATTTTTATATCTAAGGTTTTGCAATCGTCGGGAAACGGGTGAGGCGGGCGATTTTTAACTGAGTGTTGACTCTAAATCCATAAGTCATTTCTTACAAAAATATAGCCCATCACGCATGACAAATCACTTTGCAATCATCTATGATTGTTAGATCCACTTTTTGAATATGGGCAAAATAATGTCTTGTTTGACTCGGGCAAATATCCCACCGCACATTCATTTGGGAATTTAATGAGCGTTATTTATTTTCTTTAAAAGCTTTGGATCCATAGGTCATTTGAATCTTTAACATGTTTCTGGCATGCATATCCATTTTTAAAACATGTGTAGAAAAAATCCGCTTCATGTAAAATTTCATGATATTAGTTTTGGACTAGTGGAATTTTCCAAACTTGGATAACAAAACTTTTGTGTTCATTTGTGGTGTGTGAATAAATTTTCTTCATTTACTTTTTTTATTTTTTTAAACTATTTCCTTACATCAACTATGAAAGTTTCATTTTGCAATGATCTATTTGCCTTTTTTGTTTACGGGATGAAGGGAGGCCGAAAAACTCAAAGTTTTGATTTAAGAAAAATGTGTACATCTAAAAAGGAAATGCACAATGCACATATGTAGAGAGAGATAATTCCAAAGAGTGTCTGTAATTTTTAGGGATTGTAACCACCGTTTCGTTTTTATATCTCAGGTTTTGCAATCGTTGGGAAAAATTGGTTGCGAAGGATATTTAACTGAGTTTTGAATTGTAATCCATAAGTCATTTCATACAAAAATATAGCCCGTTACGCATCATAAATCACATTACAATAATCTATGATTAATTATGTCAGCTTTTTGCAAATCGGCAAAATAATGGCAGGTTTGACTCGGGTAAATATCCCATCGCAAGTTCACTTGAGAATTTAATGAGTGTTTTTTATTCGCTTTAAAAGCTTTGCATCCATAGCTCATTTGCATCTTTAACATGTTTCAAACATGCATATCCACTTTTAAAATATGTGTGGACGAAATCTCTTTCTTGCAAAATTCCAATCTATTAGGGTTAAACTAGTGGAAATTCCCAAAATTGGATAACAAAACTTTTGTGTTCATTTGTGTTGGGTGAATAAATTTTCTTTATTTATATTTTTTATTGTTTTAAATTTTTTCCATACATCAACTATAAAATTTTCATTTTGTTGTAAGCTTTTTGCCTTGTTAGTTTTCGGGATGAAGGGAGAGCGAAAGTCAAAGTTTTGATTTAAGAAAAAAGTGTACATCTAAAATGGAAAAGCACAATGCACAATTGTAGGGAGAGATAATTCCAAAGAGTGTCTCTAAATTTTAGGGATTGTAAGCTCTTTTTTGTTTTTACATCTCAGGTTTTGCAATCGTTGGGAAAAATTGGTGGCAGAGGATTTTTAACTGAGTGTTGAATTGCAATCCATAAGTCATTTCATACAAAAAAATAGCCCGTTACGCATGATAAATCATTTTACAATCATCTATGATTGTTAGATCAAATTTTTGAAAATGGGCAAAATAATGACTTGTTAGACTCGGATAAATATCCCACCGCACGTTCACTTGAGAATTTAATGACTGTTTGTTATTCTCATTAAAAGCTTTGGATCCATAGGTCATTTGAATCTTTAACATGTTTCAAGCACGCATATTCGTTTTTAAAACATGTGTAGAAAAAATCTCCTTCTAGTAAAATTCCAAGCTTAATAGGGTTGGACTAATGGAATTTCCAAAACTTGGATAACAAAAATTTTGTGTTCATTTGTGGTGTGTGAATAGATATTTTTTATTTACATTAGTTATTATTTTAAATATTTTCCACACATCAACTATAAAAATTTTATTTTGATGTGATCCTTTTTTCCTTTTTTGTTTACGGGATGAAGGGGGAGCGAAAACTCAAAGTTCTGATTTAAGAAAAAAGTGTACATCTAAAATGGAAATGCACAATGCACAAATGTAGAGAAATATATTTCCAAAGAGTATCTATATGTTTTAGGGATCGTATGCACTCTTTCGTTTTTATATCTAAGGTTTTGCAATCATCGGGAAACGGGGGAGGCGGCCAATTTTTACCTGAGTGTTGACTTCAAATCCATAAGTAATTTCTTACAAAAATATAGCCCGTTACACATGACAAATCACTTTACAATCATCTATGATTGTTAGGTCAAGTTTTTCAATATGGGCAAAATAATGGCTTGTTTGACTCGGGCAAATATCCCATCGCACGTTCACTTGAGAATTTAATGAGCGTTTGTTATTCTCTTTAAAAGCTTTGCATCCATAGCTCATTTGCATCTTTAAAATGTTTCAAACATGCATATCCATTTTTAAAACATGTGTGGACAAAATCTCTTTCTTGCAAAATTTCAAGCTATTAGGGTTAAACTAGTGGAATTTCCCAAAATTGGATAACAAAACTTTTGTGTTCATTTGTGTTGGGTGAATAAATTTTCTTTATTTATATTTGTTATTGTTTCAAATTTTTTCCATACATCAACTATAAAATTTTCATTTTTATGTAAGCTTTTTGCCTTGTTTGTTTTCGGGATGAAGGGAGAGCGAATAGTCAAAGTTTTGATTTAAGAAATAGTGTACATCTAAAATGGAAAAGCACAATGCACAATTGTAGGGAGAGATAATTCCAAAGAGTGTCTGTAATTTTTAGGGATTTTAAGCTCTTTTTGGTTTTTATATCTTGGGTTTTGCAATCGTCGGGAAAAATTGGTGGCAGAGGATTTTTAACTGAGTATTGAATTACAATCTATAAGTCATTTCATACAAAAATATAGCCCGTTACGCATGATAAATCAGTTTACAATCATCTACGATTGTTAGATCAAATTTTTTAAAATGGTCAAAATAATGACTTGTTAGACTCGGGTAAATATCCCACCGCACGTTCAGTTGAGAATTTAATGAGCGATTTTTTTCTCTTTAAAAGCTTTGGATCCATAGGTCATTTGAATCTTCAACATGTTTCAAGCACGCATATCCATTTTTAAAACATGTGTAGAAAAAATCTCCTTCATGTAAAATTCCAAGCATAATAGGGTTGGACTAATGGAATTTCCCCAACTTGGATAACAAAACTTTTGTGTTCATTTGTGGTGTGTGAATAGATATTTTTTATTTACATTAGTTATTATTTTAAATATTTTCCACACATCAGCTATAAAATTTTTATTTTGTTGTGATCGTTTTTGCCTTTTTTGTTTACGGGATGAAGGAGGAGCGAAAACTCAAAGTTCTGATTTAAGACAAAAGTGTACATCTAAAATGGAAATGCACAATGCACAAATGTTGAGAGAGATATTTCCAAAGAGTGTCTGTATATTTTAGGGATCGTATGCACTCTTTCATTTTTATATCTAAAGTTTTGCAATCCTCGGGAAACGAGGGATGCAGGCGATTTTTAATTGAGTGTTGACTTCAAATTCATTAGTCATCTCTTACAAAAATATAGCCCGTTACACATGACAAATTACTTTACAATCATTTATGATTGTTAGCTCAACTTTTTGAATATGGTCAAAATAATGGCTTGTTTGACTCGGGAAAATATCCCACCGCACGTTCACTTGAGAATTTAATGAGCGTTTGTTATTCTCTTTAAAAGCTTTGGATCCATAGGTCATTTGAATTTTTACATGTTTCTGGCATGCATATCCAATTTTAAAACATGTGTAGAAAAAATCCCCTTCATGTAAAATTCCAAGATATTAGTTTTGGACTAGTGAAATTTCCCAAACTTGGATAACAAAACTTTTGTGTTCATTTGTGGTGTGTGAGTAAATTTTCTTCATTTACCTTTTTTATTGTTTTAAACTTTTTCTGTACATCAACTATGAAATTTTCATTTTGCTGTGATCTATTTGCCTTTTTTGTTTACGGGATGAAGGGAGAGCGAAAAACTCGAAGTTTTGATTTAAGAAAAATGTGTATATCTAAAACAGAAATGCACAATGCACATATGTAGAGGGATATAATTCCGAAGAGTGTCTGCAATTTTTAGGGATTGTAAGCACCTTTTCGTTTTTATATCTCAGGTTTTGCAATCTGTTGTGGACTCAATAGCACACCGAGTCACACAACGAAGAAGACAACAACAACTCACTCAATAGGATTTAATTCTTATATTTCTTTGAGTAGGATTTATTTCTAATATTGTTTAAGTAGGATTTATTTCTTATATTGTTTTAAGTAGGAGTTATTTCTAATTACTTTTTATGTAAGGGCATTATGGGGAATTATTGTAACCCTAACCCTAAAACTCCCTATTTAAGGGATAGGTATGAATGAAATAGGTAAGCTTTGAGATTTTAGAATAACCTAGTCTAAATAGGTTGGGATCACCTCTTGATCCCGAGTTTAGGGTTTACTCCAAAAATCCAACCTATCATTCACCCTCCATTGCCATCCATCTTCACCCAAATTCATCCACCATCATCCCTATTAAGAAAAGGAGCTTCCTGCCCCTTTTCCGAGCCCAAAGAGGAGGTGTATCCTCCTTCTTGGCAGCAGCAACAAGAGAGGCCCAATTCCTCCCTTACCAAGCAGCAAAGTGAGGATTTCTATCCTCAAATCTTGAGCAATTCCTGGTGCAACGTGGTGCTGATCATAGCATCAAAGAAGAGGTATTAATCTATCCCAAACTCTTGTTTCAAGTTATTTAAGAAAGAAGGATTGCATTCTTAGCTAGAGCAGTAACAAAGAGGGCCAAACCCTCTTTGCCGTGACCAAGAAAAAGAGCACCTTGCTCTAGCAAGGTCAGCATTGTTGTGGGGTCTTCTACCTAGCACAACAACTCGGTAGGACCCTCAAAAGAGGATCTTTCCTCCTGGCCAAGCATTGGTTAAGGAGAAATACTCATACACAGACCCTTGACGTGAAGTGAGTAAATTCTGAGTGCTGGATTCACAAATCCCACGCCGTGTTACTCGATCCATGACTCGGGACCGTAACAACTTGGTATCAGAGCAGGGTAACATGGGGGATAATATCAGCAATGAAGAAATCCAAATCAGGATACAAAAGATAGAAGATAGCCTTGAAACAGCACAACCAGTGTTGGGAAAGGTTTGTGGTTTGGAAGAAGAGATGAACCGAATCATTAGCATGCTACAGGAGTTGAGGGCAGAGAGACATCAGAGTCCAGAGATGAGAGAGGTTGCTCAACCATATCACAGAAGAGGGGAGCAGTGGCCTGGGCGCACTGCTGTCCAAGCACCTCAGCATGGAGGCACAATCCCAAGGTACACCAAGTTAGAGTTTCCCTCTTTCAATGGTTCTGTGGATCCCGTAATTTGGTTGCATAGATGTGAAAAAAAAATTTTGAACCAAGGGACTACTGAATGGGATAAGGTGCAACTAGCCTCTTTCCATATGACAGATGAAGCCATGTTATGGGTGACCCAAGTAGAGAAAGAGAGACCGGGAATGACTTGGGGAGAATTTAAAAATCTATGCACAGTTAGATTTGGGCCTCCCGCCAACAGCAACCCCTTGGGAGAGTTAGTCCTATTGAGACAAACGGGTTCGGTGGAACACTATCAAAAACTCTTCCAGGAAAAGTTGGCTCGTGCTGGAGAGAGGGTATTGGTTGACCAGCAGGTCTCCTTATTCACAGCAGGTCTCAATGAGTATTTATGGCTAGAGGTAGAACTCCTTATGCCCACGGATCTAGCTCATGCCATGAATATGGCCCGAGCAATGGAACAACGACAACAGTTGCAGCAACGTAAGTCGGGTTGGTCGAGTGAGAGGAACACTTCCTCCACGTGGCAAGGGCGCCGCTATAATTCATCTCAGGGAACATCTACAGTAGCACCATCCAGACACACTTCGACTACGACTCGGGTAGCCGATCCCCGCCCTGGTAATTCCCTACCGAGCTTTATAAAAAAATTGACGAGTGCGGAGATGGCAGAAAGGCGGTCCAAAAATCTCTGTTATAACTGCGATGAGCAGTATCGGGTCGGACACCAATGTAAACGATTATTTTGGCTCGAGATGGAGGATTCAGAGGATCCAGAGGAACCAGAGGATATTATCGAGGAGGAACCACCAGAGATATCCTTGCATGCTATTACTGGGCAGAAATCGCCTACTACAATGCAAGTCCGAGCTCATGTCATTGACCGAGAACTGGTGGGACTAGTCGACTCGGGGAGTACACACAATTTTCTGAGTTTAACAGCCGCACAGCATCTCCAGCTCCAGATACACACTCATCGGACAGCCACCGTCTCAGTGGCCAATGGCGAGAAGGTCCCTAGCTATGGGATTAGTAAGGCGGTAACTTTTTCCATTGGATTTACTTCATTTAATGCGGAATTTTTTGTTATTCCCCTAGCGGGATTTGATATGGTTTTAGGCATTAAATGGTTACAAACATTGGGGCCCATTCTGTGGGACTTTTCGGCTTTAACCATGAGCTTTGATTTGGCCGGAAGTCGGGTGCTCTTACAGGGCTGTCAGGTGGACAGGGCCCACCGCATACACACTTTGCAGACACAGGATCAGCCTGACAGTACTAGTGATGGTCTGGTTGAGGAGTTCTATGACCTCTTCCAGGAGCCTTCGGGGTTGCCTCCCATGAGGCACTGTGACCACAGGATCTGTCTAAAACCAGGTTCTGAGGTAGTGGTCGTGCGACCATACCGTTACCCACACCTTCAGAAGGATGAGATAGAGCGTCAGTGCCATGAGATGTTGAAACAAGGTCTTATTCGTCCCAGCCGCTCCCCGTTCTCTTCACCCGTCTTACTTGTGAAGAAACATGATGGGACATGGAGGTTCTGCATGGATTATCGGGAGTTGAATGTGCAGACAGTAAAAGACAAGTTCCCGATTCCGGTAGTGGATGAGCTTCTGGATGAGTTACATGGGTCGTGGTTATTCACTAAACTCGACCTCCGTTCGGGATACCATCAGGTCCGGATGCACCCCTCTGATATCGAGAAGACGGCGTTCCGCACGCACCATGGCCACTTTGAGTTCGTCGTCATGCCGTTCGGGTTATCCAATGCACCCTCCACTTTTCAAGCTTTGATGAACGAGGTATTTAGCCCCTATCTTCGAAAATTTGTTCTTGTATTTTTCGATGATATTTTGATATATAGCAAGTCGGTTGAGGAGCACTTGGCACACTTGAGGATTGTTTTCGACTTGTTAAGAGCACATCAGCTCTATTTGAAACACTCCAAGTGTTCTTTTGCGGCTTCACACGTGGGATATCTGGGACACATTATCTCATATGAGGGGCTTACGGTGGATCCCGAGAAGATCCGAGCTATTCATGAGTGGCCGCAACCACAGTCGTGTTCTGCATTACGGGGTTTTCTGGGTCTTGCGGGCTACTACCGTAAATTTATTCAGAACTATGGGCCAGTGGCAGCACCATTGACGAGTTTACTCAAGAAAAATTCCTTTATTTGGAATGAAGGGGCCACCACGTCATTTGTGGCACTCAAAGCTGCCCTCGCATCCGCGCCAGTATTACAACTTCCCAACTTCGACGAATTATTCGTGGTAGAGTGCGACGCTTCGGGCGTGGGCATGGGGGCCGTTTTACAGCAGCTGCTATTGCTTATTTTAGCAGACAGTTGGCAGTCCGCCATCACAAACTGGCAGCCTTTGAGCGCGAATTGATTGGGTTGGCCAAAGCGGTCCAACATTGGAGGCCTTATCTCTGGGGTCGGGCTTTTCCCATACGCACGGATCACTACAGCCTTAAATTCTTACTAGAACAGTGTTTGACGACGTCGCCACAACAACACTGGATCAGTAAGTTGTTGGGGTTTGACTTCTCAGTGGAGTATCGTGCGGGGAGATTAAATAAGGTGGCAGATGCCTTGTCACGATGTTTTGAAGATCAGCAGTCGGTCTATTCTATCAGCCAGCCGAGATTTCTCATTATGGACTTGGTGCGAGAAGCACATGCTACTAACCCTGCACTGCAGGAACTGCATCAGCAGATCTCAGAAGGGACAATGAATGTGAAGTGGTCCATCCAGGATTCACTTATTTATTATAAGCATCAGATTTTCCTTCCACCTGAGTCTGAGTTGATTCCAGTTATTCTCTCGGCCTACCACGACAGTACCCACGAGGGGATCCAGAAGACCTTGCACAGAATTCGAGCTGATTTTTACTGGCAAGCCATGAAAGCCTCTATTGTGACTTATGTTGGCGACTGTCAGGTATGCCAGCGCAACAAAGCCGAGCACTTGAGTCCAGCCGGTCTTCTCCAGCCTCTGGCCCTTCCAACGCAGGTTTGGGCCGACATTTCAATGGATTTTGTGGAAGGCCTACCCCTGTCAGCCGGCAAATCCGTACTTTTCGTAGTGGTTGATCGATTCTCCAAGTACGGGCATTTTATACCGATGGCTCATCCGTATACAGCAACACGGGTTGCTCAGACTTTCATGGAGCAGATAGTCCGCTTACATGGCATTCCAGAATCCATTGTGAGTGACAGAGATGCAGTTTTCACGAGCACCTTTTGGCGGGAACTATTTCGCCTGAGTGGGACGAAATTGAAGTTCTCCTTCGCCTATCATCCACAGACAAACGGGCAGACTGAGGTGGTGAACCGCACCATCGAGATGTATCTACGGTGCTTGGTGGGGGATCGTCCGCGGCAATGGGTTCAATGGCTTCCGTGGGCCGAATATTGTTACAACACTTCGTTCCACTCTGCATTGCAATCCACTCCTTTTCGGGTTATATATGGCCGGGATCCACCTCGCCTCCTCTCGTACAACCCAGGGTCCACCCGCGTGGACACGATTGATCAGGCACTCATAGACAGGGATCTACTGCTACAGAATATCACAGAACGGCTACGACGTGCCCAAGCTCGGATGAAGGATGTATACGACAAAGGCCACCGTGAGGTCTCTTTTGAGGTTGGAAAGTATGTGTGGCTACGGATCCAGCCCTACCGTCAGCAGTCTCTAGTGGGACCTCCACGTCATAAGCTCTCACCCCGATTTTTTGGGCCGTTTCCCATTCTTCGACGCGTGGGACCAGTCGCCTATCAACTCAAATTACCGGACACCGCCAAAATTCACGATGTGTTTCATGTCTCTCTTTTGAAGCCGCATTCCGGAGCACAGCCTACATCCACTCCATTCCTACCACCAGTTGATCATGGTGAGGTTATTCTTAACCCAGCTGCGGTGTTACGTGCACGGCTGACCAATGATCATTGGGAGATTCTCGTTCAGTGGACGGACACTGACCCTGATGCTGCAACATGGGAACGTGTGGACATCTTCAAACAAGTCTACCCAGCTTTTGAGCTTGAGGACAAGCTCTTTCTCCATGGGGAGGCAGATGTTGTGGACTCAATAGCACACCGAGTCACACAACGAAGAAGACAACAACAACTCACTCAATAGGATTTAATTCTTATATTTCTTTGAGTAGGATTTATTTCTAATATTGTTTAAGTAGGATTTATTTCTTATATTGTTTTAAGTAGGAGTTATTTCTAATTACTTTTTATGTAAGGGCATTATGGGGAATTATTGTAACCCTAACCCTAAAACTCCCTATTTAAGGGATAGGTATGAATGAAATAGGTAAGCTTTGAGATTTTAGAATAACCTAGTCTAAATAGGTTGGGATCACCTCTTGATCCCGAGTTTAGGGTTTACTCCAAAAATCCAACCTATCATTCACCCTCCATTGCCATCCATCTTCACCCAAATTCATCCACCATCATCCCTATTAAGAAAAGAAGCTTCCTGCCCCTTTTCCGAGCCCAAAGAGGAGGTGTATCCTCCTTCTTGGCAGCAGCAACAAGAGAGGCCCAATTCCTCCCTTACCAAGCAGCAAAGTGAGGATTTTTATCCTCAAATCTTGAGCAATTCCTGGTGCAACGTGGGTGCTGATCATAGCATCAAAGAAGAGGTATTAATCTATCCCAAACTTTTGTTTCAAGTAATTTAAGAAAGAAGGATTGCATTCTTAGCTAGAGTAGCAACAAAGAGGGCCAAACCCTCTTTGCCCTGACCAAGAAAAAGAGCACCTTGCTCTAGCAAAGTCAGCATTGTTGTGGGGTCTTCTACCTAGCACAACTACTCGGTAGGACCCTCAAAAGAGGATCTTTCCTCCTGGCCAAGCATTGGTTAAGGAGAAATACTCATACACAGACCCTTGACGTGAAGTGAGTAAATTCTGAGTGCTGGATTCACAAATCCCACGCCGTGTTACTCGATCCATGACTCGGGACCGTAACACAATCGTCGGGAAAAATGGGTTGCGGAGGATTTTTAACTGAGTGTTGAATTGCAATCCATAAGTCATTTCATAAAAAAATATAGCCCATTACGCAAGATAAATCACATTACAATCATCTATGATTAATTATGTCAGCTTTCTAAAAATTGGCAAAATAATGGCATGTTTGACTCGGGTAAATATACCACCGCAAGTTTACTTGAGAATTGAATGATCTTTTGTTATTCTCTTTAAAAGCTTTGCATCCATAGCTCATTTGCATCTTTAACATGTTTCAAACATGCATATCCATTTTTTAAACATGTGTGGACGTAGTCTCTTTCTTGCAAAATTCCAAGCTATAAGGGTTAAACTAGTGGAATTTCACAAAATTGGATAACAAAACTTTTGTGTTCATTTGTGTTGGTTGAATAAATTTTTTTTATTTATATTTGTTATTGTTTTAAATTTTTTCCATACATCAACTATAAAATTTTCATTTTGTTGTAAGCTTTTTGCCTTGTTTGTTTTCGGGAGGAAGGGAGAGGGAAAAGTCAAAGTTTTGATTTAAGAAAAAAGTGTACATCTAAAATGGAAAAGCACAATGCACAATTGTAGGGAGAGATAATTCCAAAGAGTGTCTGTAATTTTTAGTGATTGTAAGCTCTTTTTAGTTTTTCTAACTCAGGTTTTGCAATCGTCGGGAAAAATTGGTGGCAGAGGATTTTTAACTAAGTGTTGAATTGCAATCCATAAGTCATTTCATACAAAAATATAGCCCGTTACGCATGATAAATCACTTTACTATCATCTATGATTGTTAGATCAAATTTTTGAAAAGTGGCAAAATAATGAGTTGTTAGATTCGAGTAAATATCCCACCGCACGTTCACTTGAGAATTTAATGAGCGTTTGTCATTCTCTGTAAAAGCTTTGGATCCATAGGTCATTTGAATCTTTAACATGTTTCTGGCATGCATATCCATTTTTAAAACATGCGTAGAAAAAATCCCCTTCATGTAAATTTCCAAGATATTAGTTTTGGACTAGTGGAATTTCCAAAACATAGATAACAAAACTTTTGTGTTCACTTGTGGTGTGTGAATAAATTTTCTTCATTTACTTTTTTTATAGTTTTGAACATTTTCCGTACATCAACTATGAAATTTTCATTTTGCTGTGATCTATTTGCCTTTTTTGATTACGGGATGAAGGGAGAGCGAATAACTCGAAGTTTTGATTTAAGAAAAATGTGTACATCTAAAATGGAAATGCACAATGCACATATGTAGAGAGAGATAATTCCAAAGAGTGTCTATAATTTTTAGGGATTGTAAGCACCTTTTCATTTTTATATCTCAGGTTTTGCAATCGTCGAGAAAAATGGGTTGCGGAGGATTTTTAACTGAGTGTTAAATTGCAATCCATAAGTCATTTCATACAAAAATATAGCCCATCACACATGATAAATCACATTACAATCATCTATGATTAATTATGTCAGCTTTTTGCAAATGGGCAAAATAATGGAATGTTTGACTCGGGTAAATTTCCCACCGCAAGTTCACTTGAGAATTAAATGAGCGTTTGTTATTCTCATTAAAAGCTTTGCATCTATAGCTCATTTTCATCTTTAACATGTTTCAAACATGCATATCCATTTTTAAAACATGTGTGGACGAAATCTCTTTCTTGCAAAATTCTGAGCTATTAGGGTTAAACAAGTGGAATTTCCCAAAATTGGATAACAAAACTTTTGTGTTCATTTGTGTTGGGTGAATAAATTTTCTTTATTTATATTTTTTATTGTTTTAAATTTTTTCCATACATCAACTATAAAATTTTCATTTTGTTGTAAGCTTTTTGCCTTGATTGTTTTCGGGATGAAAGGAGAGAGAAAAGTCAAAGTTTTGTTTTAAGAAAAAAGTGTACATCTAAAATGGAAGAGCACAATGCACAATTGTACGGAGAGATAATTCCAAAGAGTGTTTGTAATTTTTAGGGATTGTAAGCTCTTTTTAGTTTTCATATCTCAGGTTTTGAAATCGGCGGGAAAAATTGGTGGCAGAGGATTTTTAACTGAGGGTTGAATTGCAATCCATAAGTCATTTCATACAAAAATGAAGCACGTTATGCATGATCAATCACTTTACAATCATCCATGATTGTTAGATCAAATTTTTGAAATTGGGCAAAATAATGACTTGTTAGACTCGGGTAAATGTCGCACCCCACGTTCACTTGAGAATTTATTGAGCGTTTGTTATTCACTTTAAATGTTTTGGATTAATTGGTCATTTGAATCTTTAACATGTTTCAAGCATGCATATCCATTTTTAAAACATGTGTTGAAAAAATCTCCTTCATGTAAAATACCATGCTTAATAGGGTTGGACTAATGGAATTTCCCAAACTTGGACAACAAAACTTTTGTGTTCATTTCTGGTGTGTGATTAGATATTTTTTATTTACATTAGTTATTATTTTAAATATTTTCCACACATCAAGTATAAAATTTTTATTTTGTTGTGATCTTTTTTGCGTTTTTTGTTTACGGGATTAAGGGGGAACGGAAACTCAAAGTTCTGATTTAAGAAAAAAGTGTACATATAAAATGGAAATGCACAATGCACAAATGTAGAGAGAGATATTTCCAAAGAGTGTCTGTATGTTTTAGGGATCGTATGCACTTTTTTGTTTTTATATCTAAGGTTTTGCAATCGTCGGGAAATGAGAGAGGCGGGCGATTTTTAGCTGAGTGTTGACTTCAAATCCACAAGTCATTTCTTACAAAAATATAGCCTGTTATGCATGACAAATCACTTTACAATCACCTATGATTGTTAGCTCAAATTTTTGAATATGGGAAAAATAATGGCTTCTTTCACTCGGGCAAATAACCTACCGCTCGTTCACTTGAGAATTTAATGAGCGTTTTTTATTCTCCTTAAAAGCTTTGGATCCATAGGTCATTTGAATCTTTAACATGTTTCTGGCATGCATATCCATTTTTAGAACATGTGTAGAAAAAATCACCATCATGTAAAATTCCAAGATATTAGTTTTGGACTAGTGGAATTTCCCAACTTTGATAACAAAACTTTTGTTTTCATTTGTGGTGTGTGAATAAATTTTCTTTATTTAATTTTTTTATTGTTTTGAACTTTTTCCGTACATCAACTATGAAATTTTCATTTTGCTGTGATCTATTCGCCTTTTTTCTTTACGGGATGAAGGAGAGCAAAAAACTCGAAGTTTTGATTTAAGAAAAATGTGTACATCTAAAACGGAAATGCACAATACACATATGTCGAGAGAGATAATTCCAAAGAGTGTCTGTAATGTTTAGGGATTGTAAGCACCTTTTCGTTTTTATATCTCAGGTTTTGCAATCGTCCGGAAAAATGGGTTGCGTAGGATTTTTAACTAAGTGTTGAATTGGAATCCATAAGTCATTTCATACAAAAATATGGCCCGTTACGCATGATAAATCACATTACAATCATCTATGATTAATTATGTCAGCTTTTTGCAAATGGGCAAAATAATGGCATGTTTGACTTAGGTAAATATCCCACCGCAAGTTCACTTGAGAATTTAATGAGCGTTTGTTGTTCTCTTTAAAAGCTTTGCATCCATAGCTCATTTGCATCTTTAACATGTTTCAAACATGCATATCCATTTTTAAAACATGTGTGGACGAAATCTCTTTCTTGCAAAATTCCAAGCTATTAGGGTTAAACTAGTGGAATTTCGCAAAATTGGATAACCAAACTTTTGTGTTCATTTGTGTTGGGCGAATAAATTTTCTTTTTTTATATTTGTTATTGTTTTAAATTTTTTCCATACATCAACTATAAAATTTTCATTTTGTGGTAAGCTTTTTGCCTTGTTTGTTTTCGGGATGAAGGGAGAGCGAAAAGTCAAAGTTTTGATTTAAGAAAAAATTGTACATCTAAAATGGAAAAGCACAATGCACAATTGTAGGGAGAGATAATTCCAAAGTGTGTCTGCAATTTTTAGGGATTGTAAGCTCTTTTTAGTTTTCATATCTCAGGTTTTGAAATCGTCGGGAAAAATTGGTGGCAGAGGATTTTTAACTGAGTGTTGAATTGCAATCCATAAGTCATTTCATACAAAATTATAGCCCTCACTTTACAATCATCTATGATTGCTAGAGAAAATTTTTGAAAAAGGGCAAAATAATGACTTGTTAGACTCAGGTAAATATCCCACCGCACTTCACTTGAGAATTTAATGAGCATTTGTTATTCTCTTTAAAAGCTTTGGATCCATAGGTCATTTGAATCTTTAACATGTTTCAAACATGCATATCCATTTTTAAAACATGTGTAGAAAAAATCTCCTTCGTGTAAAATTCCAAGCATAATAGGGTTGGACTATTGGATTTTCCCAAACCTGGATAACAAAACTTTTGTGTTCATTTGTGGTGTGTGAATAGATATTTTTTATTTACATTGGTTATTATTTTAAATATTTTCCACACATCAACTATAAAATTTTTATTTTCTTTTGATCCTTTTTGTCTTTTTTTTTACGGGATGAAGGGGGAGCGAAAACTTAAAGTTCTGATTTAAGAAAAAAGTGTACATCTAAAATGGTAATGCACAATGCACAAATGTAGAGAGAGATATTTCCAAAGAGTGTAAGTATGTTTTAGGGATCGTATGCACTTTTTCCGTTTTTATATCTAAGGTTTTGCAATCGTCGGGAAATGGGGGAGGCGGGCGATTTTTAACTGAGTGTAGACTTCAAATCCATAACTCATTTCTTACAAAAATATAGCCAGTTACGCATGACAAATAACTTTACAATCATGTATGATTGTTAGCTCAACTTTTTGAATATGGGCAAAATAATGGCTTGTTTGACTCGGGCAAATATCCCACTGCACGTTGACTTGAGAATTTAATGAGCGTTTGTTATTCTCTTTAAAATCTATGGATCCATAGGTCATTTGAATCTTTAATATGTTTCTGGCATGCATATCCATTTTTAAAATATGTGTAGAAAAAATCCCCTTCATGTAAAATTCCAAGATATTAGTTTTGGACTAGTGGAATTTCCCAAACTTGGATAACAAAACTTTTGTGTTCATTTGTGGTGTGTGAATAAATTTTCTTCATTTAATTTTTTTATTGTTTTGAACTTTTTCCGTACATCAAATATGAAATTTTCATTTTGCTGTGATCTTTTTGCCTTTTTTGTTTACGGGATGAAGGGAGAGCGAAAAACTCGAAGTTTTGATTTAAGAAAAATGTGTACATCCAAAACGGAAATGCACAATGCACATATGTAGAGAGAGATAATTCCAAAGAGTGTCTATAATTTTTAGGGCTTTTAAGCACCTTTTCGTTTTTATATCTCAGGTTTTGCAATCGTCGGGAAAAATGGGTTGCAGAGGATTTTTAACAGAGTGTTGAATTGCAATCCATAAGTCATTTCATACAAAAATATAGCCCGTTACGCATCATAAATCACATTACAATCATCTATGATTTATTATGTCAGCTTTTTTGCAAATGGGCAAAATACTGGCATGTTTGACTCGGGCATATATCCCACCGCAAGTTCACTTGAGAATTTAATGAGCGTTTGTTATTCTCTTCAAAATCTTTGCATCCATAGCTCATTTGAATAATGAACATGTTTCAAACATGCATATCCATTTTTAAAACATGCGTGGACGAAATCTCTTTCTTGTAAAATTCCAAGCTATTAGGAATAAACTAGTGGAATTTCGCAAAATTGGATAACCAAACTTTTGTGTTCATTTGTGTTGGGTGAATAAATTTTCTTTACTTATATTTGCTATTGTTTTAAATTTTTTCCACACATCAACTATAAAATTTTTATTTTGTTATAAGCTTTTTGCCTTGTTTGTTTCGGGATGAAGGGAGAGCGAAAAGTCAAAGTTTTGATTTAAGAAAAAAGTGTACATCAAAAATGGAAAAGCACAATGCACAATTGTAGGGAGAGATAATTCCAAAGAGTGTCTGTAGTTTTTAGGGATTGTAAGCTCTTTTTAGTTTTTACATCTCAGGTTTTGCAATCGTTGGTAAAAATTGGTGGCAGAGGATTTTTAACTGAGTGTTGAATTGCAATCCATAAGTCATTTCAAACCAAAATATAGCCATTACGCATGATAAATCATTTTACAATCATCTATGATTGTTAGATCAAATTTTTTAAAATGGTCAAAATAATGACTTGTTAGACTCGGGTAAATATCCCGCCGCACGTTCACTTGAGAATTTAACGACCGTTTGTTATTCTCTTTAAAAGTTTTGGATCCATAGGTCATTTGAATCTTTAACATGTTTCAAGCACGCATATTCATTTTTAAAACATGTGTAGAAAAAATCTCCTTCATATAAAATTCCAAGCTTAATAGGGTTGGACTAATGGAATTTCAAAAACTTGGGTAACAAAACTTTTGTGTTCATTTGTGGTGTGTGAATAGATATTTTTTATTTACATTAGTTATTATTTTAAATAATTTCCACACATCAACTATAAAAATTTTATTTTGTTGTGATCCTTTTTTCCTTTTTTGTTTACGGGATGAAGGGGGAGCGAAAACTCAGAGTTCTGATTTAAGAAAAAAGTGTACATCTAAAATGGAAATGCACAATGCACAAAAGTAGAGAGAGATATTTCAAGAGAGTTTCTATATGTTTTAGGGATCGTATGCACTCTTTCGTTTTTATATCTAAGCTTTTGCAATCATCGGGAAACGGGGGAGGCGGGCGATTTTTACCTGAGTGTTGACTTCAAATCCAAAAGTCATTTCTTGCAAAAATATAGCCCATTACGCATGACAAATCAATTTACAATCATCTATGATTGTTAGCTCAATTTTTTGAATATGGGCAAAATAATGGCTTGTTTGACTCGGCCAAATATCCCACCACACGTTCTCTTGAGAATTTAATGAGCGTTTGTTATTCTCTTTAAAAGCTTTGCATCCATAGCTCATTTGCATCTTTAACATGTTTCAAACATGCATATCCATTTTTAAAACATGTGTGGACAAAATCTCTTTCTTGCAAAATTTCAAGCTATTAGGGTTAAACTAGTAGAATTTCCCAAAATTGGATAACAAAACTTTTGTGTTCATTTGTGGTGTGTGAATAGATATTTTTTATTTACATTGGTTATTATTTTAAATATTTTCCACACATCAACTATAAAATTTTTATTTTGTTGTGATCCTTTTTGCCATTTTTTTACGGGATAAAGGGGGAGCGAAAACTCAAAGTTTTGATTTAAGAAAAAAGTGTACATCTAAAATGGAAATGCACAATGCACAAATGTAGAGAGAGATATTTCCAAAGAGTGTCTGTGTGTTTTAGGGATCGTATGCACTTTTTTCGTTTTTATATCTAAGGTTTTGCAATCGTCGGGAAATGGGGGAGGTGGGCGATTTTTAACTGAGTGTTGACTTCAAATCCATAAGTCATTTCTTACAAAAATATAGCCCGTTACGCATGAAAAATCACTTTACAATCATCTATTATTGTTAGCTCAACTTTTTGAATATGGGCAAAATAATGGCTTGTTTGACACGGGCAAATATCCCACCGCACGTTGACTTGAGAATTTAATGAGCGTTTGTTATTCTCTTTAAAATCTATGGATCCATAGGTCATTTGAATCTTTAACATTTTTCTGGCATGCATATCCATTTTTAAAATATGTGTAGAAAAAATCCCTTTCATGTAAAATTCCAAGATATTAGTTTTGGACTAGTGGAATTTCCCAAACTTGGATAACAAAACTTTTGTGTTCATTTGTGGTGTGTGAATAAATTTTCTTCATTTACTTTTTCTATTGTTTTGAACTTTTCCCGTACATCAACTATAAAATTTTCATTTTGATGTGATCTATTTGCCTTTTTTTTTTATGGGATGAAGGGAGAGCGAAAAACTCGAAGTTTTGATTTAAGAAAAATGTGTACATCTAAAACGAAAATGCACAATGCACATATGTAGAGAGAGATAATTCCAAAGAGTGTCTGTAATTTTTAGGGATTGTAAGCACCTTTTCGTTTTTATATCTCAGGTTTTCCAATTGTCGGGAAAAATGGGTTGCAGAGGATTTTTAACTGAGTGTTAAATTACAATCCACATGTCATTTCATAAAAAAATATAGCCCGTTACGCATGATAAATCACATTACAATCATCTATGATTAATTATGTCACCTTTTTGCAAAAAGGCAAAATAATGGCATGTTTGACTAGGGTAAATATCCCACTGCAAGTTCACTTGAGAATTTAATGAGCTTTTGTTATTCTCTTTAAAACTTTGCATCCATAGCTCATTTGCATCTTTAACATGTTTCAAACATGCATATCCATTTTTAAAACATGAGTGGATGAAATCTCTTTCTTGCAAAATTCCAAGCTATTTGGGTTAAACTAGTGGAATTTCCCAAAATTGGATAACAAAACTTTTGTGTTCATTTGTGTTGGGGGAATAAATTTTCTTTATTTATATTTGTTATTGTTTTAAATTTTTTCCATACATCAACTATAAAATTATCATTTTGTTGTATGCTTTTTTCCTTGTTTGTTTTCGGGATGAAGGGAGAGCGAAAAGTCAAAGTTTTGATTTAAGAAAAATGTGTACATCTAAAATGGAAAAGCACAATGCACAATTGTAGGGAAAGATAATTCCAAAGAGTTTCTGTAATTTTTAGGGATTGTAAGCTCTTTTTAGTTTTTATATCTCAGGTTTTGCAATCGTCGGGAAAAATTTGTGGCAGTGGACTTTTAACTGAGTGTTGAATTGCAATCCATAAGTCATTTCATACAAATATATAGCCCATTACGCATGATAAATCACTTTACAATTATCTATGATTGTTAGATCAAATTTTTGAAAATGGGCAAAATAATGACTTGGTAGACTCGGGGAAATATCCCACCGCACGTTCACTTGAGAATTTAATGAGCATTTGTTATTCTCTTTAAAAACTTTGGATCCATAGGTCATTTGAATCTTTAACATGTTTCAAGCATGCATATCCATTTTTAAAACATGTGTAGAAAAAATCTCCTTCGTTTAAAATTCCAAGCTTAATAGGGTTGGACTAATGGAATTTCCCAAACTAGGATAACAAAACTTTTGTGTTCATTTGAGGTGTGTGTATAGATATTTTTTATTTACATTAGTTATTATTTTATTTTTATTTTTTTGTGATCTTTTTTGCCTTTTTTGTTTACGGGATGAAGGGGGAGTGAAAACTCAAAGTTCTGATTTAAGAAAAAAGTGTA
Source organism: Aristolochia californica (assembly GCF_029961685.1). Classification (NCBI taxonomy): domain Eukaryota; kingdom Viridiplantae; phylum Streptophyta; class Magnoliopsida; order Piperales; family Aristolochiaceae; genus Aristolochia; species Aristolochia californica. The sequence goes on along the minus strand of NW_027182268.1, from coordinate 26,737,037 downwards.
CATCTAAAATGGAAAAGCACAATGCACAAATGTAGAGAGAGATATTTCCAAAGAGTGTCTGTATGTTTTAGGGATCGTATGCACTTTTTTTGTTTTTATATCTAAGGTTTTGCAATCGTCGGGAAACAGGGGAGGCGTGCGATTTTTAACTGAGTGTTGACTTCAAATCCATAAGTCATTGCTTACAAAAATATGGCCCGTTACGCATGACAAATTACTTTACAATCATCTATGATTGTTAGCTCAACTTTATGAATATGGGCAAAATAATGGCATGTTTGACTCGGGTAAATATCCCACCGCAACTTCACTTGAGAATTTAATGAGCGTTTGTTATTCTCTTTAAAAGCTTTGCATCCATAGCTCACTTGCGTCTTTAACATGTTTCAAGCATGCATATCCATTTTTAAAACATGTGTAGAAAAAATCTCAATCATGTAAAATTCCAAGCTTAATAGGGTTGGACTAATGGAATTTCCCAAGCATGGATAACAAAACTTTTGTGTTCATTTGTGGCGTGTGAATATATATTTTTTATTTATATTAGTTATTATTTTAAATATTTTCCACACATAACCTATAATATTTTTATTTTGTTGTGATCTTTTTTGCCTTTTTTGTTGACGGGATGAAGGGGGAGCGAAAACTCAAAGTTCTGATTTAAGAAAAAAGTGTACATCTAAAACGGAAATGCACAATGCACAAATATAGAGAGAGATATTTCCAAAGAGTGTCTTTATGTTTTGCGATCGTCTGGAAAAATGGGTTGCGGAGGATTTTTAACTAAGTGTTGAATTGCAATCCATAAGTCATTTCATACAAAAATATAGCCCGTTACGCATGATAAATCACATTACAATCATCTATGATTAATTATGTCAGCTTTTTCAAAATGGGCAAAATAATGGCATGTATGACTCGGGTAAATATCCCACCGCACGTTCACTTGAGAATTTAATGAGCGTTTGTTATTCTCTTTAAAAGCTTTGGATCCATAGCTCATTTGAATCTTTAACATGTTTCAAGCATGCATATCCATTTTTAAAACATGTGTAGAACGAATCTCCTTCCTGTAAAATTCCAAGCTTAATAGGGTTGGACAAATGGAATCTCCCAAACTTGGATAACAAAACTTTTTTGTTCATTCGTGGTGTGTGAATAGATATTTTTTATTTACATTCGTTATTATTTTAAATATTTTCCACACATCAACAATAAAATTTTTATTTTGTTGTGATCTTTTTTACCTTTTTTGTTTACAGGATGAAAGGGCAACGAAAACTCAGAGTTCTGATTGAAGAAAAAAGTGTACATGTAAAATGGAAATGCACAATGCATAAATGTAGAGAGAGATATTTCCAAAGAGTGTCTGAGATGTTTTAGGGATCGTATACACTTTTTTATTTTTTATATCTACAGTTTTGCAATCGTCGAGAAACGGGGGAGGCGGGTGATTTTTAACTGAGTGTTGACTTCAAATCCAAAAGTCATTTCTTAAAAAAATATAGCCCGTTACGCATGACAAATAACTTTACAATCATCTATGATTGTTAGATGAACTTTTTGAATATGGGCAAAATAATGGCTTGTTTGACTTGGGCAAATATCCCACCGCACGTTCACTTGAGAATTTAATGTGCGTTTGTTATTCTCTTTAAAAGCTTTGGATCCATAGGTCATTTGAATCATTAACATGTTTCTAGCATGCATTTCCATTTTTTAAACAAGTGTAGAAAAAATCTCCTTCATATAAAACTCCAAGATATTTGTTATGGACTAGTGGAATTTCCCAAACTTGGATAACAAAACTTTTGTGTTCATTTGTGGTGTGTGAATAAATTTTCTTCATTTACTTTTTTTATTGTTTTAAACTTTTTCTGTACATCAACTATGAAATTTTCATTTTGTTGAGATCTATTTGTTTTTTTTGTTTACATGATGAAGGGAGAGCGAAAAACTCGAAGTTTTGATTTTAGAAAAATGTGTACATCTAAAACGGAAATGCACAATGCACATATGTAGAGAGAGGAAATTCCGAAGAGTGTCTGTAATTTTTAGGGATTGTAAGCACCTTTTCATTTTTATATCTCAGGTTTTGCAATCGTCGAGAAAAATGGGTTGCAGAGGAATTTTAACTGAGTGTTGAATTGCAATCCATATGTCATTTCATACAGAAATATTGCCCGTTGCACATCATAAATCACATTACAATCATCTATGATTAATTATGTCAGCTTTTTGCAAATGGGCAAAATATTGGCATGTTTGACTCGCGTAAATATCCCACAGCAAGTTCACTTGAGAATTTAATGAGCGTTTGTTATTCTCTTTGAAAGCTTTGCATCCATAGCTCATTTGCATCTTTAACATGTTTCAAGCATGCATATCCTTCATGTAAAATTCCAAGCTTAATAGGGTTGGACTAATGGAATTTCTCAAACTAGGATAACAAAACTTTTGTGTTCATTTGTGGTGTGTGAATAGATATTTTTTATTTACATCAGTTATTATTTTAAATAATTTCCACACATCAACTATAAAATTTTTATTTTGTTCTGATCTTTTTTGCCTTTTTTGTTTACGGGATGAAGGGGGAGCGAAAAATCAAAGTTCTGATTTAAGAAAAAAGTGTACATCTAAAATGGAAATACAAATTGGAGAAATGTAGAGAGAGATATTCCCAAAGAGTGCCTGTATGTTTTAGGGATCATATGCACTCTTTCATTTTTATATGTAAGGTTTTGCAATCGTCGGAAAATGGGGGAGGGGGGCGTTTTTTAACTGAGTGTTGATTTCAAATCCATAAGTCATTTCTTACAAAAATATAGCCCGTAACGCATGACAAATCACTTTACAATCATCTATGATTGTTAGATCAACTTTTGGAAAATGGGCAAAATAATGGCTTGTTTGACTCGGGCAAATATCCCACCGCACGTTCACTTGAGAATTTAAGGAGCGTTTTTTATTCTCTTTAAAAGCTTTGGATTCATAGGTCATTTGAATCTTTAACATGTTTCAGGCATGCATATCCATTTTTAAAACATGTGTAGAAAAAATCTCTTTCATGTAAAATTCCAAGATATTAGTTTTGGACTAGTGGAATTTCCCAAACTTGGATAACAAAATTTTTTTGTTCATTTGTGGTGTGTGAATAAATTTTCTTCATTTACTTTTTTTATTGTTTTAAACTTTTTCCGTACATCAACTATAAAATTTTCATTTTGCTGTGATCTTTTTGCCTTTTTTGTTTACGGGATGAAGGGAGAGCGAAAAACTCGACGTTTTGATTTAAGAAAAATGTGTACATCTAAAATGGAAATGCACAACGCACAAATGTAGAGAGAGATAATTCCAAAGAGTGTCTGTAATTTTTTGGGATTGTAAGCACCTTTTCGTTTTGATATCTCAGGTTTTGTAATCGTCGGGAAAAATGGGTTGCGCAGGATTTTTAACTGAATTTTGAATTGCAATCCATAAGTCATTTCATACAAAAATATAGCTTGTTACGCATGATAAATCACATTACAATCATCTATGATTAATTATGTCAGCTTTTTGCAAATGGAGAAAATAATGGCATCTTTGACTCGGGTAAATATCCCACCGCAAGTTTACTTGAGAATTTAATGAGCCTTTGTTATTCTCTTTAAAAGCTTCGCAACCATAGCTCATTTGCATCTTTAACATGTTTCAAACATGCATATCCATTTTTAAAACATGTGTGGATGAAATCTGTTTCTTGCAAAATTCCAAGCTATTAGGGTTAAACTAGTGGAATTTCCAAAAATTGGATAACAAAATTTTTGTGTGCATTTGTGTTGGCTGAATAAATTTTTTTTATTTATATTTGTTATTGTTTAAAATTTTTTGCATACATCAACTATTAAATTTTCACTTTGCTGTAAGCTTTTTGCCTTGTTTGTTTTCGGGATGAAGGGAGAGCGAAAAGTCAAAGTTTTTATTTAAGAAAAAAGTCTACATCTAACATGGAAAAGCACAATGCAAAATTGTAGGGAGAGATAATTCCAAAGAGTGTTGGTAATTTTTAGGGATTGTAAGCTCCTTTTAGTTTTTATATCTCAGGTTTTGCAATCGTGGGGAAAAATTGGTGGCAGAGGATTTTTAACTGAGTGTTGAATTGCAATCCATAAGTCATTTCATACAAAAATATAGCCCGTTACGCATGATAAATCACTTTACATTCATCTATGATTGTTAGATAAAATTTTTGAAAATGGGAAAAATAATGACTTGTTAGACTCGGGTAAATATCCCACCGCATGTTCACTTGAGAATTTAATGAGCGTTTGTTATTCTCTTTAAAAGCTTTGGATCCAAAGGTCATTTGAATCTTTAACATGTTTCAAGCATGCATATCCATTTTTAAAATATGTGTGGAAAAAATCTCCTTCATGTAAAATTCCAAGCTTAATAGGGTTGGACTAATGGAATTTCCCAAACTTGGATAACAAAACTTTTGTGTTCATTTGTGGTGTGTGAATATATATTTTTATTTACATTAGTTATTATTTTAAATATTTTCCACACATCAACTATAAAATTTTTATTTTGTTGTGATCTTTTTTGCTTTTTTTGTTTACGGGATGAAGGGGGAGCGAAAACTCAAAGAAAAAAGTGTACATTTAAAATGGAAATGCACTATGCACAAATGTAGAGAGAGATATTTCCAAAGAGTGTCTGTATGTTTTCGGGATCGTATGCACTCTTTCATTTTTATATGTAAGATTTTGCAATCGTCGGGAAACAAGGGAGGCGGGCGATTTTTAACTGAGTGTTGACTTCAAATCCATAAGTCATTTCTTACAAAAGTATAGCCCGTTACGCATGACAAATCACTTTACAATCATCTATGATTGTTAGCTCAACTTTTTGTATATGGGCAAAATAATGGCTTGTTTGACTCGGGCAAATATCCCACCGCATGTTCACTTGAGAATTTAAGGAGCGTTTGTTATTCTCTTTAAATGCTTGGGATCTATAGGTCATTTGAATCTTTAACATGTTTCTGGCATGCATATCCATTTTTAAAACATGTGTAGAAAAAATCTCTTTCATGTAAAATTCGAAGATATTAGTTTTGGACTAGTGGAATTTCCCAAACTTGGATAACAAAACTTTTGTGTTCATTTGTGGTGTGTGAATAAATTTTCTTCATTTAGTTTTTTTATAGTTTTAAACTTTTTTCGTACATCAACTATGAAATTTTCATTTTGCTGTGATCTATTTGCCTTTTTTGTTTACGGGATGAAGGGAGAGCGAAAAACTCGAAGTTTTGATTTAAGAAAAATGTGTACATCTAAAACGAAAATGCACAACGCACATATGTAGAGAGAGATAATTCCAAAGAGTGTCTGTAATTTTTAGGGATTTTAAGCACCTTTTCATTTTTATATCTCTGGTTTTGCAATCGTCGGGAAAAATGGGTTGCAGAGGATTTTTAACTGAGTGTTGAATTGCAATCCATAAGTCATTTCATACAAAAATATAGCCCGTTATGCATGATAAATCACTTTACATTCATCAATGTTTGTGAGATCAAATTTTTGAAAATGGGCAAAATAATGACTAGTTACACTCGGGTAAATATCCCACCGCACATTCACTTGAGAATTTAATTAGCGTTTGTTATTCTCTTTAAAAGCTTTGGATCCATAGGTCATTTGAATCTTTAACATGTTTCACGCATGCATATCCATTTTTAAAACATGTGTGGAAAAATTCTCCTTCATGTAAAATTCCAAGCTTAAAAGGATTGGACTAATGGAATTTCCCAAACTTGGATAACAAAACTTTTGTGTTCATTTGTGGTGTGTGAATAGATATTTTTTATTTACATGAGTTATTATTTTAAATATTTTCCACACATCAACTATAAAATTTCTATTTTGTTGTGATCTTTTTTGCCTTTTTTGTTTAAGGGATGACGGAGGAGCGAAAACTCAAAGTTCTGATTGAAGGAAAAAGTGTACATGTAAAATGGAAATTCACAATGCTGAAATGTAGAGAGAGATATTTCCAAAGAGTGTCTGTATTTTTTAGGGATCGTGTGCACTCTTTTGTTTTTATATGTAAGGTTTTGCAATCGTCGGGAAATGGGGGAGGCGGGCGATTTTTAACTGAGTGTTGACTTCAAATCAAAAAGTCATTTCTTACAAAAATATAGCCCGTTACGCATGACAAATCACTTTACAATCATATATGATTTTTAGCTCAAATTTTTGAATATGGGCAAAATAATGGCTTGTTTGACTCGGGCAAATATCCCACCGCACGTTCACTTGAGAATTGAATGAGCGTTTGTTATTCTAATTAAAAGCTTTGGATCCATAGGTCATTTGAATCTTTAACATGTTTCTGGCATGCATATCCATTTTTAAAACATGTGTAGAAAAAATCTCCTTCATGTAAAATTCCAAGATATTAGTTTTGGACTAGTGGAATTTCCCAAACTTGGATAACAAAACTTTTGTGTTCATTTGTGGTGTGTGAATAAATTTTCTTGATTTACTTTTTTTATTGTTTTAAACTTTTTCCGTACATCAACTATGAAATTTTCATTTTGCTATGATCTATTTGCCTTCGTAGGGAAAAATGGGTTGCGGATGATTTTTAGCTAAGTGTTGAATTGCAATCCATAAGTCATTTCATACAAAATTATAGCCCGTTACGCATGATAAATCACATTACAATCATCTATGATTAATTATATCAGCTTTATGCAAATGGGCAAAATAAAAGCATATTTGACTCGGATAAATATCCCACCGCAAGTTCACTTGAGAATTTAATGAGCTTTTGTTATTCTCTTTAAAAGCTTTGCATCCATAGCTCATTTGCATCTTTAACATGTTTCAAACATGCATATTCATTTTTAAAACATGTGTGGATGAAATATCTTTCTTGCAAAATTCCAAGCAAATAGGGTTAAACTTGTGGAATTTCCAAAAATTGGATAACAAAACTTTTGTGTTCATTTGTGTTGGGTGAATAAATTTTTTTTATTTATATTTTTTATTGTTTTAAATTTTTTCCATACATCAACTATAAAATTTTTATTTTGTTGTAACCTTTTTGCCATGTTTGTTTTCGGGATGAAGGGAGAGGGAAAAGTCAAAGTTTTGATTTAAGAAAAGAGTGTACATCTAAAAGGGAAAACCACAATGCACAATTGTAGGGGGAGATAATTCCAAAGAGTGACTTTAATTTTTAGGGATTGTAAGCTCTTCTTAGTTTTTATATCTCAGGTTTTACAATCGTCGGGAAAAAATGGTGGCAGAGGATTTTTAACTGAGTGTTGAATTGCAATCCATAAGTCATTTCATACAAAAATATAGCCCGTTACGCATGATAAATCAATTTACAATCATCTATGATTGTTAGATCAAATTTTTGAAAATGGGCAAAATAAGGACTTGTTAGACTCGGGTAAATATCCCACCGCACGTTCACTTGAGAATTTAATGAGCATTTCTTATTCTCTTTAAAAGCTTTGGATCCATAGGTCATTTGAATCTTTAACATGTTTCAAGCATGAATATCCAGTTTTAAAACATGTGTAGAAAAAATCTTCTTCATGTAAAATTCCAAGCTTAATAGGGTTGGACTAATGGAATTTCCCAAACTTGGATAACAAAACTTTTGTGTTCATTTGTGGTGTGTGAATAGATATTTTTTATTTACATTAGTTATTACTTTAAATATTTTCCACACATCAACTATAAAAATTTTATTTTGTTGTGATCTTTTTTGCCTTTTTTGTTTACAGGATGAAGGGGGAGCGAAAACTCATAGTTCTGATTTAAGAAAAAAGTGTACATCTAAAATGGAAATGCACAATGCACAAATGTAGAGAGAGATATTTCCAAAGAGTGTTTGTATGTTTGAGGGATCGTATGCACTTTTTCTTTTTTTATATCTAAAGTTTTGCAATCGTCTGGAAACGGGGGAGGCGGGCGATTTTTAACTGAGTGTTGACTTTAAATCCATAAGTCATTTCTTACAAAAATATAGCCCGTTACACATGAAAAATCACTTTACAATCATCTATGATTGTTTGCTCAACTTTTTGAATATGGGCAAAATAATGGCTTGTTTGACTCGGGCAAATATCCCATCGCACGTTCACTTGAGAATTTAATGAGCGTTTGTTATTCTCTTTAAAAGCTTTGGATCCATAGGTCATTTCAATCTTTAACATGTTCCTGCCATGCATATCCATTTTTAAAACATGTGCAGAAAAAATCTCTTTCATGGAAAATTCCAAGATATTAGTTTTGGACTAGAGAAATTTCCAAAACTTGGATAAAAAAACTTTTGTGTTCACTTGTGGTGTGTGAATAAATTTTCTTCATTTACTTTTTTTATTGTTTTAAACTCTTTCCGTACATCAACTATGAAATTTTCTTTTTGCTGTGATCAATTTGCCTTTTTTTTTTACGGGATGAAGAGAGAGCTCAAAACTTGAAGTTTTGATTTAAGAAAAATGTTTACATCTAAAAAGGAAATGCACAATGCACATATGTGGAGAGAGATAATTCCAAAGAATGTTTGTAAGTTTTAGGGATTGTAAGCACCTTTTCATTTTTATCTCTCAGGTTTTGCCTTCGTAGGGAAAAATGGGTTGAGGAGGATTTTTAGCTGAGTGTTGAATTGCAATCCATAAGTCATTTCATACAAAAATATAGCCCGTTACACATGATAAATCACATTACAATCATCTATGATTAATTATGTCAGGTTTTTTCAAATGGGCAAAAAAATGGCATGTTTGACTCGGGTAAATATCCCACCGCAAGTTCACTTGAGAATTTAATGAGCGTTTGTTATTCTCTTTAAAAGCTTTGAATCCATAGCTCATTTGCATCGTTAACATGTTTCAAACATGCATATTCATTTTTAAAACATGTGTGGAGGAAATATCTTTCTTGCAAAATTCCAAGCTATTAGGTTTAAACTAGTGGAATTTCCCAAAATTGGATAACAAAACTTTTCTGTTCATTTGTGTTGGGTGAATAAATTTTCTTTATTTATACTTGTTATTGTTTTAAATTTTTTCCATACATAAACTATAAAATTTTCATTTTTTTGTAAGCTTTTTGCCATGTTTGTTTTCGGGATGAAGGGAGAGGGAAAAGTCAAAGTTTTGATTTAAGAAAAGAGTGTACATGTAAAAGGGAAAAGCACAATGCACAATTGTAGGGGGAGATAATTCCAAAGAGTGTCTTTAATTTTTAGGGATTGTAAGCTCTTTTTAGTTTTCATATCTCAGGTTTTGCAATCGTCGGCAAAAATTGGTGGCAGTGGATTTTTAACTGAGTGTTGAATTGCAATCCATAAGTCATTTCATACAAAAATATAGCCCGTTACACATGATAAATCAATTTACAATCATCTATGATTTTTAGATCAAATTTTTGAAAATGGGCAAAATAATGACTTGTTGGACTCGGGTAAATATCCCACCGCACGTTCACTTGAGAATTTAATGAGCATTTGTTATTCTCCTTAAAAGCTTTGGATCCATAGGTCATTTGAATCTTTAACATTATTCAAGCATGAATATCCATTTTTAAAACATGTGTATAAAAAATCTTCTTCATGTAAAATTCCAAGCTTAATAGGGTTGGACTAATGGAATTTCCCAAAATTGGATAACAAAACTTTTGTGTTCATTTGTGTTGGGCGGATAAATTTTCTTTATTTATATTTTTTATTGTTTTAAATTTTTTCCCTACATCAACTATAAAATTTTCATTTTTTTCTAAGCTTTTTGCCTTGTTTGTTTTCGGGATGAAGGGAGAGCGAAAAGTAAAAGTTTTGATTTAAGAAAAAAGTGTATATCTAAAATGGAAAAGCACAATGCACAATTGTAGGGAGAGATAATTCCAAAGAGTGTCTATAATTTTTAGGGATTGTAAGCTCTTTTTAGTTTTTATATCTCAGGTTTTGCAATCATCGGGAAAAACTGGTGGCAGAGGATTTTTAACTGAGTGTTGAATTGCAATCCATAATTCATTTCATACACAAATATAGCCCGTTACGCAAGATAAATCACTTTACAATCATCTATGATTGTTAGATCACATTTTTGAAAATAGGCAAAATAATGACTTGTTAGACTCGGGTAAATATCCCACCGCACGCTTGAGAATTTAATGAGCGTTTGTTATTCTCGTTAAAAGCTTTGGATCCATAAGTCATTTGAATCTTTAACATGTTTCAAGCATGCATATCCATTTTTAAAACATGTGTAGAAAAAATCTCCTTGATGTAAAATTCCAAGCTTAATAGGGTTGGACTAATGGAATTTCCCAAACTTGGATAACAAAACTTTTGTGTTCATTTGTGGTGTGTGAATAGATATTTTTTATTTAAATTAGTTGTTATTTTAAATATTTTCCATACATCACCTATAAAATTTTTATTTTGTTGTGATCTTTTTTGCCTTTTTTGTTTACGGGATGAAGGGGGAGCGAAAACTCAAAGTTCTGATTTAAGAAAAAAGTGTACATCTAAAATGGAAATGCACAATGCACAAATGTAGAGAGAGATATTTCCAAAGAGTGTCTGTATGTTTTAGGGATTGTATGCATTTTTTCGTTTTTATATCTAAGGTTTTGCAATCGTCGGGAAACGGGGGAGGCGGGCGATTTTTAACTGAGTGTTGACTTCAAATCCATACGTCATTTCTTACAAAAATATAGCCCGTTACGCATGACAAATCACTTTACAATCATCTATGATTGTTAGCTCTACTTTTTTAATATCGGCAAAATAATGGCTTGTTTGACTCGGGCAAATATCCCACCGCATGTTCACTTGAGAATTTAATTATCATTTGTTATTCTCTTTAAAAGCTTTGGATCCATAGGTCATTTGAATCTTTAACATGTTTCAAACATGCATATCCATTTTTAAAACTTGTGTAGAAAAAATCTCCTTCAAGTAAAATTCCAAGATATTAGTTTTGGACTAGTGGAATTTCCCAAACTTGGATAACAAAACTTTTGTGCTCATTTGTGGTATGTGAATAAATTTTCTTCATTTAATTTTTTTATTGTTTTAAACTTTTTCCGCACATCAACTATGAAATTTTCATTTTGCTGTGATCTATTTGCCTTTTTTGTTTACGGGATGAAGGGAGAGCGAAAAACTCGAAGTTTTGATTTAAGAAAAATGTGTACATCTAAAACGGAAATGCACAATGCACATATGTAGAGAGAGATAATTCCAAAGAGTGACTGTAATTTTTAGGGATTTTAAGCACCTTTCCGTTTTTATATCTCAGGTTTTGCAATCGTCGGGAAAATTGGGTTGCGGAAGATTTTTAACTGAGTGTTGAATTGCAATCCATAAGTCATTTCATACAAAAATATAGCCCGTTACGCATGATAAATCACATTACAATCATTTATGATTAATTATGTCAACTTTTTGCAAATGGGCAAAATATTGGAATGCTTGACTCGGGTAAATATCCCACCGCAAGTTCACTTGAGAATTTAATGAGCGTTTGTTATTCTATTTAAAAGCTTTGCATCCATAGCTCTTTTGCATATTTAACATGTTTCAAACATGCATATCCATTTTGAAAATATGTGTGGATGAAATATCTTTCTTGCAAAATTCCAAGCTATTAGGGGTAAACTAGTGGAATTTCCAAAAATTGGATAACAAAACTTTTGTGTTCATTTGTTTTGGCTGAATAAATTTTCTTTTTTTTTATTTTTTATTGTTTTAAATTTTTTCCAAACATCAACTATAAAATTTTCATTTTGTTGTAAGGTTTTTGCCTTGTTTGTTTTCAGGATGAAGGGAGAGCGTAAAGTCAGAGTTTTGATTTAAGAAAAAAATATTCATCTAAAATGGAAAAGCACAATGCACAATTGTAGGGAGAGATAATTCCAAAGAGTGTCTGTAATTTTTAGGGATTGTAAGCTCATTTTACTTTTTATATCTCAGGTTTTGCAATCTTCGAAAAAAATTGGTGGCAGAGGATTTTTAACTGAGTGGTGAATTATAATCCATAAATTATTTCATACAAAAATAAAGCCCGTTACGCATGATAAATCACATTACAATCATCTATGATTAATTATGTCAGCTTTTTGCAAATGGGCAAAATAATGGCATGTTTGACTCAGGTAAATATCCCACCGCAAGTTCACTTGAGAATTTAATGAGCGTTTGTTATTCTCTTTAAAACCTTTGCATCCATAGCTCATTTGCATCTTTAACATGTTTCAAACATATCCATTTTTAAAACATGTGTGGATGAAATCTCTTTCTTGCAAAATTCCAAGCAATTAGGGTTAAACTAGTGGAATTTCAAAAAATTGGATAACAAAACTTTTGTGTTCATTTGTGGTGGGTGAATAAATTTTCTTTATTTATATTTATTACTTTTTAAATTTTTTTCCATATATCAACTATAAATTTTTCATTTTTTTGTAAGCTTTTTGGCATGTTTGTTTTCAGGATGAAGGGAGTGCGAAAAGTCAATGTTTTGATTTAAGAAAAAAGTGTACATCTAAAATGGAAAAGCACAATGCACAATTGTAGGGAGAGATAATTCCAAAGAGTGTCTGTAATTTTTTCGGATTGTAAAGTCTTTTTAGTTTTTATATCTCAGGTTTTTCAATCATCGGGAAAAATTGGTGGCAGAGGATTTTTAACTGAGTGTTGAATTGCAATCCATAAGTCATTTCAAACAAAAATATAGCCCGTTATGCAAGATAAATCACATTACAATCATCTATGATTAATTATGTCAACTTTTTGCAAATGGGCAAAATAATGGCATGTTTGACTCGGGTAAATATCCTACCACAAGTTCATTTGAGAATTTAATGAGCGTTTGTTATTCTCTTTCAGAGCATTGCATCCATAGCTCATTTGCATCTTTAACATGTTTCAAACATGCATATCCATTTTTAAAACATGTGTGGATGAAATCTCTTTCTTGCAAAATTCCAAGCAATTAGGATTAAACTAGTGGAATTTCCAAAAATTGGACAACAAAACTTTTGTGTTCATTTGTGTTGGTGAATAAATTTTCTTTATTTATATTTGTTTTTGTTTTAAATTTTTTCCATACATCAACTATAAAATTTTCATTTTGTTGTAAGCGTTTTGCCTTGTTTGTTTTCAGGATGAAGGGAGAGCGAAAAATCAAAGTTTTGATTTAAGAAAAAAGTGTATATCTAAAATGGAAAAGCACAATGTACAATTGCAGGGAGAGATAATTCCAAAGAGTGTCTGTAATTTTTAGGGATTGTAAGCTCTTTTTAGTTTTTATATCTTAGGCTTTGCAATCGTCGCGAAAAATTGGTGGCAGAGGATTTTTAACTGAGTGTTGAATTGCAATCCATAAGTCATTTCATACAAAAATATAGCCCATTACGCATGATAAATCACTTTACAATCATCTATGATTAATTATATCAGCTTTTTTCAAATAGGCAAAATAATGGCATGTTTGACCCGGGTAAATATCCCACCGCAAGTTCACTTGAGAATTTAATGAGCGTTTGTTATTCTGTTTAAAAGCTTTGCATCCATAGCTCATTTTCTTCTTTAACGTGTTTCAAACATGCATATCCATTTTTAAAACATGTGTGGATGAAACTCTTTCTTGCAAAATTCCAAGCTATTAGGGTTAAACTAGTGGAATTTCCCAAAATTGGATAACAAAACTTTTGTGTTCATTTGTGTTCGGTGAATAAATTTTCTTTTTTTATATTTGTTATTGTTTTAAATTTTTTCCATAGATCAACTATAAAATTTTCATTTTGTTGTAAGCTTTTTGCCTTGTTTGTTTTCGGGACGAAGGGAGAGCGAAAAGTCAAAGTATTGATTTAAGAAAAGAGTGTACATATCAAATGGAAAAGCACAATGCACAATTGTAGGGTGAGATAATTACAAAGAGTGTCTGCAATTTTTAGGGATTGTGAGCTCTTTTTAGTTTTTATATCTCAGGTTTTGCAATCATCGGGAAAAATTGGTTGCCGAGGATTTTTAACTGAGTGTTAAATTGCAATCCATAAGTCATTTCATACAAAAATATATCCCGTTACGCATGATAAATCACTTTACAATCATCTATGATTGTTAGATCAAATATTTGAAAATGGGCAAAATAATGACTTGTTGGACTCGGGTAAATATCCCACCGCACGTTCACTTGAGAATTTAATGAGCGTTGGTTATTCTCTTTAAAAGCTTTGGATCCATAGGTCATTTGAATCTTTAACATGTTTCAAGCATGCATATCTATTTTTAAAACATGTGTAGAAAAAATCTCCTTCATGTAAAATTCCAAGCTTAATAGGGTTGGACTAATGGAATTTCCCAAACTTGGATAACAAAACTTTTGTGTTCATTTGTGGTGTGTGAATAGATATTTTTTTATTTACATTAGTTATTATTTAAAATATTTTCCACACATCAACTATAAAATTTTTATTTTGTTGTGATCTTTTTTGCCTTTTTTCTTTACGGGATGAATGGGGAGCGAAATCTCAATGTTCTAATTTAAGAAAAAAGTGTACATCCAAAATTGAAATGCACAATGCACAAATATATAGAGAGATATTTCCAAAGAGTGTCTGTATGTTTTAGGGATCGTATGCACTTTTTCGTTTTTATACCTAAGGTTTTGCAATCGTCGGGCAACGGGGGAGGCGGGCGATTTTTAACTGAGTGTTGACTTCAAATCCATCAGTCATTTCTTATAAAAAGATAGCCCATTACGCATGACAAATCACTTTACAATCATCTATGATTGTTGGCTCAACTTTTTGAATATAGGCAAAATAATGGCTTGTTTGACTCGTGCAAATATCCCACCGCATGTTCAATTGAGAATTTAATCAGCGTTTGTTATTCTCTTTATAATCTTTGGATCCACAGGTCATTTGAATCTTTAACATGTTTCAAACATGCATATCCATTTTGAAAACATGTGTGGAAAAAATCTCCTGCTTGCAAAATTGCAAGATATTGGTTTTGGACTAGTGGAATTTCCCTAACTTGGATAACAAAACTTTTGTGTTCATTTGTGGTGTGTGAATAAATTTTCTTCATTTTATTTATTTATTGTTTTAAACTTTTTCCGTACATCAACTATAAAATTTTCATTTTTCTGTGACCTTTTTGCTTTGTTTTTTTTCGGGTTGAAGGGAGAGCGAAAATTCAAACTTTTGATTTAAGAAAAAAGTGAACATCTAAAACGGAAAAGCACAATGCACATATGTAGAGAGAGATAATTCCAAAGAGTGTGTGTAATTTTTAGGGATTGTAACCACCTTTCCGTTTTTATATCTCAGGTTTTCCAATCGTCGGGAAAAATTGGTGGCTGAGGATTTTTAACTAAGTGTTGAATTGCAATCCATAAGTCATTTCATACAATAATATAGCCCGTTACGCATGATAAATCATATTACAATCTTCTATGATTAATTATGTCAGCTTTTTGCAAATGGGCAAAATAATGACATGTTTGACTCGGGTAAATATCCCACCGCAAGTTCACTTGAGAATTTAATGAGCGTTTGTTATTCAATTTAAAAGATTTGCATCCATACCTCATTTGCATCTTTAACGTGTTTCAAACATGCATATCCATTTTTAAAACATGTGTGGATGAAATCTCTTTCTTGCAAAATTCCATGCAATTAGGGTTAAACTAGTGGAATTTCCCAAAATTGGATAACAAAACTTTTGTGTTCATTTGTGTTGGGTGAATAAATTTTCTTTATTTATATTTGTTATTGTTTTAAATTTTTTCCATACATCAACTATAAAATTTTCATTTTGTTGTAAGCTTTTTGCCTTGTTTGTTTTCGGGACGAAGGGAGAGCGAAAAGTCAAAGTTTTGATTTAAGAAATGAGTGTACATCTAAAATGGAAAAGCACAATGCACAATTGTAGGGAGAGATAATTCCAAAGAGTGTCTGTAATTTTTGGGGATTGTAAGCTCTTTTGAGTTTTTATATCTCAAGTTTTGCAATCATCGGAAAAATTGGTGGCAGAGGATTTTTAGCCTGAGTGTTGAATTGCAATCCATAAGTTATTTCATACAAAAATATAACCCGTTACGCATGAAAAATCACTTTACAATCATCTATGATTGTTAGATCAAATTTTTAAAAATGGACAAAATAATGATTTGTTTGACTCGGGTAAATATCCCACCGCACGTTCACTTGAGAATTTAATGAGCGTTGGTTATTCTCTTTAAAAGCTTTGGATCCATAGGTCATTTGAATCTTTAACATGTTTCAAGCATGCATATCCATTTTTAAAACATGTGTAGAAAAAATCTCCTTCATGTAAAATTCCAAGCTTAATAGGGTTGGACTAATGGAATTTCCCAAACTTGGATAACAAAACTTTTGTGTTCAATTGTGGTGTGTGAATAGATATTTTTTATGTACATTAGTTATTATTTTAAATATTTTTCTCACATCAACTATAAATTTTTTATTTTGTTGTGATTTTTTTTCCTTTTTTGTTTACGGGATGAAGGGGGAGTGAAAACTCAAAGTTCTGATTTAAGAAAAAAGTGTACATCTAAAAGTGAAAAGCACAATGCAAAATTGTAGGGAGAGATAATTCGAAAGAGTGTCTGTAATTTTTAGAGATTGTAAGCTCTTTTTAGTTTTTATATCTCAGGTTTTGCAATCGCCGAGAAAAATTGGTGGCAGAGGATTTTTAACTGAGTGTTGAATTGCAATCCATAAGTCATTTCATACAAAAATATAGCCCGTTACGCATGATAAATCCCTTTGCAATCATCTATGATTGTTAGATCAAATTTTTTAAAATGGGCAAAATAATGACTTGTTAGACTCAGGTAAATATCCCACTGCACGTTCACTTGAGAATTTAATGAGCGTTTGTTATTCTCTTTAAAAGCTTTGGATCCATAGGTCATTTGAATCTTTACCATGTTTCAAGCATGCATATCCTTTTTTAAAACATGTGTCAAAAAAATCTCCTTCATGTATAATTCCAAGCTTAATAAGGTTGGACTAATGGAATTTCCCAAACTTGGATAACAAAAATTTTGTGTTCAATTGTGGTGTGTGAATAGATATTTTTTTTGTACATTAGTTATTATTTTAAATATTTTTCTCACATCAACTATAAAATTTTTATTTTGTTGTGATCTATTTTGCCTTTTTTTGTTTACGCGATGAAGGGGGAGCGAAAACTCAAAGTTCTGATTTAAGAAAAAAGGGTACATCTAAAATGGAAATGCACAATGGACAAATGTAGAGAGAGATATTTCGAAAGAGTGTCTGTATGTTTTAGGGATCGTATGCACTCTTTCGTTTTTATATCTAAGGTTTTGCAATCGTCGGGAAACGGGGGAGGCGGGCGAATTTTAACTGAGTGTTGACTTCAAATCCATAAGTCATTTCTTACAAAAATATAGCCCGTTGCACATGACAAATCACTTTACAATGTTCTATGATTGTTAGCTCAACTTTTTGAATAAGGGCAAAATAATGGCTTGTTTGACTCGGGCAAAAATCCCACCGCACGTTCACTTGAGAATTTAATGAGCGTTTGTTATGCTCTTTAAAAGCTATGGATCCATAGGTCATTTGAATCTTTAACATGTTTCTGCCATGCATACCCATTTTTAAAACATGTGTAGAAAACATCTCCTTCTTGTAAAATTCCAAGATATTAGTTTTGGACTAGTGGAATTTCCCAAACTTGGATAACAAAACTTTTGTGTTCATTTGTGGTGTGTGAATAAATTTTCTTCATTTACTTTTTTTATAGTTTTAAATTTTTTCCGTACAACAACTATGAAATTTTCATTCTGTTGTGAGCTTTTTGCCTTGTTTGTTTTCGGGATGAAGGGAGAGCGAAAAGTAAAAGTTTTGATTTGAGAAAAAAGTGTACATCTAAAACGGAAAAGCACAATGAACATATGTAGAGAGAGATAATTCCAAAGAGTGTCTGTAATTTTTAGGGATTGTAAGCACCTTTTCGTTTTTATATCTCAGGTTTTGCAATCGTCGGGAAAAATTGGTGGCAGAGGATTTTTAGCTAAGTGTTGAACTGCAATCCATAAGTCATTTCATAAAAAAATATAGCCCGTTACGCATGATAAATCACATTACAATCATCTATTACTAATTATGTCAGGTTTTTGCAAATAAGCAAAATATTGGTATGTTTGACTCGGGTAAATATCCCATCGCAAGTTCACTTGAGAATTTAAAGAGCATTTATTATTCTCTTTAAAAGCTTTGCATCCAGAGCTCATTTGCATCTTTAACATTTTTCAAAAATTGATATCCATTTTTAAAACATGTGTGGATGAAATCTCTTTCTTGCAAAATTCCAAGCTATTAGGGTTAAACTAGTGGAATTTCCCAAAATTGGATAACAAAACTTTTGTGTTCATTTGTGTTGGGTGAATAAATTTTCTTTATTTATATTTTTTATTGTTTTAAATTTTTTCCAGACATCAACTATAAAATTTTCATTTTGTTGTAAGCTTTTTGCCTTTTTTGCTTTCGGGATGAAGGGAGAGCGAAAAGTCAAAGTTTTGATTTAAGAAAAGAGTGTACATCTAAAATAGAAAAGAACAATGCACAATTGTAGGGAGAGATAATTCCAAAGAGTGTCTGTAATTTTTAGGGATTGTAAGCTCTTTTTAGTTTTTATATCTCAGGTTTTGGAATCGTCGGGAAAAATTGGTTGCAGAGGATTTGTAAGTGAGTGTTGAATTGCAATCCATAAGTCATTTCATACAAAAATATAGCCCGTTACGCATGATAAATCGCTTTAAAATTATGTATGATTCTTAGATCAAATTTTTGAAAATGGGCAAAATAATGACTTGTTAGACTCGGGTAAATATCCCACCGCACGTTCATTTGAGAATTTAATGAGCGTTTGTTATTCTCTTTAAAAGCTTTGGATCCACAAGTCATTTGAATATTTAACATGTTTCAAACATGCATATCCATTTTTAAAACATGCGTGGAAAAACTCTCCTGCTTGCAAAATTGCAAGATATTAGTTTTGGACTAGTGGAATTTCCCTAACTTGGATAGCAAAACTTTTGTGTTCATTTGTGGTGTGTGAATAAATTTTATTCATTTACTTTTTTTATTGTTTTAAATTTTTTCCGTACATCAACTATGAAATATTCATTCTGTTGTGAGCTTTTTGCCTTGTTTGTTTTCGGGATGAAGGGAGAGCGAAAAGTCAAAGTTTTGATTTAAGAAAAAAGTGTACATCTAAAACGGAAAAGCACAATGAACATATGTAGAGAGAGATAATTCGAAAGAGTGTCTGTAATTTTTAGGGATTGTAAGCACCTTTTTGTTTTTATATCTCAGGTTTTGCAATCGTCGGGAAAAATTGGTGGCAGAGGATTTTTAGCTAAGTGTTGAACTGCAATGCATAAGTCATTTCATACAAAAATATAGCCCGTTACGCATGATAAATCACATTACAATCATCTATTACTAATTATGTCAGCTTTTTGCAAATAGGCAAAATAATGGTATGTTTGACTCTGGTAAATATCCCATTACAAGTTCACTTGAGAATTTAATGAGCATTTTTTATTCTCTTTAAAAGCTTTGCATCCAGAGCTCATATGCATCTTTAACATGTTTCAAACATGCATATCCATTTTTAAAACATGTGTGGATGAAATCTCTTTCTGGCAAAATTCCAAGCTATTAGGGTTAAACAAGTGGAATTTCAAAAAATTGGATAACAAAACTTTTGTGTTCATTTGTGTTGGGTGAATAAATTTTCTTTATTTATATTTGTTATTGTTTTAAATTTTTTCAATACATCAACTATAAAATTTTCATTTTGTTGTAAGCTTTTTGCCTTTTTTGTTTTAGGGATGAAGGGAGAGCGAAAAGTCAAAGTTTTGATTTAAGAAAACAGTGTACATCTAAAATGGAAAAGCACAATGCACAATTGTAGGGAGAGATAATTCCAAAGAGTGTCTATAATTTTTAGGGATTGTAAGCTCTTTTTAGTTTTTATATCTCAGGTTTTGCAATCGTCGGGAAAAATTGGTGGCAGAGGATTATTAACTCAGTGTTGAATTGCAATCCATAAGTCTTTTCATACAAAAATATAGCCCGTTACGCATGATAAATCACTTTACAATCATCTATGATTGTTAGATCAAATTTTTGAAAATGGGCAAAATAATGACTTGTTAGACTCGGGTAAATATCTCACCGCACGTTCACTTGAGAATTTAATGAGCGTTTGTTATTCTCTTTAAAAACTTTGGATCGATAGGTCATTTGAATCTTTAACATATTTCAAGCATGCATATCCATTTTTAAAACATGTGTAGAAAAAATCTCCTTCATGTAAAATTCCAAGCTTAATAGGGTTGGAGTAATGGAATTTCCCAAACTTGGATAACAAAACTTTTGTGTTCATTTGTGATGTGTGAATATATATTTTTAATTTACATTAGTTATTATTTGAAATATTTTTCACACATCAACTATAAAATTTTTATTTAGTTGTGATTTTTTTTGCCTTTTTTGTTTACGGGATGAAGGGGGAGGGAAAACTCAAAGTTCTGATTTAAGAAAAAAGTGTACATCTAAAATGGAAATGCAGAGTGCACAAATGTAGAGAGAGATATTTCCAAAGAGTGTCTGTATGTTTACGGATCGTATGCACTTTTTCGTTTTTATATCTAAGGTTTTGCAATCGTCGGGAAACGGGGAGGCGGGCGATTTTTAACTAAGTGTTGACTTCAAATCCATAAGTCATTTCTTACAAAAATATAGCCCGTTATGCATGACAAATCACTTTACAATCATCTATGATTGTTAGCTCAACTTTTTGAATATGGGCAAAATAATGACTTGTTTGACTCGGGCATATATCCCACCGCACGTTCACTTGAGAATTTAATGAGCGTTTGTTATTCTCCTTATAAGATTTGGATCCATAGGTCATTTGAATCTTTAACATGTTTCTGGCATGCATATCCATTTTTAAAACATGTGTAGAAAAAATCTCCTTCATGTAAAATTCCAAGATATTAGTTTTGGACTAGTGGAATTTCCCAAAGTTGGAACACAAAACTTTTGTGTTCATTTGTGGTGTGTGAATAAATTTTCATCATTTACTTTTTTTATTATATTAAACTTTTTGCGTACATCAACTATAAAATTTTCATTTTGCTGTGATCTATTTGCCTTTTTTGTTTACGGGATGAAGGGAAAGCGAAAAACTCGAAATTTTGATTTATGAAAAATGTGTACATCTAAAAAGGAAATGCACAATGCACATATGTAGAGAGAGATAATTCCAAAGAGTGTCTGTAATTTTTAGGGATTGTAAGCACCTTTTCATTTTTATATCTCAGGTTTTGCAATCGTCGGGAAAAATGGGTCGCGGAGGATTTTTAACTGAGTGTTGAATTGCAATCCATAAGTCATTTCATACAAAAATATAGCCCGTTACGCATGATAAATCACATTACAATCATCTATGATTAATTATGTCACCTTTTTGCAAAAAGGCAAAATAATGGCATGTTTGACTAGGGTAAATATCCCACTGCAAGTTCACTTGAGAATTTAATGAGCTTTTGTTATTCTCTTTAAAACTTTGCATCCATAGCTCATTTGCATCTTTAACATGTTTCAAACATGCATATCCATTTTTAAAACATGTGTGGATGAAATCTCTTTCTTGCAAAATTCCAAGCTATTAGGGTTAAACCAGTGGAATTTCTAAAAATTGGATAACAAAACTTTTGTGTTCATTTGTGTTGGGTGAATAAGTTCTCTTTATTGATATTTTTTGTTGTTTTAAACTTTTTCCATACATCAAGTAGAAAATTTTTATTTAGTTTTAAGCTTTTTGCCTTGTTTGTTTTCAAGATGAAGGGAGAGCGAAAAGTCAAAGTTTGGATTTAAGAAAAAAGTGTACATCTAAAATGGAAAAGCACAATGCACAATTGTAGGGAGAGATAATTCCAAAGAGTGTCTGTAATTTTTAGGGATTGTAAGCTCTTTTTAGTTTTTATATCTCAGGTTTTGCAATCATCGAGAAAAATTGGTGGCAGAGGATTTTTAATTGAGTGTTGAATTGCAATCCATAAGTCATTTCATACAAAAATATAGCCCGTTACGCATGATAAATCTCATTACAATCATCTATGATTAATTATGTCAGCTTTTTGCAAATGGGCAAAATAATGGCATGTTTTACTCGGGTAAATATCCCACCGCAAGTTCACTTGAGAATTTAATGAGCGTTTGTTATTCTCTTTAAAAGCTTTGCATCCGTAGCTCATTTGCATCTTTAACATGTTTCAAACATGCATATCCATTTTTAAAACATATGTGGATGAAATCTCTTTCTTGCAAAATTCCAAGCTATTAGGGTTAAAGTAGTGGAATTTCCAAAAATTGGATAACAAAACTTTTGTGTTCATTTGTGTTGGGTGAATAAATTTTTTTTATTTATATTTGTTATTGTTTTAAATTTTTTCCTTACATCAACGATAAAATTTTCAATTTGTTGTAAGCTTTTTGCTTTGTTTGTTTTTGGGATGAAGGGAGAGCGAAAAGTCGAAGTTTTGGTTTAAGAAAAGAGTGTACATTTAAAATGGAAAAGCACAATGTACAATTGTAGGGAGAGATAATTCCAAAGGGTGTCTGTAATTTTTAGGGATTGTAAGCTCTTTTTAGTTTTTATATCTCAGGTTTTGCAATCGTTGGGAAAATTTTGTGGCAGAGGATTTTTAATTGAGTGTTGAATTGCAATCGATAAGTCATTTCATACAAAAATATAGACCGTTACGCACGTTAAATCACTTTACAATCATCTATGATTGTTAGATCAAATTTTGGAAAATGGGCAAAATAATGACTTGTTAGTCTCGCGTAAATATCCCACCGCACGTTCACTTGAGAATTTAATGAGCGTTGGTTATTCTCTTGAAAAGCTTTGGATCCATAGGTCATTTGAATCTTTAACATGATTCAAACATGCATATCCATTTTTAAAACATGTGTAGAAAAAATCTCCTTCATGTAAAATTCCAAGCTTAATAGGGTTGGACTAATGGAATTTCCCAAACTTGGATAACAAAACTTTTGTGTTCAATTGTGGTGTGTGAATAGATATTTTTTATGTACATTAGTTATTATTTTAAATATTTTTCTCACATCAACTATAAAATTTTTATTTTGTTGTGATCTTTTTTTCCTTTTTTGTTTACGGGATGAAGGGGGAGTGAAAACTCAAAGTTCTGATTTAAGAAAAAAGTGTACATCTAAAATGGAAATTCACAATGCACAATTGTAGGGAGAGATAATTCCAAAGATTGTCTGTAATTTTTAGGGATTGTAAGCTCTTTTTAGTTTTTATATCTCAGGTTTTGCAATCGTTGGGAAAAATTGGTACAATGCACAAATGTAGAGAGAGTTATTTCCAAAGAGTGTCTATATGTTTTAGGGATCGTATGCACTTTTTTCGTTTTTATATCTAAGATTTTGCAATCGACAGGAAACGGTGGAGGCGGGCGATTTTTAATTGAGTGTTGACTTCAAATCCATGAGTCATTTCTTAAAAAAATATAGCCCGTTACGCATGACAAATCACTTTACAATCATCTATGATTGTTAGCTCAACTTTTTGAATATGGGCAAAATAATGGTTTATTTGACTCGGGCAAATATCCCAGCGCACATTCTCTTGAGAATTTAATGAGCGTTTGTTATTCCCTTTAAAAGCTTTGGATTCATAGGTCATTTGAATCTTTAACTTGTTTCAGGCATGCATATCCATTTTTAAAACATGTGTCGAAAAAATCTCCTTCATGTAAAATTCCAAGATATTAGTTTTGGACTTGTGGAATTTCCCAAACTTGGATAACAAAACTTTTGTGTTCATTTGTGGTGTGTGAATAAATTTTCTTCATTTACTTTTTTATTGTTTTAAACTTTTTCCGTACATCAACTATGAAATTTTCATTTTGCTGTGATCTATTTGCCTTTTTTGTTTACGGGATGAAGGGAGAGCGAAAAACTCGAATTTTTGATTTAGGAAAAATGTGTATATCTAAAATAGAAATGCACAATGCACATATGTAGAGAGAGATAATTCCAAAGAGTGTCTGTAATTTTTAGGGATTGTAAGCACCTTTTCGTTTTTATATCTCAGTTGCAATCGTCGGGAAAAATGGGTTGCGGAGGATTTTTAACTGAGTGTTGAATTGCAATCCATAAGTCATTTCATACAAAAATATAGCCCGTTACACATGATAAATCACATTATAATAATCTATGATTAATTATGTCAGCTTTTTGCAAATGGGCAAAATAATGGCATGTTTGACTCGGGTAAATATCCCACCGCAAGTTCACTTGAGAATTTAATGAGCGTTTGTTAATCTCTTTAAAAGTTTTGCATCCATAGCTCATTTGCGTCTTTAACATGTTTCAAACATGCATATCCATTTTTAAAACATGTGTGGACGAAATCTCTTTCTTGCAAAATTCCAAGCTATTAGGGTTAAACTAGTGGAATTTCCCAAAATTGGATAACAAAACTTTTGTGTTCATTTGTGTTGGGTGAATAAATTTTCTTTATTTATTTTTGTTATTGTTTTAAATTTTTTCCATACATCAACTATAAAATTTTCATTTTCTTGTAAGCTTTTTGCCTTGTTTGTTTTCGGGGATGAAGGGAGAGCGAAAGGTCAAAGTTTTGATTTAAGAAAAAAGTGTACATCTAAAATGGAAAAGCACAATGCACAATTGTAGGGAGAGATAATTCCAAAGAGTGTCTGATATTTTTAGGGATTGTAGGCTCTTTTTAGTTTTTATATCTCAGGTTTTGCAATCATCGGGAAAAATTGGAGGCAGAGGATTTTTAACTTAGTGTTGAATTGGAATCCATAAGTAATTTCATACAAAAAGATAGCCCGTTACTCATGAGAAATCACTTTACAATTATCTATGATTGTTAGATCAAATTTTTGAAAATGGGCAAAATAATGACTTGTTATACTTGAGTAAATATCCCACCACACGTTCACTTGAGAATTTAATGAGCGTTTTTTATTCTCTTTAAAAACTTTGGATCCATAGGTCATTTGAATCTTTAACATGGTTCAAGAATGCATATCCATTTTTAAAATATGTGTACAAAAAATCTCCTTCATGTAAAATTCCAAGCTTAATAGGGTTGGACTTATGGAATTTCCCAAACTTGGATAACAAAACTTCTGTGTTCAGTTGTGGTGTGTGAATAGATATTTTTTATTTACATTAGTTATTATTTTAAATATTTTCCACACATCAACTATAAAATTTTTATTTTGTTGTGATCTTTTTTGCCTTTTTTGTTTATGGGATGAAGGGGGAGCGAAAGCTCAAAGTTCTGATTTAAGAAAAAAAGTGTACATCTAAAATGGAAATGCACAATGCACAAATGTAGAGAGAGATATTTCCAAAGAGTGTCTGTATGTTTTATGGATCGTATGCACTTTTTTCGTTTTTATTTCTAAGGTTTTGCGATCGTCAGGAAACGGGGGAGGTGGGTAATTTTTAACTGAGTGTTGACTTCAAATCCATAAGTCATTTGTTACAAAATTATAGCCCGTTACACATGAAAAATCACTTTACAATCATCTATGATTGTTAGCTCAACTTTTTGAATATGGGGAAAATAATGGCTTGTTTGACTCAGGCAAATATCCCACCGCACGTTCACTTGAGAATTTAATGAGCGTTTGTTATTCTCTTTAAAACCTTTGGATCCATATATCATTTGAATCTTTAACATGTTTCTGGCATGCATATCCATTTTTAAAACATGTGTAGAAAAAATCTCCTTCATGTAAAATTCCAAGATATTTGTTTTGGACTAGTGGAATTTCCCAAACTTGGATAACAAAACTTTTGTGTTCATTTGTGGTGTGTGAATAAATTTTCTTCATTTACTTTTTTTATTGTTTTAAACTTTTTCCGTACACCAACTATGAAATTTTCATTTTGCTATGATCTATTTGCCTTTTTTGTTTACAGGATGAAGGGAGAGTGAAAAACTCGAAGTTTTGATTTAAGAAAAATGTGTACATCTAAAACGGAAATGCACAATGCACATATGTAGAGAGAGATAATTCCAAAGAGAGTCTGTAATTTTTAGGGATTGTAAGCACCTTTTCGTTTTTATATCTCAGGTTTGGCAATCGTCTGGAAAAATGGGTTGCAAAGGATTTTTAACTGAGTGTTGAATTGCAATCCATAAGTCATTTGATACAAAAATATAGCCCATTACGCATAATAAATCACTTTACAATCAACTATGATTGTTAGATCAAATTTTTGAAAATGGGCAAAATAATGACTTGTTAGACTTGGGTAAATATCCCACCGCACGTTCACTTGAGAATTTAATGAGCGTTTGTTATTCTCTTTAAAACCTTTGGATCCATAGGTTATTTGAATCTTTAACATGTTACAAGCATGCATATCCATTTTTAAAACATGTGTAGAAAAAATCTCCTTCATGTAAAATTCCAAGCTTAATAGGGTTGGACTAATGGAATTTCCCGAACTTGGATAACAAAACTTTTGTGTTCATTTGTGGTGTGTGAATAAATATTTGTTATTTAAATTAGTTATTATTTTAAATATTTTCCACACATCATCTATAAAAATTTAATTAGTTGTGATCTTTTTTGCCTTTTTTGTTTACAGGATGAAGGGGGAGCGAAAACTCAAAGTTCTGATTTAAGAAAAAAGTGTACATCTAAAATGGAAATGCACAATGCACAAATTTAGAGAGAGATATTTCCAAAGAGTGTCTGTATGTTTTAGGGATCGTATGCACTTTTTTCGTTTTACATCTAAGATTTTGCAATTGTCGGGAAACAGGGGATGCAGGCGATTTTTAACTGAGTGTTGACTTCAAATCCATAAGTCATTTCTTACAAAAATATAGCCCGTTACGCTTGACAAATCACTATACAATCATCTATGATTGTTAGCTCAACTTTTTGAATATGGGCAAAATAATGGCTTGTTTGACTCGGGCAAATATCCCACCGCACGTTCACTAGAGAATTTAATGAGCATTTGTTATTCTCTTTAAAAGCTTTGGATCCATAGGTCATTTGAATCTTTAACATGTTTCTGGCATGCATACCCATTTTTAAAACATGTGTGGAAAAAATCTCCTTCTTTTAAAATTCCAACCTTAATAGGGTTGGACTAATGGAATTTCCCAAACTTGGATAACAAAACTTTTGTGTTCATTTGTGGTGTGTGAATAGATATTTTTTATTTACATTAGTTATTATTTTAAATATTTTCCACACATTAACTATAAACTTTTTATTTTGTTGTGATCTGTTTTGCCTTTTTTGTTTACCGGATAAAGTGGGGAGCGAAAACTCAAAATTCTGATTTAATAAAAAATTGTACATCTAAAATGGAAATGCACAAAGCACAAATGTAGAGAGAGATATTTCCAAAGAGTGTCTGTAATTTTTAGGGATTGTAAGCACCTTTTCGTTTTTATATCTCAGGTTTGGCAATCGTCGGGAAAAATGGGTTGCGGAGGATTTTTAACTGAGTGTTGAATTGCAATCCATAAGTCATTTCATACAAAAATATAGCCCGTTACGCATGATAAATCACATTACAATCATCTATGATTAATTATGACAGCTTTTTTCAAATTGGCAAAATAATGGCATGTTTGACTCGGGTTAATATCCCACCGCAAGTTCACTTGAGAATTTAATGAGCGTTTGTTATTCTCTTTGAAAGCTTTGCATCCATAGCTCATTTTCTTCTTGAACATGTTTCAAACATGCATATCCATTTTTAAAACATGTGTGGACGAAATCTCTTTCTTGCAAAATTCAAAGCTATTAGGGTTAAACTAATGGAACTTCCCAAAATTGGATAACAAAACTTTTGTGTTCATTGGTGTTGGGTGAATAAATTTTCTTTATTTATATTTGTTATTGTTTAAAATTTTTTCCATACATCAACTATAAAATTTTCATTTTCTTGTAAGCTTTTTGCCTTGTTTGTTTTCGGGATGAAGGGAGAGGTAAAAGTCAAAGTTTTGATTTAAGAAAAAAGTGTACATCTAAAATGGAAAAGCACAATTCACAATTGTAGGGAGAGATAATTCCGAAGAGTGTCTATAAATTTTATGGATTGTAAACTCTTTTTAGTTTTTATATCTCAGGTTTTGCAATCGTCGGGAAAAATTGGTGGCAAAGGATTTTTAACTGAGTGTTGAATTGCAATCCATAAGTCATTTCATACAAAAATATAACCCATTACGCATGATAAATCACTTTACAATCATCTATGATTGTTAGATCAATATTTTTGGAAATGGGAAAAATAATGACTTGTTAGACTAAGGTAAATAACCCACCCCACGTTCACTTGAGAATTTAATGAGCGTTTGTTATTCTCTTTAAAAGATTTGGATCCATAGGTCATTTGAATCTTTAACATGTTTCAAGCATGAATACCCATTTTTAAAAGATGTGTGGAAAAAATCTCTTTCATGTAAAATTCCAAGCTTAATAGGGTTGGACTAATGGAATTTCCCAAACTTGGATAACAAAAGTATTGTGTTCATTTGTGGTGTGTGAATAGATATTTTTTATTTTCATTAGTTAATATTTTAAATGTTTTCCACACATTTACAATCATCTATGATTGTTAGCTCAACTTTTTGAATATGGGCAAAATAATGGCTTGTTTGACTCGGGCAAATATCCCACCGAACATTCACTTGAGAATTTAATGAGCGTTTGTTATTCTCTTTAAAAGCTTTATATCCATCGGTCATTTGAATCTTTAACATGTTTCTGGCATGCATATCCATTTTTAAAACATGTGTAGAAAAAATCTCCTTCATGTAAAATTCCAAGATATTAGTTTTGGACTAGTAGAATTTCCCAAACTTGGATAAAAAAACTTTTGTGTTCATTTGTGGTGTGTGAATAAATTTTCTTCATTTACTGTTTTTGTTGTTTTAAATTTTTTCGTACATCAACTATGAAATTTTCATTTTGCTGTGATCTGTTAGCCTTTTTTGTTTGCGGGATGAAGGGAGAGCAAAAAACTTGAAGTTTTGATTTAAGAAAAATGTGTACATCTAAAATGGAAATGCACATTGCACATATGTAGAGAGGGATAATTCCAAAGAGTGTCTGTAATTTTTAGGGATTGTAAGCACCTTTTCGTTTTTATATGTCAGGTTTTGGAATCGTCGGGAAAAATGGGTTGCAGAGGATTTTTAACTGAGTGTTGAATTGCAATCCAAAAGTCATTTCATAAAAAAATATAGCCCGTTACACATGATAAATCACATTACAATCATCTATGATTAATTATGTCAGCTTTTTGAAAATGGGCAAAATAATGGCATGTTTGACTCGGGTAAATATCCCACCGCAAGTTCACTTGAGAATTTAAAGAGCCTTTGTTATTCTCTTTAAAAGATTTGCATCCATACCTCATTTGCATCTTTAACTTGTTTCAAACATGCATATCCCTTTTTAAACCATGTGTGGATGAAATCTCTTTCTTGCAAAATTCCAAGCTATTAGGGTTAAACTAGTGGAATTTCCCAAAATTGGATAACAAAACTTTTGTGTTCATTTGTGTTGGCTGAATAAATTTTCTTTATTTATATTTGTTATTGTTTTCAATTTTTTCCATACATCAACTATAAAATTTTCATTTATTGTAAGATTTTTGCCTTGTTTGTTTTCGAGATGAAGGGAGAGCGAAAAGTCAAAGTTTTGATTTAAGAAAAAAGTGTACAACTAAAATGGAAAAGCACAATGCACAATTGTAGGGAGAGATAATTTCAAAGAGTATCTGTAATTTTCAGGGATTGTAAGCTCGTTTTAGTTTTTATATCTCAGGTTTTGTAATCATCGAGAAAAATTGATGGCAGAGGATTTTTAACTGAGTGTTGAATTGCAATCCATAAGTCATTTAATACAAAAATATAGCCCGTTACGCATGATAAATCACTTTACAGTCATCAATGATTATTAGATCAAATTTTTGGAAATGGGCAAAATAATGACTTGTTAGACTCGGGTAAATATCCCACCGCACGTTCACTTGAGAATTTAATGAGCGTTTGTTATTCTCTTTAAAAGCTTTGGATCCATAGGTCATTTGATTCTTTGACATGTTTCAAGCACACATATTCATTTTTAAAACATTTGTAGAAAAAATCTCCTTCATGTAAAATTCCAAGCTTAATAGGGTTGGACAAATGGAATTTCCAAAACTTGGATAACAAAACTTTTGTTTTCATTAGTGGTGTGTGAATAGATATAATTTATTTACATTAGTTATTATTTTAAATATTTTCCACACATCAACTATAAAATTTTTATTTTGTTGTGATCTTTTTTGCCTTTTTTGTTTACGGGATGAAGTGGGAGCGAAAACTCAAAGTTCTTATTTAAGAAAAATGTGTACATCTAAAATGGAAATGCACATTGCACATATGTAGAGAGGGATAATTCCAAAGAGTGTCTGTAATTTTTAGGGATTGAAAGCACCTTTTCGATTTTATATCTCAGGTTTTGGAATCGTCGGGAAAAATGGGTTGCAGAGGATTTTTAACTGAGTGTTGAATTGCAATCCAAAAGTCATTTCATAAAAAAATATAGCCCGTTACACATGATAAATCACATTACAATTATCTATGATTAATTATGTCAGCTTTTTGAAAATGGGCAAAATAATGGCATGTTTGACTCGGGTAAATATCCCACCGCAAGTTCACTTGAGAATTTAAAGAGCCTTTGTTATTCTCTTTAAAAGATTTGCATCCATACCTCATTTGCATCTTTAACTTGTTTCAAACATGCATATCCCTTTTTAAACCATGTGTGGATGAAATCTCTTTCTTGCAAAATTCCAAGCTATTAGGGTTAAACTAGTGGAATTTCCCAAAATTGGATAACAAAACTTTTGTGTTCATTTGTGTTGGCTGAATAAATTTTCTTTATTTATATTTGTTATTGTTTTCAATTTTTTCCATACATCAACTATAAAATTTTCATTTATTGTAAGATTTTTGCCTTGTTTGTTTTCGAGATGAAGGGAGAGCGAAAAGTCAAAGTTTTGATTTAAGAAAAAAGTGTACAACTAAAATGGAAAAGCACAATGCACAATTGTAGGGAGAGATAATTCCAAAGAGTATCTGTAATTTTCAGGGATTGTAAGCTCTTTTTAGTTTTTATATCTCAAGTTTTGTAATCATCGAGAAAAATTGATGGCAGAGGATTTTTAACTGAGTGTTGAATTGCAATCCATAAGTCATTTAATACAAAAATATAGCCCGTTACGCATGATAAATCACTTTACAGTCATCAATGATTGTTAGATCAAATTTTTGGAAATGGGCAAAATAATGACTTGTTAGACTCGGGTAAATATCCCACCGCACGTTCACTTGAGAATTTAATGAGCGTTTGTTATTCTCTTTAAAAGCTTTGGATCCATAGGTCATTTGATTCTTTGACATGTTTCAAGCACACATATTCATTTTTAAAACATTTGTAGAAAAAATCTCCTTCATGTAAAATTCCAAGCTTAATAGGGTTGGACAAATGGAATTTCCAAAACTTGGATAACAAAACTTTTGTTTTCATTTGTGGTGTGTGAATAGATATAATTTATTTACATTAGTTATTATTTTAAATATTTTCCACACATCAACTATAAAATTTTTATTTTGTTGTGATCTTTTTTGCCTTTTTTGTTTACGGGATGAAGGGGGAGCGAAAACTCAAAGTTCTTATTTAAGAAAAAAGTGTACATCTAAAATGGAAATGCACAATGCAAAAATGTAGAGAGTGATATTTCCAAAGAGTGTCTGTATGTTTTAGGGATCGTATGGACTTTTTAGTTTTTATTTCTAAGGTTTTGCAATCGTGGGGAAATGGGGGAGGAGGGCGATTTTTAACTGAGTGTTGACTTCAAATCCATAAGTCATTTCTTACAAAAATATAGCCCATTACGCTTGACAAATCACTTTAAAATCATCTATGATTGTTAGCTCAACTTTTTGAATATGGGCTAAATAATGGCTTGTTGACTCGGGCAAATATCCCACCGCACGTTCACTTGAGAATTTAATGAGCGTTTGTTATTCTCTTTAAAAGCATTGGATCCATAGGTCATTTGGATCTTTAACATGTTTCTAGCATGCAAATCCATTTTTAAAACATGTGTAGAAAAAATCTCCTTCATGTAAAATTCCAAGAAATTAGTTTTGGACTATTGGTATTTCCGAAACATGGATAACTCAACTTTTGTGTTCATTTGTGGTGTGTGAATTAATTTTCTTCATTTACTTTTTTTATTGTTTTAAACTTTTTCCGTACATCAACTATGAAATTTTCATTTTGCTGTGATCTATTTGCCTTTTTTGTTTACGGATGAAGAGAGAGCAAAAAACTCGAAGTTTTGATTTAAGAAAAATGTGTACATCTAAAACAGAAATGCACAATGCACATATGTAGAGAGGGATATTTCGAAAGAGTTTCTGTAATTTGTAGGGATTGTAAGCACATTTTCGTTTTTATATCTCAGGTTTTGCAATCGTTGGGAAAAATGGGTTGCAGAGGATTTTTAACTGAGTGTCGAATTGCAATCCATAAGTCATTTCATACAAAAATATAGCCCGTTACGCATGATAAATCACATTACAATCATCTATGATTAATTATGTCAGCATTTTGCAAATGGGCAAAATAATGCCATGTTTGACTCGGGTAAAAATCCCACCGCAAGTTCACTTGAGAATTTAAAGAGTGTTTGTTATTCTCTTTAAAAGCTTTGCATCCATAGCCCTTTTGCATCTTTAACATGTTTCAAACTTGCATATCCATTTTTAGAACATGTGTGGACGAAATCTTTTTCTTGCAAAATTCCAAGCTATTAGGGTTAAACTAGTGGAATTTCCCAAAATTGGATAACAAAACTTTTGTGTTCATTTGTGTTGGGTGAATAAATTTTCTTTATTTATTTTTGTTATTGTTTTAAATTTCTTCCACACATCAACTATAAAATTTTCATTTTGTTGTAAGCTTTTTGCCTTGTTTGTTTTCGGGATGAAGGGATACCGAAAAGTAAAAGTTTTGATTTAAGAAAAAAGGGTACATCTAAAATGGAAAAGGACAATGCAAAATTGTAGGGAGAGATAATTCCAAATAGTGTCTGTAATTTTTAGGGATTGTAAGCTCTTTTTAGTTTTATATCTCAGGTTTTGCAATCGTTGGGAAAAAATTGGTGGCAGAGGATTTTTAACTGAGTGTTTAATTGCAATCCATAAGTCGTTTCATACAAAAATATATCCCATTACGCATGATAAATCACTTTACAATCATCTATGATTGTTAGATCAAATTTTTGAAAATGGTCAAAATAATGATTTGTTAGACTCGGGTAAATATCCCACCGCACGTTCACTTGAGAATTTAATGAGCGTTTGTCATTCTCTTTAAAAGCTTTGGATCCATAGGTCATTTTAATCTTTAACATGTTTCAAGAATGCATATCCATTTTTAAAACATGTGTAGAAAAATACTCCTTCATGTAAAATTCCAAGCTTAAAAGGGTTAGACTAATGGAATTTCCCAAACTTGGATAACAAAACTTTTGTGTTCATTTGTGGTGTGCGAATAGATATTTTTTATTTACATTAATTATTATTTTAAATATTTTCCACACATCAACTATAAAATTTTTATTTTGTTGTGATCTTTTTTGCCTTTTTTATTTACGGGATGAAGGGGGAGCGAAAACTCAAAGTTCTGATTTAAGAAAAAAGTGTACATCTAAAATGGAAATGCACAATGCACAAATGTAGACAGAGATATTTCCAAAGAGTGTCTGTATGTTTTAGGGATCGTATGCACTTTTTCATTTTTATATCTAAGGTTTTGCAATCGTCGGGAAACGGGGGAGGCGGGCAATTTTTAACTGATTATAGACTTCAAATCCATAAGTCATTTTTTATAAAAATATAGCCCGTTACGCATGACAAGTCACTTTGGAATCATCTATGATTGTTAGCTCAACTTTTTGAATATGGGCAAAATAATGGCTTGTTTGACTCGGGCAAATATCCCACCGCACGTTCACTTGAGAATTTAATGAGCTTTTGTTATTCTCTTTAAAAGCTTTGGATCCATAGGTCATTTGAATCTTTACCATGTTTCTGGCATGCATATCTATTTTTAAAACATGTGTAGAAAAAATCAACTTCATGTAAAATGTCAAGATATTAGTTTTGGACTAGTGGAATTTCCCAAACTTCGATGACAAAACTTTTGTGTTCATTTGTGGTGTGTGAATAAATTTTCTTCATTTACTTTTTTTATAGTTTTAAACTTTTTCCGTACATCAACTATGAAATTTTCATTTTGCTGTGATATATTTGCCTTTTTTGTTTTCGGGATGAAGGGAGAGCAAAAAACTCGAAGTTTTGATTTAAGAAAAATGTGTACATCTAAAACGGAAATGCACAATGCACATATGTAGAGAGGGATAATTCCAAAGAGTGTCTGTAATTTTTAGTGATTGTAAGCACCTTTTCATTTTTATATCTCAGGTTTTGCAATCGTTGGGAAAAATGGGTTGCGAAGGATTTTTAACTGAGTGTCGAATTGCAATCCATAAGTCATTTCATACAAAAATATAGCCCGTTACGCATGATAAATCACATTACAATCATCTATGATTAATTTTGTCAGCATTTTGCAAATGGGCAAAATAATGCCATGTTCGACTCGGGTAAAAATCCCACCGCAAGTTCACTTGAGAATTTAAAGAGTGTTTGTTATTCTCTTTAAAAGCTTTGCATCCATAGCTCTTTTGCATCTTTAACATGTTTCAAACTTGCATATCCATTTTTAGAACATGTGTGGACGAAATCTTTTTCTTGCAAAATTCCAAGCTATTAGGGTTAAACTAGTGGAATTTCCCAAAATTGGATAACAAAACTTTTGTGTTCATTTGTGTTGGGTGAATAAATTTTCTTTATTTATTTTTGTTATTGTTTTAAATTTCTTCCACACATCAACTATAAAATTTTCATTTTGTTGTAAGCTTTTTGCCTTGTTTGTTTTCGGGATGAAGGGATACCGAAAAGTAAAATTTTTGATTTAAGAAAAAAGGGTACATCTAAAATGGAAAAGGACAATGCAAAATTGTAGGGAGAGATAATTCCAAATAGTGTCTGTAATTTTTAGGGATTGTAAGCTCTTTTTAGTTTTATATCTCAGGTTTTGCAATCGTTGGGAAAAAATTGGTGGCAGAGGATTTTTAACTGAGTGTTTAATTGCAATCCATAAGTCGTTTCATACAAAAATATATCCCATTACGCATGATAAATCACTTTACAATCATCTATGATTGTTAGATCAAATTTTTGAAAATGGTCAAAATAATGATTTGTTAGACTCGGGTAAATATCCCACCGCACGTTCACTTGAGAATTTAATGAGCGTTTGTCATTCTCTTTAAAAGCTTTGGATCCATAGGTCATTTTAATCTTTAACATGTTTCAAGAATGCATATCCATTTTTAAAACATGTGTAGAAAAATACTCCTTCATGTAAAATTCCAAGCTTAAAAGGGTTAGACTAATGGAATTTCCCAAACTTGGATAACAAAACTTTTGTGTTCATTTGTGGTGTGCGAATAGATATTTTTTATTTATATTAATTATTATTTTAAATATTTTCCACACATCAACTTTAAAATTTTTATTTTGTTGTGATCTTTTTTGCCTTTTTTATTTACGGGATGAAGGGGGAGCGAAAACTCAAAGTTCTGATTTAAGAAAAAAGTGTACATCTAAAATGGAAATGCACAATGCACAAATGTAGACAGAGATATTTCCAAAGAGTGTCTGTATGTTTTAGGGATCGTATGCACTTTTTCATTTTTATATCTAAGGTTTTGCAATCGTCGGGAAACGGGGGAGGCGGGCAATTTTTAACTGATTATAGACTTCAAATCCATAAGTCATTTTTTATAAAAATATAGCCCGTTACGCATGACAAGTCACTTTGGAATCATCTATGATTGTTAGCTCAACTTTTTGAATATGGGCAAAATAATGGCTTGTTTGACTCGGGCAAATATCCCACCGCACGTTCACTTGAGAATTTAATGAGCTTTTGTTATTCTCTTTAAAAGCTTTGGATCCATAGGTCATTTGAATCTTTACCATGTTTCTGGCATGCATATCTATTTTTAAAACATGTGTAGAAAAAATCAACTTCATGTAAAATTTCAAGATATTAGTTTTGCACTAGTGGAATTTCCCAAACTTCGATGACAAAACTTTTGTGTTCATTTGTGGTGTGTGAATAAATTTTCTTCATTTACTTTTTTTATAGTTTTAAACTTTTTCCGTACATCAACTATGAAATTTTCATTTTGCTGTGATATATTTGCCTTTTTTGTTTTCGGGATGAAGGGAGAGCAAAAAACTCGAAGTTTTGATTTAAGAAAAATGTGTACATCTAAAACGGAAATGCAAAATGCACATATGTAGAGAGGGATAATTCCAAAGAGTGTCTGTAATTTTTAGTGATTGTAAGCACCTTTTCATTTTTATATCACAGGTTTTGCAATCATCGGGAAAAATGGGTTGCGAAGGATTTTTAACTGAGTGTTGAATTGCAATCCATAAGTCCTTTCATAAAAAAATATATCCCGTTACGTATGATAAATCACATTACAATCATCTATAATTAATTATGTCAGCTTTTTGCAAATGGGCAAAATGACGGCATGTTTGACTCGGGTAAATATCCCACCGCAAGTTCACTTGAGAATTTAAAGAGCGTTTGTTATTCTCTTTAAAAGCTTTGCATCCATAGCTCATTTGCATCTTTAACATCTTTCAAACATGCATATCCATTTTTAAACATGTGTCGATGAAATCTCTTTCTTCCAAAATTCCAAGCTATTAGGGTTAAACTAGTGGAATTTCCCAAAATTGGATAACAAAACTTTTGTGTTCATTTGTGTTGGGTGAATAAATTTTCTTTATTTATATTTGTTATTGTTTTAAATTTTTTCCATACATCAACTATAAAATTTTCATTTTGTTGTAAGCTTTTTGCCTTGTTTGTTTTCGGGATGAATGGAGAGCGAAAAGTCAATGTTTTGATTGAAGAAAAAAGTGTACATCCAAAATGTAAAAGCACAATGCACAATTGTAGGGAGAGATAATTCCAAAGAGTGTCTGTAATTTTTAGGGATTGTAAGCTCTTTTTAGTTTTTATATCTCAGGTTTTGCAATCGTCGAGAAAAATTGGTGGCAGAGGATTTTTAACTGAGTGTTGAATTGCAATCCATAAGTCATTTCATACAAAAATATAGGCCGTTACGCATGATAAATCACTTTATACTCATCAATGATTGTTAGATCAATTTTTTGGAAATGGGCAAAATAATGACTTGTTAGACTCGGGTAAATATCCCACCGCACGTTCACTTGAGAATTTAATGAGCGTTTTTTATTCTCTTTAAAAACATTGGATCCATAGGTCATTTGAATCTTTAACATGTTTCAAGCATGCATATCCATTTTTAAAACATGTGTAGAAAAAATCTCCTTCACGTAAAATTCAAAGCTTAATAGGGTTGTACTAATGGAATTTCCCAAACTTGGATAATAAAACTTTTGTATTCATTTGTGGTGTGTGAATAGATATTTTTTATTTACATTAGTTATTATTTTAAATATTTTCCACACATCAACTATAAAATTTTTATTTTGTTGTGATGTTTTTTGCCTTTTTTGTTTACGGGATGAAGGTGGAGCGAAAACTCAAAGTTCTGATTTAAGAAAAAAGTGTACATCTAAAATGAAAATGCACAATGCAAAAATATAGAGAGAGATATTTCCAAAGAGTGTCTGTATGTTTTAGGTATCGTATGCACTTTTTCATTTTTATATCTAAGGTTTTGCAATCGTCGGGAAACGGGGGAGCAGGCGATTTTTAACTGAGTGTTGACTTCAAATGCATAAGTCATTTCTTAAAAAAATAAAGCCCATTACGCTTGACAAATAACTTTACAATCATCTATGATTGTTAGCTCAACTTTTTGAATATGGGCAAAATAATGGCTTGTTTGACTCTGGCAAATATCCCACCGCACGTTCACTTGAGAATTTAATGAGCGTTTGTTTTTCTCTTTAAAAGCTTTGGATCCATAGGTCATTTGAATCTTTAACATGTTTCTGCCATGCATATCTATTTTTAAAACATGTGTAGAAAAAATATCCTTCATGTAAAATTCAAAGATATTAGTTTTGGACTAGTGGAATTTCCCAAACTTGGATAACAAAACTTTTGCGTTTATTTGTGGTGTGTGAATAAATTTAATATATTTATTTTTTTATTGTTTTAAACTTTTTTCGTACATCAACTATGAAATTATCATTTTGCTGTGATCTATTTGCCTTTTTTGTTTACAGGATGAGGGGAGAGCGAAAATCTCGAACTTTTGATTTAAGAAAAATGTGTAGAGCTAAAATGGAAATGCACAATGCACAGATCTAGAGAGGGATAATTCCAAAGAGTGTCTGTAATTTTTAGGGATTGTAAGGACCTTTTCGTTTTTATATCTCAGGTTTTGCAATCGTCGGGAAAAATGGGTTGCGGAGGATTTTTAACTGAGTGTTGAATTGCAATCCATATGTAATTTCATAGAAAAATATAGCCCATTACGCATGATAAATCACATTACAATCATCTATGATTAATTATGTCAGCTTTTTGCAAATGGGCAAAATAATGGCATGTTTGACTCGGGTAAATATCCCACCGCAAGTTCACTTGAGAATTTAAAGAGCGTTTGCTATTCTATTTAAAATCTTTGCATCCATAGCTCATTTTCATCTTTAACATGTTTCAAACATGCATATCCATTTTTAAAACATGTGTGGACGAAATTTCTTTCTTGCAAAATTCCAAGCTATTAGGGTTAAACTTGTGGAATTTCCCAAAATTGGATAACAAAACTTTTGTGTTCATTTGTGTTGGGTGAATAAATTTTTTTTATTTATATTTGTTATTGTTTTTAATTTTTTCCATACATCAACTATAAAATTTTCATTTTGTTGTAAGCTTTTTGCCTTGTTTGTTTTCGGGATGAAGGGAGAGCGAAAAGTCAAAGTTTTGATTTAAGAAAAAAGTGTAAATCTAAAATGGAAAAACACAATGAAAAATTGTAGGGAGAGATAATTCCAAAGAGTGTCTGTAATTTTTAGGGATTGTAAGCTCTTTTTAGTTTTTTTATATCTCAGGTTTTGCGATCGTCAGGAAAAATTGGTGGCAGAGGATTTTTAACTGAGTGTTGAATTGCAATCCATAAGTCATTTCATACAAAAATATAGCCCGTTACGCATGATAAATCACTTTACAATCATCTATGATTGTTAGATCAAATTTTTGAAAATAGGCAAAAAAATGACGTGTTAGACTCGGGTAAATATCCCACCGCACATTCACTTGACAATTTAATGAGCGTTTGTTATTCTCTTTAAAAGCTTTGGATCCATAGGTCATTTGAATCTTTAACATGTTTCAACCATGCATATCCATTTTTAAAACATGTGTAGAAAAAATCTCCTTCATGTAAAATTCCAAGCTTAATAGGGTTGGACTAATGGAATTTCCCAAACTTGGATAACAAAACTTTTGTGTTCATTTGTGGTTTGTGAATAGATATTTTTTATTTACATTAGTTATTATTTTAAATATTTTCCACACATCAACTATAAAATTTTTATTTTGTTGAGATGTTTTTTGCCTTTTTTGTTTATGGGATGAAGGGGGAGCGAAAACTCAAAGTTCTGATTTAAGAAAAGAGTGTACATCTAAAATGGAAATGCACAATGCAAAAATGTAGAGAGAGATATTTCCAAAGATTGTCTGTATGTTTAAGGGATCGTATGCACTTTTTCGATTTTATATCTAAGGTTTTGCAATCGTCGGGAAACAGGTGAGGCGGGCGATTTTTAACTAAGTGTTGACTTCAAATCCATGAGTCATTCTTACAAAAATATAGCCCGTTACTCTTGACAAACCACTTTACAATCATCTATGATTGTTAGCTCAACTTTTTGAATATGGGCAATATAATGGCTTGTTTGACTTGGGCAAATATCCCACCGCATGTTCAATTGAGAATTTAATGAGCGTTTGTTATTCTCTTTAAAAGCTTTGGATCTATAGGTTATTTGAATCTTTAACATGTTTCTGGCATGCATATCCATTTTTAAAACATGTGTAGAAAAAATCTCCTTCATGTAAAATTCCAAGATATTAGTTTTGGACTAGTGGAATTTCCCAAACTTGGATAACAAAACTTTTGTGTTCATTTGGGGTGTGTGGATAAATTTTCTTCATTTATTTTTTTTATTGTTTTAAACTTTTTCCGTACATCAACTATGAAATTTTCATTTTGCTGTGATCTATTTGCCTTTTTTGTTTACGGGAAGAAGGGAGAGCGAAAAACTCGTAGTTTTTATTAAAGAAAAATGTGTACATCTAAAACGGAAATGCACAATGCACATATGTAGAGAGGGATAATTCAAATGAGTGTCTATAATTTAAAGGTATTGTAAGCACCTTTTTGTTTTTATATCTCAGGTTTTGCAATCGTCGGGAAAAATGGGTTGCTGTGGATTTTTAACTGAGTGTTGAATTGCAATCCATAAGTAATTTCATACAAAAATATAGCCCGTTACGCATGATAAATCACATTACAATCATCTATGATTAATTATGTCAGCTATTTGCAAATGAGAAAAATAATGCTATGTTTGACTCGGGTAAATATCCCACCGCAAGTTCACTTGAGAATTTAAAGAGCGTTTGTTATTCTCTTTAAAAGATTTGCATCCATAGCTCATTTGCATCTTTAACATGTTTCAAACACGCATATCCATTTTTAAAACATGTGTGGACGAAATCTCTTTCTTGCAAAATTCCAAGCTAATAGGGTTAAACTAGTGGAATTTCCCAAAATTGGATAACAAAACTTTTGTGTTCATTTTTGTTGGGTGAATAAATTTTATTTATTTATATTTGTTATTGTTTTAAATTTTTTCCATACAACAACTATAAAATTTTCATTTTGTTGCAAGCTTTTTGCCTTGTTTGTTTTCGGGATGAAGTTTGAATCTTTAACATGTTTCTGGCATGCATATCCATTTTTAAAACATGAGTAGAAAAAATCTCCTTCATGTAAAATTCCAAGATATTAGTTTTTGACTAGTGGAATTTCCAAAACTTGGATAACAAAACTTTTGTGTTCATTTGTGGTGTGTGAATAAATTTGTATCATTTACTTTTTTTATTGTTTTAAACTTTTTCCGTACATCAACTATGAAATTTTCATTTTGCTGTGATCTATTTGCCTTTTTTGTTTACGGGATGAAGGGACAGCGGAAAACTCAAAGTTTTGATTTAAGAAAAATGTGTACATCTAAAACAGAAATGCAACATGCACAAATGTAGAGAGGGATAAAATGGGTTGCGGAGGTTTTTTAACTGAGTGTTGAATTGCAATCCATAAGTAATTTCATACAAAAATATAGCCCGTTATGGATGATAAATCAAATTACAATCATCTATGATTAATTATGTCAGCATTTTGCAAATGGGCAAAATAATGGCATGTTTGACTCGGGGAAATATCCCACCGCAAGTTCACTTGAGAATTTAAAGAGCGTTTGTTATTCTCTTTAAATGCATTGCATCCATAGCTCATTTAAATCTTTAACATGTTTCTGGCATGCATATCCGTTTTTAAAACATGTGTGGACGAAATCTCTTTCTTGCAAAATTCCAAGCTATTAGGGTTAAACTAGTGGAATTTCCCAAAATTCGATAACAAAACTTTTGTGTTCATTTGTGTTGGGTGAATAAATTTTATTTATTTATATTTGTTATTTTTTAAATTTTTTCCATACATCAACTATAAAATTTTCATTTTGTTGTAAGCTTTTTGCTTTGTTTGTTTTCGGGAGGAAGGGAGAGCGAAAAGTCAAAGTTTTGATTTAAGGAAAAAGTGTACATCTAAAATGGAAAAGCACAATGCACAATTGTAGGGAGAAATAATTCCAAAGAGTGTCTGTAATTTTTAGGGATTGTAAGCTCTTTTTAGTTTTTATATCTCAGGTTTTGCAATCGTCGAAAAAAATTGGTGGCAGAGGATTTTTAACTGAGTGTTGCATTGCAATCCATAAGTTATTTCATACAAAAATATAGCCCCTTATGCATGATAAATCACTTTACAATCATCTATGATTGTTAGATCAAATATTCGAAAATAGGCAAAATAATGACTTGTTAGACTCGGGTAAATATCCCACCGCACGTTCACTTGAGAATTTAATGAGCGTTTGTTATTCTCTTTAAAAGCTTTGGATCCATAGGTCATTTGAATCTTTAACATGTTTCAAGCATGCATATCCATTTTTAAAACATGTGTAGAAATAATCTCCTTCATGTAAAATTCCAAGCTTAATAGGGTTGGACTAATGGAATTTCCCAAACTTGGATAACAAACCTTTTGTGTTCATTTGTGGTGTGTGAATAGATATTTTTTATTTAAATTAGTTATTATTTTAAACATTTTCCACACATCAACT
The DNA here is from genome assembly GCF_029961685.1 of Aristolochia californica. Lineage (NCBI taxonomy): Eukaryota > Viridiplantae > Streptophyta > Magnoliopsida > Piperales > Aristolochiaceae > Aristolochia > Aristolochia californica. Next base: position 26,694,272 of record NW_027182268.1, on the reverse strand, counting down.
ATAAAATTTTAATTTTGTTATGATCTTTTTTGCCTTTTTTGTTTACGGCATGAAGGGGGAGCGAAAATTCAAAGTTCTGATTTAAGAAAAAAGTGTACATCTAAAATGGAAATGCACAATGCACAAATGTAGAGAGAGATATTTCCAAAGAGTGTCTGTATGTTTTAGGGATCGTATGCACTTTTTTCATTTTTATATCTAAGTTTTGCAATCGTCGGGAAACGGGGGAGGCGGGCGATTTTTAACTGAGTGTTGACTTCAAATCCATAAGTCATTTCTTACAAAAATATAGCCCGTTACGCATGACAAATCACTTTACAATCATCTATGATTGTTAGCTCAACGCTTTGAATATGGGCAAAATAATGGTTTGTTTGACTCGGGCAAATATTCCACCGCACGTTCACTTGAGAATTTATTGAGAGTTTGTTATTCTCTTTAAAAACTTTGGATCCATAGGTCATTTGAATCTTTAACATGTTTCTGGCATGCATATCCATTTTTAAAACATGTGTAGAAAAAATCTCCTTCGTGTAAAATTTCAAGATATTAGTTTTGGACTAGTGGAATTTCCCAAACTTGGATAACAAAACTTTTGTGTTCATTTGTGGTGTGTGAATAAATTTTCTTCATTTAATTTTTTTATTGTTTTATACTTCTTCCGTACATCAACTATGAAATTTTCATTTTGCTGTGATCTATTTGGCTTTTTTCTTTACGGGATGAAGGGAGAGCGAAAAACTCAAAATTTTGATTTAAGAAAAATGTGTACATCTAAAATGGAAATGCAACATGCACATATCTAGAGAGGGATAATTCCAAAGTGTGTCTGTAATTTTTAGGGATTGTAAGCACCTTTTCGTTTTTATATCTCAGGCTTCGCAATCGTCTGGAAAAATGGGTTGCGGAGGTTTTTTAACTGAGTGTTGAATTGAAATTCATAAGTAATTTCATACAAAAATATAGCCCGTTACGGATGATAAATCACATTACAATCATCTATGATTAATTATGTCAGCTTTTTGCAAATGGGCAAAATAATGGCATGTTTGACTCGGGGAAATATCCCACCACAAGTTCACTTGAGAATTTAAAGAGTGTTTGTTATTCACTTTAAAAGCTTTGCATCCATAGCTCATTTAAATCTTTAACATGTTTCTGGCATGCATATCCGTTTTTAAAACATGTGTGGACGAAATCTCTTTCTTGCAAAATTCCAAGCTGTTAGGGTTAAACTAGTGGAATTTCTCAAAATTGGATAACAAAACTTTTATGTTCATTTGTGTTGGGTGAATAAATTTTATTTATTTATATTTTTTATTGTTTTAAATGTTTTCCATACATCAACTATAAAATTTTCATTTTGTTGTAAGGTTTTTGCCTTGTTTGTTTTCGGGAGGAAGGGAGAGCGAAAAGTCAAAGTTTTGATGTAAGGAAAAAGTGTACATTTAAAAAGGAAAAGCACAATGCACAATTGTAGGGAGAGATAATTCCAAAGAGTGTCTGTAATTTTTAGGGATTGTAAGCTCTTTTTAGTTTTTATATCTCAGGTTTTGCAATCGTCGAAAAAAATTGGCGGCAGAGGATTTTTAACTGAGTGTTGAATTGCAATCCATAAGTCATTTCATACAAAAATATAGCCCCTTATGCATGATAAATCACTTTACAATCATCTATGATTGTTAGATCAAATTTTGAAAATAGGCAAAAAAATGACTTGTTAGACTCGGGTAAATATCCCACCGCACGTTCACTTGAAAATTTAATGAGCGTTTGTTATTCTCTTTAAAATCTTTGGATCCATAGGTCATTTTAATCTTTAACATGTTTCAAGCATGCATATCCATTTTTAAAACATGTGTAGAAATAATCTCCTTCATGTAAAATTCCAAGCTTAATAGGGTTGGACTAATGGAATTTCCCAAACTTGGATAACAAAACTTTTGTGTTCATTTGTGGTGTGTGAATAGATATTTTTTATTTAAATTAGTTATTATTTTAAACATTTTCCACACATCAACTATAAAATTTTAATTTTGTTTTGATCTTTTTTGCCTTTTTTGTTTACGGCATGAAGGGGGCGCGAAAATTCAAAGTTCTGATTTAAGAAAAAAGTGTACATCTAAAATGGAAATGCACAATGCGCAAATGCAGAGAGAGATATTTCCAAAGAGTGTCTGTATGTTTTAGGGATCGTATGCACTTTTTTCATTTTTATATCTAAGTTTTGCAATCGTCGGGAAAAGGTGGATGCGGGCGATTTTTAACATAGTGTTGACTTCAAATCCATAAGTCATTTCTTACAAAAATATAGGCCTTTACGCATGACAAATCACTTTACAATCATCTATGATTGTTCGCTCAACTTTTTGAATATGGGCAAAATAATGGCTTGTTTGACTCGGATAAATATCCCACTGCACGTTCACTTGAGAATTTAATGAGCGTTTGTTATTCTCTTTAAAAGCTTTGGATCCATAGGTCATTTTAATCTTTAACATGTTTCAAGCATGCATATCCATTTTAAAAACATGTGTAGAAATAATCTCCTTCATGTAAAATTCCAAGCTTAATAGGGTTGGACTAATGGAATTTCCCAAACTTGGATAACAAAACTTTTGTGTTCATTTGTGGTATGTGAATAGATATTTTTTATTTAAATTAGTTATTATTTTAAACATTTTCCACACATCAACTATAAAATTTTAATTTTGTTGTGATCTTTTTTGCCTTTTTTACTTACGGCATGAAGGGGGAGCGAAAACTCAGAGTTTTGATTTAAGAAAAAAGTGTACATCTAAAATGGAAATGCACAATGCACAAATGCAGAGAGAGATATTTCCAAAGAGTGTCTGAATGTTTTAGAGATCGTTTGCACTTTTTTCGTTTTTATATCTAAGTTTTGCGATCGTCGGGAAACGGGGGAGGCGGGCGATTTTTAACTGAGTGTTGACTTCAAATCCATAAGTCATTTCTTACAAAAATATAGCCCTTTACGCATGACAAATCACTTTACAATCATCTATGATTGTTAGCTCAACTTTTTGAATATGGGCAAAATAATGGCTTGTTTGACTCGGGCAAATATCCCACCGCACGTTCACTTGAGAATTTAATGAGCGTTTGTTATTCTCTTTAAAAGCTTTGGATCCATAGGTCATTAGAATCTTTAACATGTTTTTGGCATGCATATCTATTTTTAAAACATGTGTAGAAAAAATCTCCTTCATGTAAAATTCCAAGCTTAATAGGGTTGGACTAATGGAATTTCCCAAACTAGGATAACAAAACTTTTGTATTCATTTGTGGTGTGCGGATAAATTTTATTCATTTAATTGTTTTATTGTTTTAAACTTTTTCCATATATCAACTATGAAATTTTCATTTTGCTATGATCTATTTGCCTTTTTTGTTTACGGGATGAGGGCTGAGCGAAAAACTCAAAGTTTTGATTTAAGAAAAATGTGTACATCTAAAACGGAAATGCACAATGCACATATGTAGAGAGAGATAATTCCAAAGAGTGTCTGTAATTTTAGGGATTGTAAGCACCTTTTCGTTTTTATATCTCAGATTTTGCAATCGTTTAGAAAAATGGGTTGCGGAGGATTTTTAACTGAGTGTATAATTGCAATCCATAAGTCATTTCATACAAAAATATAGCCTGTTACGCATCATAAATCACATTACAATCATCTATGATTAATTACGTCAGCTTTTTGCAAATGGGCAAAATAATGGCATGTTTGACTCAGGTAAATATCCCACCGCAAGTTCCCTTGAGAATTTAATGAGCATTTGTTATTCTCTTTAAAAGCTTTGCATCCATAGCTCATTTGTATCTTTAACATGTTTCAAACATGCATATCCATTTTTAAAACATGTGTGGACGAAATCTCTTTCTTGCAAAATTCCAAGCTATTAGGGTTAAACTAGTGGAATTCCCCAAAATTGGATAACAAAACTTTTCTTTTCATTAGTGTTGGGTGAATAAATTTTATTTATTTATATTTGTTGATGTTTTAAATTTTTTCCATACATCAACTATAAAATTTTTATTTTGTTGTAGGCTTTTTGTCTTGTTTGTTTTCGGGATGAAGGGAGAGGGAAAAGTCAAAGTTTTGATTCAAGAAAAAAGTGTACATCAAAAATGGAAAAGCACAATGCACAATTTTAGGGAGAGAAAATTCCAAAGAGTGTTTGTAATTTTTAGGGATTGTAAGCTCTTTTTAGTTTTTATATCTCAGGTTTTGCAATCATCGGGAAAATTTGGTGGCCGAGGATTTTTAACTGAGTGTTGAATTGCAATCCATAAGTCATTTCATACAAAAATATAGCCCGTTACGCATGATAAATCACTTTACAATCACCTATGATTGCTAGATCAAATTTTTGAAAGTGGCAAAATAATGACTTGTTAGACTCGGGTAAATATCCCACCGCACGTTCACTTGAGAATTTAATGAGCGTTTGTTATTCTCTTTAAAATCTTTGGATCCATAGGTCATTCAAATCTTTAAAATGTTTCAAGCATGCATATCCATTTTTAAAACATGTGTAGAAAAAATCTCCTTCTTGTAAAATTCCAAGCTTAATAGGGTTGGACTAATGGAATTTCCCAAACTTGGATAACAAAATTTTTGCGTTCATTTGTGGTGTGTGAATAGATATTTTTTATTTACATTGGTTATTATTTTAAATATTTTCCACACATCAACTATAAAATTTTGATTCTGTTGTGATCCTTTTTGCCTTTTTTTTTTTTACGGGATGAAGGGGGAGTGAAAACTCAAAGTTCTGATTTAAGAAAAAAGTGTACATCTAAAATAGAAATGCACAATGCACAAATGTAGAGAGAGATATTTCCAAAGAGTGTTTGTATGTTTTAGGGATCGTATGCACTTTTTTCATTTTTATATCTAAGGTTTTGCAATCGTCGGGAAACGGGGGAGGCGGGCGATTTTTAACTGAGTGTTGACTTCAAATCCATAAGTAATTTCTGACATAAATATAGCCCGTTACGCATGACAAATAACTTTACAATCATGTATGATTGTTAGCTCAACTTTTTGAATATGGGCAAAATAATGGCTTGTTTGGCTCGGGCAAATATCCTACCGCACGTTCACTTGAGAATTTAATGTGCGTTTGTTATTCTCTTTAAAAGCTTTGGATCCATAGGTCATTTGAATCTTTAACATGTTTCTGGCATGCATATCCATTTTTAAAATATGTGTAGAAAAAATCCCCTTAATGTAAAATTCCAAGATATTAGTTTTGGACTAGTGGAATTTCCCAAACTTGGATAACAAAACTTTTGTGTTCATTTGTGGTGTGTGAATAAATTTTCTTCATTTACTTTTTTTATTGTTTTAAACTTTTTCCGAACATCAACTATGAAATTTTCATTTTGCTGTGATCTATTTGCCTTTTTTGTATACGGGATGAAGGGAGAGCGAAAAACTCGAAGTTTTGATTGAAGAAAAATGTGTACATCAAACACAGAAATGCACAATGCACATATGTAGAGAGTGATAATTCCAAAGAGTGTCTGTAATTTTTAGGGATTGTAAGCACCTTTTCGTTTTTATATCTCTGGTTTTGCAATCGTCGGTAAAAATGGGTTGCGGAGGATTTTTAACTGAGTGTTGAATTGTAATCCATAAGTAATTTCTTACAAAAAAATAGCCCGTTACGTATGATAAATCACATTACAATCATCTATGATTAATTATGTCAACTTTTTGCAAATGGGCAAAATAATGGCATGTTTGACTCGCGTAATTATCCCACCACAAGTTCACTTGAGAATTTAATGAGCGTTTGTTATTCTCTTTAAAATATTTGCAACCATAGCTCATTTGCATCTTTAACATGTTTCAAACATGCATATCCATTTTGAAAACATGTATGGACGAAATCTCTTTCTTGCAAAATTCCAAGCTATTAGGGTTAAACTAGTGGAATTTCCAAAAATTGGATAACAAAACTTTTGTGTTCATTTGTGTTGGGTGATTAAATTTTCTTTATTTATATTTGTTGTTGTATTATATTTTTTCCATACATCAACAATAAAATTTTCATTTTGTAGTAAGCTTTTTGCCTTGTTTTTTTTCGGAATGAAGGGAGAGTGAAAAGTCAAAGTTTTGATTTAAGAAAAAAGTGTACATCTAAAATGGAAAAGCACAATGCACAATTGTAGGGAGAGATAATTCCAAAGAGTGTCTGTCATTTTTAGGGATTGTAAGCTATTTTTTGTTTTTATATCTATGGTTTTGCAATCGTCAGGAAAAATTGGTGGCAGAGGATTTTAACTGTGTGTTGAATTGCATTCCATAAGTCATTTCATACAAAAATACAGCCCATTACGCATGATAAATCACTTTACAATCATTTATGATTGTTAGATCAAATTTTTGAAAATGGGCAAAATAATGACTTGTTAGACTCGGGAAAATATCCCATCGCACGTTCACTTGAGAATTTAATGAGTGTTTGCTATTCTCTTTAAAAGCTTTGGATCCATAGGTCATTTGAATCTTTAACATGTTTCAAGCATGCATATCCATTTTTAAAACATGTGTAGAAAAAAATCTCTTTCATGTAAAATTCCAAGCTTAATAGGGTTGGACTAATGGAATTCCCCAAATGAACACAAAAGTTTTCTTATCCAAGTTTGGGAAATTCCATTAGTTCAACCCTATTAAGCTTGGAATTTTACATGAATGAGATTTTTTCTACACATTTTAAAAATGGATATGCATGCTTGAAACATGTTAAAGATTCAAATGACCTATGGATCCAAAGCTTTTAAAGAGAATAACAAACGCTCATTAAATTCTCAAGTGAACGTGCGGTGGGATATTTACCCGAGTCTAATAAGTCATTATTTTGCCCATTTTCAAAAATTTGATCTAACAATCATAGATGATTGTAAAGTGATTTATCAAGTGGAATGGGCTATATTTTTGTATGAAATGACATATGGATTTCAATTCAACACTCAGTTAAAAATCCTTTGCCACCAATTTTTCCCGACGATTGCAAAACCTGAGATATAAAAACTAAAAAAGAGCTTAGAATCCCTAAAAATTACAGACACTCTTTGGAATTATCTCTCTCTACATATGTGCATTGTGCATTTCTGTTTTAGATGTACACATTTTTCTTAAATCAAAACTTCAAGTTTTCGCTCTCCCTTCATCCCGTAAACAAAAAAGGCAAATAGATCACAGTAAAATGAAAATTTAATAGTTGATATACGGAAAAAAGTTTAAAACAATAAAAAAAGTAAATGACGAAAATTTATTCACACACCACAAATGAACACAAAAGTTTTGTTATCCAAGTTTCAGAAATTCCACTAGTCCAAAACTAATATCTTGGAATTTTACATGAAGGGGAATTTTTCTACACATGTTTTAAAAATGGATATGCATGCCAGAAACATGTTAAAGATTCAAATGACCTATGGATCCAAAGCTTTTAAAGAGAATAACAAACGCTCATTAAATTCTCAAGTGAACGTGCGGTGGGATATTTGCCCGAGTCAAACAATCCATTATTTTGCCCATATTCAAAAAGTTGAGCTAACAATCATAGATGATTGTAAAGTGATTTGTCATGCGTAACGAGCTATATTTTTTTAAGAAATGACTTATGGATTTGAAGTCAACACTCAGTTAAAAATCGCCCACCTCCCTCGTTTCCCGACGATTGCAACACCTTAGATATAAAAACAAAAAAGTGCGTACGATCCCTAAAACATACAGACACTCTTATGAAATATCTCTCTCTACATTTGTGCATTGTGCATTTCCATTTTAGATGTACACTTTTTTCTTAGATCAGAACTTTGAGTTTTCGCTCCCCCTTCATCCCGTTAACAAAAAACGCAAAAAGGATCACAACAAAATAAAAATTTTATAGTTGATGTGTGGAAAATATTTAAAATAATAACCAATGTAAATAAAAAATATCTATTCACACACCACAAATGAACACAAAAGTTTTCTTTTCCAAGTTTGGGAAGTTCCATTAGTCCAACCCTATTAAGCTTGGAATTTTACAAGAATGAGATTTTTTCTACACATATTTTAAAAATGGATATGCATGCTTGAAACATGTTAAAGATTCAAATGACCTATGGATCCAAAGCTTTTAAAGAGAATAACAAACGCTCATTAAATTCTCAAGTGATCGTGCGGTGGGCTATTTACCCGAGTCTAACAAGTCATTATTTTGCCCATTTTCAAAAATTTGATCTAACAATCATAGATGATTTTAAAGTGGTTTATCATGCGTAACGGGCTATATTTTTTTATGAAATGACTTATGGATTGCAATTCAACACAGTTAAAAATCCTTTGCCACCAATTTTTCCCGGCGATTGCAAAACCTGAGATATAAAAACTAAAAAAGAGCTTACAATCCCTAAAAATTACAGACACTCTTTGGAACTATCTCTCCCTACAATTGTGCATTGTGCTTTTCCACTTTAGATGTATACTTTTTTCTTAAATCAGAACTTTGAGTTTTCACTCCCCCTTCATCCCGTAAACAAAAAAGGAAAAAAAGATCACAACAAAATAAAAATTTTATAGTTGATGTGAGAAAAATATTTAAAATAATAACTAATGTACATAAAAAATATCTATTCACACACCACAATTGAACACAAAAGTTTTGTTATCCAAGTTTGGGAAATTCCATTAGTCCAACCCTATTAAGCTTGGAATTTTACATGAAGGAGATTTTTTCTACACATGTTTTAAAAATGGATATGCATGTTTGAATCATGTTAAAGATTCAAATGACCTATGGATCCAAAGCTTTTCAAGAGAATAACCAACGCTCATTAAATTCTCAAGTGAACGTGCGGTGGGATATTTACGCGAGACTAACAAGTCATTATTTTGCCCATTTGCAAAAAACTGACATAATTAATCATAGATGATTGTAACGTGATTTATCATGCGTAACGGGCTATATTTTTGTATGAAATGACTTATGGATTGCAATTCAACACTCAGTTCAAAATCCTCCGCAACCCATTTTTCCCGACGATTGCAATACTTGAGATATAAAAATGAAAAGATGCTTACAATCCCTAAAAATTACAGACACTCTTTGGAATTCTCTCTCTCTACATATGTGCATTATGCATTTCTGTTTTAGATGTACACATTTTTCTTAAATCAAAACTTCGAGTTTTTTGCTCTCCCTTCATCCAGTAAACAAAAAAGGCAAATAGATCACAGCAAAATGAAAATTTCATAGTTGATGTACGGAAAAATTTTAAAACAATAAAAAAAGTAAATGAAGAAATATTATTCACACACCACAAATTCCACTAGTCCAAAACTAATATCTTGGAATTTTACATGAAGGGGATATTTTCTACACATGTTTTAAAAATGGATATGCATGCCAGAAACATGTTAAAGATTCTAATGACCTATGGATCCAAAGCTTTTAAATAGAATAACAAACGCTCATTAAATTCTCAAGTGAACGTGCGGTGGGATATTTGCCCAAGTCAAACAAGCCATTATTTTGCCCATATTCAAAAAGTTGAGCTAACAATCATAGTTGATTGTAAAGTGATTTGTCATGCGTAACGGTCTATATTTTTGTAAGAAATGACTTATGGATTTGAAGTCAACACTCAGTTAAAAATCGCCCGCCTTCCCCATTTCCCGACGATTGCAAAACCTTAGATATAAAAATTAAAAAGTGCATACGATCCCTAAACCATACAGACACCCTTTGGGAATATCTCTCTCTACATTTGTGCATTGTGCATTTCCATTTTAGATGTACACTTTTTTCTTAAATCAGAACTTTGAGTTTTCGCTCCCCCTTCATCCCGTAAACCAAAAAGGCAAAAAAGATCACAACAAAATAAAAATTTTATTGCTGATTTGTGAAAAATATTTAAAATAATAACTAATGTAAATAAAAAATATCTATTCGCACACCACAAATGACAACAAATGTTTTGTTATCCAAGTTTGGGAAATTCCATTAGTCCAACCCTATTAAGCTTGGAATTTTACATGAAGGAGATTTTTTCTACACATGTTTTAAAAATGGATATGCATGCTTGAAACATGTTAAAGATTCAAATGACCTATGGATCCAAAGATTTTAAAGAGAATAAAAAACGCTCATTAAACTCGCAAGTGAACGTGCGTTGGGATATTTACCCGAGTCTAACAAGTCATTATTTTGCCCATTTTCAAAAATTTGATCTAACAATCATAGATGTTTGTAAAGTTATTTATCATACGTAACGGGCTATATTTTTTTATGAAATGACTTATGGATTGCAATTCAACACTCAATTAAAAATCCTATTCCACCAATTTTTCCCGACGATTGCAAAACCTAAGATATAAAAACTAAAAAGAGCTTACAATCCCTAAAAATTATAGACACTCTTTGGAATTATCTCTCCCTACGATTGTGCATTGTGCTTTTCCATTTTAGATGTACACTTTTTTCTTAAATCAAAACTTTGACTTTTCACTCTCCCTTCATCCCGAAAACAAACAAGGCAAAAAGCTTACAACAAAATGAAAATTTTATAGTTGATGAATGGAAAAAATTTTAAAAAATAACAAATATAAATAAATAAAATTTATTCACCCAACACAAAAGAACACAAAATTTTTGTCATCCAATTTTAGGAAATTCCACTAGTTTAACCCTAATAGCTTGGAATTTTGCAAGAAAGAGATTTCGTCCGCACATGTTTTAAAAATTGATATGCATGTTTGTAACATGTTAAAGATGCAAATGAGCTATGGATGCAAAGTTTTTAAAGAGAATAACAAACCCTCATTAATTCTCAAGTGAACTTGCGGTGGGATATTTACCTGAGTCAAACATGCCATTATTTTGCCCATTTGCAAAAAGCTGACATAATTAATCATAGATGATTGTAATGTGATTTATCATGCGTAACGGGCTATATTTTTGTGTGAAATGACTTATGGATTGCAATTCAACGCTCAGTTAAAAATCCTCCGCAACCCATTTTTCCTGACGATTGCAATACCTGAGATATAAAAACGAAAAGGTGCTTACAATCCCTAAAAATTATAGACACTCTTTGGATTTATCTCTCTCTACATATGTGCATTGTGCATTTACATTTTAGATGTACAAATTTTTCTTAAATCAAAACTTTGAGTTTTTCACTCTCCCTTCATCCCGTAATCAAATAAGGCAAATAGATCACAGCAAAATGAAAATTTCATAGTTGATGTACGGAAAAAGTTTAAAACAATAAAAAAAGTAATTGAAGAAAATTTATTCACACACCACAAATGAACATAAAAGTTTTGTTATCCAAGTTTGGGAAATTCCACTAGTCAAAAACTAATATCTTGGAATTTTACATGAAGGAGATTTTTCTTACACATGTTTTAAAAATGGATATGCATGCTTGAAACATGTTAACGATTCAAATGACCTATGGATCCAAAGCTTTTAAAGAGAATAACAAACGCACATTAAATTCTCAAGTGAACGTGTGTTGGGACATTTGCCCGAGTCAAACAAACCATTATTTTGCCCATATTCAAAAAGTTGAGCTAACAATCGTAGATGATTGTAAAGTGATTTTTCATGCGTAACGGGCTATATTTTTGTAAGAATTGAAATGACTTATGGATTTGAAGTCAACACTTACTTAAAAATCGCCCGCCTCCCCCGTTTCCCGACGATTGAAAAACCTTAGATATAAAAACGAAAAAGTGCAGACGATCCCTAAAACATACAGACACTCTTTGGAAATATCTCTCTCAACATTTGTGCATTGTGCATTTCCATTTTAGATGTACACTTTTTTCTTAAATCAGAACTTTGAGTTTTCGCTCCCCCTTCATCCCGTAAACAAAAAAGGCAAAAAAGATAACAACAAAATAAAAATTTTATAGTTGATGTGTGGAAAATATTTAAAATAATAACTAATGTAAATAAAAAATATCTATTCACACACCAAAAATGAGCACAAAAGTTTTGTTATCCATGTTTGGGAAATTCCATTAGTCCAACCCTATTAAGCTTGGAATTTTACATGAAGGAGAATTTTTCTACACATGTTTTAAAAATGGGTATGCATGCTTGAAACATGTTAAAGATGCAAATGATCTATGGAAGCAAAGCTTTTAAAGAGAATAACAAACGCTCATTAAAGTCTCAAGTGAACGTGCGGTGGGATATTTACCCAAGTCTAACAAGTCATTATGTTGCCAATTTTCAAAAATTTGATCTAACAATGATAGATGATTGTAAAGTGATTTATCATGCGTAACGGCTATATTTTTGTATGAAATGACTTATGGATTGCAATTCAACACTCAGTTAAAAATCCTCTGCCATCAATGTTTCCCGACGAATGTAAAACCTGAGATACAAAAACTAAAAAGAGCTTACAATCCCCATAAATTACAGACACTCTTTGGAATTATCTCTCCCTTCAATTGTGCATTGTGCTTTTCCATTTTAGATGTACACATTTTTCTTAAATCAAAACTTTGACTTTTCGCACTCCCTTCTTCCCGAAAACAAACAAGGCAAAAAGCTTACACCAAAATAAAAATTTTAAAGTTGATGTATGGAAAAAAATTAAAAAAATAACAAATATAAATAAATAAAATTTATTCACCTAACACAAATGAACACAAAAATTTTGTTATGCAATTTTTGGAAATTCCACTAGTTTAACCCTAATAGCTTGGAATTTTGCAAGAAAGAGATTTCATCCACCTATGTTTTAAAAATGGATATGCATGTTTGAAATATGTTAAAGATGCAAATGAGCTAAGGATTCAAAGATTTTAAAGAGAATGACAAACGCTCATTAAATTCTCAAGTGAACTTGCGGTGGGATATTTACCCGAGTCAAACAAGCCATTATTTTGCCCATTTGCAAAAAGCTGACATAATTAATCATAGATGATTGTAATGTGATTTTTCATGTGTAACGGGCTATAATATTGGATGAAATGACTTATGCATTGCAATTCAAAAAGTTGAGCTAAAAATCATAGATGATTGTAAAGTCATTTGTCATGCGTAGCGGGTTTTATTTTTGTAAGAAATGACTTATGGATTTGAAGTCAACACTTAGTTAAAAATCGCCCGCCTCCACCGTTTCCCGACGATTGCAAAACCTTAGATATAAAAACAAACAAAGTGCATACGATCCCTAAAATATACAGACACTCTTTGGAAATATCTCTCACTAAATTTGTGCATTGTGCTTTTCCATTTTAGATCTACGTTTTTTTTTGAAATCAGAACTTTGAGTTTTCGCTCCCCCTTCATAACATAAACAAAAAAGACAAAAAAGATCACAACAAAATAAAATTTTTATAGTTGATGTGTGAAAAATATTTAAAATAATAACTAATGTAAATAAAAAATATCTATTCACACACCAAAAATGAACACAAAAGTTTTGTTATCCAAGTTTGGGAAATTCCATTAGTCCAACCCTATTAAGCTTGGAATTTTACACGAAGGAGATTTTTTCTACACATGTTTTAAAAATGGATATGCATGCTTGGAACATGTTAAAGATTCAAATGACCTATGGATCCAAAACTTTTAAAGAGAATAACAAACGCTCATTAAATTCTCAAGTGAACTTGGCGTGGGATATTTACCCGAGTCAAGCATGCCATTATTTTGCCCATTTGCAAAAAGCTGACATAATTAATCATATATGATTGTAATGTGAATTATCATGCGTAACGGGCTATATTTTTGTATGAAATGACTTATGGATTGCAATTCAACACTCAGTTAAAAATCCTTCGCAACCCATTTTTCCCGACGATTGCAAAACCTGAGATATAAAAACGAAAAGGTGCTTACAATCCCTAAAAAATATAGACACTCTTTGGAATTATCTTTCTCTACATATGTGCATTGTGAATTTCCATTTTAGATGTACACATTTTTCTTAAATCAGAACTTTCAGTTTTCGCTCCCCCTTCATCCCGTAAACAAAAAAGGCAAAAAAGATCACAACAAAATAAAAATTTTATAGTTGATGTGTGAAAAATATTTAAAATAATAACTAATGTAAATAAAAAATATCTATTCACACACCACAAATGAACACAAAAGTTTTGTTAGCCAAGTTTAGGAAATTCCATTAGTCCAACCCTATTAAGCTTGGAATTTTACACGAAGGAGATTTTTCTTACACATGTTTTAAAAATGGATATGCATGCTTGAAACATGTTAAAGATTCAAATGTCCTATGCATCCAAAGCTTTTAAAGAGAATAACAAACGCTCATTAAATTCTCAAGTGAATGTGCGGTGGGATATTTACCAGAGCCTAACAACTCATTATTTTGCCCATTTTCAAAAATTTGATCTAACAATCATAGATGATTGTAAAGTGATTTATCAAGCGTAACAGGCTATATTTTTGTATGAAATGACTTATGGATTGCAATTCAACACTCAGTTAAAAATCCTCTGCCACCAATATTTCCCGACGATTGCAAAACCTAAGAAATAAAAACTAAAAAGAGCTTACGATCCCTAAAAATTACAGACACTTTTTGGAATTATCTCTCCCTATAATTGGGCATTGTGCTATTCCATTTTAGATGTACACTTTTTTCGTAAATCAAAACTTTGACTTTTCGCTCTCCCTTCATCCCGAAAACAAACAAGGCAAAAAGCTTACAACAAAATGAAAATTTTATAGTTGATGTACGGAAAAAATTTAAAACAATAACAAATATAAATAAATAAAATTTATTCACCCAACACAAATGAACACAAAAGTTTTGTTATCCAAGTTTGTTAAATTCCACTAGTCCAAAACTAATATCTTGGAATTTTACATGAAGGAGATTTTTTCTACACATGTTTTAAAAATGGATATGCGTGCCAGAAACATGTTAAAGATTCAAATGACCTATGGATCCAAAGCTTTTAAAGAGAATAACAAACGCTCATTAAATTCTCAAGTGAACGTTCGGTGGGATATTTTCCCGAGTCAAACAAGCCATTATTTTGCCCATATTCAAAACATTGAGCTAACAATCGTAGATGATTGTAAAGTGATTTATCATGCGTAACGGGCTATATTTTTGTAAGAAATGACTGATGGATTTGAAGTCAACACTCAGTTAAAAATCACCCCCCTCCCCCTTTTCCCGACGATTGCAAAACCTTAGATATAAAAATGAAAAAAGTGCATACGATCCCTAAAACATACAGACACTCTTTGGAAATTTCTCTCTCTACATTTGTGCATTGTGCATTTCCATTTTAGATGTACACTTTTTTCTTAAATTAGAAATTTTAGTTTTCGTTCCCCCTTCATCCCGTAAACAAAAAAGACAAAAAAGATCACAACAAAATAAAATTTTTATAGTTGATATGTGAAAAATATTTAAAATAATAACTAATGTAAATAAAAAATATCTATTCACATACCACAAATCAACACAAAAGTTTTGTTATCCAAGTTTGGGAAATTGCATTAGTCCAACCCTTTTAAGCTTGGAATTTTACACGAAGGAGATTTTTTCTACACATGATTTAAAAATGGATATGCATGCTTGAAACATGTTAAAGATTCAAATGACCTATGGATCCAAAGCTTTTAAAGAGAATAACAAACGCTCATTAAATTCTCAAGTGAACGTGCAGTGGGATATTTACCCGAGTCTAACAAGTCAATATTTTGCCCATTTTCAAAAATTTGATCTAACAATCATAGATGATTGTAAAGTGATTTCTCATGCGTAACGGGCTGTATTTTTGTATGAATTGACTTATGGATTGCCATTCAACACTCAGTTAAAAATCCTCTGCCACCAATTTTTCTCGACGATTGCAAAACCTGAGATTTTAAACTAAAAAGAGCTTAAATCCCTAAAAATTACAGACACCCTTTGGAATTATCTCTCCCTACAATTGTGTATTGTACTTTTCCATTTCAGATATACACTTTTTTCTTAAATCAAAACTTTGACTTTTCACTCTCCCTTCATCCCGAAAATAAACAAGGCAAAAAGCTTACAACAAAATGAAAATTTTATTGTTGATGTAAGGAAAAAATTTCAAATAATAACAAATATAAATAAAGAAAATTTATTCACCCAACACAAATGAACATAAAAGTTTTGTTATCCAATTTTGGGAAATTCCACTAGTTTAACCCTAATAGCTTGGAATTTTGCAAGAAAGAGATTTTATCCACACATGTTTTAAAAATGGATATGATGTTTGAAACAAGTTAAAGATGCAAATGAGCTATGGATGCAAAGCTTTTAAAGAGAATAACAAACGCTCATTAAGTTCTCAAGTGAACTTGCGGTGGGATATTTACCCGAGTCAAACATGCCACTATTTTTCCCATTTGCAAAAAGCTGACATAATTAATCATAGATGATTGTAATGTGATTTATCATGCGTAACGGGCTATATTTTTGTATCAAATGACTTATGGATTGCAATTCAACACTCAGTTAAAAATCCTCCGCAACCCATCTTTCCCGACGATTGCAAAACCTGAGATATAAAAACGAAAAGGTGCTTACAATCCCTAAAAATTACAGACACTCTTTGGAATTTTCTCTCTCTACATATGTGCATTGTGCATTTCCATTTTAGATGTACACATTTTTCTTAAATCAAAACTTCGAGTTTTTCGCTCAGTCTTCATCCCGTAAACAAAAAAGGCAAATAGATCACAGCAAAATGAAAATTTCATAGTTGATGTACGGAAAAAGTTTAAAACAATAAAAAAAGTAAATGAAGAAAATTTATTCACACACCACAAATGAACACAAAATTTTTGTTATCCAAGTTTGGGAAATTCCACTAGTCCAAAACTAATATCTTGGAATTGTACATGAAGGAGATTTTTTCTACATATGTTTTAAAAATGGATATGCATGCCAGAAACATGTTAAAGAGTCAAATGACTTTTGGATCCAAAGCTTTTAAAGAGAATAACAAACGCTCATTAAATTCTCAAGTGAACCTGCTGTGGGATATTTGCCCGAGTCAAACATGCCATTATTTCGCCCATATTCAAAAAGTTGAGCTAACAATCATAATTGATTGTAAAGTGATTTGTCATGTGTAACAGGCTATATTTTTTGTAAGAAATGACTTATGAATTTGAAGTCAACACTCAGTTGAAAATCGCCCGCCTCCCCCGTTTCCCGACGATTCCAAAACCTTAGATATAAAAATGAAAGAGTACATACGACCCCTAAAACATACAGACACCCTTTGGAAATATCACTCTCTGCATTTGTGCATTGTGCATTTCCATTTTAGATGTACACTTTTTTCTTAAATAAAACTTTGAGTATTCGCTCCCCCTTCATCCCGTAAACAAAAAAGGCCAAAAAGACAACAACAAAATAAAAATTTTATAGTTGATGTGTGGAAAATATTTAAAATAATAACTAATGCAAATAAAAAATATTTATTCACACACCACAAATGAACACAAAAGTTTTGTTATCCAAGTTTGGGAAATTCCATTAGTCCAACCCTATTAAGCTTGGAATTTTACATGACAGAGATTTTTTCTACAAATGTTTTAAAAATGGATATGGTTGCTTGAAACATGTTAAAGATTCAAATGACCTATGGATCCAAATCTTTTAGAGAGAATAACAAACGCTCATTAAATTCTCAAGTGAACGTGCCTTGGGATATTTACCCGAGTCTAACAAGTCATTATTTTGCCCATTTCCAAAAATTTGATCTAACAATTATTGATGATTGTAAAGTAATTTATCATGCGTAACAGACTATATTTTTGTATGAAATGACTTATGGATTGCAATTCAACACTCAGTTAAAAATTCTCTGCGCCCAATTTTTCCCGACGATTGCAAAACCTGAGATATAAAAACTAAAAAGAGCTTACAATCCCTAAAAATTACAGACACTCTTTGGAATTATCTCTCCCTACAATTGTGCATTGTGCTTTATCATTTTAGATGTACACTTCTTTCTTAAATCAAAACTTTGACTTTTCGCTCTCCCTTTATCCCGAAAACAAACAAGGCAAAAAGCTTACAACAAAATGAAAATTTTATAGTTGATGTATGGAAAAAATTTAAAACAATAACAAATATAAATAAAGAAAATTTATTCACCCAACACAAATGAACACAAAAGTTTTGTTATCCAATTGTGGGAAATTCCACTAGTTTAACTCTAATAGTTTGGAATTTTGCAAGAAAGAGATTTCATCCACACATGTTTTAAAAATGGATATGCATGTTTGAAACATGTTAAAGATGCAAATGAGCTATGGATGCAAAGCTTTTAAAGAGAATAACGAATTCTCTTTAAATTCTCAAGTGAACTTGCGGTGGGATATTTACCTGAGTCAAACATGCCATTATTTTGCCCATTTGCAAAAAGCTAACATAATTAATCGTAGACGATTGTAATGTGATTTATCATGCGTAACGTGCTATATTTTTTTATGAAATAACTAATGGATTGCAATTCAACACTCAGTTAAAAATCCTCTGCAACCCATTTTTCCCGACGATTGCAAAACCTGAGATATAAAAACGAAACGGTGCTTACAATCCCTAAAAATTACAGACACACTTTGGAATTATCCCTCTCTACTTATGTGCATTGTGCATTTCCGTTTTAGATGTACACATTTTTCTTAAATCAAAACTTTGAGTTTTTCGCTCTCTCTTCATCCCGTAAACAAAAAAGGCAAATAGATCACAGCAAAATGAAAATTTCATAGTTGATGTATGGAAAAATTTTAAACAATAAAAAAAGTAAATGAAGAAAATTAATTCAGACACCACAAATAAACACAAAAGTTTTGTTATCCAAGTTTCAGAAATTCCACTAGTCCAAAACTAATATCTTCGAATTTTACATGAAGATTTTTTCTACACATGTTTTAAAAATGGATATGCATGCCAAAAACATGTTAAAGATTCAAATTACCTATGGATCGAAAGCTTTTAAAGAGAATAACAAATGCTTATTAAATTCTCAAGTGAACGTGCGGTGGGATATTTGCCCGAGTCAAACAAGCCATTATTTTGCCCTTATTCAAAAAGTTGAGCTAACAATCTTAGATGATGTTAAAGTGATTTGTCAAGCGTAATGGGATATATTTTTGTTAGAAATGACTTATGGATTTGAAGTCAACACTCAGTTAAAAATCGCCCACCTCCCCCATTTCCCGACGATTGCAAAACCTTAGATATAAAAACGAAGAAGTGCATATGATCCCTAAAACATAAAGACACTCTTTGGAAATATCTCTCTCTACATTTTTGCATTGTGCATTTCCATTTTAGATTTACACTTTTTTCTTAAATAAGAACTTTGAGTTTTCGCTCCCCCTTCATCCCGTAAACAAAAAAGGCAAAAAAGATCACAACAAAATAAAAATTTTATAGTTGATGTGTGGAAAATTTTTAAAATAATAATTAATGTAAATAAAAAATATCTATTCACACGCCACAAATGAACACAAAAGTTTTGTTATCCAAGTTTGGGAAATTCCATTAGTCCAACCCTATTAAGCTTGGAGTTTTACATGAAGGATATTTTTTCTACACATGTTTTAAAAATGAATATGCATGCTTGAAACATGTCAAAGATTCAAATGACCAATGGATCCAAAGCTTTTAAAGAGAATAACAAACGCTCATTAAATTCTCAAGTGAACGTGCGGTGGGATATTTACCCGAGTCTAAGAAGTCATTATTTTGCCCATTTCCAAAAATTTGATCTAACCATCATTGATGACTGTAAAGTGATTTATCATGCGTAAAGGGCTATATTTTTGTATGAAATGACTTATGGATTGCAATTCAACACTCAGTTAAAAATCCTCTGCCACCAATTTTTCCCGACGATTACAAAACCTGATATATAAAAACTAAAAAGAGCTTACAATCCCTAAAAATTACAGACACTCTTTGGAATTATCTCTCCCTACAATTGTGCATTGTGCTTTTCCATTTTAGATGTACACTTTTTTCTTAAATCAAAACTTTGACTTTTCACTCTCCCTTTATCCCGAAAACAAACAAGGGAAAAAGCTTACGACAAATTGAAAATTTTATAGTTGATGTATGGAAATTTTTTTAAAAAATAAAAAATATAAATAAAGAAAATTTATTCACCCAACACAAATGAACACAAAAGTTTTTTTATCCAATTTTTGGAAATTCCACTAGTTAAACCCTAATAGCTTGGAATTTTGCAAGAAAGAGATTTCGTCCACACATGTTTTAAAAATGGATATGCATGTTTGAAACATGTTAGAGATGCAAATGAGCTATGGATGCAAAGGTTTTAAAGTGAATAACAAATGCTCATTAAATTTTCAAGTGAACGTGCGGGGGGATATTTACCCGAGTCTAACAAGTCATTATTTTGCCCTTTTGAAAAAATATGACATAATTAATCATAGATGATTGCAATGTGATTTATCATGCGTAACGGGCTATATTTTTGTACGAAATGACTTATGGATTGCAATTCAACACTCAGTTAAAAATCCTCCGCAACCCATTTTTCCCGATGATTGCAAATCCTGAGATATAAAAACGAGAAGGTGTTTACAATCCCTAAAAATTACAGACACTATTTGGAATTATCTCTCTCTACATATGTGCATTGTAGATTTCCGTTTTAGATGTACACATTTTTCTTAAATCAAAACTTCGAGTTTTTCGCTCTCCCTTCATCCCGTAAACAAAAAAGGCAAATAGATCACAGCAAAATGAAAATTTCATAGTTTATGTACGGAAAAAGTTTAAAACAATAAAAAAAAGTAAATGAAGAAAATTTATTCTCACACCACAAACGAACACAAAAGTTTTGTTATCCAATTTTGGCAAATTCCACTAATCCAAAACTAATATCTTGGAATTTTACATGCAGGAAATTTTTTCTACACAAGTATTAAAAATGGATATGCATGCCAGAAACATGTTAAAGAATCAAATGACAGATGGATCCAAAGCTTTAAAAGTGAATAACAAATGCTCATTAAATTCTCATGTGAACGTGCGGTGGGATATTTGCCTGAGTCAAACAAGCCATTATTTTGCCCATATTCAAAACGTTGAGCTAACAATCATAGGTGATTGTAAAGTGATTTGTCATGCGTAACGGGCTATATTTTTGTAGGAAATGACTTATGGATTTGAAGTCAACACTGAGTTAAAAATCGCCCGCCTCCCCCGTTTCCCGACGATTGCAAAACCTTATATGTAAAAAAGAAAAAGTGCATACGATCCCTAAAACATACAAACACTCTTTGGAAATATCTCTCTCTACATTTGTGCATTGTGCATTTCCATTTTAGATGTACAATTTTTTCTTAAATCAGAACTTTGAGTTTTCGCTCCCCCTTCATCCCCTAAACAAAAAAGGCAAAAAAGATCACAACAAAATAAAAATTTTATAGTTGATGTGTGGAAAATATTTAAAATTATAACTAATGTAAATAAAAAATATCTATTCACTCACCACAAATGAACACAAAAGTTATGTTATCCAAGTTTGGGAAATTCCATTAGTCCAACCTTATTAAGCTTGGAATTTTGCAAGAAAGAGATTTCATCAACACATGTTTTAAAAATGGATATGCATGTTTGAAACATGTTAAAGATGCAAATGAGCTATGGATGCAAAGCTTTTAAAGAGAATAACAAATGCTCATTAAATTCTCAAGTGAACTTGCGGTGGGATATTTACGCGAGTCTAACAAGTCATTATTTTGCCCATTTTTAAAAATTTGATCTAACAATCATAGGTGATTGTAAAGTGATTTATCATGCGTAACGGGCTATATTTTTGTATCAAATGACTTATGGATTTCAATTCAACACTCAGTTAAAAATCCTCTGCCACCAATTTTTCCCGACGATTGCAAAACCTTAGATATAAAAACGAAAAAGTGCATACGATCCCTAAAACATACAAACACTCTTTGGAAATATCTCTCTCCACATTTGTGCATTGTGCATTTACTTTTTAGATGTACACTTTTTTCGTAAATCAGAACTTTAAGTTTTCGCTCCCCCTACATCCTGTAAACAAAAAAGGCAAAAAAGATCGCAACAAAATAAAAAATTTATAGTTGATGTGTGAAAAATATTTAAAATAATAACTAATGTAAATAAAAAAATATCTATTCACACACCACAAATGAACACAAAAGTTTTGTTATCCAAGTTTGGGAAATTCCATTAGTCCAACCCTATTAAGCTTGGAATTTTACATGAAGGAGATTTTTTCTACACATGTTTTAAAAATGGATATGCATGCTTGAAACATGTTAAAGATTCAAATGACCTATGGATCTAAAGTTTTTAAAGAGAATAACAAACGCTCATTAAATTCTAATGTGAACGTGCGGTAGGATATTTACCCGAGTCAAACAATTCAATATTTTGCCCATTTTCAAAAATTTGATCTAACAATCATAGATTATTGTAAAGTGATTTATCCTGTGTAACGGGCTATATTTTTGTATGAAATGACTTATGTATTGCAATTAAACACTCAATTAAAAATCCTATGCCACCAATTTTTCCCGACGATTGCAAAACCTGAGATATAAAAACTAAAAAGAGCTTACAATCCCTAAAAATTGCAGACACTCTTTGAAATTATCTCTCCCTACAATTGTGCATTGTGCTTTTCCATTTTAGATGTACACTTTTTTCTTAAATCAAAAGTTTGACTTTTCACTCTCCCTTCATTCCGAAAACAAAAAAGGCAAAAAGCTTACAACAAAATGAAATTTTTATACTCGATGTAGGGAAAAAATAAAAAAAATAACAAATATAAATAAAGAAAATTTATTCACCCAACAAAAATGAACACAAAAGTTTTTTTATCCAATTTTGGGAAATTCCACTAGTTTAACCCTAATAGCTTGGAATTTTGCAAGAAAGAGATTTCATCCACACATGTTTAAAAAATGGATATGCATGTTTGAAACATGTTAAAGATGCAAATGAGCTATGGATGCAAAGCTTTTAAAGAGAATAACAAACGCTCATTAAATTCTCAAGTGAACTTGCGGTGGGATATGTAGTCGAGTCAAACTTGCCATTATTTTGCCTATTTACAAAAAGCTGACATAATTAATCATAGATGATTGTAATGTGATTTATCATGCGTAATGGGCTATATTTTTGTATGAAATGACTTATGGATTGCAATTCAACACTCAGTTAAACATCCTCCGCAACCCTTTTTTCCCAAAGATTGCAAAACCTGAGATATATAAACGAAAAGGTGCTTACAATCTCTAAAAATTATAGACACTCTTCGGAAGTATCTCTCTCTACATATGTGCATTGTGCATTTCCGTTTTAGATGCAGACATTTTTCTTAAATCAAAACTTTGAGTTTTTCGCTCCCCCTTCATCACGTAAACAAAAAAGGCAAATAGATCACAGCAAAATTAAAATTTCATAGATGATGTACGGAAAAACTTTTAAGCAATAAAAAAAGTAAATGAAGAAAATTTATTCACACACCACAAATGAACACAAAAGTTTTCTTATCCAAGTTTGGGAAATTCCATTAGTCCAACCCTATTAAGCTTGGAATTTTACATGAAGGAGATTTTTTCTACACATGTTTTAAAAATGGATATGCATGCTTGAAACATGTTAAAGATTCAAATGACCTATGGATCCAAAGCTTTTAAAGAGAATAACAAACGCTCATTAAATTCTAATGTGAACGTGCGGTAGGATATTTACCCGAGTCAAACAATTCACTATTTTTCCCATTTGAAAAAATTTGATCTTACAATCATAGATGATTGTAAAGTGATTTATCATGCGTAACGGGCTATATTGTTGTATGAAATGACTTATGGATTGCAATTAAACACTCGGTTAAAAATCCTCTGCCACCAATTTTTCCCGACGATTACAAACCCTGAGATATAAAAACTAAAAAGAGGTTACAATCCCTAAAAATTACAGACACTCTTTGGAATTATTTCTCCCCACAATTGTGCATTGTGCTTTTCCATTTTAGATGTACGCTTTTTTCTTAAATCAAAACTTTGACTTTTCGCTCTCCCTTCATCCTGAAAACAAACAAGGCAAAAAGTTTACAACAAAATGAAAATTTTATAGTTGATATATGGAAAAAATTTAAAACAATAACAAATATAAATAATGAAAATTTATTCACCCAACACAAATGAACACAAACGTTTTTTTATCCAATTTTGGGAAATTCCACTAGTTTAACCTTAATAGCTTGGAATTTTGCAAGAAAGAGATTTCATCCACACGTGTTTTAAAAATGCATATGCATGTTTGAAACATGTTAAAGATGCAAATGAGCTATGGATGCAAAGCTTTTAAAGAGACTAACAAACGCTCATTAAATTCTCAAGTGAACTTGCGGTGGGATATTTACCAGAGTCAAACATGCCATTATTTGGCCCATTTGCAAAAAGCTGACATAATTAATCATAGATGATTGCAATGTGATTTATCATGCGTAGTGGGCTATATTTTTATATGAAATGACTTATGGATTGCAATTCAACACTCAGTTAAAAATCCTCCGCAACCCATTTTTCCCGACGATTGCAAAACCTGAGATATAAAAACGAAAAGGTGCTTACAATCTCTAAATATTACAGACACTCTTTGGAATTATCTCTTTCTAGATATGAGCATTGTGCATTTCCGATTTAGATGTACACATTTTTCTTTAATCAAAACTTCGAGTTTTTTGCTCTCCCTTCATCCCGTAAACAAAAAAGCCAAATAGATTACAGCAAAATGAAAATTTCATAGTTGAAATACGAAAATAGTTTAAAACAATAAAAAAATTAAATGAATAAAATTTATTCACACACCACAAATGAACACAAAATTTTGGTTATCCAAGTTTGGGAAATTCCACTAGTCCAAAACTAATATCTTGGAATTTTACATGAAGGAGATTTTTTCTACACATTTTTAAAAATGGATATGCATGCCAGAAACATGTTAAAGATTCAAATGACCTATGGATCCAAAGCTTTTAATGAGAATAACAAACGCTCATTAAATTCTCAAGTGTACTTGAGGTGGGATATTTGCCCGAGTCAAACAAGCCATTATTTTGCCCATATTCAAAAAGTTGAGCTAAAAATCATAGATGATTGTAAAGTGATTTGTCATGTGTAACGGGCTATATTTTTTTAAGAAATTACTTATGGATTTGAAGTCAACACTCAGTAAAAAATCGCCCGCCTCCCCCGTTTCCCGACGATTGCAAAACCTTAGATATAAAAATGAAAGAGTGCGTACGATCCCTAAAACATACAGGCACTCTTTGGAAATCTCTCTCTACATTTGTGCATTGTGCATTTCCATTTTAGATGTATACTTTGTATACTTTTTTCTTAAATTTCAAAACTTCGAGTTTTTCTCTCTCGCTTCATCCCGTAAACAAAAAAGACAAATAGATTACAGCAAAATGAAAATTTCATAGTTGATGTACGGAAAGAGTTTAAAACAATAAAAAAATTAAATGAAGAAAATTTATTCACACACCACAAATGAACACAAAAGTTTTCTTATCCAAGTTTGGGAAATTCCACTAGTCCAAAACTAATATTTGGAATTTTACATGTAGGAGATTTTTTCTACACATGTTTTAAAAATGGATATGCATGGCAGAAACATATTAAAGATTCAAATTACCTAGGGATCCAAATCTTTTAAAGAGAATAACAAACGCTCATTAAATTCTCAAGTGAACGTGCGGTGGGATATTTGCCCGAGTCAAACAAACCATTATTTTGCCCATATTCAAAAATTTGAGCTAACATTCATAGGTAATTGTAAAGTGAATTGTCATGCGTAACGGGCTATATTTTTGTAAGAAATGACTTATGGATTTGAAGTAAACACTCAGTTAAAAATAGTTCGCCTCCCCCAGTTCCCGACGATTGCAAAACCTTAGATATAAAAACGAAAAAGCGCATACTATCCTTAAGACATACAGACACTCTTTGGAAATATCTCACTCCACATTTGTGCATTGTGCATTTCCATTTTAGATGTACACTTTTTTCTTAATTCAGAACTTTGAGTTTTCTCTCCCCCTTCATCCCGTAAACAAAAAAAGCAAGAAAGATCGCAACAAAATAAAAATTTTATAGTTGATGTGTGGAAAATATTTAAAATAATAACTAATGTAAATAAAAAATATCTATTCGCACACCACAAATGAACACAAAAGTTTTGTTATCCAAGTTAGGGAAATTCCATTAGTCCAACCCTATTAAGCTTGGAATTTTACATGAAGGAGATTTTTTCTACACATGATTTAAAAATGGATATGCATGCTTGAAACATGTTAAAGATTCAAATGACCTATGGATCCAAAGGTTTTAAAGAGAATAACAAACGCTCATTAAATTCTCAAGTGAACGTGCGGTGGGATATTTACCCGAGTCTAACAAGTCATTATTTTGCCCATTTTCAAAAATTTGATCTAACAATCATAGATGATTGTAAAATGATTTATCATGGGTAACGGGCTATATTTTTGTATGAAATGACTTTTGGATTGCAATTCAACACTCAGTTAAAAATCCTCTGCCACCAATTTTGCCTGACGATTGCAAAACCTAAGATATAAAAAAACTAAAAAGTGCTTACAATCCCTAAAAATTAGAGACACTTTTTGGAATTTTCTCTCCCTACAATTGCGTGTTGTGCTTTTCCATTTTAGATGTACACTTTTTTCTTAAAACAAAACTTTGACTTTTCGCACTCCCTTCATCCCGAAAACAAACACGGCAAAATGCTTACATCAAAATGAAAATTTTATAGTTGATGTATGGATAAAATTTAAAACAATAACAAATATAAATAAAGAAAATTTATTCACCCAACACAAATGAACACAAAAGTTTTGTGATCCAATTATGGGAAATTCCACTAGTTTAACCCTAATAGCTTGGAATTTTGCAAGAAAGAGATTTTTTCCACACATGTTTAAAAAATGGATGTGCATGTTTGAACCATGTTAAAGATGCAAATGTGCTATGGATGCAAAGCTTTTAAACAGAATAACAAACGCTCTTTAAATTCTCAAGTGAACTTGCGGTGGGATATTTACCCTAGTCAAACATGCCATTATTTTGCCCATTTGCAAAAAGCTGACATAATTAATCATAGATGATTGTAATGTGATTTATCATGCGTAACGGGCTATATTTTTGTATGAAATGATTTATGGATTGCAATTCAACACTCAGTTAAAAATCCTCCGCAACCCATTTTTCCCGACGATTGCAAAACTTGAGATATAAAAACGAAAAGGTGGTTACAATCCCTAAAAATTATAGACACACTTTTGAATTATCCCTCTCTACATATGTGCATTGTGCATTTCCGTTTTAGATGTACACATTTTTCTTAAATAAAAACTTTGAGTTTTTCGCTCTCTCTTCATCCCGTAAAAAAAAAAGGCAAATAGATCACAGCAAAATGAAAATTTCTTAGTTGATGTACGGAAAATGTTTAAAAAAATAAAAAAAGTAAATGAAGAAAATTTATTCACACACCCCAACTGAACACAAAATTTTTGTTATCCAAGTTTTGGAAATTCCACTAGTCCAAAACTAATATCTTGGAATTTTACAAGAAGGAGATTTTTTCAACACATGTTTGAAAAATGGATATGCATGCCAGAAACATGTTAAAGATTCAAATGACCTATGGATCCAAAGCTTTTAAAGAGAATAACGAACGCTCATTAAATTCTCAAGTGAACGTGCGGTGGGATATTTGCCCGGGTCAAACAAGCCATTATTTTGCCCATATTCAAAATGTTGAGCTAACAATCATAGATGATTGTAAGGTGATTAGTCATGCGTAACGGGCAATATTTTTGTAAGAAATGACTTATGGATTTGAAGTCAACACTCAGTTAAAGATCGCCCGCCTCCCCCGTTTCCCGACGATTGCAAAACCATAGATATAAAAATGAAAGAGTGCATCCAATCCCTAAAACACACAGACACTCTTTGGAAATATCTCTCTCTACATTTGTGCATTGTGCATTTTCATTTTAGATGTACACTTTTTTCTTAAATCAGAACTTTTAGTTTTCGCTCCCCCTTCATGCCGTAAACAAAAAAGGCAAAAAAGATCACAACAAAATAAAAATTTTATAATATATGTGTGGAAAATATTTAAAATAGTAACTAATGAAAATAAAAAATATCTATTCACACACCACAAATGAACACAAAAGTTTTGTTATCCAAGTTTGGGAAATTCTATTAGTCCAACCCTATTAAGCTTGGAATTTTACATGAAGGAGATTTTTTCTACACATATTTTAAAAATGGATATGCATGCTTGAAACATGTTAAAGATTCAAATGACCTATGGATCCAAAGGTTTTAAAGAGAATAACAAACGCTCATTAAATTCTCAAGTGAACGTGTGGTGGGATATTTACCCAAGTCTAACAAGTCATTATTTTGCCCATTTTCAAAAATTTGATCTAACAATCATAGATGATTGTAAAGTGATTTTTGTATGAAATGACTTATGGATTGCAATTCAACACTCAGTTAAAAATCCACTGCCATCAATTTTTCCCGACGATTGCAAAACCTGAGATATAAAAAGACTAAAAAGAGCTTACAATCCCTAAAAATTACTGACACTCTTTGGAATTATCTCTCCCAACAATTGTGCACTGTGCTTTTCCATTTCAGATGTACACTTTTTTCTTAAATCAAAACTTTGACTTTTCGCTCTCCCTTCATCCCGAAAACAAGCAAGGCAAAAAGCTTAAAACAAGATGAAAATTTTATAGTTGATGTATGGAAAAAATTTAAAACAATAAAAAATATAAATAAAGAAAATTTATTCACCCAACACAAATGAACACAAAATTTTGTTATCCAATTTAACAAAATTCCACTAGTTTAACCCTAATAGCGTGGAATTTTGCAAGAAAGAGATTTCGTCCACACATGTTTTAAAAATGGGTATGCATATTTGAAACATGTTAAAGATGAAAATGAGCTATGGATGCAAAGCTTTTAAAGATAATAACAAACGCTCTTCAAATTCTCAAGTGAACTTGCGATGGGATATTTACTCGAGTCAAACATGCCATTATTTTGCCCATTTACAAAAAGCTGACATAATTAATCATAGATGATTGTAATGTGATTTATCATGTGTAACGGGCTATATTTGTGTATGAAATTACTTATGGATTGCAATTCAACACTCAGTTAAAAAACCTCCGCAACCCTTTTTCCCGATGATTGCAAAACCTGAGATATAAAAATGAAAAGGTGCTTACAATCCCTAAAAATTACAGACACTCTTTGGAATAATCCTTCTCTACATATGTGCATTGTGCATTTCCGTTTTAGATGTACACATTTTTCTTAAATCAAAACTTCGAGTTTTTCGCTCTCCCTTGATCCTGTAAACAAAAAAGCCAAATAGATCACAGGAAAATGAAAATTTCATAGTTGATGTACGGAAAAAGTTTAGAACAATAAAAAAAGTAAATGAAGCAAATTTATTCACACACTACAAATGAACACAAAAGTTTTGTTATCCAAGTTTTGGAAATTCCACTAGTCCAAAGCTAATATCTTGGAATTTTACATGAAGGAGATTTTTTCTACACATGTTTTAAAAATGGATATGCATGTCGGAAACATGTGAAAGATTCTAATGACCTATGGATCCAAAGCTTTTAAAAAGAATAACAAATGCTCATTAAATTCTCAAGTGAACGTGCGGTGGGATATTTGCTCGAGTCAAACAAGCCATTATTTTGCCCATATTCAAAAAGCTGAGCTAAAAATCATAGATGATTGTAAAGTGATTTGTCATGCGTAAAGGGGTATATTTTTGTAAGAAATGACTTATGGATTTGAAGTCAACACTCAGTTAAAAATCTCCTGCCTCCCTGTTTCCCGACGATTGCAAAACTTAGATATAAAAACGAAAAAAGTGCATACGATCCCTAAAACATACAGACACTCTTTCAAGATATCTCTCTCTACCTTTGTGCATTGTGCATTTCCATTTTAGATGTACACTTTTTTCTTAAATCAGAACTTTGAGTTTTCGCTCCCCCTTCATGCCGGAAACAAAAAAGGCAAAAAATATCACAACAAAATAAAAATATTATAGTTAATGTGTGGAAAATGTTTAAAATAATAACTAATTTAAATAAAAAATATCTATACACACACCAAAAATGAACACAAAAGTTTTGTTATCCAAGTTTGGGAAATTCCATTAGTCCAACCCTATTAAGCTTGGAATTTTACATGAAGGAGATTATTTCTACACATGTTTTTAAAATGGATATGCATGCTTGAAACATGTTAAAGATTCAAATGACCTATGGATCCAAAGCTTTTAAAGAGAATAACAAACGCTCATTAAATTCTCAAGTGAACGTGCGGTGGGATATTTACCCGAGTCTAACAAGTCATTATTTTGCCCATTTTCAAAAATTTGATCTAACAATCATAGATGATTGTAAAGTGATTTATCATGCATAAGGGGCTATATTTTTGTATGAAATGACTTATGGACTGCAATTCAACACTCAGTTAAAAATCCTCTACCACCAATTTTTTTCGACGATTGCAAAACCTGAGATATAAAAACTAAAAAGGGCTTACAATCCCTAAAAATTACAGACACTCTTTGGAATTTTCTCTCCCTACAATTGTGCATTGTGCTTTTCCATTTTAGATGTACACTTTTTTCTTAAATCAAAACTTTGACTTTTTGCTCTCCCTTCCTCCCGAAAACAAACAAGGCAAACAGCTTACAACAAAATGAAAATTTTATAGTTGATGTATGGAAAAAATTTAAAACAATAACAAATATAAATAAAGAAAATTTATTCACCCAACACAAATGAACACAAAAGTTTTGTTATCGAATTTTGGGAAATTCCACTAGTTTAACCCTAATAGCTTGGAATTTTGCAACAAAGAGATTTCGACCACACATGTTTTAAAAATGGATATGCTTGTTTGAAACATAGTAAAGATGAAAATGGGCTATGTATGCAAAGCTTTTAAGGAGAATAACAAACGCTCATTAAATTCTCAAGTGAACATGAGGTGGGATATTTACTCGAGTCAAACATGCCATTATTTTGCCCATTTACAAAAAGCTGACATAATTAATCATAGATGATTTTAATGTGATTTATCATGCGTAACGGGCTATATTTTTGTATGAAATTACTAATGGATTGCAATTCAACACTCAGTTAAAAAACCTCCGCAACCCATTTTTCCCGACGATTGCAAAACCTGAGATATAAAAACGAAAACGTGTTTACAATCCCTAAAAATTACAGACACTCTTTGGAATTATCCTTCTCTGCATATCTGCATTGTGCATTTCCGTTTTAGATGTACACATTTTTCTTAAATCAAAACTTCGCGTTTTTCGCTCTCCCTTCATCCCGTAAACAAAAAAGCCAAATAGATCACAGCAAAATGAAAATTTCATAGTTGATGTACGGTAAAAGTTTAAAACAATAAAAAAAGTAAATGAAACAAATTTATTCACACACCACAAATGAACACAAAAGTTTTGTTATCCAAGTTTGGGAAATTCCACTAGTCCAAAACTAATATCTTGGAATTTTACATGAAGGAGATTTTTTCTACACATGTTTTAAAAATGGATATGCATGCCAGAAACATGTTAAAGATTCTAATGACCTATGGATCCAAAGCTTTTAAAGAGAATAACAAACGCTCATTAAATTCTCAAGTGAACGTGCGGTGGGATATTTGCCCGAGTCAAACAAGCCATTATTTTGCCCATATTCAAAAAGTTGAGCTAACAATCATAGATGATTGTAAAGTGATTTGTCATGTGTAAAGGGCTATATTTTTGTAAGAAATGACTTATGGATTTGACGTCAACACTCAGTTAAAAATCGCCCGCCTCCCACGTTTCCCGACAATAGCAAAACTTAGATATAAAAACGAAAAAAGTGCATACGATCCCTAAAACATACAGACACTCTTTCGAAATATCTCTCTCTACATTTGTGCATTGTGCATTTCCATTTTAGATGTACACTTTTTTCTTAAATCAGAACTTTGAGTTTTCGCTCCCCCTTCATGCCGTAAACAAAAAAGGCAAAAAATATCACAACAAAATAAAAATATTATAGTTGATGTGTGGAAAATGTTTAAAATAATAACTAATTTAAATAAAAAATATCTATACACACACCACAAATGAACACAAAAGTTTGGTTATCCAAGTTTGGGAAATTCCATTAGTCCAACCCTATTAAGCTTGGAATTTTACATGAAGGAGGTTATTTCTACACATGTTTTAAAAATGGATATGCATGCTTGAAACATGTTAAAGATTCAAATGACCTATGGATCCAAAGCTTTTAAAGAGAATAACAAACGCTCATTAAATTCTCAAGTGCACGTGCGGTGGGATATTTACCCGAGTCTAACAAGTCATTATTTTGCCCCTTTTCAAAAATTTGATCTAACAATCATAGATGATTGTAAAGTTATTTATCATGAATAAGGGGCTATATTTTTGTATGAAATGACTTATGGACTGCAATTCAAAACTCGGTTAAAAATCCTCTGCCACCAATTTTTTTCGACAATTGCAAAACCTGAGATATAAAAACTAAAAGGGGCTTACAATCCCTAAAAATTATAGACACTCTTTGGAATTATCTCTCCCTACAATTGTGCATTGTGCTTTTCCATTTTAGATGTACACTTTTTCCTTAAATCAAAACTATGACTTTTCGCTCTCCCTTCCTCCCGAAAAAAAACAAGGAAAAAAGCTTACAACAAAATGAAAATTTTATTGTTGATGTATGGAAAAAATTTAAAACAATAACAAATATAAATAAAGAAAATTTATTCACCCAACACAAATGAACACAAAAGTTTTGTTATCCAATTTTGGGAAATTCCACTAGTTTAATCCTAATAGCTTGGAATTTTGCAAGAAAGAGATTTCGTCGACACATGTTTTAAAAATGGATATGCATGTTTGAAACATGGTAAAGATGA
Organism: Aristolochia californica; assembly: GCF_029961685.1. Taxonomy (NCBI): domain Eukaryota; kingdom Viridiplantae; phylum Streptophyta; class Magnoliopsida; order Piperales; family Aristolochiaceae; genus Aristolochia; species Aristolochia californica. The sequence goes on along the minus strand of NW_027182268.1, from coordinate 26,661,140 downwards.
AAATGAGCTATGGATGCAAAACTTTTAAAGAGAATAACAAACGCTCATTAAATTCTCAAGTGAACTTGCGGTGGGATATTTACTCGAGTCAAACATGCCATTATTTTGCCCATTTACAAAAAGCTGACATAATTAATCATAGATGATTGTAATGTGATTTATCATGCGTAATGGGCTATATTTTTGTATGAAATTACTTATGGATTGCAATTCAACACTCAGTTAAAAAACCTTAGCAACCCATTTTTCCCGACGATTGCAAAACCTGAGATATAAAAACGAAAAGGTGCTTACAATCCCTAAAAATTACAGACACTCTTTGGAATTATCCTTCTCTACATATCTGCTTTGTGCATTTCCGTTTTAAATGTACACATTTTTCTTAAATCAAAACTTCGAGTTTTTCGCTCTCCCTTCATCCCGTAAAAAAAAAAAGCCAAATAGATCACAGCAAAATGAAAATTTCATAGTTGATGTACGGAAAAAGTTTAAAACAATAAAAAAAGTAAATGAAGCAAATTTATTCACACACCACAAATGAACACAAAGGTTTTGTTATCTAAGTTTGGGAAATTCCACTAGTCCAAAGCTAATATCTTGGAATTTTACATGAAGGAGATTTTTTCTACACATGTTTTAAAAATAGATATGCATGCCAGAAACATGTTAAAGATTCTAATGACCTATGGATCCAAAGCTTTTAAAGAGAATAACAAACGCTGACTAAATTCTCAAGTGAACGTGCGGTGGGATATTTGCCCGAGTCAAACAAGCCATTATTTTGCCCATATTCAAAAAGTTGAGCTAAAAATCATAGATGATTGTAAAGTGATTTGTCATGGGTAAAGGGCTATATTTTTGTAACAAATGACTTATGGATTTGAAGTCAACACTCAGTTAAAAATCGCACGCCTCCCCCGTTTCCCGATGATTGCAAAACTTAGATATAAAAACGAAAAAAGTGCATACGATCTCTAAAACATACAGACACTGTTTGGAAATATCTCTCTCTGCATATGTGCATTGTGCATTTCCATTTTAGATGTACACTTTTTTCCTAAATCAGAACTTTGAGTTTTCGCTCCCCCTTCATGCGGTAAACAAAAAAGGCAAAAAAGATCACAACAAAATTAAAATTTTATAGTTGATGTGTGGAAAATGTTTAAATTAATAACTAATTTAAATAAAAAATATCTATTCACACACCACAAATGAACACAAAAGTTTTGTTATCCAAGTTTGGGAAATTCCATTAGTCCAACCCTATTAAGCTTGGAATTTTACATGAAGGAGATTATTTCTACACATGTTTGAAAAATGGATATGCATGCCAGAAACATGTTAAAGATTCAAATGACCTATGGATCCAAAGCATTTAAAGAGAATAACAAACGCTCATGAAATTCTCAAGTGAACGTGCGGTGGGATATTTGCCCGGGTCAAACAAGCCATTATTTTGCCCATATTCAAAAAGTTGAGCTAACAATCAAAGATGATTGTAAAGTGATTTTTCAAACGTAACGGGCTATATTTTTGTAAGAAATGACTTATGGATTTGAAGTCAACACTCAGTTAAAAATCGCCCGCCTCCCCCATTTCCCGACGATTGCAAAACCTTAGATATAAAAACGAAAAAGTGCATACGATCCCTAAAACATACAGACACTCTTTGGAAATATCTCTCTCCACATTTGTGCATTGTGCATTTTCATTTTAGATGTACACTTTTTTCTTAAATCAGAACTTTTAGTTGTCGCTCCCCCTTCATGCCGTAAACAAAAAAGGCAAAGAAGATCACAACAAAATAAAAATTTTATAATATATGTGTGGAAAATATTTAAAATAGTAACTAATGAAAATAAAATATATCTATTCACACACCACAAATGAACACAAAATTTTGTTTATCCAAGTTTGGGAAATTCTATTAGTCCAACCCTATTAAGCTTGGAATTTTACATGAAGGAGATTTTTTCTACACATGTTTTAAAAATGGATATGCATGCTTGAAACATGTTAAAGATTCAAATGACCTATGGATCCAAAGCTTTTAAAGAGAATAACAAACGCTCATTAAATTCTCAAGTGAACGTGCGGTGGGATATTTACCCGAGTCTAAATAGTCATTTTTTTGCCCATTTTCAAAAATTTGATCTAACAATCATAGATGATTGTAAAGTGATTTATCATGCGTAACGGGGCTATATTTTTGTATGAAATGACTTATGGGTTGCAATTCAACACTCAGTTAAAAATCCTCTGCCACCAATTTTTCCCGACGATTGCAAAACCAGAGATATAAAAACTAAAAACAGTTTACAATTCCTAAAAATTACAGACACTCTTTGGAATTATCTCTCCCTACAGCTGTGCATTGTGCTTTTCCATTTTAGATGTACACTTTTTTCTTAAATCAAAACTTCGACTTTTCGCTCTCCCTTCATCCCGAAAACAAACAAGGCAAAAGGCTTACAACAAAATGAAAATTTTATAGTTGATGTATGGAAAAAATTGAAAACAATAACAAATATAAATAAAGAAAATTTATTCACCCAACACAAATGAACACAAAAGTAATGTTATCCAATTTCTGGAAATTCCTCTAGTTTAACCCAAATAGCTTGGAATTTTGTAAGAAAGAGATTTCGTCGACACATGTTTTAAAAATGGATATGCATGTTTGAAACATGTTAAAGATGCAAATGAGCTATGGATGCAAAGCTTTTAAAGAGAATAACCAACGCTCTTTAAATTCTCAAGTGAACTTGCGGTGGGATATTTACCCGAGTCAAACATGCCATTACTTTGCAAAAAGCTGACATAATTAATCATAGATGATTGTAATGTGATTTATCATGCGTAACGGGCTATATTTTTGTATGAAATGACTTATGGATTGCAATTCAACACTCAGTTAAAAATCCTCCGGAACCCATTTTTCTCGATGATTGCAAAACCTGAGATATAAAAACGAAAAGGTGCTTACAATCCCTAAAATTACAGACACTCTTTGGAATTATCTCTCTCTACATATGTGCATTGTGCATTTCCGTTTTAGATGTACACATTTTTCTTAAATCAAAACTTCGAGTTTTTCGCTCAGCCTTCATCCCGTAAACAAAAAAGGCAAATAGATCATAGCAAAATGAAAATTTCATAGTTGATATATGGAAAAAGTTTAAAACAATAAAACAATTAAATGAATAAAATTTATCCGCACACCACAAATGAATACAAAAGTTTTGTTATACTAGTTTGGGAAATTCCATTAGTCCAACCCTATTAAGCTTGGAATTTTACATGAAGGAGATTTTTTCTACACATGTTTTAAAAATAGATATGCATGCCAAAAACATGTTAAAGATTCAAATGACCTATGGATCCAAAGCTTTTAAAGAGAATAACAAACGCTCATTAAATTCTCAAGTGAACGTGCGGTGGGATATTTGCCCGAGTCAAACAAGCCATTATTTTGCCGTTATTCATAAAGTTGAGCTAACAATCATAGATGATTGTAAAATGATTTGTCATGCATAATGGGCTATATTTTTGTAAGAAATGACTTATGGATTTGTAGTCAACACTCAGTTAAAAATCGCCCGCCTCCCCCGTTTCCCGACGATTGCAAAACCTTAGATATAAATATGAAAAAGTGCATACGATCCCTAAAACATACAGACACTCTTTGGAAATATCTCTCTCTACATTTGTGCGTTGTGCATTTCCATTTTAGATGTACACTTTTTTCTTAAATCAAAACTTTGACATTTCGCTCCTCCTTCATCCCGTAGACAAAAAAGGCAGAAAGGATCACAAAAAAATAAAAATTTTATAGCTGATGTTTGGAAAATATTTAAAATAATAACTAAGGAAAATAAAAAATATCTATTCACACACCTCAAATGAACACAAAAGTTTTGCAATCCAAGTTTGGGAAATTCCATTAGTCCAACCCTATTAAGCTTGGAATTTTACATGAAGGAGATTATTTCTACACATGTTTTAAAAATGGATATGCATGCCTGAAACATGTTAAAGATTCAAATGACCTATGGATCCAAAGCTTTTAAAGAGAATAACAAACGCTCATTAAATTCTCAAGTCAACGTGTGGTGGGATATTTACCCGAGTCTAACAAGCATTATTTTGCCCATTTCCAAAAATTTGATCTAACAATCATAGATGATTGTAAAATGATTTATCATGCGTAATGAGCTATATTTATGTATGAAATGACTTATGGATTGCAATTCAACCCTCAGTTAAAAATCCTTTGCCACCAATTTTTCCCGACGATTGCAAAACCTGAGATATAAAAATTGAAAGGAGCTTACAATCCCTAAAAATTACAGACACTCTTTGGAATTATCTCTCCCTACAAGTGTGCATTGTGCTTTTCCATTTTAGATGTACACTTTTTTCTTAAATCAAAACTTTGACTTTTCGCTCTCCCTTCATCCCGAAAAACAAACAAGGCAAAAAGCTTACAACAAAATGAAAATTTTATAGTTTATGTATGGAAAAAAATTAAAACAATAACAAATATAAATAAAGAAATTTTATTCACCCAACACAAATGAACACAAAAGTTTTGTGATCCAATTTTGGGAAATTCCTCTAGTTTAACCCTAATAGCTTGGAATTTTGCAAGAAAGAGATTTCGTCCACACATGTTTTAAAAATGGATATGCATGTTTGAAACATGTTAAAGATACAAATGAGCTATGGATGCAAAGCTTTTAATGAGAATAACAAACGCTCATTAAATTCTCAAGTGAACTTGCGGTGGGATATTTACCCGAGTCAAACATGCCATTATTTTGCCCATTTGCAAAAAGCTGACATAATTAATCATAGATGATTGTAATGTGATTTATCATGCGTAACGGGCTATATTTTTTAATGAAATTACTTATGGATTACAATTCAACACTCATTTAAAAATCCTCCGCAACCCATTTTTCCTGACGATTGCAAAACCTGAGATATAAAAATGAAAAGGTGCTTACAATCCCTAAAAATTACAGACACTCTTTGGAAATATCTCTCTCTACATATGTGCATTGTGCATATCCATTTTGGATGTACACATTTTTCTTAAATCAAAACTTCGAGTTTTTCGCCCTCCTTCCATCCCGTAAACAAAAAAAGGCAAATAGATCATAGCAAAATAAAAATTTCATAGTTAATGTATGGAAAAAGTTTAAAACAATAAAAAAAGGAAATGAATAAAATTTATTCACACACCACAAATGAAAACAAAAGTTTTGTTATCCAAGTTTGGAAAATTCCACTAGTCCAAAACTAATATCTTGCAATTTTACATGAAGGGGATTTTTTCAACACATGTTTTTAAAATGGATATGCATGCCAGAAACATGTTAAAGATTCAAATGACCTATGGATCCAAAGCTTTTAAAGAGAATAAATAACGCTCATTAAATTCTCAAGTGAACGTGTAGTGGGATATTTGCCCGAGTCAAACAAGACATTATTTTGCCCATATTCAAAAAGTTGAGCTAACAATCATAAATGATTGCAAAGTGATTTGTCATGCGTAACGGGCTATATTTTTGTAAGAAATGACTTATGGATTTGAAGTCAACACCCAGTTAAAAATCGCCCACCTCCCCCGTTTTCCGACGATTGCAAAACCATAGATATAAAAATGAAAGAGTGCATACGATCCCTAAAACATACAGACACTCTTTGGAAATATCTCTCTCTACATTTGTGCATGGTGCATTTCATTTTTAGATGTACACTTTTTTCTTAAATCAGAACTTTGAGTTTTCGTAAACGAAAAAGGCAAAAAGGATGACAACAAAATAAAAATTTTATAGTTGATGTGTGGAAAATATTTAAAATAATAACTAATGTAAATAAAAAATATCTATTCACACACCACAAATGAACACAAAAGTTTTGTTATCCAAGTTTGGGAAATTCCATTAGTCCAACCCTATTTAAGCTTGGAATTTTACATGAAGGAGATTTTTTTTTCACATGTTTTAAAAATGGATATGCATGCTTGAAACATGTTAAAGATTCAAATGACCTATGGATCCAATGCTTTTAAAGAGAATAACAAACGCTCATTAAATTCTCAAGTGAACATGCGGTGGGATATTTACCCGAATCTAACAAGTCATTATTTTGCACATTTTCAAAAATTGGATCTAGCAATCATAGATGGTTGTAATGTGATTTATCATGCGTAACGGGCTACATTTTTGTATGAAATGACTTATGGATTGCAATTCAACACTCAGTTAAAAATCCTCTGCCACCAATTTTCCAGACGTTTGCGAAACTTTTCGCGCTCCCTTCATTCTGAAAACAAACAAGGCAAAAAGCCTACAACAAAATGAAAATTTTATAGTTGATGTATGGAAAAATTTTAAAACAACAACAAATATAAATGAAGAAAATTTATTCACCAAACACAAATGAACACAAAATTTTTGTTATCCAATTTTGGGAAATTCCACTAGTTTAACCCTAATAGCTTGGAATTTTGCAAGAAAGAGATTTCGTCCGAACATGTTTTAAAAATGGAAATGCATGTTTGAAACATGGTAAAGATGCAAATGAGCTACGGATGCAAATCTTGTAAAGAGAATAACAAACGCTCATTAAATTCTCAAGAGAACTTGCGGTGGGATATTTACCCGAGTCAAACAAGCCATTATTTTCCCCATTTGCAAAAAGCTGACATAATTGATCATAGATGATTGTAAAGTGATTTATCATGCGTAACGGGCTATATTTTTTTATGAAATGACTGATGGATTGCAATTCAACACTCAGTTAAAAATCCTCTGCCAACAATTTTTCCCGACGATTGTAAAACCAGAAATATAAAAACTAAAAATAGCTTACAATTCCTAAAAATTACAGACACTCTTTGGAATTATCTCTCCCTACAATTGTGCATTGTGCTTTTCCATTTTAGATGTACACTTTTTTCTTAAATAAAAACTTTGACTTTTCTCTCTCCCTTCATCCCGAAAACAAACAAGGCAAAAAGCTTACAACAAAATGAAAATTTTATAGTTGATGTATGGAAAAAATTCAAAACAATAACAAATATAAATAAAGAAAATTTTTTCACCCAACACAAATGAACACAAAAGTTTTGTTATCCAATTTTGGGAAATTCCACTAGTTTAACCCTAATAGCTTGGAATTTTGCAAGAAAGAGATTTCGTCCACAATGTTTTAAAAATGGATATGCATGTTTGAAACACGTTAAAGATGCAAATGAGCTATGGATGCAAAGCTTTTAAAGAGCATAACAAACGCTCATTAAATTCTCAAGTGAACTAGCGGTGGGATATATACCCGAGTCAAACATGCCATTATTTTGCCCATTAGCAAAAAACCTGACATAATTAATCATAGATGATTGTAATGTGATTTATCATGCGCAACGGGTCATATTTTTGTATGAAATGACATATGGATTGCAATTCAACACTCAGTTAAAAATCCTCCGCAACCCATTTTTCCTGACGATTGCAAAACCTGAGATATAAAAAAGAAAAGGTGCTTACAATCCCTAAAAATTACAGACACTCTTCGGAATTATCTCTCTCTACATATGTGCATTGTGCATTTCCATTTTAGATGTACACATTTTTCTTAAATCAAAACTTCGAGTTTTTTGCTCTCCCTTCATCCAGTAAACAAAAAAGGAAAAAAGATCACAACAAAATGAAAATTTCATAGTTGATGTACGGAAAAAGTTTAAAACAATAAAAACAGTAAATGAAGAAAATTTATTCATACACCACAAATGAACACAAAAGTTTTCTTATCCAAGTTTGGGAAATTCCACTAGTCCATAACTAATATCTTGGAATTTTACATGAAGGGGATTTTTTCTACACATGTTTTAAAAATGGATATGCATGCCAGAAACATGTTAAAGATTATAATGACCTATGGATCCAAAGCTTTTAAAGAGAATAAAAAACGCTCATTAAATTCTCAAGTGAACGTGCGGTGGGATATTTGCCCGAGTCAAACAAACCATTATTTTTCCCATATTCAAAAAGTTGAGCAAACAATCATAAATGCTTGTAAAGTGATTTGTCATGCGTAACGGGCTATATTTTTGTTAGAAATGACTTATGGATTTGAAGTCAACACTCAGTTAAAAATCGCCCGCCTCCCTCGTTTCCCGACGATTGCAAAACCTTAGATATAAAAATGAAAAAGTGCGTACGATCCCTAAAACATACAGACACTCTTTGGAAATATCTCTCTCTACATTTGTGCATTGTGCATTTCCATTTTAGATGTACACTTTTTTCTTAGATCAGAACTTTGAGTTTTCGCTACCCCTTCATCCCGTAAATAAAAAAGGCCAAAAGGATCACAACAAAATAAAAATTTTATAGTTGATGTGTGGAAAATATTTAAAAAAATAACCAATGTAAATAAAAAATATCTATTCATACACCACGAATGAACACAAAAATTTTCTTATCCAAGTTTGGGGAATTCCATTAGTCCAACCCTATTAAGGTTGGAATTTTACATGAATGAGATTTTTTCTACACATGTTTTAAAAATGGATATGCATGCTTGAAACATGTTAAAGATTCAAATGACCTATGGATCCAAAGCTTTTAAAGAGAATAACAAACGCTCATTAAATTCTCAAGTGAACATGTGGTGGGATATTTACCCGAGTCTAACAAGTCATTATTTTGCCCATTTTCAAAAATTTGATCTAACATTCATAGATGATTGTAAAGTGATTTATCAAGCGGAACGGGCTATATTTTTGTATGAAATGACATATGGATTGCAATTCAACACTCAGTTAAAAATCCTCTGCCACCAATTTTTCCCGACGATTGCAAAACCTGAGATATAAAAACTAGAAAAGAGCTTACAATCCCTAAAAATTACAGACACTCTTTGGAATTATCTCTCTCTACATATGTGCATTGTGCATTTCTGTTTTAGATGTAAACATTTTTTTTAAATCAAAACTTCCAGTTTTTCGCTCTCTCTTCATCCTGTAAACAAAAAAGGCAAATAGATCACAGCAAAATGAAAATTTCATAGTTGATGTACGGAAAAAGTTTAAAACAATAAAAAAAGTAAATGACGAAAATTTATTCACACACCACAAATGAAGACAAAAGTTTTGTTATCCAAGTTTGGGAAATTCCACTAGTCCAAAACTAATATCTTGGAATTTTGCATGAAGGGGATTTTCTCTACACATGTTTTAAAAATGGATATGCATGCCAGAAACATGTTAAAGATTCAAATGACCTATGGATCCAAAGCTTTTAAAGAGAATAACAAACGCTCATTAAATTCTCAAGTAAACGTGTGGTGGGATATTTGCCCGAGTCAAACAAGCCATTATTTTGCCCATATTCAAAAAGTTGAGCTAACAATCATAGATGATTGTAAAGTGAATTGTCATGCGTAACGAGCTATTATTTTGTAAGAAATGACTTATGGATTTGAACTCAACACTCAGCTAAAAATTGCCCGCCTCCCTCGTTTCCCGACGATTGCAAAACCTTAGATATAAAAACGAAAAAGTGCGTACGATCCCTAAAACATACAGACACACTTATGAAATATCTCTCTCTACATTTGTGCTATGTGCATTTCCATTTTAGATGTACTCTTTTTTCTTAGATCAGAACTTTGAGTTTTCGCTCCCCCTTCATCCCGTTAACAAAAAAGGCAAAAATGATCACACCAAAATAAAAATTTTATAGTTGATGTGTGGAAAATATTTAAAATAATAACCAATGTAAATAAAAAATATCTATTCACACACCACAAATGAACACAAAAGTTTTCTTATCCAATTTTGGGAAATTCGATTAGTCCAACCTTATTAAGCTTGGAATTTTACATGAATGAGATTTTTTCTACACATATTTTAAAAATGGATGTGCATGTTTCAAACATGTTAAAGATTCAAATGACCTATGGATCCAAAGCTTTTAAAGAAAATAACAAACGCTCATTAAATTCTCAAGTGATCGTGCGGTGGGATATTTACCCAAGTCTAACAAGTCATTATTTTGCCCATTTTCAAAAATTTGATCTAACAATCATAGATGACTGTAAAGTGGTTTATCATGCGTAGCGGGCTATATTTTTGTATGAAATGACTTATGGATTGCAATTCAACACAGTTAAAAATCCTTTGCCACCAATTTTTCCCGACGATTGCAAAACCTGAGATATAAAAACTAAAAAAGAGCTTACAATCTCTAAAAATTACAGACACTCTTTCGAATTATCTCTCCCTACAATTCTGCATTGTGCTTTTCCATTTTAGATGTATACTTTTTTCTTAAATCAAAGCTTTGACTTTTCGCTCTCCCTTCATCCCGAAAACAAACAAGGCAAAAAGCCTACAACAAAATGAAAATTTTATAGTTGATGTATGGAAAAAATTTAAAACAACAACAAATATAAATAAATAAAATTTATTCACCCAACACAAATGAACACAAAAGTTTTGTTATCCAGTTTTGGGAAATTCCACCAGTTTAACCCTAATAGCTTGGAATTTTGAAAGAAAGAGATTTCGTCCACACATGTTTTAAAAATCGATATGCATGTTTGAAACAAGTTAAAGATGCAAATGAGCTAGGATGCAAAGCTTTTAAAGAGATTAAAAAACACTCATTAAATTCTCAAGTGAACTTGCAGTGGGATATTTACCCGAGTCAAACATGCCATTATTTTGCCCAATTGCAAAAAACTGACATAATTAATCATAGATGATTGTAATGTGATTTATCATGCGTAACGGGCTATATTTTTGTATGAAATGACTTATGGATTGCAATTGAACACTCAGTTCAAAATCCTCCGCAACCTATTTTTCCCGACGATTGCAAAACTTGAGATATAAAAACGAAAAGGTGCTTAGAATCCCTAAAAATTACAGACACTCTTTGGAATTATCTCTCTCTACATATGTGCATTATGCATTTCTGTTTTAGATGTACACATTTTTCTTAAATCAAAACTTTGAGTTTTTTCCTCTCCCTTCATCCAGTAATCAAAAAAGGCAAATATATCACAACAAAATGAAAATTTCATAGTTGATGTACGGAAAAATTCTAAAACAATAAAAAAAGTAAATGAAGAAATATTATTCACACACCACAAATGAACACAAAAGTTTTGTTATCCAAGTTTGGGAAATTCCACTAGTCCAAAACTAATATCTTGGAATTTTACATGAAGGGGATATTTTCTACACATGTTTTAAAAATGGATATGCATGCCAGAAACATGTTAAAGATTCTAATGACCTATGGATCCAAAGCTTTTAAAGAGAATAACAAACGCTCATTAAATTTTCAAGTGAACGTGCGGTGGGATATTTGCCCAAGTCAAACATGCCATTATTTTGCCCATATTCAAAAAGTTGAGCTAACAATCATAGATGATTGTAAAGTGATTTGTCATGCGTAACGGGCTATATTTTTTTAAGAAATAACTTATGGATTTGAAGTAAACACTCAGTTAAAAATCGCCCGCCTTCCCCATTTCCTGGCGATTGCAAATCCTTAGATATAAAAATTAAAAAGTGCATACGATCCCTAAACCATACAGACACCCTTTGGGAATATCTCTCTCTACATTTGTGCATTGTGCATTTCCATTTTAGATGTACACTTTTTTCTTAAATCAGAACTTTGAGTTTTCGCTCCCCCTTCATCCCGTAAACAAAAAAGGAAAACAAGATCACAACAAAACAAAAATTTTATAGCTGATTTGTGAAAAATATTTAAAATAATAACTAATGTAAATAAAAAATATCTATTCACACACCACAAATGACAACAAAAGTTTTGTTATCCAAGTTTGGGAAATTCCATTAGTCCAACCCTATTAAGCTTGGAATTTTACATGAAGGAGATTTTTTCTACACATGTTTTAAAAATGGAAATGCATGCTTGAAACATGTTAAAGATTCAAATGACTTACGGATCCAAACCTTTTAAAGAGAATTACAAACGCTCATTAAATTCGCAAGTGAACGTGCGTTGGGATATTTACCCGAGTCTAACAAGTCATTATTTTGCCCATTTTCAAAAATTTGATCTAACAATCATAGATGATTGTAAAGTTATTTATCATACGTAGCGGGCTATATTTTTTTATGAAATGACTTATGGATTGCAATTCAACACTCAATTAAAAATCCTCTGCCACCAATTTTTCCCGACGATTTCAAAACCTGAGATATAAAAACTAAAAAGAGCTTACTATCCCTAAAAATTATAGACACTCTTTGGAATTATCTCTCCCTACAATTATGCATTGTACTTTTCCATTTTAGATGTACACTTTTTTCTTAAATCAAAACTTTGACTTTTCGCTCTCCCTTCATCCTGAAAACAAACAAGGTAAAAAGCTTACAACAAAATGAAAATTTTATAGTTGATGAATGGAAAAAATTTAAAACAATAACAAATATAAATAAATAAAATTTATTCACCCAACACAAAAGAACACAAAATTTTTGTTATCCAATTTGAGGAAATTCCACTAGTTTAACCCTATTAGCGTGGAATTTTGCAAGAAAGAGATTTCGTCCGCACATGTTTTAAAAATTGATATGCATGTTTGAAACATGTTAAAGATGCAAATGAGCTATGGATGCAAAGCTTTTAAAGAGAATAACAAACCCTCATTAAATTCTCAAGTGAACTTGCGGTGGGATATTTACCTGAGTCAAACATGACATTATTTTGCCCATTTGCAAAAAAGCTTACATAATTAATCATAGATGATTGTAATGTGATTTATCATGCGTAACGGGCTATATTTTTGTGTGAAATGACATATGGATTGCAATTCAACGCTCAGTTAAAAATCCTCCGCAACCCATTTTTCCCAACGATTTCAAAACCTGAGATATAAAAACGAAAAGGTGCTTACAATCCCTAAAAATTATAGACACTCTTTGGATTTATCTCTCTCTACATATGTGCATTGTGCATTTCCATTTTAGATGTACACATTTTTCTTAAATCAAAACTTCGAATTTTTCACTCTCCCTTCATCCCGTAATAAAATAAGGCAAATAGATCACAGCAAGATGAAAATTTCATAGTTGATGTGAAGAAAAAGTTTAAAACAATAAAAAAAGTAATTGAATAAAATTTATTCACACACTACAAATGAACACAAAAGTTTTGTTATCCAAGTTTGGGAAATTTCCCTAGTCAAAAACTAATATCTTGGAATTTTACATGAAGGAAATTTTTTCTATACATGTTTTAAAAATGGATATGCATGCCAAAAACATGTTAAAGATTCAAATGACCTATGGATCCAAAGCTTTTAAAGAGAATAACAAACGCCCATTAAATTCTCAAGTGAACGTGCGTTGGGACATTTGCACGAGTCAAACAAACCATTATTTTGCCCATATTCAAAAACTTGAGCTAACAATCATAGATGATTGTAAAGTGATTTGTCATGCGTAACGGGCTATATTTTTTTAAGAAATTAAATGACTGATGGATTTGAAGTCAACACTCAGTTAAAAATCGCCCACCTCCCTCGTTTCCCGACGATTGCAACACCTTAGATATAAAAACAAAAAAGTGCGTACGATCCCTAAAACATACAGACACTCTTATGAAATATCTCTCTCTACATTTGTGCATTGTGCATTTCCATTTTAGATGTACACTTTTTTCTTAGATCAGAACTTTGAGTTTTCGCTCCCCCTTCATCCCGTTAACAAAAAACGCAAAAAGGATCACAACAAAATAAAAATTTTATAGTTGATGTGTGGAAAATATTTAACATAATAACCAATGTAAATAAAAAATATCTATTCACACACCACAAATGAACACAAAAGTTTTCTTTTCCAAGTTTGGGAAATTCCATTAGTCCAACCCTATTAAGCTTGGAATTTTACATGAATGAGATTTTTTCTACACATATTTTAAAAATGGATATGCATGCTTGAAACATGTTAAAGATTCAAATGACCTATGGATCCAAAGCTTTTAAAGAGAATAACAAACGCTCATTAAATTCTCAAGTGATCGTGCGGTGGGCTATTTACCCGAGTCTAACAAGTCATTATTTTGCCCATTTTCAAAAATTTGATCTAACAATCATAGATGATTTTAAAGTGGTTTATCATGCGTAACGGGCTATATTTTTTTATGAAATGACTTATGGATTGCAATTCAACACAGTTAAAAATCCTTTGCCACCAATTTTTCCCGGCGATTGCAAAACCTGAGATATAAAAACTAAAAAAGAGCTTACAATCCCTAAAAATTACAGACACTCTTTGGAATTATCTCTCCCTACAATTGTGCATTGTGCTTTTCCATTTTAGATGTATACTTTTTTCTTAAATCAAAGCTTTGACTTTTCGCTCTCCCTTCATCCCGAAAACAAACAAGGCAAAAAGCTTAGAACAAAATGAAAATTTTATAGTTGATGTATGGAAACAATTTAAAACAACAACAAATATAAATAAAGAAGATTTATTCACCCAACACAAATGAACACAAAAGCTTTGTTATCCAATTTTGGGAAATTCCACTAGTTTGACCCTAATAGCTTGGAATTTTGCAAGAAAGGGATTTCCTCCACACATGTTTTAAAAATGGATATGCATGTTTGAAACAAGTTAAAGATGCAAATGATATATGGATGCAAAGCTTTTAAAGAGAATAACAAACGCTCATTAAATTCTCAAGTGAATTTGCGGTGGGATATTTACCTGAGTCAAACATGCCATTATTTTGCCCATTTGCAAAAAACTGACATAATTAATCATAGATGATTGTAACGTGATTTATCATGCGTAACGGGCTATATTTTTGTATGAAATGACTTATGGATTGCAATTCAACACTCAGTTCAAAATCCTCCGCAACCCATTTTTCCCGACGATTGCAATACTTGAGATATAAAAATGAAAAGATGCTTACAATCCCTAAAAATTACAGACACTCTTTGGAATTATCTCTCTCTACATATGTGCATTATGCATTTCTGTTTTAGATGTACACATTTTTCTTAAATCAAAACTTCGAGTTTTTTGCTCTCCCTTCATCCAGTAAACAAAAAAGGCAAATAGATCACAACAAAATGAAAATTTCATAGTTGATGTACGGAAAAAGTTTAAAACAATAAAAAAAGTAAATGAAGAAATATTATTCACACACCACAAATTCCACTAGTCCAAAACTAATATCTTGGAATTTTACATGAAGGGGATTTTTTCTACACATGTTTTAAAAATGGATATGCATGCCAGAAACATGTTAAAGATTCTAATGACCTATGGATCCAAAGCTTTTATATAGAATAACAAACGCTCATTAAATTCTCAAGTGAACGTGCGGTGGGATATTTGCCCAAGTCAAACAAGCCATTATTTTGCCCATATTCAAAAAGTTGAGCTAACAATCATAGATGATTGTAAAGTGATTTGTCATGCGTAACGGTCTATATTTTTGTAAGAAATGACTTATGGATTTGAAGTCAACACTCAGTTAAAAATCGCCCGCCTTCCCCATTTCCCGACGATTGCAAAACCTTAGATATAAAAATTAAAAAGTGCATACGATCCCTAAACCATACAGACACCCTTTGGGAATATCTCTTTCTACATTTGTGCATTGTGCATTTCCATTTTAGATGTACACTTTTTTCTTAAATCAGAACTTTGAGTTTTCGCTCCCCCTTCATCCCGTAAACCAAAAAGGCAAAAAAGATCACAACAAAATAAAAATTTTATTGCTGATTTGTGAAAAATATTTAAAATAATAACTAATGTAAATAAAAAATATCTATTCGCAGACCACAAATGACAACAAAAGTTTTGTTATCCAAGTTTGGGAAATTCCATTAGTCCAACCCTATTAAGCTTGGAATTTTACATGAAGGAGATTTTTTCTACACATGTTTTAAAAATGGATATGCATGCTTGAAACATGTTAAAGATTCAAATGACCTATGGATCCAAAGATTTTAAAGAGAATAAAAGACGCTCATTAAATTCGCAAGTGAACGTGCGTTGGGATATTTACCCGAGTCTAACAAGTCATTATTTTGCCCATTTTCAAAAATTTGATCTAACAATCATAGATGATTGTAAAGTTATTTATCATACGTAACGGGCTATATTTTTTTATGAAATGACTTATGGATTGCAATTCAACACTCAATTAAAAATCCTATTCGACCAATTTTTCCCGACGATTGCAAAACCTGAGATATAAAAACTAAAAAGAGCTTACAATCCCTAAAAATTATAGACACTCTTTGGAATTATCTCTCCCTACGATTGTGCATTGTGCTTTTCCATTTTAGATGTACACTTTTTTCTTAAATCAAAACTTTGACTTTTCGCTCTCCCTTCATCCCGAAAACAAACAAGGCAAAAAGCTTACAACAAAATGAAAATTTTATAGTTGATGAATGGAAAAATTTTTAAAAAATAACAAATATAAATAAATAAAATTTATTCACCCAACACAAAAGAACACAAAATTTTTGTCATCCAATTTTAGGAAATTCCACTAGTTTAACCCTAATAGCTTGGAATTTTGCAAGAAAGAGATTTCGTTCGCACATGTTTTAAAAATTGATATGCATGTTTGAAACATGTTAAAGATGCAAATGAGCTATGGATGCAAAGTTTTTAAAGAGAATAACAAACCCTCATTAATTCTCAAGTGAACTTGCGGTGGGATATTTACCTGAGTCAAACATGCCATTATTTTGCCCATTTGCAAAAAGCTGACATAATTAATCATAGATGATTGTAATGTGATTTATCATGCGTAACGGGCTATATTTTTGTGTGAAATGACTTATGGATTGCAATTCAATGCTCAATTAAAAATCCTCCGCAACCCATTTTTCCTGACGATTGCAAAACCTGAGATATAAAAACGAAAAGGTGCTTACAATCCCTAAAAATTACAGACACTCTTTGGATTTATCTCTCTCTACATATGTGCATTGTGCATTTACATTTTAGATGTACAAATTTTTCTTAAATCAAAACTTTGAGTTTTTCACTCTCCCTTCATCCCGTAATCAAATAAGGCAAATAGATCACAGCAAAATGAAAATTTCATAGTTGATGTACGGAAAAAGTTTAAAACAATAAAAAAATTAATTGAAGAAAATTTATTCACACACCACAAATGAACAAAAAAGTTTTGTTATCCAAGTTTGGGAAATTCCACTAGTCAAAAACTAATATCTTGGAATTTTACATGAAGCAGATTTTTCTTACACATGTTTTAAAAATGGATATGCATGCTTGAAACATGTTAACGATTCAAATGACCTATGGATCCAAAGCTTTTAAAGAGAATAACAAACGCACATTAAATTCTTAAGTGAACGTGCGTTGGGACATTTGCCCGAGTCAAACAAACCATTATTTTGCCCATATTCAAAAAGTTGAGCTAACAATCGTAGACAATTGTAAAGTGATTTTTCATGCGTAACGGGCTATATTTTTGTAAGAACTGAAATGACTTATGGATTTGAAGTCAACACTTAGTTAAAAATCGCCCGCCTCCCCCGTTTCCCGACGATTGAAAAACCTTAGATATAAAAACGAAAAAGTGCAGACGATCCCTAAAACATACAGACACTCTTTGGAAATATCTCTCTCAACATTTGTGCATTGTGCATTTCCATTCTAGATGTACACTTTTTTCTTAAATCAGAACTTTGAGTTTTCGCTCCCCCTTCATCCCGTAAACAAAAAAGGCAAAAAAGATAACAACAAAATAAAAATTTTATAGTTGATGTGTGGAAAATATTTAAAATAATAACTAATGTAAATAAAAAATATCTATTCACACACCAAAAATGAGCACAAAAGTTTTGTTATCCATGTTTGGGAAATTCCATTAGTCCAACCCTATTAAGCTTGGAATTTTACATGAAGGAGAATTTTTCTACACATGTTTTAAAAATGGATATGCATGCTTGAAACATGTTAAAGATTAAAATGACCTATGGATCCAAAGCTTTTAAAGAGAATAACAAACGCTCATTAATTCTCAAGTGAACGTGCGGTGGGATATTTACCCGAGTCTAACAAGTCATTATTATGCCCATTTTCAAAAATTTGATCTAAAAATCATAGATGATTGTAAAGTGATTTATCATGCGTAACGGGCTATATTTTTGTATGAAATGACTTATGGATTGAAATTCAACACTCAGTTAAAAATCCTCTACCACCCAATTTTTCCCGACGATTGCAAAACCTGAAATATGAAAACGAAAAATAGCTTACAATCCCTAAAAATTACAGACACTCTTTGGAATTATCTCTCCCTACAATTGCGCATTGTGCTTTTCCATTTTAGGTGTACACTTTTTTCTTAAATCAAAACTTTGACTTTTCGCTCTCCCTTCATCCCGAAAACAAACAAGGCAAAAAGCTTACAACAAAATGAAAATTTTATAGTTGATGTGTGGAAAAAATTTAAAACAATAACAAATATAAATAAAGAAAATTTATTCACCCAACACAAATGAACACAAAAGTTTTGTTATCCAATTTTGGGAAATTCCACTTGTTTAACCCTAATAGCTTGGAATTTTGCAAGAAAGAGATTTTGTCCAAACCTGTTTTAAAAATGGATATGCATGTTTGAAACACGTTAAAGATGCAAATGAGCTATGGATGCAAAGCTTTTAAAGAGAATAACAAACGCTCATTAAATTCTCAAGTGAACTAGTGGTGGGATATTTACCCGAGTCAAACATGCCATTATTTGGCCCATTTGCAAAAACCTGACATAATTAATCATAGATTATTGTAATGTGATTTATCATGCGCAACGTGCTATATTTTTATATGAAATGACTTATGGATTGCAATTCAACGCTCAGTTAAAAATCCTCCGCAACCAATTTTTCCTGACGATTGCAAAACCTGAGATATAAAAACGAAAAGGTGCTTACAATCCCTAAAAATTACATACACTCTTCGGAATTATCTCTCTCTACATATGTGCATTGTGAATTTCAATTTTAGATGTACACATTTTTCTTAAATAAAAACTTTCAGTTTTATGCTCTCCCTTCATCCAATAAACCAAAAAGGCAAATAGATTACAACAAAATGAAAATTTCATAGTTGATGTACGGAAAAAGTTTAATACAATAAAAAAAGTAAATGAAGAAAATTTATTCACACACCACAAATGAAGACAAAAGTTTTGTTATCCAAGTTTGGGAAATTCCACTAGTCCAAAACTAATATCTTGGAATTTTACATGAAGGGGATTTTTTCTACACATGTTTTAAAAATAGATATGCATGCCAGAAACACGTTAAAGATTCTAATGACCTATGGATCCAAAGCTTTTAAAGAGAATAACAAACGCTCAGTAAATTCTGAAGTGAACGTGCGGTGGGATACTTGCCCGAGTCAAACAAGCCATTATTTTTCCCATATTCAAAAAGTTGAGCGAACAATAATAGATGATTGTAAAGTGATTTGTCATGCGTAACGGGCTATATTTTTGTAAGAAATGACTGATGGATTTGAAGTCGACACTCAGTTAAAAATCGCCTGCCTACCGCGTTTCCCAACGATTGCAAAACCTTAGATTTAAAAACGAAAAAGTGCATACGATCTCTAAAACATACAGACACTCTTTGGAAATATCTCTCTCTACATTTGTGCATTGTGTATTTCCATTTTAGATGTACACTTTTTCCTTAGATCAAAACTTTAAATTTTCGCTCCCCCTTCATCCGTTGCCAAAAAAGGCAAAAAGGATCACGACAAAATAAAAATTTTATAGTTGATGTGTGGAAAATATTTAAAATAATAACCAATGTAAATAAAAAATATCTATTCACACACCACAAATGAACACAAAAGTTTTCTTATCCAAGTTTGGGAAATTCCATTAGTCCAACCCTATTAAGCTTGGAATTTTACATGAATGAGATTTTTTCTACACATGTTTTAAAAATGGATATGCATGCTTGAAACATGTTAAAAATTCAAATGACCTATGGATCCAAAGCTTTTAAATAGAATAACAAACGCTCATTAAATTCTCAAGTGAACGTGCGGTGGGATATTTACCCGAGTCTAACAACTCATTATTTTGCCCATTTTCAAAAATTTTATCTAACAATCATAGATGATTGTAAAGTGATTTATCATGCTTAACGGGCTATATTTTTGTATGAAATTACTTATGGATTGCAATTCGACACTCAGTTAAAAATCCTTTGCCACCAATTTTTCCCGACGATTGCAAAACCTGAGATATAAAAACTAAAAAAGAGCTTACAATTCCTAAAAATTACAGACACTCTTTGGAATTATCTCTCCCTACAATTGTGCATTGTGCTTTTCCATTTTATATGTACACTTTTTTCTTAAATCAAAACTTTGACTTTTCGCTCTCCCTTCATCCCGAAAAAAAACAAGGCAAAAAGCTTACAACAAAATGAAAATTTTATAGTTGATGTATGGAAAAAATTTAAAACAACAAAAAAATAAAATAAAGAAATTTTTTTGACCCAACACAAATGAACACAAAAGTTTTGTCATCCAATTTTGGGAAATTCCACTAGTTTTACCCTAATAGCTTGGAAATTTGCTAGAAAGAGATTTCGTCCACACATGTTTTAAAAATGGATATGCATGTTTGAAACAAGTTAAAGATGCAAATGAGCTATGGATGCAAAGCTTTTAAAGAGAATAACAAATGCTCATTAAATTCTCAAGTGAACATGCGGTGGGATATTTACCCGAGTCAAACATGCCATTATTTTGCCGATTTGCAAAAAACCGACATAATTAATCATAGATGATTGTAATGTGATTTATCATGCATAACGGGCTATATTTTTGTATGAAATGACTTATGGATCGTAATTCAACACTCAGTTCAAAATCCTCCGCAACCCATTTTTCCCGACGATTGCAAAACTTGAGATATAAAAACAAAAAGGTACTTAGAATCCCTAAAAATTACAGACACTCTTTGGAATTATCTCTCTCTACATATGTACATTATGCATTTCTGTTTTAGATGTACACATTTTTCTTAAATCAAAACTTCGAGTTTTTTGCTCTCCCTCCATCCAGTAAACAAAAAAGGCAAATAGATCGCAGCAAAATCAAAATTTCATAGTTGATGTACGGAAAAATTTTAAAACAATAAAAAAAGTAAATGAAGAAATATTATTCACACACCACAAATGAACACAAAAGTTTTTTTATCCAGGTTTTGGAAATTCCACTAGTCCAAAACTAATATCTTGGAATTTTACATGAAGGGGATTTTTTCTACACATGTTTTAAAAATGGATATGCATGCCAGAAACATGTTAAAGATTCTAATGACCTATAGATCCAAAGCTTTTAAAGAGAATAACAAACGCTCATTAAATTCTCAAGTGAACGTGCGGTGGGATATTTGCCCAAGTCAAACAAGCCATTATTTTGCCCATATTCAAAAAGTTCAGCTAACAATCATAGATGATTGTAAAGTGATTTGTCATGTGTAACGGGCTATATTTTTGTAAGAAATGACTTATGGATTTGAAGTCAACGCTCAATTAAAAATCGTCTGCTTTCCCCATTTCCCGCCGATTGCAAAACCTTAGATATAAAAATTAAAAAGTGCATACGATCCCTAAACCATACAGACACCCTTTGGGAATATCTCTCTCTACATTTGTGCATTGTGCATTTCCATTTTAGATTTACACTTTTTTCTTAAATCAGAACTTTGAGTTTTCGCACCCCTTCATCCTGTAAACAAAAAAGGTAAAAAAGATCACAACAAAATAAAACTTTTATAGATGATTTGTGAAAAATATTTAAAATAATAACTAATGTAAATAAAAAATATCTATTCACACACCACAAATGACAACAAAAGTTTTGTTATCCAAGTTTGGGAAATTCCATTCGTCCAACCCTATTAAGCTTGGAATTTTACATGAAGGAAATTTTTTCTACACATGTTTTGAAAATGGATATGCGTTCTTGAAACATGTTAAAGATTCAAATGACCTATGGATCCAAAGCTTTTAAAGAGAAAAAGAACGCTCATTAAATTCTCAAGTGAACGTGCGGTGGGATATTTACCCGAGTCTAACAAGTCATTATTTTGACCATTTTAAAAAAATTGATCTAACAAATATAGATGATTGTAAATTTATTTATCATACGTAACGGGCTATATTTTTTTATGAAATGACTTATCGATTGCAATTCAACACTCAATTAAAAATCCTCTGCCACCAATTTTTCCCGACGATTGCAAAACCTGAGATATAAAAACTAAAAAGAGCTTCCTATCCCTAAAAATTATAGACACTCTTTGGAATTATCTCTCCCTACAATTGTGCATGTTGCTTTTCCATTTTAGATGTACACTTTTTTCTTAAATCAAAACTTTGACTTTTCGCTCTCCCTTCATCCCGAAAACAAACAAGGCAAAAAGCTTACAACAAAATGAAAATATAAATAAATAAAATTTATTCACCCAATACAAAAGAACACAAAATTTTTGTTATCCAATTTTAGGAAATTCCACTAGTTTAACCCTAATAGCTTGGAATTTTTCAAGAAAGAGATTTTGTCTGCACATGTTTTAAAAATTGATATGCATGTTTGAAACATGTTAAAGATGCAAATGCGATATGGATGCAAAGTTTTTAAAGAGAATAACAAACCCTCATTAAATTCTCAAGTGAACTTGCGGTGGGATATTTACCCGAGTCAAACATGCCATTATTTTGCCAATTTGCAAAAAGCTGACATAATTAATCATAGATGATTGTAATGTGATTTATCATGAGTAACGGGCTATATTTTTGTGTGAAATGACTTATGGATTGCAATTCAACGCTTAGTTAAAAATCCTCCGCAACCCATTTTTCCCGACGATTGCAAAACCTGAGATATAAAAACCAAAAGGTGCTTACAATCCCTAAAAATTATAGACACTCTTTGGATTTATCTCTCTCTACATATGTGCATTGTGCATTTCAATTTTAGATGTACACATTTTTCTTAAATCAAAATTTCGAGTTTTTCACTCTCCCTTAATCCCATAATGAAATAAGGCAAATAGATCACAACAAAATAAAAATTTCATAGTTGATGTGCGAAAAAAGTTGAAAACAATAAAAAAAAGTAATTGAAGAAAATTTATTCACACACCACAAATGAACACAAAAGTTTTGTTATCCAAGTTTGGGAAATTCCACTAGTCAAAAACTAATATGCTTGAATTTTACATGAAGGAGATTTTTTCTACACATGTTTTAAAAATGGATATGCATGCAAAAAACATGTTAAAGATTCAAATGACCTATGGATCCAAAGCTTTTAAAGAGAATAACAAACGCTCATTAAATTCTCAAGTGAACGTGCGTTGGGACATTTGCCCGAGTCGAACAAACCATTATTTTGCCCATATTCAAAAAGCTGAGCTAACAATCATAGATGATTGTAAAGTGATTTGTCATGCGTAACGGGCTACATTTTTGTAAGAAATCACTTATGGATTTGAAGTTAACACTCAATTAAAAATTGCCCGCCATCCCCATTTCCCGACGATTGCAAAACCTTAGATATAAAAATGAAAGAGTGTATAGATCCCTAAAATATACAGACACCCTTTGGGAATATCTCTCTCTTCATTTGTGCATTGTGCATTTCCATTTTAGATGTACACTTTTTTCTTAAATCAGAACTTTGAGTTTTCGCTCCCCCTTCATCCCTTAAACAAAAAAGGCAAAAAAGATCACAACAAAATAAAAATTTTATAGCTGATGTGTGAAAAATATTTAAAATAATAACTAATTTAAATAAAAAATATCTATTCACGCACCACAAATGAACACAAAAGTTTTGTTATCCAAGTTTGGGAAATTCCATTAGTCCAACCCTATTAAGCTTGGAATTTTACATGAAGGAGATTTTTTCTACACAATTTTTAAAAATGGATATGCATGATTGAAACATGTTAAAGATTCAAATGACCTATGGGTCCAAAGCTTTTAAAGAGAATAAAAAACGCTCATTAAATTCGCAAGTGAACGTGCGGTGGGATATTTACCCGAGTCTAACAAGTCATTATTTTGCCCATTTTCAAAAATTTTATCTAACAATCATAGATGATTGTAAAGTGATTTATCATACGTAACGGGCTTTATTTTTGTAATAAATGACTTGTGGATTGCAATTCAACACTCAATTAAAAATCCTCTGCCACCAATTTTTCCCGACGATTGCAAAACCTGAGATATAAAAACTAAAATGAGCTTACAATCCCTAAAAATTATAGACACTCTTTGGAATTATCTCTCCGTGAAATTGTGCATTGTGCTTTTCCATTTTAGATGTACACTTTTTTCTTCAATCAAAACTTTGACTTTTCGCTCTCCCTTCATCCCGAAAAAAAACAAGGCAAAAAGCTTGCAACAAAATGAAAATTTTGTAGTTGATGTATGAAAAAATATAAAAAAATAGCAAATATAAATAAAAAAAATTTATTCACCCAACACAAATGAACACAAAAGTTTTGTTATCCAATTTTGGGAAATTCCACTAGTTTAACCCTAATAGCTTGGAATTTTGCAAGAAAGAGATTTCGTCCACACATGTTTTAAAAATGGATATGCATGTTTGAAACATATTAAAGAGGCAAATGAGCTATGGATGCAAAGCTTTTAAAGAGAATAACAAACGCTCATTAAATTCTCAAGTGAACTTGCGGTGGGATATTTACCCGAGTCAAACATGCCATTATTTTGCCCATTTGCAAAAAGCTGACATAATTAATCATAGATGATTGAAATGTGATTTATCATGCGTAACGGGCTATATTTTTTTATGAAATGACTTATGGATTGCAATTCAACACTTAGTTAAAAATTCTCCGCAACCCATTTTTTTCGACGATTGCAAAACCTGAGATCTAAAAACGAAATGGTGCTTGCAATCCCTAAAAATTAGAGACACTCTTTGGAATTATCTCTCTCTACATATGTGCATTGTGCATTTCCATTTTAGATGTACACATTTTTCTTAATTCAAAACTTCGAGTTTTTTGGTCTCCCTTCATCCCGTAAACAAAAAAAGCAAATAGATCACAGCAAAATGAAAATTTCATAGTTGATGTACGGAAAAAGTTTAAAACAATAAAAAAATTGAACGAAGAAAATTTATTCACACACCACAAATGAACACAAAAGTTTTGTTATCCAAGTTTGGTAAATTCCACTAGTCCAAAACTAATATCATGGAATTTTACATGAAGGAGATTTTTTCTACACATGTTTTAAAAATGGATATGCATGCCAAAAACATGTTAAAGATTCAAATGATCTATGGATCCAAAGCTTTTAAAGAGAATAACAAACGCTCATTAAATTCTCAAGTGAACGTGCGGTGGGATATTTACCCGAGTTTAGCAAGTCATTATTTTGCCCATTTTTAAAAATTTTATCTAACAATCATAGATGATTGTAAAGTGATTTGTCATGCGTAACGGGCTATATTTTTGTAAGAAATGACTTATGGATTTGAAGTCAACACTCAGTTAAAAATCGCCCACCTCCCCCTTTTCCCGACGATTGCAAAACCTTAGATATAAAAACAAAAAAGTTGATACGATCCCTAAAACATACAGACACTCTTTGGAAATATCTCTCTCTACATTTGTGCATTGTGCATTTCCTTTTTAGATCTACACTTTTTTCTTAAATCAAAACTTTGAGTTTTCGTTCCCCCTTCATCCCGTGAACAAAAAAGACAAAAAAGATCACAACAAAATAAAAATTTTATAGTTGATGTGTGGAAAATATTTAAAATAATAACTAATACAAATAAAAAATATCTATTCACACACCACAAATGAACACAAATGTTTTGTTATCCAAGTTTGGGAAATTCCATTAGTCCAACCCTATTAAGCTTGGAATTTTACATGAAGGAGATTTTTTCTACACATGTTTTAAAAATGGATATGCATGCTTGAAACATGTTAAAGATTCAAATGACCTATGGATCCAAAGCTTTTAAATAGAATAACAAACGCACATTAAATTCTCAAGTGAACGTGCGGTGGGATATTTACCCCAGTCTAACAAGTCATTATTTTGCCCATTTTCAAAACATTCATGCGTAACGAGCTATATTTTTGTATGAAATGACTTATGGAATGCATTTCAACACTGTTAAAAATCCTCTACCACCAATTTTTCCCGACTGTTGCAAAACCTGAGATATAAAAACTAAAAAGAGCTGACAATCCCTAAAAGTTACAGACACTCTTAGGAATTATCTCTCCCTACAATTGTGCATTGTGCTTTTCCATTTTAGATGTTCACTTTTTTGTTACATCAAAACTTTGACTTTTCACTCTCCCTTCATCGCGAAAACATACAAGACAAAAAGCTTCCAACAAAATGAAAATTTTATAGTTGATGTGTGGAAAAAATTGAAAAAAAAATACAAATATAAATAAAGAAAATTTATTCACCCAACACAAATGAACACAAAAGTTAATTTTGGGAATTTCCACTAGTTTAACCCTAATAGCTTGGAATTTTGCAAGAAAGAGATTTCGTCCACACATCTTTTAAAAATGGATATGCATGTTTGAAACATGTTAAAGATGCAAATGTGCTATAGATGAAAAGCTTTTTAAGAGAATAACAAATGCTCAATAAACATGCCATTATTTTACCCATTTGCCAAAAGCTGACATAATTAATCATAGATGATTGTAATGTGATTTATCATGCGTAACGGGCTATATTTTTGTACGAAATGACTTATGGATTGCAATTCAACACTTAGTTAAAAATCCTCCGCAACCCATTTTTCCCGACGATTGCAAAACCTGAGATATAAAAACGAAAAGGTGTTTAAAATCCCTAAAAATTACAGACACTCTTTGGAATTATCTCTCTCTACATATGTGCATTGTGCATTTCCGTTTTAGATGTGCACATTTTTCTTAAATCAAAACGTCGAGTTTTTTGCACTTCCTTCATCCCGTAAACAAAAATGGCAAATAGATCACGGCAAAATAAAAATTTCATAGTTGATGTACGGAAAAAGTTTAAAACAATAAAAAAATTAAACGAAGAAAATTTATTCACACTCCACAAATGAACACAAAAGTTTTGTTATCCAAGTTTGGGAAATTCCACTAGTCCAAAACTAATATCTTGGAATTTTACATGAAGGAGATTTTTTCTACACATGTTTTAAAAATGGATACGCATGCCAGAAACATGTTAAAGATTCAAATGACCTATGGATCCAAAGCTTTTAAAAAGAATAACAAATGCTCATTAAAATCTCAAGTGAACGTGCGGTGGGATATTTGCCCGAGTCAAATAAGCCTTTATTTTGCCCTTATTCAAAAAGTTGAGCTAACAATCATAGATGATTGTAATGTGATTTATCATGCCTAACTGGCTCTATTTTTGTATGAAATGACTTATGGATTGCAAATCAACACTTAGTTAAAAATCCTCCACAACCCATTTTTCCCAACGATTGCAAAACCTGAGATAGAAAAACGAAAAGGTGCTTACAATCCCAAAAAATTACAGACACTCTTTGGAATTATCTCTCTCTACATATGTCCATTGTGCATTTCCGTTTTAGATGTACACATTTTTCTTAAATCAAAACTTCGAGTTTTTCGCTCTCCCTTCATCCCATAAACTAATATCCACTCGTCCAAAACTAATATCCTGGACTTTTGCATGAAGGAGATTTTTTCTACACATGTTTTAAAAATAGATATGCATGCCAGAAACATGTTAAAGATTCAAATGACCTATGGATCCAAAGCTTTTAAAGAGAATAACAAACGCTCATTAAATTCTCAAGTGAACGTGCGGTGGGATATTTGCCCGAGTCAAACAAGCCATTATTTTGCCCATATTCAAAAAGTTGAGCTAACAATCATAAGTGATTGTAAAGTGATTTGTCATGCGTAACGGGCTATATTTTTGTAAGAAATGAGTTATGGATTTGATGTCAACACTCAGTTAAAAATCGCCCGCCTCCCCCGTTTCACGACGATTGCCAAACCTTAGATATAAAAACGAAAAAGTGCTTACGAACCCTAAAACATACAGACACTCTTTGGAAATATGTCTCTTTACATTTGTGCATTGTGCATTTCCATTTTAGATGTACACTTCTTTCTTAAATCAGAACTTTGAGTTTTCGCTCCTCCTTCATCCCGTAAACAAAAAAGGCAAAAAAGATCACAACAAAATAATAATTTTATAGTTGATGTGTGGAAAATATTTAAAATAATAACTAATGTAAATAAAAAATATCTATTCACACACCACAAATGAACAAGAAAATTTTGTTATCCAAGTTTGGGAAATTCCATTAGTCCAACCCTATTAAGCTTGGAATTTTACAAGAAGGAGATTTTTTCTACACATGTTTTAAAAATGGATATGCATGCTGAAAACATGTTAAAGATTCAAATGACCTATGGATCCAAACCTTTTAAAGAGAATAACAAACGCTCATTAAATTCCCAAGTGAACGTGCGGTGAGATATTTACCCGAGACTAACAAGTCATTATTTTGCCCATTTTCAAAAATTTGATCTAACTATCATAGATGAGTGTAAAGTGATTTATCATGTGTAACGGGCTATTTTTTGTACAAATGACTTATGGATTGCAATTCAACACTCAGTTAGAAATCCTCTGCCACCAATTTTTCCCGACTATTGCCAAACCTGTGATATAAAAACTAAAAAGTGATTACAATCCCTAAAAATTATAGTCACTCTTTGGAATTATCTCTCCCTAGAATTGTGCATTGTGCTTTTCCATTTTTGATGTACACTTTTTTCTTAAATCAAAACTTTGACTTTTCGCTATCCCTTCATCCTGAAAACAAAGAAGGCAAAAAGCTTACAACAAAATGAAAATTTTATTATGAATGTATGGAAAAAAATTAAAACAATAACAAATATAAATAAAGAAAATTTATTCACCCAACAAAAATGAATACAAAAATTTTGTTATCCAATTTTGGGAAATTCCACTAGTTTGACCCTAATAGCTTGGAATTTTGCAAGAAAGTGATTTCATCCACACATATTTTAAAAATGGATATGCATCTTTGAAACATGTTAAAGATGCAAATGAGCTATGGATGCAAAGCTTTTAAAGAGAATAACAAACGCTCATTAAATTTTCAAGTGAACTTGCGGTGGGTTATTTACCCGAGTCAAACATGCCATTACTTTGCCCATTTACAAAAAGCTGACATAATTAATCATAGATGATTGTAATGTGATTTATCATGCGTAACGGGCTATATTTTTGTATGAAATGACATATGGATTACAATTCAACACTCAGTTAAAAATCGTCCACAACCCATTTTTCCCAACGATTGCAAAACCTGAGATATAAAAACGAAAAGGTGCTCACAATCCCTAAAAATTACAGACACTCTTTGGAATTATCTCTCTACATATGTGTATTGTACATTTCCGTTTTAGATGTACGCATTTTTCTTAAATCAAAACTTCGAGTTTTTTGCTCTCCCTTCATCCCGTAAACAAAAAAGGCAAATAGATCACAGCAAAATGAAATTTTCATAGTTGATGTACGGAAGAAGTATATAACAATAAAAAATTAAATGAAGAAAATTTATTCACACACCACAAATGAACACAAAAGTTTTGTTCTCCAAGTTTGGGAAATTCCACTAGTCCAAAACTAATCTCTTGGAATTTTACATGAAGGAGATTTTTTCTACACTTGTTTTAAAAATGGATGTGCATGCCAGAAACATGTTAAAGATTCAAATGACCTATGGATCCAAAGATTTTAAAGAGAACAACAAACGCTCATTAAATTCTCAAGTGAACGTGCGGTGGGATATTTGCCCGAGTCAAACATGCCATTATTTTTCCCTTATTCAAAAAGTTGAGCTAACAATCATAGGTGATTGTAAATTGATTTGTCATGCGTAATGGGCTATATTTTTTTAAGAAATGACTTATGCATTTGAAGTCAACACCCAGTTAAAAATCGCCCGCCTCCCCTATTTCCCGACGATTGCAAAACCTTAGATAAAAAAACGAAAAAGTGCATACTATCCGTAAAACTTATAGACACTCTTTGGAAATATCTCTCTCTACATTTGTGCATTGTGCATTTCTATTTTAGATGTACACTTTTTTCTTAAATCATAACTTTGAGTTTTCGCTCCCCCTTCATCCCGTAAACAAAAAAAGGCAAAAAATATCACAACAAAATAAAAATTTTATAGTTGATGTGTGGAAAATATTCAAAATAATAACTAATGTAAATAAAAAATATCTATTCACACACCACAAATCAACACAAAAGTTTTGTTATCCAAGTTTGGGAAATTCCATTAGTCCAACCCTATTAAGCTTGGAATTTTACATGAAGGAGATTTTTTCTACACATGTTTTAAAAATGGATATGCATGCTTGAAACATGTTAAAGATTCAAATGACCTATGGATCCAAAGCTTTTAATAGGAATAACAAACGCTCATTAAATTCCCAAGTGAACGTGCGGTGGGATATTTACCCGAGTCTAACTAGTCATTATTTTGGCCATTTTCAAAAATTTGATCTAACATTCATAGATGATTGTAAAGTGATTTATCACGTGTAATGGGCTATATTTTTGTATGAAATGACTTATGGATTACAATTCAACACTCAATTAAAAATCCTCTGCCACCAATTTTTCCCGACGATTGCAAAACCTGAGATATAAAAACTAAAAAGAGCTTACTATCCCTAAAAATTATAGACACTCTTTGGAATTATCTGTCCCTGCAATTGTGCATTGTGCTTTTACATTTTAGATTTACACTTTTTTCTTAAATCAAAACTTGGACTGTTCGCTCTCCCTTCATGCCGAAAACAAACAAGGGAAAAAGCTTACAAAAAAATGAAAATTTTATAGTTGATCCATAGAAAAATTTTAAAACAAAAAGAAATATTAAGAAAGAAAATTTATTCACCCAACACAAATGAACACAAAAATTTTGTTATCCAATTTTTGGAAATTCCACTAGTTTAACCCTAATAGCTTGGAATTTTGCAAGAAAGAGATTTCATCCACACATGTTTTAAAAATGGATATGCATGTTTGAATCATGTTAAAGATGCAAATGACCTATGGATCCAAAGCTTTAAAAGAAAATAACAAACGCTCATTAAATTCTCAAGCGAACGTGCGGTGGGATATTTGCCCGAGTCAAACAAGCCATTATTTTGCCCATATTCAAAAAGTTGAGCTAGCAATCATAGGTGATTGTAAAGTGATTTGTAATGTGTAACGGGCTATATTTTTGCAAGAAATGACTTATGGATTTGAAGTCGGCACACAGTTAAAAATTGCCCGCCTCCCCCGTTTCCCAACGATTGCAAAAACTTAGATATAAAAGCGAAAAAAGTGAATACGATCCCTAAAACATTCACACACTCTTTGGAAATATCTCGCTCTACATTTGTGCATTGTGCATTTCCATTTTAGATGTACACTTTTTTCTTAAATCAGAACTTTGAGTTTTGGCTCCCCCTTCATCCCGTAAAGAAAAACGGCAAAAAATATCACAACAAAATAAAAATTTTGTAGTTGATGTGTGGAAAATATTTAAAATATTAACTAATGTAAATAAAAAATATCCATTCACACACCACAAATGAACAGAAAAGTTTTGTTATCCAAGTTTGGGAAATTCCATTAGTCCAACCCTATTAAGCTTGGAATTTTACATGAAGGAGATTTTTTCTACACATGTTTTAAAAATGGATATGCATGCTTGAAACATGTTAAAGATTCAAATGACCTATGGATCCAAAGCCTTTAAAGAGAATAACAAACACTCATTAAATTCTCAAGTGAAAGTGCGGTGGGATATTTACCCGAGTCTAACAAGTCATTATTTTGCCCATTTTCAAAAATTTGATCTAACAATCATAGATGATTGTAAAGTGATTTATCACGCGTAACAGGCTATATTTTTTTATGAAATGACTTATGGGTTGCAATTCAACAGTCAGTTAAAAATCCTCTGCCACAAATTTTTCCCGACGATTGCAAAACCTGAGATATAAAAACTAAAAAGAGCTCCCTAAAAATTACAGACACTCTTTGGAATTACCTCTCTCTACAATTGTGCATTGTGCTTTTCCATTTTAGATGTACACTTTTTCCTTAAATCAAAACATTGACTTTTCGCTCTTCCTTCATCCCGAAAACAAACAAGGCAAAAAGATTACAACAAAATGAAAATTTTATAGTGGATGTATGGAAAAAATTTAAAAAAATAACAAATATAAATAAAGAAAATTTATTCACCCAACACAAGTGAACACAAAAATTTTGTTATCCAATTTTGGGAAATTCCACTAGTTTAACCCTAATAGCTTGGATTTTTGCAAGAAAGAGATTTCGTCCACACATATTTTAAAAATGGATATGCATGTTTGAAACATGTTAAAGATGCAAATGAGCTATGGATGCAAAGCTTTTAAAGAGAATAACAAACGCTCATTAAATTTTGAAGTGAACTTGCGGTGGGTTATTTACCTGAGTAAAACTTGCCATTATTTTGCCTATTTGCAAAAAGCTGACATAATTAATCATAGATGCTTGTAATGTGATTTATCATGCGTAACGGGCTATATTTTTGCACGAAATGACTTATGGATTACAATTCAACACTTAGTTAAAAATCCTCCGCAACCCATTTTTCCGAACGATTGCGAAACCTGAGATATAAAAATGAAAGGTGCTCACAATCCCTAAAAATTACAGACACTCTTTGGAATTATCTCTCTACATATGTGCATTGTGCATTTACGTTTTAGATGTACGCATTTTTCTTAAATCAAAACTTCGAGTTTTTCTCTCTCCCTTGATCCCTTAAACATAAAAGGCAAATAGATCACAGCAAAATGAAAATTCTATAGTTGATGTATAGAAGAAGTATAAAACAATAAAAAAATTAAATGAAGAAAATTTATTCACACACCACAAATGAACACAAAAGTTTTGTTCTCCAACTTTGGGAAATTCCACTAGTCCAAAACTAATATCTTGGAATTTTACATGAAGGAGATTTTTTCTACACATGTCTTAAAAATAGATATGCATGCCAGAAACATGTTAAAGATTCAAATGACCTATGGATCCAAAGCATTTAAAGAGAATAACAAACGCTCATTAAATTCTTAAGTGAACGTGCGGTGGGATATTTGCCCCAGTCAAACAAGCCATTATTTTGCCCATATTCAAAAAGTTGAGCTAACAATCATAGGTGATTGTAAAGTGATTTGTCATGCGTAACGGGCTATATTTTTGTAAGAAATGACTTATGGATTTGAAGTGAACACTCAGTTAAAAATCCCCCGCCTCCCCCGTTTCCCGACGATTGCAAAACCTTAGATATAAAAACGAAAAAGTGCATTCGATCCCTAAAACATATAGACACTCTTTGGAAATATCTCTCTCTACATTTGTGCATTGTGCATTTCCATTTTAGATGTACACTTTTTTCTTAAATCATAACTTTGAGTTTTCGCTCCCACTTCATCCCATAAACAAAAAAGGCAAAAAATATCACAATAAAATAAAAAAATTATAGTTGATGTGTGGAAAAGATTTAAAATAATAACTAATGTAAATAAAAAATATCTATTCACACACACCACAAATGAACACAAAAGTTTTATTATCCAAGTTTGGGAAATTCCATTAGTCCAACCCTATTAAGCTTGGAATTTTACATGAAGGAGATTTTTTCTACACATGTTTTAAAAATGGATATGCATGCTTGAAACTTGTTAAAGATTCAAATGACCTATGGATCCAAAGCTTTTAAAAGGAATAACAAACGCTCATTACATTCCCAAGTGAACGTGCGGTGGGATATTTACCCGAGTCTAACTAGTCATTATTTTGCCCATTTTCAAAAATTTGATCTAACAATCATAGACGATTGTAAAGTGATTTATCACGTGTAATGGGCTATATTTTTTTATGAAATGACTTATGGATTACAATTCAACACTCTGTTAAAAATCCTCTACCACCAATTTTTCCCGATGTTTACAAAAACTGAGATATAAAAAATAAAAAGAGCTTACAATCCCAAAAATTATAGACACTGTTTGGAATTATCTCACCTTACAATTGTGCATTGTGCTTTTCAATTTTAGATGTACACTTTTTTCTTTAATCAAAACTTGGACTGTTCGCTCTCCCTTCATCCCGTAAACAAACAAGGCAAAAACCTTACAACAAAATGAAAATTTTATAGTTGATCCATGGAAAAAATTTTAAAAAATAAAAAATATAAAGAAAGAAAATTTATTCACCCAACACAAATGAACACAAAAAAATTTTTATCCAATTTTTAGAAATTCCACTAGTTTAACCCTAATAGCTTGGAATTTTGCAAGAAAGAGATTTCATCCACACATGTTTAAAAATTGGATATGCATGTTTGAAACATGTTAAAGATGCAAAAGACCTATGGATCCAAAGCTTTTAAAGAGAATAACAAACGCTCATTAAATTCTCAAGCGAACGTGCAGTGGGATATTTGCCCGAGTCAAACAAGCCATTATTTTGCCCATATTCAAAAAGTTGAGCTAGCTATCATAGGTGATTTTAAAGTGATTTGTCACGCGTAACAGGCTATATTTTTGCAAGAAATGACTTATGGATTTGAAGTCAGCACTCAGTTAAAAATCGCCCGCCTCCCCTTTTCCCAACGATTACAAAACCGTAGATATAAAGCGAAAAATGTGCATACGATCCCTAAAACATACACACACTCTTTGGAAATATCTCTCTCTACATTTGTGCATTGTGCATTTCCATTTTAGATGTACACTTTTTTTTTAAATCAGAACTTTGAGTTTTCGCTCCCCCTTCATCCCGTAAACAAAAAAGGCAAAAAAGATCACAACAAAGTAAAATTTTTATAGTTGATGTGTGGAAAATATTTAAAATAATAACTAATGTAAATAAAAAATATCTATTCACACACCACAAATGAACACAAAAGTTTTTTTATCCAAGTTTGGGAAATTCCATTAGTCCAACCCTATTAAGGTTGGAATTTTACATGAAGGAGATTTTTTCTACACATGTTTTAAAAATGGATATGCATGCTTGAAACTTGTTAAAGATTCAAATGACCTATGGATCCAAAGCTTTTCAAGAGAATAACAAACGCTCATTAAATTCTCAAGTGAACGTGCGGTGGGATATTTACCCGTGTCCAACAAGTCATTATTTTGCCCATTTTCAAAAATTTGATCTAACAATCATAGATGATTGTAAAGTGATTGATCATGCGTAACGGGCTATATATTTGTATGAAATGACTTGTGGATTGCAATTCAACAATCAGTTAAAAATCCTCTGCCACCAATTTTTCCCGACGATTGCAAAACCTGAGATATAAAAACTAAAAAGAGCTTACAATCCCTACAAATTACAGACACTCTTCGGAATTATCTCCCTCTACAATTTTGAAATGTTCTTTTTCCATTTAAGATGTACTCATTTTTCTTAAATCAATACTTTAACTTTTCGCTCTCCCTTCATCCCAAAAACAAACAAGGCAAAAAGCTTACAAAAAAATGAAATTTTTATAGTTGATGTATGGAAAAAATTTAAAACAATAAAAAATATAAATAAAGAAAATTTATTCACCCATCACAAATGAACAGAAAAGTTTTGTTATCCTATTTTGGGAAATTCCACTAGTTTAACCCAAACAGCTTGAAATTTTGCAAGAAAGAGATTTCATCCTCACATGTTTTAAAAATGGATATGCATGTTTGAAACATGTTAAAGATGCAAATGAGCTATGGATTCAAAGCTTTTAACGAGAATAAACAACGCTCATTAAATTCTCAAGTGAACTTGTGGTGGGATATTTACCCGAGTCAAACATGCCGTTATTTTGCCCATTCGGAAAAAGCTGACATAATTAATTATAGATGATTGTAATGTGATTTATCATGTGTAACGGGCTATATTTTTGTATGAGATGACTTATGGATTGCAATTCAACACTCAGTTAAAAATCCTCTGCAACCCATTTTTCCCGACGATTGCAAAACCTGAGATATAGAAACGAAAAGGTGCTTACAATCCCTAAAAATTACAGACACTCTTTGAAATTATCTCCCTCTACATTTGTGCATTGTGCATTTCCGTTTTAGATGTACACATTTTTCTTAAATCAAAACTTCGATTTTTTCGCTCTCCCTTCAGCCCTTATACAAAAACGGCAAATAGATCACAGCAAATGAAAATTTCATAGTTTATGTACGAAAAAAGTTTAAAACAATAAAAAAAGTAAATGAAGGAAATTTATTCAGACACCACAAATGAACGCAAAGGTTTTGTTATCCAAGTTTCGGAAATTCCACTAGTCCAAAACTAATATCTTGGAATTTTACAGGAAGGAGATTTTTTCTACACATGTTTTAAAAATGGATATGCATGCCAGAAACATGTTAAAGATTCAAATGACCTATGGATCCAAAGCTTTTAAAGAAAATAACAAATGCTCATTAAATTCTCAAGTGAACGTGCGGTGGGATATTTGCCTGAGTCAAACAAGCCATTATTTTGCCCATATTCAAATAGTTGAGCTAACAATCATAGATGATTGTAAAGTGATTTGTCATGCGTAACGGGCTATATTTTTTTAAGAAATGACTTTTGGATTTGAAGTCAACACTCAGTTAAAAATCGCCCGCCTCCCCCGTTTCCCGACAATTGCAAAACCTTAGCTTTAAAAACGAAAGAGTGCATACGATATCTAAAACATACAGACTCTCTTAGGAAATATCTCTCTCTACATTTGTGCTTTGTGCATTTCCATTTTAGATGTACACTTTTTTCTTAAATCAGAACTTGGAGTTTTCTCTCCCCCTTCATCCCGTAAACAAAAAAGGCCAAAAAGATCACAACAAAATAAAAATTTTATAGTTGATGTGTGGAAAATATTTAAAATAATAACTAACGTAAATAAAAAATATTTATACACACACCACAAATGAACACAAAACTTTTGTTATCCAAGTTTGGGAAATTCCATTAGTCCAACCCTATTAAGCTTGGAATTTTACATGAAGGAGATTTTTTTGACACATGTTTTAAAAATGGATATGCATGCTTGAAACTTGTTAAAGATTCAAATGACCTATGGATCCAAAGCTTTTAAAGAGAATAACAAATGCTCATTAAATTCTCAAGTGAACGTCCGGTGGGATATTTACCCGAGTCTAACAAGTCATTATTTTGCCTATTTTCAAATATTTGATCTAACAATCATAGATGATTGTAAAGTGATTTATCATGGATAACGGGCTATATTTTTGTATGAAATTACTTATGGATTACAATTCAACACTCAGTTAAAAATCCTCTGCCACCAATTTTTCCCGACGATTGCAAAACTTGAGATATAAAAACTAAAAAGAGCTTATAATCCCTAAAAATTACAGACACTCTTTGGAATTATCTCTCCCCACAATTGTGTATTGTGCTTTTCCATTTTAGATGTACACTTTTTTCTTAAATCAAAACTTTGACCTTTCGCTCTCCCTTCATCTCGAAAACAAACATGGCAAAAAGCTTACAACAAAATGAAAATTTTATAGTTGATGTATGGAAAAAATTTAAAACAATAAAAAATATAAATAAAGAAAATTTATTCATCCAACACAAATGAACACAAAAGTTTTGTTATGCAATTTTGGGAAATTCCACTAGTTTAACCCTAATAGCTTGGAATTTTGCAAGAAAGAGATTTCATCCACATAAGTTTTAAAAATGGATATGCATGTCTAAAACATGTTAATGATGCAAATGAGCTATGGATGCAAAGCTTTTAAAGAGAATAACAAACGCTCATTAAATTCTCAAGTAAACTTGCGGTGGGATATTTACCCTAGTCAAACATGCCATTATTTTGCCCATTTTCAAAAAGCTGACATAATTAATCATAGATGATTGTAATGTGATTTATCTTGCGTAACGGGCTATATTTTTGTATGAAATGACTTATGGATTGCAATTCAACACTCAGTCAAAAATCGTCCGCAACCCATTTTTCCGGACGATGGCAAAACCTCAGATATAAAAACGAAAAGGTGCTTACAATCCCTAAAAATTACAGACACTCTTTGGAATTAACCCTCTCTACATATGTGCATTGTGCATTTCCGTTTTAGATGTACACATTTTTCTTAAATCAAAACATCGTGTTTTTCGCTCTTCCTTCATCCCGTAAAAAAAAAGGCAAATAGATCACAGCAAAATGAAAATTTCATAGTTGATGTACGGAAAAAGTTTAAAACAATAAAAAAAAGTAAATGAAGGAAATTTATTCACACACCACAAATGAACACAAAAATTTTGTTATCCAAGTTTTTGAAATTCCACTAGTCCAAAACTAATATCTTGGAATTTTACATGAAGGAGATGTTTTCTACACATGTTTTAAAAATGGATTTGCTTGCCAGAAACGTGTTAAAGATTCAAATGACCTATGGATCCAAAGCTCTTAAAGAGAATAAAAAACGCTCATTAAATTCTCAAGTGAACGTGCGGTAGGATATTTCCCTGAGTGAAACAAGCCATTATTTTCCCATATTATAAAAGTTGAGCTAACAATCATAGATGATTGTAAAGTGATTTGTCATGTGTAACGGCTATATTTTTGTAACAAATGACTTATGGATATGAAGTCAACACTTAGTTAAAAATCGCCCGCCTCCCCCGTTTCCCAA
Source organism: Aristolochia californica (assembly GCF_029961685.1). Classification (NCBI taxonomy): domain Eukaryota; kingdom Viridiplantae; phylum Streptophyta; class Magnoliopsida; order Piperales; family Aristolochiaceae; genus Aristolochia; species Aristolochia californica. The sequence goes on along the minus strand of NW_027182268.1, from coordinate 26,622,246 downwards.
CAATTGCAAAACCTTAGATATAAAAACGAAAAAAGAGCATACGATTCCTAAAACATACAGACACTCTTTGGAAATATCTCTCTCTACATTTGTGCATTGTGCATTTCATTTTTAGATGTACACTTTTTTTCTTAAATCAGAACTTTGAGTTTTTGCTCCCCCTTCATCCCGTAAACAAAAAAGGCAAAAAAGATCACAAAAAAATAAAAAAATTATAGTTGATGTGTGGAAAATATTTAAAATAATAACTAATGTAAATAAAAAATATCTATACACACACCACAAATGAACACAAAAGTTTTGTTATCCAAGTTTGGGAAATTCCATTAGTCCAACCCTATTAAGCTTGGAATTTTACATGAAGGAGAATTTTTCGACACATGTTTTAAAAATGGATATTCATGCTTGAATCATGTTAAAGATTCAAATGACCTATGGATCCAAAGCTTTTAAAGAGAATAACAAACGCTCATTAAATTCTCAAGTGAATGTGCGGTAGGATATTTACCCGAGTCTAACAAGTCATTATTTTGCCCATTTTCAAAAATTTGATCTAACAATCATAGATGATTGTAAAGTGATTTATCATGCGTAACAGGCTATATTTTTGTATGAAATGACTTATGGATTGCAATTCAACACTCAGTTAAAAATCCACTGCCACCAATTTTTCACGACGATTGCGAAACCTGAGATATAAAAACTAAAAAGAGCTTAAAATCCCTAAAAATTATAGACACTCTTTGGAATTATCTCTCCCTACAATTGTGCATTGTGCTTTTCCATTTTAGATGTACACCTTTTTCTTAAATCAAAACTTTGAGTTTTCGCTCTCCTTTCATCCCGAAAACAAACAAGGCAAAAATCTTACCACAAAATGAAAATTTTATAGTTGATGTATGGAAAAAATTTAAAACAATAACAAATATAAATAAAGAAAATTTATTCACCCAATACAAATGAACACAAAAGCTTTTTTTATCGAATTTTGGAAAATTCCACTAGTTTAACCCTAACAGCTTGGAATTTTGCAAGAAAGAGATTTCGTCCACACAAGTTTTAAAAATGGATATGCCTGCTAGAAATATGTTAAAGATTTAAATGACCTATGGATCCAAAGCTTTTAAAGAGAATAACAAACGCTCATTAAATTCTCAAGTGAACGTGCGGTGGGATATTTGCCCGAGTCAAACAAGCCATTATTTTGCCCATATTCAAAAAGTTGAGCTAACAATCATAGATCATTGTAAAGTGATTTGTCATGCATAATGGGCTATATTTTTTTAAGAAATGACTTATGGATTTGTAGTCAACACTCAGTTAAAAATCGCCCGCCTCCCCCGTTTCCCGACGATTGCAAAACCTTAGATATAAAAACGAAAAAGTGCATACGATCCCAAAAACATACAGACACTCTTTGGAAATATCTCTCTCTACATTTGTGCATTGTGCATTTCCATTTTAGTTGTACACTTATTTCTTAAATCAGAACTTTGAGTTTTCGCTCGCCCCTTCATCCCGTAAACAAAAAAGGCAAAAAAGATCACAACAAAAAAAAAGTTTATAGTTGATGTGTGGAAAATATTTAAAAAAATAACGAATGTAAATAAAAAATATCTATTCACACACCACAAATGAACAGAAAAGTTTTGTTATCCATGTTTGGGAAATTCCATTGGTCCAACCCTATTAAGCTTGGAATTTTACATGAAGGAGATTTTTTCTACACTTGTTTTAAAAATGGATATGCATGATTGAAACAAGTTTAAGATTCAAATGACCAATGGATCCAAAGCTTTTAAAGAGAATAACAAACGCTCATTAAATTCTCAAGTGAACGTGCGGTGGGATATTTACCCGAGTTTAACAAGTCCTTATTTTGCACATTTTCAAAAATTTGATCCAACTATCATAGTTGATTGTATAGTGATTTATCATGCGTAACGGGCTATATTTTTGTATGAAATGACTTATGGATTGCAACTCAACACTCAGTTAAAAATCCTCTGCCACCAATTTTTCCCAACGATTGCAAAACCTGAGATATAAAAAACTTAAAAGTGCTTACAATCCCTGAAAATTACAGACACTCTTTGGAATTATCTCTCCCTACAATTGTCCATTGTGCTTTTCCATTTTATATGTACACTTTTTTCTTAAATCAAAAGTTTGACTTTTCACTCTCCCTTCATCATGAAAACAAACAAGGCAAAAACCTAACAAGAAAATGAAACTTTTATAGTTGATGTATGGAAAATTTTTTAAAAAATAACAAATATAAATAAGGAGAATTTATTCACCGAACACAAATGAACACAAAAGTTTTGTTATCCAATTTTTGGAAATTCGACTAGTTTAACCCTAATAGCTTGGAATTTTGCAAGAAAGAGATTTCGTCCACTCAAGTTTTAAAAATGGATATGCATGCCTAAAACATGTGAAAGATGCAAATGAGCTATGGATGCAAAGCCTTTAAAGAGAATAACAAACGCTCATTAAATTCTCAAGTAAACTTGCAGTGGGATATTTACCCCAGTCAAACATGCCATTATTTTGCCCATTTGCAAAAAGCTGGCATAATTAATCATAGATGATTGTAATGTGATTTGTCATGCGTAACGGGCTATATTTTTGTATGAAATGACTTATGGATTGCAATTCAACACTCAGTTAAAAATCCTCCGCTACCCATTTTTCCCGACGATTGCAAAACCTGAGATATAAAAACGAAACAGTGCTTACAATCCCTAAAAAATACAGACACTCTTTGGAATTATCTCTCTCTACATATGTGCATTGTGCATTTCCGATTTAGATGGACACATTTTTCTTAAATCAAAACTTTGAGTTTTTCGCTCACCCTTCATCCCGTAAACAAAAAAGGCAAATAGATCACAGCAAAATGAAAATTTCATAGTTGAAGTAAGGAAAAAGTTTAAAACAATAAAAAAAGTAAATGAAGAAAATTTATTCACACACCACAAATGAACACAAAAGTTTTGTTATCCAACTTTGGGAAATTCCACTAGTCCAAAACTAATATCTTGCAATTTTACATGAAAGAGATTTTTTCTACACATGTTTTAAAAATGGATATGCATGCCAGAAACATGTTAATGATTTAAATGACCTATGGATCCAAATCTTTTAAAGAGAATAACAAACACTCATTAAATTCTTAAGTGAACGTGCGGTGGGATATTTGCCCTAGTCAAACAAGCCATTATTTTGCTCCTATTATAAAAGTTGAGCTAACAATCATAGATGATTGTAAAGTGATTTGTCATGTGTAACGGGCTATATTTTTTTAAGAAATGACTTATTGATTTGAAGTCAACACTCAGTTAAAAATCGCCCACCTCCCCCATTTCCCGACAATTGCAAAACTTTAGATATAAAAATGAAAGAGTGCATACGATCCCTAAAACATACAGACGCTGTTTGGAAATATCTCTCTCTACATTTGTGCATTGGGTATTTCGATTTTAGATGTACACTTTTTTTCTTAAATCAGAACTTTGAGTTTTCGTTCCCCCTTCATCCCGTCAACCAAAAAGGCAAAAAAGATCACAACAAAATAAAAATTTTATAGTAGATGTGTGGAAAATATTTAAAATAATAAATAATGTAAATAAAAAATATCTATACACACACCACAAATGAACACAAAAATTTCGTTATCCAAGTTTGGGAAATTCCATTCGTCTAACCCTATTAAGCTTGGAATTTTACATGAAGGAGATTTTTTCGACACAAGTTTTAAAAATGGATATGCATGCTTGAAACATGTTAAATATTCAAATGACCTATGGATCCAAAGCTTTTAAAGAGAATAACAATCGCTCAATAAATTCTCAAGTGAACGTGCGGTAGGATATTTACCCGAGTCTAACAAGTCATTATTTTGCCCATTTTCAAAAATTTGATCTAACAATCATAGATGATTGTAAAGTGATTTATCATGCGTAACTGGCTATATTTTTGTATGAAATGACTTATGGATTGCAATTCAACACTCAGTTAAAAATCCTCTGCCACCAATTTTTCCTGACGATTGCAAAACCTGAGATATAAAAACTAAAAAGAGCTTACAATCCCTAAAAATTATAGACACTCTTTGGAATTATCTTTCCCTACAATTGTGCATTGTGCTTTTTCATTTTAGATGTACAGTTTTTTATTAAATCAAATCTTTTACTTTTCGCTCTCCCTTCATCCCGAAAACAAACAAGGCAAAAAGCTTACAACAAAATGAAAATTTTATAGTTGATGTATGGAAAAAATTTAAAACAATAAAAATATAAAAAAAGAAAATTTATTCACCCAACACAAATGAACACAAAAGTTTTGTTATCGAATTTTGGGAAATGCCACTAGTTTAACCCTATTAGCTTGGAATTTTGCAAGAAAGAGATTTCGTCCACACATGTTTTAAAAATGGATATGCCTGCCAGAAACATGTTAAAGATTTAAATGACCTATGGATCCAAAACTTTTAAAGAGAATAACAAACACTCATTAAATTCTCAAGTGAACGTGCGGTGGGATATTTGCCCGAGTCAAACAAGCCATTATTTTGCCCATATTCAAAAAGTTGAGCTAACAATCAGAGATCATTGTAAAGTGATTTGTCATGCATAATGGGCTATATTTTTTTAAGAAATGACTTATGGATTTGAAGTCAACACTCAGTTAAAAATCGCCCGCCTCCCCCGTTTCCCGACGATTGCAAAACCTTAGATATAAAAACGTAAGAGTGCATACGATCCCTAAAACATACAGACACTCTTTGGAAATATCTCTCTCTACATTTGTACATTGTGCATTTCCATTTTAGATGTACACTTTTCTCTTCAATCAGAACTTTGAGTTTTCGCTCCCCCCTTCATCCCGTAAACAAAAAAGGCAAAAAAGATCACAACAAAATAAAAATTTTATTGTTGATGAGTGGAAAATATTTAAAAAAATAACGAATGTAAATAAAAAATATCTATTCACACACCACAAATGAACAGAAAAGTTTTGTTATCCATGTTTGGGAAATTCCATTAGTCCAACCCTATTAAGCTTGGAATTTTACATGAAGGAGATTTTTTCTACACTTGTTTTAAAAATGGATATGCATGCTTGAAACATGTTAAAGATTCAAATGACCTATGGATCCAAAACTTTTAAAGAGAATAAAAAACGCTCATTAAATTCTCAAGTGAACGTGCGGTGGGACATTTACCCGAGTCTAACAAGTCATTATTTTGCACATTTTCAAAAATTTGATCTAACTATCATAGATGATTTTAAAGTGATTTATCATGCGTAATGGCTATATTTTGGTATGAAATGACTTATGGATTGCAATTCAACACTCAGTTAAAAATCCTCTGCCACCAATTTTTCCCGACGATTGCAAAACCTGAGATATAAAAAACTAAAAAAAGCTTACAATCCCTGAAAATTACAGACACTCTTTGGAATTATCTCTCCCTACAATTGTGCATTGTGCTTTTCCACTTTAGATGTACACTTTTTTCTTAAATCAAAACTTTGAGTTTACGCTCTCCTTTCATCCCGAAAACAAACAAGGCAAAAAGCATAGCACAAAATAAAAATTTTATAGTTGATGTATGGAAAAAATTTAAAACAATAACAAATATAAATAAAGAGAATTTATTCACCCAATACAAATGAACACAAAAGTTTTTTTTATCGAATTTTGGAAAATTCCACTAGTTTAACCCTAACAGCTTGGAATTTTGCAAGAAAGAGATTTCGTCCACACATGTTTTAAAAATGGATATGCCTGCTAGAAACATGTTAAAGATTTAAATGACCTATGGATCCAAAGCTTTTAAAGAGAATAACAAACGCTCATTAAATTCTCAAGTGAACGTGCGGTGGGATATTTGCCCGAGTCAAACAAGCCATTATTTTGCCCATATTCAAAAAGTTGAGCTAACAATCATAGATCATTGTAAAGTGATTTGTGATGCATAATGAGCTATATTTTTTTAAGAAATGACTTATGGATTTGAAGTCAACACTCAGTTAAAAATCGCCCGCCTCCCCCGTTTCCCGACAATTGCAAAACCTTAGATATAAAAACAAAAAAGTGCATACGATCCCTAAAACATACAGACACTCTTTGGAAATATCTCTCTCTACATTTGTGCATTGTGCATTTCCATTTTAGATGTACACTTATTTCTTATATCAGAACTTTGAGTTTTCGCTCCCCCCTTCATCCCATAAACATAAAAGGCAAAAAAGATCACAACAAAATAAAAAGTTTATAGTTGATGTGTGGAAAATATTTAAAAAAATAACGAATGTAAATAAAAAATATCTATTCACACACCACAAATGAACAGAAAAGTTTTGTTATCCACGTTTTGGAAATTCCATTAGTCCAAAACTAATATCTTTGAATTTTACAGCAAGGAGATTTTTTCAACACATGTTTTTAAAATGGATATGCATGCCAGAAACATGTTAAAGATTCAAATGACCTATGGATCCAAAGCTTTTAAAGAGAATAACAAATGCTCATTAAATTCTCAAGTGAACGTGCGGTGGGATATTTGCCCTAGTCAAACAAGCCATTATTTTGCCCATATTCAAAAAGTTGAGCTAACAATCATAGGTGATTGTAAAGTGATTTGCCATGCGTAACGGGCTATATTTTTGAAAGAAATGACTTACGGATTTGAAGTCAACACTCAGTTAAAAATCGCCCGCCTCCCCCGTTTCCCGACAATTGCAAAACCTTAGATATAAAAACGAAAAAGTGCATATGATCCCTAAAAGATACAGAGACTCTTTGGAAATAGCTCTCTCTACGTTTCTGCATTGTGCATTTCCATTTTAGATGTACACTTTTTTCTTAAATCAGAACTTTGAGTTTTCGCTCCCCCTTCATCTCGTAAACAAAAAAGGCAAAAAAGATCACAACAAAATAAAAATTTTATAGTTGATGTGTGGAAAATATTTAAAATAATAACTAATGTAAATAAAAAATATCTATTCACACACCACAAATGAACACAAAAGTTTTGTTATCCAAGTTTGGGAAATTCCAATAGTCCAACCCTATTAAGCTTGGAATTTTACATGAAGGAAATTTTTTCTACACATGTTTCAAAAATGAATATGCATGCTTCAGACATGTTAAAGATTCAAATGACCTATGGATCCTAAGCTTTTAAAGAGAATAACAAATGCTCATTAATTTCTCAAGTGAACGTGTGGTGGGATATTTACCCGAGTGGAACAAGTCATTATTTTGCCCATTTTCAAAAATTGATCTAACAATCATAGATGATTGCAAAGTGATTTATCATGCGTAACGGGCTATATTTTTGTATGAAATGACTTATGGATTGCAATTCAACACTCAGTTAAAAATCCTCTGCCACCAATTTTTCCCGACGATTGCAAAACCTGAGATACAAAAATTAAAAAGAGCTTTCAATCCCTAAAAATTACAGACACTCTTTGGAATTATCTCTCCCTACAATTGTGCATTGTGCTTTTCCATTTTAGATGTACACTTTTTTCTTAAATCAAAACTTTGACTTTTCGCTCTCCCTTCATCCCAAAAACAAACAAGTCAAAAAGCTTACAACAAAATGAAAATTTTAGAGTTGACGTATGGAAAAAATTTAAAACAATAAAAATATAAATAAAGAAAATTTATTCACCAAACAAAAATGAACACAAAAGTTTTGTTATCCAATTTTGGGAAATTCCACTAGTTTAACCCTAATAGCTTAGAATTTTGCAAGAAAGAGATTTCATCCACACATGTTTTAAAAATGGATATGCATGTTTGAAACATGTTAAAGATGCAAATGAGCTATGGATGCAAAGCTTTTAAAGAGAATTACAAACGCTCATTAAACTTTCAAGTGAACTTGGCGTGGGATATTTACCTGAGTCAAACATGCCATTATTTTGCCCATTTGCAAAAAGCTGACATAATTAATCATAGATGATTGTAATGTGATTTATCATGCGTAACGGGCTATATTTTTGTATGAAATGACTTATGGATTGCAATTCAACACTCAGTTAAAAATCCTCCGTAACCCTTTTTTCCCGACGAATGCAAAACCTGAGATATAAAAACGAAAAGGTGCTTACAATCCCTAAAAATTACAGACACTCTTTGAAATTATCTCTCTCTACATATGTGCATTGTGCATTTCCGTTTTAGATGTACACATTTTTCTTAAATCAAAACTTCGAGTTTTTCTCTCTCCCTTCATCCCGTAAACAAAAAGGGCAATTAGATCACAGCAAAATGAAAATTTCATAGTTGATGTACGGAAAAAGTTTAAAACAATACAAAAAGAAAATGCAGAAAATTTATTCACACACCACAAATGAACACAAAAGTTTTGTTATCCAAGTTTGGGAAATTCCACTAGTCCAAAACTAATATCTTGGAATTTTACATGAAGGAGATTTTTTCTACACATGTTTTAAAAATGGATATGCATGCCAGAATCATGTTAAAGATTCAAATGACCTATGGATCCAAAGCTTTTAAAGAGAATAACAAATGCTCATTAAATTCTCAAGTGAACGTGCGGTGGGATATTTGCCCGAGTCAAACAAGCCATTATTTTGCCCATATTCAAAAAGTTGAGCTAACAATCATAGATGATTGTAAAGTGATTTGTCATGCGTAATGGGCAATATTTTTGTAAGAAATGACTTATAGATTAGAAGTCAACACTTAGTTAAAAATCGCCCGCCTCCCCCGTTTCCCAACGGTTGCAAAACCTTAGATATAAAAACGAAAAAAGTGCATACGATCCCTAAAACATACAAACACTCTTTCGAAATATCTCACTCTACATTTGTGCAATGTGCTTTTCCATTTTAGATGTACACTTTTTTCTCAAATCTGAACTTTGAGTTTTCGCTACCCCCCCAGCATCCCGTCAAGAGAAAAGGCAAAAAAAATCACAACAAAATAAAAATTTTATAGTTGAGGTGTGGAAAATATTTAAAATAATAACTAATGTAAATAAAAAATATATATTCACACACCACAAATGAACACAAAAGTTTTGTTATCCAAGTTTGAGAAATTCCATAAGTACAACCCTATTAAGCTTGAAAGTTTACATGAAGGAGATTTTTTCGCCACATGTTTTAAAAATGGATATGCATGCTTGAAACATGTTAAAGATTCAAATGACCTATGGATCCAAAGCTTTTAAAGATAATAACAAACGCTTATTAAATTCTCAAGTGAACGTGCGGTGGGATATTTACCCGAGTCTAACAAGTCATTATTTTGCCCATTTTCAAAAATTTGATCTAACAATCATAGATGATTGTAAAGTGATTTATCATGCGTAACAGGCTATATTTTTGTATGAAATGACTTATGGATTTCAATTCAACACTCAGTTAAAAATCCTCTGCCACCAATTTTTCCCGACGATTGTAAAACCTGAGACATAAAAACTAAAAAGAGTTTACAATCCCAAAAAATTACGGACACTCTTTGGAATTATCTCTCCCTACAATTGGGCATTGTGGTTTTCCATTTTAGATGTACACTTTTTTCTTAAATCAAAACTTTGACTTTTCGCTCTCCCTTCATCCCGAAAACAAACCAGGGAAAAAGCTTACAACACAATAAAAATTTTATAGTTGATGTATGGAAAAAATTTAAAACAATAACAAATATAAATAAAGAAAATTTACTCACCCAACACAAATGAACACAAAAGTTTTGTTATCCAATTTTGGGAAATTCCACTAGTTTAACTCTAATAGCTTGGAATTTTGCAAGAAAGAGATTTCATCCACACATGTTTTAAAAATGGATATGCATGTTTGAAACATGTTAAAGACGCAAATGAGCTATGGATGCAAAGCTTCTAAAGAGAATAACAAACGCTCATTAAATTCTCATGTGAACTTGCGGTGGGATATTTACCTGAGTCAAACATGCCATTAATTTCCCCATTTGCAAAAAGCTGACATAATTAATCATTTATGATTGTAATGTGTTTTATCATGCGTAACGGGCTATATTTTTGTATGAAATGACTTATCGATTGCAATTCAACACTCAGTTAAAAATCCTCTGCCACCAGTTTTTCCCGACGATTGCAAAAACCGAGATATAAAAACTAAAAGGAGCTTACAATCCCTAAAAATTACAGACACTCTTTGGAATTATCTATCTCTACATATGTGCATTGTGCATTTCCATTTTAGATGTACACATTTTTCTTAAATCAAAACTTCGAGTTTTTCGCTTTTCCTTCATCACGTAAAAAAAAAAGGCAAATAGATCACAGCAAAATGAAAATTTCATAGTTGATGTACGGAAAAAGTTTAAAACAATAAAAAAATTAAATGAAGAAAATTTATTCACACACCATTAATGAACACCAAAGTTTTGTTATCCAGGTTTGGGAAATTCCACTAGTCCAAAACTAATATCTTGGAATTTTACATGAAGGAGATTTTTTCTACACATGTTTTAAAAATGGATATGCACGCCAGAAACATGTTAAAGATTCAAATGACCTATGGATCCAAAGCTTTTAAAGAGAATAACAAACGCTCATTAAATTCTCAAGTGAACGTGCGGTGGGATATTTGCCCGAGTTAAACAAGCCATTATTTTGCCCATATTAAAATAGTTGAGCGAACAATCATAGATGATTGTAAAGTGATTTGTCATGCGTAACGCGGTATATTTTTGTAAGAAATGTCTTATGGATTTGAAGTCAACACTCAGTTAAAAATCACCCGCCTCCCCCGTTTCTCGACGATTGCAAAACCTTAGATATAAAAATGAAAGAGTGCATACGACCCCTAAAACCTACAGACACTCCTTGGAAATATCTCTCTCTACATTTGTGCATTGTGCATTTCTATTTTAGATGTACACTTTTTTCTTAAAACAGAACTTTGTGTTTTCGCTCCCCCCTTCATCCCGTAAACAAAAAAGGCAAAAAAGATCACAACAAAATAAAAATTTTATAGTTGATGTGTGGAAAATATTTAAAATAATAACTAATGTAAATTAAAAATATCTATTCACACACCACAAATGAACACAAAAGTTTTGTTATCCAAGTTTGGGAAATTCCATTAGTCCAACCCTATTAAGCTTGGAATTTTACATGAAGGAGATTTTTTCTACACATGTTTTAAAAATGGATATGCATGTTGGAAACATGTTAAAGATTCAAATGACCTATGGATCCAAAGCTTTTAAAGAGAATAACAAACGCTCATTAAATTCTCAAGTGAACGTGCGGTGGGATATTTACCCGAGTCTAACAAGTCATTATTTTGCCCATTTTCAAAAATTTGATCCAACAATCATAGATGATTGTAAAGTGATTTATCATGCGTAACGGGCTATGTTTTTGTATGAAATGACTTGTCGATATCAATTCAACACTCAATTAAAAATCAGCTGCCACCAATTTTTCCCGACAATTGCAAAACTTGAGATATAAAAACTAAAAAGAGCTTACAATCCCTAAAAATTAAAGACACTCTTCGGAATTATCTCCCCCTACAATTGTGCATTGTGCTTTTCCATTTTAGACGTACTCTTTTTTCTTAAATTAAAACTTTAACTTTTCGCTCTGCCTCATCCCGAAAACAAACAAGGCAAAAAGCTTACAACAAAATGAAATTTTTATAGTTGAATTATGGAAAAAATTTAAAATAAAAAAAATATAAAAAAAAATTTATTCACCCATCACAAATAAACACAAAAGTTTTGTTATCGAATTTTGGGAAATTCCACTAGTTTAACCCTAAAAGCTTGGAATTTTGCAAGAGAGAGATTTCATCCACACATGTTTTAAAAATGGATATGCATGTTTGAAACATGTTAAAGACGCAAATGAACTATGGATGCAAAGCTTTTAAAGAGAATAACAAACGCTCATTAAATTCTCAAGTGAACTTGCGGTGGGGTATTTACCCGAGTCAAACATGCCATTATTTTTCCCATTTCCAAAAAGCTGACATAATTAATCATAGATGATTGTAATGTGATTTATTATGTGTAACGGGCTATATTTTTGTATGAAATGACTTATGGATTGCATTTCAACACTCAGTTAAAAATCCTCCGCAACCCATTTTTCCCGACGATTGCGAAACCTGAGATATAAAAACGAAAAGATGCTTACAATCCCTAAAAATTACTGACGCTCTTTGGAATAATCTCTCTCTCCATATGTGCATTGTGCATTTCCATTTTAGATGTACACATTTTTCTTAAATCAAAACTTCGAGTTTTTCCCTCTCCCTTCATCCCGTAAACAAAAAAGGCAAATAGATCACAGCAAAATGAAAATTTCATAGTTGATGTACGGAAAATGTTTAAAACAATAAAAAAAGTAAATGAAGAAAATTTATTCACATACCACAAATGAACACAAAAGTTTTGTTATCCAAGTTTGGGAAATTCCACTAGTCCAAAACTAATATCTTGGAATTTTACATGAAGGAGATTTTTTCTACACATGTTTTAAAAATAGATATGCATGCCAGAAACATGCTAAAGATTCAAATGACCTATGGATCCAAAGCTTTTAAAGAGAATAAAAAACACTCATTAAATTCGCAAGTGAACGTTCGGTGGGATATTTGCCCGTGTTAAACAAGCCATTATTTTTCCCATATTCAAAAAGTTGAGCTAACAATCATAGATGATTGTAAAGTGATTTTTCATGCGTAACGGGCTTTATTTTTGTAAGAAATGCCTTATGGATTTGAAGTCAACACTCAGTTAAAAATCGCCCGCCTCCCCCGTTTCCCGACGATTGCAAAACCTTAGATATAAAAACGAAAGAGTGCATACGATCCCTAAAACATACAGACACTCTTTGGAAATGTCTCTCTCTACATTTGTGCATTGTGCATGTCCATTTTAGATGTACACTTTTTTCTTACATCAGAACTTTGAGTTTTTGCTCCCCCTTCATCCCGTAAACAAAAAAGGCAAAAAAGATCACAACAAAATAAAAACTTTATAGTTGATGTGTGGAAAATATTTAAAATAATAACTAATGTAAAAAAAAAATATCTATTCACACACACCACAAATGAACACAATAGTTTTATTATCCAAGTTTGGGAAATTCCATTAGTCTAACCCTATTAAGCTTGGAATTTTACACGAAGGAGATATTTTTTACACATGTTTTTAAAATGGATATGCATGCTGAAACATGTTAAATATTCAAATGACCTATGGATCCAAAGTTTTTAAGAGAGTAACAAACGCACATTAAATTCTCAAGTGAACGTGAGGTGGGATATTTACCCGAGTCTAACAAGTCATTATTTTGCCCATTTTAAAAAATTTGATCTAACAATCATAGATGATTGTAAAGTGATTTATCACACATAACGGGCTAAATTTTTGTGTGAAATGACTTATGGATAGCAATTCAACACTCAGTTAAAAATCCTCTGCCACCAATTTTTCCCGACGATTGCAAAACCTGAGATATAAAAACTAAAAAGAGCTTACAATCCCTAAAAATTACAGACACTCTTTGGAATTATCTCTTCCTACAATTGTGCATTGTGCTTTTCCATTTTGGATGTACACTTTCTTCTTAAATCAAAACTGTCTTTTCGCTCTCCCTTCATCCCGAAAACAAACAAGGCAAAAAGCTTACAAAAAAATGAAAATTTTATCGTTGATGTATGGAAAAAATTTAAAACATTAAAAAATATAAATAAAAAAAATTTATTTACCCAACACAAATGAACCCAAAAGTTTTGTTATCGAATTTTGGGAAATTCCACTTGTTTAACTCTAATAGCTTGGAATTTTGTAAGACAGAGATTTCATCCACACATGTTTTAAAAATGGATATGCATTTTTGAAACATGTTAAAGAAGCAAATGAACTATGGATGCAAAGCTTTTAAAGAGAAAAACAGACGCTCATTAAATTCTCAAGTGAACTTGCGGTGGGATATTTACCCGAGTCAAACATGCCATTATTTTGATCATTTGCAAAAAGCTGACATAATTAATCATAGATGATTGTAATGTGATTTATCATGCATAATAGGCGATATTTTTGTATGCAATGACTTATGGATTGCAATTCAACACTCAGTTAAAAATCCTCCGCAACCCATTTTTCCCGACGAGTGCAAAACCTGAGATCTAAAAACGAAAAGGTGCTTACAATCCCTAAAAATTACAGACACTCCTTGGAATTATCTCTCTCTACATATGTGCATTGTGCATTTCTGTTTTAGATGTACACATTTTTCTTAAATCAAAACTTTGAGTTTTTCGCTCTCCCTTCATCCTGTAAACAAAAAAGGCAAATAGATCACAGCAAAATGAAAATTTCATAGTTGATGTACGGAAAATGTTTAAAACAATAAAAAAAGTAAATGAAGAAAATTTATTCACATACCACAAATGAACACAAAAGTTTTGTTATCCAAGTTTGGGAAATTCCACTAGTCCAAAACTAATATCTTGGAATTTTACATGAAGGAGATTTTTTCTACACATGTTTTAAAAATAGATATGCATGCCAGAAACATGCTAAAGATTCAAATGACCTATGGATCCAAAGCTTTTAAAGAGAATAAAAAACACTCATTAAATTCGCAACTGAACGTTCGGTGGGATATTTGCCCGTGTTAAACAAGCCATTATTTTTCCCATATTCAAAAAGTTGAGCTAACAATCATAGATGATTGTAAAGTGATTTTTCATGCGTAACGGGCTTTATTTTTGTAAGAAATGACTTATGGATTTGAAGTCAACACTCAGTTAAAAATCGCCCGCCTCCCCCGTTTCCCGACGATTGCAAAACCTTAGATATAAAAACGAAAGAGTGCATACGATCCCTAAAACATACAGACACTCTTTGGAAATGTCTCTCTCTACATTTGTGCATTGTGCATGTCCATTTTAGATGTACACTTTTTTCTTACATCAGAACTTTGAGGTTTTGCTCCCCCTTCATCCCGTAAACAAAAAAGGCAAAAAAGATCACAACAAAATAAAAACTTTATAGTTGATGTGTGGAAAATATTTAAAATAATAACTAATGAAAAAAAAAAATATCTATTCACACACACCACAAATGAACACAATAGTTTTATTATCCAAGTTTGGGAAATTCCATTAGTCCAACCCTATTAAGCTTGGAATTTTACATGAAGGAGATTTTTTCTACTCATGTTTTAAAAATTGATATGCATGCTTGAAACATGTTAAAGATTCAAATGACCTATGGATCCAAAGCTTTCAAAGAGAATAACAAACGCTCATTAAATTCTCAAGTGAACGTGCGGTGGGATATTTACCCGAGTCTAACAAGTCATTATTTTGCCCATTTTCAAAAATTTGATCTAATAATCATAGATGATTGTAAAGTGATTTATCATGCGTAACGAGCTATATTTTTCTATGAAATGACTTATGGATTGCAATTCAATAGTCAGTTAAAAATCCTCTGCCACCAATTTTTCCCGACGATTGCAAAACCTGAGATATAAAAACTAAAAAAAGCTTACAATCCCTAAAAATTACAGACACTCTTTGGAATTATCTCTCCCCACAATTGTGCATTGTGCTTTTCCATTTTAGATGTACACTTTTTTCTTAAATCAAAAGTTTGACTTTTCGTTCTCCCTTCATCCTGAAAACAAACATGGCAAAAAACTTACAACAAAACAAAAATTTTATAGTTGCTTTATGGAAAAAATTTAAAACAATAACAAATATAAATAAAGAAAATTTATTCACCCAACACAAATGAACACAAAAGTTTTGTTATCCAATTATGGGAAATTCCACTAGTTTAACCCTAATAGCTTGAAATTTTGCAAGAAAGACATTTCATCCACACATGTTTTAAAAATGGACATGCATGTTTGAAACATGTTAAAGATGCAAATGAGCTATGGATGTAAAGCTTTTAAAGATAATAACAAACGCTCATTAAATTTTCAATTGAAGTTGCGGTTGGATATTTACAGGAGTCAAACATGCCATTATTTTGGCCATTTGCAAAAAGCTGACATAATTAATCATAGATGATTGTAATGTGATTTATCATGCGTAACAGGCTATATTTTTTTATGAAATGACTTAATGGATTGCAATTCAACACTCAGTTAAAAATCCTCCGCAACCCATTTTTCCCAACGATTGCGAAACCTGAGATATAAAAACGAAAAGATGCTTACAATCCCTAAAAATTACTGACACTCTTTGGAATAATCTCTCTCTCCATATGTGCATTGTGCATTTCCATTTTAGATGTACACATTTTTCTTAAAATTTTCCCTCTCCCTTCATCCCGTAAACAAAAAAGGCAAATAGATCACAGCAAAATGAAAATTTCATAGTTGATGTACGGAAAATGTTTAAAACAATAGAAAAATTAAATGAAGAAAATTTATTCACATACCACAAATGAACACAAAAGTTTTGTTATCCAAGTTTGGGAAATTCCACTAGTCCAAAACTAATATCTTGGAATTTTACATGAAGGAGATTTTTTCTACACATGTTTTAAATATAGATATGCATGCCAGAAACATGCTAAATATTCAAATGACCTATGGATCCAAAGCTTTTAAACAGAATAAAAAACGCTCATTAAATTCGCAAGTGAACGTTCGGTGGGATATTTGCCCGTGTTAAACAAGCCATTATTTTTCCCATATTCAAAAAGTTGAGCTAACAATCATAGATGATTGTAAAGTGATTTTTCATGCGTAACGGGCTTTATTTTTGTAAGAAATGACTTATGGATTTCAAGTCAACACTCAGTTAAAAATCGCCCGCCTCCCCCGTTTCCCGACGATTGCAAAACCTTAGATATAAAAACGAAAGAGTGCATACGATCCCTAAAACATACAGACACTCTTTGGAAATGTCTCTCTCTACATTTGTGCATTGTGCATGTCCATTTTAGATGTACACTTTTTTCTTACATCAGAACTTTGAGTTTTTGCTCCCCCTTCATCCCGTAAACAAAAAAGGCAAAAAAGATCACAACAAAATAAAAATTTTATAGTAGATGTGTGGAAAATATTTAAAATAATAACTAATGTAAATAAAAAATATCTATTCACACACCACAAATGAACACAATAGTTTTATTATCCAAGTTTGGGAAATTCCATTAGTCCAACCCTATTAAGCTTGGAATTTTACATGAAGGAGATTTTTTCTACACATGTTTTAAAAATTGATATGCATGCTTGAAACATGTTAAAGATTCAAGTGACCTATGGATCCAAAGCTTTCAAAGAGAATAACAAACGCTCATTAAATTCTCAAGTGAACGTGCGGGGGGATATTTACCCGAGTCTAACAAGTCATTATTTTGCCCATTTTCAAAAATTTGATCTAATAATCATAGATGATTGTAAAGTGATTTATCATGCGTAACGGACTATATTTTTCTATGAAATGACTTATGGATTGCAATTCAACAGTCAGTTAAAAATCCTCTGCCACCAATTTTTCCCGACGATTGCAAAACCTCAGATATAAAAACTAAAAAGAGCTTAAAATCCCTAAAAATTACAGACACTCTTTGGAATTTTCTCTCCCTACAATTGTGCATTGTGCTTTTCCATTTTAGATGTACACTTTTTTCTTAAATCAAAAGTTTGACTTTTCGTTCTCCCTTCATCCTGAAAACAAACAAGGCAAAAAACTTACAACAAAACGAAAATTTTATAGTTGCTGTATGGAAAAAATTTAAAACAATAACAAATATAAATAAAGAAAATTTATTCACCCAACACAAATGAACACAAAATTTTTGTTATCCAATTGTGGGAAATTCCACTAGTTTAACCCTAATAGCTTGAAATTTTGCAAGAAAGACATTTCATCCACACATGTTTTAAAAATGGACATGCATGTTTGAAACATGTTAAAGATTCAAATGAGCTGTGGATGTAAAGCTTTTAAAGATAATAACAAACGCTCATTAAATTCTCAAGCGAAGTTGCGGTGGGATATTTACCGGAGTCAAACATGCCATTATTTTGGCCATTTGCAAAAAGCTGACATAATTAATCATAGATGATTGTAATGTGATTTATCATGCATAACGGGCTATATTTCTTTATGAAATGACTTAATGGATTGCAATTCAACACTCAGTTAAAAATCCTCCACAACCCATTTTTCCCGACGATTGCAAAACCTGAGATATAAAAACGAAAAGATGCTTACAATCCCTAAAAATTATTGACACTCTTTGGAATAATCTCTCTCTACATATGTGCATTGTGCATTTCCATTTTAGATGTACACCTTTTTCTTAAATCAAAACTTTGAGTTTTTCCCTCTCCCTTCATCCCGTAAACAAAAAAGGCAAATAGATCACAGAAAAATGAAAATTTCATAGTTGATGTACGGAAAAAGTTTAAAACAATGAAAAAGTAAATGAAGAAATTTTTTTCACACACCACAAATGAACACAAAAGTTTTGTTATCCAAGTTTGGGAAATTCCACTAGTCCAAAACTAATATGCATGCCAAAAACATGTTAAAGATTCAAATGACCTATGGATCCAAAGCTTTTAAAGAGAATAACAAATGCTCATTAAATTCACAAGTGAACGTGCGGTGGGATATTTGCCCGAGTCAAACAAGCCATTATTTTGCCCACATTCAAAAAGTTGAGCTAACAATCATTGGTGATCGTAAAGTGATTTGTCATGCGTAACGGGCTATATTTTTGTAAGAAATGACTTATGGATTTGAAATCAACACTCAGTTAAAAATCGCCCGCCTCCCCCTTTCCCGACGATTGCAAAACCTTTGATATAAAAATGAAAGAGTGCATACGATCCCTAAAACATACAGACACTCTTTGGAAATATCTCTCTCTACATATGTGCATTGTGCATTTCCGTTTTAGATGTACACATTTTTCTTAAATCAAAACTTCAAGTTTCTCGCTCTCCCTTCATCCCGTAATCAAAAAAGGCAAATAGATCACAGCAAAATGAAAATTTCATAGTTGATGTACGGAAAAAGTTTAAAACAATAATAAAAGTAAATCAAGAAAATTTATTCACACACCACAAATGAACACAAAAGTTTTGTTATCCAAGTTTGGGAAATTGCACTAGTCCAAAACTAATATCTTGGAATTTTACATGAAGGAGATTTTTTCTACACATGTTTTAAAAATGGATATGCATGCCAAAAAATGTTAAAGATTCAAATGACCAATGGATCCAAAGCTTTTAAAGAGAATAACAAACGCTCATTAAATTCTCAAGTGAACGTGCGGTGGGATATTTGCCCGAGTCAAACATGCCATTATTTTGCCCATATTCAAAAAGTTGATCTAACAATCATAGATGATGCTAAAGTGATGTGTCATGCGTAACGGGCTATATTTTTTTAAGAAATGACTTATGGATTTGAAGTAAACACTCAGTT
Organism: Aristolochia californica; assembly: GCF_029961685.1. Taxonomy (NCBI): domain Eukaryota; kingdom Viridiplantae; phylum Streptophyta; class Magnoliopsida; order Piperales; family Aristolochiaceae; genus Aristolochia; species Aristolochia californica. Next base: position 26,602,785 of record NW_027182268.1, on the reverse strand, counting down.
AAAAATCGCCCGCCTCCCTTGTTTCCCGACGATTACAAAACCTTAGATATAAAAACGAAAGAGTGCATACGATCCCTAAAACATACAGACACTCTTTGGAAATATCTCTCTCTACATTTGTGCATTGTGCACTTCCATTTTAGATGTACACTTTTTTCTTAAATCAGAACATTGAGTTTTCGCTCCCCCATCATCCCGCAAACAAAAAAGGCAAAATAGATCACAACAAAATAAAAATTTTATAGTTTTTGTGTGGAAAATATTTAAAATAATAACTAATGTAAATAAAAAATATCTATTCACACACCACAAATGAACCCCAAAGTTTTATTATCCAAGTTTGGGAAATTCCATTAGTCCAACCCTGTTATGCTTGGAATTTTACATGAAGGAGATTTTTTCTACACATGTTTTAAAAATGGATATGCAGGCTTGAAACATGTTAAAGATTCAAATGACCTATGGATCCAAAGCTTTTAAAGAGAATAAAAAACACTCATCAAATTCTCAAGTGAACATGCGGTGGGATATTTACCCGAGTCTAACAAGTCATTATTTTGCCCATTTTAAAAAATTTGATCTAACAATCATAGAGGACTGTAAAGTGATTTATCATGCGTAACGGGCTATATGTTTGTATGAAATGACTTATGGATTGCAATTCAACACTCAGTTAAAAATACTCTGCCACCAATTTTTCCCGATTGCGAAACCTGAGATATAACAACTAAAAAGAGCTTACAATCCCTAAAAATTACAGACACTCTTATGAATTATCTCTCCCTACAATTGTGCATTGTGCTTTCCCATTTTATATGTACACTTTTTTCTTAAATAAAAACTTTGACATTTCGCTCTCCCTTCATCCCAAAAAGGAACAAGGCAAAAAGCTTACAACAAAATAAAAATTTTATAGTTGATGTGTGGAAAAAATTTAAAACAATAAAAAATATAAATAAAGAAATTTTTTCACCCAACACAAAAGAACACAAAATTTTTGTTATCCAATTTTGGGAAATTCCACTACTTTAACACTAATAGCTTGGAATTTTGCAAGAAAGAGATTTCATCCACACATGTTTTAAAAATGGATATGCATGTTTGAAACAAGTTAAAGATGCAAATGAGCTATGGATGCAAAGCTTTTAAAGAGAATAACAAACGCTCATTAAATTCCCAAGCGAACTTGCGGTGTGATATTTACCCGAGTAAAAATGCCATTATTTTTCCCATTTGCAAAAAGCTGACATAATTAATCATAGATGATTGTAATGTGATTTATCATACGTAATGGGCTATATTTTTGTATGAAATGACTTATGGATTGCAATTCAACACTCAGTTAAAAATCCTCCGCAACCCATTTTTCTTGACAATTGCAAAACCTGAGATCTAAAAACGAAAAGGTGCTTACAATCCCTAAAAATTACAGACACTCTTTTGAATTATCTCTCTCTACATATGTGCATTGTGCATTTCCTTTTTAAATGTACACATTTTTCTTAAATCAAAACTTCAAGTTTTCGTTCTCCCTTCATCCCATAAACAAAAAAGGCAAATAGATCACAACAAAATGAAAATTTCATAGTTGATGTAAGGAAAAAGTTTAAAACAATAAAAAAAGTAAATGAAGAAAATTTATTCACACACCACAAATGAACACAAAAGTTTTGTTATCCAAATTTGGAAAATTCCACTAGTCCAAAACTAATATCTCGGAATTTTACATGAAGGAGATTTTTTCTACACAGGTTTTAAAAATGGATATGCAAGCCAGAAACATGTTAAAGATTCAAATGACCTATGAATCCAAAGCTTTTAAAGAGAATAACAAACGCTCTTTAAATTCCCAAGTGAACGTGCGGTGGGATATTTGCCCAAGTCAAACAAGCCATTATTTTGCCCATATTGAAAAAGTTGAGCTAACAATCATAGATGATTGTAAAGTGATTTTTCATGCGTAACGGGCTATATTTTTGTAAGAAATGATTTATAGATTTGAAGTCAACACTTAGTTAAAAATCGCCCACCTCCCCCGTTTCCCGACGGTTGCAAAACCTTAGATATAAACATGAAAGAGTGCATACGATCCCTAAAACATACAAACACTCTTTGGAAATATCTCTCTCTACATTTGTGCATTGTGCATTTCCAATTTAGATGTACACTTTTTTCTTAAATCAGAACTTTGAGTTTTCGCCCCCCCCCTTCATCCCGTAAACAAAAAAGGCAAAAAAGATCACAAAAAAATAAAAACTTTATAGTTGATGTGTGGAAAATATTTTAAATAATAACTAATGTAAATAAAAAATATCTATTCACACACCATAAATGAACACAACAGTTTTGTTATCCAAGTTTGGAAAATTCCATTTGTCCAACCCTATTAAGCTTGGAATTTTACATGAAGGAGATTTTTTCTACACATGTTTTAAAAATGGATATGCATGCTTGAAACATGTTAAAGATTCAAATCACCTATGGATCCAAAGCTTTTAAAGAGAATAACAAACGCTCATTAAATTCTCAAGTGAACATGCGGTGGGATATTTACCCGAGTCTAACAAGTCATTATTTTGCCCGTTTTCAAAAGTTTAATCTAACAATCATAGATGATTGTAAAGTGATTTATCATGCGTAACGGGCTATATTTTTTTATGAAATGACTTATGGATTGCAATTCAACACTCAGTTAAAAATCCCTGCCACCAATTTTTTTCGACGATTGCAAAACCTGAGATATAAAAACTAAAAAGAGCTTACAATCCCTAAAAATTACAGACACTCTTTGGAATTATCTCTCCCTACAATTGTGCATTGTGCTTTTCCTTTTTAGATGTACACTTTTTTCTTAAATCAAAACTTTGACTTTTCCCTCTCTCTTCATCCCGAAAACAAACAAGGCAAAAAGCTTACAACAAAACGAAAATTTTATAGTTGATGTATGGAAAAAATTTAAAACAATAACAAATATAAACAAAGAAAATTTATTCACCCAAAATAAATGAACACAAAAGTTTTGTTATCCAATTTTCGGGAATTCCACTAATTTAACGCTAATTGCTTGGAATTTTGCAAGAAAGAGATTTCATCCACACATGTTTTAAAAATGGATATGCATGTTTCAAACATGTTAAAGATGCAAATGAGCTATGGATGTAGAGCTTTTAAAGAGAATAACAAACGCTTATTAAATTCTCAAGTGAACCTGCGGTGGGATATTTACCTGAGTCAAACATGCCATTATTTTCCCATTTGCAAAAAGCTGACATAATTAATCATAGATGATTGTAATGTGATTTATCATGCGTAACGGGCTTTATTTTTGTATTAAATGACTTATGGATTGCAGTTCAACACTCAGTTAAAAATCCTCTGCAACCAATTTTTCCCAACGATTGCAAAACCTAAGATATAAAAACTAAAAAGCGCTTACAATCCTTAAAAATTACAAACACTCTTTGCAATTATCTCTCCCTACAATTGTGCATTGTGCTTTTCCATTTTAGATGTACACTTTTTTCTTAAATCAAAACTTTGACTTTTCGCTCTCCCTTCATCCCGTAAACAAAAAAGGCAAATAGATCATAGCCAAATGAAAATTTCATAGTTGATGTACGGAAAAAATTTAAAACAATAAAAAAACTAAATGAAGAAAATTTATTCACACACCACAAATGAACACAAAAGTTTTGTTATCCAAGTTTGTGAAATTCCACTATTTCAAAACAAATATCTTGGAATTTTCCTTGAAGGAGATTTTTTCTACACTTGTTTTAAAAATGGATATGCATGCCAGAAACATGTTAAAGATTCAAATGACCTATGGATCCAAAACCTTTAAAGAGAATAACAAACACTCATTAAATTCTCAAGTGAACGTGCGGTAGGATATTTGCCCGAGTCAAAAAGGCCATTATTTTGCCCATATTCAAAAAGTTGAGCTAACAATCATAGATGATTGTAAAGTGATTTCTCATGCGTAACGGGCTATATTTTTGTAAGAAATGACTTATGGATTTGAAGTCAACACTCAGTTAAAAATCGCCCGCCTCCCCCGTTTCCCGACGATTGCAAAACCTTAGATATAAAAACGAAAGAGTGCATACGATCCCAAAAACATACAGACACTCTTTCGAAATATCTCTCTCTACATTTGTGCATGTTGCATTTCCATTTTAGATGTACACTTTTTTGTTAAATCTGAACTTTGAGTTTTCGCTCCCCCATCATCTCGTAAACAAAAAAGGCAAAAGAGATCAATACAAAATAAAAATTTTATAGTTGTTGTGTGGAAAATATTTAAAATAATAACTAAAGTAAATAAAAAATATATATTCACACACCATAAAAGGACACAAAAGTTTTTTTATCCAAGTTTGGGAAATTCCATTAGTCTAACCCTATTAAGCTTGGATTTTTACATGAAGGAGATTTTTTCTACACATGTTTTAAAAATGGATATGCATGCTTGAAACATGTTAAAGATTTAAATGACTTATGGATCCAAAGCTTTTAAAGAGAATAACAAACGCTCATTAGATTCTCAAGTGAACGTGCGGTGGGATATTTACCCGAGTCTAACAAGTCATTATTTTGCCCATTTCCAAAAATTTGATCTAACAATCATAGATGATTGTAAAGTGATTTATCATGCGTAACGGGCTATATTTTTGTATGAAATGACTTATGGATTTCAATTCAACACTCAGTTGAAAATCCTCTGCCACCAATTTCTCCCGACGATTGCAAAACCTGAGATATAAAAACTAAAAAGAGCTTACAATCGCTAAAAATTACAGACACTCTCCCTCCAATTGTGCATTGTGCTTTTCCATTTTAGATGTACACTTTTTTCTTAAATCAAAACTTTGACTTTTTGCTCTCCCTTCGTCCCGAAAACAAACAAGGCAAAAAGCTTACAACAAAGAAAAACTTTTATCGTTGATGTATGGAAAAAATTTAAAAAAATAACAAATATAAATAAAGAAAATTTATTCACCCAACACAAATGAACACAAAAGTTTTGTTATCCAATTTTTGGAAATTCCACTAGTTTAACCCTAATAGCTTGGAATTTTGCAAGAAAGAGATTTCATCTACACATGTTTTAAAAATGGATATGCATGTTTGAAACATGTTAAAGATGCAAATGAGCTATGGATGCAAAGCTTTTAAAGAGAATAAAAAACGCTCATTAAATTCTCAAGTGAACATGCGGTGGGATATTTACCCGAGTCAAACATGCCATTATTTTGCCCATTTGCAAAAAGTTCACATAATTAATCATAGATGATTTTAATGTGATTTAGCATGCGTAACGAGCTATATTTTTGTATGAAATGACTTATGGAATGCAATTCAACACTCAGTTAAAAATCCTCCGCAACCCATTTTACTCGACGATAGCAAAACCTGAGATATAAAAACGAAAACGTGCTTACAATCCCTAAAAATTACAGACACTCTTTGGAATTATCTTTCTCTACATATGTCCATTGTGCATTTCCGTTTTAGATGTACACATTTTTCTTAAATCAAAACTTCGCGTTTTTCGTTCACCCTTCATCCTGTAAACAAAAAAGGCAAATAGATCACAAAAAAATGATAATTTCATAGTTGATGTACGGAAAAAGTTTAAAACAATAAAAAAAATTAATGAAGAAAATTTATTCACACGCCATAAATGAACACAAAAGTTTTGTTATCCAAGTTTGGGAAATTCCACTAGTCCAAAACTAATATCTTGGAATTTTACGCGAAGGAGATTTTTTCTCCACATGTTTTAAAAATGCATATGCATGCCAGAAACATGTTGAAGATTCAAACGACCTATGGATCCAAAGCTTTTAAAAAAATAACAAACGCTCATTAAATTCTCAAGTGAACGTGCGGTGGGATTTTTGCCCGTGTCAAAGAAGCCATTATTTTGTCCTTATTCAAAAAGTTCAGCTAACAATCATAGATGATTGTAAAGTGATTTGTCATGTAACGGGCTATATTTTTGTAAAAAAAGACTTATGGATTTGAAGTCAACACTCAGTTAAAAATCACCCGCCTCCCCCGTTTCCCGACAATTGCAAAACCTTAGATATAAAAACGAAAGAGTGCATACGATCCCTAAAACATACAGACACTCTTTGGAAATATCTCTCTCAACATTTGTGTATTGTGCATTTCCATTTTAGATGTACACTTTTTTCTTAAATCAGAACTTTGAGTTTTCGCTCCCCTTTCATCCCATAAACAAAAAAGGCAAAAAAGATCACAACAAAATAAAAATTTTATAATTGATGTGTGGAAAATATTTAAAATAATAACTAATGTAAATACAAAATATCTATTCACACACCTCAAATGAACACAAAAGTTTTGTTATCCAAGTTTGGGAAATTCCATTAGTCCAACCCTATTAAGCTTGGAATTTTACATGAAGGAGATTTTTTCTACACATGTTTTAAAAATGGATATGCATGCTTGAAACATGTTAAAAATTCAAATGACCTATGGATCCAAAGCTTTTAAAGAGAATAACAAACGCTCATCAAATTCTCAAGTGAACGTGCAGTGGGATATTTACCCGAGTCTAACAAGTCATTATTTTGCCCATTTTCAAAAATTTGATCTAACAATCATAGATGATTGTAAAGTGATTTATCATGCGTAATGGGCTATATTTTTGTATGAAATGACTTATGGATTGCAATTCAACACTTAGTTAAAAATCATCTGCCACCTATTTTTCCCGACAATTGCAAAACCTGAGATATAAAAACTAAAAAGAGTTTACAATCCCTAAAAATTACAGACACTCTTTTGAATTATCCCTCCCTAAAATTGTGCATTGTGCCTTTGTATTTTAGATTTACACTTTTTTCTTAAATCAAAACTTTGACTTTTTGCTCTCCCTTCATCCCGGAAACAAACAAGGCAAAAAGCTAACAACAAAGTGAAAATTTTATCGTTGATGTATGGAAAAAATTTAAAAAATAACAAATATAAATAAAGAAAATTTATTCACCCAACACATATGAACAAAAAAGTTTTGTTAACCAATTTTGGGAAATTCTACTAGTTTAACCCTAATACCTTGGAATTTTGTAAGAAAGAGATTTCATCCACACATCTTTTAAAAATGGATATGCATGTTTGAAACATGTTAAAGATGCAAATGAGGTATGGAGGCAAAGCTTTTAAAGGGAATAAAAAACGCTCATTAAATTCTCAAGTGAACTTGCGGTGGGATATTTACCCGAGTCAAACATGCTATTATTTTGCCCATTTGCACAAAACAGACATAATTAATCATAGATGATTGTAATGTGATTTATCATGCGTAACGGGCTATATTTTTGTATGAAATGACTTACGGATTGCAATTCAACACTCAGTTAAAAATCCTCCACAACCCACTTTTCCCGACGATTGCAAAACCTGAGATATAAAAACGAAAAGGTGCTTACAATCCCTAAAAATTACAGACACACTTTGGAATTATCTCTCTCTACATATGTGCATTGTGCATTTCCATTTTAGATGTACACATTTTTCTTAAATCAAAACTTCGAGTATTTCGTTCTCCCTTCATCCCGTAAACAAAAAAGGTAAATAGATCACAGCAAAATGAAAATTTCATAGTTGATGTACGTAAAAAGTTTAAAACAATAAAAAAAGTAAATGAAGAAAATTTATTCACACACCACAAATGAACACAAAAGTTTTGTTATCCAAGTTTGGGAAATTCCGCTAGTCCAAAACTAATATCTTGGAATTTTACATGAAGGAGATTTTCTCTACACATGTTTTAAAAATGGATATGCATGCCAGAAATATATGAAAGATTCAAATGACCTATGGATCCAAAGCTTTTAAAGAGAATAACAAATGCTCATTAAATTCTCAAGTGAACGTGCGGTGGGATATTTGCCCGAGTCAAACAAGCCATTATTCTGCACATATTCAAAAAGTTGAGCTAACAATCATAGATGATTATAAAGTGGTTTGTCATGCGTAACGGGCTATATTTTTGTAAGAAATGACTTATGGATTTGAAATCAACACTCAGTTAAAAATCGCCCGCCTCCCCCGTTTCCTGACGATTGTAAAACCTTAGATATAAAAACGAAAAAGTGCATACAATCCCTAAAACACACATACACTCTTTGGAAATATCTCTCTCTACATTTGTGCATTGTGCATTTCTATTTTAGATGTACACTATTTTCTTAAATCAGAACTTTGAGTTTTCGCTCCCCCTTCATCCCGTAAACAAAAAAGGCAAAAAAGATCACAACAAAATAAAAATTTTATAGTTGATGTGTGGAAAATATTTAAAATAATAACTAATGTAAATAAAAAATATCTATTCACACACCACAAATGAACACAAAAGTTTTGTTATCCAAGTTTGGGAAATTCCATTAGTCCAACCCTATTAAGCTTTGAATTTTACATGAAGGAGATTTTTTGTACACATGTTTTAAAAATGGATATGCATGGTTGAAACATGTTAAAGACTCAAATGACCTATGGATCCAAAGCTTTTAAAGAGAATAACAAACGCTCATTAAATTCCCAAATGAACGTGCGGTGGGATATTTACCTGAGTCTTACAAATCATTATTTTGCCCATTTTCAAAAATTTGATCTAACATTCATACATGATTGTAAAGTGATTTGTCACGCGTAACGGGCTATTTTTTTGTATGAAATGACTTATGGATTGCAATTCAACACTTAGTTAAAAATCCTCTACCACCAATTTTTCCCGACGATTGCAAAACTTGAGATATAAAAACTAAAAAGAGCTTTCAATCCCTAAAAATCACAAAGACTCTTTGGAATTATCTCTCCCTGCAATTGTGCATTGCACTTTTCCATTTTAGCTGTACACTTTTTCTTAAATCAAAACTTTGACTTTTCGCTCTCCCTCCATCCCGAAAACAAACAAGGCAAAAAGCTTACAACTAAATGAAAATTTTATTATTGATGTATGGGAATCATTTATAAAAATAACAAATATAAATATAGAAAATTAATTGACCCAACACAAATGAACACAAAAGTTTTGTTATCCAATTTTGGGAAATTCCACGCGTTTAACCCTAATAGCTTGGAATTTTGCAAGAAAGAGATTTCATCCTCACATGTTTTAAAAACGGATATGCGTGTTTGAAACCTGTTAAAGATGCAAATGAGCTGTGGATGCAAAGCTTTTAAAGAGAATAACAAACGCTCATTAAATTCTCAAGTGAGCTTGCGGTGGGATATATACCCGAGTCAAACATGCCATTATTTTGCCCATTTGCAAAAAGCTGACATAATTAATCATAGATGATTGTAATGTGATTTATCATGAGTAACGGGCTATATTTTTGTATGAAATGACTTATGGATTGCAATTTAACACTCAGTTAAAAATCCTTCGCAACCCATTTTTCCCGACGATTGCAAAACCTGAGATATAAAAACGAAAAGGTGCTTACAATCCCTAAAAATTACAGATATTCTTTGGAATTATCTCTCTCTACATATGTGCATTGTGCATTTCCGTTTGAGATGCACACTTTTTTCTTAAATCAAAACTTCGAGTTTTTCGCTCTCCGTTCATCCCGTAAACAAAAAAGGAAAATAGATGACAGCAAAATGAAAATTTTATAGTTGATGTACGGAAAAAGTTTAAAACAATAAAAAAAGCAAATGAAGAAAATTTATTAACACACCACAAATGAACACAAAAGTTTTATTATCTAAGTTTGGGAAATTCCACTAGTCCAAAACTAATATCTTGGAATTTTACGTGAAAAAGATTTTTTCTACTATTGTTTTAAAAATGGATATGCATGCCAAAAACAAGTTAAAGATTCAAATGACCTATGGATCCAAACCTTTTAAAGAGAATAACAAACACTCATTAAATTCTCAAGTGAACGTGCGGTGGAATATTTACCCGAGTCTAACAAGTCATTATTTTGCCCAATTTCAAAAATTTGATCTAACAATCATAGATGATTGTAAAGTGATTTATAATGTGTAACGGGCTACATTTTTGTATGAAATGACTTATGGATTGTAATTCGACACTCAGTTAAAAATCCTCTGCCACCAATTTTTCCCGATTATTGCTAAACCTGAGATATAAAAACTAAAATGATCTTACAATCCCTAAAAATTACAGACACTCTTTGGAATTATCTCTTTTTACAATTGTGCATTTTGCTTTTCCATTTTAAAAGTACACTTTTTTCTTAAATCAAAACTTTGACTTTTCGCTCACCCTTCATCCCGAAAAAAATAAGGCAAAAAGCTTACTATAAAATGAAAATTTTATAGTTGATGTAAGGAAAAAATTTAAAATAATAACAAATATAAATTAAGAAAATTTATTCACCCAAGACAACTGAACACAAAACTTTTGTTATCCAATTTTGGGAAATTCCACCAGTTTAACCCTAATAGCTTGGAATTTTGCAAGAAAGAGATTTCATCCACACATGTTTTAAAAATGGATATGCATGTTTGAAACATGTTAAAGATGCAAATGAGCTATGGATGCAAATCTTTTAAAGAGAATAACAAACGCTCATTAAATTCTCAAGTGAGCTTGCGGTGGGATATATACCCGAGTCAAACATGCCATTATTTTGCCCATTTGCAAAAAGCTGACATAATTAATCATTGATGATTGTAATGTGATTTATCATGCGTAACGGGCTATATTTTTGTATGAAATGACTTATGGTTTGCAATTCAACAATCAGTTAAAAATCCTCCGCAACCCATTTTTCCCGACGATTGCAAAGCCTGAGATATAAAAACGAAAAGGTGCTTGCAATCCCTAAAAATTATAGACACTTTTTGGAATAATCTCTCTCTACATATGTGCATTGTGCATTTCCGTTTTAGATGTACACATTTTTCTTAAATCAAAACTTCGAGTTTTTCGCTCTCCCTTCATTCCGTAAACAAAAAAGGCAAATAGATCACAGCAAAATGAAAATTTCATAGTTGATGTACGGAAAAAGTTTTAAAAAATAAAAAAATTAAATGAAGAAAATTTATTCACACACCACTAATGAACACAAAAGTTTTGTTATCCAAGTTTGGGAAATTCCACTAGTCCAAAACTAATATCTTGGAATTTTACATGAAGGAGATTGTTTCTACACATGTTTTAAAAATGGTTATGCATGCCGGAAACATGTTAAAGATTCAAATGACCTATGGGTCCAAAGCTTTTAAAGAGAATAACAAACGCTCATTAAATTCTCAAGTGAACGTGTGGTGGGATATTTTCCCGAGTCAAACAAGCCATTATTTTGCCCATATTCATAAAGTTGAACTAACATTCATAGATGATTGTAAATTGATTTTTCATATGTAACGGGATATATTTTTGTAAGAAATGACTTATGGATTTGAAGTCAACACTCTGTTAAAAATCACCCGCCTCCCCCGTTTCCCGACGATTGCAAAACCTTAGATATAAAAACAAAAAAGTGCATACGATCCCTAAAACATACAGACACTCTTTGGAAATATCTCTCTCAACATTTTTGCATTGTGCATTTCCATTTTAGATGTACACTTTTTTCTTAAATTCGAACTTTGAGTTTTCGTTCCCCCTTCATCCAGTAAACATAAAAGGCAAAAAAGATCACAACAAAATAAAAATTTTATAGTTGATGTGTGGAAAATATTTAAAATAATAACTAATGTAAATAAAAAATATCTATTCACACACCACAAATGAACACAAAAGTTTTGTTATCCAAGTTTGGGAAATTCCATTAGTCCAACCCTATTAAGCTTGGAATTTTACATGAAGGAGATTTTTTCTACACATGTTTTAAAAATGGATATGCATGCTTGAAACATGTTAAAGATTCAAATGACCTATGGATCCAAAGCTTATAAAGAGAATAACAAACGCTCATTAAATTCTCAAGAGAACGCGCAATGGGATATTTACCTGAGTCTAACAAGTCATTATTTTGCCCATTTTCAAAAATTTGATCTAACAATCATAGATGATTGTAAAGTGATTTATCATGCGTAACGTGCTATATTTTTGTATGAAATCACTTATGGATTGCAATTCAATACTCAGTTAAAAATCCGCTGCCACCAATTTTTCCAGACGATTGAAAACCTGAGACATAAAAACTAAAAAGAGTTTACAATCCCTAAAAATTACAGACACTCTTTGGAATTATCTCTACCTACAATTGTGCATTGTACTTTTCCATTTTAGATGTACACTTTTTTCTTAAATGAAAACTTTGACTTTTCGCTCTCCCTTCATCCTGAAAACAAAGAAGGCAAAAAGCTTACAACAAAATGAAAATTTTATAGTTGACGTATGGAAAAAATTTAAAACAATAACAAATATAAATAAAGAAAATTTATTCACCCAACACAAATGAACACAAAAGTTTTGTTATACAATTTTGGGAAATTCCACTAGTTTAACCCAAAGAGCTTGGAATTTTGCAAGAAAGAGATTTCATCCACACATGTTTTAAAAATGGATATGCCAGTTTGAAACATGTTAAAGATGCAAATGAGCTATGGATGCAAAGCTTTTAAAGAGAATAACAAACGCTCAATAAATTCTCAAGTGAACTTGCGGTGGGATATTTACCTGAGTCAAACATGCCATTATTTTGCCCATTTGCAAAAAGCTGACATAATTAATCATAGATGATTGTAATGTGATTTATCATGCGTAACGGGCAATATTTTTGTATGAAATGACTTATGGATTGCAATTCAACACTCAGTTAAAAATCCTTCGCAACCCATTTTTCCCGACGATTGCAAAACCTGAGATATAAAAACGAAAAGGTGCTTACAATCCCTAAAAATTACAGACACTCTTTGGAATTATCTCTCTACATATGTGCATTGTGCATTTCCTTTTTAGATGTACACATTTTTCTTAAATCTAAACTTCAAGTTTTTCGCTCTCCCTTCATCCCATAAACAAAAAAGGCAAATAGATCACAACAAAATGAAAATTTCATAGTTGATGTACGGAAAAAGTTTAAAACAACAAAAAAAGTAAATGTAGAAAATTTATTCACACACCACAAATGAACACAAAAGTTTTGTTATCCAAGTTTGGGAAATTCCACTAGTCCAAAACTAATATCTTGGTATTTTACATGCAGAAGATTTTTTCTACACATGTTTTAAAAATGGATATGCATGCCAGAAACATGTTAAAGATTCAAATGACCTATGGATCCAAAGCTTTTAAAGAGAATAACAAACGCTCATTAAATTCGCCAGTGAACGTGCGGTGGGATATTTGCCAGAGTCAAACAAGCCATTATTTTGCCCATATTCAAAAAGTTGAGCTAACAATCATAGATGATTGTAAAGTGATTTATCATGCGTAATGGGCTATATTTTTGTATGAACTGACTTATGGATTGCAATTCAACATTCAGTTAAAAATCCTCTGCCACCAATTTTTCCCGACGATTGCAAAACCTGAGATATAAAAATTTAAAAGAGTTTGCAATCCCTAAAAATTACAGACACTCTTTGGAATTATCTCTCCCTACAATTTTGAATTGTGCTTTTCCATTTTAGATGTACACTTTTTTCTTAAATCAAAACTTTGAGTTTTCGCTCTCCCTTCATCCCGATAACAAACAAGGCAAAAACCTTACAACAAAATGAAAATTTTATAGTTGATGTATGGAAAAAATTTAAAACAATAACAAATATAAATAAAAAAATTATTCACTCAACACAAATGAACACAAAAGTTTTGTTATCCAATTTTGGGAAATTCCACTAGTTTAACAATAATAGCTTGGAATTTTGCAAGAAAGAGATTTCATCCCCACATGTTTTAAAAATGGATAAGCGTGTTTGAAACATGTTAAAGATGCAAATGAGCTATGGATGCAAAGCTTTTAAAGAAAATAGTAAACGCTCATTAAATTCTCAAGTGAACTTGCGGTGGGATATTTACCCGACTCAAACATGCCATTATTTTGCCCATTTGCAAAAAGCTGACATAATTAATCATAGATGATTGTAATATGATTTATCATGTGTAACGGGCTATATTTTTGTACGAAATGAGTTATGGATTGCAATTCAACACTCAGTAAAAAATTCTTCGCAACCCATTTTTCCTGACGTTTGCAAAACCTGAGATATAAAAACGAAAATGTCCTTACAATCCCTAAAAATTACAGACACTCTTTGGAATTATCTCTCTCTACATATGTGCATTGTGCATTTCCATTTTCGATGTACACATTTTTCTTAAATCAAAACTTTGAGTTTTTCGCTCTCCCTTCATGCCGTAAACAAAAAAGGCAAATAGATCACAGCAAAATAAAAATTTCATAGTTGATGTACGGAAAAAGTTTAAAACAATAAAAAAATTAAATGAAGAAAATTTATTCACACACCACAAATAAACATAAAAGTTTTGTTATCCAAGTTTGGGAAATTCCACTAGTCCAAAACTAATATCTTGGAATTTTACATGAAGGAGATTTTTTCTACACATGTTTTAAAAATGGATATGCATGCCAGAAACATGTTAAAGATTCGAATGACCTATGGATCCAAAGCTTTTAAAGAGAATAACAAACGCACATTAAATTCTCAAGTGAACATGCGGTGGGATATTAGCTCGAATCAAACAAGCCATTATTTTGCCCATATTCAAAAAGTTGAGCTAACAATCAAAGATGATAGTAAATTGATTTTTCATGCGTAACGGGGTATATTTTTGTAAGAAATGACTTATGGATTTGAAGTCAACACTCAGTTAAAAATCGACCGCCTCCCCCCTTTCCCGACGATTGCAAAACCTTAGATATAAAAACGAAAGAGTGCATACGATCCCTAAAACATACAGACACTCTTTGGAAATATCTCTCTCTACATTTTTGCATTGTGAATTTCTATTTTAGATGTACACTTTTTTCTTAAATTCGAACTTTGAGTTTTCGTTCCCCCTTCATCCCATAAACATAAAAGGCAAAAAAGATCACTACAAAATAAAAATTTTATAGTTGATGTGTGCAAAATAATTAAAATAATAACTAATGTAAATAAAAAATATCTATTCACACACCACAATATGAACACAAAAGTTTTGTTATCCAAGTTTGGGAAATTCCATTAGTCCAACCCTATTAAGCGTGGAATTTTACATGAAGGAGATTTTTTATACACATGTTTTAAAAATGGATATGCATGCTTGAAACATGTTAAAGATTCAAATGACCTATGGATCCAAATCTTTTAAAGAGAATAACAAATGCTCATTAAATTTTCAAGTCAACGTGCGGTGGGATATTTGCCCGAGTCTAACAGGTCATTATTTTGCCCATTTTCAAAATTTTGATCTAACAATCATAGATGATTGTAAAGTAATTTATCATGCGTAACGGGCTATATTTTTGTATGAAATGACTTATGGATTGCAATTCAACATTCAGTTAAAAATCCTCTGCCACCAATTTTTCCCGACAATTGCAAAACCTGAGATATAAAAACTAAAAAGAGCTTACAATCCCTAAAAATTACAGACACTCTTTGGAATTATCTCTCCCTACAATTGTGCATTGTGCTTTTCCATTTTAGATGTACACTTTTTTCTTAACTCAAAACTTTGACTTTTCGCTCTCCCTTCATCCCGAAAACAAACAAGGCAAAAAGCTTACAACAAAATGAAAATTTTATAGTTGATGTATGGATAAAATTTAAAACAATAATAAATATAAAGAAAGAAAATTTATTCACCCAACAGAATTGAACACAAAAGTTTTGTTATCCAATTTTGGGAAATTCCACTAGTTTAACCTTAATAGCTTGGAATTTTGCAAGAAAGAGATTTCATCTACTCATGTTTTAAAAATGGATATGCATGTTTGAAACATGTTAAAGATGCAAAAGAGGTATGGATGCAAAGCTTTTAAAGAGAATAACAAACGCTCATTAAATTCTCAAGTGAACTTGCGGTGGGATATTTACCCGAGTCAAACAAGCCATTATTTTGCCCTTTTGCAAAAAGCTGACATAATTAATCATAGATGATTGTAATGTGATTTATCAAGTGTAACGGGCTGTATTTTTGTATGAAATGACTTATGGATTGCAATTCAACACTCAGTTAAAAATCCTCCGCAACCCAGTTTTCCCGACGATTGCAAAACCTGAGATAGAAAAACAAAAAGGTGCTTACAATCCCAAAAAATTACAGACAATCTTTGGAATTATCTCTCTCTACATATGTGCATTGTGCATTTCTGTTTTAGATGTACACATTTTTCTTCAATCAAAACTTCGAGTTTTTCGCTCTCCCTTCTTCCCGTAAACAAAAAAGGCAAATAGATCACAGCAAAATAAAAATTTCATAGTTGATGTACGGAAAAAGCTTAAAACAATAAAAAAAGTAAATGTAGAAAATTTATTCACACACCACAAATGAACACAAAAGTTTTGTTTTCCATGTTTGGGAAATTCCATTAGTCCAACCCTATTAAGCTTGGAATTTTACATGAAGGAGATTTATTCTACACTTGTTTTAAAAATGGATATGCATGCTTGAAACATGTTAAAGATTCAAATGACCTATGGATCCAGAGCTTTTAAAGAGAATAACAAACGCTCATTAAATTCTCAAGTGAACGTGCTGTGGGATATTTACCTGAGTCTAACAAGTCATTATTTTGCCCATTTTCAAAATTTTGATCTAACAATCATAGATGATTGTAAAGTGATTTATCATGCGTGACGGGCTATATTTTTTAATGAAATGACTTATGGATTGCAATTCAACACTCAGTTAAAAATCCGCTGCCACCAATTTTTTCCGACGATTGAAAACCTGAGATATAAAAACTAAAAAAAGTTTACAATCCCTAAAAATTACAGACACTCTTTGGAATTATCTCTCCCTAAAATTGTGCATTGTGCTTTTCCATTTTAGATGTACACTTTTTTGTTTAATCAAAACTTTGACTTTTCGCTCTCCCTTCATCCCGAAAACAAACAAGGCAAAAAGCTTACAACAAAATGAAAATTTTATAGTTGACGTATGGAAAAAATTTAAAACAATAAAAAATATAAATAAAGAAAATTTATTCACCCAACACAAATGAACACAAAAGTTTTTTTATCCAATTTTGGGAAATTCCACTAGTTTAACCCAAATAGCTTGGAGTTTTGCAAGAAAGAGATTTCATCCGCACATGTTTTAAAAATGGATTTGCCTATTAGAAACATGTTAAAGATGCAAATGAGCTATGGATGCAAAGCTTTTAAAGAGAATAACAACCGCTCATTAAATTCTCAAGTGAACTTGCGGTGGGATATTTACCAGAGTCAAACATGCCATTATTTTTCCCATTTGCAAAAAGTTGACATGATTAATCATAGATGATTGTAATGTGATTTATCATGCATAACGGGCTATATTTTTGTATGAAATGACTTATGGATTGCAATTCAACACTCAATTAAAATTCCTCTGCAACCCATTTTTCCCGATGATTACAAAACCTGAGACAGAAAAACGAAATGGTGCTTGCAATCCCTAAAAATTACAGACACTCTTTAGAATTATCTCTCTCTACAAATGTGCATTGTGCATTTCCTTTTTAGATGTACACATTTTTCTTAAATCAAAACTTCGAGTTTTTCGCTCTCCCTTCATCCTGTAAACAAAAAAGGCAAATAGATCACAACAAAATGAAAATTTCATAGTTGATGTACGGAAAAAGTTTAAAACAACTAAAAAAGTAAATGAAGAAAATTTATTCACACACCACAAATGAACACAAAAGTTTTGTTATCCAACTTTGGGAAATTCCACTAGTCCAAAACTAATATCTTGGAACTAGTCCAAAACTAATATCTTGGAATTTAACATGCAGGAGATTTTTTCTACACATGTTTTAAAAATGGATATGCATGCTAGAAACATGTTAAAGATTCAAATGACCTATGGATCCAAAGCTTTTAAAGAGAATAACAAACGCACATTAAATTCTCAAGTGAACGTGCGATGGGATATTTGCCAGAGTCAAACAAGCCATTATTTTGCCCATATTCAAAAAGTTGGGCTAACAATCATAGATGATTGTAAAGTGATTTATCATGCGTAACGGGCTATATTTTTGTATGAAATGACTTATGGATTGCAATTCAACATTCAGTTAAAAATCCTCTGCCACCAATTTTTCCCGACGATTGCAAAACCTGAGATATAAAAATTAAAAAGAGCTTGCAATCCCTAAAAATTACAAACACTCTTTGGAATTATCCCTCCCTAAAATTTTGCATGTGCTTTTCCATTTTAGATGTACACTCTTTTCTTAAATCAAAACTTTGAGTTTTCGCTCTCCCTTCATCCCGAAAACAAACAAGGCAAAAACCTTACAACAAAATGAAAATTTTATAGTTGATGTATGGAAAAAATTTAAAACAATAAATAATATAAATAAATAAAATTTATTCACCCAACACAAATGAACACAAAAGTTTTGTTATCCGATTTTGGGAAATTCCACTAGTTTAACAATAATAGCTTGGAATTTTGCAAGAAAGAGATTTCATCCCCACATGTTTTAAAAATGGATAAGCATGTTTGAAACATGTTAAAGATTAAAATGAGCAATGCATGCAAAGCTTTTAAAGAAAATAGCAAACGCTCATTAAATTCTCAAGTGAACTTGCGGTGGGATATTTACCCGAGTCAAACATGCCATTATTTTACCCATTTGCAAAAAGCTGACATAATTAATCATAGATGATTGTAATGTGATTTATCATGTGTAATGGGCTATATTTTGGTATGAAATGACTTATAGATTGCAATTCAACACTCAGTTAAAAATCCTTCGCAACCCATTTTTCCCGACGATTGCAAAACCTGAGATATAAAAACGAAAATGTGCTTACACTCCCTAAAAATTACAGACACTCTTTGGAATTATCCCTCTCTACATATGTGCATTGTGCATTTCCATTTTCAATGCACACATTTTTCTTAAATAAAAACTTCGAGTTTTTTGCTCTCCCTGCATCCCCTAAACAAAAAAGGCAAATAGATCGCAGCAAAATAAAAATTTCATAGTTGATATACGGAAAAAGTTTAAAACAATAAAAAAATTAAATGAAGAAAATTTATTCGCACACCACAAATAAACACAAAAGTTTTGTTATCCAAGTTTGGGAAATTCCACTAGTCCAAAACTAATATCTTGGAATTTTACATGAAGGAGATTTTTCTACACATGTTTTAAAAATGGATATGCATGCCAGAAACATGTTAAAGATTCAAATGACCTATGGATCCAAAGCTTTTAGAGAGAATAACAAACGCTCATTAAATTCTCAAGTGAACGTGTGGTGGGATATTAGCCCGAGTCAAACAAGCCATTATTTTGTCCATATTCAAAAAGTTGAGCTATCAATCATAGATGATTGTAAATTGATTTTTCATGGGTAATGGGGTATATTTTTGTAAGAAATGACTTATGGATTTGAAGTCAACACTCAGTTAAAAATCGACCGCCTCCCCCGTTTCCCGACGATTTCAAAACCTTAGATATAAAAATGAAAGAGTGCATACGATCCCTAAAACATACAGACACTCTTTGAAAATATCTCTCTCTACATTTTTGCATGGTGCATTTCCATTTTAGATGTACACTTTTTTCTTAAATTCGAACTTTGAGTTTTCGTTCCCCCTTCATCCCGTAAACAAAAAAGGCAAAAAAGATCACAACAAAATAAAAATTTTATATTTGATGTGTGGAATATAATCAAAATAATTACTAATGTAAATAAAAAATATCTATTCACACACCACAAACGAACACAAAAGTTTTGTTATCCAAGTTTGGGAAATTCCATTAGTCCAACCCTATTAAGCATGGAATTTTACATGAAGGAGATTTTTTCTACACATGTTTTAAAAATGGATATCCATGCTTGAAACATCTTAAAGATTCAAATGACCTATGGATCCAAAGCTTTTAAAGAGAATAACAAATGCTCCTTAAATTCTCAAGTGAATGTGCGGTGGGATATTTACCCGAGTCTAACAAGTCATTATTTTGCCCATTTTCAAAAAATTTGATCAAACAATCATAGATGATTGTAAAGTGATTTATAATGCGTAACGGGCTATATTTTTGTTTGAACTGACTTATGGATTGCAATTCAACACTCAGTTAAAAATCCTCTGCCACCAATTTTTCCTGACGATTGCAAAACCTGAGATATAAAAACTAAAAAGAGCTTACAATCCCTAAAAATTACAGACACTCTTTGGAATTATCTCTCTCTACATTTGTGCCTTGTGCTTTTCCATTTTAGATGTACGCTTTTTTCTTAACTCAAAACTATGACTTTTCGCTCTCCCTTCATCCCGAAAACGAAATGGCAAAAAAGCTTACAACAAAATGAAAATTTTGTAGTTGATGTATGGAAAAAATTTAAAACAATAACAAATATAAAGAAATAAAATTTATTCCCCAACACAAATGAACACGAAAGTTTTGTTATCCAATTTTGGGAAATTCCACTAGTTTAACCTTAATAGCTTGGAATTTTGCAAGAAAGAGATTTCATCCACTCATGTTTTAAAAATGGATATGCATGTTTGAAACATGTTAAAGATGCAAATGAGATATGGATGCAAAGCTTTTAAAGAGAAAAACAAACGCTCATTAAATTCTCAAGTGAACGTGCGGAGGGATATTTACCTGAGTCTAACAAGTCATTATTTTGCCCATTTTCAAAAATTTGATCTAACAATCATAGATGATTGTAAAGTGATTTATCATGCGTAACGAGCCATATTTTTGTATTAAATGACTTATGGATTGCAATTCAACACTCAGTTAAAAATCCTCTGCCACCAATTTTTCCCAACGATTGAAAACCTGAGATATAAAAACTATAAAGAGTTTACAATCCCTAAAAATTACAGACACTCTTAAGAATTATCTCTCCCTATAATTGTGCATTGTGCTTTTCCATTTTAGATGTACACTTTTTTCTTAAATCAAAACTTTGACTTTTCGCTCTCCCTTCATCTCGAAAACAAACAAGGCAAAAAACTTACAACAAAATGAAAATTTTATAGTTGATGTATGGAAAAAATTTAAAACAATAACAAATATAAATAAAGAAAATTTATTCACCCAACACAAATGAACACAAAAGTTTTGTTATACAATTTTGGGAAATTCCATTGGTTTAACCCAAATAGCTTGGAATTTTGTAAGAAAGAGATTTCATCCACACATGTTTTAAAAATGGATATGCCTGTTTGAAACATGTTAAAGATGCAAATGAGCTATGGATGCAAAGCTTTTAAAGAGAATAACAAACGCTCATTAAATTCTCAAGTGAACTTGCGGTGGGATATTTACCTGAGTCAAACAAGCCATTATTTTGCCCATTTGCAAAAAGATGACATAATTAATCATAGATGATTGTAATGTGATTTATCATGCGTAACGGGCTATATTTTTGTATGAAAAGACTTATGGATTTCAATTCAACACTCAGTTAAAAATCCTCCTAAACCCATTTTTCCCGACGATGGCAAAACGTGAAATATAACAACGAAAAGGTACTTACAATCCCTAAAAATTACAGGAACTCTTTGGAATTATCTCTCTCTACATATGTGCATTGTTCATTTCCGTTTTAGATGTACACATTTTTCTTAAATCAAAACTTTGAGTTTTTCGCTCTCCCTTCATCCCGTAAACAAAAAAGGCAAATAGATCACAGCAAACTGAAAATTTCATAGTTGAAGTACGGAAAAAGTTTAAAACAATAAAAAAAGTAAATGAAGAAAATTTACTCACACACCACAAATGAACACAAAAGTTTTGTTATCCATGTTTGGGAAATTCCACTAGTCCAAAATTAATATCTTGGAATTTTACTTGAAGGAGATTTTTTCTATACATGTTTTAAAGATGGATATACATGCCAGAAACATGTTAAAGATTCAAATGACCTATGGATCCAAAGCTTTTAATGAGAATAACAGACGCTCATTAAATTCTCAAGTGAACGTGCGGTGGGATATTTACCTGAGTCTAACAAGTCATTATTTTGCCCATTTTCAAAAATTTGATCTAACAATCATAGATGATTGTAAAGTGATTTATCATGCGTAACGGGCTATATTTTTGTATGAAATGACTTATGGATTGCAATTCAACTCTCAGTTAAAAATCCTCTGCCACCAATTTTTCCCGATGATTGAAAACCTGAGATATAAAAACTAAAAACAGTTTACAATCCCTAAAAATTACAGACACTCTTACGAATTATCTCACCCTACAATTGTGCATTGTGCTTTTCCATTTTAGATGTACACTTTTTTCTTAAATCAAAACTTTAACTTTTCGCTCTCCCTTCATGCCGAAAACAAACAAGGCAAAAAACTTACAACAAAATGAAAATTTTATAGTTGACGTATGGAAAAAATTTAAAACAATAACAAATATAAATAAAGAAAATTTATTCACCCAACACAAATGAACACAAAAGTTTTGTTATACAATTTTGGGAAATTCCACTGGTTTAACCCAAATAGCTTGGAATTTTGCAAGAAAGAGATTTCATCCACACATGTTTTAAAAATGGATATGCCTGTTTGAAACATGTTAAAGATGCAAATGAGCTATGGATGCAAAGCTTTTAAAGAGAATAACAAACGCTCATTAAATTCCAAAGTGAACTGGCGGTGGGATATTTACCTGAGTCAAACATGCCATTATTTTGCCCATTTGTAAAAAGCTGACATAATTAATCATAGATGATTGTAATGTGAATTATCATGCGTAACGGGCTATATTTTTGTATGAAATGACTTATGGATTGCAATTCAACACTCAGTTAAAAATCCTCCTAAACCCATTTTTCCCGACGATTGCAAAACCTGAGATATAAAAATGAAAAGGTGCTTACAATCCCTAAAAATTACAGGCACTCTTTGGAATTATCTCTCTCTACATATGTGCATTGTTCATTTCCGTTTTATATGTACACATTATTCTTAAATCAAAGCTTCGAGTTTTTCGCTCTCCCTTCATCCCGTAAACAAAAAAGGCAAATAGATCACAGCAAAATGAAAATTTCATAGTTGATGTACGGAAAAAGTTTAAAACAATAAATAAAGTAAATGAAGAAAATTTATTCACACACAACAAATGAACACAAAAGTTTTTTTATCCACGTTTGGGAAATTCCACTATTCCAAAACTAATATCTTGCAATTTTACTTGAAGGAGATTTTTTCTACACATGTTTTAAAGATGGATTTGCATGCCAGAAACATGTTAAAGATTCAAATGACCTATGGATCCAAAGCTTTTAAAGAGAATAACAGACGCTCATTAAATTCTCAAGTGAACGTGCGGTGGGATATTTACCTGAGTCTAACAAGTCATTATTTTGCCCATTTTCAAAAATTTGATCTAACAATCATCGATGATTGTAAAGTGATTTATCATGCGTAACGGGCTATATTTTTGAATGAAATGACTTATGGATTGCAATTCAACACTCAGTTAAAAATCCTCTGCCACCAATTTTTCCCGACGATTGCAAAACCTGAGATATAAAAACTAAAAAGAGCTTACAATCCCTAAAATTACAGACACTCTTTGGAATTATTTCTCTCTACAATTGTGCATTGTGCTTTTCCATTTTCGATGTACACTTTTTTATTAACTCAAAACTATGACTTTTTGCTCTCCCTTCATTCCGAAAACTAAAAGGCAAAACACTTACAATAAAATGAAAATTTTATAGTTGACGTATGGAAAAAATTTAAAATAATAAAAAATATAAATAATGAAAATTTATTCACGCAACACAAATGAACAAAAAAGTTTTGTTATCCAATTTTGGGAAATTCCACTGGTTTAACCCAAATAGCTTGGAATTTTGCAAGAAAGAGATTTCATCCACACATGTTTTAAAAATGGATATGCCTGTTTGAAACATGTTGAAGATGCAAATGTGCTATGGATGCAAAGCTTTTAAAGAGAATAACAAACGCTCATTAAATTCTCAACTGAACTTGCGGTGGGATATTTACCTGAGTCAAACATGCCATTATTTTACCCGTTTGCAAACAACTGTCATAATTAATCATAGATGAATGTAATGTGATTTATCATGCGTAACGGGCTATATTTTTGTTTGAAATGACATAAGGATTGCAATTCAACACTAAGTTAAAAATCCTCCTAAACCCATTTTTCCTGACGATTGCAAAACCTGAGATATAAAAACGAAAAGGTGCTTACAATCCCTAAAAATTATAGGCACTCTTTGGAATTATCACTCTCTACATATGTGCATTATTCATTTCCGTTTTATATGTACACATTTTTCTTAAATCAAAACTTCGAGTTTTTCGCTCTCCCATCATCCTGTAAACAAAAAAGGCTAATAGATCACAGGAAAATGAAAATTTCATAGTTGATGTACGGAAAAAGTTTAAAACAATAAAAAAAGTAAATGAAGAAAATTTATTCACACACCACAAATGAACACAAAAGTTTTTTTATCCATGTTTGGGAAATTCCACTATTCCAAAACTAATATCTTGGAATTTTACATGAAGGAGATTTTTTCTACACATGTTTTAAAGTTGGATATGCATGCCAGAAACATGTTAAAGATTCAAATGACCTTTGGATCCAAAGCTTTTAAAGAGAATAACAGACGCTCATTAAATTCTCAAGTGAACGTGCGGTGGGATATTTACCTGAGTCTAACAAGTCATTATTTTGCCCATTTTCAAAAATTTGATCTAACAATCATAGATGATTGTAAACTGATCTATCATGCGTAATGGGCTATATTTTTTTATGAAATGACTTATGGATTCCAATTCAACACTCAGTTAAAAATCCTCTGCCACCAATTTTTCCCGATGATTGAAAACCTGAGATATAAAAACTAAAAAGAGTTTACAATCCCTAAAAATTACAGACACTCTTACGAATTATCTCTCCCTACAATTGTGCATTGTGCTTTTCCATTTTAGATGTACACTTTTTTCTTAAATCAAAACTTTGACTTTTCGCTCTCCCTTCATGTCGAAAACAAACAAGGCAAAAAACTTACAACAAAATGAAAATTTTATAGTTGACGTATGGAAAAAATTTAAAACAATAACAAATATAAATAAAGAAAATTTATTCACCCAACACAAATGAACACAAAAGTTTTGTTATACAATTTTGGGAAATTCCACTGGTTTAACCCAAATAGCTTGGAATTTTGCAAGAAAGAGATTTCATCCACACATGTTTTAAAAATGGATATGCCTGTTTGAAACATGTTAAAGTTGCAAATGAGCTATGGATGCAAAACTTTTAAAAAGAATAACAAACGCTCATTAAATTCTCAAGTGAACTGGCGGTGGGATATTTACCTGAGTCAAACATGCCATTATTTTGCCCATTTGTAAAAAGCTGACATAATTAATCATAGATGATTGTAATGTGATTTATCATGCGTAACGGGCTATATTTTTGTATGAAATGACTTATGGATTGCAATTCAACACTCAGTTAAAAATCCTCCTAAAACTATTTTTCCCGACGATTGCAAAACCTGAGATATAAAAACGAAAAGGTGCTTACAATCCCTAAAAATTACAGGCACTCTTTGGAATTATCTCTCTCTGCATATGTCCATTGTTCATTTCCGTTTTATATGTACACATTTTTCTTAAATCAAAACTTCGAGTTTTTCGCTCACCCTTCATCCCGTAAACAAAAAAGGCAAATAGATAACAGCAAAATGAAAATTTCATAGTTGATGTACGGAAAAAGTTCAAAACAATAAAAAAATTAAATGAAGAAAATTTATTCACACACCACAAATGAACACAAAAGTTTTTTTATCCATGTTTGGGAAATTCCACTATTCCAAAACTATAATCTTGGAATTTTACTTGAAGGAGATTTTTTCTACACATGTTTTAAAGATGGATATGCATGCCAGAAACAAGTTAAAGATTCAAATGACCTATGGATCCAAAGCTTTTATAGAGAATAACAGACGCTCATTAAATTCTCAAGTGAACGTGCGGTGGGATATTTACCTGAGTCTAACAAGTCATTATTTTGCCCATTTTTAAAAATTTGATCTAAAAATCATCGATGATTGTAAAGTGATTTATCATGCGTAACGGGCTACATTTTTGAATGAAATGACTTATGGATTGCAATTCAACACTCAGTTAAAAATCCTCTGCCACCAATTTTTCCCGACGATTGCAAAACCTGAGATATAAAAACTAAAAAGAGCTTACAATCCCTAAAAATTACAGACACTCTTTGGAATTATCTCTCTCTACAATTGTGCATTGTGCTTTTCCATTTTATATGTACACTTTTTTCTTAACTCAAAACTATGACTTTTCGCTCTCCCTTCATCCCGAAAACTAAAAGGCAAAAAAGCTTACAACAAAATGAACATTTTGTAGTTGATGTATGGAAAAAATTTAAAACAATAACAAATATAAAGAAATAAAATTTATTCCCCAACACAAATGAACACAAAAGTTTTGTTATCCAATTTTGGGAAATTCCACTAGTTTAACCTTAATAGCTTGGAATTTTGCAAGAAAGAGATTTCATCCACTCATGTTTTAAAAATGGATATGCATGCATGTTTGAAACATGTTAAAGATGCAAATGAGCTATGGATGCAAAGCTTTTAAAGAGAAAAACAAACGCTCATTAAATTCTCAAGTGAACGTGCGGTGGGATATTTACCTGAGTCTAACAAGTCATTATTTTGCCCATTTTTAAAAATTTGATCTAACAATCATAGATGATTGTAAAGTGATTTATCATGCGTAACGAGCCATATTTTTGTATGAAGTGACTTATGGATTGCAATTCAACACTCAGTTAAAAATCCTCTGCCACCAATTTTTCCCGACGATTGAAAACCTGAGATATAAAAACTAAAAAGAGTTTACAATCCCTAAAAATTACAGACACTCTTAAGAATTATCTCTCCCTACAATTGTGCATTGTGCTTTTCCATTTTAGATGTACACTTTTTTCTTAAATCAAAACTTTCACTTTTCGCTCTCCCTTCAAGCCGAAAACAAACAAGGCAAAAAACTTACAACAAAATGAAAATTTTATAGTTGATGTATGGAAAAAATTTAAAACAATAACAAATATAAATAAAGAAAATTTATTCACCCAACACAAATGAACACAAAAGTTTTGTTATACAATTTTGGGAAATTCCACTGGTTTAACCCAAATAGCTTGGAATTTTGCAAGAAAGAGATTTCATCCACACATGTTTTAAAAATGGATATGCCTGTTTGAAACATGTTAAAGATGCAAATGAGCTATGGATGCAAAGCTTTTAAAGAGAACAACAAACGCTCATTAAATTCTCAAGTGAACTTGCGGTGCGATATTTACCTGAGTCAAACATGCCATTATTTTGCCCATTTGCAAAAAGCTGACATAATTAATCATAGATGATTGTAATGTGATTTAACATGCGTAACGGGCTATATTTTTGTATGAAATGACTTATGGATTGCAATTCAACACTCAGTTAAAAATCCTCCTAAACCCATTTTTCCCGACGATTGCAAAACCTGAGATATAAAAACGAAAAGGTGCTTACAATCCCTAAATATTACAGGCACTCTTGAGAATTATCTCTCTCTACATATGTGCATTGTTCATTTCTGTTTTAGATGTACACATTTTTCTTAAATCAATACTTTGAGTTTTTCGCTCTCCCTTCATCCCGTAAACAAAAAAGGCAAATAGATCACAGCAAATTGAAAATTTCATAGTTGATGTACGGAAAAAGTTTAAAACAATAAAAAAATTAAATGAAGAAAATTTACTCACACACCACAAATGAACACAAAAGTTTTGTTATCCATGTTTGGGAAATTCCACTAGTCCAAAACTAATATCTTGGAATTTTACTTGAAGGAGATTTTTTCTACACATGTTTTAAAGATGGATATGCATGCCAGAAACATGTTAAAAATTCAAATGACCTATGGATCCAAACCTTTTAATGAGAATAACAGACGCTCATTAAATTCTCAAGTGAACGTGCGGTGGGATATTTACCTGAGTCTAACAAGTCATTATTTTGCCCATTTTCAAAAATTTGATCTAATAATCATAGATGATTGTAAAGTGATTTATCATGCGTAACGGCTATATTTTTGTAAGAAATGACTTATGGATTGCAATTCAACACTCAGTTAAAAATCCTCTGCCACCAATTTTTGCCGACGATTGAAAACCTAAGATATAAAAACTAAAAAGAGTTTACAATCTTTAAAAATTACAGACACTCTTACGAATTATCTCTCCCTACAATTGTGCAATGTGCTTTTCTATTTTAGATGTACACTTTTTTCTTAAATCAAAACTTTGACTTTTCACTCTCCCTTCATGCCGAAAACAAACAAGGCAAAAAACTTACAACAAAATGAAAATTTTATAGTTGACGTATGGAAAAAATTTAAAACAATAACAAATATAAATAAAGAAAATTTATTCACCCAACACAAATGAACGCAAAAGTTTTGTTATACAATTTTGGGAAATTCCACTGGTTTAACCCAAATAGCTTGGAATTTTGCAAGAAAGAGGTTTCATCCACACATGTTTTACAAATGGATATGCCTGTTTGAAACATGTTAAAGATGCAAATGAGCTATGGATGCAAAGCTTTTAAAGAGAATGACAAATGCTCATTAAAATCTCAAGTGAACTGGCGGTGGGATATTTACCTGAGTCAAACATGCCATTATTTTGCCCATTTGTAAAAAGCTGACACAATTAATCATAGATGATTGTAATATTATTTATCATGCGTAACGGGCTATATTTTTGTAAGAAATGACTTATGGATTGCAATTCAACACTCAGTTAAAAATCCTCCTAAACCCATTTTTCCCGACGATTGCAAAACCTGAGATATAAAAATGAAAAGGTGGTTACAATCCCTAAAAATAACAGGCACTCTTTGGAATTATCTCTCTCTACATATGTGCATTGTTCATTTCCATTTTATACGTACACATTTTTCTTAAATCAAAACTTCGAGTTTTTCGCTCACCCTTCATCCCGTAAACAAAAAAGGCAAATAGATCACAGCAAAATGAAAATTTCATAGTTGATGTACGAAAAAAGTTTAAAACAATAAAAAAGTAAAAGAAGAAAATTTATTCACACACCACAAATGAACACAAAAGTTTTTTTATCCATGTTTGGGAAATTCCACTATTCCAAAACTAATATCTTGGAATTTTACTTGAAGGAGGTTTTTTCTACACATGTTTTAAAGATGGATATGCATGCCAGAAACATGTTAAAGATTCAAATGACCTATGGATCCAAAGCTTTTAAAGAGAATAACAAACGCTCATTAAATTCTCAAGTGAACGTGCGGTGGGATATTTACCTGAGTATAACAAGTCATTATTTTGCCCATTTTCAAAAATTTGATCTAACAATCATCGATGATTGTAAAGTGATTTATCAAGCGTAACGGGCTATATTTTTGAATGAAATGACTTATGGATTGCAATTCAAACACTCAGTTAAAAATCCTCTGCCACCAATTTTTCCCGACGATTGCAAAATCTGAGATATAAAAACTAAAAAGAGCTTACAATCCCTAAAAATTATAGATACTCTTTGGAATTATCTCTCTCTACAATTTTGCATTGTGCTTTTCCATTTTAGATGTACAGTTTTTTCTTAACTCAAAATTATGACTTTTCGCTCTCCCTTCATCCCGAAAACTACAAGGCAAAAAAGCTTACAACAAAATGAAAATTTTGTAGTTGATGTATGGTAAAAATTTAAAACAATAACAAATATAAAGAAATAAAATTTATTCCCCAACACAAATGAACACAAAAGTTTTGTTATCCAATTTTGGAAAAATCCACTAGTTTAACCTTAATAGCTTGGAATTTTGCCAGAAAGAGATTTCATCCACTCATGTTTTAAAAATGGATATGCATGTTTGAAACACGTTAAAGATGCAAATGAACTATGGATACAAAGCTTTTAAAGAGAAAAACAAACGCTCATTAAATTCTCAAGTGAACGTGCGGTGGGATATTTACCTGAGTCTAACAAGTCATTATTTTGCCCATTTTCGAAAATTTGATCTAACAATCATAGATGATTGTAAAGTGATTTATCATGCGTAACGGGCCATATTTTTGTATGAAATGACTTATGGATTGCAATTCAACACTCAGTTAAAAATCCTCTGCCACCAATTTTTCCCGACGATCGAAAACCTGAGATATAAAAACTAAAAAGAGTTTACAATCCCTAAAAATTACAGACACTCTTAAGAATTATCTCTCCCTACAATTGTGCATTGTGCTTTTCCATTTTAGATGTACACTTTTTTCTTAAATCAAAACTTTGACTTTTCACTCTCCCTTCATCTCGAAAACAAACAAGGCAAAAAACTTACAACAAAATGAAAATTTCATAGTCGACGTATGGAAAAAATTTAAAAGAATAACAAATATAAATAATAAAAATTTATTCACCCAACACAAATGAACACAAAAGTTTTGTTATACAATTTTGGGAAATTCCATTGGTTTAACCCAAATAGCTTGGAATTTTGCAAGAAAGAGATTTCATCCACACATGTTTTAAAAATGGATATGCCTGTTTGAAACATGTTAAAGATGCAAATGAGCTATGGATGCAAAACTTTTAAAAAGAATAACAAACGCTCATTAAATTCTCAAGTGAACTGGCGGTGGGATATTTACCTGAGTCTAACAAGTCATTATTTTGCCCATTTGTAAAAAGCTGACATAATTAATCATAGATGATTGTAATGTGATTTATCATTCGTAACGGGCTATATTTTTGTATGGACTTATGGATTGCAATTCAACATTCAGTTAAAAATCCTCCTAAACCTATTTTTCCCGACGATTGCAAAACCTGAGATATGAAAACGAAAAGGTGCTTACAATCCCTAGAAATTACAGGCACTCTTTGGAATTATCTCTCTCTACATATGTGCATTGTTCATTTCCGTTTTATATGTACACATTTTTCTTAACTCAAAACTTCGAGTTTTTCGCTCTCCCTTCATCCCGTAAACAAAAAAGGCAAATAGATCACAGCAAAATGAAAATTTCATAGTTGATCTACGGAAAGAGTTTAAAACAATAAAAAAAGTAATTGAAGAAAATTTATTCACACACCACAAATGAACACAAATTTTTTTTTATCCATGTTTGGGAAATTCCACTAGTCCAAAACTAATATCTTGGAATTTTACTTGAAGGAGATTTTTTCTACACATGTTTTAAAGATGGATATGCATGCCAGAAACATGTTGAAGATTCAAATGACCTATGGATCCAAAGCTTTTAAAGATAATAACAGACGCTCATTAAATTCTCAAGTGAACGTGCGGTGGGATATTTACCTAAGTCTAACAAGTCATTATTTTGCCCATTTTCAAAAAATTGATCTAACAATCATCGATGATTGTAAAGTGATTTATCATGCGTAACGGGCTATATTTTTGAATGAAATGACTTATGGATTTCAATTCAACACTCAGTTAAAAATCCTCTACCACCAATTTTTCCCGACGATTGAAAACCTGAGATATAAAAACTAAAAAGAGTTTACAATCCCTAAAAATTACAAACACTCTTACGAATTATCTCTCCCTACAATTGTGCATTGTGCTTTTCCATTTTAGATGTACACTTTTTTCTTAAATCAAAACTTTGACTTTTCGCTCTCCCTTCATCTCGAAAACAAACAAGGCGAAAAGCTTACAACAAAATAAAAATTTTATAGTCGATGTATGGAAAAAATTTAAAACATTAACAAATATAAATAAAGAAAATATATTCACCCAACACAAATGAACACAAAAGTTTTCTTATCCAATTTTGGGAAATTCCACTAGTTTAACCCTAATAGCTTTGAATTTTGCAAGAAAGAGAATTAATCCACACATGTTTTAAAAATGGTTATGCGTGTTTGATACATGTTAAAGATGCATATGAGCTATGGATGCAAAGCTTTTAAAGAGAATAACAAACGCTCATTAAATTCTCAAGTGAACTTGCGGTGGGATATTTACCCGAGTCAAACATGCCATTATTTTTCCCAGTAACAAAAAGCTTACGTAATTAATCATAGATGATTGTAATGTGATTTATCATGCGTAACGGGCTATATTTTTGTATGAAATGGTTTATGGATTGGTATTCAACACTCAGTTAAAAATCCTCCTCAACCCATTTTTCCCGACGATTGCAAAACCTGAGATATAAAAACAAAAAGGTGCTTACAATCCCTAAAAATTACCGGCACTCTTTGGAATTATTTCTCTCTACTTATGTGCATTGTTCATTTCCGTTTTAGATGTACACATTTTTCTTAAATCAAAACTTCGAGTTTTTTGTTCTCCCTTCACCCTGTAAACAAAAAAGGCAAATAGATGACAGCAAAATGAAAATTTCATAGTTGATGTAAAAAAAAACATTAAAACAATAAAAAATGTAAATGAAGAAAATTTATTCACACACGACAAATGAACACAAAAGTTTTGTTATCCAACTTTGGGAAATTCCACTAGTCCAAAACTAATATCTTGGTATTTTACATGAAGGAGATTTTTTCAACAAATGTTAAAGATTCAAATGACCTATGGATCCAAAGTTTTTAAAGAGAATAACAAACGCTCATTCTCAAGTGAACGTCCGGTGGGATATTTGCCTGAGTCAAACAAGCCATTATTTTGCCCATATTCAAAAAGTTGAGCTAACAATCATAGATGATTGTAAAGTGATTTGTCATGCGTAACGGGCTATATTTTTGTAAGAAATGACTTATGAATTTGAAGTGAACACTCAGTTAAAAATCGCCCGCCTGCCCGATTTCCCGACGATTGCAAAGCCTTAGATATAAAAACGAAAGAGTGCATACGATCCCTAAAACATACAGACACTCTTTGGAAATATCTCTCTCTACACTTGTGCATTGTGCATTTCCATTTTAGATGTACACTTTTTTCTTAAATCAGAACTTTGAGTTTTCGCTCCCCCTTCATCCGGTAAACAAAAAAGGAAAAAAAGATCACAACAAAATGAAAATATCATATTTGACGGTGGAAAATATTTAAAATAATAACTAATGTAAATAAAAAATATCTATTCACACACCACAAATGAACACAAAAGTTTTTTTATCCAAGTTTGGGAAATTTCATTAGTCCAACCCTATTAAGCTTGGAATTTTACATGAAGGAGATTTTTTCTACACAAGTTTTAAAAATGGATATGCATGCTTGAAACATGTTAAAGATTCAAATGACCTATGCATCCAAAGCTTTTAAAGAGAATAACAAACGCTCATTAAATTGTCAAGTCAACGTGTGGTGGGATATTTACCTGAGTCTAACAAGTCATTATTTTGCCCATTTTCAAAAATTTGATATAACAATCATAGATGATTGTAAAGTGATTTATCATGCGTAACGGGCTATATTTTTGTATGAAATGACTTATGGTTTGCAATTCAACACTCAGTTAAAAATCCGTTGCCACCCATTTTTCCCGACGATTGAAAACCTGAGATATAAAAACTAAAAAAAGTTTAAAATCCCTAAAAATTACAGTCACTCTTTGGAATTATCTCTCCCTACAATTGTGTATTGTATTTTTCCATTTTAGATGTACACTTTTTTCTTCAATCAAAACTTTGACTTTTCGCTCTCCCTTCATCCCGAAAACAAACAAGGCAAAAAACTTACAACAAAATGAAAATTTTATAGTTGACGTATGGAAAAAAGTTAAAAATAACAAATATAAATAAAGAAAATTTATTCACCCAACACATATGAACACATAAGTTTTGTTATACAATTTTGGGAAATTCCACTAGTTTAACCCAAATAGCTTGGAATTTTGCAAGATAGAGATTTCATCCACACATGTTTTAAAAATGGATATGCCTGTTTGAAATATGTTAAAGATGCAAATGAGCTATGGATGCAAAGCTTTTAAAGAGAATAACAAACGCTCATTAAATTCTCAAGTGAACTTGCGGGGAGATATTTACCTAAGTCAAACATGCCATTATTTTGCCCATTTGCAAAAAGCTGACATAATTAAATATAGATGATTGTAATGTGATTTATCATGCGTAACGGGCTATATTTTTGTATGAAATTACTTATGGATTGCAATTCAACACTCAGTTAAAAATCCTCCTAAACCCATTTTTCCCGACGATTGCAAAACCTGAGATATAAAAACGAAAAGGTGCTTACAATCCCTAAAAATTACAGGCACTCTTTGGAATTATCTCTCTCTATATATGTGCATTGTTCATTTCCGTTTTAGATGTACACATTTTTTTTTAAAAAAAACTTCGAGTTTTTCGCTCTCCCTTCAGCCCGTTAACAAAAAATGCAAATTGATCACAGCAAAATGAAAATTTCATAGTTGATGTACGGAAAAAGTTTAAAACAATAAAAAAAGTAAATGAAGAAAATTTATTCACACACCACAAATGAACACAAAAGTTTTGTTATCCATGTTTGGGAAATTCCACTAGTCCAAAACTAATATCTTGGAATTTTACTTGAAGGAGATTTTTTCTACACATGTTTTAAAGATGGATATGCACGCCAGAAACATGTTAAAGATTCAAATGACCTATGGATCCAAAGCTTTTAAAGAGAATAACAAACGCTCATTAAATTCTCAAGTGAACGTGCGGTGGGATATTTACCTGAGTCTAACAAGTCATTATTTTGCCCATTTTCAAAAATTTGATCTAATAATCATAGATGATTGTAAAGTGATTTATCATGCGTAACGGGCTATATTTTTGTATGAAATGACTTATGGATTGCAATTCAACACTCAGTTAAAAATCCTCTGCCACCAATTTTTCCCGACGATTGAAAGCCTGAGATATAAAAACTAAAAAGAGTTTACAATGCCTAAAAATTACAGACACTCTTACGAATTATCTCTCCCTACAATTGTGCATTGTGCTTTTCCATTTTAGATGTACACTTTTTTCTTAAATCAAAACTTTGACTTTTTGCTCTCCCTTCATCTCGAAAACAAACAAGGCAAAAAGCTTACAACAAAATGAAAATTTTATAGTCGATGTATGGAAAAAGTTTAAAACAATAAAAAATATAAATAAATAAAATTTATTCACCCAACACAAATGAACACAAAAGTTTTCTTATCCAATTTTTGGAAATTCCACTAGTTTAACCCTAATAGCTTTGAATTTTGCAAGAAAGAGAATTAATCCCCACATGTTTTAAAAATGGATATGCGTGTTTGATACATGTTAAAGATGCAAATGAGCTATGGATGCAAAGCTTTTAAAGAGAATAACAAGCGCTCATTAAATTCTTAAGTGAACTTGCGGTGGGATATTTACCCGAGTCAAACCTGCCATTATTTTTCCCATTAACAAAATGCTTACATAATTAATCATAGATGATTGTAATATGATTTATCATGCGTAAAGGGCTATATTTTTGTATGAAATGACTTATGGATTTCTATTCAACACTCAGTTAAAAATCCTCCTCAACCCATTTTTCCCGACGATTGCAAAACCTGAGATATAAAAACGAAAAGGTGCTTACAATCCTTAAAAATTACAAGAACTCTTTGGAATTATTTCTCTCTACATATGTGCATTGTTCATTTCTGTTTTAGTTGTACACATTTTTCTTAAATCAAAACTTCGAGTTTTTTACTCTCCCTTCACCCCGTAAACAAAAAAGGCAAATAGATCACAGCAAAATGAAAATTTCATAGTTGATGTGCAAAAAAAGTTTAAAACAATAAAAAAAGTAAATGAAGAAAATTTATTCAGACACCACAAATGAACACAAAAGTTTTGTTATCCAACTTTGGGAAATTCCACTAGTCCAAAACTAATATCTTGGAATTTTACATGAAGGAGATTTTTTCTACACATGTTTTAAAAATGGATATGCATGGCAAAAACATGTTAAAGATTCAAATGACCTATGGATCCAAAGCTTTTAAAGAGAATAACAAACGCTCATTCTCAAGTGAACGTGCGGTGGGATATTTGCCTGAGTCAAACAAGCCATTATTTTGCCCACATTCAAAAAGTTGAGCTAATAATCATAGATGATTTTAAAGTGATTTGTCATGCGTAACGGGCTATATTTTTGTAAGAAATGACTTATGAATTTGAAGTCAACACTCAGTTAAAAATCGCCCGCCTCCCCCATTTCCCGACGATTGCAAAGCCTTAGATATAAAAATGAAAGAGTACATACGATCACTAAAACATACAGACACTCTTTGGAAATATCTCTCTCTACACTTGTGCATTGTGCATTTCCATTTTAGATGTACACTTTTTTCTTAAATCAGAACTTTGAGTTTTCGCTCCCAATTCATCCCGTAAAAAAATAAGGAAAAAAAGATCACAACAAAATGAAAATTTCATAGTTGATGTGTGGAAAATATTTAAAATAATAACTAATGTAAATAAAAATATCTATCCACACACCACAAATGAACACAAAAGTTTTGTTATCCAAGTTTGGGAAATTCCATTAGTCCAACCCTATTAAGCTTGGAATTTTACATGAAGGAGATTTTTTCTACACATGTTTTAAAAATGGATATGCATGCTTGAAACATGTTAAAGATTCAAATGGCCTATGCATCTTAAGCTTTTAAAGAGAATAACAAACGCTCATTAAATTCTCAAGTGAACGTGCGGTGGGATATTTACCCGAGTCTAACAAGTCATTAGTTTGCCCATTTTCAAAAATTTGATCTAACAATCATAGATGATTGTAAAGTGATTTATCATGCGTAACGGGCTATATTTTTGTATGAAATGACTTATGGATTGCAATTCAACACTCAGTTAAAAATCCTCTGCCACCAATTTTTCCTGA
This sequence comes from Aristolochia californica, assembly GCF_029961685.1. NCBI lineage: Eukaryota > Viridiplantae > Streptophyta > Magnoliopsida > Piperales > Aristolochiaceae > Aristolochia > Aristolochia californica. The sequence continues at coordinate 26,565,747 of NW_027182268.1, read as the reverse complement.
CGATTGCAAAACCTGAGATATAAAAACTAAAAAGAGCTTACAATCCCTAAAAATTACAGACACTCTTTGGAATTATCTCTCCCTACAATTTTGCACTGTGCTTTTCCATTTTAGATGTAGACTTTTTTCTTAAATCAAAATTTTTACTTTTCGCTCTCCCTTCATCCCGAAAACAAACAAGGCGAAAAGTTTACAACAAAATGAAAATTTTATAGTTGATGTTTGGAAAAAAATTAAAACAATATCAAATATGAATAAAAAAAATTTATTCACCCAACACTAATGAATAGAAAAGTTTTGTTATCCAATTTTTGGAAATTCCACTAGTTTAACCCTAATAGCTTAGAATTTTCCAAGAAAGAGATTTCATCCACACATGTTTTAAAAATGGATATGCCTGTTTGAAACATGTTAAAGATGCAAATGAGCTATGGATGCAAAGATTTTAAAGAGAATAACAAACGCTCATTAAATTCTCAAGTGAACTTGTGGTGGGAGATTTACTTGAGTCAAACATGCGATTATATTGCACATTTTCAAAAAGCTGACATAATTAATCATAGATGATTGTAATTTGATTTATCATGCGTAACGGGCTATATTTTTGTACGAAATGACTTATGGATTTCAATTCAACACTCAGTTAAAAATCCTCCGCAACCAATTTTTCCCGATGATTGCAAAACCTGAGATATAAAAACGAAAAGGTGCTTACAATCCCTAAAAATTGCAGACACTCTTTGGAATTATCTCTCTCTACATATGTGCATTGTGCATTTCCTTTTTTGATGTACACATTTTTATTAAATCAAAACTTCGAGTTTTTCGCTCTCCCTTCATCCCGTAAACAAAAAAGGCAAATAGAACACAACAAAATGAAAATTTCGTAGTTGATGTACGGAAAAATTTTAAAACAACAAATAAAGTAAATGAAGATAATTTATTCACACACCACAAATGAACACAAAAGTTTTGTTATGCAAGTTTGGGAAATTCCACTAGTCCAAAACTAATATCTTGGAATTTTACATGCAGGAGATTTTTTCTACACATGTTTTAAAAATGGATATGCATGCCAGAAACATGTTTAAGATTCAAATGACCTATGGATCCAATGCTTTTAAAGAGAATAACAAACGCTCATTAAATTCTCAAGTGAACGTGCGGTGGGATATTTGCCAGAGTCAAACAAGCCATTATTTTGCCCATATTCAAAAAGTTGTACTAACAATCATAGATGATTGTAAAGTGATTTATCATGCGTAACGGGCTATATTTTTGTATGAAATGACTTATGGATTGCAATTCAACATTCAGTTAAAAATCCGTTGCCACCAATTTTTCCCGACGATTGCAAAACCTGAGATATAAAAATTAAAAAGAGCTTGCAATCCCTGAAAATTACAGACACTCTTTGAAATTATCTCTCCCTACAATTTTGCATTGTGCTTTTCCATTTTAGATGTACACTTTTTTCTTCAATCAAAACTTTGACTTTTCGCTCTCCCTTCATCCCGAAAACAAACAAGGCAAAAACCTTACAACAAAATGAAAATTTTATAGTTGATGTATGGAAAAAATTTAAAACAATAACAAATATAAATAAATTAAATTTATTCACCCAACACAAATGAACACAAAAGTTTTGTTATCCAATTTTGAGAAACTCCACTAGTTTAACAATAATTGCTTGGAATTTTGCAAGAAAGAGATTTCATCCCCACATGTTTTAAAAATTGATAAGCGTGTTTGAAACATGTTAAAGATGCAAATGAGCTATGGATGCAAAGCTTTTAAAGAAAATAGCAAACGCTCATTAAATTCTCAAGTGAACTCGCGGTGGAATATTTACCCGAGTCAAACATGTCATTATTTTGCCCATTTGCAAAAAGCTGACATAATTAATCATAGATGATTGTAATGTGATTTATCATGCATAACAGGCTATATTTTTGTATGAAATGACTTACGGATTGCAATTCAACACTCAGTTAAAAATCCTCTGCAACCCATTTTTCCCGACGATTGCAAAACCTGAGATAAAAAAACGAAAGGGTGCTTACAATCCCTAAAAATTACAGACACTCTTTGGAATTATCTCTCTCTACAAATGTGCATTGTGCATTTCCATTTTAGATGCACACATTCTTCTTAAATCAAAACTTCGAGTTTTTCAATCTCCCTTCAACCCGTAAACAAAAAAGGCAAATAGATCACAGCAAAATGAAAATTTCATAATTGATGTACGGAAAAAGTTTAAAACAATAAAAAAAGTAAATCAAGAAAATTTATTCACACACCACAAATGAACACAAAAGTTTTGTTACCCAAGTTTGGGAAATTCCACTAGTCCAAAAATAATATCTTGGAAGTTTAAATGACGGAGATTTTTTCTAAACATGTTTTAAAAATGGATATGAATGCCAGAAATATGTTAAAGATTCAAATGACCTATGGATCCAAAGCCTTTAAAGAGAATAACAAACGCTCATTCTCAAGTGAACGTGCGGTGGGATATTTTCCCTAGTCAAACAAGCCATTATTTTGCCCATATTCAAAATGTTTAGCTAACAATTATAGATGATTGTAAAGTGATTTGTCATGCGTAACGGGCTATATTTTTGAATGAAATGACTCATGAATTTAAAGTCAACACTCAGTTAAAAATCGACCGGCTCCCCCGTTTCCCGACGATTGCAAAGCCTTAGATATAAAAACGAAAGAGTGCATACGATCCCTAAAACATACAGACACTCTTTGGAAATATCTCTCTCTACATTTGTGCATTGTGCCTTTCCATTTTAGATGTACACTTTTTGTTTAAATCAGAACTTTGAGTTTTCACTCCCCTTTCATCCCGTAAAAAAAAAAGGCAAAAAAGATCAAAACATAATAAAAATTTTATAGTTGATGTGTGGAAAATATTTAAAATAATAACTAATTTAAATAAAAAATATCTATTCACACACCACAAATGAACACAAAAGTTTGGTTATCCAAGTTTGGGAAATTCCATCAGTCCAACCCAATAGCTTGGAATTTTACATGAAGGAGATTTTTTCTACACATGTTTTAAAAATGGATATGCATGCTTGAAACATGTTAAAGATTCAAATGACCTATGGATCCAAAGCTTTTAATGAGAATAACAAACGCTCATTACATTCTCAAGTGAATGTGCGGTGGGATATTTACTCGAGTCTAACAAGTCATTATTTTACCCATTTTAAAAAATTTGATCTAACAATCATAGATGATTTTAAAGTGATTTATCATGCATAACGGGCTATATTTTTGTATGAAATGGCTTATGGATTGCAATTCAACAATGAGGTAAAAATCCTCTTCCACCAATTTTTCCCGATGATTGCAAAACTTGAGATATAAAAACTAAAAAGAGCTTACAATCCCTAAAAATTACAGACACTCTTTGGAATTATCTCTCCCTACAATTGTGCATTGTGCTTTTCCATTTTAGATGTACACTTTTTTCTTAAATCAAAACTTTGACTTTTCGCTTTCCCTTTATCTCAAAAACAAACAAGGAAAAAAGCTTACAAAAAAATGAAAATTTTATAGTTGATGTATAGAAAAAATTTAAAACAATAACAAATATAAATAAAGAAAATTTATTCACCTAACACAAATGAACACAAAAGTTTTGCTATCCAATTTTGGGAAATTCCACTAGTTTTACCCTAATAGCTTGAAATTTTTCAAGAAAGAGATTTCATCCACACATGTTTTAAAAATGGATATGCGTGTTTGAAACAGGTTAAAGATGCAAATGAGCTATGGATGCAAAGCTTTTAAAGAGAATAACAAACGCTCATTAAATTCTCAAGTGAACTTGCGGTAGGATATTTACCCGAGCCAAACATGCCCTTATTTTGCCCATTTGCAAAAAGCTGACATAATTAATCATAGATGATTGTAATGTGATTTATCATGCGTAACGGGATATATTTTTGTATGAAATGACTTATGGATTGCAATTCAACACTTAGTTAAAAATGCTCCGCAACCCATTTTTCCCTACGTTTGCAAAACCTGTGATATAAAAATGAAAAGGTGCTTACAATCCCTAAAACTTACAGACACTCTTTGGAATTATCTCTCTCTACATATGTGCATTGTGCATTTCTGTTTTAGATGTACACATTTTTCTTAAATCAAAACTTTGAGTTATTCGCTATCCCTTCATCCCGTAAACAAAAAAGGCAAATAGATCACAGCAAAATGAAAATTTCATAGTTGATGTACGGAAAAAGTTTAAAACAATAAAAAAAGTAAATGAAGAAAATTTATTCACACACCACAAATGAACACAAAAGTTTTGTTATCCAAGTTTGGTAAATTCCACTAGTCAAAAACTAATATCTTGGAATTATACATGGAGGAGATTTTTTCTACACATGTTATAAAAATGGATATGCTTGCCAGAAACATGTTAAAGATTCAAATGAGCTATGGATCCAAAGCTTTTAAAGAGAATAACAAACGCTCATAAAATTCTCAAGTGAACGTGCGGTGGGATATTTGCCCGAGTCAAACAAGCCACTATTTTGCCCATATTCAAAAAGTTGAGCTAACAATCATAGGTGATTGTAAAGTGATTTGTCATGCGTAACGGGCTATATTTTTGTAAGAAATGACTTATGCATTTGAAGTCAACACTCTGTTAAAAATCGCCTGCCTTCCCCATTTCCCGACGATTGCAAAACCTTAGATATAAAAAAGAAAAAGTGCATACGATCCCTAAAACATACAGACACTCTTTGGAAATATCTCTCTTTACGTTTTTTCATTGTTCATTTCCATTTTAGATGTACACTTTTTTCTTAAATTAGAACTTTGAGTTTTCGCACCCCCCTCATCTCGTAAACAAAAAAGGCAGAAAAGATCATAACAAAATAAAATTTTTATAGTGGATGTGTGGAAAATATTTAAAATAATAACTAACATAAATAAAAAATATCTATTCACACATCACAAATGAACACAAAAGTTTTGTTATCCAAGTTTGGGAAATTCCATTAGTCCAACCCTATTAAGCTTGGAATTTTACAGGAAGGAAATTTTTTCTACACATGTTTTAAAAATGGATATGCATGCTTGAAACATGTCAAAGATTCAAATGACCTATGGATCCAAAGCTTTTAAAGAGAATAACAAATGCTTATTAAATTCTCAAGTGAACGTGCGGTGGGATATTTACTCGAGTCTAACAAGTCATTATTTTACCCATTTAAAAAAATTTGATCTAACAATCATAGATGATTGTAAAGTGATTTATCATGCGTAACGGGCTACGTTTTTGTATGAAATGACTTATGGATTGCAATTCAACACTCAGTTAAAAATCCTCTACCGCCAATTTTTCCCGACGATTGCAAAACCTGAGATATAAAAACTAAAAAGAGCTTACAATCCCTAAAAATTACAGACATTCTTTGGAATTATCTCTCCTTAAAATTGTGCATTGTCCTTTTCCATTTTAGATGTACACTTTTTTCTTAAATCAAAACTTTGACTTTTCGCTCTCCCTTTATCCCGAAAACAAACAAGGAAAAAAGCTTACAACAAAATGAAAATTTTATAGTTGATGTATAGAAAAAATTTAAAACAATAAAAAATATAAATAAAGTAAATTTATTCACCTAACACAAATGAACACAAAAGTTTTGCTATCCAATTTTGGGAAATTCCACTAGTTTTACCCAAATTGCTTGGAATTTTGCAAGAAAGAAATTTCATCCACACATGTTTTAAAGATGGATATGCGTGTTTGAAACATGTTAAAGATGCATATGAGCTATGGATGCAAAGCTTTTGAAGAGAATAACAAATGCTCATTAAATTCTCAAGTGAACTTGCGGTGGGATATTTACCCGAGCCAAACATGCCATTATTTTGCCCATTTGCAAAAAGCTGACATAATTAATCATAGATGATTGTAATGTGATTTATCATGTGTAACGGGATATATTTTTGTATGAAATGACTTATGGATTGCAATTCACCACTTAGTTAAAAATCCTCCGTAACCCATTTTTCCCGACGTTTGCAAAACCTGAGATATAAAAATGAAAAGGTGCTTACAATCCCTAAAAATTATAGACACTCTTTGAAATTATCTCTCTCTACATATGTGCATTGTGCATTTCTGTTTTAGATGTACACATTTTTCTTAAATCAAAACTTCGAGTTTTTCGCTATCCCTTCATCCCGTAAACAAAAAAGGCAAATAGATCACAGCAAAATGAAAATTTCATAGTTGATGTACGGAAAAAGTTTCAAACAATAAAAAAATTATATGAAGAAAATTTATTCACACACCACAAATCAACACAAAAGTTTTGTTATCCAACTTTGGGAAATTTCACTAGTCCAAAAGTAATATCTTGGAATTTTACATGGAGGAGATTTTTTCTACACATATTTTAAAAATGGATATGCATGCCAGAAACATGTTAAAGATTCAAATGACCTATGGATCCAAAGCTTTTAAAGAGAATAACAAACGCTCATTAAATTCTCAAGTGAATGTGCGGTGGTATATTTGCCCGAGTCAAACAAGCCACTATTTTGCCCATATTTAAAAAGTTGAGCTAACAATCATAGGTGATTGTAAAGTGATTTGTCATGCGTAACGGGCTATATTTTTGTAAGAAATAACTTATGGATTTGAAATCAACACTCAGTTAAAAATCGCCCGCCTTCCCCGTTTCCCGACGATTGCAAAACCTTAGATATAAAAACGAAAATGTGCATACGATCCCTAAAACATACAGACAATCTTTGGAAATATCTCTCTCTACATTTTTTCATTGTGCATTTCCATTTTAAATGTACACTTTTTTTTTAAATCAGAACTTTTAGTTTTCGCTCCTCCTTCATCTCGTAAACAAAAAAGGTAGAAAAGATCATCACAAAATAAAATTTTTATAGTGGATGTGTGGAAAATATTTAAAATAATAACTAATGTAAATAAAAAATATCTATTCACACACCACAAATGAACACAAACGTTTTGTTATCCATGTTTGGGAAATTCCATTAGTCCAACTCTATTAAGCTTGGAATTTTACATGAAGGAGATTTTTTCTACACATGTTTTAAAAATGGATATGCATGCTTGAAACACGTTAATGATTCAAATGACCTATGGACTCAAAGCTATTTAAGAGAATAACAAACGCTCATTAAATTCTCAAGTGAACGTGCGGTGGGATATTTACTCGAGTCTAACAAGTCATTATTTTACCCATTTTAAAAAATTTGATCTAAAAATCATAGAAGATTGTAAAGTGATTTATCATGCGTAACGGGCTATATTTTTGAATGAATTGACTTATGGATTGCAATTCAACACTCAGTTAAAAATCCTTTGTCACCCATTTTTCCCGACGATTGCAAAACCTGAGATATAAAAACTAAAAAGAGCTTACAATCCCTACAAATTACAGACACTCTTTGGAATTATCTCTCCCTACAATTGTGCATTCTTCTTTTCCATTTTAGATGTACACTTTTTTCTTAAATCAAAACTTTAACTTTCCGTTCTCCCTTCATCCCGAAAACAAACTAGGCAAAAAACTTACAACAAAATGAAAATTTTATAGTTGATGTATGGAAAAAGTTTAAAACAATAACAAATATAAATAAAGAAAATTTATTCACCCAACACAAATGAAGACAAAAGTTTTGATATCCAATTTTGGGAAATTCCACTAGGTTAACCCTAATAGCTTGGAATTTTGCAAGAAAGAGATTTCATCCACACATGTTTTAAAAATGGATATGCATGTTTGAAACATGTTACAGATGCAAATGAGCTATGGATGCAAAGCTTTTAAAGAGAATAACAAACGCTCATTAAATTCTCAAGTAAACTTGCGGTGGGATATTTACCCGAGTCAAACATGCCATTATTTTGCCCCTTTGCAATAAGCTGACATAATTAATCATAGATGATTGTAATGTGATTTATCATCCGTAACGGGCTATATTTTTGTATGAAATGACTTATGTATTGCAATTCAACACTCAGTTTAAAATCCTCCGCAACCCATTTTTCCTGACGATTGCAAAACCTGAGATATAAAAACGAAAAGGTGCTTACAATCCCTATAAATTATAGACACTCTTTGGAATTATCTCTCACTACATATGTACATTTTGCATTTCCGTTTTAGATGTATACATTTTTCTTAAATCAAAACTTCGAGTTTTTCGCTCTCCCTTCATCCCATAAACAAAAAAGGCAAATAGATCACAGAAAAATGAAAATTTCATAGTTGATGTACGGAAAAAGTTTAAAACAATAAAAAAAGTAAATGAAGAAAATTTATTCACATACCACAAATGAACACAAAAGCTTTGTTATCCAAGTTTTGGAAATTCCACTCGTCCAAAAGTATGTTGGAATTTTACATGAAGGAGATTTTTTCTACACATCTTTTAAAAATGGATATGCATGCCAGAAACATGTTAAAGATTCAAATGACCTATGGATCCAAAGCTTTTAAAGAGAATAACAAACACTCATTAAATTCTCAAGTGAGCGTGCGGTGGGATATTTGCCGCCCGAGTCAAACAAGCCATTATTTTGCCCATATTCAAAAAGTTGAGCTAACAATCATAGGTGATTGAAAAGTGATTTGTCATGCATAACGGGCTACATTTTTGTAAGAAATGACTTATAGATTTGAAGTCAACACTCAGTTAAAAATCGCCGCCCTCCCCCGTTTCCCGACGATTGCAAAAACTTAGATATAAAAAAGAAAAAGTGCATACGATCCCTAAAACATACAAACACTCTTTGGAAATATCTCTCTCTACATTTGTGCATTGTGCATTTCCATTTTAGATGTAAACTTTTTTCTTAAATCAGGACTTTGACTTTTCGCTCCCCCTTCATCCCATAAACAAAAAAGGCAAAAAAGATCACAAATAAATAAAAATTTTATAGTTGATGTGTGGAAAATATTTAAAATAATAACTAATGTAAATAAAAAATATGTATTCACACACCACAAATGAACACAAAAGTTTTGTTATCCAAGTTTGGGAAATTCCATTAGTCCAACCCTATTAAGCTTGGAATTTTACATGAAGGAGATTTTTCTATACATATTTTAAAAATGGATATGCATGCTTGAAACATGTTAAAGATTTGAATGACCTATGGATCCAAAGCTTCTAAAGAGAATAACAAACGCTGATTAAATTCTCAAGTGAACGTGCGGTGGGATATTTACTCGAGTCTAACAAGTCATTATTTTGTCCATTTTCAAAAATTTGATCTAACAATCATAGATGATTGTAAAGTGATTTATCATGCGTAGTGGGCTATATTTTTGTATGAAATGACTTATGGATTGCATTTCAACACTCAGTTAAAAATCCTCTGCCACCAATTTTTCCCGACAATTGCAAAACCTGAGATAAAAAAACTAAAACGAGCTTACAATCCCTATAAATTGCAGACACTCTTTGGAATTATCTCACCCTACAATTGTGCATTGTGATTTTCCATTTTTGATGTACACTTTTTTCTTAAATCAAAACTTTGACTTTTCGCTCTCCCTTCATCCCGAAAACAAGCAAGGCAAAAAGCTTACAACAAAATGAAAATTTTATAGTTGATGTGTGGAAAAAATTTAAAACAATAACAAATATAAATAAAGAAAATTTATTCACCCAACACAAATGAACACAAAAGTTTTGTTATCCAATTTTGGGAAATTCCACTAGGTTAACCCTAATAGCTTTGAATTTTGCAAGAAAGAGATTTCATCCACACATGTTTTAAAAATGGATATGCATGTTTGAAACATGTTAAAGATGCAAATGAGCAATGGATGCAAATATTTTAAAGAGAATAACAAACGCTCATTAAATTCTCAAGTGAACTTGCGGTGGGATATTTACCCGAGTCAAACATGCCATTATTTTGCTCATTTGAAAAAAGCTGACATAATTAATCATAAATGATTGTAATGTGATTTATCATGCGTAACGGGCTATATTTTTGTATGAAATGACTTATGGATTGCAATTCAACACTCAGTTTAAAATCCTCCGCAACCCATTTTTCCCGACGATTGCAAAACCTGAGTTATGAAAATGAAAAGGTGCTTACAATCCCTAAAAATTACAGACACTCTTTGTAATTATCTCTCACTACATATGTACATTGTGCATTTCCGTTTCAGATGTATACATTTATCTTAAATCAAAACGTCGAGTTTTTGGCTCTCCCTTCATCCCGTAAACAAAAAAGGCAAATAGATCACAGCAAAATGAAAATTTCATAGTTGATGTACGGAAGAAGTTTAAAACACTAAAAAAAGTAAATGAAGAAAATTTATTCACACAGTTCAAATGAACACAAAAGTTTTATTATCCAAGTGTGGGAAATTCCACTAGTCCAAAACTAATATCTTGGAATTTTACATGAAGGAAATTTTTTCTAAACATGTTTTAAAAATGGATATGCATGCCAGAAACATGTTAAAGATTCAAATGACCTATGGATCCAAAGCTTTTAAAGAGAATCAAAAACGCTCATTAAATTCTCAAGTGAACGTGCGCTGGGATATTTGCCCGAGTCAAACAACCCATTATTTTGCCCATATTCAAAAAGTTGAGCTAACAATCATAGATGATTGTAAAGTGATTTGTCATTCATAACGGGCTATATTTTTGTAAGAAATGACTTATGGATTTGAAGTCAACACTCAGTTAAAAGTCACCCGCCTCCCCCGTTTCCCGACGATTGCAAAACCTTAGATATAAAAACGAAAAAGTGCATATGATCCCTAAAACATAGACACTCTTTGGAAATATCTCTCTCTACATTTGTGCATTGTGCATTTCCTTTTTAGATGTGCACTTTATTCTTAAATCAGAACTTTGAGTTTTCGCTCCCCCTTCATCCCGTAAACAAAAAAGCCAGAATAGATCACAACAAAATAAAATATTTATAGTGGATGTGTGGAAAATATTTAAAATAAAATCTAATGTAAATAAAAAATATCTATTCACACACCACAAATGAACACAAAAGTTTTGTTATCCAAGTTTGGGAAATTCCATTAGTCCAACCCTATTAAGCTTGGAATTTTACATGAAGGAGATGTTTTCTACACATGTTTTAAAAATGGATATCCATGCTTGAAACATGTTAAAGATTCAAATGACCTATGGATCAAAAACTTTTAAAGAGAATAACAAACACTCATTAAATTCTCAAGTGAACGTGCGGTGGGATATTTACCCGAGTCTAACAAGTCATTATTTTACCCATTTTGAAAATTTGATCTAACAATCATAGGTGATTGTAAAGTCATTTATAATGCGTAATGGGCTATATTTTTGTATGAAATGACTTATGGATTGCAATTCAACACTCAGTTAAAAATTCTCTGCAACCAATTTTTCCTGACAATTCCAAAACCTGAGATATAAAAACTAAAAAGAGCTTACAATCCCTAAAAATTACAGACACTCTTTGGAATTATCTCTCCCTAAAATTTTGCATTGTGCTTTCCATTTTAGATGTACACTTTTTTCTTAAATCAAAACTTTGACTTTTCGCTCTCCCTTCATCCTGAAAACAAACAAGGCAAAAGCTTACAACAAAATGAAAATTTTACAGTTGATGTCTGGAAAAAATTTAAAACAATAACAAATATAAATAAAGAAACTTTATTCTCCCAACACTAATGAACACAAAAGTTTTGTTATCCAATTTTTGAAAATTCCACTAGTTTAACCCTAAAAGCTTGGAATTTTGCAAGAAAGAGATTTCATCCACACATGTTTTAAAAACGGATATGCCTATTTGAAACATGTTAAAGATGCAAAGGAGCTATGGATGCAAAGATTTTAAAGAGAATAACAAATGCTCTTTAAATTCTCATGTGAACTTGGGGTGGGAGATTTACACGAGTCAAACATGACATTATTTTGCCCATTTGCAAAAAGCTGACATAATTAATCATAGATGATTGTAATGTGATTTATCATGCGTAACGGGCTATATTTTTGTATGAAATGACTTATGTATTGCAATTCAACACTCAGTTAAAAATTCTCCGCAACCCATTTTTCCCGACGATTGCAAAACCTGAGATATAAAAACGAAAAGGTGCTTACAATCCCTAAAAATTACAGGCACTCTTTGGAATTATCTCTCTCTACATATCTGCATTGTGCATTTCCGTTTTAGATGAACACATTTTTCTTAAATCAAAACTTCGAGTTTTTCGCTCTCCTTTCATCCTGTAAACAAAAAAGGCAAATACATCACAGCAAACTGAAAATTTCATAGTTGATGTACGGAAGAAGTTTAAAACAATAAAAAATATAAAAGAAGAAAATTTATTCACACAGCACAAATGAACACAAAAGTTTTGTTATCCAAGTTTCGGAAATTCCACTAGTCAAAAACTAATATCTTGGAATTTTACATGAAGGAGATTTTTTCTACACATGTTTTAAAAATGGATATGCATGCCAGAAACATGTTAAAGATTCAAATGACCTATGGATCCAAAGCTTTTAAAGAGAATAACAAACACTCATTAGATTCTCAAGTGAACGTGCGGTGGGATATTTGCCCGAGTCAAACAAGCCATTATTTTGCCCATATTCAAAAAGTTGAGCTAACAATCATAGATGATTGTAAAGTGATTTGTCATGCGTAACGGGCTATATTTTTTTAAGAAATGACTTACGGATTTGAAGTCAACCCTCAGTTAAAAATCACCCGCCTCCCCCATTTCCCGACGATTACAAAACCATAGATATAAAAACGAAAAAGTGCATACGATCCCTAAAACATACAGACAATCTTTGGAAATATCTCTCTCTACATTTGGGCATTGTGCATTTCCATTTTAGATGTACTTTATTCATAAATCAGAACTTTGAGTTGTCGCTCCCCCTTCATCCCATTAACAAAATAGGCAGAAAAGATCACAACAAAATAAAAATTTTATAGTGGATGTGTGGAAAATATTTAAAATAATATCTAATGTAAATAAAAAATATCTATTCACACACCACAAATGAACACAAAAGTTTTATTATCCAAGTTTGTGAAATTTCATTAGTCCAACCCTATTAAGCTTGGAATTTTACATGAAGGAGATTTTTTCTACACATGTTTTAAAAATAGATATGCATGCTTGAAACATGTTAAAGATTCAAATGACCTATGGAACCAAAACTTTTAAAGAGAATAACAAACGCTCTTTAAATTCTCAAGTGAATGTGCGGTGGGATATTTACGCGAGTCTAACAAGTCATTATTTTACCCATTTTTGAAAATTTGATCTAACAATTGTAGGTGATTGTAAAGTGATTTATCATGGGTAACGGGCTATATTTTTGAATGGAATGACTTATGGATTGCAATTCAACACTCAATTAAAAATACTCCGCAACCCATTTTTCTCGATGATTGCAAAACCTGAGATATAAAAACGAAAAGGTGGTTACAATCCCTAAAAATTACAGGCACTCTTTGGAATTATCTCTCTCTACATATGTGCATTGTGCATTTCCGTTTTAAATGTACTCATTTTTCTTAAATCAAAACTTCGAGTTTTTCGCTCTCTTGTCATCCCGTAAACAAAAAAGGCAAATACATCATAGCAAAATGAAAATTTCATAGTTGATGTACGGAAGAAGTTTAAAACAATAAAAAAATTAAATGAAGAAAATTTATTCGCACATCACAAATGAACACAAAAGTTTTGTTATCCAAGTTTCGAAAATTCCACTAGTCCAAAACTAATATCTTGGAATTTTACATGATAGAGATTTTTTCTACACATGTTTTAAAAATGGATAGGCATGCCAGAAACATGTGTTCAAGATTCAAATGACCTATGGATCCAAAGCTTTTAAAGAGAATAAAAAACACTCATTAAATTCTCAAGTGAACATGCAGTGGGATATTTGCCCGAGTCAAACAAGCCATTATTTTGCCCATATTCAAAAAGTTGAGCTAACAATCATAGATGATTGTAAAGTGATTTGTCATGCGTAACGGGCTATATTTTTGTAAGAAATGACTTTTGGATTTGAAGTCAACACTCAGTTAAAAATCGCCCGCCTCCCCCGTTTCTCGACGATTGCAAAACCTTAGATATAAAAACGAAAAAGTGCATACGATCCCTAAAAAAAACAGACACTCTTTGGAAATATCCCTCTCTACATTTGTGCATTGTGTATTTCCATTTACCATGTACATTTTTTTCTTAAATCAGAACTTTGAGTTTTCGCTCCCCCTTCATCCTGTAAACAAAAAAGGCAGAAACAATCACAACAAAATAAAAATTTTATAGTTGATGTGTGGAAAATATTTAAAATAATAACTAATGTAAATAAAAAATATCTATTCACACACCACAAATGAACACAAAAGTTTTGTTATCCAAGTTTAGGAAATTGCATTAGTCCAACCCTATTAAGCTTGGAATTTACTTGAAGGAGAATTTCTCTACACATGTTTTAAAAATGGATATGCATACTTGAAACTTGTTAAAGATTCAAATGACCTATGGATCCAAAGCTTTTAAAGAGAATAACAAACTCTCATTAAATTCTCAAGTGAACGTGCGGTGGGATATTTACCCGAGTCTAACAAGTCATTATTTTGCCCATTTTCAAAAATTTGACCTAACAATCATAGATGATTGTAAAGTGATTTATCATGCGTAACGGGCTATATTTTGGTATGAAATGGCTTATGGATTGCAATTCAACACTCAGTTAAAAATCCTCTGCCACCAATTTTTCCCGACGATTGTAAAACCTGAGATATAAAAACTAAAAAGAGCTTACAATCCCTAAAAATTACAGACACACTTTGGAATTATCTCTCCCTACAATTGTGCATTGTGCTTTTCCATTTTAGATATACACTTTTTTCTTAAATCAAAACTTTGACTTTTCGCTCTCCCTTCATCCCGAAAACAAACAAGGCAAAAAGCTTACAACAAAATGAAAATTTTATAGTTGATGTATGGAAAAAATTTAAAACAATAACAAATATAAACAAAGAAAATTTATTCACCCAACACAAATGAACACAAAAGTTTTGTTATCCAATTTTGGGAAATTCCACTAGTTTAATCCTAATAGCTTGGAATTTTGAAAGAAAGTGATTTCATCCCCACATGTTTTAAAAATGGATATGCATGTTTGAAACATGTTAAAGATGCAAATGAGCGATGGATGCAAAGCTTTTAAAGAGAATAACAAACGCTCATTAAATTCTTAAGTGAACGTGTGGTGGGATATTTGCCTGAGTCAAACAGGCCATTATTTTACCCATTTGCAAACAGCTGTCATAATTAATCATAGATGAATGTAATGTGATTTATCATGCGTTACGGGCTATATTTTTGTTTGAAATGACTTAAGGATTGCAATTCAACACTATGTTAAAAATCCTCTGCAACCATTTTTTCCCGACGATTGCAAAACCTGAGATATAAAAACGAAAAGGTGCTTACAATCCCTAAAAATTACAGGCACTCTTTGGAATTATCTCTCTCTACAAATGTGCATTGTGCATTTCCATTTTAGATGTGCACATTTTTTTTAAATCAAAACTTCAAGTTTTTCTCTCTCCCTTCATCCCGTAAAAAAAAAAAAAGGCAAATAGATCACAGCAAAATGAAAATTTCATAGTTGATGTACGGAAAAAATTTAAAACAATAAAAAAAGTAAATGAAGAAAATTTATTCACACACCACAAATGAACACAAAAGTTTTGTTTTCCAAGTTTGGGAAATTCCACAAGTCCAAAACTAATATCTTGGAATTTTACATGAAGGAAATTTTTTCTAAACATGTTTTAAAAATGGATATGCATGCTTAAAACATGTTAAAGATTCAAATGACCCATGGATCCAAAGCTGTTTAAGAGAATAACAAACGCTCATTAAATTCTCAAGTGAACGTGCGGTGGGATATTTGTCCGAGTCAAACAATCCATTATTTTGCCCATATTCAAAAAGTTGAGCTAACAATCATAGATGATTATAAAGTGAATTGTCATGCGTAACGGGCTATATTTTTAGAAGAAATGACTTATGGATTTGAAGACAACACTCAATTAAAAATCGCCCGCCTCCCCCGTTTTCCGACGATTGCAAAACCTTAGATATAAAAACGAAAAAGTGCATACGATTCCTAAAACATACAGACACTCTTTGGAAATATCTCTCTCTACATTTGTGCATTGTGCATTTCCATTATAGATATACACTTTTTTCTTAAATCAGAACTTCGAGTTTTCGCTCCCCCTTCATCCTGTAAACAAAAAAGGCAGAAAAGATCACAACAAAATAAAATTTTTATAGTTGATGTGTGGAAAATATTTAAAACTAATGTAAATAAAAAATATCTATTCACGCACCACAAACGAAAACAAAAGTTTTGTTATCCAAGTTTGGGAAATTCCATTAGTCCAACCCTATTAAGCTAGGAATTTTACATGAAGGAGATTTTTTCTACTCATGTTTTAAAAATGGATATGCCTGCTTGAAACATGTTAAAGATTCAAATGACCTATGGATCCAAAGCTTTTAAAGCGAATAACAAACGCTCATTAAATTCTCAAGTGAACGTGCGGTGGGATATTTACCCGAGTCTAACAAGACATTATTTTGCCCATTTTCAAAAATTTCATCTAACAATCATACATGACTGTAAAGTGATTTATCATGCGTAACGGGCTATATTTTTGTAAGAAATCACTTATGGATTGCAATTCAACACTCAGTTAAAAATCCTCTGCCACCAATTTTTCCCGACGATTGCAAAACCTGAGATATAAAAACTAAAAAGAGCTTACAAACCCTAAAAATTACAGACACTCTTTGGAATTATCTATCCCTACAATTGTGCATTGTGCTTTTCCATTTTAGATGTACACTTTTTTCTTCAATCAAAACTTTGACTTTTCGCTCTCCCTTCATCCTGAAAACAAACAAGGCAAAAAACTTACAACAAAATGAAAATTTTATAGTTGATGTATGGAAAAAATTTAAAACAATAACAAATATCAATAAAGAAAATTGATTCACCCAACAGAAATGAACACAAAAGTTTTGTTATCCAATTTTAGGAAATTCCACTAGTTTAACCCTAATATCTCTGAATTTTGCAAGAAAGAGATTTCATCCACATGTTTTAAAAATGGATATGCATGTTTGAAACATGTTAAAGATGCAAATGAGCTATGGATGCAAAGCATTTAAAGTGAATAACAAACGCTCATTAAATTCTCAAGTGAACTTCCGGTGGGATATTTACCCAAGTCAACCATGCGATTATTTTGCCCATTTGCAAAAAGCTGACATAATTAATCATTGATGATTGTAATGTGATTTATCATGCGGAACGGGCTATATTTTTGTATGAAATGATTTATGGATTGCAATTCAACACTTAGTTAAAAATCCACCGCAAACCCCCATTTTTCCCAAGGATTGCAAAAGCTGAGATATAATGACAGAAAAGGTGCTTACAATCCCAAAAAATTACAGACACTCTTTGGAATTATATCTCTCTACATATGTGCATTGAGCATTTCCATTTTAGATGTACACATTTTTCTTATATCAAAACTTCAAGTTTTTCCCTCTTCCTTCATCCCGTAAACAAAAAAGGCAAATAGATCACAGCAAAATGAAAATTTCATAGTTGATGTACGGAAAAAGTTTAAAACAATAAAAAAACTAAATGAAGAAAATTTATTCTCACACCACAAATGAACACAAAAGTTTTTTTATCCAAGTTTTGGAAATTCCACTAGTCCAAAACTAATATCTTGGAATTTTACATGAAGGAGATTTTTTCTACACATGTTTTAAAAATGGATATGCATGCCAGAAACATGTTAAAGATTCAAATGACCTATGGAACCAAAGCTTTTAAAGAGAATAACAAACGCTCATTAAATTCTCAAGTGAACGTGCGGTGGGATATTTGCCCGAGTCAAACAAGCCATTATTTTGCCCATATTCAAAAAGCTGAGCTAACAATCATAGGTGATTGTAAAGTGATCTGTCATGCGTAACGGGCTATATTTTTGTAAGAAATGACTTATGGATTTGAAGTCAACACTCAGTTAAAAATCGCCCGCCTCCCCCGTTTCCCGACGATTGCAAAACCTTAGATATAAAAAGGAAAGAGTGCATACGATCCCTAAAACATACAGACACTCTTTGGAAATATCTCTCTCTACATTTGTGCGTTGTGCATTTCCATTATAGATATACACTTTTTTCTTAAATCAGAACTTTGAGTTTTCGCACCCCCCTTCATCCCGTAAACAAAAAAGGCAAAAAAGATCACAAAAAAATAAAAAATTTTATAGTTGATGTGTGGAAAATATTTAAAATAATAACCAATGTAAATAAAAAAATATCTATTCACACACCACAAATGAACACAAAAGTTTTGTTATCCAAGTTTGGGAAATTCCATTAGTCCAACCGTATTAAGCTTGGAATTTTACATGAAGGAGATTTTTTCTACACATGTTTTAAAAATGGATATGCATGCTTGAAACATGTTAAAGATTCAAATGACCTATGGATCCAAAGCTTTTAAAGAGAATAACAAACGCTCATTAAATTCTCAAGTGAACGAGCGGCGGGATATTTCCCGAGTCTAACAAGTCATTATTTTGCCCATTTTCAAAAAATTTATCTAACAATCATAGATGATTGTAAAGTGATTTATCATGCGTAACGGGCTATATTTCTGTATGAAATGACTTATGGATTGCAATTCAACACTCAGTTAAAAATCCTCTGCCACCAATTTTTTCCAACGATTGCAAAACCTGAGAGATAAAAACTAAAAAGAGCTTACAATCCCTAAAAATTACAGACACTCTTTGGAATTACCTCTCCGTAGAATTGTGCATTGTGCTTTTCCATTTTAGATGTACACTTTTTTCTTAAATCAAAACTTTGACTTTTCGCTCTCCCTTCATCACGAAAACAAACAAGGCCAAAAGCTTACAACAAAATGAAAATTTTATAGTTGATGTATGGAAAAAATTTAAAACAATAAAAAATATAAATAAAAAAAATTTATTCACCCAACACAAATGCACACAAAAGTTTTGTTATCCAATTTTGGAAATTCCACTAGTTTAACCCTAATAGCTTGGAATTTTGCAAGCAAGAGATTTCATCCACACATGTTTTAAAAATGGATATGCATGTTTGAAACATGTTAAAGATGCAAATTAGCTATGGATGCAAAGCTTTTAAAGAGAATAACAAACGCTCAGTAAATTCTCATGTGAACTTGCGGTGGGATATTTACTCGAGTCAAAGATGCCATTATTTTGCCCATTTGCAAAAAGTTGACATAATTAATCATAGATGATTTTGATATGATTTATCATGCGTAATGGGCTATATTTTTGTGTGAAATGACTTATGGATAGCAATTCAACACTCTGTTAAAAATCCTCCGCAACCCATTTTTCCCGACGATTGCCAAACCTGAGATATAAAAACGAAAAGGTGCTTACAATCCCTAAAAATTGCAGGCACTCTTTGGAATTATCTATCTCTACATATGTGCATTGTGCATTTCAGTTTTAGATGTACACATTTTTCATAAATCAAAACTTCGAGTTTTTCGCTCTCCCTTCATCCCACAAACAAAAAAGGCAAATAGATCACAGCAAAATGAAAATTTCATAGTTGATGTACGGAAAAAGATTAAAAAAGCCAAAAAAGTAAATGAAGAAAATTTATTCTCACACCACAAATGAACACAAAATTTTTGTTATCTAAGTGTGGGAAATTCCACTAGTCCAAAACTAATATCTTGGAATTTTACATGAAGGAGATTTTTTCTACACATGTTTTAAAAATGGATATGCATGCCAGAAACATGTTAAAGATTCAAATGACCTATGGATCCAAAGCTTTTAAAGAGAATAACAAACGCTCATTAAATTCTCAAGTTAACGTGCGGTGGGATATTTGACCAAGTCAAAAAACCCATTATTTTGCCCATATTCAAAAAGTTGAGCTAACAATCATAGGTGATTGTAAAGTAATTTGTCATGCGTAATGGGCTATATTTTTGTAAGAAATGACTTATGGATTTGAAGTCAACACTTAGTTAAAAATCGCCCGCCTCCCCCGTTTCCCGACGATTGCAAAACCTTAGATATAAAAAGGAAAGAGTGCATACAAACCCTAAAACATACAGACACTCTTTGGAAATATCTCTCTCTACATTTGTGCGTTGTGCATTTCCATTGTAGATGTACACTTTTTTCTTAAATCAGAACTTTTAGTTTTCGCTCCCCCCTTCATCCCGTAAACAAAAAAGGCAAAAAAGATCACAACAAAATAATAAATTTTATAGTTGATGTGTGGAAAATATTTAAAATAATAACCAATGTAAATAAAAAAATATCTATTCACACACCACAAATGAACACAAAAGTTTTGTTATCCAAGTTTCGGAAATTCCATTAGTCCGACCCTATTAAGCTTGGAATTTTACTTGAAGGAGATTTTTTCTACACATGTTTTAAAATGGATATGCATGCTTTAAACATGTTAAAGATTCAAATGACCCATGGATCCAAAGCTTTTAAAGAGAATAACAAATGCTCAGTAAATTCTAAAGTGAACGAGCGGCGGGATATTTCCCGAGTCTAACAAGTCATTATTTTGCCCATTTTCAAAAAAATTATCTAACAATCATAGATGATTGTAAAGTGATTTATCATGCGTAACGAGCTATATTTCTGTATGAAATGACTTATGGATTGCAATTCAACACTCAGTTAAAAATCCTCTTCTACCAATTTTTCCCAACGATTGCAAAACCTGAGATATAAAAACTAAAAAGAGCTTAAATTCCCTAAAAATTACAGACACTCTTTGGAATTATCTCTCCGTATAATTGTGCATTGTGCTTTTCCATTTTAGATGTACACTTTTTTCTTAAATCAAAACTTTGACTTTTCGCTCTCCCTTCATCCCGAAAACAAACAAGGCAAAAATCATACAACAAAATAAAAATTTTATAGTTGATGTATGGAAAAAATTTAAAACAATAACAAATATAAATAAAAAAAATTTATTCACCCAACACAAATGCACACAAAAATTTTGTTATCCAATTTTGGGAAATTCCAGTAGTTTAACCCTAATAGCTTGGAATTTTGCAAGAAAGAGATTTCATCCACACATGTTTTAAAAATGGATATGCATGTTTGAAACATGTTAAAGATGCAAATGAGCTATGGATTCAAAGCTTTTAAAGAGAATAACAAAAGCTCAGTAAATTCTCAACTGAACTTGCGGTGGGATATTTACTCGAGTCAAAGATGCCATTATTTTGCCCATTTGCAAAAAGCTGACATAATTAAGCATAGATGATTTTGATGTGATTTATCATGCGTAATGGGCTATATTTTTGTATGAAATGACTTATGGATAGCAATTCAACACTCTGTTAAAAATCCTCCGCAACCCATTTTTCCCGACGATTACCAAACCTGAGATATAAAAACGAAAAGGTGCTTACAATCCCTAAAAATTGTAGGCACTCTTTGGAATTATCTATCTCTACATATGTGCATTGTGCATTTCAGTTTTAGATGTACACATTTTTCTTAAATCAAAACTTCGAGTTTTTCGCTCTCCCTTCGTCCCACAAACAAAAAAGGCAAATAGATCACAGCAAAATGAAAATTTCATAGTTGATGTACGGAAAAAGATTAAAAAAATCAAAAAATTAAATGAAGAAAATTTATTCACACAACACAAATGAACACAAAATTTTTGTTATCTAAGTTTGGGAAATTCCACTAGTCCAAAACTAATATCTTGGAATTTTACATGAAGGAGATTTTTTCTACACATGTTTCAAAAATGGATATGCATGCCAGAAACATGTTAAAGATTCAAATGACCTATGGATCCAAAGCTTTTAAAGAGAATAACAAACGCTCATTAAATTTTCAAGTGAACGTGCGGTGGGATATTTGACCAAGTCAAAAAACCCATTATTTTGCCCAAATTCAAAAAGTTGAGCTAACAATCAGAGATGATTGTAAAGTGATTTGTCATGCGTAATGGGCTATATTTTGGTAAGAAATGACTTATGGATTTGAAGTCAACACTCAGTTAAAAATCGCCCGCCTCCCCCGTTTCCCGTAGATTGCAAAACCTTAGATATAAAAAAGAAAAAGTGCATACGATCCCTAAAACATACAGACAATCTTTAGAAATATCTCTCTCTACATTTGTGCATTGTGCATTTCCATTTTAGATGTACACTTTTTTCTTAAATCAGAACTTTGAGTTTTCGGTCCCCCTTCATCCCTTAAACAAAAAAAAGCAAATAGATCACAGCAAAATGAAAATTTTATAGTTGATGTGTGGAAAATAATTAAAATAATAACTAATGTAAATAAAAAATATCTATTCACACACCACAAATGAACACAAAAGTTTTTTTATCCGAGTTTGGGAAATTCCATTAGTCCAAGCCTATTAAGCTTGGAATTTTAAATGAAGGAGATTTTTTCTACACATGTTAAAGATGCAAATGAGCTATGGATGCAAAGCTTTTAAAGAGAATAACAAACGCTCATTAAATTCTCAAGTGAACTTGCGGTGGGATATTTACCCGAGTCAAACATGCCATTATTTTGCCCATTTGCAAAAAGCTGACATAATTAATCATAGATGATTGTAATGTGATTTATCATGCGTAACGGGCTGTATTTTTGTATGAAATGACTTATGGATTGCAATTCAACACTCAGTTAAAAATCCTCCGCAACCCATTTTTCCCGGCGATTGTCAAACCTGAGATATAAAAACGAAAACGTGCTTACAATCCCTAAAAATTACAGGCACTCTTTGTAATTGTCTCTCTCCACATATGTGCATTGTGCATTTCCGTTTTAGATGTACACATTTTTCTTAAATCAAAACTTTGAGTTTTTCGCTCTCCCTTCTTCCCGTAAACAAAAAAGGCAAATAGATCACAGCAAAATAAAAATTTCATAGTTGATGTACGGAAAAAGTTTAAAACAATAAAAAAAGTAAATGAAGAAAATTTATTCACACACCACAAATGAACACAAAAGTTTTGTTATCCAAGTTTGGGAAATTCCACTAGTCCAAAACTAATATCATGGAATTTTACATGAAGGAGATTTTTTCTACACATGTTTTAAAAATGGATATGCAAGCAGAAACATGTTAAAGATTTAAATTACGTATGGATCAAAAGCTTTTAAAGAGAATAACAAACGCTCATTAAATTCTCAAGTGGACGTGCCGTGGGATATTTGCCCGAGTCAAACAAGCCATTATCTTGCCCATATTCAAAAAGTTGAGCTAACAATCATAGATGATTTGTAAAGTGATTTGTCATGCGTAACAGGCTATATTTTTTTAAGAAATGACTTATGGATTTGAAGTCAACACTCAGTTAAAAATCGCTCGCCTCCCCTGTTTCCCGACGATTGCAAAACCTTAGATATAAAAACGAAAAAGTGCATACAATCCCTAAAACATACAGACACTCTTTGGAAATATCTCTCTCTACATTTGTGCATTATGCATTTCCATTTTCGATGTACACTTTTGTCTTAAATCAGAACTTTGAGTTTTTGCTCCCCCTTCATCCCCTAAACAAAAAAGGCAAAAAAGATCACAACAAAATAAAAATTTTATAGCTGATGTGTGGAAAATATTTAAAATAATAACTATTGTAAATAAAAAATATCTATTCACACACCACAAATGTACACAAAAGTTTTGTTATCCAAGTTTGGGAAATTCCATTAGTCTAACCCTATTAAGCTTGGAATTTTACGTGAAGGAGATTTTTTCAACACATGTTTTAAAAATGGATATGCATTCTTGAAACATGTAAAAGATTCAAATGACCTACGGATCCAAAGCTTTTACAGAGAATAATAAACGCTCATTAAATTCTCAAGTGAATGTGCGGTGGGATATTTACCCGAGTCTAACAAGTCATTATTTTTCCCATTTTCAAAAATTTGATCTAACAGTTATAGATGATTGTAAAGTGATTTATCATGCATAACGGGCCTATATTTTTGTATGAAATGACTTATGGATTACAATTCAACACTCAGTTAAAAATCCTCTCCCACCAATTTTTCCTTAAGAATGCAAAATCTGAGATATAAAAACTAAAAAGAGCTTACAATCCCTAAAAATTACGGACACTCTTTGGAATTATCTCTGCCTACAATTGTGAACTGTGCTTTTCCATTTTAGATGTACACTTTTTTCTTAAATCAAAACTTTGACTTTTCGCTCTCCCTTCATCCCGAAAACAAACAAGGCAAAAAGCTTACAACATTATGAAAATTTTATAATTGATGTATGGAAAAAATTTAAAACAATAACACATATAAATAAAGAAAATTTATTCACCCAACACAAATGAACACAAAAGTTTTGTTATCCAATTTTGGGAAATTCCACAAGTTTAACCCTAATATCTTGAAATTTTGCAAGAAAGAGATTTCATCCACACATGTTTTAAAAATGGATATGCATGTTTGAAACATGTTAAAGATGCAAATGAGCTATGGATGCAAAGATTTTAAGGAGAATAACAAACGCTCATTAAATTCTCAAGTGAACGTGCGGTGGGATATTTACCTGAGTCTAACAAGTCATTATTTTGCCCATTTTGAAAAATTTGATCTAACAATCATAGATGATTGTAAAGTGATTTATCATGCGTAACGGGCTATATTTTTGTATGAAATGACTTATGGATTGCAATTCAACACTCATTTAAAAATCCTCTGCCACCAATTTTTCCCGACGATTGCAAAACCTGAGATATAATAACTTAAAAGAGCTTACAATCAATAAAAATAAAAGACACTCTTTGGAATTATCTCTCCCTACAATTGTGCATTGTGCTTTTCCATTTTAGATGTACACTTTTTTCTTAAATCAAAACTTTGACTTTTCGCTCTCCCTTCATCCTGAAAACTATCAAGGCAAAAAGCTTGCAACAAAATGAAAATTTTATAGTTGATGTATGGAAAAGATTTAAATCAATAAAAAATATAAATAAATAAAATTTATTCACCCAACAAAAATGAACACAAAAGTTTTGTTATCCAAATTTGGGAAATTCCACTAGTTTAACCCTAATAGCTTGGAATTTTGTAAGAAACAGATTTCATCCACACATGTTTTAAAAATGGATATGCATGTTTGAAACATGTTAAACATTCAAATGACCTATGGATCCAAAGCTTTTAAAGAGAATAACAAATGCTCATTAAATTCTCAAGTGGACGTGCGGTGGGATATTTGCCAGACGCAAACAAGCCATTATTTTGCACATATTCAAAATGTTGAGCTAACAATCGTAGATGATTTTTGAAGTGATTTTTCATGCGTTACGGGCTATATTTTTTTAAGAAATGACTTATGGATTTGAAGTCAACACTCAGTTAAAAATCGCCCACCGCCCACATTTCCTGACGATTGCAAAACC
Organism: Aristolochia californica; assembly: GCF_029961685.1. Classification (NCBI taxonomy): domain Eukaryota; kingdom Viridiplantae; phylum Streptophyta; class Magnoliopsida; order Piperales; family Aristolochiaceae; genus Aristolochia; species Aristolochia californica. The sequence continues at coordinate 26,540,154 of NW_027182268.1, read as the reverse complement.
TTTGATATAAAAACGAAAAAGTGCATACGATCCCTAAAACATACAGACCGTCTTTGGAAATATCTCTCTCTACATTTGTGCATCATGCATTTCCATTTTAGTTGTACACTTTTTTCTTAAATCAGAACTTTGAGTTTTCGCTCCCCCTTCATCCCGTAAATGAAAAAGGCAGAGAAGATCACAACAAAATAAAAAATTTATAGTTGATGTGTGGAAAATATTTAAAATAATAACTAATGTAAACAAAAAATATCTATTCACACACCACAAATGAACACAAATGTTTTGTTATCCAAGTTTGGGAAATTCCATTAGTCCAACCCTATTACGCTTGGAATTTTACATGAAGGAGAATTTTTCTACACATGTTTTAAAAATGGATATGCATGCTTGAAAAATGTTAAAGATTCAAATGACCTATGGATCCAAAGATTTTAAAGAGAATAACAAACGCTCATTAAATTCTCAAGTGAACGTGCGGTGTGATATTTACCCGAGTCTAACAAGTCATTATTTTGCCCATTTTCAAAAATTTGATCTAGCAATCATAGAGGATTGTAAAGTGATTTATCATGTGTAATGGGCTATATTTTTGTATGAAATGACTTATGGATTGCAATTCAACACTCAGTTAAAAATCCTCTGCCACCAATTTTTCCTAACGATTGCAAAATCTGAGATATAAAAACTAAAAAGAGCTTACAATCCCTAAAAATTACTGACATTCTTTGGAATTATCTCTCCATACAATTGTGCATTGTGCTTTTCCATTTTAGATGTACACTTTTTTCTTAAATCAAAACTTTGACTTTTCGCTCTCCCTTCATCCCGAAAACAAACAAGGCAAAAAGCTTACAACAATATGAAAATTTTATAGTTGTTGTATGGAAAAAATTTAAAACAATAACAATTATAAATAAAGAAAATTTATTCACCCAACACAAATGGACACAAAATTTTGTTATCCAATTTTGGGAAATTCCACAAGTTTAACCCTAATAGCTTGGAATTTTGCAAGAAAGAGATTTCATCCACACTTGTTTTAAAAATGGGTATGCATGTTTGAAACATGTTAAAGATGCAAATGAGCTATGGATACAATGCTGTTAAAGAGAATAACAAATGCTCATTAAATTTACAAGTTAACGTGCGGTGGGATATTTACCCGAGTCTAACAAGTCATAATTTGCCCATTTTCAAAAATTTGATCTAACAATCATAGATGATTTTAAAGTGATTTATCATGTGTAACGGGCTATATTTTTGTATACAATGACTTATGGATTGCAATTCAACACTCAGTTAAAAATCCTGTGCCACCAATTTTTCCCGACGATTGCAAAACATGAGATTTAATAGCTAAAAAGTGCTTAGAATCCCTAAAAATTATAGACACTCTTTGGAATTATCTCTCCCTATAATTCTGCATTGTGCTTTCCCGTTTTAGATGTACACTTTTTTCTTAAATAAAAACTTCGAATTTTTCGCTCTCCCTTCTTCCCGTATACAAAAAAGGCAAATAGATCACAGCAAAATAAAAATTTCATAGTTGATGTACGAAAAAAGTTTAAAATATTAAAAAAAAGTAAATGAAGAAAATTTATTCACACACCTCAAATGAACACAAATGTTTTGTTATCCAAGTTTGGAAAATTGCACTAGTCGAAAACTAATATCTTGGAATTTTACATGAAGGAGATTTTTTCTATACATGTTTTAAAAATGGAAATGCATGCCAGAAACATGTTAATGATTCAAATGACCTATGGATCCAAAGATTTTAAAGAGAATAACAAACGCTCATTAAATTCTCAAGTGAACGTGCGGTGGGATATTTGCCCGAGTCAAACAAGCCATTATTTTTCCCATATTCAAAAAGTTGAGCTAACAATCATAGATGATTTGTAAAGTGATTTGTCATGCGTAATGGGCTATATTTTTGTTAAAAATGACTTATGGATTTGAAGTCACCACTAAGTTAAAAATCGCCCGCCTCCTCCATTTCCCGACGATTGCAAAACCTTAGATATAAAAACAAAAAAGTGCATACGATCCCTAAAACATACAGACACTCTTTGGAAATATCTTTCTCTACATTTGTGCATTGTGCATTTCCATTTTAGATGTACACTTTTTTCTTAAATCATAACTTTGATTTTTCGCTCCGCCTTAATCCAGTAAACAAAAAAGGCAAAAAAGATCACAACAAAATAAAAATTTTATAATTGAGGTGTGGAAAATATTTAAAATAATAACTAATGTAAATAAAAAATATCTATTCACACTCCACAAATGAACACAAAAGTTTTGTTATCCATGTTTGGGAAATTCCATTAGTCCAACCCTATTAAACTTGGAATTTTACATGAAGGAGATTTTTTCTACTCATGTTTTAAAAATGGATATGCATGCTTGAAACATGTTAAAGATTCAAATGACCTATGGATCCAAAGCTTTTAAAGAGAATAACAAATGCTCATTAAATTCTCAAGTGAACGTGCGGTGGGATATTTACCCGAGTCTAACAAGTCATTATTTTGCCCATTTTCAAAAATTTGATCCAACAATCATAGATGAATGTAAAGTGATTTATTATGCGTAACGGGCTATATTTTTGTATGAAATGACTTATGGATTGCAATTCAACACTCAGTTAAAAATCCTCTGCCACCAATTTTTCCCAACGATTGCGAAACCTGAGATATAAAAACTAAAAAGAGTTTACAATCCCTAAAAATTACAGACGCTCTTTGGAATTATCTCTCCCTACAATTGTGCATTGTGCTTTTCCATTTTAGATGTACACTTCTTTATTAAATCAAAACTTTGACTTTTCGCTCTCCCTTCATCCCGAAAACAAACAAGGCAAAAATCTTACAACCAAATCAAAATTTTATAGTTGATGTATCGAAAAAATTTAAAACAATAACAAATATTAATAAAGAAAATTTATTCACCCAACACAATTGAACACAATAGTTTTGTTATCCAATTTTGGAAAATTCCACTAGTTTAACTCTAATAGCTTGGAATTTTGCAAGAAAGGGATTTCATCCACACATGTTTTAAAAATGGATATGCATGTTTGAAACATGTTAAAGATGAAAATGAGCTATGGATGGAAAGCTTTTAAAGAGAATAACAAACGCTTATTAAATTCTCAAGTGAACTTGCTGTGGGATACTTACCCGAGTCAAACGTTCCATTATTTTGCCCATTTGCAAAAAGCTGACATAATTAATCACAGATGATTGCAATGTGATTTATCATGCGTAACGGGCTATATTTTTTTATGAAATGACTTATGGATTGCAATTCAACTTTCAGTTAAAAATCCTCTCCCACCAATTTTTCCCGACGATTGCCAAAGCTGAGATATAAAAACTAAAAAGAGATTACAATCCCTAAAAATTACAGACACTCTTTGGAATTATCTCTCCCTACAATTGTGTATTGTGCTTTTCCATTTTAGATGTACACATTTTTCTTAAATCAAAACTTTGACTTTTCGCTCTCCCTTCATCCTGAAAACAAAAATGGCAAAAAGCTTACAAAAAAATGAAAATTTTATAGTTGATGCATGGAAAAAATTTAAAACAATAACAAATATAAATAAAGAAAATTTATTCACCCAACACATATGATCACAAAATTTTGTTATCCAATTTTGGGAAATTCCACTAGTTTAACCCTAATAGCTTGGAAATTTGCAAGATTTCATCCACACATGTTTTAAAAATGGATATGCATGTTTGAAACATGTTAAAGATGCAAATGAGCTATGGATGAAAATCATTTAAAGAGAATAACAAACACTCATTAAATTCTCAAGTGAACTTGCGGTGGGATATTTACCCGAGTCAAACATGCCATTATTTTGCCCATTTGCGTAATGGGCTATATTTTTGTATGAAATGACTTATGGATTGCAGTTCAACACTCAGTTTAAAATTCTCCACAACCCATTTTTGCCGGCGATTGCAAAACCTGAGATATAAAAATGAAAAGGTGCTTACCATCCCTAAAAATTACAGGCACTCTTTGGAATTATCTCTCTCTACATATGTGCATTGTGCATTTCTGTTTTAGATGTACACATTTTTCTTAAATCATAACTTCGAGTTTTTAGCTCTCCCTTCATCCCGTAAACAAAAAAGGCAAATAGATCACAGCAAAATGAAAATTTCATAGTTGATATACAGAAAAAGTTCAAAACAATAAAAAAAGTAAACGAAAAACATTTATTCACACACCACAAATGACAACAAAAGTTTTGTTATCCAAGTTTGGGAAATTCCCCTAGTCCAAAACTAATATCTTGGAATTTTATATGAAGGAGATTTTTTCTACACATGTTTTAAAAATGGATATGCATGCCAGAAACATGTTAAAGATTCAAATGACCTATGGCCCCAAAGCTTTTAAAGAGAATAACAAACACTCATTAAATTCTGAAGTGAACGTGCGGTGGGATATTTTCCCGAGTCAAACAAGCCATTATTTTGCCCATATTCAAAAAGTGGAGCTAACAATCATAGATGATTGTAAAGTGATTTGTCATGCATAGCGGGCTATATTTTTTTCAGAAATGACTTATGGATTTGAAGTCAACACTCAGTTAAAAATCGCCCGCCTCCCCCGTTTCCCGACGATTGCAAAACCTTAGATATACAAACGAAAAACTGCATACGATCCCTAAAACATACAGACAATGTTTTGAAATATCTCTCTCTACATTTGTGCATTGTGCATTTCCATTTTAGATGTACACTTTTTTCTTACATCAGAACTTTGAGTTTTCGCTCCCCCTTCATCCCGTGAACAAAAAAGGCAGAAAAGATCACAACAAGATAAAAAATTTATAGTTGATGTGTGGACAATATTTAAAATAATAACTAATGTAAATAAAAAATATCTATTCACACACCACAAATGAACACAAAAGTTTTGTTATCCAAGTTTGGGAAATTCCATTTGTCCAACCCTATTAAGCTTGGAATTTTACATGAAGAAGATTTTTTCTACACATTTTTTAAAAATGGATATGCATGCTTAAAACATGTTCAAGATTGAAATGACCTATGGATCCAAAGCTTTTAAAGAGAATAAAAAATGCTCATTAAATTTTCAAGTGAACGTTCGGTGGGATATTTACCCGAGTCTAACAAGTCATTATTTTCCCCATTTTGAAAAATTTGATCTAACAATCATAGATGATTGTAAAGTGATTTATCATGCGTAACAGGCTATATTTTTTTATGAAATGACTTATGGATTGCAATTCAACACTCAGTTAAAAATCCTCTGCCACCAATTTTTCCCGACGATTGCAAAACCTGAGATATAAAAACTAAAAAGAGCTTACAATCCCTAAAAATTACAGACACTCTTTGGAATTATCTCTCCCTTCAATTGTGCATTGTGCTTTTCCATTTTAGATGTACACTTTTTTCTTAAATCAAAATGTTGACTTTTCGCTCTCCCTTCATCCCGAAAATTAACAAGGCAAAAAGCTTACATCAAAATGAAAATTTTATTGTTGATGTAAGGAAAAAATTTAAAACAATAACAAATATAAATAAAGAAAATTTATTCACCCAACACAAATGAACACAAAAGTTTTGTTATCCAATTTTGGGAAATTCCACTACTTTCACCCTAATATCTTGAAATTTTGCAAGAAAGAGATTTCATCCACACATGTTTTAAAAATGGATATGCATGTTTGAAACATGTTAAAGATGCAAATGGGCTATGGATGCAAAGCTTTTAAAGAGAATAACAAACGCTCATTAAATTCTCAAGTGAACTTGCGGTGGGATATTTACCCGAGTCATACATGCCATTAATTTGCCCATTTGCAAAAAGCTGACATAATAATCAAAGATGATTGTGATGTGATTTATCATGCGTAACGGGCTAAATTTTTGTATCAAATGACTTATGGGTTGCATTTCAACACTCAGTTAAAAATCCTCCGCAACCCATTTTTCTAGACGATTGCAAAACCTGAGATATAAAAACGAAAAAGTGCTTACAATCCCTAAAAATTACGGACACTCTTTGGAATTATCTCTCTCTACTTATGTGCATTGTGCATTTCCGTTTTAGATGTACACATTTTTCTTAAATCAAAACTTCGAGTTTGTCGCTCTCCCTTCATCCCGTAAACAAAAAAGGAAAATAGATCAAAGCAAAATGAAAATTTCATAGTTGATGTACGGAAAAAGTTTAAAACAAGAAAAAAAAGTAAATGAAGAAAAGTTATTCACACACCACAAATGAACACAAAAGTTTTGTTATCCCAGTTTGGGAAATTTCACTAGTCCAAAACTAATATCTTGGAATTTTCCATGAAGGAGATTTTTTCTACACATGTTTTAAAAATGGATATGCATGCCAGAAACATGTTAATGATTCAAATGACCTATGGATCCAAAGCTTTTAAAGAGAATAACAAACGCTCATTAAATTCTCAAGTGAACGTGCGGTGGGATATTTGCCCGAGTCAAACAAACCATTATTTTTCCCATATTAAAAAATTTGAGCTAACAATCATAAATGATTTGTAAAGTGATTTGTCATGCGTAACGGGCTATATTTTTGTAAAAAATGACTTATGGATTTGAAGTCAACGCTCAGTTAAAAATCGCCCGCCTCCCCCGTTTTTCGACGATTGCAAAAGCTTAGATATAAAAATGAAAAAGTGCATACGATCCCTAAAACATACAGACACTCTTTGGAAATATCTCTCTCTACATTTGTGCATTGTGCATTTCCATTTTAGATGTACACTTTTTTCTTAAATCATAACTTTGAGTTTTTGCTCCACCTTAATCCCGTAAACAAAAAAAGGCAAAAAAGATCACAACAAAATAAAAATTTTATAGTTGAGGTGTGGAAAATATTTAAAATAATAACTAATGTAAATAAAAAATATCTATTCACACACAACAAATGAACACAAAATTTTTGTTATCCAAGTTTGGGAAACAACCCTATTAAGCTTGGAATTTTACATGAAGGAGATTTTTTCTACACATGTTTTAAAAATGGATATGCATGCCAGAAACATGTTAATGATTCAAATGACCTATGGATCAAAAGCTTTTAAATAGAATGACAAACGCTCATTAAATTCTTAGGTGAACGTGCGGTGGGATATTTGCCCGAGTCAAACAAGCCATTATTTTGCCCATATTCAAAAAGTTGAGCAAACAATCATAGATGATTATAAAGTGATTAGTCATTCGTAACGGGATATATTCTTGTAAGAAATGACTTAAGGATTTGAAGTCAACACTCAGTTAAAAATCGCCCGCCTCCCCCGTTTCCCGACTATTGCAAAACCTGAGATATAAAAATGAAAAAGTGCATACGATCCCTAAAACATACAGACATTCTTTGGAAATATCTCTCTCTACATTTGTGCATTGTCCTTTTGCATATTAAATGTACACTTTTTTCTTAAATCAGAACTTTGAGTTTTCGCTACCCCTTCATCCCGTAAAGAAAAAAGGCAAAAAAGATCACAACAAAATAAAAATTTTATAGTTGATGTGTGGAAAATATATAAAATAATTACTAATGTAAATAAAAAATATCTATTCACCCACCAAAAATGAACACAAAAGGTTTGTTATCCAAGTTTGCGAAATTCCATTAGTCCAACCCTTTTAAGCTTGGAATTTTACTTGAAGGAGATTTTTTCTTAACATGTTTTAAAAATGGATATGCATGCTTGAAACATGTTAAAGATTAAAATGACCTTTGGATCCAAAGCTTTCAAAGAGAATGACAAACGCTCATTAAATTCTCAAGTGAACGTGCGGTGAGATATTTACCCAAGTGTAACAAGTCATTATTTTGCCCACTTTAAAAGAATTTGATCTAAAAATAATAGATGATTGTAAGGTGATTTATCATGCGTAATGGGGTATATTTTTGTATGACATGACTTATGGATTGCAATTCAACACTCAGTTAAAATCCTCTGCCACCAATTTTTCCCGACGATTGCAAAACCTGAGATATAAAAACTAAAAAGAGCTTACAATCCCTAAAAATTACAGACACTCTTTGGAATTATCTCTCCCTGTAATTGTGCATGGTGCTTTTCCATTTTAGATGTACACTCTTTTCTTAAATCAAAACTTTGACTTTTCGCTCTCCCTTCATCCAGAAAACAAAAGAGGCAAAAATCTTACAAAAAAATGAAAATTTAATAGTTGATGTATGGAAAAAATTTAAAACAATAAAAAATATAAATAAAGAAAATTTATTCACCCAACAAAAATGAACACAAAAATTTTGTCATCCAATTTTGGGAAATTCCTCTAGTTTAACCCTAATAGCTTGGAATTTTGCAAGAAAGAGATTTCATCCACACATGTTTTAGAAATGGATACGCATGCTTGAAACATGTTAAAGATGTAAATGAGCTATGGATGCAAAGCTTTTAAAGAGAATAACAAACGCTCATTAAATTCTCAAGTGAAATTGCGGTGGGATATTTACCCGAGTCAAACATGCCATTATTTTGCCCATTTGCAAAAAGCTGACACAATAATCATAGATAATTGTAATATGATTTATCATGTGTAACAAACTATATTTTTTTATGAAATGACTTATAGATTCGCATTCAACACTCAGTTAAAAATCCTCCGCAACCCATTTTTCCCGACGATTGCAAAACCTGAGATATAAAAACAAAAAAGTGTTTACAATCCCAAAAAATTACAGACACTCTTTGGAATTATCTCTCTCTACATATGTGCATTGTGCATTTCCATTTTAGATGTACACATTTTTCTTAAATCAAAACTTCAATTTTTTCGTTCTCCCTTCATCCCATATACGAAAAAGGCAAATAGATCACAGCAAAATGAAAATTTCATAGTTGATGTACGGAAAAATTTTAAAACAATAAAAAAAAGTAAATGAAGAAAATTTATTCACACACCACAAATGAACACGAAAGTTTTGTTATCCAAGTTTGGGAAATTCCACTAGTCCAAAACTAATATCTTGGAATTTTACATGAAGGAGATTTTTTCTACACATGTTTTAAAAATAGATATGCATGCCAGAAACATGTTAAAGATTCAAATGACCTATGGATCCAAAGCTTTTAAAAAGAATAACAAACGCTCATTAAATTCTCAAGTGAACGTGCGGTGGGATATTTGCCCGAGTCAAACAAGCCATTATTTTGCCCATATTCAAAAAGTTGAGCTAACAATCATAGATGATTGTAAAGTGAATTGTCATGCGTAACAGGCTATATTTTTGTAAGAAATGACTTATGGATTTGAAGTCAACACTCAGTTAAAAATCGCCCACCTCCCCCGTTTCCCGACGATTGCAAAACCTTAGATATAAAAATGAAAAAGTGCATACGTGCATTGTGCATTTCAATTTTAGATGTACATCAAAACGTTGAGTTTTCGCTCCCCCTTCATCCCGTCAACAAAAAAGGCAAAAAATATCACAACAAAATAAAAATTTTATAGTATGTGTGGAAAATATTTAAATTAATAACTAAAGTAAATAAAAAATATCTATTCACACACCACAAATGAACACAAAAGTTTTGTTATTCAAGTTTGGGAAATTCCATTAGTCTAACCCTATTAAGCTTGGAATTTTACATAAAGGAGATTTTTTCTACACTTGTTTTAAAATTGGATATGCATGCTTGAAACATGTTAAAGATTCAAATGTCCTATGGATCCAAAGCTTTTAAAGAGAATAACAAATGCTCAATAAATTCTCTAGTAAACTTGCGGTGGGATATTTACCCGAGTCTAACAAGTCATTATTATGCCCATTTTCAAAACTTTGATCAAACAATTATAGATGATTGTAAAGTGATTTATCATGTGTAACGGGCTATATTTTTGTATGAAATGACTTATGGATTGCAATTCAACACTCAGTTAAAAATCCTCAGCCACCAATTTTTCCCGACGATTGCAAAACCTGAGATATAAAAACTAAAAAGAGCTTTCAATCCCTAAAAATTACATGCACTCTTTGGAATTATCTCTCCCTACAATTTTGCATTGTGCTTTTCCTTTTTGGATGTACATTTTTTTCTTAAATCAAAACTTTGACTTTTCGCTCACCCTTCATCCCGAAAAAAAACAAGGCAAAAAGCTTACAACAAAATTAAAATTTTATTGTTGATGTATGGAAAAAATTTAAAACAATAACAAATATAAATAAATAATATTTATTCACCCAACACAAATGATCACAAAAGTTTTGTTATCCAATTTTGGGGAATTCCACTAGTTTATCCCAAATTGCTTGGAATTTTGCAAGAAAGAGATTTCATCCACACATGTTTTAAAAATGGATATGCATGCTTGAAACATGTTAAAGATTCAAATGACCTATAGATCCAAAGCTTTTAAATAGAATAACAAACGCTCATTAAATTCTCAAGTGAACTTGCGGTGGGATATTTACCCGAGTCTAACAAGTCATTATTTTGTCCATTTCCAAAAATTTGATCTAAAAATCATAGATGATTGTCAAGTGATTTATTATGCATAACGGGCTATATTTTTGTATGAAATGACTTATGGATTCCAATTCAACACTCAGTTAAAAATCCTCTGCCACCAATTTTTCCAGATGATTGCAAAACCTGAGATATAAAAGCTAAAGGAGCTTACAATCCCTAAAAAAAACAAACACTCTTTGGAATTATCTCTCCCTACAATTGTGCATTGTGCTTTTTCATTTTAGATGTACACTTCTTTCTTAAATCAAAACTTTGACTTTTGGCCCTCCCTTCATTCTGAAAAACAAACAAGGCAAAAAGCTTTCAACAAAATGAAAATTTTATAGTTGATGTATGGAAAAAAATTAAAACAATAAAAAATATAAATAAAGAAAATTTATTCACCCAACACAAATGAATACAAAAGTTTTGTTATCCAATTTTGGGAAATTCCACTAGTTTAACCCTAATAGCTTGGAATTTTGCAAGAAAGAGATTTCATCCACACATGTTTTAAAAACTGATATGCATGTTTGAAACATGTTAAAGATGCAAATGAGCTATGGATCCAAAGCTTTTAAAGAGAATAACAAACGCTCATTAAATTCTCAAGTGAACTTGCAATTGGATATTTACCTGAGTCAAACATGCCAATATTTTGCCCATTTGTAAAAAGCTGACAGAATAATCATAGATGATTGTAATGTGATTTATCATGGGTAACATACAATATTTTTGTATGAAATGACTTATGGATTTCAATTCAACACTCAGTTAAAAATCCTCCGCAACCCATTTTTCCCGACGATTCCAAAACCTGAGATATAAAAACGAAAAAGTGCTTACAATCCCTAAAAAATTATAGACACTCTTAGGAATTATCTCTCTCTACATATGTGCATTGTGCATTTCTGTTTTATATGTAAACATTTTTCTTAAGTCAAAACTTCGAGTTTTTCGCTCTCCCTTCATCCCGTAAACAAAAAGGCAAGTAGATCACAGCAAAAGGAAAATTTCATAGTTGATGTACGAAAAAAGTTTAAACAATAAAAAAATTAAATTATGAAAATTATTTCACACACCACAAACGAACACAAAAGTTTTGTTATCCAAGTTTCGGAAATTCCACTAGTCCAAAACTAATATCTAGGAATTTTACGTGAAGGCGATTTTTTCTACACATGTTTTAAAAATGGATATGCATGCCAGAAACATGTTAAAGATTCAAATGACCTATGGATCCAAAGCTTTTAAAAAGAATAACAAACGCTCATTAAATTCTCAAGTGAACGTGCGGTGGGATATTTGCCCGAGTCAAAGAAGTCATTATTTTGCCCATATTCAAAACGTTGAGCTAACAATCATAGATGATTGTAAAGTAATTTGTCATGCGTAACGGGCTATATTTTTGTAAGAAATGACTTATGGATTTGAAGTCAACACTCAGTTAAAAATCGCCCGCCTCCCCCGTTTCCCGACGATTGCAAAACCTTAAATATAAAAATGAAAAGTGCATACGATCTCTAAAACATACAGACACTCTTTGGAAATATCTCTCTCTACATTTGTGCAATGTGCATTTCCATTTTAGATCTACACTTTTTTCTTAAATCAGAACTTTGAGTTTTCGCTCCCCCATCATCACGTAAACAAAAAAGGCAAAAAAGATCACAACAAAATAAAAATTTTATAGTTGATGTTTGGAAAATATTTAAAATAATAACTAATGTAAAAAAAATATCTATTCACACACCACAAATGAACACAAAAGTTTTGTTGTCCAAGTTTGGGAAATTCCATTAGTCCAACCCTATTAAGCATGGAATTTTACATGAAGGAGATTTTTTCTACATTTGTTTTAAAATGGATATACATGCTTGAAACATGTTAAAGATTCAAATGACCTATGGATCCAAAGCTTTCAAAGAGAATAACAAACGCTCATTAAATTCTCAAGTGAACGTGCGGTGGGATATTTACTCGAGTCTAACAAGTCATTATTTTGCCCATTTTCAAAAAAATTGATCTAACAATCATAGATGATTGTAAAGTGATTTAACAACCGTAACGGGCTATATTTTTGTATGAAATGACTTACGGATTGCAAATCAACACAGTTAAAAATCCTTTGCCACCAATTTTTCCCTACGATTGCAAAACCTTAGATATAAAAACTAAAAAGAGCTTAAAATCCCTTAAAATTACAGACACTCTTTGGAATTATCTCTCCCTACAATTGTGCATTGTGCTTTTCCATTTTAGATGTACACTTTTTTCTTAAATCAAAACTTTGACTTTTCGCTCACCCTTCATCCCGAAAACAAACAAGGCAAAAAGCTTACAACAAAATTAAAATTTTATAGTTGATGTATGGAAAAAATTTAAAACAATAATAAATATAAATAAAGAAAATTTATTCACCCAACACAAATGATCACAAAATTTTTGTTGTCCAATTTTGGGAAATTCCACTAGTTTATCCCAAATTGCTTGGAATTTTGCAAGAAAGAGATTTCATGCACACATGTTTTAAAAATGGATATGCATGTTTAAAACATAATAAAGATGCAAATGAGCTATGGATGCAAAGCTTTTAAAGAGAATAACAAACGCTCATTAAATTCTCAAGCGAACTTGCGGTGGGATATATACCGGAGTCAAACATGCCATTATTTTGCCCATTTGCAAAATGCTGACATAATAATCATAGATGATTGTAATGTGATTTGTCATGCGTAACGAGCTATATTTTTGTGTGAAATGACCTAAGGATTGCAATTCAACACTCAATTAAAATCCTCCGCAACCCATTTTTGCCGATGATTGCAAAACCTGATATATAAAAACGAAAAAGTATTTACAATCCCTAAAAATTATAGACACTCTTTGGAATTATCTCTCTCTACATATGTGCATTGTGCATTTCCATTTTAGATGCACACATTTTTCTTCAATCAAAACTTCGAGTTTTTCGCTCTCCCTTAATCCCGTTAACAAAAAATGCAAATAGATCACAGCAAAAAGAAAATTTCATAGTTGATGTACGGAAAAAGTTTAAAAAAAAAAAAAAGTAAATGAAGAAAATTTATTCACACACCAGAAATGAATACAGAAGTTTTGTTATCAATGTTTGGGAAATTCAACTAGTCCAAAACTAAAATGTTGGATTTTTACGTGAAGGAGATTTGTTCTACACATGTTTTAAAAAAGGATATGCATGCCAGAAACATGTTAAAGTTTCAAATGAACTCTGGATCCAAAGCTTTCAAATAGAATGACAAACGCTCATTAAATTCTCAAGTGAACGTGCGGTGGGATATTTGCTCGAGTCAAACAAGCCATTATTTTGCCCATATTCAAAAAGTTGAGCAAACAATCATAGATGATTGTAAAGTGATTTGTCATGCGTAATGCGATATATTTTTGTAAGAAATGACTTATGGATTTGAAGTCAACAATCAGTTAAAAATCGCCCGCCTCCCCCGTTTCCCGACGAATGCAAAACCTGAGATATAAAAACGAAAAAGTGCATACGATCCCTCAAACATACAGACACTCTTTGGAAATATCTTTCTCTGCATTTGTGCATTGTGCATTTCCATATTAGATGTACACTTTTTTCTTGAATCAGAACTTTGAGTTTTCGTTCCCCCTTCATCCCGTAAAGAAAAAATGGCAAAAAAGATCACAACAAAATAAAATTTTTATACGTGAAGTGTGGAAAATATTTAAAATAATTACTAATGTAAATAAAAAATATCTATTCACACACGAAAAATGAACACAAAAGTTTTGTTATCCTAGTTTGCGAAATTCCATTAGTCCAACCCTATTAAGCTTGGAATTTTACATGAAGGAGATTTTTTGTACACATGTTTTAAAAATGGATTGCATGCTTGAAACATGTTAAAGATTCAAATGACCTTTGGATGCAAATCTTTTAAAGAGAATAACAAACGCTCATTAAATTCTCAAGTGAACGTGCGGTGGGATATTTGCCCGAGTCAAACAAGCCATTATTTTGCTCATATTCAAAAAGATGAGCTAACAATCATAGATGATTGTAAAGTGATTTATCATGCGTAACGGGCTATATTTTTTTAAGAAATGACTTATGGATTTGAAGTCAACACTCAGTTAAAAATCGCCCGCCTCCCCCGTTTCCCGATGATTGCAAAACCTTAGATATAGAAAAGCAAAAGTGCATACGATCCCTAAAACATACAGACACTCTTTGGAAATATCTCTCTCTACATTTGTGCATTGTGCATTTCTATTTTACATGTACACTTTTTTTTAAATCAGAACTTTGAGTTTTCGTTCCCCCTTCATCCCGAAACAAAAAAGTCAAAAAGGATCCCAATAAAATAAAAATTTTATAGTTGATGTGTGGAAAATATTTAAAATAATAACTAATGTAAATAAAAAATATCTATTCACACACCACAAATGAACACAAAAGTTTTGTTATCCAAGTTTGGGAAATTCCATTACTCCAACCCTATTAAGCTTGGAATTTTACATGAAGGACATTTTTTCTACACATGTTTTAAAAATGGATATGCATGCTTGAAACATGTTAAAGATTCAAATGACCTATGGATCCAAAGCTTTTAAAGAGAATAACAAACGCTCATTAAATTCTCAAGTTAACGTGCGGTGGGATATTTACCCGAGTCTAACAAGTCATTATTTAGCCCATTTTCAAAAATTTGATCTAGAAATCATAGATGTTTGTAAGGTGATTTATCATGTGTAACGGGCTATATTTTTGTATGAAATGACTTATGGATTACAATTCAACACTCAGCTAAAAATCCTCTGCCACCAATTTTTCCCGACGATTACAAAACCAGAGATATAGAAACTAAAAAGAGCTTACAATCCCTAAAAATTATAGACACTCTTTGGAATTATCTCTCCCTACAATTGTGCATTGTGCGTTTCCATTTTAGATGTAGACATTTTTCTTAAATTTTTCGCTCTCCCTTCATCCCGTAAAATAAAAAGGCAAATAGATCACAGCAAAATGAAAGCTCATAGTCGATGTACGGAAAAAGTTTAAAACAACAAAAAAATTAAATGAAGAAAATTTATTCACACACCACAAATGAACACAAAAGTGTTGTTATCCAAGTTTGGGAAATTCCACTAGTCCAAAACTAATATCTTGGAATTTTACTTGAAGGGGATTTTTTCTGTACATGTTTTAAAAATGAATATGCATGCCAGAAACATGTTAAAGATTCAAATGACCAATGGATCCAAAGCATTTAAAGAGAATAACAAACGCTCATTAAATTCTCAAGTGAACGTGCGGTAGGATATTTGCCCGAGTCAAACAAGCCATTATTTTTCCCATAATCAAAAAGTTGAGCTAACAATCATAGATGATCGTAAAGTGATTTGTCATGCGTAATGACCTATATTTTTGTAAGAAATGACTTATGGATTTGAAGTCAACACTCAGTTAAAAATCGCCAGCCTCCTCGTTTCCCGACGATTGCAAAACCTTTGATATAAAAAAGAAAAAGTGCATACGATCCCTAAAACATACAGACACTCTTTGGAAATACCTCTCTCTACATTTGTGCATTGTGCATTTCCATTTTAGATGTACACTTTTTTCTTAAATCAGAACTTTGAGCTTTTGCTCCCCCTTCATCCCGTAAATCAAAAATGCAAAAAGGATCCCAATAAAATAAAAATTTTATACTTGATGTGTGGAAAATATTTAAAATAATAACTAATGTAAATAAAAAATATCTATTCACACCCCACAAATGAACACAAAAGTTTTGTTATCCAAGTTGGGGCAATTCCATTACCCCAACCCTAATAAGCTTGGAATTTTACATGAAGGAGATTTTTTCTACACATGTTTTAAAAATGGATATGCATGCTTGAAACATGTTAAAGATTCAAATGACCTATGGATCCAAAGCTTTTAAAGAGAATAAAAAACGGTCATTAAATTCTCAAGTGGACGTGCGGTGGGATATTTACCCGAGTCTAACAAGTCATTATTTTGCCCATTTTCAAAAATTTGATCTAGCAATCATAGATGATTGTAAAGTGATTTATCATGTGTACCGGGCTATATTTTTGTATGAAATGACTTATGGATTGCAATTCAACACTCAGTTAAAAATCTTCTGCCACCAATTTTTCCCGACGATTACGAAACCTGAGATATAAAAACTAAAAAGTGCTTACAATCCCTAAAAATTACAGACACTCTTTGGAATTATCTCTTCCTACAATTGTGCATTGTGCTTTTCCATTTTAGATATACACTTTTTTCTTAAATCAAAACTTGGACTTTTCGCTCTCCCTTCATCCCGAAAACAAACAAGGCAAAAAGCCTACAACAAAATGAAAATTTTATAGTTGATGTATGGAAAAAATTTAAAACAACAACAAATATAAAAAAATAAAATTGATTCACCCAACACAAATGAACACAAAAGTTTTGTTAACCCATTTTGGGAAATTCCACTAGTTTAACCCTAATAGGTTAGAATTTTGCAAGAAATAGACTTCGTCCACACATGTTTTAAAAATGGATATGCATGTTTGAAACATTTTAAAGATGAAAATGAGCTATGGATGCAAAGCATTTAAAGAGAATAACAAACGCTCATTAAATTCTCAAGCGAACTTGCGGTAGGATATTTAACCCGAGTCGAACATGCCATTATTTTGCCCATTTGCAAAAAAATTACATAATTATTAATAGATGATTGTAATGAGATTTATCATGCGTAACGGGCTATTTTTTTGTATGAAATGACTTATGGATTGCAATTCAACACTCAGTTTTGTTTTCCTCCGCAACCCATTTTTCCCGACGAGTGCTAAACCTGAGATATAAAAATGAAAAGGTCCTTACATTCCATAAAAATTACAGATACTCTTTGGAATTATCTCTCTCTACATATGTGCATTGTGCATTTCCGTTTTAGATGTACACATTTTTCTTAAATCAAAACTTTGAGTTTTTCGCTCTCCCTTCATCCCGTAAACAAAAAAGGCAAATAGATCACAGCAAAATGAAAATTTCATAGTTGATGTACGGAAAAAGTTTACAACTATAAAAAAATTAAATGAAGAAAATTCATTCACACACCACAAATGAACACAAAAGTTTTGTTATCCAAGTTTGGGAAATTCCACTAGTCCAAAACTAATATGTTGGAATTTTACATGAAGGGGATTTTTTTTTCACATGTTTTAAAAATGGATATGCATGCCAGAAACATGTTAAAGATTCGAATGACCTATGGATCCAAAGCTTTTAAAGAGAATAACAAACGCTCATTAAAACCTCAAGTGAACTTGCGGTGGGATATTTGCCCGAGTCAAACAAGCCATTATTTTGCCCATATTCAAAAAGTTGAGCTAACAATCATAGATGATTGTAAAGTGATTTCTCATTCATAATGGGCTATATTTTTATAAGAAATGACTTATGGATTTGAAGTCAACACATAGTTAAAAATTGCCTGCCTCACCCGATTCCCGACGATTGCAATACCTTAGACATAAAAACGAAAAAGTGCCTACGATCCCTAAAAACATACAGACACTCTTTGGAAATATCTCTCTCTACATTTGTGCATTGTGCATTTCCATTTTAGATGTACACTTCTTTCTTAAATCAGAACTTTGAGTTTTCCCTCCCCCTTCGTCCCGTAAACAAAAAAGGCAAAAAGGATCACAACAAAATAAAAATTTTATAGTTGATGTGTGGAAAATATTTAAAATAATAACTAATTTAAATTAAAAATATCTATTCACACACCACAAATGAACACAAAAGTTTTGTTATCCAAGTTTGGGAAATTCCATTACTCCAACCCTATTAAGCTTGGAATTTTACATGAAGGACATTTTTTCTACACATGTTTTAAAAATGGATATGCATGCTTGAAACATGTTAAAGATTCAAATGACCTATGGATCCAAAGCTTTTAAAGAGAATAACAAACGCTCATTAAATTCTCAAGTTAACGTGCGGTGGGATATTTACCCGAGTCTAACAAGTCATTATTTAGCCCATTTTCAAAAATTTGATCTAGCAATCATAGATGTTTGTAAAGTGATTTATCATGTGTAACGGGCTATATTTTTGTATGAAATGACTTATGGATTACAATTCAACACTCAGCTAAACATCCTCTGCCACCAATATTTCCCGACGATTACAAAACCAGAGATATAAAAACTAAAAAGAGCTTACAATCCCTAAAAATTACAGACACTCTTTGGAATTATCTCTCCCTACAATTGTGCATTGTGCGTTTCCATTTTAGATGTAGACATTTTTCTTAAATCCAAACTTCGAGTTTTTCGCTCTCCCTTCATCCCATAAAATAAAAAGGCAAATAGATCACTGCAAAATGAAAGCTCATAGTCGATGTACGGAAAAAGTTTAAAACAACAAAACAATTAAATGAAGAAAATTTATTCACACACCACAAATGAACACAAAAATGTTGTTATCCAAGTTTGGGAAATTCCACTAGTCCAAAACTAATATCTTGGAATTTTACTTGAAGGGGATTTTTTCTGTACATGTTTTAAAAATGGATATGCATGCCAGAAACATGTTAAAGATTCAAATGACCTATGGATCCAAAGCATTTAAAGAGAATAACAAACGCTCATTAAATTCTCAAGTGAACGTGCGGTGGGATATTTGCCCGAGTCAAACAAGCCATTATTTTTCCCATAATCAAAAAGTTGAGCTAACAATCATAGATGATCGTAAAGTGATTTGTCATGCGTAACGACCTATATTTTTGTAAGAAATGACTTATGGATTTGAAGTCAACACTCAGTTAAAAATTGCCCGCCTCCTCGTTTCCCGACGATTGCAAAACCTTTGATATAAAAAAGAAAAAGTGCATACGATCCCTAAAACATACAGACACTCTTTGGAAATACCTCTCTCTACATTTGTGCATTGTGCATTTCCATTTTAGATGTACACTTTTTTCTTAAATCAGAACTTTGAGCTTTCGCTCCCCCTTCATCCCGTAAATCAAAAATGTAAAAAGGATCCCAATAAAATAAAAATTTTATACTTGATGTGTGGAAAATATTTAAAATAATAACTAATGTAAATAAAAAATATCTATTCACACACCACAAATGAACAGAAAAGTTTTGTTATCCAAGTTGGGGAAATTCCATTACCCCAACCCTAATAAGCTTGGAATTTTACATGAAGGAGATTTTTTCTACACATGTTTTAAAAATGGATATGCATGCTTGAAACATGTTAAAGATTCAAATGACCTATGGATCCAAAGCTTTTAAAGAGAATAACAAACGCTCATTAAATTCTCAAGTGGACGTGCGGTGGGATATTTACCCGAGTCTAACAAGTCATTATTTTGCCCATTTTCAAAAATTTGATTTAGCAATCATAGATGATTGTAAAGTGATTTATCATGTGTACCGGGCTATATTTTTGTATGAAATGATTTATGGATTGCAATTCAACACTCAGTTACAAATCATCTGCCACCAATTTTTCCTGACGATTACGAAACCTGAGATATAAAAACTAAAAAGTGCTTACAATCCGTAAAAGTTACAGACACTCTTTGGAATTATCTCTTCCTACAATTGTGCATTGTGCTTTTCCATTTTAGATATACACTTTTTTCTTAAATCAAAACTTGGACTTTTCGCTCTCCCTTCATCCCGAAAACAAACAAGGCAAAAAGCCTACAACAAAATGAAAATTTTATAGTTGATGTATGGAAAAATTTTAAAACAACAACAAATATAAAAAAATAAAATTTATTCACCCAACACAAATGAACACAAAAGTTTTGTTAACCCATTTTGGGAAATTCCACTAGTTTAACCCTAATAGGTTAGAATTTTGCAAGAAATAGATTTCGTCCACACATGTTTTAAAAATGGATATGCATGTTTGAAACATTTTAAAGGTGAAAATGAGCTATGGATGCAAAGCATTTAAAGAGAATAACAAACGCTCATTAAATTCTCAAGCGAACTTGCGGTAGGATATTTAACCCGAGTCGAACATGCCATTATTTTGCCTATTTGCAAAAAAATTACATAATTATTAATAGATGATTGTAATGAGATTTATCATGCGTAACGGGCTATTTTTTTGTATGAAATGACTTATGGATTGCAATTCAACACTCAGTTTTGTTTTCCTCCGCAACCCATTTTTCCCGACGAGTGCTAAACCTGAGATATAAAAACGAAAAGGTCCTTACATTCCATAAAAATTACAGACACTCTTTGGAATTATCTCTCTCTACATATGTGCATAGTGCATTTCCGTTTTAGATGTACACATTTTTCTTAAATCAAAACTTTGAGTTTTTCGCTCTCCCTTCATCCCGTAAACAAAAAAGGCAAATAGATCACAGCAAAATGAAAATTTCATAGTTGATGTACGGAAAAAGTTTACAACTATAAAAAAATTAAATGAAGAAAATTTATTCACACACCACAAATGAACACAAAAGTTTTGTTATCCAAGTTTGGGAAATTCCACTAGTCCAAAACTAATATGTTGGAATTTTACATGAAGGGGATTTTTTCTACACATGTTTTAAAAATGAACATGCATGCCAGAAACCTGTTAAAGATTCAAATGACCTATGGATCCAATGCTTTTAAAGAGAATAACAAACGCTCATTAAATTCTCAAGTGAACGTGCGGTGGGATATTTGCCCGAGTCAAACAAGCCATTATTTTGCCCATATTCAAAAAGTTGAGCTAACAATCATAGATGATTGTAAAGTGATTTGTCATGCGTAATGGGCTATATTTTTGTAAGAAATGACTTATGGATTTGAAGCCAACACTGAGTTAAAAATCGCCAGCCTCCCCCGTTTCCCGACGATTGCAAAACCTTAGATATAAAAGCAAAAAAGTGCATACGATCCCTAAAACATACAGACACTCTTTGGAAATGTCTCTCTCTACATTTGTGCATTGGGCATTTCCATTTTAGATGTACACTTCTTTCTTAAATCAGAACTTTGAGTTTTCCCTCCCCCTTCATCCCGTAAACAAAAAAGGCAAAAAGGATCACAACAAAATAAAAATTTTATAGTTGATGTGTGGAAAATATTTAAAATAATAACTAATTTAAATTAAAAATATCTATTCACACACCACAAATGAACACAAAAGTTTTGTTATCCAAGTTTGGGAAATTCCATTAGTCCAACCCTATTAAGCTTGGAATTTTACATGAAGGAGATTTTTTCTACACATATGTTAAAAATGGATATGCATGCTTAAAACATGTTAAAGATTCAAATGACCTATGGATCCAAAGCTTTTAAAGAGAATAACAAACGCTCATTAAATTCTCAAGTGAACGTGGGGTGGGATATTTACCCAAGTCTAACTAGTCATTATTTTGCCCATTTTATAAAATTTGATCTAGCAATCCTAGATGATTGTAAAGTGATTTATCATGTGTAACGGGCTATATTTTTGTATGAAATGACTTATGGATTGCAATTCAACACTCAGTTAAAAATCCTCTGCCACCAATTTTTCCCCACGATTGCAAAACCTGAGATATAAAAACTAAAAAGAGCTTACAATCCCTAAAAATTACAGACACTCTTTGGAATTATCTCTCCCTACAATTGTGCATTGAGCTTTTCCATTTTAGATGTACACTTTTTTCTTAAATTAAAACTTTGACTTTTCACTCTCCCTTCATCCCAAAAACAAACAAGGCAAAAAGCCTACAACAAAATGAAAATTTTGTAGTTGATGTATGGAAAAAATTTAAAACAACAACAAATATAAATAAAGAAAATTTATTCACCCAACACAAATGATCACAAAACTTTTGTTATCCAATTTTGGGAAATTCCACTTGTTTAACCCTAATAGCTTGGAATTTTGCAAGAAAGTGATTTCGTCCACACATGTTTCAAAAATGGATATGCATGTATGAAGCACGTTAAAGATGCAAATGAGCTATGGATGCAAAGCTTTTAAAGAGAATAACAAATGCTCATTAAATTCTCAAGTGAACTTGCGGTGGGATATTCACCCGAGTCAAACATGCCATTATTTTGCCCATTTGCAAAAAGCTAACATAATTAATCATAGATGATTGTAATGTGATTTATCATGCATAATGGGCTATATTTCTGTATAAAATGACTTATGGATTGCAATTCAACACTCAGTTAAAAATCCTCCGCAACTCATTTTTCCCGACGATTGCAAAACCTGAGATATAAAAACGGAAAGGAGCTTACAATCCCTAAAAATTACAGACACACTTTGGAATTATCTCTCTCTACATATGTGCATTGTGCATTTCCGTTTTAGATGTACACATTTTTCTTAAATCAAAACTTCGAGTTTTACGCTCTCCCTTCATCCCGTAAACAAAAAAGGCAAAGAGATCACAGCAAAATGAAAATTTCATAGTTGATATACGGAAAAAGTTTAAAACAATAAAAAAATTAAATGAAGAAAATTTATACACTACACAAATGAACACAAAAGTTTTGTTATCCAAGTTTGGGAAATTCCACTAGTCCAAAACTAATATCTTGGAATTTTACATGAAGGGGATTTTTTCTACACATGTTTTAAAAATGAACATGCATGCCAGAAACCTGTTAAAGATTCAAATGACCTATGGATCCAAAGCTTTTAAAGAGAATAACAAACGCTCATTAAATTCTCAAGTGAACGTGCGGTGGGATATTTGCCCGAGTCAAACAAGCCATTATTTTGCCCATATTCAAAAAGTTGAGCTAACAATCATAGATGATTGTAAAGTGATTTGTCATGCGTAATGGGCTATATTTTTGTAAGAAATGACTTATGGATTTGAAGCCAACACTGAGTTAAAAATCGCCCGCCTCCCCCGTTTCCCGACGATTGCAAAACCTTAGATATAAAAGCAAAAAAGTGCATACGATCCCTAAAACATACAGACACTCTTTGGAAATGTCTCTCTCTACATTTGTGCATTGTGCATTTCCATTTTAGATGTACACTTTTTTCTTAAATCAGAACTTTAAGTTTTCCCTCCCCCTTCATCCCGTAAACAAAAAAGGCAAAAAGGATCACAACAAAATAAAAATTTTATAGTTGATGTGTGGAAAATATTTAAAATAATAACTAATTTAAATAAAAAATATCTATTCACACACCACAAATGAACACAAAAGTTTTGTTATCCAAGTTTGGGAAATTCCATTAGTCCAACCCTATTAAACTTGGAATTTTACATGAAGGAGATTTTTTCTACACATGTTTTCAAAATGGATAAGCATGCTTGAAACATGTTAAAGATTCATATGACCTATGGATCCAAAGCTTTTAAAGAGAATAACAAACGCTCATTAAATTCTCAAGTGAACGTGCAGTGGGGTATTTACCCGAGTCTAACAAGTAATTATTTTGCCCATTTTCAAAAATTTGATCTAGCAATCATAGATGATTATAAAGTGATTTATCATGCGTAATGGGCTACATATTTCTATGAAATAACTTACGGATTGCAATTCAACACTCAGTTAAAAATCCTTTGCCACCAATTTTTCCCCACGATTGCAAAACCTGAGATATAAAAACTAAAAAGAGCTTACAATCCCTAAAAATTATAGACACTCTTTGGAATTATCTCTTCCTACAACTATGCATTGTGCTTTTCCATTTAAGATGTACACTTTTTTCTTAAATCAAAAGTTTGCTTTTCGCTCTCCCTTCATCCCGAAAACAAACAAGGCAAAAAGCGTACAAAAAAATGAAAATGTTATAGTTGCTGTATGGAAAAAATTTAAAACAATAACAAATATAAATAAAGAAAATTTATTCACCCAACAAAAATGAACACAAAAATTTTGTTGTGCAATTTTGGGAAATTCCACTAGTTTAACCGTAATAGCTTGGAATTTTGCAAGAAAGAGATTTCGTCCACACATGTTTTAAAAATGGATATGCATGTTTGAAACATGTTAAAGATGCAAATGAGCTATGGATGCAAAACTTTTAAAGAGAATAACAAATGCTCATTAAATTCTCAAGTGCACTTGCGGTGGGATATTTACCCGAGTCAAACATGCCATTATTTTGCCCATTTGCAAAAAGCTGACATAATTAATCATAGATGATTGTAATGTGATTTATCATGCGTAACGGGCTATATTTTTGTATGAAATGACTTATGGATTGCAATTCAACACTCAGTTAAAAATCCTCCGCAACCCACTTTTCCCGACGATTGCAAAACATGAGATATAAAAACGGAAAGGTGCTTACAATCCCTAAGAATTACAGACACTCTTTGGAATTATCTCTCTCTACATATGTGCATTGTGCATTTCCGTTTTAGATATAAACATTTTTCTTAAATCAAAACTTCGAGTTTTTGGCTCTCCCTTCATCACGTAAACAAAAAACGCAAATAGATCACAGCAAAATGAAAATTTCATAGTTGATGTACGGAAAAAGTTTAAAACAATAAAAAAAGAAAATGAAGAAAATTTATTCACACACCACAAATGAACACAAAAGTTTTGTTATCCAAGTTTGGTAAATTCCACTAGTCCAAAACTAATATCTTGGAATTTTACATGAAGGGGATTTTTTCTACACATGTTTTATAAATGGATATGCATGCCAGAAACAAGTTACAGATTCAAATGACCTATGGATCCAAAGCTTTTAAAGAGAATAACAAACGCTCATTAAATTCTCAAGTGAATGTGCAGTGGGATATTTACCCGAGTCTAATAAGTCATTAGTTTGCCCATTTTCAAAAATTTGATCTAGCCATCATAGATGATTTTAAAGTGTTTTATCATGCTTAACGGGCTATATTTTTGTATGAAATGTCTTATGGATTGCAATTCAACACTCAGTTAAAAATCCACTGCCACCAATTTTTCCCGACGATTGCAAAACCTGAGATATAAAAACTAAAAAGAGCTTACAATCCCAAAAAACTACAGACACTCTTTGGAATTATCTCTCCCTACAATTGTGGATTGTGCTTTGCCATTTTAGATGTACATTTTTTCTTAAATAAAAACTTTGACTTTTCGCTCTCCCTTCATCCCGAAAACAAACATGGCAAAAAGCCTACAACAAAATCAAAATTTTATAGTTGATGTATGGAAAAAATTTAAAACAACAACAAATATAAATAAAGAAAATTTATTCACCCAACACAAATGAACGCAAAAGTTTATTTATCCAATTTTAGCAAATTCCACTATTTTAACCCTAATAGCTTGGAATTTTGCAAGAAAGAGATCTCGTCCACACATGTTTTAAAAATTGAAATGCATGTTTGAAACATGTTAAAGATGCCAATGAGCTATGGATTCCAAGCTTTTAAAGAGAATAACAAACGCTCATTAAATTCTCAAGTGAACTTACGGTGGGATATTTACCCGAGTCAAACATGCCATTATATAGCCCATTTGCAAAAAGCTGACATGATTAATCATAGATGATTGTAATGTGATTTATCATGCATAACGGGCTATATGTTTGTATGAAATGACTTATAGATTGCAATTCAACACTCAGTTAAAAATCCTCTACAACCCATTTTTCCTGACGATTGCAAAACCTGACGATATAAAAACAAAAAAGTGCATACGATCCCTAAAACATACAGACACTCTTTGGAAATATCTCTCTCTACATTTGTGCATTGTGCATTTCCATTTTAGATGTACACTTTTTTATTAAATCAGAACTTTGAGTTTTCGCTCCCTCTTCATCCCGTAAACAAAAAAGGCAAAAAGGATCACCACAAAATTAAAATTTTATAGTTGATGTGTGGAAAATATTTAAAATAATAACTAATGTAAATAAAAAATATCTATTCACACACCACAAACGAACACAAAAGTTTTGTTATCCAAGTTTGGGAAATTCCATTAGTCCAACCCTATTAAGCTTGGAATTTTACATGAGGGAGATTTTTTCTACACATGTTTTAAAAATGGATATGCATGCTTGAAACATGTTAAAGATTTTAAAGAGAATAACAAACCCTCATTAAATTCTCAAGTGAACGTGCGGTGGGATATTTACCCGAGTCTAACAAGTCATTATTTTGCCCATTTTCAAAAATTTGATCAAGCAATCATAGATGATTGTAAAGTGATTTATCATGCGTAACGGGCTATATTTTTTTTTGAAATGACTTATGCATTGCAATTCAACACTCAGTTAAAAATCCACTGCCACCAATTTTTCCCGATGATTGCAAAACCTGAGATATAAAAACTAAAAAGAGCTTACAATCCCAAAAAATTGCAGACACTCTTTGGAATTATCTCTCCCTACAATTGTGTATTGTGCTTTTCCATTTTAGATGTACATTTTTTTCTTATATCAAAACTTTGACTTTTCACTCTCCCTTCATCCCGAAAACAAACATGGCAAAAAGCCTACAACAAAATCAAAATTTTATAGTTTATGTATGGAAATGATTTAAAACAAAAAAAAAATTTAAATAAAGAAAATTTATTCACCCAACACAAATGAACACCAAAGTTTCGTTATCCAATTTTTGGAAATTCCACTAGTTTACCCCTAATAGCTTGGAATTTAGCAAGAAAGAGATTTCGTCCACACATGTTTTAAAAATGGATATGCATGTTTGAAATATGTTAAAGATGCAAATGAGCTATGGATGCAAAGCTTTTAAAGAGAATAACAAACGCTCATTAAATTCTCAAGTGAACTTGTGGTGGGATATTTACCCGAGTCAAACATGCCATTATATTGCCCATTTGCAAAAAGCTGACATGATTAATCATAGATGATTGTAATGTGATTATCATGCATAACGGGCTATATGTTTGTATGAAATGACTTATAGATTGCAATTCAACACTCAGTTAAAAATCCTCTACAACCCATTTTTCCCGACGATTGCAAAACCTGAGATACAAGACAAAAATGTGCTTACAATCCCTAAAAATTACAGACACTCTTTGGAATTATCTCTCTCCACATATGTGCATTTTGCATTTCCCTTTTAAATGTACACATTTTTCTTAAATCAAAACTTCGAGTTTTTCGCTCTCCGTTCATCCCGTAAACAAAATAGGCAAATAGATCACAGTAAAATGAAAATTTCATAGTTGATGTACGGAAAAAGTTTAAAACAATAAAAAAATTAAACGAAGAAATTTATTCACACACCACAAATGAACACAAAAGTTTTGTTATCCAAGTTTGGTAAATTCCTCTAGTGCAAAACTAATATCTTGGAATTTAACATGAAGGGGATTTTTTCTACACATGTTTTAAAAATGGATATGCAAGCCAGAAACATGTCAAAGATTCAAATGACGTATGGATCCAAAGCTTTTAAAGAGAATAACAAACGCTCATTAAATTCTCAAGTGAACGTGCGGTGGGATATTTGCCCGAGTCAAACAAGCCATTATTTTGCCCAGATTCAAAAAGTTGAGCTAACAATCATAGATGATTGTAAAGTGATTTGCCATGCGTAACGGGCAATATTTTTGTAAGAAATGACTTATGGATTTGAAGTCAACAGTCAGTTAAAAATCGCCCGCCTCCCCCGTTTCCCGACGATTGCAAAACCTTAGATATAAAAATGAAAAAGTGCATACGATCCCTAAAACATACAGACACTCTTTGGAAATATCTCTCTCTACATTTGTGCATTGTGCATTTCCATTTTAGATGTACACTTTTTTCTTAAATCAGAACTTTGAGTTTTCGCTCCCCCTTCATCCCGTAAAGAAAAAAGGCAAAAAGGATCACAACAAAATAAAAATTTTATAGTTGACGTGTGGAAAATATTTAAAATAATAACTAATGTAGATAAAAAATATCTATTCACACACCACAAATGAACACAAAAGTTTTGTTATCCAAGTTTGGGAAATTCCATTAGTCCAACCCTATTAAGCTTGGAATTTTACATGAAGGAGATTTTTTTTACAAATGTTTTAAAAATTGATATGCATGCTTGAAACATGTTAAAGATTCAAATGACCCATGGATCCAAAGCTTTTAAAGAGAATAACAAACGCTCATTAAATTCTCAAGTGAACAAGCGGTCGGATACTTACCCGAGTCTAACAAGTCATTATTTTGCCCATTTTCAAAAATTTGATCTAGCAATCATTGATAATTGTAAAGTGATTTATCATACGTAATGGGCTATATTTTTGTATGAAATGACTTATGGATTGCAATTCAACACTCAGTTAAAAATCCTCTGCCACCAATTTTTCCCGACGATTGCAAAACCTGAGTTATGAAAACTAAAAAGAGCTTACAATCCCTAAAAATTACAGACACTCTTTGGAATTTTCTCTCCCTACAATTGTGCATTGTGCTTTTCCATTTTAGATGTACACTTTTTTCATAAATCAAAACTTTGACTTTTCACTCTCCCTTCATCCCGAAAACAAACAAGGCAAAAAGCCTACAACAAAATGAAAATTTTATAGTTGATGTATGGAAAAAATTTAGAACAACAACAAATATAAATAAAGAAAATTTATTCCCCCAACACAAATGAACACAAAAGTTTTGTTATTCAATTTTTGGAATTTCCACTAGTTTAACCCTAATAGCTTGGAATTTTGCGAGAAAGAGATCTCATCCACACATGTTTTAAAAATTGATATGCATGTTTGAAACATGTTAAAGATGCAAATGAGCTATGGATGCAAAGCTTTTAAAGAGAATAACAAACGCTCATTAAATTCTCAAGTGAACTTGTGGTGGGATATTTGTGTCAAACATGCCATTATTTTGCCCATTTGCAAAAAGCTTACATAATTAATCATAGATGATTGTAATGTGATTTATCATGCGTAACGGGCTATATTTTTGTATGAAATGACTTATGGATTGCAATTCTACACTCAGTTAAAAATCAACCGTAGCCCATTTTTCCCGACGATTGCAAAACCTAAGATATAAAAATGAAAAGGTGCTTACAATCCCTAAAAATTACAGACACTCTTTGGAATTATCTCTATCTACATAAGTGGATTCTGCATTTCCGTTTTCGATGTACACATTTTTCTTAAATCAAAACTTCGAGTTTTTCGTTCTCCCTTCATCCCGTAAACAAAAAAGTCAAATAGATCATAGCAAAATTAAAATTTAATAGTTGATGTACGAAAAAAGTTTAAAACAATAAAAAAAGTAAATGAAGAAAATTTATTCACACACCACAAATGAACACAAAAGTTTTGTTATCCATGTTTGTGAAATTCCACTAGGCCAAAACTAATATATTGGAATTTTACATGAATGGGATTTTTTCCACACATGTTTTAAAAATGGATATGCATGCCAGAAACATGTTAAAGATTCAAATGACCTATGGATCCAAAGCTTTTAAAGAGAATAACAAACGCTCATTAAATTCTCAAGTGAACATGCGGTGGGATATTTGCCCGAGTCAAACAAGCCATTATTTTGCCCATATTCAAAAAGTTGAGCTAACAATCATAGATGATTGTAAAGTGATTTGTCACGCATAACGGGCTATATTTTTGTAAAAAATGACTTATGGATTGGAAGACAACACTCAGTTAAAAATTGCACGCCCCCCCCGTTTCATGACGATTGCAAAACCTTAGATATAAAAACGAAAAAGTGCATACGATCCCTAAAACATACAGTCACTCTTTGGAAATATCTCTCTCTATATTTGTGCATTGTGCATTTCCATTTTAGATGTACACTTTTTTCTTAAATCAGAACTTTGAGTTTTCGCTCCCTCTTCATCCCGTGAACAAAAAAGGCAAAAAGGATCACCACAAAATTAAAATTTTATACTTGATGTGTGGAAAATATTTAAAATAATAACTAATGTAAATAAAAAATATCTATTCACACACCACAAACGAACACAAAAGTTTTGTTATCCAAGTTTAGGAAATTCCATTAGTCCAACCCTATTAAGCTTGGAATTTTACATGAGGGAGATTTTTTCTACACATGTTTTAAAAATGGATATGCATGCTTGAAACATGTTAAAGATTTTAAAGAGAATAACAAACCCTCATTAGATTCTCAAGTGAACATGCGGTGGCATATTTACCCGAGTCTAACAAGTCATTATATTGCCCATTTTATAAAATTTGATCATGCGATCATAGATGATTGTAA
The DNA here is from genome assembly GCF_029961685.1 of Aristolochia californica. NCBI lineage: Eukaryota > Viridiplantae > Streptophyta > Magnoliopsida > Piperales > Aristolochiaceae > Aristolochia > Aristolochia californica. The sequence continues at coordinate 26,509,462 of NW_027182268.1, read as the reverse complement.
AGTGATTTATAATGCGTAACGGGCTATATTTTTTTTTGAAATGACTTATGGATTGCAATTCAACACTCAGTTAAAAATCCACTGCCACCAATTTTTCCCGACAATTGCAAAACCTGAGGTATAAAAACTAAAAAGCGCTTACAATCCCAACAAATTACAGACACTCTTTGGAATTATCTCTCCCTACAATTGTGCATTGTGCTTTTCCATTTTAGATGTACATTTTTTTCTGAAATCAAAACTTTGACTTTTCGCTCTCCCTTCATCCCGAAAACAAACATGGCAAAAAGCCTACAACAAAATCAAAATTTTATAGTTGAATTTTGGAAAAAATTTAAAACAAAAAGCAAATATAAATAAAGAAAATTTATTCACCCAACACAAATGAACACAAAAGTTTCGTTATCCAATTTTGGGAAATTCCACTAGTTTAACCCTAATAGCTTGGAATTTTGCAAGAAAGAGATTTCGTCTGCACATGTTTTAAAAATGGATATGCATGTTTGAAATGTGTTAAAGATGCAAATGAGCTATGGATGCAAAGCTTTTAACGAGAATAAAAAACGCTCATTAAATTCTCAAGTGAACTTGCGGTGGGATATTTACCCGAGTCAAACATGCCATTATTTTGCCCATTTGCAAAAACCTGACATAATTAATCATAGATGATTGTAATGTGAATTATCATGCGTAACGGGCTGTATTTTTGTAAGAAATGACTTATGGATTACAATTCCACACTCAGTTAAAAATCCTCTGCAACCCATTTTTCCTGACGATTGCAAAACCTGAGATAAAAAAACGAAAAGGTGCTTAAGATCCCTAAAAATTACAGACACTCTTTGGAATTATCTCTATCCACATATGTGCATTGTGCATTTCCGCTTTAGATGTACACATTTTTCTTAAATCAAAACTTCGAGTTTTTTGCTCTCCCTTCATCCCGTAAACAAAAAAGGCAAATAGATCACAGCAAAAGGAAAATTTCATAGTTGATGTACGGAAAAAGTTTAAAACAATGAAAGATGTAAATGAAAAAAATTTATTCACACACCACAAATGAACTCAAAAGTTTTGTTATCCAAGTTTGGGAAATTCCACTAGTCCAAAACTAATATCTTGGAATTTTACATGAAGGGGATTTTTTCTACACAAGTTTTAGAAATGGATATGCATGCCAGAAACATGTTAAAGATTCAAATGACCTATGGATCCAAAGCTTTTAAAGAGAATAACAAACGCTCATTAAATTCTCAAGTGAACGTGCGGTGGGATATTTGCCCGAGTCAAACAAGCCATTATTTTGCCCATATTCAAAATGTTGAGCTACCAATCACAGAACATTGTAAAGTGATTTGACATGCGTAACGGGCTATATTTTGGTATGAAATGACTTATGGATTGCAATTCAACACTCAGTTAAAAATCGCCCGCCTCCCCCGTTTCCCGACAATTGCAAAACCTTAGATATAAAAACGAAAGAGTGCATACAATCCCTAAAACCTACAGACACTCTTTGAAAATATCTCTCTCGACATTTGTGCATTGTGCATTTCCATCTTAGATGTACACTTTTTTCTTAAATCAGAACTTTGAGTTTTCGCTCCCCCTTCATCCCGTAAAAAAAAAAGGCAAAAAAGATCACAACCAAATAAAAATTTTATAGTTGATGTGTGGAAAATATTTAAAATAATAACTAATGTAAATAAAAAATATCTATTCACACACCACAAATGAACATAAAGTTTTGTTATCCAAGTTTGGGAAATTCCATTTGTACAGCCCTATTAAGCTTGGAATTTTACATCAAGGAGATTTTTTCTACACATGTTTTAAAAATAGATATGCATGCTTGAAACATGTTAAAGATTCAAATGACCTATGGATCCAAAGCTTTTAAAGAGAATAACAAACACTCGTTAAATTCTCAAGTGAACATGCAGTGGGATATTTACCTGAGTCTAAAGAGTGATTATTTTGCCCATTTTCAAAAATTTGATCTAACAATCATAGGCGATTGTAAAGTTATTTATCATGCATAACGGGCGATATTTTTTTATGAAATGACTTATGGATTGCAATTCAACACACAGTTAAAAATCCTCTGCCACCAATTTTTCCCGACGATTGCAAAACATGAGATACAAAAACTAAAAAGAGCATACAATCCCTAAAAATAACAGACACTATTTGGAATTATCTCTCCCAACAATTGTGCATTGTGCTTTTCCATTTTAGATGTACACTTTTTTCTTAAATCAAAACTTTGACTTTTCGCTCTCCCTTCTTCCCAAAAACAAACAAGGCAAAAAGTCTACAACAAATTGAAAATTTTATAGTTGATGTATGGAAAAAATTTAAAACAACAGCCAATATAAATAAAGAAAATTTATTCACCCAACACAAATGAACACAAAAGTTTTGTTATCCAATTTTGGGAAATTCCACTAGTTTAACCCTAATAGCTTGGAATTTTGCAAGAAAGAGATTTCGTCCACACATGTTTTAAAAATGGATATGCGTGTTTGAAACATGTTAAAGATGCAAATGAGCTATGGATGCAAAGCTTTTAAAGAGAATAACAAATGCTCATTAAATTCTCAAGTGAACTTGCGGTGGGATTTACCCGAGTCAAACATGCCATTATTTTGCCCATTTGCAAAAAGCTGACATAATTAATCATAGATGATTGTAATGTAAATTATCATGCTTAACAGTCTATATTTTTGTATGAAATGACTTATGGATTGCAATTCAACACTCAGTTAAAAATCTTCCGCAACCCATTTTTCCCGACGATTGCAAACCCTGAGATATAAAAACGAAAAGGTGCTTACAATCCCTAAAAATTACAGACACACTTTGGAATTATCTCTGTCTACATATGTGCATTGTGCATTTCCGCTTTAGATTTACACATTTTTCTTAAATCAGAACTTCGAGTTTTTCGCTCTCCCTTCATCCCGTAAACAAAAAAGGCAAATAGATCACAGCAAAATGAAAACATCATAGTTGATGTACAGAAAAAGTTTAAAACAATAAAAAAAGTAAATGAAGAAAATTTGTTCACACACCACAAATGAACACAAAAGTTTTGTTATCCAAGTTTGAGAAATTCCACTAGTCCAAAACTAATATCTTGGAATTTTACAAGAAGGGGATTTTTTCTACACATGTTTTAGATATGGATATGCATGCCAGAAACATGTTAAAGATTCAAATGACCTATGGATACAAAGCTTTTAAAGAGAATAACAAACGCTCATTAAATTCTCAAGTGAACTTGCGGTGGGATATTTACCCGAGTCAAACATGCCATTATTTTGCCCATTTGCAAAAAGCTGACATAATTAATCATAGATGATTGTAATGTGATTTATCATGCGTAACGAGCTATATTTTTGTATGAAATGACTTATGGATTGCAATTCAACACTCAGTTAAAATTTCTCCGCAACCCATTTTTCCCGACGATTGCAAAACCTGAGATATAAAAATGGAAAGGTGCTTACAATCCCTAAAAATTACAGACACTCTTTGGAATTATCTCTCTCTACATATGTGCATTTTGCATTTCCGTTTTAGATGTACACATTTTTCTTAAATCAAAACTTCGAATTTTTTGCTCTCCCTTCATCCCGTAAACAAAAAAGGCAAATAGATCACAGCAAAATGAAAATTTCATAGTTGATGTACGAAAAAAGTTTAAAACAATAAAAAAAGTAAATGAAGAAAATTTATTCACACACCACAAATGAACATAAAAGTTTTGTTATCCAAGTTTGGGGAATTCCGCTAGTCCTAAACTAATATCTTGGAATTTTACATGAAGGGGATTTTTTCTACACATGTTTTAAAAATGGATACGCATGCCAGAAACATGTTAAAGATTCAAATGACCTATGGATCCAAAGCTTTTAAAGAGAATAACTAACGCTCATTAAATTCTCAAGTGAACGTGTGGTGGGATATTTGCCCGAGTCAAACAAGCCATTATTTTGTCCATATTCAAAAAGTTAAGCTAACAATCATAGATGATTGTAAAGTGTTTTGTCATGCGTAATGGGCTATATTTTTGTAAGAAATGACTTATGGATTTGAAGTCAACACTTAGTTAAAAATCTCCCGCCTCCCCCGTTTCCCGGCGATTGCAAAACCTTAGATATAAAAATGAAAAAGTGCATACGATCCCTAAGACATACAGACACTCTTTGGAAATATCTCTCTCTACATTTGTGCATTGTGCATTTCCATTTTAGATGTACACTTTTTTCTTAAATCGGAACATTGAGTTTTCGCTCCCCCTTCATCCCGTCAACAAAAAAGGCAAAAAAGATCACAACAGAATAAAAGTTTTATAGTTGATGTGTGGAAAATATTTAAAATAATAACTAATGTAAATAAAAAATATCTATTCACACACCACAAATGAACACAAAAGTTTTGTTATCCAAGTTTTGGAAATTCCATTAGTCCAACCCTATTAAGCTTGGAATTTTACATGAAGGAGATTTTTTCTACACATGTTTTAAAAATGGATATTCATGCTTGAAACAGGTTAAAGATTCAAATGACCTTTGGATCCAAAGCTTTTAAAGAGAATAACAAACTCTCATCAAATTCTCAAGGGAACTTGCGGTGGGATATTTACCCGAGTCTAACAAGTCATTATTTTGCCCATTTTCAAACATTTGATCTAACAATCATAGATGATTGTAAAGTGACTTATCATGCGTAACGGGCTATATTTTTGTATGAAATTACTTATGGATTGCAATTCAACACTCAGTTAAAAATCCTCTGCCACCAATTTTTCCCGATAATTGCGAAACTTGAGATATAAAAACTAAAAAGAGCTTACAATCCCTAAAAATTACAGACACTCTTATGAATTATCTCTCCCTACAATTTTGCATTGTGCTTTTCCTTTTTAGATGTACACGTTTTTCTTAAATCAAAACTTTGATATTTCGCTCTCCCTTCATCCCGAAAACAAACAAGGCAAAAAGCTTACAACAAAATGAAAATTATATCGTTGATGTATGGAAAAAATTTAAAACAATAAAAAATATAAATGAAGAAATTTGTTCACCCAACACAAAAGTTTTGTTATCCAATTTTGGGAAATTCCATTAGTTTAACACTAATAGCATGGAATTTTGCTAGAAAGAGATTTCATCCACACATGTTTTAAAAATGGATATACATGTTTGAAACATTTTAAAGATGCAAATGAGCTATGGATGCGAAGCTTTTAAAGAGAATATCTAACGCTCATTAAATTCTCAAGTGAACTTGCGGTGGGATATTTACCCGAGTAAAAAATGCCATTATTTTGCCCATTTGCAAAAAGCTGACATAATTAATCATAGATGATTGTAATGTGATTTATCATGTGTAACGGGCTATATTTTTTATGAAATGACTTATGGATTGCAATTCAACACTCAGTTAAAATTTCCCGCAACCCATTTTTCCCAACGATTGCAAAACCTAAGATATAAAAACGAAAAGGTGCTTACAATCCCTAAAAATTACAGACACTCTTTGGAATTATCTCTCTCTACATATGTGCATTGTGCATTTCCGTTTTAGATGTACACATTTTTCTTAAATCAAAACTTTGAGTTTTTCGGTCTCCCTTCATCCCGTAAACAAAAAAGGCAAATAGATCACAGCAAAATGAAAATTTCATAGTTGATGTACGAAAAATGTTTAAAACAATAAAAAAATTAAATGAAGAAAATTTATTCACTCACCACAAATGAACACAAAAGTTTTGTTATCCAAGTTTGGGAAATTCCACTAGTCCAAAACTAATATCTTGGAATTTAACATGAAGGAGATTTTTTCTACACATGTTTTAAAAATGGATATGCAGGCCAAAAACATGTTAAAGATTCAAATGACCTATGGATCCAAAGCTTTTAAAGAGAATAACAAACGCTCATTAAATTCTCAAGTGAACGTGCGGAGGGATATTTGCCTGAGTCAAACACGCCATTATTTTGCCCTTATTCAAAAAGTTGAGTTAACAATCATAGATGATTGTAAAGTGATTTATCATGCATAACGGGTTATATTTTTGTAAGAAATGACTTACGGATTTGAAGTCAACTCTCAGTTAAAAATCGCCCGCCTCCCCCGTTTCTCGACGATTGCAAAACCTTAGATATAAAAACGAAAGAGTGCAAACGATCCCTAAAACATACAGATACTCTTTGGAAATATCTCTCTCTACATTTTTGCATTGTGCATTTCCATTTTAGATGTACACTTTTTTCTTAAATCAGAACTTTGAGTTTTTGCTCCCCCCTTCATCCCGTAAACAAAGAAGGTAAAAAATATCAGAACAAAATAAAAAAATTTATAGTTGATGTGTGGAAAATATTTAAAATAATAACTAATGTAAATAAAAAATATCTATTCACACACGACAAATGAACACAAAAGTTTTGTTATCCAAGTTTGGGAAATTCCATTAGTCCAACCCTATTAAGCTTGGAATTTTACATGAAGGTGATTTTTTCTACACATGTTTTAAAAATGGATATGCATGCTTGAAACATGTTAAAGATTCAAATGACCTATGGATCCAAAGCTTTTAAAGAGAATAACAAACGCTCATTAAATTCTCAAGTGAACGTGCTGTGGGATATTTACCCGAGTCTAACAAGTCATTATTTTGTCCATTTTCAAAAATTTGATCGAACAATCATAGATGATTGTAAAGTGATTTATCATGCGTAACGGGTAATATTTTTGTATGAAATGTCTTATCGATTGCAATTCAACACTCAGTTAAAAATCCTCTACCACCAATTTTTCTCCACGATTGCGAAACCTGAGGTATAAAAACTATAAAGAGCTTACAATCCCTAAAAATTACAGAAACTCTTTGGATTTATCTCTCCCTACAATTGTGCATTGTGCTTTTTCCATTTTAGATGTACACTTTTTTATTAAATCAAAACTTTGACTTTTCGCTCTCCCTTCATCCCGAAAACAAACAAGGCAAAAAGCTTACCACAAAATGAAAATTTTATCGTTGATGTATGAAAAAAATTTAAAACAATAACAAATATAAACAAAGAAAATTTATTCACCAACACAAATGAACACAAAAGTTTTGTTATCCAATTTTGGGAAATTCCACTAGTTTAACCCTAATAGCTTGGAATTTTGCAAGAAAGAGATTTCATCCACACATGTTTTAAAAATGGATATGCATGTTTGAAACAAGTTAAAGATGCAAATGACCTATGGATGCAAAGCTTTTAAAAAGAATAACAAACGCTCATTAAATTTTAAAGTGAACTTGCGGTGAGATATTTACCCCAGTAAAAAATGCCATTATTTTGCTCATTTGCAAAAAGCTGACATTATTAATCATAGATGATTGTAATGTGATTTATCATGCGTAACGGGTTATATTTTTGTATGAAATGACTTATGGATTGCAATTCAACACTCAGTTAAAAATCCTCCGCAACCCATTTTTCCCGACGATTGCAAAACCTGACATATAAAAACGATAAAGTGCTTACAATCCCTAAACATTACAGACACTCTTTGGAATTATCTCTCCATACAATTGTGCATTGTGCTTTTCCATTTTAGATGTACACTTATTTCTTAAATCAAAACTTTGACTTTTCGCTCTCCCTTCATCCCGAAAACAAACAAGGCAAAAAGCTTACAACAAAATAAAAATTTCTTTGTTGATGTATGGAAAAAATTTAAAACAATAACAAATATAAATAAAGAAATTTTCACCCAACACAAATGAACACAAAAGTTTTTTTATCCAATTTTGGGAAATTCCACTACTTTAACCCTAATAGCTTGGAATTCTGCAAGAAAGAGATTTCATCCACACATGTTTTAAAAATGCATATGCATGTTTGAAACATGTTAAAGATGCAAGTGAGCTATGGATGCAAAGCTTTCAAAGAGAATAACAAATGCTCATTAAATTCTAAAGTGAACTTGCGGTGGGATATTTACCCGAGTCAAACAAGCCATTATTTTGCCCATTTGCAAAAAGCTGACATAATTAATCATAGATGATTGTAATGTGATTTATCATGCAAATAGGCTATATTTTTGTATGAAATGACTTATGGATTGCAATTCAACACTCATTTAAAAATCCTCCGCAACCCATTTTTCCAAACGATTGCAAAACCTGAGATATAAAAACAAAAAGGCACTTACAATGCCTAAAAATTACAGGCACTCTTTGGAATTATCTCTCTCTACATATGTGCATTGTTCATTTCCGTTTTAGATGTACACATTTTTCTTAAATCAAAACTTTGAGTTTTTCGCTCTCCCTTCATCCGGTAAACAAAAGAGGCAAATAGATCACCGCAAAATGAAAATTTCATAGTTGATGTATGGAAAAAGTTTAAAACAATAACAAAAAGTAAATGAGGAAAATTTATTCACACACCACAAATGAACACAAAAGTTTTGTTATCCAAGTTTGGGAAATTCCACTAGTCCAAAACTAATATCTTGGAATTTTACATGAAGGAGATTTTTTCTACACATATTTTAAAAATGGATATGCATGCCAGAAAAATGTTAAAATTTCAAATGACCTATGGATCCAAAGCTTTTAAAGAGAATAACAAACGCTCATGAAATTCTCAAGTGAACGTTTGGTGGGATATTTGCCCGAGTCAAACAAGCCATTATTTTGCCCATATTCAAAAAGTTGAGCTAACCATCATAGACGACTGTAAAGTGATTTGTCATGCGTAATGGGCTATATTTTTGTAAGAAATGACTTATGGATTTGAAGTCAACACTCAGTTAAAAATCGCCCGCCTCCCCCGTTTCCCGACGATTGCAAAACCTTAGATATAAAAACGAAAGAGTGCATACGATCCCTAAAACATACAGACACTCTTTGGAAATATCTCTCTCTACGTTTGTGCATTGTGAATTTCCATTTTAGATGTACACTTTTTTCTTAAATCAGAACTTTGAGTTTTCGCTCCCCCATCATCCCATAAACAAAAAAGGCAAAAAAGATCACAACAAAATAAAACTTTTATAGTTGATGTGTGGAAAATATTTAAAATAATAACTAATGTAAATAAAAAATATCTATTCACACACCACAAAAGAACACAAAAGTTTTGTTATCCAAGTTTATGAAATTCCATTAGTCCAACCATATTCAGCTTGGAATTTTACATGAAGGAGATTTTTTCTACACATGTTTTAAAAATGGATATGCATGCTTGAAACATGTTAAAGATTCAAATGACCTATGGATCCAAAGCTTTTAAAGAGAATAACAAATGCTCATTAAATTCTCAAGTGAACGTGCGGTGGGATATTTACCCGAGTCTAACAAGTAATTATTTTGCCCATTTTTAAAAATGTGATCTAACAATCATAGTTGATTGTAAAGTGATTTATCATGCGTAACGGGCTATATTTTTGTATGAAATGACTTATGGATTGCAATTCAATACCTAGTTAAAAATCCTCTGCCACCAATTTTTCCCGACGATTGCAAAACCTGAGATATAAAAACCAAAAAGAGCTTACAATCCCTAAAAATTACAGACACTCTTTGGAATTATCTCTCCCTAGAATTGTGCATTGTGCTTTTCAATTTTAGATGTCCACTTTTTTATTAAATCAAAACTTTGACTTTTCGCTCTCCCTTCATCCCGAAAACCAACAAGGCAAAAAGCTTACAACAAAATGAAAATTTTATAGTTGATGTATGGAAAAAATTACAAACAATAACAACTATATATAAAGAAAATTTATTCACCCAACACAAATGAACACAAAAGTTTTGTTATCCAATTTTGGGAAATTCCACTAGTTTAACCCTAATAGCTCTAAATTTTGCAAGAAAGAGATTTCATCCACACATGTTTTAAAAATGGATATGCATGTTTGAAACATGTTAAATATGCAAATGAGCTATGGATGTAATGCTTTTAAAGAGAATAACAAACGCTCGTTAAATTCTCAAGTGAACTTGGGGTGGGATATTTACCGGAGTCAAACATACCATTATTTTCCCATTTGCAAAAAGCTGACATAATTAATCATAGATGATTGTAATGTGATTTATCATGCGTAACGGGCTATATTTTTGTATGAAATGACTTATGGATTGCAATTCAACACTCAGTTAAAAATCCTCCTGAACCCTTTTTTCACGACGATTGCAAAACGTGAGATATAAAAACGAAAAGGCGCTTAGAATCCCTAAAAATTTTAGACACACTTTGGAATTATCTCTCTCTACATATGTGCATTGTGCATTTCCGTTTTAGATGTACACATTTTTCTAAAATCAAAACTTCGAGTTTTTCGCTCTCCCTTCATCCCGTAAAATAAAAAGGTAAATAGATCACAACAAAATGAAAATTTCATAGTTGATGTACGAAAAAAGTTTAAAACAATAAAAAAAAGTAAATGAAGAAAATTTATTCACACTCCACAAATGAACACAAAAGTTTTGTTTTCTAAGTTTGGGAAATTCCACTAGTCCAAAACTAATATCTTGGAATTTTACATGAAGGAGATTTTTTCTACACATGTTTTAAAAATGGCTATGCATGCCAGAAACATGTTAAAGATTCAAATGACCTATGGATCCAAAGCTTTTAAAGAGAATAACAAACGCTCATGAAATTCTCAAGTGAACGTGCGGTGGGATATTTGCCCGAGTCAAACAAGCCATTATTTTGCCCATATTCAAAAAGTTGAGCTAACAATCATTGATGATTGTAAAGTGATTTGTCATGCGTAACGGGCTATATTTTTGTAAGAAATGACTTATGGATTTGAAGTCAACACTCAATTAAAAATCGCCCGCCTCCCCCGTTTTCCGACGATTGCAAAACCTTAGATATAAAAACGGAAGAGTGCATACGATCCCTAAAACAAATAGACACACTTTGGATATATCTCTCTCTACATTTGTGCATTGTGCATTTACATTTTAGATGTACACTTTTTTCTTAAATCAGAACTTTGAGTTTTCGCTCCCCCCTTCATCCCGTAAACAAAACGGCAAAAAAGATCACACCAAAATAAAAATTTTATAGTTGATGTGTGGAAAATATTTAAATAATAACTAATATAAATAAAAAATATCTTTTCACACACCACATATGAACACAAAAGTTTTGTTATCCAAGTTTGGGAAATTCCTTTAGTCCAACCCTATTAAGCTTGGAATTTTACATGAAGGAGATTTTTTCTACACATGTTTTAAAAATGGATATGCATGCTTGAAACATGTTAAAGATTCAACTGACCTTTGGATCCGAAGCTTTTAAAGAGAGTAACAAACGATCATTAAATTCTCAAGTGAACGTGCTGTGGGATATTTACCCGAGTCTAACAAGTCATTATTTTGCCCTTTTTCAAAAATTTGATCTAACAAATATAGATGATTGTAAAGTGATTTATCATGCGTAACGGGCTATATTTTTGTATGAAATGACTTATGGATTGAAATTCAACACTCAGTTAAAAATCCTCTGGCACCAATTTTTCCTTACGATTGCAAAACCTGAGATATAAAAACTAAAAAGAGCTTACAATCCCTAAAAATTACAGACACTGTTTGAAATTATCTCACCCTACAATTGTGCAATATGCTTTTCCATTTTAGATGTACACTTTTTTCTTAAATCAAAACTTTGACTTTTCCCACTCCCTTCATCCCGAAAACAAACAAGGCAAAAAGCTTGCAACAAAATAAAAATTTTATAGTTGATGTATGGAAAAAATTTAAAACAATAACAAATATAAATAAAGAAAATTTATTCACCCAACACAAATGAACACAAAAGTTTTGTTATCCAATTTAGGGAAATTCCACAAGTTTAACCCTAATAGCTTGGAATTTTGCAAGAAAGAGATTTCATCCTCACATGTTTTTAAAATGGATATGCATGTTTGAAACATGTTAAAGATGCAAATGAGCTATGGATGCAAAGCTTTTAGAGAGAATAACAAACGCTCATTATATTCTCAAGTGAACTTGCGGTGGGATATTTACCCGAGTCAAACATGCCTTTATTTTGCCCATTTGCAAAAAGCTGACATAATTAATCATAGATCATTGTAATGTGATTTATCATGCGTAACGGGCTAAATTTTTGTATGAAATGACTTATGGATAGCAATTCAATACTCAGTTAAAAATCCTCCACAACCCATTTTTCCCGACGATTGCAAAACCTGAGATATAAAAACGAAAAGGTGTTTACAATCCCTAAAAATTATAGACACACTTTGGAATTATCTCTCTCTACATATGTGCATTGTGCATTTCCTTTTTAGATGTACACTTTTTTCTTAAATCAAAACTTTGAGTTTTTCATTCTCCCTTCATCCCGTAAAAAAAAAAAAAGGCAAATAGATCACATCAAAATGAAAATTTCATAGTTGATGCACGGAAAAAAGTTTAAAACAATAAAAAAATAAAATGAAGAAAATTTATTCACACACCACAAATGAACACAAAAGTTTTGATATCCAAGTTTAGGAAATTCCACTAGTCCAAAACTAATATCTTGGAATTTTACATGAAGGTGATTTTTTCTACACATGTTTTAAAAATGGATATGCATGCCAGAAGCATGTTAATGATTCAAATGACCTATGGATCTAAAGCTTTTAAAGTGAATAACAAATACACATTAAATTTTCAAGTGAACGTGCGGTGGGATATTTGCCCGAGTCAAACAAGCCACTATTTTGCCCATATTCAAAAAGTTGAGGTAACAATGATAGATGATTGTAAAGTGATTTGTCATGCGTAACGGGCTATATTTTTGTAAGAAATGATTTATGGATTTGAAGTCAACACTCAGTTAAAAATCGCCCGCCTCCCTCGTTTCCCGATGATTGCAAAACCTTATATACAAAAACGAAAAAGTGCATACGATCCCTAAACCATACAGACACTCTTGGGAAATAACTCTCTCTACATTTGTGCAGTGTGCATTTCCATTTTAGATGTACACTTTTTTCTTAAATCAGAACTTTGAGTTTTCGCTCCCCCTTCGTCCCGTAAACAATAAAGGCATAAAAGATCACCACAAAATGAAAATTTTATAGTTGTTGTGTGGAAAATATTTAAAATAATAACTAATGTAAATAAAAAATATCTATTCACGCACCACAAATGAACACAAAATTTTTGTTATCCGAGTTTTGGAAATTCCATTTGTCCAACCTTATTAAGCTTGGAATTTTACATGAAGGAGATTTTTTGTACACATGTTTTAAAAATGGATATGCATGCTCGAAACATGTTAAAGATTCAAATGACCTATGGATCCAAAGCTTTTAAAGAGAATAACAAACGCTCATTAAATTCTCAAGTGAACGTGCACTGGGATATTTACCCGAGTCTAACAAGTCATTATTTTGCCCATTTTCAAAAATTTGATCTAAAATTCATAGATGATTGTAAAGTGATTTATCATGTGTAACGGGCTATATTTTTGTATGAAATGACTTATGGATTGCAATTCAACACTTAGTTAAAAATCCTCTGCCACCAATTTTTCCCGACGATTGTAAAACCTGAGATATAAAAACTAAAAAGAGCTTACAATCCCTGAAAATTACAGACACTCTTTCGAATTATCTCTCCCTACAATTGTGCATGGTGCTTTTCTATTTTAGATGTACACTTTTTTCTTAAATCAAAACTTTGACTTTTCACTCTCCCTTCATCCCAAAAACCAATAAGGCAAAAAGCTTACAACAAAATGAAAATTTTATAGTCGATGTATGGAAAAACTCTAAACAAATAACAAATATAAATAAAGAAAATTTATTCACCCAACACAAATGAACACAAATGTTTTGTTATCCAATTTTTGGAAATTCCACTAGTTTAACCTGAACAGCTTAGAATTTTGCAAGAAAGAGATTTCATCCACACATGTTTTAAAAATGGATATGCGTGTTCGAAACATGTTAAAGATGCAAATGAGCTATGGATGCAAAGCTTTTAAAGAGAATAACAAACGCTCATTAAATTCTCAAGTGAACTTGCGGTGGGATATTTACCCGAGTCAAACATGCCATTATTTTGTCCATTTGCAAAAAGCTGACATAATTAATCATAGATGATTGTAATGTGATTTATCATGCGTAACGGGCAAAAATTTTGTATGAAATGACTTATGGATTGCAATTCAACACTCAGTTAAAAATCCTCTGCAACCTATTTTTCCCGACGATTGCAAAACCTGAGATATAAAAACGAAAAGGTGCTTACAATCCCTAAAAATTAAAGGCACTCTTTGTCATGCGTAACGGGCTATATTTTTGTAAGAAATGACATATGGAGTTGAAGTCAACACTCAGTTAAAAATCGCCCGCCTCCCCCGTTTCCCGACGATTGCAAAACCTTAGACATAAAAACGAAAAAGTGCATACGATCCCTAAAACATATAGACGCTCTTTGGAAATTTCTCTCTCTACATTTGTACATTGTGCATTTCCATTATAGATGTACACTATTTTCTTAAATCAGAACTTTTACTTTTCGCTCCCCCTTCATCCCGTAAACAAAAAAGGCAAAAAAGATCACAACAAAAAAAAAATTTATAGTTGATGTGTGGAAAGTATTTACAATAATAACTAATGTAAATAAAAAATATCTATTCACACACCACAAATGAACAGAAAAGTTTTGTTATCCAAGTTTCGGAAATTCCTTTAGTCCAACCCTATTAAGCTTGGAATTTTACATGAAGGAGGTTTTTTGTACACATGTTTTAAAAATGGATATGCATGATTGAAACATGTTAAAGATTCAAATGACCTATGGATCCAAAGCTTTTAAAGAGAATAACAAACGCTCATTAAATTCTCAAGTGAACGTGCGGTGGGATATTTACCCGAGTCTAACAAGTCATTATTTTGTCCATTTTCAAAAATTTGATCTAACAACCATAGATGATTGAAAAGTGATTTATCACTCGTAACGAGCTATATTTTTGTATGAAATGACTTATGGATTGCAATTCAACACTCAGTTAAAAATCCTCTGCCATCAATTTTTCCTGACGATCGCAAAACCTGAGATTTAAAAACTAAAAAGAGCTTACAATCCCTAAAAATTATAGTGACTCTTTGGAATTATCTCTCCCTGCAATTGTGCATTCTGCTTTTCCATTTTAGATGTACACTTTTTTCTTAAATCAAAACTTTGACTTTTCGCTCTCCCTTCATCCCGAAAACAAGCAAGGCAAAAGCTTACAACAAAATGAAAATTTTATTGTTGATGTATGGGAAAATTTTAAAATAATAACAAATATAAATATAGAAAATTTATTCACCCAACACAAATGAACACAAAAGTTTTGTTATCCAATTTTGGGAAATTTCACTAGTTTAACCCTAATAGCCTGGAATTTTGCAAGAAAGAGATTTCATCCACACATGTTTTAAAAACGGATATGCGTGTTTGAAACATGTTAAAGATGCTAATGAGCTATGGATGCAAAGCTTTTAAAGAGAATAACAAATGCTCATTAAATTCTCAAGTGAACTTGTGGTGGGATATTTACCCGAGTCTAACAAGTCATTATTTTGCCCATTTTCAAAAATTTGATCTCACAATCATAGATGATTGTAAAGTGATTTGTCATGCGTAACGGGAAATATTTTTTTAAAAAATGACTTATGGATTTGAAGTCAACACTCAATTAAAAATCTCCCGCCTCACCCGTTTCCCGACGATTGCAAAACCGTTGATATAAAAACGAAAGAGTGCCTACGATCCCTAAAACATGCAGACACTCCTTGGAAATATCTCACTCTACATTTGTGCATTGTGCATTTCCATTTTAGATGTACACTTTTTTCTTAAATCAGAACTTTGAGTTTTCGCTCCACCTTCATCCCGTAAACAAAAAAAGCAAAAAATATCACTACAAAATAAAAATTTTATACTTGATATGTGGAAAATATTTAAAATAATAACTAAAGTAAATAAAAAATATCTATTCACAAACCACAAATGTACACAAAAGTTTTGTTATCCATGTTTGGGAAATTCCTTTAGTCCAACCCAATTAAGCTTGGAATTTTACATGAAAAAGTTTTTTTCTACACTTGTTTTAAAAATGGATATGCATGCCAAAAATATGTTAAAGATTCAAATGACCTATGGATCCAAAGCTTTTAAAGAGAATAACAAACGCTCATTAAATTCTCAAGTGAACGTGCGGTGGGATATTTACCGAGTCTAACAAGTCGTTATTTTGCCCATTTTGAAAAATTTGATCTAACAATCATAGATGATTGTAAAGTGATTTATCATGCGTAACGGGCTATATTTTTGTATGAAATGACTTATGGATTGCAATTCAACACTCAGTTAAAAATCTTCTGCCACCAATTTTTCCAAACGATTGCAAAACCGGAGATATAAAAACTAAAAAGAGCTTACAATCCGTAAAAGTTACAGACACTCTTTGGAATTATCTCTCCCTACAATTGTCCACTGTGCTTTTCCATTTTAGATGTACACTTTTTTCTTAAATCAAAACTTTGACTTTTCGCTCTCCCTTCATCCCAAAAACAAACAAGGCAAAAAGCTTACAACGAAATGAAAATTTTATAGTTGATGTATGGAAAAAATTTAAAACAATATCAAATATAAATAAAGAAAATTTATTCACCCAACACAAATGAACACAAAAGTTTTGTTACCCAATTTTGGGAAATTCCACTAGTTTAACCCTAATAGCTTGGAATTTTGCAAGAAAGAGATTTCATCCACACATGTTTTAAAAATGGATATGCATGTTTGACACATGTTAAATTCTCAAGTGAACTTGCGGTGGGATATTTACCCGAGTCAAACATGCCATTATTTTGCCCATTTGCAAAAAGCTGACATTATTAATCATAGATGATTGTAATGTGATTTATCATGTGTAACGGGCAATATTTTTTTATGAAATGACTTATGGATTGCAATTCAAAGCTCAGTTAAAAATGCTCCGCAACCAATTTTTCCCGACGATTGCAAGACCTAAGATATAATAAGCGAAAGGGTGCTTACAATCCCTAAAAATTACAGACACTCTTTGGAATTATCTCTCTCTACATATGTGCATTGTGCATTTCCCTTTTAGATGTACACATTTTTCTTAAATCAAAACTTTGAGTTTTTCGCTCTCCCTTCACCCCGGAAACAAAAAAGGCAAATAGATCACAGCAAAATGAAAATTTCAATGTTGATGTACGGAAAAAAGTTTAAAATAACAAAAAAAGTAAATGAAGAAAATTTATTCAGACACCACAAATGAAGACAAAAGTTTTGTTATCCAAGTTTGGGAAATTCCACTAGTCCAAAACTAATATCTTGGAATTTTACTTGAAGGAGATTTTTTCTACACATGTTTTAAAAAGGATATCCATGCCAGAAACATGTTAAAGATTCAAATGACCTATGGATCCAAAGCTTTTAAAGAGAATAACAAACGCTCATTAAATTCTCAAGTGAACGTGCGGTGGGATATTTGCCCGAGTCAAACAAGCCATTATTTTGCTCATACTCAAATAGTTGAGCTAACAATCATAGATGATTGTAAAGTGATTTGTCATGCATAACGGGCTATATTTTTGTAAGAATTGACTTATGGATCGGGCTATATTTTTGTAAGAATTGACTTATGGATTTGAAGTCAACACTCCGTTAAAAATCGCCCTCCTCCCCAGTTTCCCGACGATTGCAAAACATTAGATATAAAAATGAAAGAGTGCAAACGATCCCTAAAACATACACACACTCTTTGGAAATATCTCTCTCCACATTTGTGCATTGTGCATTTCCATTTTAGATGTACACTTTTTTCTAAAATCAGAACTTTGAGTTTTCGCTCCCCCTTCATCCAGTAAACAAAAAAGGCAGAAATGATCACAACAAAATAAAAAATTTGTAGTTGATGTATGGAAAATATTTAAAATAATAACTAATGTAAATAAAAAATATCTATTCCCACACCACAAATGCACACAAAAGTTTTGTTATCCAAGTTTGGGAAATTCCATTAGTCCAACCCTATTTAGCTTGGAACTTTACATGAAGGGGATTTTTTCTACAAATGTTTTAAAAATGGATATACATGCTTGAAACATGTTAAAGATTCAAATGACCTATGGATCCAAAGCTTTTAAAGAGAATAACAAACGCTCATTAAATTCTAACGTGAACGTGCGGTGGGATATTTACCCGAGTCTAACAAGACGTTATTTTGCCCATTTTCAAAAATTTGATCTAACAATCATAGATTATTGTAAAGTGATTTATCATGTGTAACGGGCTATATTTTTGTATGAAATGACTTATGGATTGCAATTCAACACTCAATTAAAAATCCTTTGCCACCAATTTTTCCCGACGATTCCAAAACCTGAGATATAAAAACTAAAAAGAGCTTACAATCCCTAAAAATTACAGACACTATTTGGAATTATGTCTTCCTACAATTGTGCATTGTTCTTTTCTATTTTAGATGTGCACTTTTTTCTTAAATCAAAACTTTGACTTTTCGCTCTCCCTTCATCCTGAAAACAAACAAGGCAAAAAGCTTACAACAAAATGAAAATTTTATAGTTGATGTATGAAAAAAAATTAAAACAATAACAAATATAAATAAAGAAAATTAATTCACCCAACACAAATGAATACAAAGGTTTTGTTATCCAATTTTGGGAAATTCCACTAGTTTAACCCTAATAGCTTGGAATTTTGCAAGAAAGAGAATTAATCTACACATGCTTTAAAAATGGATAGGCGTGCTTGAAACATGGTAAAGATGCAAATGAGTTATGGATGCAAAGCTTTTAAAGAGAATAACAAACACTCATTAAATTCTCAAGTGAACTTGCGGAGGGATATTTACCCGAGTCAAACATGCCATTATTTTGCCCATTTGTAAAAAGCTGACATAATTAATCATAGATGATTGTAATGTGATTTATCATGCGTAATGGGATATGTTTTTCTATGAAACAACTTATGGATTGCAATTCAACACTCAGTTAAAAATCCTCCTCAACCCATTTTTCCTGACGATTGCAAAACCCGAGATATATAAACGAAAAAGTGCTTACAACCCTAAAAATTACAGGCACCCTTTGGAATTAACTCTCTCCACATATGTGCATTGTGCATTTCCGTTTTAGATGTACACATTTTTCTTAAATCAAAACTTCGAGTTTTTCGCTCTCCCTTCACCCCGTAAACAAAAAAGGCAAATAGATCACAGAAAAATGAAAATCTAATAGTTGATGTACAGAAAAAGTATAAAACAATAAAAAAAAGCAAATGAAGAAAATTTATTCACACACCACAAATGAACACAAAAATTTTGTTATCCAAGTTTGGGAAATTCCACTAGTCCAAAACTTATATCTTGGAATTTTACATGAAGGAGATTTTTTCAACACATATTTTAAAAATGGATATGCATGCCAGAAACATGTTAAAGATTCAAATGACCTATGGATCCAAAGCTTTTAAAGAGAATAACAAACGCTCATTCTCAAGTGAACGTGCGGTGGGATATTTGCCCGAGTCAAACAAGCCATTATTTTGCCCATATTAAAAAAGTTGAGCTAACAATCATAGATGATTTTAAAGTGATTTATCATGCGTAACGGATATATTTTTGTAAGATATGACTTACGGATTTGAAGTCAACACTCAGTTAAAAATCGCGCGCCTCCCCCGTTTCCCGACGATTGCGAAGCCTTAGATATAAAAACGAAAGAGTGCATACGATCCCTAAAACATATATACACTCTTTGGAGATATCTCTCTCTACATTTGTGCATTGTGCATTTCCATTTTAGATGTACACTTTTTTCTTAAATAAAACTTTGAGTTTTCGCTCCCCCTTCATCCCGTAAACAAAAAAGGCAAAAAAGATCACACAAAAATAAAAATTTCATAGCTGATGTGTGGAAAATATTTAAAATAATAACTAATGTAAATAAAAAATATCTATTCACACACCACAAATGAACACAAAGGTTTTTTTATCCAAGTTTGGGAAATTCCATTAGTCCAACCCTATTAAGCTTGGAATTTTACATGATTGAGATTTTTTTTACACATGTTTTAAAAATTGATATTCAGGCTTTAAACATGTTAAAGATTCAAATGACCTATGGATCCAAAGCTTTTAAAGAGAATAGCAAACGCTCATTAAATTCTCAAGTGAACGTGCGGTGGGATATTTACCCGAGTCAAACAAGTCATAAATTTGCCCATTTTCAAAAATTTGAGCTAACAATCATAGATGATTGTAAAGTGATTTATCATGTGTAACGGGCTATATTTTTGTATGAAATGACTTATGGATTGCAATTCAATAGTCAGTTAACAATCCTCTGCCACCAATTTTTCCCGACTATTGCAAAACCTGAGATATAAAAACTAAAAAGAGCTTACAATCCCTAAAAATTACAGACACTCTTTGGAATTATCTCTCCCTACAATTGTGCATTTTCCTTTTCCATTTTAGATGTACACTTTTTTCTTAAATCAAAACTTTGACTTTTCGCTCTCCCTTCATCCCGAAAACAAACAAGCCAAAAAGCCTACAACAAAATTAAAATTTTATAGTTGATGTATGGAAAAAATTTAAAACAATAACAAATATAAATCAAGAAAATTTATTCACCCAACACAAATGAACACAAAAGTTTTGCTATCCAATTTTGGGCAATTCCACTAGTTTAACCCTAATAGCTTTGAATTTTGCAAAAAAGAGATTTCATCCACACATGTTTTAAAAATTGATATGCGTGTTTGAAACATGTTAATGATGAAAATGAGCTATGGATACAAAGCATTTAAAGAGAATAACAAAGGCTCATTAAATTCTCAAGTGAACTTGCAGTGGGATATTTACCCGAATCAAACATGCCATTATTTTGCCCACTTGCAAAAAGCTGACATAATTAATCATAGATGATTGTAATGTGATTTATCTTGCATAACGGGCTATATTTTTGTGTAAATTGACTTATGGATTTCAATTCAACACTCAGTTAAAAATCCTCCGCAACCCTTTTTTCCCGACGATTGCAAAACCTTAGATATAAAAACCAAAAGGTGCTTACATTCCCTAAAAATTACAGGCACTCTTTGGAATTATCTCTCTTTATATATGTACATTGAGCATTTCCATTTTAGATGTACACATTTTTCTTAAATCAAAACTTCGTGTTTTTCTGTCTCCCTTCCTCCCGTTAACAAAAAAGGCAAATAGATCATAGCAAAATGAAAATTTCATAGTTGATGTACGGAAAAATTTTAAAACAATTAAAAAAGTAAATGAAGAAAATTTATGCACACACCACCAATGAACACAAAAGTTTTGTTATCCAAGTTTGGGAAATTCCACTAGTCCAAAACTAATATCTTTGAATTTTACATTAAGGAGATTTTTTCTACACATGTTTAAAAATGGATATGCATGCCAGAAACATGTTAAAGATTCAAATGACCTATGGATCCAATGCTTTTAAAGAGAATAACAAACGCTCATTAAATTCTCAAGTGAACGTGCGGTGGGATATTTGCTCGAGTCAAACACGCCATTATTTTGCCCATATTAAAAAAGTTGAGCTAACAATCATAGATGATTGTAAAGTGATTTCTCATGCATAAGGGCTATATTTTTGTATGAAATGACTTATGGATTTGAAGTCAAGACTCAGTTAAAAATCGCCCGCCTCCCCCATTTCCCGACAATTGCAAAACCTTAGATATAAAAACGAAAGAGTGCATACGATCCCTAAAACATACAGACACTCTTTGGAAATATCTCTCTCTACATTTGTGCATTGTGCATTTCCAGTTTAGATGTACACTTTTTCTTAAATCAGAACTTTGAGTTTTCGTTCCCCCTTCATCCCGTAAACAAAAAAGGCAGAAAAGATAACAAAAAAATGAAAATTTTATAGTTGATGTGTGGAAAATATTTAACTAATGTAAAAAAAATATCTATTCACACACCACAAATGAACACAAAAGTTTTGTTATCCAAGTTTGGGAAATTCCATTAGTCCAACCCTATTAAGCTTGGAATTTTACATGAAGGAGATTTTTTCTACACATGTTTTAAAAATGGATATGCATGCTTGAAACATGTTAAAGATTCAAATGACCTATGGATCCAAAGCTTTTAAAGAGAATAACGAACGCTTATTTAATTCTCAAGTGAACGTGCGGTGGGATATTTACCCGAGTCTAACAAGTCATTATTTTGCCCATTTTAAAAAAATTGATCTTACAATCATAGATGATTGCAAATTGATTTATCATGCGTAACGGGCTATATTTTTGTATGAAATGACTTATGGATTGCAATTCAACACTTAGTTAAAAATCCTCTGCCACCAATTTTTCCCGACGATTAACAAACCTGAGATATAAAAACTAAAAAGAGCTTACAATCCCTAAAAATTACAGACACTCTTTGGAATTATGTCTCCCTACAATTGTGCATTGTTCTTTTCCATTTTACGTGTACACTTTTTTCTTCAATCAAAGTTTTGACTTTTCGCTCTCCCTTTATCCCGAAAACAAACAAGGCAAAAAGCTTACAACAAATTGAAAATTTTATAGTTGATGTATGGAAAAAATTTAAACCAATAACAAATATAAATAAATAAAATTTATTCACCCAACACAAATGAACACAAAAGTTTTGTTATCCAATTTTGGGAAATTCCACTAGTTTAACCCTAATATCTTGAAATTTTGCAAGAAAGAGATTTCATCCACACATGTTTTAAAAATGGATATGCGTGTTTGAAACATGTTATAGAAGCAAATGAGCTATGGATGCAAAGCTTTTAACAAGAATAACAAACGCTCATTAAATTCTCAAGTGAACTTTCGGTGGGATATTTTCTCGATTCCAACATGCCATTATTTTGCCCATTTGCAAAAAGTTGACATAATTTATCAAAGATGATTGTAATGTGATTTATCATGCATAACGGGATATATTTTTGTATGAAATGACTTATGGATTGCAATTCAACACTCAGTTAAAAATCCTCCGCAACCCATTTTTCCCGACGATTGCAAAACTTGAGATATAAAAACAAAAAGGTTCTTAAAATCCCGAAAACTTATAGGCACTCTTTGGAATTATCTCTCTCTACATATGTGCATTGTGCATTTCCGTTTTAGATGTACACATTTTTCTTAAATCAAAACTTCGAGTTTTTTGCTCTCCCTTCATCCCATAAACAAAAAAGGCAAATAGATCACAGCAAAATGAAAATTTCATAGTTGATGTACGGAAAAAGTTTAAAACAATAAAAAAAGTAAATGAAGAAAATTTATTCACACACCACAAATGAACACAAAAGTTTTGTTATCCAAGTTTGGGAAATTCCACTAGTTGAAAACATTAGCAATTTTACATGAAGGAGATTTTTTCTACACATGTTTTAAAAATGGATATGCATGCTTGAAACATGTTAAAGATTCAAATGACCTATGGATCCAAAACTTTTAAAGAGAATAACAAACGCTCATTAAATTCTCAAATGAACATGCGGTGGGATATTTACCGGAGTCTAACAAGTCATTATTTTACCCATTTTCAAAAATTTGATCTAAAAATCATAGATGATATTAAAGTGATTTATCATGCGTAACGGGCTATATTTTTGTATGAAATGACTTATGGATTGCAATTCGACACTTAGTTAAAAATCCTCCACAACCCATTTTTCCCGACGATTGCAAAACCTGAGATATAAAAGTGAAAAGGTGCTTACAATCCCTAAAAAATACAGGCACTCTTTGGAATTATCTCTCTCTACATATGTGCATTGTGTATTTCCGTTTTAGATGTACACATTTTTCTTAAATCAAAACTTTGAGTTTTTCGCTCTCCCTTCAACCGGTAAAAGAAAAAGGCAAATAGATCACAGCAAAATGAAAAGTTCATAGTTGATGTACGGAAAAAGTTGAAAACAATAAAAAAAGTAAATGAAGAAAATTTATTCACACACCACAAATGAACACAAAAGTTTTGTTATCCAAGTTTGGGAAATTCCACTAGTTCAAAAGTAATATCTTGGAATTTTACATGAAGGAGATTTTTTCTACACATGTTTTAAAAATGGATATGCATGCCAGAAACATGTTAAAGATTCAAATGACCTATGGATCCAAACCTTTTAAAGAGCATAACAAACGCTCATTAAATTCTCAAGTGAACGTGTGGTGGGATATTTGCCCGAGTCAAACAAGCCATTATTTTGCCCATATTCAAAAAGTTGAGCTAACAATCATAGATGATTGTAAAGTGATTTGTCATGCGTAACGGGCTATATTTTTGTAAGAAATGACTTATGGATTTGAAGTCAACACTCAGTTAAAAATCACCCGCCTCCTCGTTTCCCGACGATTGCAAAACCTTAGATATAAAAATGAAAAAGTGGATACGATCCCTAAAACATACAGACACTCTTTGGAAATATCTCTCTCTACATTTGTGCATTGTGCATTTCCATTTTAGATGTACACTTTTTTCTTAAATCAGAACTTTGAGTTTTCGCTCCCCCTTCATCCCGTAAACAAAAAAGGCAGAAAAGATCACAACAAAATGAAAATTTTATAGTTGATTTTATGAAAATATTTAAAATAATAACTAATGTAAATAAATAATATCTATTCACACACCTCAGATGAACACAGAAGTTTTGTTATGCAAGTTTGGGAAATTCCATTAGTCCAACCCCATTAAGCTTGGAATTTTACATGAATGAGATTTTTTCTACACATGTTTTAAAAATGGATATACATGCTTGAAACATGTAAAATATTCAAATGACCTTTGGATCCAATGCTTTTAAAGAGAATAACAAACGCTCATTAAATTCTCAAGTGAACGTCCGGTGGGATATTAACCCGAGTCTAACGAGTCATTATTTTGCCCATTTTTAAAAATTTGATCTAACAATCATAGATGATTTTAATGTGATTTATCATGCGTAATGGCCTATATTTTTGTATGAAATGACTTATGGATTTCAATTCAACACTCAGTTAAAAATCCTCTGCCACCAATTTTTCCCGACGATTGCAAAACCTGAGATATAAAAACTAAAAACAACTTACAATCCCTAAAAATTACCGAAACTCTTTGGAATTATCTCTCCCTACAATTGTGCATTGTGCTTTTCCATTTTAGATGTACGCTTTTTTCTTAAATCAAAACTTCGAGTTTTTCGCTCTCCCTTCATCCCGTAAACAAACAAGGCACAAAGCTTACAACAGAAAGACAATTTTTTAGTTGATGTATGGAAAAAATTTAAAACAATAACAATTTTTATTGTGGATGTGTGGAAAGTATTTAAAATAATAACTAATGTAAATAAAAAATATCTATTCACACACCACAAATGAACACAAAAGTTTTGTTATCCAAGTTTGGGAAATTCCACTAGTCCAAAACTAATATCTTGGAATTTTACATGAAGGAGATTTTTTCTACACATGTTTTAAAAATGGATATGCATGCTTGAAACATGTTAAAGATTCAAATGACCTATGGATCCAAAACTTTTAGAGAGAATAACAAACGCTCATTAAATTCTCAAGTGAACGTGCGGTGGGATATTGACCCGAGTCTAACAAGTCATTATTTTCCCATTTTCAAAAATTTGATCTAAAGTCGTAGATAATTGTAAAGTGATTTATCTTGCGTAACGGGCTATATTTTTGTATGAAATAACTTATGGATTGCAATTCAGCACTCAGTTAAAGATCCTCTGCCACCAATTTTTCCCAACAATTCCAAAACCCGAGATATAAAAATTAAAAAGAGCTTACAGTCCCTAAAAATTACACACACTCTTTGGAATTATCTCTCCCTACAATTGTGCATTGTGCTTTTCCATTTTAGATGTACACTTTTTTCTTAAATCAAAACTTTGACTTTTCGCTCTCCCTTCATCCTGAAAACAAACAAGGCGAAAAGCTTACAACAAAATGAAAATTTTATAGTTGATGTTTGGAAAAAATTTAAAACAATAAAAAATATAAATAAAGAAAATTTATTCACCCAACACAAATGAACACAAAAGTTTTGTTATCCAATTTTGGGAAATTCCACCAATTTAACACTAATAGCTTTGAATTTTGCAAGAAAGAGATTTCATCCACACTTGTTTTAAAAATGGATATGTGTGTTTGAAACATGTTAAAGATGCAAATGAGCTATGGATGCAAAGCTTTTAAAGAGAATAACAAACGCTCATTAAATTCTCAAGTGAACTTGCGGTGGGATACTTACCCGAGTGTTTTCAAAAAGCTGACATAATTAATCATAGATGATTGTAATGTGATCTATCATGCATAACGGGCAATATTTTTGTATGAAATGACTTATGGATGGCAATTCAACACTCAGTTAAAAATCAGCCACAACCCATTTTTCCTGACGATTGCAAAACCTGAGATATAAAAGTGAAAAGGTGCTTACAATCCCTAAAAATTACAGGCACTCTTTGGAATTATCTTACTCTACATATGTGCATTGTGCATTTCCGTTTTAGATGTACACATTTTTCTTAAATCAAAACTTTGAGTTTTTCGCTCTCCCTTCATCCGGTAAACAAAAAAGGGAAATAGATCACAGCAAAATGAAAATTTCGTAGTTGATGTACGGAAAAAGTTGAAAACAATAAAAAAATTAAATGAAGAAAATTTATTCACACACCACAAACGAACACAAAATTTTTGTTATCCAAGTTTGGGAAATTCCAATAGTCCAAAACTTATATCATGGAATTTTACATGAAGGAGATTTTTTCTACACATGTTTTAAAAATGGATATGCATGCCAGAAACATGTTAAAGATTCAAATGACCTATGGATCCAAAACTTTTAAAGAGCATAACAAACGCTCACTAAATTCTCAAGTGAACGTGCGGTGGGATATTTGCCCGAGTCAAACAAGCCATTATTTTGCCCATATTCAAAAAGTTGAGCTAACAATCATAGATAATTGTAAAGTGATTTGTCATGCATAACGGGCTATATTTTTGTAAGAAATAACTTATGGATTTGAAGTCAACACTCAGTTAAAAATCGCCCGCCTCCCCCATTTCCCGACGATTGCAAATCCTTAGATATAAAAATGAAAAAGTGCATACGATCCCCAAATCATACAGACACTCTTTGGAAATGTCTCTCTCTACATTTGTGCATTGTGCATTTCCATTTTAGATGTACACTTTTTTCTTAAATCAGAACTTTGAGTTTTCGCTCCCCCTTCATCCCATAAATAAAAAAGGCAGAAAAGATCACAACCCCATTAAGCTTGGAATTTTACATGAATGAGATTTTTTGTACACATGTTTTAAAAATGGATATGCATGCTTGAAACATGTTAAAGATTCAAATTACCTATGGATCCAAAGCTTTTAAAGAAAATAACAAACGCTCATTAAATTCTCAAGTGAATGCCCGGTGGGATATTTACCCGAGTCAAACAAGTCATTATTTTGCCCATTTTCAAAAATTTGATCTAACAATCATCGATGATTGTAAAGTGATTTATCATGAGTAACGGCCTATATTTTTGTATGAAATGACTTATGGATTGCAATTCAACACTCAGTTAAAAATCCTTTGGCACCAATTTTTCCCGACGATTGCAAAACCTAAGATATAAAAACTAAAACCAGCTTAAAATCCCTAAAAATTACAGACACTCTTTGGAATTATCTCTCCCTACAATTGTGCATTTTGCTTTCCCTTCATCCCGAAAAAAAACAAGGCTAAGTGCTTACAACAAAATGAAAATTTTATAGTTGATGTATGGAAAAAATTTAAAACATTAACAATTATAAAAAAAGAAAATTTATTCCCTCAACACAAATGAGCACAAAAGTTTTGTTATCCAATTTTGGGAAATTCCACTAGTTTAACCCTAATAATAGCTTGGAATTTTGCAAGAGAGAGATTTCATCCACACATGTTTTAAAAATGGATATGCATGTTTGAAACATGTTAAAGATGCAAATGAGCAATGGATTAAAAGCTTTTAAAGAGAATAACAAACGCTCATTAAATTCTCAAGTGAACTTGCGGTGGTATATTTACCCGAGTCAAACATGCCATTATTTTGCCCATTTGCAAAAAGCTGACATAATTAATCATAGATGATTGTAAAGTGATTTGTCATGCGTAATGGGCTATATTTTTGGAAGAAATGACTTATGGATTTGAAGTCAACACTCAGTTAAAAATCACCCGCCTCCCCCGTTTCCTGACGATTGCAAAACCTTAGATATAAAAACGAAAAAGTGCATACGATCCCTAAAACATACAGAAACTCTTTGGAAATATATATCTCTACATTTGTGCATTGCGCATTTCCATTTTAGATGTACACTTTTTTGTTAAAGCAGAACTTTGAGTTTTCGCTCCCCCTTCATCCCGTAAATAAAAAAGGCAGAAAAGATCACTACAAAATAAAAATTTTATAGTTGATGTGTGGAAAATATTTAAAATAATAACTAATGTAAATTAAAAATATCTATTCACACACCACAAATGAACACAAAAGTTTTGTTATCCAAGTTTGGGAATTCCATTAGTCCAACCCTGTTAAGCCTGGAATTTTACATGAAGGAGATTTTGTCTACACATGTTTTAAAAATGGATATGCATGCTTGAAACATGTTAAAGATTCAAATGACTTATGGATCCAAAGCTTTTAAAGAGAATAAAAAACGCTCATTAAATTCTCAAGTGAACGTGCGGTGGGATATTTACCCGAGTCTAACAAGTCATTATTTTGCCCATTTTCAAAAAATTGATCTAACAATATTAGATGATTTTAAAGTGATTTATCATGCGTAACGAGCTATATTTTTGTATGAACTGACTTATGGATTGCAATTCAACACTCAATTAAAAATCCTCTGCCACCAATTTTTCCCGACGATTGCAAAACCTGAGATATAAAAACTAAAAAGAGCTTACAATCCCTAAAAATTACAGACACTCTTTTCAATTATCTCTCCCTAAAATTGTGCATTGTGCTTTTCCAATTTAGATGTACACTTTTATGTTAAATCAAAACTTTGACTTTTCGTTCTCCCTTCATCCCGAAAACAACCAAGGCAAAAAAGCTTACAACAAAATGAAAAATTTATAGTTGATGTATGGAAAAAATTTAAAACAATAAAAAATATAAATAAAGAAAATTTATTCACCCAACACAAATGAACACAAAAGTTTTGTTATCCAATTTTTGGAAATTCCACTAGTTTAACCCTAATAGCTTGGAATTTTGCAAGAAAGAGATTTCGTCCACACATGTTTTAAAAATGGATATGCATGTTTGAAACATGTTAAAGATGCAAATGAGCTATGGATGCAAAGCTATTAAAGAGAATAACAAACGCTCATTAAATTCTCAAGTGAACTTGCGGTGGAATATTTACCCGAGACAAATATGCCATTATTTTGCCCATTTGCAAAAAGCTGACATAATTAGTCATAGATGATTGTAATGTGATTTATCATGCGTAACGGGCTATATTTTTGTATGAAATGACTTATGGATTGCTATTCAACACTCAGTTAAAAATCCTCCGCAACCCATTTTTCCCGACGATTGCAAAACCTGAGATATAAAAACGAAAAGGTGCTTACAATCCCTAAAAATTACAGCCACTCTTTGGAATTATCGCTCTCTACATATATGCATTATGCATTTCCGTTTTAGATGTACACATTTTTCTTAAATCAAAACTTCGAGTTTTTCGCTCTCCCTTCATCCCGTAAACAAAAAAGGCAAATAGACCATAGCAAAATGAAAATTTCATAGTTGATGTACGGAAAAAGTTTAAAACATTAAAAAAACTAAATGAAGAAAATTTATTCACACACCTCAAATAACACAAAAGTTTTGTCATCCAAGTTTGGGAAATTCCACCAGTCCAAAACTAATATCTTGGCATTTTACATGAAGGATATTTTTTCTACACATGTTTTAAAAATGGATATGCATGCCAGAAACATGTGTTAAAGATTCAAATGACCAATGGATCCAAAGTTTTTAAAGAGAATAACAAACGCTCATTAAATTCTCAAGTGAAAGTGCGGTGGGATATTTGCCCTAGTCAAAAAGTTGAGCTAAAAAACATAGATGATTGTAAAGTGACTTGTCATGCGTAATGAGCTATATTTTTGTCAGAAATGACTTATGGATTTGAAGTCAACTCTCAGTTAAAAATAGCCCACCTCCCCCGTTTCCCGACGATTGCGAAACCTTAGATATAAAAACGAAAAAGTGCATACGATCCCTAAAACATATAGACACTCTTTCGAAATATCTCTCTCTACATTTGTGCATTGTGCATTTCCATTGTAGATGTACACTTTTTTCTTAAATCAGAACTTTGAGTTTTCGCTCACCCTTCATCCTGTAAACAAAAAAGGCAGAAAAGATCACAACCAAATAAAAATTTTATAGTTGATGTGTGGAAAATATTTAAAATAATAACTAATATAAATAAAAAATATCTATTCACACACCACAAATGAACACAAAAGTTTTGTTATCGAAGTTTGGGAAATTCCATTAGTCCAACCTTGTTAAGCTTGGAATTTTACATGAAGGAGATTTTTTCTACACATTTTTTAAAAATGGATATGCATGCCTGAAACATGTTAAAGATTCAGATGACCTATGGATCCAAAGCTTTTAAAGAGAATAACAAACGCTCATTAAATTCTGAAATGAATGTGCGATCGGATATTTACCCGAGTCTAACAAGTCATTATTTTGCCCATTTTCAAAAATTATATCTAACAATCATAAATTATTGTAAAGTGATTTATCATGAGTAACGGGCAAAATTTTTGTATGAAATGACTTATGGATTGCAATTCAACACTCAGTTAAAAATCCTCTGCCACCAATTTTTCCCGACGATTGCAAAACCTGAGATATAAAAACTAAAAAGAGCTAACAATCCCTAAAAATTACAGACACTCTTTTGAATTATCTCTCCCTACAATTTTGCATTGTGCTTTTCCATTTTAGACGTACACTTTTTTCTTAAATCAAAACTTTGACTTTTCGCTCTCCCTTCATCCCGAAAAAAAACAAGGCAAAGTGCTTACAGCAAAATGAAAATTTTATAGTTGATGTATGGAAAAAATTTAAAACAATAACAAATATAAATAAAAAAAATTTATTCACCCAACACAAATGAACACAAAAGTTTTGTTATCCAATTTTTGGAAATTCCACTAGTTTAACCCTAATAATAGCTTGGAATTTTGCAAGAAAGAGATTTCGTCCACACATGTTTTAAAAATGGATATGCATGTTTGAAACATGTTAAAGATGCAAATGAGCTATGGATTCAAATCTTTTAAAGATAATAACAAACGCTCATTAAATTCTCAAGTGAACTTGCGGTGGGATATTTACCCGAGTCTAACAAGTCATTTTTTTGCCCATTTTCAAAAATTGGATCTAACAATCATAGATGATTGTAAAGTGATTTATCATGAAAAATGAGCTATGTTTTTTGTATGAAATTCCACTATTCCAAAACTAATATCTTGGAATTTTACATGAAGGAGATTTTTTCTACACAAGTTTTAAAAATGGATATGCATGCCAGAAACATGTTAAACATTCAAATGACCTATGGATCCAAAGCTTTTAAAGAGAATAACAAATGTTCATTAAATTCTAAAGTGAACGTGCGGTGGGATATTTGCCCGAGGCAAAAAAGCCATTATTTTGCCCATATTCAAAAAGTTGAGCTGACAATCATAGATCATTGTAAAGTGATTTGTCATGTGTAACGGGCTATATTTTCGTAAGAAATGACTTATGATTTTGAAGTCAACACTCAGTTAAAAATCATCCGCCTCCCCCGTTTCCCGACGATTGCAAAACCTTAGATATGAAAACGAAAAAGTGCATACGATCCCTATAACATACAGACACTCATTGAAAATATCTCTCTCTACATTTGTGCATTGTGCATTTCCATTTTTGATGTGCACTTTTTTCTTAAATCAGAACTTGGAGTTTTCGCTCCCTCTTCATCCCATAATCAAAAAAGGCAGAAAAGATCACAACAAAATAAAAATTTTATAGTTGATGTGTGGAAAATATTTAAATTAATAACTAATGTAAATAAAAAATATCTATTCACACACCACAAATGAACACAAAAGTTTTGTTATCAAGTTTGGGAAATTCCATTAGTCCAACCCTATTAAGCTTGGAATTTTACATGAAGGAGATTTTTTCTACACATGTTTTAAAAATGGAAGTGCATGCTTGAAACATGTTAAAGATTCAAATGACCTGTGGATCCAAAGCTTTTAAAGAGAATAACAAATGCTCATTAAATTCTCAAGTGAACGTGCGGTGGGATATTTACCCTATCTAACAAGTCATTATTTTCCTCATTTTCAAAAATTTGATCTAACAATCATAGATGATTGTAAAGTGATTTATCATGCGTAACGGGCTATATTTTTGTACGAAATGACTTACGGATTGCAATTCAACACTCAGTTAAAAATCCTCTGCCACCAATTTTTCCCGACGATTGCAAAACCTGAGATATAAAAACTAAAAAGAGCATACAATCCCTACAAATTACAGACACTCTTTGGAATTATCTCTCCGTACAATTGTGCATTGTGCTTTTCCATTTTAGATGTATACTTTTTTCTTAAATCAAAACTTTGACTCTTCGCTCTCCCTCCATCCCGAAAACAAACAAGGCAAAAAAGCTTTCAACAAAATGGAAATTTTATAGTTGATGTATGGAAAAAATTTAAAACAATAAAAAATATAAATAAAGAAATTTTTTTCACCCAACACAAATGAACACAAAAGTTTTGTTATCCAATTTTTGGAAATTCCAGTAGTTTAACCCTAATAGCTTGGAATTTTGCAAGAAACAGATTTCATCCACACATGTTTTAAAAATGTTTATGCATGTTTGAAACATGTTAAAGATGCAAATTAGCTATGGATGCAAAGATTTTAAAGAGAATAACAAACGCTCATTAAATTCTCAAGTGAACTTGCGGTGGGATATTTACCCGAGTCAAACATGCCATTATTTTGCCCATTTGCAAAACGCGGACATAATTAATCATAGATGATTGTAATGTGATTTATCATGCGTAACGGGCTATATTTTTGTATGAAATGACTTATGGATTGCAATTCAACACTCAGTTAAAAATCCTCCGCAACCAATTTTTCCCGACGATTGCAAACCCTGAGATATAAAAATGAAAAGGTGCTTAAAATCCCTAAAAAATATAGGCAGTCTTTGGAATTATCTCTCTCTACATATGTGCATTGTGCATTTCCGTTTTAGAAGTACACATTTTTCTTAAATTAAAACTTCGAGTTTTTCGCTCTCCCTTCATCCCGTAAACAAAAAAGGCAAATAGATCACAGAAAAATAAAAATTACATAGTTGATGTACGAAAAAAGTTTAAAATGAAAAAAAAAAGTAAATGAAGAAAATTTATTCACACACCACAAATGAACACAATAGTTTTGTTATCCAAATTTGGGAAATTCCACTAGTCTAAAACTAATATCTTGGAATTTTACATGAAGGAGATTTTTTCTACACATGTTTTAAAAATGGATATGCATGGCAGAAAAATTTTAAAGATTCAAATGACCTATGGATCCAAAGATTTTAAAGAAAATAACAAACGCTCAGTAAATTCTCAAGTGAACGTACGGTGGGATATTTGCCCGAGTCAAACAAGCCAATATTTTGCCTATATTCAAAAAGTTGAGCTAACAATCATAGATGATTGTAAAGTGATTTCTCATGCGTAACGGGCCATATTTTTGTAAGAAATGACTTATGGATTTGAAGTCAAGACTCAGTTAAAAATCGCCCGCCTCCCCCGTTTCCCGACGATTGCAAAACCTTAGATATAAAAATGAAAAGTGCATACGATCCCTAAAACATACAGACACTCTTTGGAAATATCTCTTTGTACATTTGTGCATTGTGCATTTCCATTTTAGATGTACACTTTTTTCTTAAATCAGAACTTTGAGTTTTCGCTCCCCATTCATCCCGTACACAAAAAAGGCAGAAAAGATCACAACAAAATAAAAATTTTATAGTTGATGTGTGGAGAATATTTAAATTAATAACTAATGTAAATCAAAAATATCTTTTCACACACCACAAATGACAACAAAAGTTTTGTTATCCAAGTTTGGGAAATTCCATTAGTCCAACCCTATTAAGCTTGGAATTTTACATGAAGGAGATTTTTTCTACACATGTTTTAAAAATGGAAATGCATGCTTGAAACATGTTAAAGATTCAAATGACCTATGGATCCAAAGCTTTTAAAGAGAATAACAAACACTCATTAAATTCTCAAGTGAATGTGCGGTGGGATATTTACCCGAGTCTAACAAGTCATTATTTTTCCCATTTTCAAAAATTTGATCTAACAATCATAGATGATTGTAAAGTGATTTATCATGCGTAATGGGCTATATTTTTGTATGAAATGACTTATGGATTGCAATTCAACACTCTATTAAAAATCCTCTGCCACCAATTTTTCCCGACGATTGCAAAACCTGAGATATAAAAACTAAAAAGAGCTTACAATCCCTAAAAATTACAGACACTCTTTGGAATTATCTCTCCGTACAATTCTGCATTGTGCTTATCCATTTTAGATGTACACTTTTTTCTTAAATCAAAACTTTGACTTTTCGCTCTCCCTTCATCCCAAAAACAAACAAGGCAAAAAAGCTTACAACAAAATGAAAATTTTATAGTTGATGTATGGAAAAATTTAAAACAATA